>NC_090933.1:1267141150-1268561150 GCF_040938575.1 Ambystoma mexicanum | reverse complement strand
ACCCACAGTTTATGTGGCTGCGTGCTCCTACCATGTTGGCAATAAAGGAAAAAATTAATGAGTGGCTGTCATTGGGAATGCCTGTGTGAATGATACCCGGAGCTCTCCGCTGGTTACAAAATACGACCCTGGAGTAGTCAGGTGGCAGAGTTAACGGCCGTTTAGCAAGCCATCCTCACCACAGTGCACTACCAACTCAAAGAACGGAGTGATAATCATGGACTCTGGTTAGGTCAGGAATGGCTTTGTGGAACACCTGATCAACTGGAAGAATCGAGGCATGCTTTGTGCCAACAACAAACGCTCAAAGCATAGCAAACTGTATCCAGTCAATTGATGATCTGGTGACCTCTATTGAAGGGGGATAAGAGGTCATTCCAAAATAGAGGGTCCAGATAAGACTGGGAAGTACCTGGCTGCCCAGCTGGTTAAAACCAGAGCACTGCAGGTGGATTTCATAGATACGGAATCCCTGCTAGGTGAAATCCAAGTTGCTGCTGTCACCAGGTCACAAATGTATGGCAACTGTGAAATCTCAAATTCCCAGTGTAGTACAGATAACCCAGATGCAGATTCCATCACTGCACAGAAAGAGGACCCAATTATTGGAAAATTCTGTCAACACACTGAAGACCCTGTGAGTTTTCCTCTAACAGAATCATATTATGACGGTAAAGAGGATCTCCAGATGTTGAAGTTTTCCCAGATGTTCTGAATCCAAGATGGTTTGTTGGTACAGAGATCCCTAGCTAGATGTGACCAGTGGGTGGTACCTACCTCATTCCAAAGCCTGAAGTTTACCCACGCTCATGTGAAGCCACTGCCTGTCATAGGGGGTTTCATACGACATTGGAAATCTTGCGCAAGGTTGCATACTGGCCCAACATGGGCCAGGAGCCTGACAATGATTTAAAAGCGTGTCTTGTGTGTTCTCATTTTCAACCCAGTTCACTCACACACAGAGCTCCCGTACAGAAAAGCAGGAATGACACTGCCTTGGTCAGATTTCAAGCCACTTTCATTGGGCCAGTGATTCGCTCCTATAGAGGAAACAAGTACATGTTGACTGTAACATGCTTATTCACAAAGTGGGTAGAATGTCTTCCTGCTCTGAATTGTAAGGAAGAGACAGCTGCCACACTAAGGTTCAACCACATCTTGTCTTGTTTCGGCCTCCCGCAAAGGATTGAGTCGGATTGAGGAAGTCATTTTACCAGTGAGGTGATGACCAAGATGTGGCAGATTCTAGGGGTAAAAAGAAAATTGCACATTGCCTACCGCCTGGCCTTGAACGGGGGTTGGTCGGATAGAGGGTTACATCAAAACAATTGTGAACATCTTAAAGAAGTTTGTGGCAGACTCTGGATCCAGTTGAGACATTTGATTACCGCTTGTCCTCTTGGCTATTGGGTTTACACCATCTACTGCAACTAAAATGTCTGTTACCTCAGCATCTGTTCTACAGAACTCAGGGGCAGACACTAATCAATGCGCACGCCACTCATGAGTACATTGAAAATTTAAGGAAGCACCTCCAGCATGCCTTTGCTTATGCTCGGCTCAAATTAGAAAAGTCAGCCGACGGAATGAAAACATATTATGATCTAAAGACCACGAAAAAAGGAGTATAAGGTAGGTTACAACCTTGCCTTCCGTACAGAATTTCTTTGCCTTGAGTTTTGACGATTATCTTGCCCGCACGTTGCCGACCACGGACCACCATACGGACTCCCTTTGCTTAATGTTTTGTCAGTGTTCCCGCCCGCACATTACCGAAACCGGTCTGCTTAACCGACTTCCTTGCTCTGCTCTATTCTGTTTTGAACCTTGTTTCATCAGCGCACGGATTACTCTTCTACTTACCATCTCTACAACACCATTGACATTCATACCATTGGGATACTGTGGACTGAAATTATACACCTGCCTCCACAGCACACAGACCAGAGACGCTTCCTGATTGTGCTGCATCCATGTAGGTGTCCTTGTGCCATTGGTATAGGTGGTTTCACTTCCTGGGTTATTTCACCTTGTTCTTGACTCTGCTGAACTCTGGAAACTCTCCAAGTGGACCCTGCCGCGGTAAGACTGGTTTAGTGTGTTGTATTGTTCGCAAACAGTAGAATTACCTGTTATTCCTCAGCTTATAGTGGGTTTACATTTTCCTACAGATGCCATCAGTTGTGGGGCATTACAAGGACACCTGTCATCTATCCACTGCATTACCACGCCTCATACAAGGGTTTTCCTGTTTATGGTGAGGTTGGTCTCCTTCTACAGTTCTCTGTTTGGGGTTTTTGTTACCTCACTAGCAGGCACTAATTTCTTGTTCCTTTTTTGTCCACAGCCGGCATGTCGTGGGTCTGTGTCCTCTCTTCCAACTACTTGATCCTTCTGGTTGTTTGGTTTGCACAACAGAGGGTTACAGTTGTTCCGAGTCTGTGGTCAGGGCCTCTTCTGCACTACACGGCTGTAGTGGACGTGATTCTTGACAGCTTACATGCAGGGTTTGATGTAGGTGCCGAGAATAGTTAGTCCCACTATTCCAACGGGTTGACGCGTCTTCGTAGACCTTCTAGTTCGATCACATGCAGATGGGTCCAGTGGGACGACAGTGGGCTCCGGGTGCCAAACCTTACAGCGGGTCACCAGCGGTTCCTCGACTCAGCTTCTTAGTTTCAGGATACTTGGATCCTTCGTTCAGTGAGAACTCAAGAGACCAACATGGTATGGGCGTTTGGAGCCTTCTCTTATCCAGAATCTCCTTTGCGCCAGAATGAAGAGGACCCAATGGGAGATTTGCTCACATACAGGCACACCATATATGGACCAATCGTGGACCACAGTGGTTCCAGGCATTCACGACACACCAGACTCTCTGACACCCAGGATGTGTATTGAACAGAGACAGTACAACCCACATCCTGGAAGCACACACAAGGCATGCAGAAGCCCGCAAAAGCTTGGCGTTTCACTGGAGAATGCATGCCCAAATAAGGACTGACCTGGGTCGGCTCGACCTGGGGAAGGTAAAGGGGCAAGATGGCCAAATGATAGGACAAAGAACCTTGTGGCATGGCCATTTTGGAGCCAGGCCACCAATTCGTGCCAAAAGCGGTTAACGCGGTTTACCGGGCAGGAAAGGGTCAAAAATATATGAAAAGATAAGCTGGCACTGGCCCTGTCCAAGGCACATCTGAACTTCTCCTAAAAAATCCTTTGAGAGTATATAAGGCCTCTAGTAATGACAGGAAGACCCAAGTGCACTATACTGTAAGGTACATTGTGCACTTGCAACATATTGCAGAAAGGTTGCAACATTGATAATGATTAAGGGAAACAGTCTCCCAGTACTGACTGTCTTTAAGGGCATGTCAGTTTCCCCCATAATAAAGTGAGTGAAAAGCCCAGGGAAGTGCAGCTTAAAGCTGTGCTCCTCTGGCAAAGTCAGACTAGGGTGTAAAACAGCAGCAAAGAGTTGGGGGGTACACAACTGGAGGGAAAACTTCACATAAATGTGAATCTATAATAACAAATAGTGAATCACCTGAGAAATTCAGTATGTGTGAAATCCTAAAAAGAAAATAACTCATTGTTTGTTGCATCAGGCCCTCTGAAAGAAGATACTTTGAAAGGCAAAGAGACTTGGGCCCTTTTATTTTTGACAAGACACCACTAGGACTGTGTTATTATTATTTGATCGTTGTAGCTCTCATCTTTAGATTTAGGATTAGATGGGCATTTTTCAAACCCTTCTTGAAGTTCATTAAACACCCTTGAACTATGGTCACTTGTGTCTGTCTTGATACCATACCTTCCTTACAGCACCATGAAAATTAAGAGTACAAACTGGGCCTTGCAAGTGAAATTCAAAGGCATGTTAGTCACACGACATGAAAAATACTAAAATACTAAGGCCCACTTTCCAACGCTGAAACTGACATGGTAAATAAAAAAGCACATTGTGAATGTCATAATGAACAGCAGCCCTTCACTTTCAGTTTTGCCACATTAATAAAAGAAATACTGGAAGTGCAAAGCAAGGGTAAGACACTGATGCAGAAGGGCCTTGCATGCAGTTGATAAGGCCGAGAAAAAGTCAAAGTACGATTGTACATGAAAAGCAGGGTTTTTCAAATACTAAAACTGCAATGTCCAGATGTGTGCACCTTTTGCAGCTTTAAATAAAGACTTTGAGATAAATGGTTTCTTGCTCAAATGAACATATTGGCAAGGAGGGCATTGAATAGCGCTGGCAAGATGTAAGTTATTAAAAGAAATAAAAGACTTCACATGAAAAACGGATGCAACAATTGAAAAGGGTATTTTCTTGCAGATGTAACATGTAAATCTCTTATGGGCTCAAGAAGGTCATGACTGTAGGTTGCTGGGCAGAACTCTCCAGTGACATTCGCCCATTGCGTTGAAGCTGTAAGGAAGGCATGGTATCAACACTAAGATAGACACAAGGGACCACAGTACAAGGGTGTTTATTGAACTTCAACAATGGTGTGATAAACGCCTCTCAAACTCTAAATCTACAGATGGGAGCAAGTTGCAACCATCAAATAATAATAATGCAGTCCTAGTGCAGTCCCGTCAAAGTAAAAGGACCTATACTAAAAAAAACTATTTCCAAACCTTACCGCTAAATACAAATAGTGTGTGGGTAGTGTTCATGAAAAAGAAAGAAGTGTTCACAAAATGATATGTCCGGATGTTCAGGTCATTGGCCTCCCTTGCCCACCTTTTCAGCATGGGACAAGGCGGTTCACTGGAGCAAAGCACACACTCTGGCTTCTTCGGCACAAGGATACAGTTCCATTAACAGCATCAGGGCCTTCTGTACCCAAGTCTCTACTTCAAGGTCTCTTGATTCAGAGGGCCTGATGTACCAAAACAAAACACAAAGTTCCTTTCCTCTTATACATACTCAATTCGTACGATTCACCCTAGATCCCCCTCAGCTGTGCTCAGATCCCTTTTATATCATGATCGTTACTGTGGATCCCCCTTTTCCAGGCTCAGATACCCACTTTCAAAATGTTCAGAGAATATTTTTTCTCGGGTGACTCACGGTTCACCCCGGATCCCCCTCAGTCGGGCTCAGATCCTTCCTCTTACACAATTAGTCTCCCTCAGAAGTGCTCAGACCAATTACAGTTTGCATTAAACTATCAAAGACTTTTGAATGTGCACAGGGTTTAGCTTGACCTGTTGCAGGACCACATTGATCTCCAATTTCCATTTTCACAGTTGCCAACCAGTTGGATACCTAGCAGAGACCTTCGAATGAGCACCCAGGTGGTGCCAGACCACTCTGTCTATGGTGTCTTTCTTGGCTTCCAAAGTTCAGTCACACTTATATTTGTGTCACTCGTTACATACTTTTCACATACTGTTCTCTTTAGATTTCTTCATACAATGTTGCTGCTTGCAACCTTGGTTCTAACACAGGCTGGTCTGGTATCAGTCTCTCCGACTCACTGGCTGTGCTGTTTATTACTGGTGCTGCTTTGTTGTAGGATCCAAGGACAGTACCACAGCAGACTAGCGTTGAGACACCTTCAGGTTTCTCACAAAGCCCATGCAGAAGAATTTGGCTCTTGCAGAACAGGAAGTCATGGTGTCACAGGATGTCAGAGACCATCTGGTCAGAGAGATCCAATCCCGGCAGTGTCCATTAGCTCAGCTTTTGACTCCACAACAGTTATTGATCATTTTATTGCAGGTAAAGTTAACATTAGGCCCAGAGACTGTAACAGATTATTATGCTCACCTGGTCTCCGCGGGGGCGTTGGGGCATGGTTGGAGCCCTCCCTCGACTTGGCTCCTCGGGATCGTCTCCCTCTCCCGGTTGTTACAGGGCCTGCTGCTCGAGATGCAGGTGTTGCCCCTGAGTGAAGATGAGAGGCAATGAGAATGGCGTGGGGGTGTTGTGACTTCCCTCAACCCCTTTGTGCCTAAATACAGTGTGCAAGCACTTTCCCATACAAGCTCACCTGTTGTTTTGTAATGTTGAGCTATCTGTCCTGCTTATCATAGCAGGGGTGCGTAGAACAGACCGAGTTGCTTCACTGGCCCGTGGGAGTGTTGATCCAGACCGGCTGCGACCAATCCACTTAGAAGGTAAGTCTTTTAGTTATGACTATTGTTGGTTTATAATGTCTTTATCTTGTCCAATAATAATTTTTGCAATGTCTCATTCCATCCCAATAGGTATAAAGAAGTAAATCTGAGCCGAGGAGGGAATCCGGGGAGCCCCTTGATACTGATGGAGTTTCAAAAGTAGCTGTTAAATTGGTCTTTATAATGAAACTCTAATCTCTGGTATTGTGAGGCCAAGCGTTTGTTATTCGTATGAATTCTAACCTGTTGTGTTCTTTATTCCCTTGCAGGTGCTGGCCGACGGCGAAAAAAGAAGTCTGGATGCTCCATGAAGATCCGCGGTTGCTGGATGAAGATACCGTGAAGAAAATGGAAAGAAGTGGAGCTCTGGGTAACTGGACGCCTGGATCAGGTGAGATGAAAACTCCGACTCCGGTAGGGATGGAATGCAGGTAAGAGGCACGCACAGCGATGTGGCGGCTGGCAGCAGGTAAGGAGCGCCTTCAGCGATGGAATAGCTGGATTCAGGTAGATGCACAGGTAAGCACAGTGGAGAGTGTTATGCTGCTGAAAGCAGAATAACGCGAAGCGAAGGCACGTGGATGGGTTGGCCTTATATAGGCTGGCTCTGGCCCCTCCCTTTAGCCCCGCCTACTGACTCCACCTTGCCCCTCCCAGGGACTCTGGCACGTGCCTTCCAATGGCCTGCGAATTCAGGGCCTCTAGCCCTCACCACAGTATTCCTACAGGGCCCCAAGGGCCCAGTCATGCCCCTCTCGGCTGTCCTGGAGCCAGTCCTGGCGCTGTTGGCACCAGGCTCGTATGTTAGATGGAGCTTCCATTGGACAATGGACCAACATGGCTGCCCCCACAAGGATCAACGTGGAACTGCATCATGCAGTCTAGCATCCAGGTTGTGGTACGCCCTGAAGGCACCTGGGATACCTGCTGGCTATTTAAGCCACGCCCGAGCTGAGGCATGTGCTTCGCTTTGTTCTGCACTTGCAGCGTGACGTTCACCGAGACCTGCTTGCAGCATCCTTGGTCTGCATCTTCAGGGAGAAGAAGAACACCGTTATTCACCCTTACCTGTTCTGCATCCAGCTCCTAGATCATTCCGGAACCTCCCCTGGAACTCGTCTTCTTCCACTAGCAACATCCTAGAGAGGAGAGACAAGAAGAGGACAATTAGTAAGCGTTCATCTTTCTATTCCATCGCCTCCAGTCTCCGCTTACTTACCGAAGCTCTCCTGGAAATTCTACCACTGCCCGGACCTCTTCCATTCTACGCTCCGTTTCCATCAGCCGCATTTCTTCCAGGAACTTCTCGGCGACCGGCAAGGAAGGATAGCACAGGTTAGCCTTATTCAAAGACGCTCATAGCGCCGCGCTTTGCGCATTCTCTTACCTACTCGAGCACTGCCCTCTCCATCAGCTTGACGTCTCCATCATCCTTTCTGCATCAACGAGAGAAGGAGAAGGTCAATAGGGCAACAACAATTGCGGACACTCATTCCTTTCAAAAGCTAAAGTCTTACCTTAAGAGCATAGTCGCAGCCGGCCTGGACTCCCGGGCCCACGCCAGAAGGAAAGGTGCCCAGCCACGACGCGCCCCTGCACAGAATGGCAGGACGGAGAGTGCACCTTATCGAAATACAAGGTGAGAGAGGCTCCAAGGGGATCGCAAGGGGAACACTTGGGAGGCGGGCCCGAAGAGAAGGTGTTTGTGGCTAAAACTGAACTCCTGTCTTCCAGACTAAGCCCACGGCAGCGCAAGTCCCCGGGGGAGGTGAATCTGTCCCAGAAGTACTCTAGACCAGTCGGAGGCATCCCTGTGGATACAAGGTGAGTGTTACACCTTGGCACAGAGTGTGCAAGGCACACTTTTACATGAGCCTCGCGCCGGAAGTGCCAGGACTGGGTCCATTTGGACCCTGGGGATAAGGAAGGACTGGCCCCTTGTCTAGTGGCCATGACACAGCAATGGCATTCTATCCAGTAACTTTTAAACCAAGTTACTCACACATTTTAAAGCTTGTCCCGAGCACGCCATGATGCCAGTTGTATCTACATGCAATTTCTGGGACTCCAGTTAGAATAGAAAATGTGTTTCTAGCTTCCCTGAAAATGTCCTGAATCGAAATTTTTGCATAAAAGGTGAAAAACCATAGCTCACACGTGCAATTGCAACAACCTGCCAAAACTAAAATAAGTTCCACAGATTCATCATGATGAGGGAACTATGAATATCTAAGTAATATTTATTTATAAATTGATCCTTTTTGCCATGTAGTAACTTTTTGAGTGCAGAAACAGACATATGAAAAGAATGTAAATGGCAGGAGGGTACCTCTTCCCATCACTTCCATTATAGCACTCACAGGGGTTGGACCTTGGCAGGAGGAAGGGGGGATAGATATCCATTGAAAAGTCAGAATGAATAATCTGGCACCTCATTTCAATATTTGGAGGTGCGACTTATGGGATAAAAAGCCCTTGCTCTGTGGGAAAGGGGACAACTTGCCAGCAAACCATCTGAGAGGATATCTGCCTAAATATCTTGGAAACTTCCCTATAATCCATTTGGGTGAATCCTGACACAGCTGCCTGATATTACCTGGGTGAAAAGGCCTCAAATTGATGGAGACTTAGCCTTGCTTGGGAGACAGAAACTGGGAAAGCCAAAAGCTGACTGGGCCCTATTGTTAAGGAGAGCAAAATAAGGTATGGATGCTGGTGCCTATCTTTGATTGAGGTGTTTGACCAGACCCCTGTGCTGCCCAAAGAGGAGCGCTGATGCCAAACAGAGAGGTTCAATGTAGGTAGATTGATCCATAATAAACTGAGATTGGGAATCTGCCAACTTTCATATTTTCCCTTGATAGTGGGTGGGGGCAATGCAAGAATTGGGATCACCAGCAAGAGAATGGCAATTTGAGCATATAGTTCGGTAAGACGACCAAAGACCTAACGCCTGAAGTACTCCAGAATATGACTTGACAAGGAGGGCGGTAGCCAACAGTGTGGACTAATCCACTTGATATTTGGTCACTCTCTCGCAAGAATGGTGAGAAGGATCATCACCTAGGACAATACAATTTATAATGCATAGTCCTCATGCGTCCATCAAGGATAGAAATGTTGCCCCTCTTTTGGCTACAGCGTGGTCAGCTTTACGGTCATAGCCGGTAAGAAGTGGTTGCACACACAAAGCATTCATATTACTGCAAACAAGAATCAAATTAGAATTTCTAAGAATTAGCCAACTAAACAGGACTTCTTTGAAGGCCTCAAACTGTTATTTTTGGCTAATATTTATCAGATTCCAATAAAGGTTCAGCAGTAGGGTGTAGCTAAGTTCCGGGTAGACCCGAGGGCCCCACTTCAACTCTACAGCCTGAACAAATGGGTTAGATTGGGCATAAAGAGCATAAAGAGTAGGAACAAAAAAATGTCTGCTCTAATTCCACACAATAGGCCAGAGACGGGGCCACCCGTGTCCCTTTTGTAAGCAGGGTTTAAAAAAAAGTCTTCCAGAGTCTTCCAGAGTTCTGAAGGTTGGAGCCGCAAAATCGGCCTGAGCCCGGGCAGGTTCACAGGGCAAACCAGGTTCACATGTCCTCCCCCCTCCCATCACTTCCTGGCTAGTCCTTACCGTTACCGCCCTAGTCCCCAAGCCCATCTGACCCAAAAGGGCCGGTCCGAATGGAACTGCCATAGGGAATAAGTCAGCAGATCCCTCAATAAGTGAAGGCAGCACACGAACAGAGCTAGGCACATCATCCATGTCAACAGCTGTCTCCTGCCATGTCCCCATTCCATCCGCCACCTTCTGTGTGATTTCTGGAGCAACCAGCCCATGAGCCCCAAGTTCAAGTCGATCAGAGGCACTGTGCTGGTTAGCTCCGCTCTCCACGCTTACTTGATTTTTTTGAGTGGAGCAATGAGCCAGCAGCGCAGCACCCGGAGGGTAGAGGTGTAGGAGACCCGGGGGAGAAATACATTTCAGAAACATTTCCATGACCGCCTACAACTGTTGTTCCTTACCATATTTTTATTTTTCAATTATTTTTGTCCTCAAGGACAACTTCACCCTTGTTACTCCTTTTCTTATTTTTCCTCTTTCGAAAGATTGGCAATTACCCCCTTTCATCACTCCCCTGGGAAACCCCCACCACAACTACATCGGCTGCGGCAACCACCCTCACCTGCCCCTCAGCCAACTGGTCCTTACCCGCTTGCATCACACTTTTGTTTGGTGGGGGGGGGGTGTAGAACCACCAGGAATCATTTGATCGTTAAAAAAATCTCTGATCGACCTGCAGTAGAGAGCGGAGCATAGATTTGTCCTCGATATTTATAACCTTGGTTACTTCTGTACATTGGGCATTGCCGTTTTTGTTACAGTTAAGCCTCACAACCCAATTCGCAGGTTGTGGCGCATGATGTTCATGTTCACAACCCTTAAATAACGTTCCATATAGGAAAGACTGTCGCTCAGTTTAATCGGTGTAAGCGCCTGTTAACTCAGGGCGTCCCCCCATACTTTTTTGCAAAACAGTTAGGGCCTTTAGGGCCAATTTCAAGTTGGCATGCAGAGTTGGGATTAGAGACAGCATAACATCAACCTGGGCGACTGAACCATGCTCACTAGCTAATGGCAAGTTCACCACAGGTGAAACTGGAGAAGCCTCGTTGAACTGTAAGGAAAACGGGGCAAGTGGACACAGTCCTCTGTCAAGCGTCGTCTCCAGCCGAGAACTTCCTGTAGATAAAATAACAGGGGACTGTCCTGTGTTGGGGGCTGAAGAAATGGGGGCCAACAGCCTGCCCTTGGCCACCGTTTGGACTCGGCAAAAAGCAGCAGATTCACAAGAGTCCGTTGAGCCTACTACATGGGGCTCTAAAGGAGCTGCTGAAGCCACCGCAGCCTCAAAGGCCAGAGACCGCACACTGCAACATCCCAACTGCTGCGCGGCCGGCAAGGCGAGGCGCGGTGATGATCTAAACATAGGGAAAATGGCTGGAGACTCGACAATGTGTTAATTTCAAATCCCCCGTCTTCGCACCACCTGCTTGGGGGACCATGTCCTTGTAATTTGAAAGTATTTCAAGGTCCGTGATCTCTTGCTTGCTTGCTGAAAGTACTACCTGGAAAGAATCATTGAGTGCTTGAGGCGGGTAGGGCTGATGAGACAGAGAGGGCCAGAGTCAAAGAGGCAGGATGGGTTAAACAAGAAGCGTAATCGGGGTCCACAATAAGAGGACTGTCATTCAGAACCCCTAGATGACTTTGTCTAAATATTAAAAACTGCTGGCGTCACCACGTTTGACTCGGTGGGAGAGCCAGAAGGGCACCTAAAATCTTTGCCCTTCTTGGCTCCAAAGTAACCATAGATGAAGGCTTGGGGGGGGTTGACGCATGGAATTTCACAACGTTTCGGTTAGAAAGCGCAAAAGGTGCAGACATGACCAATAAGGCTACCACGGCAGCTGACCCAGCCGAGGCCCCCATGCAAGGGACCGCAAATGGAGAGGGGAAGGGGCTGGGCTTTGTCTTACTTTTGGACTCAGTCCGGTTGTGACACAGGTCCACCAGACGTATCAAATTTGTCTATTTCATTGACCCCAAATACCAAGTGTTGCACAGTAGGCAGAGCTCTTTCTTGCCTTACCCAGGGGGCTGCTCCTAAGGTCGTAAATAGAGGAAGGCATCCCGTGTCCTAGGCCTCAGACAGCTGTAGCACACTAGGCAAGACAATGGAGAAGGCGTTCTTGCTCACATTTCCACGCGGCAGTTTAAGGGTGAGCCCCTGGCCCAACAGCCAGACTGGCCGAGTGCCACTTAATCCGCTACTTGCCCAGAAGAGAGTGCTGATGAGCGCTCTCAGCAGTTTTTGAAGTGAGGTAGATCACAGTGTTGAACGCTGATGCTCTCCGGTAAAATACATTAGCCCAGATTCACTAATCCGCTAGCATGTCCTCCAACAGAAGGGAACAGGTACTGCTGCCTGATTGCCACTTAATCAGGCACTTGCCAAGAAGATATATGATATCAACCCCAGACTTATCGAAAGAACGGGGGTGTCCTTGTCCACAAAACAAAATTCCTAATTGTCCCCACTCCCTAGACCTGGGCGTTAAACAGAGGGGTGCTGCATATAACTGATGCCTGGGTTTTTGGTGTTGGGGAGAGAAGTGCTTTACAAAGTGAAACCAAGTGCAATTCTCCATTGAAAAATATACACTTTCCTGAGAGTGAAAAAGGGACCCTGGAGAGAAAGATTTTGTGTTACTTTGGGGGTAAAGAAGGAACAAGGGTTCTATGAATCAAAAATATAATTAAAAGTCTGTGTGAATCCAAAACTGCTAACATTGTTAAGTGTGTAGTGAAATTAAACACACCCAGTACTGCATGTGAAATTGTTTGAAAATAAAACTGTGCGTTTGTTTTAAATCTAAACCTTATCAAGTAGTATTTACCTGTTTATTACCGAATGGAAAAAGTGCATTTTGTATTTAAGCTCTGTTTTCTGCCACAGAGAAGGTGGCATGTGTAACCATTCAGAGCAAGGTTTATTGAACCTATAATTCAAATAAATATATATTCTCTCTATACCGCGGCCTGGTTTTTGGCTCATTGTTGGCTCATATGTAGCTCTATATGGGTAATAAATAGGGCTAGCTGAACCAAAATAATCAGTGTTTCGTGGTCATCTTGATTGGGGGGAAAGTAGGGAGAAGCTCACTTTATTTATGCTTTATAACTAAGAAATAAGTTACTTTGATTTGATTGTTTTTTTTACAGGCAAAATAATGCTCCTTTTTGGGTTGCTTTAATTAAAAGCATATTACTAGTTTGGACCAAGCGGCTAAATTTATACACCATACAATAAAAATAGAAAACTGCTGCAAAAGGACCACTTTACTTCAGTTAGCAAAACACAGTCCCGTTCTTTGCACACCACAGTCAGATGTTTTCAAACCAAAGTTGACAAAAGACCTGTCAGAAACCAAATGTTCACCAACTGCAGCGGGCAGGGCTGGCTTTAGCGGCAGCAGCGCCCTGGGCGAATTGACGTCCTCCCCGTGCGCCCATGGTCAGCAGTGGGGGTCAGGATACGCCACATTTCTTTACGCTCCGGTGCCTCGCAGGGTGCTAATCACTAGAATAAGCCGCTCATGCTAATGAATGAGCTCCCTATTCCAATGCAAACCGCCTCGCTCCCGCGTCGGAGCCCGCGGGCGCATTTAATAACAAAAGGGTGTCTTTTCCGCGACCTTCTCCCACTACGCTAGCTCGGTGGAGCCCTTGAAAGACTCCCCCAAGGCTGACGTGGCAGGGAGGGGCTAATTATGCTCTAGGGGGCCTGGTGCCCTGGGCGGTCGCCCGACCCAGCCTGCCCTAAGGCCAGCCCTGGCAGCGGGGAAGATATGTGTTCAAGTGCATGAGTTGCTGACCGTTTCAAATCCTGGCTTCACTCGTAGCCAAACTGTGTGCTTCCAGTGAAATCGTGTTATCTCACTGAGGATGTGCTGCCAAAATCAGGAGTCCATACAACTGAGCCAGCTCAGACTGTTCCATTCTCCATACGCCCAAAAAAAACCTCACTCGTGATATTTCCATGTGCCACGACACATGGTCACTCGTACCGGACATATCGCCTTACTTCAGGCAACTTCTTTAAATGCAAATTCTCATTATCCCCTCAACCTTGACGTCATTTTCTGTGATGTCACTAAATATGCATATTGTGGGGCAGGGACCCCGTCAATTCTAGTGCCGACCATTGGCTTGCATTTGTACTCGTTATTTCAAGCGGCTGTAAAGTGCAGCACGTTTTTGATCAAACTTTATTCAAAACACTTACCTTAAGAGCATAGTCGCTCATTAGATTGAGAGCATAGTCGCTCAGTTAGATTGGGCATAAAGAGTAGGAACAAAAAAATGTCTGCTCTAATTCCACACAATAGGCCAGAGACGGGGCCACCCGTGTCCCTTTTGTAAGCAGGGTTTAAAAAAAAGTCTAAACCCATCTAAAACAGAGGGTTCCAGGAGCCATGTCTCCTGTAAACAGAAGACGTTCACCGCCACCAGGACTTCACTCTACCGTCTCGAAATAAATGGGCAGATCCCCTATTCGTCCAAGATATCGTTTTGAAGGCTCTGCCGGGCGTTCACTGCTTTTGCTGTACAGATAAACGTGTTCATGTAACAAAAGAAGCTGCCAAGCAACTCCAATCAGTGTTGTCATTGGTGTTAACCAGACTGGCATCTGAGGTTAAAATCTCCCTCCTACAGTTCTTACCCTTAAAACACTTAATTTAACAGACAGGCTGAGCGGCTGGGTTAAGGTCTTCACTTCTTCCCTTAGAAACAGATGTTTTAGGCGGGGGAACAGGTTTAGGGTCGAGAATACTGACATTATACCCCCATGGTCTGATATAGTCGGAGGCAACCATGATTTTGGTTGAAGACCAAGCGTGAGTGCAAATGATGGATAACCGTGTCCAGTCTCTGGTCGTTCCAGAATTCAACCTGGGTAATGTCACCTGAGCTGATGTGGGATAGAGGGGGGACACTCCTCATTAAACTTAAAACATTGGCTCTATTGAGGACCATGGTCTCTTGGTCCGCAATGAGTTTTTCCAATAAAACCTGGATTGCTGAGTATTTGTTGATGGACAAATCTACTCCAACGGCCATCTCGGCAGGAACTTCAGCGAGACCGATTGAACGTCTCCTCTCTTCCAGAGTTCTGAAGGTTGGAGCCGCAAAATCGGCCTGAGCCCGGGCAGGTTCACAGGGCAAACCAGGTTCACATGTCCTCCCCCCTCCCATCACTTCCTGGCTAGTCCTTACCGTTACCGCCCTAGTCCCCAAGCCCATCTGACCCAAAAGGGCCGGTCCGAATGGAACTGCCATAGGGAATAAGTCAGCAGATCCCTCAATAAGTGAAGGCAGCACACAAACAGAGCTAGGCACATCATCCATGTCAACAGCTGTCTCCTGCCATGTCCCCATTCCATCCGCCACCTTCTGTGTGATTTCTGGAGCAACCAGCCCATGAGCCCCAAGTTCAAGTCGATCAGAGGCACTGTGCTGGTTAGCTCCGCTCTCCACGCTTACTTGATTTTTTTGAGTGGAGCAATGAGCCAGCAGCGCAGCACCCGGAGGGTAGAGGTGTAGGAGACCCGGGGGAGAAATACATTTCAGAAACATTTCCATGACCGCCTACAACTGTTGTTCCTTACCATATTTTTATTTTTCAATTATTTTTGTCCTCAAGGACAACTTCACCCTTGTTACTCCTTTTCTTATTTTTCCTCTTTCGAAAGATTGGCAATTACCCCCTTTCATCACTCCCCTGGGAAACCCCCACCACAACTACATCGGCTGCGGCAACCACCCTCACCTGCCCCTCAGCCAACTGGTCCTTACCCGCTTGCATCACACTTTTGTTTGGTGGGGGGGGGGGTGTAGAACCACCAGGAATCATTTGATCGTTAAAAAAATCTCTGATCGACCTGCAGTAGAGAGCGGAGCATAGATTTGTCCTCGATATTTATAACCTTGGTTACTTCTGTACATTGGGCATTGCCGTTTTTGTTACAGTTAAGCCTCACAACCCAATTCGCAGGTTGTGGCGCATGATGTTCATGTTCACAACCCTTAAATAACGTTCCATATAGGAAAGACTGTCGCTCAGTTTAATCGGTGTAAGCGCCTGTTAACTCAGGGCGTCTCCCCATACTTTTTTGCAAAACAGTTAGGGCCTTTAGGGCCAATTTCAAGTTGGCATGCAGAGTTGGGATTAGAGACAGCATAACATCAACCTGGGCGACTGAACCATGCTCACTAGCTAATGGCAAGTTCACCACAGGTGAAACTGGAGAAGCCTCGTTGAACTGTAAGGAAAACGGGGCAAGTGGACACAGTCCTCTGTCAAGCGTCGTCTCCAGCCGAGAACTTCCTGTAGATAAAATAACAGGGGACTGTCCTGTGTTGGGGGCTGAAGAAATGGGGGCCAACAGCCTGCCCTTGGCCACCGTTTGGACTCGGCAAAAAGCAGCAGATTCACAAGAGTCCGTTGAGCCTACTACATGGGGCTCTAAAGGAGCTGCTGAAGCCACCGCAGCCTCAAAGGCCAGAGACCGCACACTGCAACATCCCAACTGCTGCGCGGCCGGCAAGGCGAGGCGCGGTGATGATCTAAACATAGGGAAAATGGCTGGAGACTCGACAATGTGTTAATTTCAAATCCCCCGTCTTCGCACCACCTGCTTGGGGGACCATGTCCTTGTAATTTGAAAGTATTTCAAGGTCCGTGATCTCTTGCTTGCTTGCTGAAAGTACTACCTGGAAAGAATCATTGAGTGCTTGAGGCGGGTAGGGCTGATGAGACAGAGAGGGCCAGAGTCAAAGAGGCAGGATGGGTTAAACAAGAAGCGTAATCGGGGTCCACAATAAGAGGACTGTCATTCAGAACCCCTAGATGACTTTGTCTAAATATTAAAAACTGCTGGCGTCACCACGTTTGACTCGGTGGGAGAGCCAGAAGGGCACCTAAAATCTTTGCCCTTCTTGGCTCCAAAGTAACCATAGATGAAGGCTTGGGGGGGGTTGACGCATGGAATTTCACAACGTTTCGGTTAGAAAGCGCAAGAGGTGCAGACATGACCAATAAGGCTACCACGGCAGCTGACCCAGCCGAGGCCCCCATGCAAGGGACCGCAAATGGAGAGGGGAAGGGGCTGGGCTTTGTCTTACTTTTGGACTCAGTCCGGTTGTGACACAGGTCCACCAGACGTATCAAATTTGTCTATTTCATTGACCCCAAATACCAAGTGTTGCACAGTAGGCAGAGCTCTTTCTTGCCTTACCCAGGGGGCTGCTCCTAAGGTCGTAAATAGAGGAAGGCATCCCGTGTCCTAGGCCTCAGACAGCTGTAGCACACTAGGCAAGACAATGGAGAAGGCGTTCTTGCTCACATTTCCACGCGGCAGTTTAAGGGTGAGCCCCTGGCCCAACAGCCAGACTGGCCGAGTGCCACTTAATCCGCTACTTGCCCAGAAGAGAGTGCTGATGAGCGCTCTCAGCAGTTTTTGAAGTGAGGTAGATCACAGTGTTGAACGCTGATGCTCTCCGGTAAAATACATTAGCCCAGATTCACTAATCCGCTAGCATGTCCTCCAACAGAAGGGAACAGGTACTGCTGCCTGATTGCCACTTAATCAGGCACTTGCCAAGAAGATATATGATATCAACCCCAGACTTATCGAAAGAACGGGGGTGTCCTTGTCCACAAAACAAAATTCCTAATTGTCCCCACTCCCTAGACCTGGGCGTTAAACAGAGGGGTGCTGCATATAACTGATGCCTGGGTTTTTGGTGTTGGGGAGAGAAGTGCTTTACAAAGTGAAACCAAGTGCAATTCTCCATTGAAAAATATACACTTTCCTGAGAGTGAAAAAGGGACCCTGGAGAGAAAGATTTTGTGTTACTTTGGGGGTAAAGAAGGAACAAGGGTTCTATGAATCAAAAATATAATTAAAAGTCTGTGTGAATCCAAAACTGCTAACATTGTTAAGTGTGTAGTGAAATTAAACACACCCAGTACTGCATGTGAAATTGTTTGAAAATAAAACTGTGCGTTTGTTTTAAATCTAAACCTTATCAAGTAATATTTACCTGTTTATTACCGAATGGAAAAAGTGCATTTTGTATTTAAGCTCTGTTTTCTGCCACAGAGAAGGTGGCATGTGTAACCATTCAGAGCAAGGTTTATTGAACCTATCATTCAAATAAATATATATTCTCTCTATACCGCGGCCTGGTTTTTGGCTCATTGTTGGCTCATATGTAGCTCTATATGGGCAATAAATAGGGCTAGCTGAACCAAAATAATCAGTGTTTCGTGGTCATCTTGATTGGGGGGAAAGTAGGGGGAAGCTCACTTTATTTATGCTTTATAACTAAGAAATAAGTTACTTTGATTTGATTGTTTTTTTTACAGGCAAAATAATGCTCCTTTTTGGGTTGCTTTAATTAAAAGCATATTACTAGTTTGGACCAAGCGGCTAAATTTATACACCATACAATAAAAATAGAAAACTGCTGCAAAAGGACCACTTTACTTCAGTTAGCAAAACACAGTCCCATTCTTTGCACACCACAGTCAGATGTTTTCAAACCAAAGTTGACAAAAGACCTGTCGGAAACCAAATGTTCACCAACTGCAGCGGGCAGGGCTGGCTTTAGCGGCAGCAGCGCCCTGGGCGAATTGACGTCCTCCCTATGCGCCCATGGTCAGCAGTGGGGGTCAGGATACGCCACATTTTTTTACGCTCCGGTGCCTCGCAGGGTGCTAATCACTGGAATAAGCCGCTCATGCTAATGAATGAGCTCCCTATTCCAATGCAAACCGCCTCGCTCCCGCGTCGGAGCCCGCGGGCGCATTTAATAACAAAAGGGTGTCTTTTCCGCGACCTTCTCCCACTACGCTAGCTCGGTGGAGCCCTTGAAAGACTCCCCCAAGGCTGACGTGGCAGGGAGGGGCTAATTATGCTCTAGGGGGCCTGGTGCCCTGGGCGGTTGCCCGGCCCAGCCTGCCCTAAGGCCAGCCCTGGCAGCGGGGAAGATATGTGTTCAAGTGCATGAGTTGCTGACAGTTTCAAATCCTGGCTTCACTCGTAGCCAAACTGTGTGCTTCCGGTGAAATCGTGTTATCTCACTGAGGATGTGCTGCCAAAATCAGGAGTCCATACAACTGAGCCAGCTCACACTGTTCAATGCTCCATACGCCCAAAAAAAACCTCACTCGTGATATTTCCATGTGCCACGACACATGATCACTCGTACCGGACATATCGCCTTACTTCAGGCAACTTCTTTAAATGCAACTTCTCATTATCCCCTCAACCTTGACGTCATTTTCTGTGATGTCACTAAATATGCATATTGTGGGGCAGGGACCCCGTCAATTCTAGTGCCGACCATTGGCTTGCATTTGTACTCGTTATTTCAAGCGGCTGTAAAGTGCAGCACGTTTTTGATCAAACTTTATTCAAAACACCTCAGCAAAGGTCGGGTGGGAGCGCCTGACTGTTCCGAATAAGAAGTCCGCGCATGCGCAGATCGCGCGATACTTCGGCGCTCTGCTCCAGACAGGGTTCCGCCGCGTGGCGAATGCTATGGCGAATATTTGCATACCCATGATGCAACTCGCTTTGGAAAGCTGATAGGACACGTTCCTATAAAAACTGCGGATTTTGAGTCATGTGGTAAGAAATTCTTAGTTTATGAACAGGGCATAGGTAAAGTAATGCATCCGAGGTTATGGGCCACTCTTCACATACTTCCGATAAGCACACCCTCACTTTGAGATCATCAGAAATTAGAGCCATATATAGAAGCTCGTTTCACTAGCAGTTTGTGCTCGCTTCGGCAGCACATATACTAAAATTGGAACGATACAGAGAAGATTAGCATGGCCCCTGCGCAAGGATGACACGCAAATTCGTGAAGCGTTCCATATTTTGCGCCCTGTGCATCTACCACACTGTGTATGTACTATTATTATGTAATGTATGAGCTACATGCATATAGTGTAGCTCTTCTTAAATCTCGCCGTCTAGTTTGCTTTTTTTGGACGGTATATTGGGCCTAGATATAGGAGTACTCTTTCTTCACTGCTGAACATCTCTGCTCCCCTCCATGCGTTAATAATATACAATAGGCCCAGCAGTCACAGGTTTTCAGGTTTTGGTAGGGGGCGGCCCCCTTTAATATGTGCTGTTAGCCGGGTTTCTCCTGGGCCCTGCAGCCCTGCAGCCCGGGCGGCTGAAGATACGTTGGGACACCCCTGCAGGCCCATGGCAACATGATGCTTTGGGGGGGTGTTTGGTGGAGGAGGGGTCGGCCAGACTACACCTGGGAAAACCTTTCACATGTTATAGCTAAGGCTTTCGGTTTTATATTTATTTTTACATTTTCATCTGAATACATCCTTATTTTTTACGCATTTTATCTGTATCCACATTTATATTTTCGCTTCAAAAATATTTGCAACGGGTGCTTTTCCTTATTAACGCACAATAAAAATGCAGCGCTTTGAGGCCTGCGATGGGTAGCTCATAGCACTGGGTTCTTGCACATCAAGTTAAGATCCCTATAACATTTCACCTTAAAAACAAAACAGCTGCTCCTTACACTGACGTGATAAACATCTCTGTAGTCCTTTTAATAAAGTTAAAGGGAAATAAAACACTTTTCCAGCCATTTATTTGGTCTGCAGCGCTTAATTGACAAGCTAAAGGCACATGAACTTCCACGTTTTTTTTAGAAATAAGTACAGAAAGGAAAGAAAGAGATTTCCGTCTGAATTTGTGTGTAAAAAATCATTAAAAAAAGCAAAACATGGGAGCGCTAGTTATAATGTACTTATAAAGGAAGGCGTGGAGGGGGTTAATAGCTGCACATGACCATGGAACAGGCAGCCAACACTAAATACCCACCGAAAAGCTATTTATCACTGTTTGTCAACAAGGGGTAAATGTACAGGAAACCAGAGTTAAAAGGGAACAGAGGTGATAAGAACGTCGATGGATACTGCAGGAGGCCTGGGGAGGGTGATAGCATGAGGGTACCAGCAAAGGCAGCCTGTAATGTACGCGCGGTGGAAAGCAAACAAAAAATGGCCTGAATAAATAAGTATTTTGCTTTCCTAAGACTGACAACTGAGGCCAGCTGCTTGTGGGATAGGAGGGGGCTAAGGCTTGAGACCTATTTCAACTGAAAATAAGGCCCTGACCCTAGGCCTCATTACAAGTCTTCCAGACTGGGAATAAGGGTGCTGGTAGCATCGTACCAGCACCCGTTCCTGGACCGACAGACTACAACACTGCTGACCTGCCGGGCGCAACGGCCCCGGAAAGCAGAGTTGTCACGGAACCACCAGGACCATTAGCAATGGTGCTGTTGCTTCCAAGCCCCACAGGAATGGGGGCTAATATTTTCCACCGCTTGACTTCCCGGGAAGATGAGACTTGTAATGTTCTGGTGGCACCAGGAGGTCAGGCAGCGGAAACTGTGTTACTGGGTGGTACCAGCGGGTTACCGCCAACCTCGTAATGAGGCCCACTGTCCCCGCCTGCAGCAGACAAAACAGCGAATGCTCGAGTCATTAAACCTGGCCTTCTGGCCAGTGAAACCTTAAAATTGGAATGCCCACATGCTGTGACACAATATTGTTTGCTAAATGTAACTTCCTTCAATTTAATATAAAGCACCACAGACTTAAACAGAAAGTGAAACACTTTTCTGAAGCTCAAAGCCACCAGTGGATTTTTATAATTTGTTTTTAGTAGTTTATAGGAGTACCCTCACAAAAATTCCAGTTCATTTGAGCCCCTTTGCCTTCAGTGTCCTATCTCAAAGACGTTATTGGCTTTATGGACCTGTGGGGCCCAAGCCCGACCAGTAATAAATGTGCTGAGGCTGAGGGCCTGGAGAAGCCGGCCTTGCACCACAGACGCTGCAAGCTGCGGTGTTCATTCATGCAGCCCAGAGAATGACCAAGGATGCGGGCCCTGGAGGGGCATTACAACATGGTGATCATTATGAATGCACATCAAAGGCCGTGTGTGTGCACCTGCAGTAGTTTCTACAGCATTGTTTCCAGTAATGACCTCCTTTGTGGCCCTTTCTATTCTCTTGCAGGTGAAGGTCTGGCTATCCCCTGCGAGGTCACAATACGCAAGCTTCAACGCATTTAGAGCCCAATGGTGATGATTAACAAGCATTGCTCATAAGATCTAAACGGCTGTAAAATGGGATCTGGGTTATTGCTCGGCCCTCCGTTCTGACCGTTCATTGTTTTGTTTTTTTTGTCCCCCGCCGCAAATGGTAAGGAAGCGGGGGACACCCCTGCACCTCCGAACCCCCCAAATACTAAACATGGCAAACCCCCGCAGCCCCCGCTCCTCGTGTTCGGTATTTTTCTATTCGAACAAAACGGTAACACCCAATTCGATCAAAACGGCCACACGGTCAGTTTTTTTCGATCAGATTGGGTGTTACCCAAAAAGGGTGTGAGCACATGGAAGATGATGCTGGTGCCTGACAAAGGCCTGTCTAGCACCTGTACGCAAGCAAAACTATTGCCTTTGCCATTTCATGTTTTTTAACAGGACTTCAGTGCGAGGAACAGACATGAGGACACACATATGGCTTATAAATGAAGTAGCTGAATGCACAGTTTTAAATACCTTTCTATTACACAAGGAGCTAATTTACAGCCACTATTAAGCAATTACTTCTCAGCAGACTGCTTAGAAATAACATTGCCAGGCTCCGTGCAGAACAAACATTGATATTACTGCCAGGCCAGAACGAGCCCAAAGAGATCTGTGGAGAGTGTGTTTTGGGCAGGGAGGGACAAGTAGCGGGTGTGAATGGCGGTCTGGATTAGCATGGCCATGGGTGGTAAATGGGGGGGTAAATAGCTAAATAACACCCACAGGCTGTATGTCTAACCTCTCATTGCCCCCCGCCCCCATTTAGTCCCATGCAATCATTGCCGTTCATACTTGGCCCGTTAATAGCGGAAACTACACATTCTTAACATAACCAGTGTCAAATTGGCTTTAATAATGGGCCCAGGATAATGTTTAGTTAATATTAAAGGATTCAATACAGCACCGCACGTATTTTATTTTACATAGCCTTAATAAACAGATGAAGTGACCCATAAAATATTCTTTAAAACGCCTTTTAAAACAAAAGAAAATATCATTTTTCAAGGATTATTAAAGGTGTATCTACAGTGAATGGAATACTTAGTCGAACCAAAAACATACATTCTTTAATATCAATGGAACAAGTCCTGTAAAATGGTACAGTATTTTTACATTTCTGACAATCATTGTTAGCTGCCAACAGACCGGTGTAGGTATGGCCTCATTACGAGGTCGGCGGTAACCCGCTGGTGCTACCGGCGGGTTGCTGCCGACCTTGTAGCACCGTTTCCGCCATCTGATATCCCAGTGCCAACGGGATATTACAAGCCCTGGCGGCCCGGGATATCAGGTGACGGGAACTGTAAGTCCCCATTTCGGTGGAGTCGGGAATGGGGACTCGGAAGCACCGGCACTGTTTCAGTGCTTCTGTGAAAACCATACCTGCAGGGGCTGGTGCTCCCGGTAGGTCAGACCTGCTGGGAGCACCGGCTGACCCTGTAGGCATTCTTGTAGTCTGGCAGTCTGGAAAGGGTGCCAGTACGTTGCTACCGGCACCCTCATTTCTGGACCTCCAGACTTGCTATGAGGCCCATTGTTTTGGTGTTCCATCCTATGTCCAGATCCTTACATGGTATGCTGACTACTCTCTCTACATACCAGGTTCTCCCACCACATGCCTGGCATTACCAACCCAAGATATTTCACGTGTGTCCTTTCACTTGTGCCTGTGACATAATATTATAGCCCACATTCCTCATAGTGCAGCCACATCCAACACTGTTCCAGTAGAATCCAATGTTTTGGGGTTCTGCAGTCTCCTGTTATGTTACCTCTACTCTTTTTGTTTTTTCCCTCTTTATTTTTTTGGAGTTTAATTTACTTTGGTTGTCAGAGGGACTTCTGCTAAAGTACCCCTGCCACTATATTCTTTTTTTCCATACTTAAGGTATATGGTATGGGGTCACCCATAAGGTGCCCAGTACAAGGGTTGCCTCACAAGCACCCCATTTCTGCCCTAGGGTGATTTTATTACCATACATTGGTTTTACGGGGTAGGCGTATTATATTTAGTTTTGGCTTCACCAGGGGTGCAAGTCGAATTACTTCATTAGTAGCCCAATGTGCCTTTATGGCAGTCATTGGGGTAGTAATGGGTCTTTTTAAGTCCTACTCTCAGCCATTTTGTTTAGAGGACTTCCTTTGTTCAGGAAAACCACGAGGCAGGCCTTAAAATGGTTGTTTGACACAGAGGCTCTTTGTGAGCCCGAGATAGCAGCCTCCAGGGTGGTTTCGACTGCTTTAGATCAGCTCATGGCCTTGGGCAGGCCATTACACTTCCTGTGAATATGCACCTGAGTGTTTGGCGGTTTTTTAGGCCCACCTAATTGGTTGGCCACCAATACTTTTGTTTTAAATCCCCTAATGGGATTGGTGGGCTGGCAGAAGGAATGTATAGGTGAAACTCTGTTCCTGAACTCAGAGCTGCTGGATATTTGGAGGGTAAGCAGATCTGCTTACATGCTTGTGGATTTTCAGCTGTTTCCCACCATTGCTGCATTTGTAGGCCCTCTTCTGGGCATACTGGCTCCATGTAGTGGCCTGGGAAGCTCCTATTTGGATTCTTCGCAGCTGGGTGCCCTTCCCGAGAATTCGCCATCCTGCACTTGGTCATGCCCATCTGCTGGGGCCAGGCCCCCCATCCCAGTGCTGTTTTCTGTGGCGTTTTACCTCATTTTCGCGCTGTTCCACCGCATTTTACAGACGTTTCCCACCTTCATTTTGGAAGCTGCTGCCACCTGGAAAGGTTTTGGCACTCCCCAAATCCACTAAATCTGCTGCCTGGGTCGCCTCTTGTCGCCACCACTGTTGTCTTGCTGCAGGGGCCATTCCGTGTGTGTGCTGGCCACGTCTGCCTGCTGAGCCGCTGGGATCTGCCGTGTGCAGGTTCTTCTGTCCTCCTGGACCCATCTCTGTGGTGGATTCCACTTCTGGATGGTGGGTCCCCCTTCACTGAAGGACAACTGCTCTTTTTTAGGATTTTGGGGGTCATCATTTGCGCACAGTGCCAATCCCTGGGTGACCAGAACCTTTATTTCGACCTTCAGAAGAAGGTGCTACTTACCACGTCGTTCTGGGAACCTAGTTTCTGGAGGTAACCACTGTAGGTACTTACCTATGTGCACTGGGTTTGTGGGATATTCCAGATACTCCCTCTCAGGGGTCCCTGTGGTCATTGGGTTCTGCAGGTCCCCTGCTACTGCATTTCCCCATTGGATAACATTGGGGCCTGAATCCTGCTTTGCTTCTTTTGCTCCTGAGGCTGCTGGGTCTTGAACCCTCCACTGTATCTCTTCTTCTGGGTCTCCACTGGTGTCCGCCTTGGGTCCATTGCTGTCTTCTTGGTACCTGTGGAAAGAAACAGACTTGCCTGACTTTTCCCTATTGTTTCCTATGGGCCACGCTCCTCAACACTGGAACTAAAAGTGACACTTCAAGGTACTCGCCTGTACTGTGACATTTTCCAAGGGTCCTCCTAAGGTCCATGGAGTTCCCCACCAAGCCCTGGATGTCTAGCGACTTCCCCTGATGTACCAGGGACTTTTAAGTACCTTTAATCCCTGACTGCGCCGCGTGCTGGTCACCTGGCGACCCTCTGAACTCGGGGTCAGGCTCCTGCATGACCAGTTGCCCTTGCACTGCCTCCAGGCTCCCTCTGCCCTTAAAGGTCTGTACCTTCAATCCTACAGTCTCTTTTCACTGCACTTATGAGCCACCCGCTGGCTGCACTTATTGAGTTACCTGCACTTCTCCCCTCCCCTACCCCTTGGCACTTCTACCCTCCACCACCCCCTGGCACCTCTCCCCTCCCTCTTCTCTGCACTTGCACAGTCTGAATGACACAAGGCCTAGTAAGATCGTTGTTTTTGTCCTCCCTTTGTTTCCCCCCATTGTCTTTCAGCGCCTAGAAACACTTGTGTACAGGCGCATTATAAATGTCATATCATATCATACATTACACTCATTCATAGGTCATACATTGCATCCTTGTTTGTTGATACAGTTTCCCTCCTTGATGTGTAATCTGTCCTTCTTGACCTAGGGACTGTCTATCTAAAAGATATCCTGGACTTTGTTAGCCCTCCTGCATGTTGGATGGGCATTGTGTTCCCTTGCGTTCAACCTCTAAGTGCGCTGCTGTGTAACATGCATATGTGTTAAGTATAATACTCCGTGCAGAAGGTAATAGGAAACCCGCACTAAGTTCTGTTTGGTATCTTTGGATTCTGAACCGGATCATCATTACTGTATGTAATATTGTTTAGGGGTCTTTCTCTTAACTTACATCTGAAAGCGTTTATGCATGGGGCCCGCCGCCAGGTATGGGGCCTACGTTTTAGTTTAAGGATTGAGTTAAAAATTGGTTAATAATGCCACCAAAAGGGCTCGTTTTACCAATCGAGATCTCCTTTTAACACCCAGAACCGACACTAATGAATCCAATGAGGAAAGACTTGCATGTGTGATTTTGATTCGAAAGTATTGGCCTATTGTAAAACTACAGCTTGTGGACGAACCCATTCCTCGGTTCGCCTTCAAAAGAGCGAGGAATATTAGGGAACACCTTGTTCACTCTTCATTTACACGAATACCACCACGTACAGGTCTTTGGAACCTGCGCAAAGTTACCGGCCACTACCCCTGCGGGGGCTGCTCGATATGCAAGTTTACCAAGAAAATCCAAACGTTTAGGATTGGTGACAGACAATGGGTTTTGAACAATCAATCCAATTGCAAAAGCAGCCAAGCTGTATATTGCATTGAATGCCCATGTGGTCTGCGCTATGTCGGCCAAACCATGCGGAATGTTGGCACCCGAATATCAGAACATCGTTCTAGAATCCGGTGCAAGAACACCACTTCCCCCTTGGTTACACAGTATTTATCCCATCAACATACCCCTGATGACCTCTTTTGGTGGGTTCTTGATAGGATACAAACAGGTCCCAATATTTACAACAGACTTTTGGAACTAGAGAAGCGATGGATCTACAGATTGAATTTGTTGGATAATGGCCTCAACGAGCAATCTCCATTTTAACCAGGGATTGTGGGCCTTTTGACTTACCCATGACTACACACTAGTGGTCTCGGCTCCTTCCCCTTTCATCGTGGGCCCGCGTGCCCCCCCGTCCCCCTTCTTCTCTTTCATTTTTTCATTTGAGACACCCCCGGGGGTTTTTTACTTCGATAGTGGATGGGATGATGTCCGCTTTTCACACACGCGGTCTACACTCTCCTCCCGTGATGTCAGTTACTTTTTACATCCAATTAGGGGTACCCGTTACACATGGGCCCCCTCTTCTTTTCTCCCCCTTCCCACACTCTCATCATGTGCGGGACGCGCCCCCGACGTACGAGTATAGGAACACTGTCTGATGTAGAGGGCGACAGTATTTCTCATAGGCACTTTCACGTGTATATAGGTTTGTGCTCATAGAATACACACTTCCATTTTAGATTTTGCGATGTGGTACTCACGAAGAACCGAGCCGTTTGTTTCCTGGTTCATCCCGGCTTCATGTCTCCTCATGTTCCTTTTATAGGGCACCACTGAAGCCTTACTTCCGGCATTTGGACGTGCCGCACTTTGACTGGCTATCCACAACACACCCCCGGACCTGGCAACCCCATAGGGCCCTTGGATTGGATACCTTCCCAACCAACCAATACGGGCCCTGGTTTGCGAGCCCTCACGAACGTGACGTCGCTGCCATAGCAACGGACGCCGTCAGCTCGCATATTTTCAGTGCAATCTGAAGCTGCATTTTCACGAACGTAGCACACGGGACACAACGGCATTCACAGCCGCTCCAGTTCCCTCGAGATGACTCGGAGCTACTTTCTAACCCGTTCCCAGGTATTTCACCCTCTCTCACACATATATATATATTTTTCACTGCAGGTCCTCCACGGGCCTTGACGGCGACGTACTCAGTTTACAGCCGATGTGTTTATTCACTGCCTCATAGAGTCTCCCTTTTTCTTTCTCCACACTTCAGAGCCAGCACATCTGAACGTGCTCTTACATGATTTGAGACCCAGCTTCCGTGTGATGAAAGACACAGACCTCTCTGCTCCCTCTTCGCTGAGCGTGCTCCTGCACTAACACTTTCTGCAGAGGATCCATTTCTGGATCATAATTAAGGTAACCTCAATTTTTTGCGCATCGGGGTACCTCTTATGCATTTCCTGCCCCTCTGGCACAGGAGTGTTTACCTTTCACGATATAATAACAATTTTTTGTCGGTTTCTTAAGGTCCAGTCCCTCATGTTTTCCCGCAATCAGGGCTTGCTCTCTCTAAACGGCTATCTTTAGCTCGTTAGCTGGTTTCTACTTACATCCCATTTTCTCAACTGAGTACATGAGGACCGACTTATCTACAGCGGGTTCTCCTGGTACCACTCTAGGTAAGCTACACCCCTTTTATTTGATCCCCACATGATTGGATATTCCCCTTCTCCCGCCTGCCTCCGTGCCCTCGTACCATGGGGCTGATCTGGGGATGCATGTGGTGGGCCGGGGCTCTGGGTGGTTTAGGATCCCCTGGGAGGGACCAAGGGCCATCATTCATATTTTACCTGACAGGGATTCATCTGCATTTTGTCAGAGTACCCCCTGTATTAGAGGCTCAGCCTCACATGGCCCTTAACAGTTTAGTGCATACAGGACCATGGTCTTATACTTGCACACATACATTTGCGTATTTTCCCTACACTTGAAACTCAAGTTTGTATATGTTTGTTTCATAACCTCTTTACATTGTATTTCTATTGACAGCAATTCGTTTTTTTTTCTTCTATACCCTCATGCACTTGCTTTCTATTTTTTTCCTTCATCTCACTATGACAGGGTCTTGCTACTCATTGCCCTGACGAAGGCGGAACAGTCTTTCAACTGTGAAGATTCTACTTTCTCCGCACAGTTACCACCGCCGAAACGCACTTTCTTGATCAGAGGATATTGGAGGCTCTTCACTAACACGCCTCACGCACTTTGGGTTTCGAACCCTGCCCCTTGTGCTTTATTTGCTAAGGACACGCAGTAGTGGCATTTATTACTTTGGGTTCTTAAAACTCCCCTCTGATGCGTTGGCAGACCCAATCCCAGCTTTCTAATATTTTCAACCTGGGATTTCATTTTCAAAGGAATATGTATTCTAGAAAAACTGAATGCTCATATATGAGTAGGAACTCTTATTTTTGTTAAGTAATATTGTAAGCCTAAAAACAATTTAAGAACTCCTGCTTATGTCCGGCTTTGGTCCGGCCTTTTCCTTTTTCTTTTTGCTTTGTTTTTTTGCTCTTTGGCCTTGTTTGGTTAAACGTGTTGATTTGACAGTTAATATATGGTTTCAATGATTTCACCTATTGTTATATATGCGTTGCCCAGGATCACACACATTGGTTAAGTGGTGCAGACATAATATAATAATTTGTTTTACAGAGCAGACTCGCCAAGAATACCTTGCATGATATAAACCACCCTGACAAAATATATATTTAAAATGTAAGACTGCAATACAAATTGACATGAGCCTACTAAATAACCTGTAGGATTTACTACATTATTTTAAAGATGCACACACACACAATACAAAATAAACCGTTTGAAAAGGGCACCAGTTTATGCGCATGTCAATTGTTTTTGATGATTTAATGTAATTATCATTTGTATAGTACCTTTCACCATTGGTATGGCCCCAACACACTGTATGTTGAATGCCCTCGGTGGAGCGGAGTCCAGGTATGGAAACATTCATCAAAAGAGTTTAGAATGCGTGGCCGCATTTTAGCCAAAGCGAAGTTGAGTAGGTGTGGCCAGGTTACGACTAGCTACCTATGTCGGGGAGGCACGTGGATGGGTGCATTGAAAATGATGAGAGCGTGCGAGAGAAGTAGATCATCGTTATGTGTCCAGCTAGATCACATTATTTGTCGCGAGGAATAGCTGCATTCTAACGGCAGAGGTGTTGTGCAATATGTCATTGGGAAGGTGAAATGTGCAGATGAGTGTGGCTGAGTGACATGGACTTTGGCCAACTTCCATAGGTGTGGAATGCGATATGTTCCCGTCTGATGTTGCTGGATTTTCACCTACGATGTGGGTTTCCTCCTGTGTGCTGCTGGATGTTATTAATTAGGTTAGTAACTGCTGAACCCATATGCATGCATTAGTATTGGCCGAACCCCAAACCCTCTCCTGTAATGATAGGCTCACAACTTGTGTCAAGTGTTGGCAATAAAAGGCCGTAGGATTTTATTGTACAGATATGGGTTATGGCAATAACAATATCACATATCATGATGGTATCATACTTTTGGGCACCGGGTCCTGAGGTTACCCCCTCTGATCTGTGCCGCCACACACGGGCAGGTTGCCAGCTGACCGTGTTCCCCCAAGAGTATGCCCTAGAGACAGCCCCTGTGAGCAAGTGTTGCATTGATTTCCCGAAAGAAATGCTCCACGCCCTGGTTAGACCAATGGGTGCCGTTGTGGAGAAAGAGGTCTGGGTTGCCTAGTGTAATGGCTGGGTGTTTTATGAAACCCAGTCCTCTTGTCATGCAGAATCTCGCTATCGTCCTGTTCAGTTTTCTTCTGGATAGGTCTATAGATTTGTAGCAGTTGGTCCCTAGCCATTTCTTTCTTGGTAAGATGGCTGAGAAGTATATTTCAGTACCCCCCCAGTTGTGCGAAATGCCTGCTAGGGAGGAGCAGATTTCTTCGCATAGGATGCGTCTAGCCGTGTTCACTAGGTTGTTGCCCCCTAGATGAATGATCAGGAATTCTGGGGGGTCCCTGCATGCCACCAATTCTGCTAGTGTTTTGTGGACGTCGGCCCAACGTAGGCTTCTGTATCCCCCCCATGAAGTAATGGTGTTTCTGAAAGGTGGCCCTTCTTTAGTCTCTTCTGCCCATTTGCCTGTCCTGAAAACGAATGAGTGGCCAACTATCCATGCTGATCAGAGTATGGTCCTCGATTCGCCTGTTGTTTCTGTGGTGGTGGGAGGGAGGGAAAAGAAAGAAAATTTTAGGGAGGATGGCTATATCAGTTGTGGTCTGATATATCTTTTATAACAGTCTGACTTCCATCCCCCTATGTTTTTTAGTTGTTGCGGTGCTAAGCCTCCCTGCCATGCTGCAGTGGCGGCACCTATCCTGAAGGAACGAGTGCCGAACTGTTCGTGATCCCACCCTGCTTTGCTGATTGCTTTTATCAGCACTCCTTTAAATTGGTAGTGGTTTAGGGCCGATGCATCCTTGTGGATTAAAAAACTCCCCCCCCACTTTGGGTCGTTGTCCGTAATAGAGGTTGGTGATGCAAACCGGATAGTTTGTTGCTTCATCAATGCAACAAATGTTGATGGTTCTTTTTGCACCCTTTTTCGACTGTTGCATTTCTATGTTAACACTCTCCTGTCTCACCCTGATTTCCATGACACCCAGGCCATTTGTGGCCTTGGTGCTGGAAGCGATGAGTTCTCCTACCCGGAAATCCCCAAAGTAGGCTAGGAAAAAGGCTATTTTAAATAACATCATCTCGTATGGGTGTCAACATCTGGCTTCCAACTGGCTTGCTATCTGCACCAGTTTGCTGAAATGAAGGGGTAGGCGGGTGTCCACTTGGGCACCCTCTATTCTGGCCCATCCCTTCATTGCATAAGAGATGAGGGCATTCTGGGTGGGGTCTGAATCGCCCCGTATTCTTATAAAATATGAAATTGCCACCAGGTGTCTTTTAGCCCAATCCCTTTTGAAACCTTGTTTCCGAGCCCATTTTAAAAATACTTCTATATCTTTAATCGTTATTAATTCTACGTGGTTTACACATGTGGCCTTAAATACTGTTTGCAAACACTTACTGTACTGCGTTGCAGTGGTGCTTGCCACCGTCCTCTCTGCCATCTCTGTTAGGAAGCCTGTGAGGTTGTTGGCACCCGTTGTTGTGCCTGATTCTTGTTGGGCATCCCGGCCTGCACTCTCTGGTGCTGGCGTTGATGCCAATGTGTTGTTGTCACCCGTTTTAGAGGTGCCTGGTTTTCGTTGGGCATCCCGGCCTGTGCTCTCTGGTGTTGGCGTTCATGCCGTTATTCTTGCCTTCCCATTATTGCCCAGCATTCTGCTGGTATTGGCGTCATCTGTTCTTGGGCGTGCGGCGCTAGCTCTCAGAATCTTGTCCACTGGAAGCGAGATAAGGCATCAGCAATGTTATTATCTGCCCCTGAAATGTGCTTCGCTTTGAGTACAACGTTTACTTGTAGTGTGACGGTTGTAATGGCTCGTAATACTTTCAGTACTAAAGGGCATTTCGTAGATCTTCTGTTTATGGAGCCCAGATGGGAGATATTTCTAGTAGGGTGATGTTTCTTGTCCACCCTGCTGCTTGCCATGAATTGGGCCAGTGTCCTGCCACCCATTCGGAGTCTAGTATGGCTCCAAACCCCTTGCTCCCAGCTGCGTCGGTGTATAGGACCCTGTTTGACAGGGTCTTTAAAGGCGTTCGCCAAAGTAAAGACCCGTAAAAATCTCTGAGGAATTTTCCCCACGTTTCCAGGTCTTGTTTCACCTCTCTGCCTAGCCGGATATGCAAGTGTGGTTTGGTGAGTGATTTGATTTTGAACCTAGGCTTCTGGAAAATATCCTCCCTTGAGGTATTATTCTGGATGCGAAATTGAGGCTGCCTGCTAAGTATTGTATTTCCTTTACTGTCCCCTTTTCTTTCGTTGTCAGGTTTTGTATTTTAGACAGGAGTTCTGATATTTTTGTTTTGGGGATTCTGCAGAGCCCCTTTGCTGTGTCTATTTCGATGCCCAGAAAGATTGTTTGTGTCTGGTTTGGTGGTTTTTTCCCCCGCTGGGGAATTCCCCATTGAGCGGCCATGTGCTCCAGTTTGGTTATAGCCCGGCCGCATTCCTCGGAGTTTGGTGGCCCTATGACCATGAAATCGTCTAGGTAATGCACTATTTTTATCCCTGGTCTCTGCGTTAGGAAAGCCCATTGGAAAAAGGAACTGAATTGCTCAAATAGTGCACAGGATACTGCACACCCCATGGGCAGGCATCTATCTACATAGAATTTGTTGTTAAAAGTGAAACCTAGCCACTGCTGTGACTCTGGGTGGACTGGCAAAAGTCTGAAAGCAGATTCGATGTCCAGCTTGGCCATCAAGGCGTTTCTGCCGCACTCTTGTATGAGCCTTACCGCCTCTTGGAAATGCGTGTAAGATACTGCGGATTCTGTGTGGGGGATGCCGTCGTTTAAAGACTGGCCTTTAGGGTAGGAGAGGTGATGGATTAGCCTCATTTTCCCGGGTTCTTTTTTGGGGACCAGGCCTAGTGGAGATATTAAATAGTTCTTTAAAGGCATGCCGTCCCAGGGACCTGCTACCCTACCTAGTTGCAGTTCTTTCTTGATTTTGGTTTCTACTATCTGGGGGTTGTCCCTGGCTGACTTTAGGTTCATCGGGATGGTATGTGACCCAGTGCCCTTAAATGGGATGGAAAAACCTTTGGTGAAACCCTGCCATAGTATCCTGCTGGTTTCCTTGTCTGGATAGCTGTTTAGGGCGCCCGGGTTGATAAGTGTTCGCCCTGGTTCTAAAATTGGGATATCATTCTTTCTTAGCTGGTAGTCTGGTGCAGTTGCTTGCTGCATGGTCGCTGTTGCAGTTTGTGCAGGCGTGTTTGTACCAGCATTCTTTGCCCCATGTACACTGGTTTTTCCCAGAATTTCTGCATGGGATGTTGGATTTGACAGCCTGCTGTTTGTTCTGTCTGTGGGCATTATTTTTAGCCACCCAAGGCTGGTTCCTCCGAAAGGGCTGCTCCCCTTTTTTGGATTCATCATTGTCATGGGATTTGCTTCCTTGCAAATTTTTGCTATTTTTGGAAGAAGAATGCATGGTATCTTCTTCCTGGGGAGGTTCGGCGTTGAGGGTGTATAAATCGTTCTGGACTTCATCCCACTCAATGGCCGGCCTTTCTGACATGCTCCTCCTAAATCTGATGTCGTATGCTAGCCATGTCTTCCCCCTCTGTGTTACTTTTACTTCCCTTATTTTATCAACGTATGCCGAGATCTTCCTACCATCCATGGGGAATTTTACTTCATATGGCAAGGCGCCCCGAACCTGGGTGCAGCCTGAGGGCTACAGGCCACCTGGGGGCCCGTCCGGGCAGCCTGGAGGAGAAAGAAGTCCCAGGTAGAGTGGTGGCCTGGGTGAAAATCATGGCCATGAGGGCTAAGCCCACCCGCCCTGTAACCAGGCAATGCGGGCGGTGAAGATGAGGTAAGCCCTGACCGCACCGGCTGGGAGAAAGCGAGACCGCCAAATCGCCAGGGAGGCCTGGTCAGTATATGCTTTCCCTGGGGCCAGACTGGGAGAGCAGTGTGAACAGGAACTTACCTGGGACCCCTGCCATGATGTCCTATGCAGCCGGAGCTCAGCCCAATGTATGTTGGCTGGATGCTGGTTCCTCGGGCGGACAGAGTCCAACAAAGATTTTCCTCAGTGGAGGAGCCTAATTTCCCAGGCGGGGAAAGCAAAATGATGGGCTCTTAAAGCCCTGGAGTCATTATGACCACCACATGGAAAGTAGAGCTTTAGCAGTGAAGCAGCCCTATGTGGACACAGGGGCTCTCTGGGCCCTACCCAAGACCAAAGGCTGCCAATGCCTGGAAAGCCAGAGCCAATATACCCGTGGCAGCCACCCACGGGAGAGCGGCACTGACATAAAATTACTGACAGGATCAAGGACTGACCTGATGACAGAGGACACGCAGGTACTGTGTTTTGAGTGACATTTTATGGGACCATAGTGACTAAGAAGGGGAGAGGTTTCAGTTTACAGCAGACTGCAGCTGCTAGGGGGTTAAGTTGGTACCAAGCAGGCAATGGGTTGTTGTGGAGTGGGAGGTTGGTGATGAAAGGATGGTGCTCACAGAAGGTGTGCGTGTAGGAACCTACGCAAAGTTCATTTAATGATGGGTTTGCGCAAAGGGTAGCTATTACTCTGATGAATGTACGGTCAAACAATGAAAGGAGAAACTGAATTGGGGCATGGGGTTGATATGAAGAAAAGGGATGTATTTGCCTGTCTATTAAGTTGAGTCAATTCTATATACAATCCTGCGAGGGCACCGAAACTCCCCTCCAGTGTACAGTGCCTTTTTTAGATCATTGTAGCCTATCTCCGGTATTAACATCATATTTATTTGCAGGTTGCTCAGCGCCTCACCAGAGCAGCTGGTCTGGGATGGTGGGGTGGTGCCAGTGTGATCTGGTTCTGGCCCGCCGTATTTGTATTACTGTGCTCACTGAGGCCAAACAAAAGAAAACCAGGGACTGCCAGAGTTGGTTGACCGTCATCGAGCGGTCATCGCCAGTGAGGGGATGCGAGGTTGGGATGGGGTGCGGAGACAGACTTGTGTATTTTTGAAAATGATTTGTGTGTTGTCTGCGTAGTTGTAGCAGGTGAGGTCGTGTGAACAGGTGAGTGTGGGGAGAGGGTTCATGTAGATATTTTGTAGAGAAGAGGGGTAGACAGGCACCTTGAGGGACTCTGTTATTGATGGGGAGGGCGGTCAAGGTGAAAGGAGGGAGGATGGTGATTTGGCGTCTGTTGGCGAGGAATGATTAGATCCACCTCAGTGCTGTGTCTCTGATGCCAACGGAGTGCAGTCTGTCAGTGGGCATGTTGTGGCTGATGGTGTCGAAGGCCGTTGAGAGTTCAAGGAGCATGAGTGCGGCACCGCCCTCTGTGTCTTCAGTGTTTTTGAGGTCATCCCATATGGAGACCAGGGAGGATACAGTTCCATAAAGGGTCTGAAGCCGGACTGGTTGGGGTCAAGCCGGTGATTGGCTTCCCTGAAGGTGCAGAGTGGGAGTAGGCCATACAGTCAGTGAGTTTGGCTAAGAAGCGGATGTTAGAGATTGGTCTGTAATTGGCTGGCAGGAGGGGGTCGAGTGAGGGCTTTTTCAGGCGGGGTTTGACATGAGATGTGAAGACTGCCGGGAAGGTGCCTGAGGTGAGGGAAGAGTTAAGGATGGATCTTGCAATGCTGCCTGCACAGGTTGAGGTGAAGATTTCTTTGAGGTGGGTGGTGGGGCATAGCTCGCTTAGGGATCTGAATTCCCGCCTCCGCTACACTGTGATTGGACAAGTATCAGCCTATCTGCTGCCAGTAGGGCCTGGATGCATGGGCACGACTCTCTATTCCCTGCTCCCTCGCTGCCACACTCCGCGCCCGAAAAACCCTACCATGTGGTGGCCCATCCGTGGTCTCTGACAAAGGTAAGTCCCATGCTCTTTCATACAAGCCTCTGTCTGTCAACTGCATCTCAGCTTTTCCCCCTGCATCCAGGCTCCTTGTTTCACCCCTAACCTGCCCCCTCTGCCACTCACAATGTGTCTGCAACTACTACCCACTATCCTAACCCTCTCTCTCAGCTGCACACACTGCATCAATCAGTCCCGTCCATTGACCAACCTGCCCTAACAGCGTTGCACTCTTCAGCATCACATACACATCAGGTCACCACCCTGGCCCGGCAAACACAATCTTGCTCAGAAGCACCCTTTTCTACCCATACCCACATATGCCCTGCCCCTAGTGCCTGCATTCCTTCACCCTGGCACCTCCCACCCCTTCACCCCCAAATCATCAACAGCTGATCACGCAATTAAACCATCTATAAATGCCTTCAACCCTTGTATATCGGTTGGCGCTCCAAATGCACATGATGCTGCCTCTATTTTGTTACATGACTCGCTTGATGTTACTGCTTCACACTCCTCAGTCACTCCAATGTTAGCTCGTTACATGCTCCACTTCACTACAAAGTGAGGTGTGCCTCGCTAGATACCACTGCCATGCGTGCCTCACCTCTCAACACTGCCATGGGTGCCGCCCCATATGTTTGCCTGAAATATGCCCAACCTGTCTACAAAGTATTATGTGTTTTGCATGATGGCACTACCTTGTATGCCCCTTCTGATTACAATGTTCTGTGTGCCTCAACCCAAGTTTATGCTATGGGGGTTTCACCCAATAAAAATATGCACCCCAGCAACCTGTTAGCCTCTACTTATGGCTCACCCGCTTTGCTCATCTCCTCTGGGAACTCTATCTGTGTACCCCCTACAGCCCTGAACACCTTTACTGGTGTAGGAGATATGCCCACAGACCCACATATCAGTCCCACTTCCTTCCTGCCCCCTGCTAAACCCTTCATTCAGTCTAACATCCTGCACTTCCTTCCCCACTCGCACCACCCAAGCTACGTCCTTTCAAAGCTTGCAAGCAACCCAAGCCTGCTAAGCTGCACTGGCGCCCTGTCACCTACCTGCCCTAAGCACATGAGGGCCCTGCCTCCTGCGCTGCTCAAGCCCATGAGTGCCCTGCCTCCTTCGCTGCTCAAGCCCATGATTGCCCTGCCATCCAACCACCAAATGCACAATTTTAGGTGACTTCAATCTAGGTTTCATTGATCGCACTGATCACAAAGCTACCACTGTGGGCCAAGCACTCCACAACATGAACTTGTCTCTGCCCCTACCCACATGAAAGGGCGCCCCCTCGACTGGATACCTACAACTAATTTGACCATCGACATATCTCTCATCAGGCCAGTCCCATTGTCTGATCACCATCTGATTGAATTTAAACTACATCACTCGAACGCCCCGAACACCAACACCCGACCACCACCCATCCAAATCCTAGCGAGAAGTACTCGGAAGTTCACTCATGAAACTCTCAAACCCACCCTGGTTACTTTCATTGAAGCACGGCCTACCAACGGCAAGAGCCACATGGCCCTTGCCAACCGCTACCACGACAGCCTCCTAGTCATGCTAGATCAACATGGTCCCTTCAAAAACAAATCTCTGACACCTTTCAAACCCACTAACATGTGGGTCACAGATGAACAAGTCCTTCTCTGCAGACAGAAAAGAGCCATTGAGCATCTACACAAGAAACACCGCACCCCCGAGAATGCCTCCCTACTCGCCACCACTTCCAAGACCTACAAGGCCACTATTTTTGTGACTAAAGCTGCCTCCTATGACAACAGAATTAGCATGGCAAGCTCCAACACTAAGGAACTCTTCACAATCTTGTGCAAATTCGAAAACCCTTGTGCACAAACCTCCTTAGTACAGCCTGACAAAGAGTGGTGCACCACTATTCAAACTGCTCCAACTACAAATATCAATGTATTCTGTAAGAAAACAAAGACTGAGAAAGCCCTACACACTGCCAAACCTATGCACCGGTCTATCATAATACCACCCAAGCCTAGACCCCCACCTCCCCTCCAAAGCCAGTCCCTAGCTTTTCCTTTCAACCGTATCCGAAGTAGCTGTTCTGAATACCATCCAGGTCCTCAAACCCTCCAATTGCAAAGGAGATGCCTGCCAACCTCATAAAGCTCTGCACCCCCAGCCGTAGCCCCATCATTACAGAATTTGTTAACGCCGCATTCAATTCATGTGAAATACCCACTACTATTAAAGCAGCCTGGGCCACCCCCCTACTAAATAAAACCTCCTTGGAACCAACAGTACCTACCAACTACAGGCCCATTACCACAGTACCCCTCCTGCTCAGAATTCTAGACCACATCACTTACTTACAATGCCAGCAATTCCTAGAACAACACTCTTGCCTTGGTGTCAGACATTTTGGTTTCCGACCGAAACACAGCACTCAAACAGCCCTTATCGATCTAAAAAAGCAACTTGACAGCATTACAGATGCTGGCAATGCTGCCATCCTATTCTTCGTAGACCTCTCCACTGCATTTGATCTCATGGACCACGACCTACTCTGCCAAAACTTTCCGGGATCTTCCACTTCTCACCCGAGGACGTCCGTTGGATCAAATCTTTCCTAAGTGAACGTACCTTCAGAGTATTCATTGATACATCTCAGCCGACCCTATCCCTGTCCCTCCTGGTGTCCCAAAAGGCTCTTGCCCTTCCCCGACCCTCTACAACACCTACACTAAACCCCTCTTTGACACACCAGACGCCCTAGGCATCACCTACACCAACTTTGCAGACAACATGCACATTCTCATCCCACTTTCCAGCACCTACACTAATTACTCTAACACCATTAACTAAGTCTTCTGCATCATTCAGTCTTGGATGGCTACCCATGACCTTTGCCTCAATGATGAGAATACAGAGTTACTCATTGTAGGCTCTCCAGCTCGCCTCAGAGCCATCAACCTCTCCTACACCTCCTTCACCATTGACAGCTCTACCATCCGTCCTCAAACATGCCAAAACCCTGGGAGTTTACCTCAATGCAGAATTTACATTGACAAGGTATGTCAACCTCCCACACCACCAAACTTATCTCATCAAGCAGACAATTCCTGAGCCCCAACAACTGCCTCACGTTCTACAGAGCCATTATCCTGAGCAAACTAGACTATTGTAATGCCTTATTCAAAGGCACATCCGCGTCCACTCTAACTAAGCTAGAGCTGCTTCAAAACAAAGACCTCTGGGCAGCTGCAAATCAGACCACATTGCTGCAACTCGACGAGAAGTCCATTGACTACCAATAAAAGCACAGCTTGACTTCAGAACCTTGATTCTATAGCACACTGATGCATCTACAATGAAGCCCCCATGTAGTTGAACCATTGCATCACAGAGAAACAGCACTGTCGCTCACTCTGCTCGTCTTCTGACCACTTCACCCTAGTTGTTCCACGTTTTAAGATAGCCAGAGCAGGAGGGGTTAGTTTCAGCACCACAGCCCCCGCCCTCTAGAACTCCTTACCCCACCTTTCAGAAATTAGCCCTCCTACCCAGCATTCAAGCGAATGTTAAAAACTTGGCTATCCAATAAATTTGACTAACACTCGAAACATGAACTGTCTCCTTCTTTCCCCATACTACTTCCTACTAATGCAATGATCTGTAAAGTCTTTACTCTGTTATTACTCTGTGTCTGGGCGTTTCACAAATGTTAAAACAAATAAGTAAATGGACGGTTTTCGGACAATAGCTTTAGGAATTCTGGTCTGGAGATGGGAGCAAAAGAGAAGAAGATAGGGTGAGGGGCTGGCTGGTTGGTGGGTTCATGTGGGGGAGCAGTTAGAGGGTGGGAGTGCTGCTAGTTTTGTGCCAATGGTGCAGGGCCTTCTAGTGCCGTGTTATGGAAGTGGTCCGAGAGGGTGTCACAAAGCATTTAGGAGATGTGCGATGAGGGTGAGGTGCAGGGAATGCCATGAATTCTGTAATATTCTTGTGGAGTTCTATTATTATGGGCGTTAGAGGTTCTGTTTCCGTACAAGGTTTTTTGGCCTTACGGATTTCGACTTTGTAGATATGGTACTGATGGACGTATGCTGTTTTGTTTTGGGGAGATGAGTCGGCCCGCCATCGACGATCCAGGGAGTGGTTGCATGTTTTGAGGGATTTAAGGAGAGGGGAGAACCATCTGGGCAAGGGACCTTGTCTGGAAGGGGTAGATCCTGAGGGGGAAAGGTGTAGCAGAGCGTTGGGGAGCCATGAGTCAAAGTGGCGTATGGAGGGGATTCCTCCTACTAGTGGTAGGTTGGGGAGGGTGGAGAGCAGGGAGTTGGCCAGGTCTGGGGTTGCTATGACCTTGTTCCATAGCAGGACACGGGTTGATGGTCTGGTGTTATCCATTTGCGGGGGATTGGCTGATGACAAGAGTCAGAAAAGGATGGTTGCATAGTCTGTCTATATGAGTGGTCATGGGGGGTGTGGAGATGAGGTTGGTGGAGCTGCTGTGGGTGGCACCTGTTACCATCATGTTGAGGACTTCCAGGTTGTCTAAGAATGGTTGTGTCATGGGGTTATATGAGGCATCGGGCCACATGTTGAGGTCTCCTAGTAGGGCGAGAGAGGGGTGGGAGACCAGGATGGCCACCAACGAGTCACTTAGGGCATTGGCGAATATCTGTTGTAGCCGGGGTCTGTAGATGAGCAGGAAGCTGTGGGTGAGCGAGGTGTTGATGAGGAATTTCACGAAGAGCGATTCACAGACTGTGTGGCATGTTTGTGCCCCTGAATGTTGCGATAGATAAGTGAGGTTTATAGAGAATGGCAATGCGTTCTGCTCTACTAACTCTGTTCTGAGTGACGAGGTTGTATTCGGGTGGGAAGGCCTCATGTGCAGTGGGATGGAAATCGTCAGAGAACCAGGTTTCTGTGATGAACAGGATGTCTGGGCTTTTGGAGGAGATGAAGTCGAATATGTTCTATTTGTTTTTAACGACTGATCTCGAGATGATGAGAATGCATGAAAGGGGGACGGAAGGTTTACAGGGATGCCAGACCACACCCACTGGGTTCTGGCTCTAAGGCAGTTGACAGTCACCCACCAATATCCACGGCCACTATATAAAGAGGTACTATGGGCACATGAACAGGATCAAAAGAAAGTTACACATGTCTGCACAAGGGATAAGACAAACACTGTTCTCCTACTAGTATCTCAGGAATGTTCACACCAAACAGCTTCCCTAGCATGCCAAAGATTTGTCTGAATTTTGATTCATACTTTGGGAATACAGAGGACCTGGTTTAAGGCATGCAATGCCAGCAGGATTCCAAAGGGGAGGTGCTGTAAGGATGGTCCTGGAGACATACGGTATGTTGATCTACGTTCCTTTATTCATGTTACATAAGGTAGGTGGCTCAGGAACAGGGCGGAGCCCTGAAGGGGACCCACTGGCACCCATCACAAAGGCTCATCTCAAGCCACTCATTCAATCCAGCACTACTTTTAAATGGACAGAACAGTTTCCTAACACGTAACTAGTGCCTAAAAGTCCATGCTGTGGAAATGATCTGGATATTCACCCTGATATAATTCAGCTTGTTCTACAGATAGCTCTGTACAGGTAGCATCGCAAAATAACATTCATATTATTCAAATGTACATTGAATCTAATTTCATGTGGCCAGCATCACTGGCCCGCTGGCTCCCTCGGATAACGGCAGCCCAGCCTGCCGCCCAGCAGGGAAACAAATGAAACCCTCTCTGCATCGTGGCACGATGAAAACTATACTGGACCTTTGTGGATGTTGCAGGATACTTCCACCACACAAATTGTTTGTCCTTAACTCACACAGTGCGTCTTCTCTACAGTGCATGAAGATACTTGCTTCCCATTCCGCGTTAACACAGATGTTTGTCCTCTCGGGTACAGTTCCTTTACCCTGCATTGTCACGTAGGGAAAACGTTGAAAGGTTCTTTACTCCAATACTTTCACTGCTACAGTGCTCCAGCAAAGATCCAAGTCATCATGTCACTGGGCAGGACATTGCGTGTCTGGATGTTATATCCATATCACGTAACGTGATGACGTGAGGCGCAATAAAGGGCCCACCCACCGGAAGCCAGCAGAGCGGAGCACAACCAACACGCAACATGACATGCTTTCTTGAGCACCTGATCTGCGCGTGTGCTGGCACTATGGCATGGCGCGTCAGCATTCTATCCCCCGCTGGCACCACCAGTGTGGAGACATAACACTGGCAACGAGGAGTCAGTACCGCTCTTGCAACAAAGCTGTAAACGCGGCGGATCGGGCCACATCGATCCCGCTGGAAACCTTTGGAATCGCTGAGGAGGCTCACTCCTTGACACAAGCATCCTGAAAAAAAAAATCATGTGTTCACACAGAAGACCGAACAACACGTGCAATGTTCTATCTTCCTTCTCCAGAACATTACAGAAAATATAAAGAAAACGTTTACCCAGCAAGGGTGCAGCAATACACTGGACACACACCACAGGTGAGGAGGAAGGCAGGCCTGGCCCCCCTACTTAATGTTGAAGTAAACACCCCCATGCGCAGCAACATGGCTACAAGGACACCCAGAAGAGGAAAAAAAAAATGCCTTGTAAACATAGAGGCACACGAAACGTTGATGACCATCGACACATGGGCATCGGTGAATGTCATGCCGACAAGCATGTCCGGGAAACAGTGCCCGCAGCCCATACACACTCAAGCACAGGGATACCTAACTGTCTGCCTATGGCAGCAAGAAACCGCTCCCAGTGGTGGGGCGATTCCGAACCACATTGAGTAGAGGTGACAAAACCATCAACTCCAAAATATACGGGGTCAACGCCAGCATTGAGTGTGTGCTCAGTTGGGAGGCTGCGGAAAACCTTGAACTCATCCAAATCCTTTGTGACGTAACCGATTCTACTGAGATCACCAGCCTACTAGCCAAACACCTGAGCATTCTACAGGGCATTGGATGCCACATAGGCAAACTGATCAAGCATCACATTGACCAAACAGTGCAGCCACAAAAGAACCCCTTTTCACATGAGATGCATTGTAGCTAAAGAGCTGCATGAACTTGAAAAGGCTGGCATCATTGAGCTAGTGACCGGCCCAACTCCCTGGGTTTCCCCGATGGTTGTTACGAAAAAGCCCAAGCAACCAGGGAAGGTACAGATATGGATAGATATGCGCCTACCCAATGCCGCCATAAAGAGGCAGAGATACATTACCCCGACATTGGATGAGATCATCACGGACCTCACAAGTTCGAAGATTTTCTCCAAAATAGACTTCAACACCGGCTATCACCAGCTCAAGATTCGAGGTACATCACAACTTGCTCGACCCACCTGGGCCTGCGGTGCTATAAGAGACTAGGTTTTGGGATATCATTGGTGGTGGAAGTATTACAACAGGCCATCAAGGAAGTAATCCAGGGCACCCCCGGTGTACTTAACGTCAGTGACGATATTCTCATCCATGCTGAGACCAGGGTAGAACACCTGCGTTGCCTAGAGTCAGTCCTAGACAGGTTCGAGAAAGCAGGGCTCACAATCCACAGGGACAGATTCGAGGAGATCACTTTTTTCAGCTATGTCTTCCATAAAGAAGGGGTATCAGTTGACCCCCAGAAGGTAGCAGACATAAAAGAAGCCTCCCCCCAACCAGACCCTTTGGATGTGTGAAGCTTTCTGGGCATGGCTTGCTATACGCTCTTCCCATAAAAGAAACCTGCCCACTCAAACAACGAGGAGGCCCCCACAGGGGGAATACCAACTGCATGCAGCCACTTGAAATACCTAGCGATCAACATCACGAAGAAGACGGAAGATCTATACGAGGCAAATCTCCCACCACTCCTGTTAGAAATATCAAAGGACTTGGACAGATGAAGTAGACTCACTGTATCATGGCTGGGTCACCTGAATGCCATAAAAATAGTGGTGCTGCCAAATATTATAGTACTACCAGATGCTCCCAATTGCCATCCCTCAAAATCACTCCGCGGAGATAAAAACCAGACTCATAAGATTTTTATGGCAGGGGAAAATACAGCGCATTGCCTACAGCACCATAATCCAGCCAAGGGAGGGAGGAGGAACAGGACTCACGGACGCATATACATACTATCGAGCTGCCCAACTTCGCGCCTTGGTCCCGCACTTGAGGAGAGATGCGCAGAAGCAATGGGTGTCTATTGAAAACCATTTAATGCGTCCCGTGACACTTGGATAATGGCTATGGGCCCCCGGAAAAAACATTCCCCCCAAGTGTAATCAATCACTTGGCAATGGGTCCGCTCCTGAAAATATGGTGGAGTAAAGGAGAAATGAAAGGGCTTACGACATGGCCCTCTCCCATTAGCTGCCTTTGGGCCCCCCAGTCCGCCACCAGGAACAAGATCCAAGAGCAGGTCGTATATCAATTCAGGACTTGGAATCCGGTCTTCAAATAGGCCCTCTGTGAGTAGTCATGTTTTTGCAGCTAAAAGTAGTGCTTCAAACATCAAAATTGAAAAAGAAGATCCAACTGGAGTTTACCCACTCAACCAAGGGGCTCATCTCGCAAATATGCAGATCCCTGATAGGTGAAGTAGAGAACAGAATCGAAGACCTGTCAAAGATGTCGGAGAAGGACCTAGGCCCCCTGATGACGGATCAATTGTTGACCCAAATGTGCAAATCAGCACAAAAAAACCTCAATTTCGACTCAATACAAGCTCCTCGGAATAAAATTACTACACAGATGGCAATACGACCCCAAGAGTCTATCCAAAATGTTTGAGCAATCTAGCCCCCAATGCTCGAGGGGATGTGGCTCCCAAGAAGACTATTGGCATATGGGGTGGTCGTGCCCCAAAACACAGGCATATTGGAAAGAAGTCCTGACATGGATTAGAAAACTTGAAGGAATTGCCAGAGACAACAACCCTAGACTGGTGCTATTTGGACTTGAAGAACAAGAGGGTCTCTGGATGCGAGTTCTCCACAAGACTCACTTTCTCCTTCTTGTAGCCAGGGTCTGCATCACCATAAGATGGAACTCTAGCGAGCTCCCAACCTGGGCCCGTAAAGCCAGAGATCTCTACGAGATGGAGAACATCACAGACCCCAGCCATGACATCTCGCCAAGCAAAGAAATGGTATGGGCTCCATTCCTCGAAGCCTATAAATAACTTCAAACAAACTCTGTGACGCTATCCCCGATGCTAACGTGAAGGAACAGTAAGTAGACTTAAAGGGATGGTCTAGTAAAAAATTTTATTTAAAAAATAGATAGGCCACATAAAAAAAAAAATACTAGCATCCTCCGTTTTAAAACTTCCTATGTAAAATTTTGAGCTATTCAAGCTCAAAATTCGAAAAAGCAAGCACAGGGGCACAGCCATTTTGTGAAATGGAGGCCCTCCTGTGCTGGCTTTTGCTTTTGCGGCACTAATGAAGGAAAAGCCAGCCAGCTGTAGTAAACAAAGTCTACCGCTGGGTGGCTTTCCCTTCATTAGTGCCGGGACTCGGAGGACGCGGACCGGAGACCAGAGCAGGAAAGCTGCAGCTGAATCTCGGTAAGTGCTATTTATTTTTTTTACAAAAAATAAGCACTAGCTGCGGTTTTTTTCTAAGTTTTCCGGGCTGGAGGAGCCCGGAAAACCTAGAAATAAAACCGCAGCTTTAAAAACGTATTTATGTTTGCGGTCGCTTTTGAAGCGACCGCAAACATAAATACAACGTTATTGTGTTGGAAAACGCTGCGGTTTTAAAACCTCAGCGTTTTCCAACTCAGCCGCATGTGTTTCAGCCTGCTGTCGCTATCACTTTGGGTCTCCGGTGCTCCCAGGGGAGCACCGGAGACCCAAAGTGATAGCCACAGCAGGCAGAAACACACACGGTTATGTTTACATGCCGCGTAGTGTTTCTACCTGCAGCTGATTTCCCTGATTTCGGGAGCCCGAGAGCCCCAAATGGTAAAGCAGATTCAGGCAGACACAACGCGGTTGTGTTGGAAAACGCTGCGGTTTTAAAACCGCAGCGTTTTCCAACACAATAACGTTGTATTTATGTTTGCGGTCGCTTCAAAAGCGACCGCAAACATAAATACGTTTTTAAAGCTGCGGTTTTATTTCTAAGTTTTCCGGGCTCCTCCAGCCCGGAAAACTTAGAAAAAAAACCGCAGCTAGTGCTTATTTTTTGTAAAAAAAATAAATAGCACTTACCGAGATTCAGCTGCAGCTTTCCTGCTCTGGTCTCCGGTCCGCGTCCTCCGAGTCCCGGCACTAATGAAGGGAAAGCCACCCAGCGGTAGACTTTGTTTACTACAGCTGGCTGGCTTTTCCTTCATTAGTGCCGCAAAAGCAAAAGCCAGCACAGGAGGGCCTCCATTTCACAAAATGGCTGCGCCCCTGTGCTTGCTTTTTCGAATTTTGAGCTTGAATAGCTCAAAATTTTACATAGGAAGTTTTAAAACGGAGGATGCTAGTATTTTTTTTTTTATGTGGTCTATCTATTTTTTAAATAAAAATTTTTACTAGACCATCCCTTTAATTCTGATGTCTGTTTCGTCTCCGAGGGGGGTGAGGTGGGTGGGGGGAGGGATGGAGTTTGGGACAGGGGAGGGTGGGGAGAGTTGAAAGTTATGTGGGAATGTTTAAATCAGTCATGCCGCATTGTGCACCAAAGCTGTCATAATGTCGAAGCTTGAAAATGCATGTCTTTGAAATGCTTAATAAAAACATTTGGAGAAAAGAAAAACGCCAAAACCAAATAAGAATCCATTATATGCTGGAAGCAAGCACCTGGTAGTTGCAGGGCCCCTATGGCAGTGGGGCCCTGGTCAGCCGCACAGACTGCCCATGCCTCGGGCCGGCCCTGGTTGAGAACCACAGAATGACACGTTGTTGCAATAATGCAATGCTCTTAGCTCTGCGCGTGCCTAGACCGGGCAAGCAGTAAGCACATGGTAGAGGATACGCCAACTGCACAGCAAATAAACGTTGCTCTGTGAGAAGGTGAGGGTGTCGATGTCTTTTGCATACACGTAGACAGACCAGATGTAAGCAAGCCTGGGTGCAGCTATCCGAGCCCAAAAGCGTTTTCAAAAGTGATCTGTAGAAGGAAGAAAGCCTGGTGTGATGAAGTGGTCTAGAGCGAAATGCACGGTGTGGCAGCAATGTGGGGGGGGGTGCGCCCTCCTGTGCTATGCCGTATGATTTGCCCAGCTGCCAAAAAAAGTAGACTGTGAAAATCTCCCTTACGAAGTGGTAGCTGAAGGCTTCAAAATGGAGCTTTGGAATTGGGAAGGGACTTGGGTGGCGGCATGGGTCGGGAAACAGCAAGTATTATTATTATTATTTATTATTTCTCTGCATTTTAATTCTCTTCAGGTTGCCAGGATGCAACGGTTTGTGTGTTTCTGTTGAGTAAATCCAAAGGCAGTGTCGGGGCAATGTGCTAAAAAAGCTGCCATTATAGTCACCATAATCCTTTCCCAGCTTTTTAGCCAACTGTAGGTTGCATGCTCGGATTCGTGGGTTATTGCTCTGAATTCAAGAGATGGAACTACAACTCCCAGCATTCAAACTGCCTTTAACTAGAAATTCAGGGCTCGAGCGAGGAAGGGGCCCCTCCTGATGACCTGGAGCCATTTGGCAGTGGAGGTGTATTACATGGCGTTATTAACCTGTTCTATACCAGGGGCACCGGGACGTTACCCATGGTATAGCCCGTGGAACGGGTTAATAACGCCGTTAGCACCCTGGGTAACCAAAGCAGTAACCTGGGGTGTTAAAAAAAAAAGTAATTTAATTCTAAGAATGGGCGACGTCCATTCACTGAATGAGAATACTGTGCTAAAATGGCCGCCATGGTTGAGGAAGGTGGTGGCTCCGTACGGAGCATCTATTCCCTTTCCATGGCGGACATCGATAACATCCACTGGGAAACTGGTGCCAAATGACTGGATGCCGCTGTGTCACACACCAAAACACTACACATATAAAAATATAATCTAGTAGGTGCATTCACACTTCTACTTCAGATTCTGAAAACAGCTGGTGATGCGTTTCTCACCATTCCCAGCCCTTGCTGCAGATTCTGCCTGCAGTTTGCACTGGGCCCCTCCACTGCAGCACAGCACCTCACCCATTTGGGGGTAACACAGCAACCTTTATTATATGTTGCACGGAACAAAGCTTCCCCTGGTTTACCCTTGCCCTGAGCCTGGCATGTTCTGTGAGTGGTCAAGATACACAAGGAATGCATGGCCTCGGTGCCCTAGTTAGCTTGTGCTGACGAGATAGCTCAGAGGGTCCAGGTGCCTGCTATGGAGAGCCGCAGCAGGAAATCTGTTTTACAGTTAAAGAATAATTCGCCGGATTGTTGCAGAGTTAAACGGCGTATCTGGGAATCCGAGGTGGCAACTTTAACCCCGAGCAAGCATTTCAGGGAGGATGCAATCCCCTTTATTCTTGAATTGCATCCAAGGGGGTTTCCTAGAAGTTGGCAACACCGAAATGAAGGTTTAAGGGGGCAAATCAAGTTTCCTCAGGGTGCAGACTGACTGCAAAAGCCCCATGATGTTAACTTGAAGTGCAGTATTTCCGGTTACTTTAAATAGGTCTACAGGATAGCTCAGCTTGTTACGTGCTCGCTTCAGAGACATCCGTGTGCCTTTTCCAGTCATAGATTTGTATCGGATTAATGTGACGAATCCAAGGAGATCGTCACCTCTCTCCAAGAGGGAGCCACCACCTTTGGGACTAGGCAGGTGAGACCGTAAGCTTGACACACCGTAGGGGACAGGGTAAACGGGATTCCTCCAGAGGTCCCTCTTAGGAGTCTGGGAAACCCCAGAGTGGGGTATAAATCACTATCCCTCCACAGACATGAACACCTTTATAGGGGTATGTAGACACTAGGGTGCATGAGACTGCTATGAACTCAGTAATATTGCCTGACTGGAATTAAGATCCATGCGATGTCACATATCCATGGAGGACAGCAGCGACGTGAGAAAGCCACCTCCCCTACAGAAGCGTCACTGAAGGAACCAATCAGGAGAGGGCTTCCAGGATGCCCGCTGAGTCTAACTATGCCGACACAGCCACAGGAGTTAAAGCCAGTCACGGTGTCCCGGCCCACGGTGCGTACTAGGGCAGTACAGCCAGACACAGCGGGTGAGTAGCCGGAAGCCCCCCTACCTGCACGTTGAACGGGAACAAAGAACCTTCGAGAACCGAGGAAAAGCCCTGACAAGTGGCCACCTGCCTAGGCCCGACCGAGTGAGTGGATGAGAGCAGAGGCGTTGCTAGGGGGTGGCTTAGGGGCTATAGCCCCGGGTCTTTTGGTTGTAGCCCCGGATAGAATCTCAGGAGCTACAACCAAAAGGCTAGCTAGCCCCCAGTCCCAACAGTCCCGACATCAGCCTAGCCCCGGATCTTTTGCAGACCTAGCAACACCCCTGGATGAGAGGAACTGCTGCTGGTTGGCAGGAAGTCCAGTTGACGAGTCGCGTAAGCTGCTCCGCAGTGAGAGGAAGTCCGAGCAGACTTCAGATCCCTCTGGAGGAGCACCGCTCAATCCAGTGGCTCCAGAGCATTGGGATGTTGAAAGTAAAGCAAGAAAGGGAGAAACAAGCCCCAGAGTGGGGAACCAAGGAAGAAACACCAGAGCGGGGAGCAAGAAGGAAACAAGCCACGAGTGGGGGTTGAGCAAAGAAGCACAGAGTTTGGAGAGCGGACAGAGTCAAACCCTGCAGTGGGGTGAGAGAAAGAGACCCATCCTGAAGCGGGGAGGGAATGGAGGAGCCCTGGAAGGGGAAGAGAGAAGGAGACAGCCCCAGAGTGGAGAGAGAAAAAAAGACAAAACCCCAAGGGGGGAGAGAACAGAGAAGCCCCAGAGTGGAGAGAGAGAAAGAGACAAACCCCGGAGTGGGGGAGAGGGTGGAATGACCCCAGAGTGGGACGTGAGAAAGAGGGGAAAACCAGAGGGGGGGGGGGGGAATGAAGAGGAGTAACATCGCAGAGTGGGAAAGGTTGGCGGGAACCCCAGAGTCGTGGAGTAAGAAGCAGTGGAGCCCCAGAGTGGGGAAGAGACTGCGAGAACGAATCCCAGAATGGGGAGTAAGGGGAGACCCAGAGTGGGGATGAGATGGAGAACAGGAAAGACACAAGTCGCCACAAAGGGGAAAGACAGAGGGGGGAAAAAAAAGATTCGGAAGCAAAGAGACTTGGCTGGAGTCCCGGAACAGCACTCCAGCATGACATGAACTGTTTGCCTAGAACTGTACATACATGTGAGGGCCTACGATAAAGAGACATAGGGCCAAATTACAAGTCTGGTGGCAGAGGCACGGAACTCCAGGCAAATCTGACCTGCCAGGTTTCCTGGCCCATACTGGCATGGATGTCACTGAAGCACTGGCACACCCTTAGCAACGATGCCGGTGCTTCAGTGTCCCAATTCCCGTGGACAGGAATGGGGACTTACCCTTTCCGACGCCTGACATCCTGTTCCCGGTTGCACCGGGATATCAGGAGGCGGGAACAGAGTTATGGGGTCGCTGGCAACCCAGCGGTGGTACCGGCCGGTTACCGCCAGCCTCGTAATGAGGCCATAGAGTTGGAGCTCTGACGCCATAGTCCACCTTTTCCATAGTTCTCAAAACCCTGTCTTTGTTGTGGTGTTTCCTTTTTAGAGATGGATGAAGAGACTAGGCTAGAACAGGATCTCGGAGCGTGGACATTACTTATGTTTAGACTTTGCGGTAAATGAGAATTAGGAGATGCGGAGAACGTGGCATTGTGTTCAGACCTTAGGTTCCTTTTCTCTGCCAAAACAAGAACTATGCTATCCTTACATCTGGGGTTCGGGACCCTAGTTCACAACAAAAAGTCGTACACCTGTGCTCATCAGGATGTCTTCTAGAGCACAACAGAAACAGTGCCCTGTCCAAAAGCCTACACTTGCCTAAACTCTACCACTATAAAGTAACCAGAATAAACTTAGGAACAATATATTTTCAGCCTTGGCCCTCTTAACTGTATGGTGGTTGGCTTCTGATGCCCCTTCTTTGGTGAGGCATGTTTGCCAGGGCCTCTGCCCTGCTGCACAGTTTATGCTCGCATTCTCAATGTCTCTTAGACCATAAAGTTTGTTCCTGTCTATTCAGTGCCTCTTACTTGTGGAGCTCTGGCCCGGGTCTCCGGCTCCACCCTACCTCAGTTTTAGTATTGCTTTGTCTGGCTTGGATTTGGTGGTCGTTCGACTCCTATTGTGGCTCTTATGTTTTAGTTAGATTTCTCTTGGGGCTCCAGTTTCTCACCTTGACCTGGGATTCAATTTTTCTCAGTCCGGCTCGGTCCTCTGTGCTTTTTACCCCACCCAGGGGTTCGATTACTCCCAGCCTGCATTGGGCTCGGTTTCTCTTAGCCCGCTGTTGGTGTTTTTACCCCACTCTGAGGTTCGACTGTGCTCATCTCGCCGTGGGATTTCAGGTGCTCTACTCCACCTCGTGCTTCAGTCTCTCTTAGCCTGCATTGGGCTGTTGGCGTTCCCGCTCCCCACCTCCTGGAACCACAGAATATCTTTTTCATATAAGTGATGCTCCTTGGTCGGCTCTGGGAACGTGTCACTGCCAATTTTCCTCCTTCAATTCCCTTCTGGTGTTGTGGCTCGGGTGGAACTTGCCCTCTTTGTCAGGCTCTCATCAGGGCCGAGATGCCGGTGTCTGGGTGTGCCTGTGTTCTGTCTTTCTGGAGACGACTGCTCTGCGATGTTTGATGGGAGCAACCGTTTTCCAATCCAGGTCCGGGAGGACATGGAGCTCTCTACGGGCTATGCCATGGATCATGCCAGCCAGCTTGATGCATGCTCACGCGTTTCTTGCCACACCTTCCAGGAGGAGGTCCTTCCACGCTCTGGCTCTGCGGGCAGCTCTCCCCTCCCTCCAAGTGTGATTGGTCCTTTATCCCTCTCTCTGAATGGGGGGGCTCTCTGCTGTTTCGGTCCAAGCGAATGCAGCGCATGTCGAGGGTCAGAAGCCACATCAACCATCCTCACAGGAAGCTCTATGTTATCACACAAAGCAAGTCTCATATAATCTACAACATTATTGGGATCCTGGAAATAGGGAGTGTTGCCGATACCCTTCTAGGGGATTTCCTGTCCTCAAAGGGGGGGGGCGCATCCCCAGTGTGATCCAGCTTTCCCTGTACCCTGGGGGGGTGTTAAGCTTAACAGGGTCACCTCCCCAGTTCCAAAGGCGGTGGATCCTCCTTGGGTAGAGGGAATGAATTCCCTGGATTTTCTACAACACCCTGACATCTCAACAAGCACAGACCTTCTTTTGTACAGTAGGGCTGGAGCTTATAGATAAAGGAAAGAATAATCCCTTTTGGTTCTGAAATAAACAAACGTTAAAAAAAGTACCTTTGTGTCTGAGTCCTGCTTTTTAAAAATGTCTTTATTGGTTTTTACAATAAAAAAAATATACAACTACGTAACTAAGTACACGAGTCAGCTAAAACAACAATACGCAACAATGGGTAGAGGCGGGGGCGTAAATCAATCATATAATTTATCATAAGCACTCCAAATGTCCTCATACCTACCCAGCGACTGCTTTATACAGAAAGACACTGGGCCTCATTCAGGGGTGGACTGGGAACTAAAAGAGGCCCTGGAAAGTTCACCGGCACCCTTGTTTCCGGACTGGCAAACTACATGTTTGCCTGCTGTGGCCGCTGAGCGTGACAGGTGTGATGGTGCCGGGCGCATTGGCCACGGTAGGCAGACCCTTCATGGAAGCGATGGCATCATTAACGGTGACGGCGCAGGCGAGTCCCCACTCCCATAGAGTCATATCAGACTCTATGGGAATGGGGACTTACATTTTATCGGGTCCTGACTTCCTGGGCCACAGACTTAAAATCTCCCAGCGGCACTGGGAAGTCAGGCGCCGGTAAAATTTGACGAGTCCGGCGGCAACCCGCCAGTAGTACCTGCAGGGTTACTGTCGTACTCGTAATGAGGCCCACTCTCTCCCTACTTGAAAGGATGACAGACTATGCAGCCATTCATCAACACTCGGTCAGACATCACTCTTCCAAAATCTGAACATATGTTTCTTTGCCATTAAAAGGGCTCTGTACACCCACAAAAGCTCACCAGTGGTCAGAGCTATATTGGCAGGGAACAGACCCAATGCACAGACCAGTGACGTATGAGGGAGGGAAAGTCTCAAGACAAGAGCTATACGCTGCAAGACCTCATCCCAGAATAGGGGAACCATCGGCCATAACCAGAACATGTGCAACATGGTACCCACATCACTCTTACAGTTCCAACAGAGATTATCGGGGCGCCATTTGCAGGACCACATTTTCATCGGGGACCAATGTATGTAGTGAATCGTCCTCTGTGGTGAGTACCTCCGGTCTGAGTCAATTGTAGATCGACTCGGACCTGCGCATATGCGATTCCACCCAATATCAGATATCACATAGCCTAAGCCGGAATCCCACCGTGTTCGGATGCCAGGTTAAATCTAGAAGGTGTTTGGGGGTTTATATAGCAGAGAGGCGGAAAGTGGCATACATTCAGACAGACGCAGGACTACAGGTGGGCCATGCCCACAAGCATTCAGGGGCGAAAATAACACCTCCGAAGGATTTCTCAAAGCTTCGTAAACGACAATGCTCGGGGCTTCAACTTATTCTTGAAACACACACCTCAAAATGAAACACACATTGACCCTCATGGACTTGGGGTCAACCCCCAAATGCCAGCCCTTTGCCAAGTACACCAGGAAAGAGTGCAATTATCAATCTGCACAGCTGGATTTTTCCACAGGCCTCAGTCTACACCGAGGAAGTACTTCTCTCCCTGAACCCCTTTGCTTTTTTCCATGCCTTTATAACATGTTTAACAGGTGGAGTCGAACGAACTGGAAGCCGTTTGTCCATAAAAAACAAATAATCCACCAGAGTCGGAGCGACTGAACCTCTCTCAAGAAGGACCCAGTTTGGACAACCCACATGATGCAATTTGAGCCAATGATGTAGTGTACGCAGCGTAAAACAAGTATGTTTTGTTGTAATATTAGGGTAACCAAAGCATCCCAGGTGCACTGGCCTCAAACGAACATCCATCAGAATGTATGGTCTGACACCTTCCCCCTCCCAAAAACCTGTTGGACAAATTATTCCCAGAACTAGTTTACTTGACAGCTTCTGACCTTGTCGCATTAGCCTTACTCCAAAATCTATATATTAAATGTTGTTAAATGGTTAATAATGGCACTTATTGTTTGTGCTTAAAACTGGAAACTCCAGTGCCAACTTCAAGCACTGTAAAAAGATGAAATTATTATTTTCTTTAAGAAGCAGAGCATATAAGGCGTATGGTTGCTTATTAAGTCAATTCCCAGTGTTTAGCACACAGGGCATCTCTCGAGCTTTCAAGGCAGGCACGGCTGAGGGAATAGCTGGGGTTACCACGGGCTACCACTACCTTAGAAGAAAGGCGATGTGAAAAGAGTTTGTCTATGGTGTGTTTTCACTGAGATATCAGAACTCAAACCTTTCCAAGGGGCGCCTGCTACCTTTTTTGTATTTTTTGCAAGGAACCTGGGGTTGGTCACCCTATGTTACCTGGGGCAACCCAGACGTGGGCCCCTTGCTCACTGTGCTCAGAGAGGCACAGCTCCACCTCACTGATGAGACCCAACAAGGCTGAAACACGTGTCAGGGGTTGCTGTTGGTACTCTTGTTCAAAGGAGGTTTGCCTGGCATTTCGGTGCTGGACTGCCCTTGTGGGCGGGACAAAGTCTGATATGCAAATGGGTATTCCTCCTTTGTGAAACGTGCAGTGAGCAAAAAGCGATGGCTGCGGACTCTCAAAGTGGGTAAAAACCACAGAACAGGTTATCATGCCATGTATGAAAGGGGTGGACTTGGAACCAAAAGAGGTCCTGGAAATGTTTGGCAAAGTGCGCCAATATTACATCGTGCAAGTGATCGGTGACTGGGAGGTAGGGTAAGAGGAGCAGGACACCAGGGTAACCACACAAAAGTGGCCCATGGGGTAGAGGCCAACCGGAAAATCTCTCGACTTCCCTGTAGGCCAGTCCACCACTGAATGCTTGCCTTTTTTGTGAAAAGACAGATCTTTCCCTCTCTCTTGAGACCACTAGCACTTGACACCTGATGTCTGCACTTACCCTTGCACTTGCCACCAGCTGGCTGCTCTTTTATTTATTGTCCTTATTTTTTTTTTGTTATCCTATGTACTGCACTGCCTCCTCCCCTTTCCACCCCACACTTTTCCCCTTCACACCTCCCCTGCACTTGCGCGATCTCAATTTCAGCTGGCCTAGTAGGATCGTTGTCTCTGTCTTCCCTCTGTTTCCCCTCTCTTCGCTCGTCGCGCCTTGAAACACCGGTGTATAGGCGCGTAATAAATGCCATATCATATCATATGCATGATAGCAAAGCCCGTGCTGGAGACTAGATTGTGCTGTCCAGCAACAGGCCAGAATTGCCTGTACCTATAGGCCATCTGCATTTGAGCATATCCATCAGCTGCACGCGGAGAAGTGAATCCAACCTCTCCTATGCACTTCCAGGCGCGACTGGAGTTTGCTACTCTTGATCAAGGTGTTCCAGAGTTGTGGTCCTTGCACTGGCAATGCCCATCCTCTTTTGAGATGCATGTAGGAGCGCCGCTTATGTGCGTGATCTAGTACCTTCATAGAAGTAGTGTCTTGTTTTTCTTGTTCTGAATTTAACTCATTATTTGGGACCAGAAGAGATCAGAAACATGTTTCGAAATTTCAAAGAGGAAGTGATCTTTTCTGGACCTTTTGTGACCCTGCCAATATTTTGCTGTTTTGCATCATTTTTCATTTTCGAAATTGTTCTACAAGGAACTCATACTTGTTTATTGGTGTAATCACGGTGTATACACTAACATACATACATAACGGGGGTTGCGTGTGGTCTCGTGCAGAAGAGTTGTGACGTAGCAGTTTGGGCTGGACCGAGCCTCGTTTGCACATGTTTCCTCCCCTTCTGGCATGGCATTACCGTCTGAAGAAAGGTGGTCTGGAAGGCCGCTCAGAGCAATGCCAGTGGTGGCGATTAATTCAATGAACCTCCCAGCCATCACACTACTGTTTTGTGTACATTAAAACACAACATACCTCTCTCCCCGTGCATTGACAAAAGCTTTCCAGCGGCACTCAATGCATTCTGAACAAAAATGCACCCATTTGTTGTTCTATCAATGAACCTTAAATGTGTTTATTTTTGCAGCCAAAAGAATCAGATTATAGAGACAACTTGTATACAGGACTCGAGCCACAGACCCAGTTACTGAGACAACTTGAAATAAAAAATACATATATTTAATAAATGTTGATGACAAATTCACTAAAATGTGTGTTACTGCTCTCCAGACATTTTCTGTCTATAGTCAGGTGGGATGAAATGTGAATAAAAAGATCACAGGTAAATGCCATAGAAAGACTTCATTCATACATTTCACTTTCCTTGTTGAGCATCTCAAAGCACACATCTGCTTCTTGGAAAGTCTTATGATGTCTTCTGTTCAGAATTTGGCTCAAGCGTAGACTTACATACACGGTTCACGTGAAATGAACTTTAGTTCAAACTGGTTCCAGTAACTCCCAGTCCCATTAATAACCCTCTTAACTGTGCTGTTAGGGGCCAACAGCAAACTGAGCACAGGTGATCTGCTTACATCCCACCTTCCACGGTGGGGTTGAGGTGCCGTGCGAGGCAGCATGAGGTGACCCTTTTGCAGCGGTGGAGAGGTTCAGCAACTAAAGCCCTATTATTGGCCCTGTCAACCAGCAATGAGCCAATAACACCTCTGTCACTCCTCCACCTTAATGTCATTTGCTACCCAGGGCACCAATACATTATCTTCCTCACACCAGGTGAGATCATTACAGCAGAGAGAGGCCAGGTCCCTCTTTTGTGGTCTCCAAGTGGCCTGAAACAAGCATGCTCTTTTCAGGAAGCAAGTTCTAAGTGCAGCAACCTTGCATGACAGGCTCACGTTGGGCTGCAGTACGTAATTTGCTGCAGTTGGCCACACCGCTTCCGGAGCACCATGGCAGCGGCAGCCCCTTCAGGAGTCTCCAAGCCATGAATGGTCACGTCCTTTATGCGATGATGGTACTGGTGGGCCACGTGGCACAACACCGCGGATAGGCTGGATCCCGAAGCAATGTCCAATGAAGTGAGTGGGATGTCTGGTTGGAGGACCCCCAGCATGAGGCCACCGTCCATGTCTGCAGAGAAGTGGAGACTAACTTCTAACTTTGGCAACTGCTCCTTGAGCTTCTTCCAGACCTGGTTGGACATGATCCCAGAGGTTGACCCATCATAATGAAGCTCAAGAAGCTGAAGAGGAGCCCTAATCCTTTGCAGGAAGGACAGCGCAACGTCCTCTGCCAGGGCGGAGTTCCACACTGCAAGGTGGGACAGCCTCCTGCAAGAACGCAGGATGGTGAGAAGGGAGCTGGGCTGGAGCCTAATGGCCGGCTGCCTGTTCGCGATGAGCAGTCTCTCCAAGCTGGGATTGCTTATTGCCAAAGAAATTAAAGTGGCGTCTTCCAGCTGTCCCGAGAGATGGGTGAAGTCCACCACCCTAAACCCGCTTGTGTTGCCGGGACTGACATCGAACAAGATTCCCAGACTCTCCTGAAGCGAGTTGAAGTTGGAACCAAAGTCTTCTCCGCTAATCAAAGTCAGGCTCTGAAGCTTGGACCGTCTTAAGTGAACCAGGTGCTCAACGATGGCTGACGCCTGCGTCCCGTTGTCGTCGTTCCACAGGATTCTGACAGACTCCATCAGGTGGCCATACTGCAACAGCATTAAGATCCAGGGATGGGCGGATCCACTTTCAACCCTATTAAAAAAAGAAACACATTGTAAACAGTACATCATCTACATATCATTATTTGAATATTCAGGAGGTAGGTGTGCTTTTATTCTTTTAGTAGATAAGTAAACTAGAAGTAAGATGTATTCACCCCCTTATCAAGCAGATGTGACACTACCTGTGTAACACATGGGATTGGCCATGACTCTTGGCCACGGGAGGGACTTTGCGTGTCTTTTTCTCCTGCCCTTCTCCAACCTGCTTGATATACATGTTATATATGATGCAGAGTTACTCCATCCTAGGAAGAGCAAGAAACCTTTTAAGGCATCGTGTGTGTGTGTGCGTGTGCGTGTGCATGTGCGCGCGCGCGTGTGTGTGTGTGTTTGTGTGTGTGTGGTATCGTCAAGGAGGTTATGAGAAATTGTGGAGGGACTTACAAAAATGTACTTCTCTTTAAGAGCTCTTGAACCCTTCCATGAAAAAAAGTCTGTTAAGCATTGCACAGGCCTCCAATCCTGCATGACACCTTTCTGAATTTGTCACGGATGGCTTCATATTTGAGAAAGATTTTGTTTTGATCTCATTTTGAACAGTTTTAACATGGGGTTCTCGCGTAGTAAAAACAGAATATTTGGTTCTGACCAAATATGTAAACGTTTACAGATTCGAGGTTCAAGATTTTTGGCATTCACCGAGATATTACAATGAATTGGGACACTGACACTTTTTTTTCAAAATCAAGTTGGCCAATTCTGAGATATTCATGTTTTAAGCTTTAGCTATAAATGAATCATTCACAGGAATGAATGTGCATGTTTTATAGGAGCAGAAAATTAGCATGTAGAAGATGTAACATTCATACATTTTCATATATATATATATATATATATATTGCAGGGCGGCGATTAGGTTAGGAAAGTCGGAGTTCCATAGGAAATCCCCCAAAAGAATTGCTAATTACTTTTGACCCGTGTGACGGATTTGGCTGAAAGTGTGCATGCAATTTTGTATGCCGGATTGGAAAGTTTGGGAAAGATCTGTTAAAGAACTCTAAAAGTTATTTTAAAAAAGCACTTTCGTCCTACTACCCATTAATTTTCCCATAGACGAATCAAGGTAAATCTATGCTCGGCTGCATAGCCAAAACTGCTGGACAGATTTGAACCAGGTTTGAAACAAATTGGGCACGAAGCGTTGACTTGCAATTCTTTTGTGGCTTGGTGTTATTTTGTCCAGTTCTTGAAAAATATTTGATGGAGAATTGGGTGGCCCCTCTCCAAAATAAACAGCTATATCTGCAGGGATACATTGAGTATCCGGGTGTTTAGTGTGTTTATAAATAACAACCGCCATCTTTTTTTTTCTCAATGCGAGAGACAGCCACGGTTATACCACAGGTTATTTCCCGAAGTACATGGGAAAAATAAAACACATAAAAAAGCCATTTGCTGGTCATAAAACATACAAATGACATCAGGCTGCAAGTGGGGGAGGAGGCAAGAGGACACCAGGTGAAATTTGAGAATTGGAGGGGGGCTAGGGATCAGGTTTGCAACACAAGGCCGAAATATGATTCCCATACCGTCGGGTATTACCTGGGTCATAACCACGGCTACCCAAACAGTTCAACTGAAACCGCGTCACAGAAACAACATGTATTGTGGAGGGGAGAGGGCAGGGGAGGTAAGGAGGTCATTAGAGGTGTAGGGGGAGCAGGCACACACGAGGGGAGCACTTGGTTAGGGCAGGGAAGCATTTGTGCTTTTTAACAGTTTTTCCCGATAACTGTGGATATAAAACTACAATATACGTGGGTAGATGTAGTCAGTACTACAAATGCACATTGGTATAACCTGGGGTATACCTGCGGCTATGGAAAAGAAGTTGTCATTGGGGCATAGACAGTGAGGTCGGGGTGAAAAATCACAGGCCATGGCATTTCTCTGTAGTGTTTTAAAGTAAAGAGTGGGCACAGACGAGTGGGCGTAATATACAGTGGGTACGGCTGAAGGCCTGGCCAAAGGCGATCACTGAAGGGCATGGTCAGTGGGCTGCAAATTTTTTTTGTGTGTACGGCCGAAGTCTGTGCCCACTGGCCATCGGGCGGCGGAGACAGTAAGACAGTTGTGCTGGTATGCCGCTGGTTATTCTGTCAGGATACAGGCAAAACTGCCTTACCGTCTCCGCTACCAGATATCCCAGTATTACCAGGATATTATGGGCAGCAGAGACACCAGTAAGTTCCTATTCCATGGGGTGGGAATGCTGGAATCACCAGCTCCAGTAGTACCAGTGCCAACGATTCCGACAATGTATTGCCAGTAGGGGCCTCAACTCCCGGCAGGTCAGGCCTGCCAGTAGTTTACTGCCCCTACCGGCAAACTTGTGTTTCCCCGGTCCAGAAATTATTATGGTGCCATAATTTCCAGAATATTTTCCGGACTGGGGAAGTTATAATGACCCCCATTGATTATGTGGAAATTACTGAAACTGCTAACCTCCTGAATATCGATAATACACGGCTATACTTCAAATGTGGTGCCGTTCATTTCCCCACAATCACCTTCTTTTTTGAAGATGGGGGTTTGATCTAACTCCAGACCCCCATGTGATTACAATACGTACAGAGCACGACCATGAATTTAGGGCAACGTGTACCAAAGAGGGCAGGCAATCCAAGATACAAAGCACTACGTTGAGACATAATGTGCGATCGATTACAGACCGGGCCTGGATACCGGCCATACTCTCAAAGAAGGCAAACACTGCCTGGCACTGAGAGAAAACATCGACAGATCGCGACATGGAATATGAGAAACTTTAACCATCTGACTCCTTCTTTAACCTCTCCCCCCTTTTCTCTGATGCAGATATCTTTCTCTCACAGGAAACTTGGTTAAGAACGTCCTTTAACTTAGATGGGTTTAGCTCGATTCTAAATGGGGCCACAAGGGGCTCCAGAGGGTGACCGTAGGGTGGCTGAATAATAGGTAAAAAAAATACCCTGAGCTTTACCAAAATTCAAAGTAGTACCGGTAATCCCTTTGTCGCAGCAGCCCTTATTTATGTTGAAAGAGGGAAATATATGTTGGTCATTAATGTCTATAGTACTCCTAGTGGTACTCCGCTGCAGCCATATTAGTAATCAATATTGAAATTATGGCTGTATATAATCATAGTGCCACAAATTTGATAACTGTAATAGGTGGTGACTTCAACTCTCACTGCGGCCCCCCCTTATGACAATGAGTATTACAAAGATTGGGTGTCAGCCATCCCTGAAGTTCGCTTACATGTAACTAAGGGCGACAGCATAGGTACCATGCTACTGAACTTCACGGTTGGCCATGGAATGGTCATTGAAAATGGCCAGGCTTGTGGAGGGACAGTGCAGTACATGGGATAATAGAATAAATAAAACAATAAATAGAAAATACGGCCAGCTGGTGGCAAGGGTAAGTGCAGACCTCAGGTGTCAGCTGCTGGTAGGTGGTTGGGGGCTGTAGGGATACAGAAAACAGTTCCTAAGTAGCGGGGGTTGCCAGGGAGGCAGTGCACGTGTGCAACTGGCAGGGGAGGGCACCTGGGCCCGAGATCAGAGGGTGGCCCGGTGACCAGTGCAGTTTCAGTGTCAGCCAGGAATTCAGCAGGGGAGAGGAGGAGAGAACGCAGAAGCAAAGAGGAAGGTGTTGAAGTGCTTCCGGAACCGGAGATGGTTCTCTTCAAGTTTCAGGGAGGCAGGGAGGGAGGCTGTTCCAGAGGGAGGCCCACGCAGAAGAAAGAGATCTACCACCAACTCGCTGCTTGGAGAAGCGACGGACCCTGAGGGAGTTGGAGGCGGATGAGCGAAGAGCTCGAGAAGGAAGATATTTAGGAAGAGAGAGTTGAAGGTATTGAGGCCCCAGACCCCAGAAAGCCTTGTGGACAATGCAGAGGGTTTTGAACTTAATCCTCATAGCCACTGGGAGCCAGTGCAGAGATTTCAGACCTGGAGAGATAAGAATCCTGGAGAGGCCAAGGACAAGTCTTGCAGTCCTGTTCTGGATGAGTTGCAAAGGGTGGAGAGGAGAAGCAGGCAGATTTATAAAGAGGCTGTTGTAGTTGTCCAGCTTAGAGACAGTGAGCTTCTGGGGGAAGGAGAGGAAAGGAATAATGCCTCTGAGGAGGTGCAGCTGGTAGAGAGACTTCTTAGAGACATCAGAGATGTGAGGAGAAAAGGAGAGTGTGGAGTCGACGATGAGCCCAAGGTTTTCAGCCTTGCAGGTGGGAGCAGGAAGAGGGCCACGAGAGGCCGGCCAGAGAGTGACAGGAAAGGAGGGAGCGGGTATGCCGATGAGGAGAATCTCAGTCTTACTGGCATTAAGATAGTGTTACAGGCAGGGCCCTGTCTTTTTTATGCCACCAGGGTGCCAAACGTTAACAGCCATGAAAACACCAGAATTACCCTTGCACTGTGAGGGTGACTGAGCTGATGTTGTTGCAGTCCTGTTTTGTGTGGGCACGGCACCACAACTTGCTGGCTACACAGTGCATGGTGTTTAAAGACATTTAAAGGGGCCAAGACAGGTGCACTATGGCAAGCTCCTGCCATATAACTGAGACATGGTCAGGGGATCCACCCTGCACCGCCTCCAAGTCCAGTATCCTTTAACGGCCAGTGTCCTACTGCCAACATGGCTGCCCCACCCCTTGCACATAGATCCAGATAGGGGACCTCCTCACATATTCCAGCACGACGCCTTCCTCCTTCCCTTTCCAGCAGCAGAAGTGCCAGCAAAGAGTGACGCCATCAATTTTCTTACTTTTTCCCCCATGGCTTGCTCTGCACAAGGGCACCCTGACCACACATCAGACCTCGCCTACGCCCCACCCCTTCTTTAGATTTGCAATCCATCACTAAGGTAAATGTAATTATTCATGCTTACATTTCAAAATGGAATCCTGTTTTGTCTCTAGTCTTAAACTGGCAGATTTACTCCTGCCGCTGACTCCACATCCACCGACATTCTTACCTAATTGTCACCTTCCGCCACAGAGCAGGAGAGCGGAAAGCCAACGACCACTCCTTGCAGCTCAGGGACATGGAGAACCTCTCCGGGAGAGGGAGCAGCGAGTAGATGTTGACCAGCACCTGCTCTGGCAAGCTCGTCCAATCCACCTGTGAAAAGATTAGAGAAGAGGAGTCTTATACCCGGTGCAGCGAGAATTGCCCCAACCAGAGATACATGTCTAGAATCCAAATGTATGCACGGCATTGCGAGATGTTCCCATAGCCACTATTGTTATTCTCAGAAAGATTAGGTACATATAATTTGCAATTCTCAGTTTCAATGGCTGCTGTCTTCCTCCACTTGAGACCAGAGAGTTTTGACTCCACCAAAGAGTCTGGGTGTGATTGTGTTGGCCTCATGGTATGAGAGGCTATTCCTGATGGAAGAGATTCTAATGGAGTTTTGCCAAATATCTCTTGGGTCAAGCTGCCTCCAGTATCTCGGGAGGATAGCTCAGGGGCAACGTGCTGGCCTTGGAAGTAAGACGACCCGGAGCACAACAGGTTCGATCCCTGGGTCCGCGCATAGAAACCTCTGGGTATTAAGCGCGTTATAAATAACCTATCATATCATATCATAGCTTCTGATCTTCTGACAGAAGGAGCTGCTGGAACTTGCATAGCTGCAAAAAGACCCTCCGGTAGATCTATCAAACCCTCATCTGCTCCTTCAGACCCCAACATACCCCCACAGCTCACTACAGCTGCAGGCAAATGTTCTGCCATGCTTAAGGCATGCCGTTTAAGAGGCTGTGGTTAAGCCCTTAGTTCCCCTCCACGCAACACATTGGAGTTGTGGGCATCGCAATGCATCTTCCTGTGGAATCTTATCTTTGCATTCTCAATCCTTTAATGTTAAGATGATTTGTTGTAAATAAATGCATTCCATGAACCTTATTTGTCATCCCAATTAGTGGGTTGTGTTTTTTTTTCTTTACCAAAAAGTTCTGCAGTCCTGGAATTTATCCGGAGACATTTGGGCTGCAAATATCTTGCTCGCCCACTGAGAGCTCGTCAAGGGGTGAGCCTGAACTAGTCTCCAGCAGTAGATGAGGCCCACACATTTGAAATAAATGAAGCCTCTGTTTTCAAAAAAGAAAGTTCATGCATTAGGTTTTGGGGTGCATTATGTAAATTAACTCCCAGCAGGCGCGCTCCTACTGGTCTGTTTTGTACTCTGATCTTTCTAAATTTTTACGATCTTAAAAAAATTATCAATTGTGCATATGGTTAAATAGCAATGCCATATAACGGGGATATTTTAAAAAAAAAGTATCGCACGACGGATATAAAGATGATGGAAGGCAGATGAAATAGTTTCCTGCTGCGATTCCAACACACTACTAGCTAAAGCAATGGCAATAGCAAACAAATTCGCAAAAAGTCAAGGTGGGCCTCCCTGTTCAAATTGCTGTGGTCATCCCGGTGCCTTCTGGTAGATATAAATCTGATTCTAATTTACAATATAGAAGTATGAAAATAAAAGTTGTATGCTTTAAACCTTTATGTTTTCGATCTTGGTTTGAAAATTCTGCGTATGATTTGAAAAAACACGAAACAACATCAGTAGTGAGAGAACACAAGAGGGGATGATTACACAGGTGAGTGGGGAGAGATTATGGGAGAAACCCCCGTCGTTTAAAAAAGAAACAAACCAAAATAAAATAAACAATAAAATAAAAAGGCACAGGAGTAAGGCATAAATAAAACAAGCAAAAGGGAAGAAGGCTTCCTGCGTAAGGCGGGAGAAGGTTTGGGGGTGGGAAGGTGGGGGGGGGGTGCAAAAACGCGAATTTGTTGAGGCTGCAATTAGCTAGAAATGCAAAAACAAGAAATTCAAAGACTGTGGAGGTAGCTTTCGAACTTGCAGGGAATCCTTGTTCACTATAATTGTCACGGGGGTTGCAGAGGTATCCACCGGCAACTAACAAAAAGGCTTTCCATTTTTTTTAAAAAAGGACCCCGCGGCGGCACCAGTTCCCATACACGTAAGTGAAGGGAGCCAATGCCGCAGAGGAATGGAGGAGTCGGCAGCGCACATGGAAGTGTGCCGCCAAAAGGTAAGTAGGCGGTTTGGGGGTTGCGGGGGTTGCCAGAAATGTTTTTTTCATTTAAATGACTCGTTTTTTTCTCCCTCAGACATTTCTGATTCGAACACATCATGGACCATCTGCAGTAACAGTACCACAATGTATTTCAAAGCTGCAATTTCCAATTCCAAATTTTGACCTTCAATTTCAAACATGTATGAAGGGACCAGTGATAGACATAGTTGAGCGAGATGAGGAGAGAGGCAGCGGGGTGGGTGATAGAGGCTTTTTTGGGGTCAAACAGTGCATCGCATAAAGGCTGGGATTCCTCGCGAGTTATCCACGCACACCGCAGTCGAGAAGGAGGCATGCGATAGTCCCTCGATTTGTCAAAGGAACTGTACATGGCTTCTACTTAAAGGAAATAAGAGGCCCCAGCTGGCATGCACACCATGGGCTTCTCACTAAATCGGTCAAGGCCGTTGAACCTGGATTGGCACTGTAGGGTGCAGTCTACCGTCCTTCATTAGCCCTGGCAAAAGGCAGCTGGTGGTGTTCTTCATGCCCCGCAGTCATGGCAGCAGGTGGGATTGTGGCATTGAATAGGCCAATGCCAAATTAAAGACTGGTGGGCTCGTGGTGATGCCCGTGTGGAACCTAATTGACTGGCGGAGACCGGTCTCAGTCAGTAAGTCACGACCCGTGTGATGCCAGTGAATTTTCTGTACCATCTCCACCGCCCCCAGTCGCCCAGTGAAAAATATGCACATGCATCTCTGCCCGCACTGATTTTAATGCAGGTGTGGCGGCTGCAATAGGCATACAATTCGATTCCACCTGATTTTTGCACTTCTAAATAAACCAGGCGGAATCCACTATGCTCCGACTGCCATGAACCGGCATGTCAGGCGTCAATTACGATCGTTTTTGTAAATGAGTGTACTTTAAACGTCAACCAGGGACCGTCTGGATTTCCATGCCTAAAATTCACGCATTCAAAAAAACAATCGAAATCGCATGGCGGGACTCCGTATACACAAGCGTAAGCATAAGGCGCACTTGCCGTGCAATTGATGATTTTACAAAAGGACCCCCAGAAGGACAGAGATTGAGGGGAGCATATTCCTGCCACAACCTGAACCACCACCTGCAGCCACAGACTGTGTCCCATCTACCAAGAGCCCCACATTCTCACAATCTTAGTCTAGCTTTATCCTACACTAATGTCGCATACTAGTGGCACCTCTTTCTTGTACATACTCCCTTTTAGCTCAATTTCAATTTTGTCAAGCTTCCGTACTGTGCTTCGGATTCAGAACCACCGCCTGTGCACCCATGACCGTGAAGATTGCTTGCTAATGGGTAAGGCTAGGAATGACATGTGAGGTTCTCTAGGCCATCTTCATCAAATCAGGACTTTAAGAGGAGTTTCAATTAACCACTGAGATGATAACAAATGAGAACAACAAGGCCAACCACGGTGACTCAAATGCGTAATGACCATACCGCTCCGTCCTTCCTGTGTGCACAGGCTCTGGCATTGGTGGGCCGCGTGTGGACTTGTCCTGGCCGCAGGTTGGCCAGCAGTAGCAGAGTGGTGCCAAATAGTGGAAACGAGCTGGCGATGTCTGAAAGGAGAACATATAGATATATGTGATGAGAACACATGGGACCTAACCACAGTTGCACATTGTGAGCATTGTGACTGACCAGGGCTTTCACCATCTCGCCTCCTGTGGGCTCTCCCTTCACACATTTCATGCAGCACATAGGTTCTCTTTGTATATGTCCTTATTGACAAAGACTCTTTAGCTCTGATCTCTTGTTGGAAAAACAGAGATAACCTACGTTTGATTTGGAAGGTGAGCTTTGGGCCTTCGAGTAAAATTGGCTCAGGTTCAGTGTCTCTGTTATGCAGATTTATGCCGTGCACCACTACCATTTGCATGGTCCCCAGATGCTGACGTGGCTCTGTAAGAAAGAGGGCGGGGTGGTTTAGTGAGTGAAGAGGGATAGGATAGAGGTTGTGCTCTCCTGTTGGTGATTGCAGAACCAGGAGGAACTGGCGTCTGTGCGCGTCGGCTTTCTGAGTGTGCCTGTTTTGTCCGGAGGGGTAAAACTCGGTGTCTGGGTTGTTTGCGGATGTTTGTTGTGGCGGATGAGTGGTTTGTGCGTTTTTTGTGTGTAGTGTGGCTGGCCCTTTTGGGCATGTGTGGTACTTGGGAGGTATGCGGGAGAGGAGCAGGGGTGGTTAGTACAGTGTCAAACTTCATCAAGCTTTCAACACAGTGGTAGGATTCAAAGGGCAGCAGTATCCTATTCAATCTGGTGGCTATACTCAGAAATGCAGCTGGATTAAAACACAATGGCTATGTTAATAAGTGTACCTGAATTAAATGCAGTGGATATGCTCAAAATTCATCAAAATTCAATACACTGCCTATGCTAAAAAATGCACCTGCATTCAATAAAGTGGCTATGCTCAAAGATGCGCCAACATTCAATACAATGGCTATGCTCAAAAAGGCACCTAAATTCAATATAGTGGCTATGCTCAAAAAGGCACCTAAATTCAATACAGTGGCTATGCTCAAAGATTTGCCAACATTCAATACAGTGTCTATGCTCAAAAAGGCACCTAAATTCAATACAGTGGCTATGCTAAAAAATACATCTAAGTTCAATACTGTGGCTGTGCTCGAAATGTAGCTAAAATCTTTTTAGTTTTAGATGGACGGTGGTATAAGTGCTTTTTAAAGCCCCACATTCAATTCTGTCTTTAAAGTTTGTTAACAAGTTTATTGGCCATTTCTGCTGAAATCATGTGTTGTTTCAATTTTTTTTATTTGATTAGTTTTAAGGCAGTAATGCAGAGTATTTAATCAAAGAATGGATAGGAATCGAAGGGGGGGTGGTAGTCTGACTCTGCAGGACTTTGTAAACAGCGTGGTCAGGAAATGAAGAGTCATTAAAATTGTTTATAGCTAACCTCTAAATATTACTGTAGACAGTGAAATTACAATGCTTAATGAATATTAAAGGACAGCTAGCAGGATCATACATTTACTAGGATCGGTAAATTAAACTATGGTAAAATGAAACCGGTCAAAAAATGTGGTAAGAGTGATGCCATTGGCAATAATGGATATCCTCAGGGCACCCGTTTGACGGCTTTGTTTTATTTGCTAATCATTGGTACCCCACTACATGCAAATAATTAGTCCCTTCAGAACTTTACACCGTCTTTACACTGTGTGTAAAGAAAGTGTCAGGCAGGAACAATGCTAATGCTAACCTAATGATGGGCTGCTATGAGAAACAACATGCCAATATGTGGCCTGGTCAGATATGTGGAAAGGATTTATTGATGATCTATTAGTTGCCTGAAAGATGATCAGAATAACCTCCTTGGATTTGATAGCCCTTTGTATAATAATGTAAATAGCATTACATGGACTACAGACTTCAGCAAAGAAGAAAGGTATTGGGTCTTACACTGAGCATGGATAATAATTGTCCAGTGGCACAGAAAAGGGACTTCTAGAAATTCATTTTTACATGCCAACACCTGTCACCTGAGACTTTTAAAGACCAGTGATGAATTTCCTAAATTCTTATGATTGATAAGAAATAATTGCACTGTAAACAGGTTCAGTATTGAGAGCAAACGTTAAACAGGATTTGTAGCTCAATACAACACAAATACACAAGGATGGTTTTCATAAAGCAGGGGTTGAACCCAACAACTAGAAATTATCTAGTGCTATCCTTCAAGAAATTAACACATTTAGAAGCTTGTCTATGTAAAAGAAATTATTAAGAGACAAAACTGGACATTCCGTTTTTGCTGCTTCCAAGAGGATTTGATTCATACAACCAAAGGTAGAAGAAAAAGCCTAAATACATTTACTAATAATAGGTAACTAAACATTTTTTTATTTTATTTGTGACATGGCAAAAAAGAAACCTTCCACAATATTCAAACCCATTTCCATTTGGTTACACCCCATCTAAAAGGTACTACTAAAAATAGGTTCATCATACATAAAAGGACATTAAGATTCAAACATCATTTCACATTTAATAAGTACGTCTTATAAAGAATGAATCAAATAAAAAGTCATAACACATCAATGGACAATATTTCTAAAATACTAATCTCAAAAGTATCCTAAAACAACATACCTATAAAATCTAATTTCAAGAAATGTATCAATTTAAAATAGTTTATAAACCTCAATGCCACAATTATTATGGAGATTGTTGAGCCCAAGAAAATCTTTTGCCAGAATAAATCATCATACAATCTAAAATCACTCAACATTTTCTCAAAAAACATTTGCTGATTCCCAATCAACTCTGAACATTGACAAAAAATATGTTTTAAAGTTCCGACAAACCTACACCATGAGCCAGAGGGTTAACTTTTATTTCTAATATCTAAAATGTCTCATGTCAAAGCCAGATATCATCTTCGGCGTAGGGATTGCTATCTCCAATGCATATTGGAATTCTTTTAGGGTAAAAAGTGAGACCCCCCACTTTTTCTACTGTAATAATACATCTTGATGCAACCTATATTTGCCTAATGCCTCTCTATTAGTAATCCAATCAGACTCCCAAAGATTTATTTTGACTAAATTTGGGGTCTGAATCAGAGATTCTTGAATACATTCTAAACGTTTTAAAGTCTCATCGCAACGACTACGCCAATTATGAAAATATTCATTACTTTTACTCAAATATAGGGCCAACAACCCAACAAACAATGAACCTTTCAGGGGAGATAGTATCTTCTTAAAAAGTAATAGTGCATTTAGTTAATCTGGATATAAAACCTAGCTCATACCTTATAAACGCTGTCGGCAAACAATTGGGCAGGTGCAATACACTCCACCATAACCGGGTCTCGACTGCCTCCACCTCAGTCCAGTCTATCAAAGCCGTAACTGATCTTTGTGATTGTCTGAGCGTTATAATATTTTATGACTGGCTCCAGTGAAAATGGTCCATATCAAGCTAAAGCTTTCTGAATCTTTGGTCTTTTCATCTCTGCTTTTGCACAAAGGTAGACTGTTATGGCTGTTTTGTTTGGCTGACAAAAAATCGGTGTTCCCAAATACATAAAATGGTCAGTGACTTTCAGAGGTATCTTGTTGAGGCTCCATTGAAATTTAATTGATTTTACTCTCTGCAATAATCTCAATATCTTTGTTTTATCTTTATTAATCATTAAATCATTTATTACTGCATAAACATTTTATGAGGTTTTTGAATAGTGTGACGTAGTCCCCTGCCAAAATTTGTGGACCGTCTTGCGAGTGGCTTTGGGGTCTGGGTGCAGGCCCGAGCCAGTGGATCATGGGATTGAAGGCTGGAATGGTGAGTATCCCATAAGGTGCCCCAGGTATTAACACCATTATGCAGTGTTTGCCATCTTATGGCCAGCCACTGCCATAATGGCGCTGTTAGAAAAGCACAGGTCAAATTCCCTGCAACAGCGACCGACTCATTTATAGGGAGGCGATATAACAGTCCCAATGATACCCTGGAGAGCCTGCTTCCATATCTTGAAAACATTAGTGCCATGAGCACACTGCATAGTGATAGGTCCAGTGGGCGGAGCCTTCACTGATTCCTTATAGGAATTCAGGACGAACATACACACTCTTAACAGATAAGGGCCTGCCATTGCGAAATGCTGAAAATAGAAAAAAGCAATTCTACTCTTGTTTGAGGGATAGAAATGCTAGTGGGACAGAAGCGGTTCATACGGCTGCTCTACCACTTAAGATACATTCATCAAAGGGCCAGGAATTAGCCCGCCGTGCACTACGCATTTCCTTGCACATGTTCCATACAGGCACAGAGGAATGTGTTTGTTTATTGTGCATTTTAAATCTCATTCCAGTTGTAAAGCCAGGATGTGTTTTAAAGTGTGCAGAAACACCCCCTGATTTGCGATTTTATATAAGGGCGGTAACAATGGGTATCTAAATGCATGCCTCTATGATGTGCACATGCAGATGCCCTTCGCAGACCCCATCACTTGCACCACATTTTCCTTTGAGAATTAGAAATAAACCCAACCCGATGGTGCCTCCAATTAGCACCATTGTTTGCAATTAGCTGTTGTTTGTCATCCTCCCTCCCCCACCAACCTTCACCCCCTGCCCTCCAGCTTTCTTGTTACAGCACTTGCATGATCCAAATGTCTCCAGACCTAGTAGGAAAATGTTTTTGTTTTTTTCTCTCCCCTCTAACGCCCCCTCCGTTGTCGTGATGCGCCTTGAAACACCATTTGGCTGTATAGGCGTATTATAAATACCCAATTAATAAAAAATAAAATAAATAGCTAATAGACAAATGACTGGTCAGAAATTGTTTAGAGAATAATTTCGGTCTATTTACTGATTATATCCAATGTAGTGTTGGGAGAAAAAACGAAAGATGGTGGCAGTGACAAAGATGGCATTTTAAATTTGCATAGATCAATTAAAGAACAGTTGTGTTTCCTATGACTTACATGTATGGCATTAGCCCAGAGTAAAGCACACACGTACACAACAAATGGTTGGATATTTGATAGTATGAGCCAATAAAATGATCAGGGTGAGTATATTATAGACAGCTTGGTCAATAGGACTGCACAATGCAATCGCTCTCCTTATTGATAATATATCGTATCATTATTTGATTTACAAGTTGATTGACAGTTCCCTTCCTGAACGCAACCCAGAGGATTCAATGGTAGTTGTAATTTTACCACTGAATCGTATGTAAAGGAGGTTATCCACACTGTGGATGTAAAAAGTGTGGAGGGTAACATTAGGCATCGATATATCGGTGTCTGAGAATTAAGTCCATGTTGTGACGAACTGGATTCCACTTTGCACGAGTACAGGGATGAGTTGGAGTAAAAATAGCCCACTCAGCCCTCGCACTTCTACAAACCAAAGCACAACGCAATCATAAAGGTAAAACAGGGACACTCAAGAGATATATCTCCTTCGCCTTTTGAGGTAACACGGGCGAAGGAAGGCTATACTCTTAATAGGGGCGTGAAGGTGAACCAGTAGTGATAATGCCCCATCAAGGTTCTATCAAATAGAAACACTTTAATTTAACACCCCATCTGCATGTAGAATGAAAAGCAATTACTATACAAACCCCCTCCCCCCTCCCTAAAAGGAAAGAACAGAGAAGATGCAGTAGCCTGGAGAAAGTGGCACTCTGAGTGTAGTTCCAGGGGCGGTAGATAAGGTACTACCATAAAAAGGATGTTGGGTTCAAAACAGGAGCCATCATGACCTAACCAGTCTCTAGGGTCCCAGTGGACAGCGGGGGAAGTTCAGTGCCACAGTCCCTGGATTCAGTTGTTGGTGGGCTGACACATCAGACCCGTTGTCGAACGATGGTGCAAGTTGATCAGGCTCAATACGGGCACGTAGGATCATGGAGGCCCTGGCAGCAAGCGGGCGTTGAGTAATGTTGATTTCGGGTGCTCTGGGCAGTTGAACAGCAGTTGTTCAATGATGCAGGTTGGGACGGCCCCAAGAAAGCTTCACAGTTGCCCAGGCCGAGTTGGGCTTTGGCCACTGGGAGGGATCAGCGAGTGATGCTCCAGCTGTTTGAGACGGTGGACAGCAATCATTGAAGGGGTGATTGAGGCAACGTCAATGTGCGATCAATGGGGCAGCGGTTCTCAGGCTAGATGGGCCGAGCCGTGGTTGTAACTCCCAGTTATAGTCGATGACTGACACTCCAGTGATTTGGTTCGGGTTCCGGCGTTGGGCTGTCACCTCGGGCCTAGCAGGTGATGTACTTCGCTAGCACACAGTGCAGTGTTGAGCCGGTTAGATGCAGTGCAATAGTTCGGCTAGTTGGAGGAACGCAGGCACCAGCACCTTCCCCATTGTTTAGGATGCTGGAAACGACCAGTTTGGTGCAATAGAACAGGGAGCTTCGGCTGGTCTGGCCCTTCGGTTGCTGTGAGGCCTTCGTAAAGGACTCTAGGACAGGAATCGTCCTTTCAGGGTCCGCTTCGCTAGCTTTAGGAGATCTGTTGCAGAATGGTTGGTTCTGGTCCACAGCACTAGTCACTCCTGATGTGGCCTGGGAGTGGTTAGGGGACACATCTTCCTTCTGTCTCGACGGCTCCTTCTTCAACTCAGGCTGAGGGCTTTGGACCGAACAACTGTCCCAAAAGAAGTCCAATGAGAATATCAGAACGACTCCTCTTCCTTAAAGGATCCTGAGGGAATTCTGCTGAAAGGGTGTGAGACCCCTTCTTTTAAAAGCACAAGTCCTCAAGTGATTAGCGAAAGCTGGCCTGCTTTAGGGGACCAATCCCGGCTCCTGGCTGGAGTGGACCTTGCCCTGTTGATCACACACCCAAAGTGCTTTGCTCCAGAGGAAGTGGGGTAGACCGGAAAAGGAAAGAGAAATAGCTAGAAGAAGATGTTGGAAGGCTTCGTCCAGGGTTCAGAGCACTCCTGCCTATCCTACTCCCTCCCCATTCCTTCTTACTAACACCAAAGACCTTTGGCTACGTGGCACCCTGGTGTGAGGCTACTCCACCTGAATGGGTGTGCTCCTTTGATACCTGGGCCTGAGGGAGTGATCAGCGATTGGCGGGATGCTCTATGAAGAGTATGGTCTTCCGGTCAACCCTGCCTCTTCCCCTGCAGAGACCTTACCAGCCTCTGAACCAGCTTGACTGCCTTTTTATAGTCTGTAGCTTCCCCAGATAAAGTAAAATGTGCCACCTGAACCAGGTATCCCACAAATGCTTTCAGAGTCTCAGGTGCTGTGAGCATTGCAACAGATTTTAGAGTTGCTTCCGGCATTGAAGCTGGAATTTCTCAGGAATCCAGTGATATTACAGAATAGGTGATAACAAAAAAAATGTTGAATGAATCATTATTACCGAACAAATACAGGATTTTAATTAAATGTATGTAAGGGGGTGTATAAGGGGTTAAAACAGGTGGGGTTGGGGTTGGGTTATAAACAAAGGGAAACAGGAGGGATCGGGGGACCCCCCCAAATAAAAAATAATAATACTAATCAGTATTTCTTCGGTAAATATGTTTCGGTAAAAATGTTTTCGTTATTTTTTTAATTTGTTAAAATCACATGGAACCATTTCTCATGCCTCAATGCTAAGGACAACACAGTATGGAATTGGCTGACTCCACGCTGGCCCCGCTAAATATGTGTGGCCCCTGAAATGGCAGCAACCAAAAGCTGCCCTAGTCCAAACCTCCCAATAGAGATGCACAATTTATGAAACACGGGCTAGTCCATAAGTCTTGAGTGTGCTGGAATGGCGGACAGCAGTAGGTAGTCCATGACCTTGCAGGATGAATATTCAACCAGTCTCTCACTAAGAAGTGATCAGACGCTAATTCCCTAATGGAATAAACTATACATTGATCACAATCCCCATTAGGGACACTCACCTGACGCTACTACACCTTAGTTTCAGTTCTAGGCTTCTATCAGGATTATTCAAACACCATAAGAGCCATTGGTGCCTCCACGGATGTTAGACTCAATCGAACAGAGGGCCGGTTACGATTGCAATGCACCTCCGACCGGCCACACCGCCGGGCCCATGAAAATTGACAGGATATTGAAGAGTGATGTGTGGTGGTGTGGCGTCCATGTTTTCCTTAAGATAAGTATAAGGAATTGAAGTGAGCGAGTCGGTCAATATAGGTCAACGTAGCGCCTTTTACAGGAGAAATTGGATAAAATTCCACTAAACGTACAAACAGTTATTTAGGGGATAATATTGCGGGCCTCATTAGAGGTTGGGTGGATTTTTTCACAGAAATACCTCCAGCTGCGAATAACACCGCCATCAGTGGTTTTTCCTGCAAATCCGCCCAACCCAATTCAGAGTTTACCATTGGAGAAGGTGGTAATTCTGGAATATGCACAGTGGTAGTTGAGCAGTACCACCTCCACCCTTTATAACCTTGAAAGGTATATTTTTGCATTTATTTTTACCTATTCCAAAATGTATACCAGTAGTTCATCCCACTACTGTACACTTTTTTAATGCCCACCTTTGAGGTAGCAGTGAAACTAGGCAGACTTTAGCAGTGGTCGAAGTGTACAAAAAGAAGTAGTGGAACTATGTTCCCTATTGGCCTGCCTCCGCTCCCAACAAACCCCATCGCTCACACACAAACACTTGCACCTGCTGTTTTAGGGAATGCTCAGTGCAGTGCACTGACAGTCCAAGTTTCAACTTCTTCCTGCACTTTTATTTTGAAACAAAACCCTTCCGGAACGGTTTCTTTTTAAAATAAAAGTATAGGAACCGAAAAACTTCATTAAAAAAAGTAGAGGAGCAGCGCTCCCAACAGCCGCCACCCACTTCGACCACTGGACTTTAGCTAAAATCTGTTGGAGGACTTTACATCCGGTTGTATGCCATTGAAATACAGCCTGAGGTAACACCGCCATTCCCGGAATCTTGTGGGTGGTAATTCTTGCTGTAGTTTGCAAATGCCGCTGGGATTTGCGCTACCACCGAAATCATACGCATTCCCTTAATAGTCCAATGCTTCAGATGACGGCTTATCGTACATATTTCTACCACACCATCACCGAAGCAGCAGCTGGCACTGCCAAACTGAGGAAAATGCCAACTGTTACATTTTATGCCAATAATTTGATATCTATATAGCACTTTTATCCAAAGCATTTTACATAGTACATATTAACAAACATTATTATTACCCATTCGAAATACTTTATCGACCTCGGAAGGATGAAAGGCTGAATCGACCTTGCCGGGATTCGAACTTGAGGCCTGCAGATCAAGCAACTGGAACCCCTTGAGCCAGTTTACCAGCGATAGTAACAAAAGCAGTTTAAAACACCAAAGTGGCTGTAAGACCTGCATCTCAAGCTGCAGCATTCATTAAATTCGCTGACCTAAGCTCAAAATGTCATTTTTTTCCTGCAAGGGTGACTGCCATCTATTGGAAGCCCAGCTACTGGACCGGAACTTTGAGGTAGATTCCGGAAGGAACGCGAGCTGGAACCTTAACTGTAATTGTACATTTCATCCATGTTTTAGATATTAAACAGGTTTCAGCATATCACAGACACCAGTGATATTAAACAGGGCATTTATGTGTATCTTGTGGAGCACAGAATTGTATTCTTTTTTTATAAATGGCGCCAAAGTCCTTTGTGGTGGCTACAGTACAAATACAATTAAGAGTTTGATGAAAAGGAAGCAGCTGTTTAACGGGAAGGTAACTATTTATTTAGACGAGTTTGTTTGTCGTTTGCCAGTGCGTTGTCACCTTGCTTTGCATTACCCATTCTTTTACGCTGTTGTGCTTTTAGTCCAGTGGGGGCTGTGGACCCCGGACTTTCTGCAGAAGATCCGCGACTGCTGGTAGCGTCTTTCTTCCATGTCTATGAAACTGAAGGCTCTGCAGCCCAGGAGCCATCGCTTTGATGTTCTCTGTCAGAGGACTTCCCTCCCCAGTGATACATAATGGTTTCGTCGACCACACTTTGTGAGTGTACATTAATCTGTACATGTTTAGGAAGGTTGACCCAAAATGATATGGATGTACATATGGGGAGGTAATTGGTCGGGAAGGGTGTAAGGGAAGGAGACATTGAATCCCCTCCATCAAAGAAATGGAAAAATGGGTCTAACTAGAAAATGGAAAACAGGTCGAACTAAATGTCCAATCACAAACTGTGGTCAACGAAAACCCCAGAACCTTGTGCAATAGGCGCTGCGTGCTGTGGGCCTGAATGAACGGTGTGGGAGGGGGGCTGAGGAGGCAACCCTGGTTTAGCCAGAGAATCACAGGAGGCTTGAAACCCATAGCTCTCAACCTTTTTCGATACAAAGGCGGGTGAAATCACCCGATTTTGTGTTTGGCGGGTGAAAGGCCCATTGAAATGAATGGGCGTGCACGAGGCTTGGCGGGTGACTCACCTGTTTACAAGGCGGGTGACACCCGCCAAAAGCGGGTGAGTTGAGAGCTATGGAAACCGCTTTACTAAAAAAGTTACCATTTCAACCCTTTATATATATTTAATAATATCACACATTCTACTACCTCATGGGTACATTTGTCAAATTAAGGCCAAATGAGAATTCCATTCATGTTTCTACACTGGAAATGTTTTTTGCATGAATTATGCTAACTGCACTGGGTCTAGGTCCTGAGTCATGAATTAGGCATGAGGCAAGTGTATCTGTCTTTTTGTTAGCAGTCCTCACACGCTGACACCAGTTATTTTGATATTTCTATGTCCACTGCATTGTGTGCAGCGGAGTGCGTTTTGCAACTTTGAACTTTAAATCTCTGACTGCTCCACCACTAAACCCTGAAACGAGATTATGAATACCACCAAAGTCAATGTTTAACCGTTCAAAAGCGTGGCACCCAATTCAGACCAAGCCTTGGACTAAACTCACTGACTTACGCCTTCTTAAACTCTGGGTTTTGTTGTCTACAGCTTTTCCGACACGTCCAACGGTGTGAACAGTCTCCGCTTAGACTAGACAGAGTGGCCTCTATACATCATCTCTCTATTCTCTCTATCTTAGCTCATGCGGTCTTCTAACCTAACTAAAGGTTATTTATTTATTTATTGTTATAGTTGTTTTCAGTTCCTAGAAACTTTCACAACTGTTGCATTTGTTTTTACATAAAAATCATATCAAAATCGTATCAAAATTCAATCATTCAATTTATCCACATTCATATTTTAAAAAGATACATCGCAATGAGCTTACATACATAAGAGCTCCGCAAAGTTCTGATTTACACTTCCTGATATGTACAACGTCAAATCAAAGTTGCAGGTCAGCATTTGAGGACTGAAAATACTTGCCATGTATATTCACATGCTAAAAATTGCTTTTCTGCGTCAAAATCTCATGTTCAATCATGCTATTTACTCCTTTTTCATTTTAGTTCATCAAAGGCAATCCAAGCTTCAGGCCAAACACTATCATTACGACCCTGGCGCTAACGGGTTAACGGCGCCGTAAAAGGCTGCGGCGCCGTTAACCCATTAGCGCCTGATTACGAGGTCCCTTTGCGGGACCCGACCTTAACTTCTGGTCTACACCAGCCGTTAAAGTAGGGACCCGCAAAGGGACCTTGGCCCTCATTACGACCCTGGCGGTAAGGGGTTTGCGCCAGCGTTAGCTGCGCCGACCCCTTACCGCCAACTACGAGTTCCCATAGCGCCATGGTCATTTTTCCGCCCGCTTTTTGCGGGCGTAAAAATCCATGGCGCTATGGGACCTTGGTGTTAATTACGCCACCGTAATTTACGGTGGCGTAATTAACTCCTTCCCCACTCCCATTATACCCTATGGGGCCGAAATGGGAATGGGGAAGGGTAAATGGGTCAATGGGGACTTACCGCCCCGCCGACCTCGGAATGGGGCGGTAAGTCCACCATCCGCCATGGCGTAAACGGACTTTACGCCATGGCCGGAAAGTCCGTCGATGGCGGAAAAAATCCGCCAGGGTCGTAATGAGGGCCCTTGTAGCTAAGTACGGTACCGCAATTTGCGATACCGTACTTAGCGCCTTCCCCATTCCCATTGAGCCCGATGGGGCAAAAATGGGAATGGGGAAGGGCCATGGAGGAAGGGGGAATTACCGCCCGCCAACCTTGTAATGGGGTGGTAATTCCCCCTTTCTCCATGGCGGAGTCGGTAAGTTACCGGCATGGACCATGGTGCTATTAGCGCCATGGTTTTCCGCCTGGGTCGTAATGAGGCCCTATGAAGCGCAATGTGCATGGATTCGGTGTTCGTGTTTAGACAATAGTGGCAAAAGTGTTCAGCTTTAATTGTGTCATACTGATATACATACCGCCCATGCATGGACATGTATAAAGATGCAAAGACAGGGCACCCAGTAGGAACATGTCTTGCTGTCTCTAAAGGTTGTGCGCATGGGCATCCAGTCATTCCATCGAAAAGGTTTCCAACAAAACCTTTTCCAACGAAACGTATCCATCGAAAAGATATGCCTCGAATGCATACATGGGTGGGGTTCCTTGGGGTGGGTTTTTGAGGGTAAAGAACAGGGGGGCGGGGGGACCACCCAAGGGACCCCCCAAAAAATACAAAAAAAAATGAATTTGATGCAAAAATGTTCGATTGATAATTATTGATGCAAAAACCTTCGTTGGAAAGTGTTTGTTGGAAAGACCATAAACCGTGCGCATGCTACCAGTGGCCTACAATCTGTGCTTGGCAAACCTACTTTAGATGTACTTTCCGAGCCACTCGCACTCAGAGGTGCTCTTAACAGGACTCTTGGACTGCCAGAAAACAACAGGGCACTCACCATTTCTGACCAATGGCTAGTGCAGATTGTGAGGCCTGCAATAAACTCTTTTGGCAGACATATGCAATGTGGCTTGCCCTTTACGTCGCTGCCTCGGAAAACTTGGAGGGCTGGTGAAGAAGTAGCTCTGTTGGGTCAATTCCTCCTGAGCCGTACCAGATTTTCCGAGGCCTTGGCCTATAGGGGGAAGCGCATAGTTCCTTACAGAGTAGGTCACAATGCAAATGGAACGGATCCCTCCCACAACGGATGATGGGAACCTCCTTACCCAGGAACATCATTTTAGCTTCGGTGGCAGAACGCCTCTTTTGTAGGAGCTCGTCCAAGTAAAACAGAACCTTCTTCATCCAATAGTCTTCATCGTAGGCCGGCCACATGTCTGCGGGGATAGAGGCCTTCAGTTCGCACCTGTGGATGGAAAACAGAGTGGAGATGATGTTTGGGCTGCAACAAAGGTATGCAGTCAATTTGATGCTGAGACACACAATAAATGTAGGCTCTGAAGCCATGTTAGATTGCCTTGTGATGAGCCTCACTGCGTCATAATGAGAGAGGAAGAGTAGTGAGAGAGGGCCGGAGTTGAAGAAGAGCAATGAGCAGTGTCCGGAAGAGGAGCCGTACCAAGTGGACCACGGTGGCACAGTACTGACCAAGCAAAGGGGGAAGAAAATGAGGTGTTTGTAGCAGGGTGAGAGGAAAGGTTAATGGGTAGAGCCAGTGGGACATGAGTTGGGAATTATTCTGATGTAGCACAGTGATGAACGCATGAATGGACATAAGAGGGAATCTGGGCCGGTGCAAGGACTTAGGCTTTGAACTTGCAAGTGGGACAGATTTTGGGGTTTTGGACAGACATGGCCTGCTCTTTGCTGTTCTGATTTTTATTTTTTTGTTGTTGATTTTTTAAATTTATAACATGGACATGACAGAGTTAACCGTATAGAGGCGCAGATGTAGTAATCATTAGTAGGAAATCTAGACTAGCTCTAAAAAAGTAAAACAGCTTAGAATGAAACAACAGCAGCCTATCTAAATAAAAAGGTCTTTAATACCTTCTGAAATTGAGGCAGTGATTTGATGGTCCTCAGTTCTAAGGGAAGAGAATTCCATAACTTCGGACCAAAAACAGCAAATCTCCTGTCTCCCCATGAGATGTACACAGAACGGGGGACAACCTGGAGATGCTGATCACTAGATCGTAAGCATCTTGAGGACTGATATGGTTGAATCAGATCTTTCAAGTATGCTGGGGCAATGCTATTGATGCATTTACAAATAAGACAGGCCACCTGTTGTCACCCTAGGCTGCTGGCTAGATTTGTCTGGTTGTAGCACTAACCCTGACGTGCTTCGGTTTGCCTGTACTGTGTGATGCAGAACTACAGGCGTCCCTCCATGCCAAAATGTTTACCAATAAAGCCTGTCCCAGGCTGTCTGAGATAGGATAATTGTGCCGAAAAAATCTCAGATGCAGAGAAGCCAGAAATAAAGTAGGTAAAGGAGAGCAGAGATAATCCTGCATAGGGCAAGTCTTCAGAGCGGCCACAGCAGAAATGGCTAATTAACTGCCTTTGTAAATGTGTGAGGTGGAATGTATGTGCCACGTCTGGCCCAGGGTCTGCATATGACCCCTGCCCACCAGACATCTATAAATCAATCCTTACACAAGGCACACTATTGGAATGCTACCTAAACCTCTTCAATCTATCACTCTCAATGGGGAGAGTACTGTGGGTTTTCAAATCTGCCTACATCAAAACACCCCTCAAGGATGCTGCGAGCGATGTGGAAGACCTCTAAAACTATAGACCAATATCAAACATTCCCTGTCCGGTAAAACCTCTAGTCCTATGTCTATGAACAAACACTGGAACACGTAGGCAATGACCAACTATTGGACCAGGCACAAGTCGGCTTCAGACCTATGAGAGGTACAGAGATGGCACTTCTCTCTATTTGAGATGACCTAAAGACCAACGCAGATTCCAAGACAAACTTGGAACTGATACTACACGACCTCTCCGCAGCGTTCGACACAGTCAGCCACAACATCCTCATCAAGACACTGGAGGAAATAGGGATCATCGGCACATCGCTGCTCTGGATTAAAAGAACAGAAACAGTATGGCTACAACCATTCAAATCCACGTGGCGGGACACCACCTGGGGAGTACCACAAGGATCGTCCCTATCACCACTCCTCTTCAACATCTACATGAATCCACTAATCAACTTCATCAAAAGACACAGCTTCACCTGCTACCCTACACAGATGACACCCAAATCATCTACAAAATTGAAGATGTACAAGAGCAGAACACAACGCTAATAGACTGTCTCAAAGAACTCTACCAATGGATGTACATTAACGACCTCAAAATCAAGCTGGGCAAGACGGAAATCGTGATTTAGTCCAACAACCAAGGAAGCAACCAGTACATCCCATGGCCCACAGAACTGGGAACACCACCCACACCATCCATAGTCATCAATAATGAACAAGGAGTTAACCCTAGAACTGCAAGTAAACGCAATAATTAAGAAATGCTTCTTCCATCTACACACAATCAAAAAGATTCTACCATTCCTCTCCCTCATCATGTCTTGGATAGACTACGCCAACAGCGTATAACTCAGAATGCCAGACTACTTACTGAGGAAACTACAATGAATACAGAGTGCAGCCGGCAGACTTCTACTCAAACTTTCACAAAGTGACCACATCACACCAGCGCTAAGGATGCTAGATTAGCTCCCAGTCCAATAGCGTATCACTTTCAAAACAATGTGCATCACACACAGAGCAATATACGGTCTAGGAACAGAATTCATACAAAAGAAAACGGCGATCTACTGCCCGACTAGAACACACAGATCCAATGACGATATCCGCTTAGAACTTAAACCATATACAAGGCAAAAACATGGTGGTTCGCCATTCGCTTGCTTAGCTGTAAAACATTGGAACTCCCTCCCCAGAGAAATGCGAACTATGAAGGACCATCTAAAATGCAGAAAACTTCTAAAAACCTGGCTCTTCAGCTCCAAATGGGATCTAAACGATTAAGCAACAAGCATGCACCATGAAGTGAACACATAACTGAGAAGTGGGGAGTAGGCCGAACAGGAGTGGAGGGCAGGGGAGAAGAGAAGCATCTGAATGGGAGGGGTGGTTTTGAGACCTACGGTGTGCCCATCCCGATAGAGGGCCAAGGGAAAACAGGGGAGGGAGATGGGTCCGGCCACAATTGGATAACTGATAGAGGGCCAATAATGGAAACCAGGGAGAGAGAGGTGTCCCGCTTTCGCACGGGCGGATCACAGAGCATAGGGAACACTTTACTTCCTGGAGGAACCCGTGGGGGCAGTAATTGATGCACACCAAAATGTATTAAAGGGGAAGGGATATGGGCAGCACTTAATCAGAACAGCAGGGATAGAAAAGGTACTGCCACTAACTAACCCTACTAAAAATCTCGCCCTTTTGCATACACCCCTCAAACTTCGAACCAAATGCAACCATACCTTTACAGCACAACAAACCACCCGCAGTTCACAACACCTCAACAACAACGACACAAACCATAGTCTCGCCCAACACCACATGGCGGCTATCAATCGAAAAACACACCTACGCTTAGTGAACCGAGTCACCTGAACTGAAGCTGCCAACAACACATTACAGCTCCATTGCTCTTTTTGTCCCAGTGCACATATTTTAGACACTGCGCTCCCTGTGTGTAGGAGTTGACCTGACTCCACTGTTCTACTCGAGGGTGGGTATACGCTGACCTGACACCTGTGTCTCAGTGCCGGTGTCATAGAGCTGATCTGACACAGCTATCCCAGTATTCCTGAGTCCCAGTGTTGGTGAGGGAAGGTGGACCAGGGCTGGTGTGTAAGAGTTGACAAGGCTCCACTGGTCTACCGTCGGAGGGAAAGCATTCATCTAATACTGCTGTGCTACTGACTGAGGGATTACCTCCGCTCTGCTGTCCTAGTGTTATTGTTGGATACGTAGGACTGAGCTCCCTGTTCTAGTGTCTGCCTGTGTCTGGTAACTGATCTCTTGACCACACCATACAAGGGTCTGTGGCTAAGAGCTCTCATTTTACTTGAGTCACTGTGACTGAGGGCTAATTCCCCTGCCCTAATGTCACTCTGATTTCCTGACATTGCTGTATCTGTGATTGAGTGCTTACCCACTCTGCCCTAGTACCACTGGCTGTTATAGAGTCCTGACTCTGTGTCTCGTGTCACTGTCCCCGATTGAGGGGTAACCCACCTGTCCTAGTGTCACTGGCTGTGATTGAGGTTTGGCCCTCTGTGATAGTGTCACTGCCTGTGATTGAGTGTTGACAACCTGTACTAGTGTCACTGGCTGTGATTGAGGTTTGGGCCTCTGTACAAGTTGCACTGGCAGCGATTGCGGTTTGGCCCTCTGTGCTGGTGTCACTGGCTGTGATTGAGGTTTGGCCCTCTGTGCCAGTGTCACTGGCTGTGATTGAGGTTTGGCCCTCTGTGCTACAGTCACTGCCTGTGATTGAGAGTTGATAACTTGTACTAGTGTCACTGGCTGTGATTGAGGTTTGGGCCTATGTACTAGTGTGACTGGTTGTCATTGAGGTGTGGGCCTCTGTACTAGTGTCACTGGCTGTGATTGAGTGTTGAAATCCTGTACTAGTGACACCGGCTGTGATTGAGTGTTGACATCCTGTACTAGTGCCACTGCCTGTGATAGAGTGCTGACACTGTGTCTTGTGTCACTGTCCCTGATTGAGGGGTAACCACCTGTCCTAGTGTCACTGGCTGTGATTGAGGTTTGTCCCTCTGAACTAATGTCACTGGCTGTGATTGAGGTTTGTCCCTCTGTACTAGTGTCACTGGCTGTGATTGAGTGTTGACATCCTGCACTAGTGTCACTGGCTGTGATTGAGTGTTGACATCTTGTACTAGAGTCACTGGCTGTGATTGGGGGTTGGCCCTCTGTACTAGTGCCACTGGCTGTGATTGAGTGTTGACATCCTGTACTAGTGTCACTGGCTGCGATTGAGTGTTGACATCTTGTACTAGTGTCAAGGGCTGTGATTGGGGGTTGGCCCTCTGTACTAGTGCCACTGGCTGTGATTAAGGTTCGTCCCTCTGTACTAGTGTCACTTCTTGTGATTGAGTATTGACATCCTGTACTAGTGTCACTGGCTGTGATTGAGTGTTGACAACTTGTATTAGTTTCACTGCCTGTAATTGAGGTTTGGGCCTATGTACTAGTGTGACTGGTTGTGATTGAGGTGTGGGCCTCTGTACTAGTGACACTGGCTGTGATTGAGTGTTGACATTCTGCACTAGTATCACTGGCTGTGATTGAGTTTTGACATCCTGTACTAATCTCACTGGCTGTGATTGAGGTGTGGCCCTCTGTACTAGTGTCAATGGCTGCGATTGAGGTTTGGACCTCTGTACGAGTGCCTTTGGCTGTGATTAAGTGTTGACATCCTGATCTAGTGTCACTGGCTGTGATTCCAGTGCTGACATCCTGTACTAGTATCACTGGCTCTAATTGTGGGCTGATCACTTGTCCTAGTATCACTGGCTGTGATTGAGTGCTGACATTCTGTCCTAGTGTCACTACCTCTGATTGGGGACTGTGCCTGTCCTAGTGCCACTGGCACTGATGTGAAGGCTGACCACCCGTCCCAGTGTCAGTGGCTGTAAATGAGGACTGCCCCGCTGCCCGCGTGCCTCTGCTATTACTGAGTGCTTACCACGAGTCTAGCTAACCCGCTGTGCCAGCTGCCCCTCCTGGCTTAGTGCTGCCTGCTATGAGTGAGACTGGATTTGATGCGCTGCGGCATTCTCACACCAGTCTAGCTTCACACTCTACCTGTTCGGAGGAAAGCAGGCTCCAGTTGCTCGGTGCTTCAGGGCTGCCAGTCTGGATGCCCGCTCTGCTTGGGAGATAGGCTCGTGTTCTCTGCGCATCAGCAGCTGCCCAGTCTCGTAAAGCCGCAGCACCTAGAGGAGGGAATATCCGGAGAAGGACGTGAACTCACTGCCATCATTGCCAGGTTTGTATCACAAGACTCGCGTGTGGCCACAAAATGGTGCTGAGGCCCATGAGAGCAGGTCACCTGTAGCTTTCAGTGCAACCAAGCCTTCTTAGTTTTGGCTGAAAGGCAGTCAAATGTATTACTGTGTTACTTCATTAGTTTGGGCTATTAGTGGTGCGCCACCTATATAAGCGAAAACTATTTCATTAGAGTGCAGAACGGGAGAAATGGCGTATGAGGAGGGACATACAACTTGTGGATGTTTGTGGCTATTTGCTCACCCATTGACTGCCCGTGGCCATGCTAATCCCCATGGCCATTCCCACCCAGTTCCTGCCCCTCCCCCCAAAAACATCTCCCCATGGAAACTATTTGAGCTCTCTTTAATTAAGCTTTACCACTAAACTTTGTAATCGAAGTGCCAGCCACTTTTTTTTAAAGCAGTCTTCTGAGAGCTAATGTTTTAATTGGAGCTGCAAATGTATTACTGGTGTAATACAAATGTCTTAACCAGGTCTGCCTTCAGCTGCTTGATTTATAAGCACTATGCCTGTCCTTCACTAATATCCTGTTAAAAATCAAGCATTGGCAAAGCCAACAGTTTTGACTTGTGTATAACTGTTAGGCATTTGCCAGGCATTTGCTATTGGATGCCCAATGACTCACACCATTTTGCACATACCACCATCAATGGCCAGTTAATACCACTACGGCAGTGCCTGGCAAGTGCTTTTTCCACACTTAGGCTTTCTTTTTTCCTCCTGGTGAACACTTATCAAATAAGGTGTTGCCTTACATGGAAGAATTATGTACACCCTGGGTGGATGAATACACATCATAACAAACAAATAATCCAATCAGATTTCACCTGACCCTGACATGGCAGCTTCAATAAACATTCTGATTGGATGAATACTTGTGCCACAGCCTTGCTGCCGCCATGTCTGGTACCTCTTCCCCAACCGATGCCTGATGAATTCCAGTTTCATGGCAACTAATTGTTTAATCGATGTTGAGCATACAGAACCTGTCTGAGCAGTTTGTGTCATATGGTGTGAGTACTTGGGCATTGGATGGTAACATGACACTTACCTGGACACAATGGCAATACCTGGCAATGCTCTAAGTACCTGGGATTTTCATTACAATACCTTGGAATGGTGGGAGTGGCAGGGGAATTAGTATTACCTGATATATGACAGCAATACTTGGCACACGCGGTGAATACCAGAGCACATCATGCTAATAGCTGAATGTATAATGGCAATAAGTAGTTAATAGTGTGAGTACCTGGCGATATGAAGGCACTTATACAGAAGGCTTATCCAGCAGCCAAAACTACTGACTTTGACAATGGGCCTCATTACAAGCATGGTGGTCTGGGAACTACGGTACCGGTAAGCAGGCCAGTATTGTATACAATGAGCTGTGCTTGCGGGCGCCTGTCAGGCAGGCAGAGCGGCACCCGCGATCACAGCACGTCGGATGCACCGGCACCACTCTGAATGGTGCCGATGCATCCGACGTCCCATTCCCATTCAGCCCTATGGGGCCGAAGTGGGATGGGGAGTCCCTCATTACCGGGACCCACACATGGGCAATTACCGGGTCCGCCAAACTTGGCATGACCCGGTAATTGCCCATTCGCGGGTGCCGGGAGAAAATGGATACCGGTGGCAGCCGTGCCTGTAATACAGGCACAGATACTGCAAGCCTCGTAATGGGGTCCAATATCTTTTTTTATGTAACAGGCAGTGCCCATTGCAATATCATGCCAAGACGTCAATGCAACACAAGAAACCATGGTAGCAAGAAGGAAACACAATGAGAAAACAAGAAACCTGGCCCCTCATGCTTCACTGCTAAGCTTTGGTGCAGCCCACCTAAGGCACACTAGTGTGACCCCTTAGCTCATGCGCACCAGCTACGCCCTGAAGATTCTGCTGTCTAAAGAAGACCTCATGCGGGTCGGATAACACAGCGAGCAGAGCGCTCTCCCCTGACATCACATTGGAGCTGGACTTCCAATTCAGGGGCCTATTGGTGAGGCAGGATCATATTCCTCCCCACATTGTTTGGGATATTAAGCAGGTAGAAGGTCTTTAGCTTATCATCGAAATCACAGCACTGTGCTCCAGCCACTTGGTCTGCTCCAGCTACAGCCCCAGCCTCGTCCTAACCTCCTCAAAGGGTAGTGGGGATGCCTCCTGAAACAGAGGAGCTGCTTGCCGCTGCACTGGTTCATTCTAGACTTGACTTCTGCAATAGCCTTCTGGCAGGTACCTCACATCGCAATATTCGCGCGTTGCAGGTTGCACAGAATAATGCAATGTGGGCCATTCATAGCCTGCCGCCTGCCCGAATGTGTGCGTGTTTCCAATGCTAGGAGGGCACTTCACTGGCTACCTATCGAGCATAGGATCACCCACAAGATTCTGACGCTGTCATTTAAATGTTGCTCGAATGCATGCCCAACATATCTCATTGATCGACTAAAGATCCAAGTAGGAGGAAGGCAGATGCGTTCTTCTGCTTATCCTACATTTATCCAGCCCAGATACAAGCTGGCACGCTTCGGAGGGACCCCCTTCGATATTCAGGCGCCCCTACAATGGAATTCACTTCCCGGGCACATACGCCTGACTGATAACCTGTCGCTCCTTAAGAAGGAGATAAAAACCTACAAGTTCAACTTTTTCCCGGAATTAATTTTGTTACTTCTCTCCCTCCAGCTGCCTGCCCTGATTCTTGGTTGTCATTGTCCATTTTGTGTACGCTCTGAGGGCTATGGGCGTGTGGGCACTTTATAGAAATTAAAATAAATCAATCCATTATGCGCACTTGGTGCCAGAGTTCACACCGCTTCCATCTCTTTATGCCCTTCGGGCTTGTCATAAGCAATGCCATGCCTTAGGGTTGTGCCGGGCTGGCACCGAATTGTGTTCTACCCCTACCTTCCTCAGTACTTGCACTCCGCTTTGCAGCAACGCTCCCACAATGGGGTGCCGCACAATATGTTTCGGGAGGTGAGACAGCAGAAGGGCCACGGCCATCAGGAGCAGTGGGTGGCATAAGGAGCGCCTGCTCCATTCTATACAAGCTGGTGGCTTTGGTTGGACCCAGCCATCGTTTGACCCAACATGCCTGTGTCGCAAGGAAGTAGGACTGCCACGATGGGAGATGGGAGGGCCAGCCCTCCATCTCGTTTGGCAGCATATAGCCACTCCGTTCGCAACCTGGCCCTCTTATGATGCCACAAGAACTTCCCTATGTGTCTGTCAAGATCCCGTCTCATGCTTGTAGGCATGGGGAAGGGCATAGTGTGGGCCAAACAGACCAACATAGGAAGGGTGTTCAACTTAATCACATTGGCCCTGCCCTGTAATGACAGAGGCAAAACATTCAACCTACCCAGGTAGGCCTGACTTTTTGCAATCAACCCAGGGTAGTTGTCCCGAACCAGTGTTCCCACTGCGGCCCTCGCATACATCCCCAAGTATTTGATAGCGGTCAGCTGCAACCTTCATGGTGCCATCCCCCTTGATCCCACGGGATATCCTGCTGCAGTGGTAATATTTCTGATTTATCATAGTTTACTTTATAGCCAGCAACTTGGTCAAAAGCATTCAAAATGGCCTGGATGCAGGGTAGATTAGCTCACCATTCTGCCACATATAGCAGAACATCATCCGTGTACAGGGATATGGGTGTTCGATCCCTGCTCTGATGCCCTTCAGTAGAGTGACCGGCCAGATCCTGGCTGCCAGAGGTTCTATGGCCAAGGTGTAGAGGAGCGGTGACCGGGACAGCTCTGCCTAATACCCATGTACAATCAAAAGGGGGCCAAGGTGAATCCATTAGTGACAATGGACGCCTCTGGGCGACAATAAAAGAGCCCCACCATGTCAAAGAAACATCCCTCGATGCCGAACGTCTGCAAGACTGTGAACATATAGTTCCATTTGACCTTGTCCAAGGCCTTTTCGGTATTGAGGGATAGTACGATATCCTCCTGGCCCGCCTCTACCACCCCCACATTCAACAGGCGTCTTATATTATCGCATGAGTGACAGCCGCACATAAAGCCGGTCTGGTCTGAATGGACCAGCTTTGGGAGAACACGTTCCAGGCAGCGTGCTAAACATTTGCCCAACATTTTTGCGTCCATTTTAATAAGGGATATTGGCCGGTCGGAACTACACTCAGTCAGATCCTTACCCGTCTTAGGGAAGACAATGATATTGGCCCCTAACAGCGAATCCGGGATGGATCCCGCAGTCCTAACTTCATTGAATACTGTGGTCAGATTGGGGGCCAGCTTATCTACCAGGGATTTACACATGATTGGGAGTCCATCCGGGCCAGTAGCCTTTGCACCCGCCAGACCTGCTACTGCAGCAGCTCCTCTCCTTCCTCAATAGGGGCATTCAGCAACTCTAAGTCCTCCCTAGATAAAACCGGAAGTCCAAGGTTCTCAGGAAAGGGCAGATCTGCACCAAGTTTCATCAGCCTCGGCTCTGCATACAGCTCTTGATAGAACTCCACAAAGCGCTGATTAATCGCTTTAGTGTTGGTAAGGAGCAAACCAGACTTGGATTCAATCGTGTCAATGAGTTGTGCTCTCTGGCGACCCTTCGAAAGGACTGCCATAGGTCATAGGGGGCAATTGTTATTTTCGAAGAAGGACTGGGCAAATTTAGCAAAGTACTTCTGAGCGCACCACGTAATGCAGTCCATGAGTTACCTCCTGCAGGCCCTGGTTTTGCTTTGCAGAGAGCGATCCCATGTGGCCTTGTGAGCTCGCGCCAATTGTTGAAGATAATTCTGGAGCTGTTTCTCACGCTGTTTCCATCCTTTCAATTTAGAGGCCCACTTGGCAATGCGTTGCCCCCAAAGAGGCCTTAAAGGTGTCCCAGCATCGGACTGCTGTGAAGCCCTCTATCAAACAATCTATGTACTGTTCTAAATGGGCAACAAAATTTGGACACTGCAGGGTTGCAAGGTTCAACCTCCAAGGTGGAGATTGGAGGCGCCCCACCGGGAACGCAATTTGGAGCACCACTGGCCCATGGTATGATATAGTGATGAGCTGGATTTTGCATTGATCTGCCATGGACAGCATGTGGGAGGCAAGGAGTCAATAATCAAGGCAGGCATATATTCCATGGTAATTTGAATAGAAAGAATAAAGAATGTTCCTGCCATTGTTGATGTAGCTCCCTCCATACGTCCTGCAAACTGAGCTCTTCCATCAGGCTCAGAAGGGTCTTAAGCTTTCTGTGGGGCCTCACGTGGGGAGAGTGCAGCGTCTGTCTGTCAACATCTGGAGCCAAGGCTACATTTAAGTCTCCCCACCACAAATGTCAGTGGACCCATGTTGGGGGCAGTTTGTGTGACCACATGCGTGAAAAAGCCAGCGTTATTGTCTGTTGGGCCATAAATATTTAGGAGTTCGACACATTGCTGAAAGAGCAGCCCCCTCACCAACACATAGTGTCCCCATCCGGGTCAGACAGTGTTGTTATTGGGTTAAAGGGCAGCCGCTTATGGATGAGAATAGATAACCCTCATTTGTGTAAAAAAGGAGCATGAAATGCCTGACCCAAACACCACCTCACCAGCTTCTCCCACTCAATTATATCGAGGTGGTTTCCTATGGGAAGGCTATATCTCCCCCATCCGAAACAGATTTAGCATTCTCTGATGCTTAATCAGGTCTCCCAGGCCCTGAATGTTCAGGGATGTAAACTGAACCTTACACATGTCAGAGACCAGGACCCCCTAAGGCACCCCAAGTTCCCTACCCCATCTGGGATGGTGTAGACCCTTTTAACAGATTTTGAAGAGGTCCCCTTCCCCCTTGAGGGTACCTGCCTCATCAGTGTCTCCCCATACATGCGCAGCATACTTTGGGGATTTGGGGGAAGTGAGAGAGAGAGAGAGAAGGCACAGAGAGGGACGAGAACCATGGTACTGAAGGAGTGTTACAATGTATTACCAGAGACACAGATTATGGTGTTCCAGGGAGCTGTGCCCAAGGAGGAGAGGGTGCTCAATGTATCCAACAGACTCCTTATGGTGACAGAACAACACTGGGGAAGTGGTCATGCCACTAGCATTATTGAAGACGGCATTAGCACAATTGCACTATCCAATAAACACAGGGAAGGAGGTCATTGCTACACGCATTGAAGAAATGTGGTTCTGCCCCAATTTAAATGTGGCCGCCCTTGTGAGTAACTGCTTAACATGCCAACAGTTTACAGCAGGGTATGCTCTGAAAGTTGTGAGAGGAGCCATACCAAAAACAGTAGGCCCATTTCTGCATTTACATGTAGATTGTGTGGATATGATCCAAGTCTGTCAAGGGTACCGCTACATGATAGTGGTTGTCTACCCATTCTCTAGGTGGATCGAGGCAGGGCCCGGTTCACATGCTGATGCCCTTAGAGTGGCCAGGTTCTTGGTTAGGGAATTTTTCCCGAGATGGGGCGTGTGTGGGGTCCTGCGGTCTGACAAAGGCTCTTACTTTGCCAATGAAATGTTTCCGCACATCACAACCCTGCTAGGCATTCAGCATAAATCCGCCTGTGTGTACCATCCGCAAGCAAATGGAATGTGTGAATCCCTGAATGGACTGCTAAAGGAGTGCATTGCCAAGACACAGCAAAGCACCAAGATAAATTGGTTGCACTGTTTGCCCCTTGCACTGTTTGCATTAAGCAATAAGCCAGGGTCCATCCACCATTTAATGCCCCATGCGGTGGTAACGGGACGACACATGCATCTTCCCCTGGCTCCTCCCACAAGGGCACTGAAAGACTGTGAGAATAGTGCAGATGTGTTAGGACAGGAAATGTATGAGGACATTACTTCTCTGGTGGCTAGCACTTCTTTTATCTCTCGCCCGATACCGCAAATCCAGGGGGGCCCAGAAGACAACAAAGAGGTCCACTGCGACGACGCACCACAAGACTGTTGATCAAAACACCCTGTGAAAGTGGGTTACATTGTCCTCTTAAGGAATTTCATATGGCACTGGAACGCACCCAGATTTACCAGACCTCATGTGGTCAAGCAGGTGGCCGACCGTGCCGTCAAGTTAGTCGTTAAAGCGGTCTGGAACCACCTGCAGGACATCAAGCCCTACAAAGCAGTGGCCTCACCTGGCAAGAAAGTCTCCATGGTCGACAGGGCCAAAGTTCAGCACCTAGATGAGCTGCCAGTACGTTCTGAACTTACACGACTAGGGAGACACGGACACCTCTCACACAATCCCAAGCAGAAGAAGCAGCGACTGGAACTGTTGTAGAAATCGACTAAAGATATACTTTCTGTTTGTTATTTTCCTTTTCCACACATGCAGAGCCTACAGGGACGTCGTGGGGAGTGCACTGTTTGTCTTCACCCAGGTTACCTTCCACCCGTCACCCAGACACTGTCTGTAACGAGTTTGTCCATGCTGTAGGGAGGCCCAACCGATTCAGAGCATGATCCCCTGGAGTATATTATCCTGTCTTTGTAGAGTACTTGGCCAAAACCTACCCACAACTTGAGCAAGGCAAACCCCCAGTGCTGGCCACATTAAGAAACCCATTAGTAAGAAAGGTTTGGGAGGAGGTGTTTACCTTCTCCATCAGTGATTATTTGGTCTGCAGGGCTTAAGGGCACTCACAATACTAACAGAGTAACGCATTTCTTTGCGCATTCCAGGCAGGCAACTGTATTACCGAGCTACAAGGATCAAGCAGCATAAGAGGAAATAAAGGGAACAATAAAGAACATTATTTTGATGTCATGTCTATTAATTCCCAGTGGGTTGATGGGATTCATATTCTGGCATTTATATGTTGTTGTTACTACTACAGCTGTATCCCCTACTAATATTCCCCCAACGCAAGCAGGTGGGACGGCCATGTCAGGTGGACAAAAAAACACTTCTGGTAAGGTAAGGAGAGGTAAGCACAGTGTTGACACAGACATGAAGGGAACAGACATGTATCTCACCGACACTGCTTGAGTGTCTAACAACATGTGGTACAATTACATGACATAAGTAGGTAAAGAAAACACCAGGGAGAGATGTTATGTCTGCTCTTTAATCCCCTACACAATGAGTGCCTTTAGAACATTCATAGCAACTGAAATACCATCGGCAAGAGCACAGCATAATGCCTGATGGATCTTGCAATGGTGCAAACACGAGGAAGATTTCAAGGGAAGTCAGCAACTTTGAGATGGATGGTCAAAGCAACATTCCCATACGAAGATAGTTACATAAAGACATTCGACCGACATGATGAACAACTATTATCAGCTAGAAGAAGCTATACAGTATATAACTGGCAGACCGGAGGAGGGAGAAACAAAGGCTATCACATTGAAGGAACTGCCATGTCCCTGGACAAGAGTGAAGGAGATAGGAGGAGAACCTGGCTGCTGGGAAAGGCCAGAGATACTAGTGTATGGACAGGTGTACACAAACGAGGGCTGGCAAGCTGGAGTGGTGTGAAGCAAAGCACTGACATTAGCACACTCATCACTGAACAAGGCGCAGGAAGAAAATAACAAGGGCCTGAAGGAATGAGATGCGAGAGCAAAATTACTGACGTGGGTGGAAAATGAAGCTGGACCGATGCCGATAATCTCTGAAGACATCAGCCCTGTGGTATCAGAATAATGGTGAGGTTGAAATGGGTGAGAACGTTGAGTACAAAACAACTGAACTACTCGCAGCTATGAAGGCCGGAACAGCAGTACTGATGGATCACTATAGGTCTTGTGGATCGAAAGAATACAAGAATTTGCTACCTGATTGGGGAGGAGTTTCCTCAATGGTACACATCAATATGCCTTCATTGGTCGTGCCCAGGAAGGATGTAAAGCTCAATGAATTCCCGAAAATGAAAAATGAGAGAAGGAAGAGATCGGTGAAGGTGGCACCAGCGGCCAAGGCAGAGTAGGTGGAGAAATGGGAGGAGTTGAGCAGAGTGAAGAGAGGAGGGAATTACTTCTCAGAAGCAACAGAGACAGCACTCAATGAGATCCCAGCAGAGCACAGGCTGTTCAGCAGGATGCAAAGATCCTTTGCATCAATAATACCATCCATACAGACATACATGAACGCCAAGTGATTAAAGATCACTCGCTGGGAGCCGATGGTAACGATTAACTCTACTGTGAATGGGTTCAATACAATAAAGGCAGAGCTCAGAGCAAAACGGTTGGTGGCACTCACTCCAGAATAGATTGGTTCTGGATCTCCTCACTGCTATGGAAGGAGGAGTTTGTGCAAAGATAGGGAGTTTTTGTTGCACATTCATACCTGCCAAAGATGAAGATAACAGAACTCTATTGGATGCACTGGCAACTGGCACAGATGCATGCCAAAATGTAAGACGAGGCATGAAGAACTGGGAAGGACAAGAGCTGGCTAGAGTACATATGGTCATGGATGCCATCATGGCTGTCAGATGGGCTGAAGCTGATAGCAGGAGCTCTCGTTTTGGGCGCACATCTATGGGCGGGATCAAAATCTGCATGGCAAGATGCAAGAAAACAGCATAAGAAACTATCAGAATGCAAATCCTGATAGATGTAAACATAGGAGCAACAAAAGATAAGATTGCTGGGGAACAGGACAAGCTCATATCAAAAATTGCACAGTGTCAACTATTTCCACCCGAATCCATGAAGCTGGACAATCCACACGTTGCAAATTACTATGAAGGGAAGTGGGTTTGGTGCAACCCCAAATGAGTGTGCTGCTACATGCACTGATCAATTGAAGACCAAACAAATTACTACGGACACCTCGGAGGAGTAACACAGATATGGCAGCCCAGGGCCAAAGGACTGTCATATAAGGATGTGGTCAGCAGGTCGACCAGAGGAGGGGCTGAAGAGGGATGGGGAACACTGCTTCCCCCTCCCCTCCCACAAAATTCATGACACCGAAGAAGGCCAGGAAACACTGCAATCACCCATTCTATTTTGGATGAATTCCCAACAGAGCAATGGTTGACAAGTATGTCGAGAGATACCCCTCAGCCAGCCATTTGCTCTCAACCAGCCCTACAGACCAGATGCGGTACCAATTATGACCAAAGACACCTCCATTGTCAGTCTCGATGAAGCACACTGAAAAGCCTTGATTGCTGATGGAAGGACACATGCCATCCGCACCCCGGGATATAACCACGCACTCGAATACATGAAGAACATAAGCGTACAGTTCTATAGTTAGAGGACAGGCATATACACATAATGTCATTGCTTTTATTATTTTTGTCATTAGCTAAATGCAGCAGCGCTGAAACTGCAAGAAGCAAGAGATCCTGAGCACAGCTTGCATATGCTTACATGCAAATAACCCTATGGAACTTCAGGAGCACCTAAGGGACCTGACAGAACCAAGTGTGATTAACCTATGGAGAATGTAGTATAGCATGAACACTGTTGAAAACACATTACAATGGTTTAGGAAAAGTACAGCAGGCCGCAGGCCTCTTAGCAAGAGCCGAGCTGAGCTGAATTCAGGCTGGTCAGAGAGCCAGATGTGTGAGACGGGACCCGCAGCCAATGCCACAAAATATGGGTGACATTCCATTCACTAGACAACAAAGGCACCAGCTGCAGTAAACATGAATACTTCCTCACAATTCAGAGCTGCACAGCTCAAATTCGTGGTCTCTGAACATGTGACCCAGCCAAAGCAGACAATGGACAGTGACCAGTGCTGGGAACGAGAGCCGATCTCACGCTACCAGACAAAGGACTGCACCAACTATGCTACAATATGAGACAAGTGTTGCACCAAATAAAAAAGAGCACTCTCATAGACTAAGGTGGTACACACAAGTTATAATGCAGACACATAGTCCTTCTTATTGCACCGAGAGCTCAGCATTTTTGCAGATCCCTGGCCTGTGGACGTCAGCTCTAACCAACCACAGTTCAGTATCCTAGGGGTGGAGAGCAACGGGCAAGAACCAATGGTAAGACCTCCTCACTGCAACATTGTTATAATGACTTGGGGATGGACCGGCCATCCACCCGATATTCGAGGGCTAGTAGAATGACATCTATAGTGCCCACTTTAAGTGGTAAAAGGCTCAGCATCCAGTTAGGAGAGCCAATAGGTTTCCTTGAAAAGGGCCCAGGTTGTGACATCGTTCTGACGCAATTGTAGTGGAAAACTGGCCTGAGAGCTGAGGATGAACGAGACGTGCATGGATTTCTCCTGTTCCTGTGCTTATCCCTGTTGGTTTTGTCTGTAATAAACCCCAGTTTGAACTTGCCGTTGACTGAGTCCTCTGTTTGTCCTGAGGAAGGTGTTGTCCTTCCGAGAGTCTGCAACCTCCTAGTGGCTCTCTGGCATACCTGGGAGCTTGTCCCAACACAGCCTTATTAGCAGTACTGGAGTGTTCCCATAGAGGATGAATACCAGCCTTGTTAGCGGTACTGGAGTGCTCCCATAGATGACAAATACCAGCCTTATTAGCAGTACTGGTGTGCTCCCATCGATTAAGACTGCCAGCCTCATTGGCAGTACTGGACGGTTCCCACAGAGGAAGAATACCAGCCTTATTGGCAGTACTTGAACGCTCCCATGGACGAAGAATACGAGCCCTATGGGCCGTACAAGAGTGCTCCCATAGATGATAAATACCAGCCTTATTGGCAGTACAGGAGTGCTCCATGGATGAAGTATACCAGTCTCATTAGCAGTAATGGAGTGTTCCCATAGATGAAGTATACCAGCCTCATTAGCAGTACTGGAGTGTTCCCACAGATGAAGAATACCAGCCCTATTGGCAGCGCCAGAGTGCTCCTACAGATGAAGAATACCAGCCGTATTAGCAGTACTGGAGTGTTCCCATAGATGAAGAATACCAGCCTTATGAGCAGTACTGGGGTGCTCCCATAGATGAAGAATACCAGCCTTATTGGCAGTACTGGGGTCCTCCCATAGATGAAGAATACCCGCCTTATTGGCAGTACTGGAGTGTTCCCATAGATGAAGAATACCAGCCTTATTGGCAGTACTGGGGTGCTCCCATAGATGAAGAATTCCAGCCTTATTGGCAGTACTGGAGTGTTCCCATAGATGAAGAATACAAGCCTTATTGGCAGTACTGGAGAACTACCATGGATGAAGTATACCAGCCTCATTAGCAGTACTGGAGTGTTCCCGTAGATGAAGAATACCAGCCTTATTGGCAGTACTGGAGTGTTCCCGTAGATGAAGAATACCAGCCTTATGAGCAGCACTTGAGTGTTCCCATAGATGAAGAATACCAGCCTTATTGGCAGTACTGGAGTGTTCCCATTGATGAAGAATACAAGCCGTATTGGCAGTACTGGAGTGCTACCATGGATGAAGTATACCAGCCTCATTAGCAGTACTGGAGTGTTCCCACAGATGAAGAATACCAGCCATATTAGCAGTACTGGAGTGTTCCCGTAGATGAAGAATACCAGCCTTATGAGCAGCACTGGAGTGTTCCCATAGATGAAGAATACCAGCCTTATTGGCAGTACTGGGGTGCTCCTATAGATGAAGAATACCAGCCTTATTGGCAGTACTGGGGTACTCCCATAGATGAAGAATACCAGACCTATTGGCAGTACTGGAGTGTTCCCGTAGATGAAGAATACCAGCCTTATTGGCAGTATTGGGGTGCTCTCATAGATGAAGCATACGAGCCTTATTGGCAGTACTGGAGTGCTCCCATATATGAAGAATATCAGCCTTATTGGCAGTACTGGGGTTCTTCTATAGCTGAATAATACTAGAGTTATTGGAAAGTACTGGATGTGTGTTCTCTTGAGCGTAGATTACCAGACCTATTGGCAGTAGTGGGCTGTCCCCATAGTTGAGGAATACCAGCCTTATTGGCAGTGCTGGGGTGGCCTCAAAGGTGGACAATACCAGCCGTATTGTCAGTACTGGGCTGTTCCCATAGAATACCACTATAATTGGCAGTACTGGGGTGTTTCTAGAGTTGAAGAACACTAGAGTTATTGGAAAGTACTGGGTGTGTGTTCTCTTGAGCGAAGAATACCAGCCTTATTGGCAGTACTGGGGTGGCCTCAAAGGTGGACAATACCAGCCTTACTGTCAGTACTGGGGTGTTCGCAAAGGGGGAGAAAACCAGCCTTATTGGCAGTACTGGCCTGTACCTAAAGGTGGAGAATACCAGCATTATTGGCAATACTGGGGTGTACCTTAAGGTGGACAATACCAGCCTTATTGGCAGTACTGGGGTGCCCCCATAGGTGGCAAATGCCAGCATTATTGGCAGTACTGCAGTGTCCACATAGGTGGTTAATACCAGCCCTATTGGCAATACACGGGTGTTCCCATAGATGAAGAATACCAGCCTTATGGCAGTGCTGGAGTGTTCCCATAGATGAAGAATACCAGCCTTATTGGCAGTACTGGGTTGCTCCCATGGATGACGTATACCAGCCTCATTAGCAGTACTGGAGTATTCCCACAGATGAAGAATACCAGAATAACAGCCCTATTGGCAGTACCTCAGTGTTCCTACAGCTGAAGAATACCAGCCATATTAGCAGTACTGGAGTGTTCCTATAGATGAAGAATACCAGCCTTATTGGCAGTACTGGGGTGCTCCCATAGATGAAGAATACCAGTCTTATTGGCAGTACTGGGGTACTCTCATAGATGAAGAATACCAGCCTTATTGGCAGTACTGGGGTGCTCCCATAGATGAAGAATACCAGCCTTATTGGCAGTACTGGGGTGCTCCCATAGATGAAGAATACCAGCCTTATTGGCAGTACTGGGATACTCTCATAGATGAAGAATACCAGCCATATTAGCAGTACTGGAGTGTTCCCATAGATGAAGAATACCAGCCTTATTGGCAGTACTGGGGTGCTCCCATAGATGAAGAATACCAGCCTTATTGGCAGTACTGGGGTACTCTCATAGATGAAGGATACCAGCCGTATTAGCAGTACTGGGGTGTTCCCATAGATGAAGAATACCAGCCTTATTGGCAGTACTGGGGTGTTCCCATAGACGAAGAATACCAGCCTTATGAGCAGCACTGGAGTGTTCCCATAGATGAAGAATACCAGCCTTATTGGCAGTACTGGGGTGCTCCCATAGATGAAGAATACCAGCTGTATTAGCAGTACTGGAGTGTTCCCATAGATGAAGAATACCAGCCTTATTGGCAGTACTGTAGTATTCCGGTAGATGAAGAATACCAGCCTTATGAGCAGCACTGGAGTGTTCCCATAGATGAAGAATACCAGCCTTATTGGCAAGACTGGGGTGCTCCCATAGATGAAGAATACCAGCCTTATTGGCAGTACTGGGGTACTCTCATAGATGAAGAATACCAGCCTTATTGGCAGTACTGTAGTGTTCCCATAGATGAAGAATACCAACCTTATTGGCAGTACTGGGGTGCTCCCATAGATGAAGAATACCAGCCTTATTGGCAGTACTGGGGTACTCCCATAGATGAAGAATACCAGCCTTATTGGCAGTACTGGGGTGCTCCCATAGATGAAGAATACCAGGCTTATTGGCAGTACTGGAGTGTTCCCATAGATGAAGAATACCAGCCTTATTGGCAGTACTGGAGTGTTCCCATAGATGAAGAATACCAGCCTTATTGGCAGTACTGGAGTGTTCCCATGGATGAAGAATGCCAGCCTTATTGGCAGTACTGGAGGGTTCCCATAAATTAAGAAGGCCAGTAGTATTGGCAGTTCTGGAGTTTTCCCATAGATGAAGAATACCAGCTCTATTTGCAGTACTGGAGTGCTCTCATAGATGAAGAATATCAGCCTTATTGGCAGTACTGGGGTTCTTCTATAGTTGAAGAATACTAGAGTTACTGGAAAGTACTGGATGGGTGTTCTCTTGAGCGTAGATTTCCAGACTTATTTGCAGTAGTGGGCTGTCCCCATAGTTGACGAATACCAGCCTTATTGGCAGTGCTGGGGTGGCTTCAAAGGTGGACAATACCAGCCTTATTGTCAGTACTGGGCTGTTCCCATAGAATACCACTATAATTGCCAGTACTGGGGTGTTTATATAGTTGAAGAAGACTAGAGTTATTTGAAAGTACTGGGTGTGTGTTCTCTTGAGCGAATAGTACCAGCCTTACTGTCAGTACTGGGGTGTTCCCAAAGGTGGAGAAAACCAGCCTTATTGACAGTACTGGCTTGTACCTAAAGGTGGAGAATACCAGCATTATTGGCAATAGTGGGGTATACTTTAAGGTGGACAATACCAGCATTATTGGCAATACTGGGGTGTACCTTAAGGTGGACAATACCAGCCTTATTGGCAGTACTGGGTTGCCCCCATAGGTGGCAAATGCCAGCATTATTGGTAGTACTGCAGTGTCCACATAGGTGATTAATACAGCCCTATTGGCAATACACGGGTGTTCCTATAGGTGAGAATACCAGCCGTATTGGCAGTACTGCCTTATTGGCCGTACTGGGGTATTCCTATAGGCGACGATTAAAGCCTTATTGGAAATACAGGGAGGATCCCAAATGTGGAGAATACCAGCCGTATTGTCAGTACTAGGCTGTACCCAAAGGTGGAGAATACTAGCCGTATTGGCAGTACTGGGGTGTACCCAAAGGTTGAGAATACTAGTCTTATTGGCAGTACTGGTGTGCTCCCATAGGTGAAGTATACCGGCCTTATTTTTTTTATATTCTTTTTTGTTATTGTAAATTGGTTTATTACAAACCTTATACAGCTTTCCCATATAAAATCCACCATACATACTACCTTAAACAGTTTGATGATTATGTAGTCCTAAAATCCCTACTTACACAAAAAATAAATAATTACGATCTTAAACAATTTAATCCAAGACAAAATAAAATGTATACAGTTCATAGAACGAAAACATTTCCTACGAAGTTATACATTGTTAAAATCATTCCTTACAATTCACTAAGCAAAAACACTTTGCTTGCTACTAATAGATCAACATAATCTGTAAACAATGTTAACATTCTGTTTCCTTCGTTCTCTCTCGCTCTCTTATACTAGTTTCCCTACTTTCTTTCACTCAGGAGATCTTAATAATTTTCAATGAATGTACTACCGCAATCACCAAGGAGGCAATAGAGCCTTGGGTAATGTATCTCCAGGGGTTTTCTGTATTCAGCGACTCTATAGAGTGGACATATTGGCCCTCATTCCGAGTTTGGAGGTAGCCATGGCACTATTAGCACCATGGCTGCCTCCAAAATCGGTCCGACTTCGGTCTGGTGAAGGGAGTAATTACCGGTCCAGTCTGAGGTCGGCGGTACCGCACACAGTAATTCTTCTCTTAGCTTCTGGAGAGGCCCACACTCGACCATAAAATGTTTGAGGGATTCTACAATTGTTCCACAAAAGCGACACTGCGCTGATTCCTGGATGACTCGTACCAATGTAATCTCTCCAGTTAAGAACAAGTTGAATCGGAATCTTAAGAAAATGTCCCTATAGCGACTGTCAGGGGACTGCATGAGATATCTCTTAAGCGTTCCCTTCTTTTTGCATTTGGTATTTATTTCCCTCCTTAGACTATACTGCGTCGTTTTATCACTAGTCACAATCTAGTCTACTTCCATGATTTTACGCTTTACTTGCCCTGGTTTTACTCACAGTAATTCTAGAGGCAACTCATATTGTTCCATTATGAATTCACGTTTTCGCTTAGTCTATACGGAAGCCTCCCTCACCCCCAATTGCCATTTGGCTCGCCAGTAGACTATAGTTAGACTTCTTCACACCAACTAGTGACTTGTAAAATAGCAAGATGGTCCTTACTTGTACAATGGATGTGAGAGAGCTCAACCCCAGCTCAAAGTGGACTAGAGCTATGGGGACACAATTTGGCAACCTTAACAATTTTCTCCATATTATACCCTCGAATTTATCTAATTCCAGTCTCTCAGTCCTAAAGAATATGTCTAGGCTATAAATTGAAATCGCAATGACCTTAGATCTATAATACGGTATGCGTGGCATGATCGAAAAACCACAGTACCTTTTCCCTTTGCAGGACATTTGCGCTGCTAATTGACGTCCCTTAGACCACAGAATCTTCTCCTTGTATATTTTGGTTTCCATCGGTCTCACTAGCAGAAACATTAGATATTTAGTATTGCTCACTGCTGGGATGTGTTGGCCATCCAGTGACCTACAAAATGTATTTGATTTGTTTCTACTGCCTTTAAAACCCATTAGACTTCTTTGGATTAATTGTTAATCCATTTAATTTTGCATATTCTTTGGATCGCGAGAGCAAACTCTGTAGACCTACCCGAGTTCTACCTAATAGCGTCAGCGTAGGTAATACAGAAGCAACTCTCTGTCTTTAATTTGGGTGAAATGAAAGCCACTCTCCGTAAATAGTCCCACAAATCGGCCATATACCAGCCTTATTTACAGTATTAAGGTGTACCCAAAGGTGGAAAATACAAGGCTTATTGGCAATTTAGGGTTGTTCCCATAGGTGAATAAAATTAGCTTTATTGGCAGTGCTGGGGTGTTCCTATAGGTGACGAATACCAGCCTTATTGACGGTACTGGAGTGTACCAAAAGGTGGAGAATACCAGCCTTATTGGCAGTACTGGGGTGTACCCAAAGGTGGAGAATACAAGACTTATTGGCAGTTCTGGGGTGCTCCCATAGATGAAGAATACCAGCCCTATTGGCGGCAGTACTGGAGTGTTCCCATAGATCTAGAATACAAGCCTTATTGGCAGTACGGGGTGCTCCCATAGATGAAGAATACCAGCCTTATTGACGGTACTGGGGTGTACCCAAAGGTGGAGGATACCAGCATTATTGGCAGTACTGAGGTGCACCCAAAGGTGGAGAATACAAGACCTAATGGCAATTCTAGGGTGCTCCCATAGATGAAGAATACCAGCCTTATTGGCAGCACTGGGGTGATCCCATAGATGAAGAATACCAGCCTTATTGATAGTATTGGGATGTCCCCATATTAGAAGTTAAACTGGGGTGCTGCTGTGAGCTGCAGTCAGATATGGTGGCAGGTTCTGTGATGTGCTCAAGGTGAATCTTGTCTTCTGGCTGTTTTAGGCCATTGCTAATCCCTATCAGGCCCATGAATAGAGATGTGAAGGTTGACAGCCTGATTCATGGAATTATTTGCGCGTAAAACACACATTTACACGCCTTTCTGCCCGAAAATCCCTGTTTGAGTTATATGGGGCTTTTCGGGAAGAATGGCGCACAAATGTGTGTTTTACGCGCAAATAATTCCATGAATCAGGGTGTGATTGTGTTGCCTCCTTCCATCCAAGTGTGGGCACGAGCCGCTCATGGTGGCTCCAAGGATGAGAGGGTCGCATGAGGGAAGACCCCCCAGCAGCCTGGCTCTTCCGTGCACCACTCTAGCCCGGGGAGGTTCCCCGCACCCGTGCATGCGGCGAGCCCGTGCATACCTGGTGATACTGCATGTCGATCGAGAGCTTGTGGTCCAGCACCAGCTTCTCTGTCCAGCTGATCCGGTAAAACCACAACTCTTGGGATGCCCGCTCCCGGCTCTGGAGGTCCTGAAGAAGGTCCATGATGTAAAGAGAGGACCTCAGCGGCCCTTGAAGTTTCTCTACATGAGAAAGGAGAGAGGTATGGAAATTAAGAACGCTTTAGCCGTTTCCTTTTTTAAAAGAAAGGTGGTTCTCCTACCATAGTTCAAAAAGCACAAAAACCCCCAACTCTAGACTAAGTGGTCATTTCAGCATCACCGGGATATGAGAAGAGTACTCATTGTCGATGAATCGCAGGAGTTTAGGGCTTTCTGTCTTTCCCAAGTCAGTGGTGTTCAAAGTCCAATGTTCTCCATCAAGGTGCATCATCTCTGGGGCAATCTTAGTCCAAGGCCCTATATCCTCTGAAAGTTACTCAGTGATTGAATGTATCTGGAAAGCCTCAGCAGGAGCCTGTTACATGGGTATTACCCACATTGACCTTTTACAATTGACCTTTTGTCCTAATTGACCTAATAATAGTGGTCCTAATTGACCTTCTGCACAATTCATCTTTACCTTTATTTTACTATATATATATTTATATATATATGTGTGGGGTGGGTTTGGGGTAATAAATAATATAATGGGATTGGGTAGGGGATTGCGGGGGGTTTTGGATTCAGTGCAGGGTTTTGGGGGGTTTCCCCCACATATATCTCCTAATTTAATTGACCTTCATTTCACGATCAATTGTGCAGAAGGTCAATTCTCCTGCGATCAATTGTGAACAGGTCAATTAGTATACATGTATATGCATGGCAAAGGCTGCAGGCGAGCGGGCTGACATGACATCAGAAAAAGGGCAAGGAAGTGTACTTTCAAACTGGAGGGGCTCCGTTTTCAACCAGAAAGGGTATTGCTGCTTTAACGAATAGGCCAAAAATAAGTGCATGTTGGGGTTTGATTTAATCTGCAGACGGACGTCAGAGTATACACTCCCACTATGAATGATATGATATGATATGATATGGTATTTGTAACGCGCCTATACACAAGTGTTTCAAGGCGCGACGAGGCAGGAGGGGAGGGAAAACAAGGGGAAGACGGACAAACGATCCTACTAGGCCAGGTGTCATTCAGATCGCGCAAGTGCAGAGGTAAGGGGAAAAGGAGAAAGTGCAGGGGGAGGAGGTGGGGGGAAAAGTGCAGAACAAGGTAAGTGGCGTAAAAAAAAAAAATAATAAGTGATAAATAATAAATAAAAAGGGCCAGATGGTGGCAAGTGCGAGGTAAGTGCAGAGCAAGTGCTGGGTAGGGGGCTGTAGGGATACAGTGACAGTCCCAAAGTGCAGGGGGAGCCAGGGGGGCAGTGCACGTGGAGAGTGGCTGGGCCCTGGACCGAGGTCGCTGAGAGTGGCCCAGATGCAGGTGAGTGCAGAATTCAGTGGGGAGTTAAGCAGGTCTAGCAGGGGAGAGGGAGAGAGAAAGCAGAAGCGAAGAGGAAGGTTTTGAGGTGCTTCCGGAACCGGAGATGGTTCTCCTCAAGTTTCAGGGAGGCAGGCAGGCTGTTCCAGAGGGAGGCCCCTGCTGCGGAGAGAGATCTACCCCCAGCACGTTGCTTCGAGAAGCGGCTGACCATGAGGGAGTTAGAGATGGATGAGCGAAGGGCTCGTGAAGGAAGATATTTAGGAAGAGAGAGTTGAAGGTATTTAGGCCCCAGGCCCCAGAAGGCGTTGTGGACAATGCAGAGGGTTTTGAACTTAATCCTCGCAGCCACTGGGAGCCAGTGAAGAGATTTCAGTCCTGGAGAGATGCGGTCCCTGGGCTTGAGGCCAAGGACAAGTCTCGCAGTTCTGTTCTGGATAAGTTGCAGAGGGCGGAGAGTGGAGGCAGGGAGATTAAGATAGAGGCTGTTACAGTAGTCCAGCCTTGAGAGAACCAGGGCTCGGGAGACAGTGAGCTTCATCTGGAAAGTGGCGATTATAATTATAATTGGTTATTTATAACGCGCTTAATAACCAGAGGTTTCTGAGCGCGGACCCAGGGATCGAACCTGTGTTGCTCTGCGTCGTCTCGCTTCCAAGGCGGAGCTACCCACTCAAGACAACGCAATAATGTAGGGGTCTGAAACCTTTGGCTCCTCTGATGTTTTGGACTGCAACTCCCATCATCCCTAACCAGCACAGTCAATAGCCAGATATCGTGGGAATTATAGTCCAAAACATCAGGCGAGCACAAGATTGCAGATCCATGCAATAATGCAAGGAGGAGGTTGTCTTGTGTAGCATTAATTATCGTGGGCAAGGTCATTTGATCCATGAGAGTGGAATTTTGAGTAGTGTCCACTAATTACTTCTGCTACATCCCACCCGCGTTGCATCTATGCTCAGCTGACAACACCTTTATGTTAATTTATAAAATAGTGTAAAATGATAAGGGTACTAATAATTAGGTGGTGCTACTGACCGAGGATTGAGGAGCGTGGTATAAAAGCACAGCGTTTTGTACATAGCATCCCCACTGGAAGGCTTGAAATGGAAGTCGAGGTAGGGTAGCATGAGCATTGAGCGAGCATGTGTGCCACCAACCTGCAGATTCCCCCCACGTGATGCCATATTCCTCCACATGCTCCTTCACGGTCACCCCCAGCCTCTCGCACAGCCTTTGGGTGACATCGCCGACGGTCTGAAGAGGGGAAAAAGGAGCAATGGGTAAGTGCCGCTTTACGTTCATTCATCATTCATTCATTCATTCTTGGGAACTGTTAAATCTAGTGCGGGCACATTTATAAAGCAGGGCATGCACTGTAATAAAGACGCGGAGCTGGTGCATAGCGTGTCTACACCTTTAATCTTAAACAGCAACTGCTGAAACATTACGATAGACATTGATGATGGCTTTGGAGGAATGGAAGAAGGCCAAAAGAACCTCCCATTGGGTGCCACCATTAATAGGAGAGGAGGAGAAAGGAGAGAGAACAGGGACCATATGAGTGGTCCATAGGGCTGGAGAGGGAACAACAAGGAGGGTGTCTGTGAGAGTCTGTCTTGATGAAGCTCGGATGTAAGTATCGGCGATAGGAAGGCCTGGGTTGGAGACCAGGATATCCCTCTTGAACTTTTTCCTTCCAGACTTAGTGAGAGAGATAGGATAGGAGATAGAGTAGCAGTTGGAGTAGATGGGAGAAACTGAGAGCACCATAGTGTGCAGGGGGTATGTTGGAGGACGTGAAAGCAAGAAGAGAGAAGGAGAGGAACACAGGCCAGCGCTGCACAGCGCATATGTTATTCTCGCAGCTGGTCATTTCTTTCCCCTTTTTCGTGCTGCTTAAATGCGGTTAGTTGGGGTCTTGTGATGTATCACACCAGTCACCAAGAGGCCAGCCATAAAACAAGGGGCTTGTAACACACATCTTAACCAAAGTGTGTGATCCATGGCAAATGTAATATCACTGCTCATTGCCTAAAATCATTGTGAGTTCACAAAGCCTGCAATCATTTATACATAACAATACCGGTATCAGGTAATATTATCCCCATAAATAATGTCACCATACATACAGTCGCCGGGAAATGGTCTTGGGAGGATAGCTCAGCGGCAACGTGCTCGCCTTGGAAGCCAGACGACACAGAGCAACACAGTTCAATACCCGGGTCTGCGCTTAGAAACCTCTAGGTATTAAGCGCGTTATAAATAGCCTATCATATCATATCATAGCATATCATAGCCGGTCAAGTGGCACAGCGAGTAGAGCGCCCGCTTTGACACCCGTGCAGAGCCTGTTAACGCAGGTTCGAATCCCGGCGGGGCCAAACTCAGCCTTTCATCCTTCCGAGGTCGATAAATGAGCACCACACACCGTGGGTAATAATAAGCAGCGCTCAGATACCTGAGGGTTTGTAGCGTTATATAAAAGCCTAATTATTATTATTATTATTATTATTATTATTATTATTATATCATATGTGACATTATTTGTGGGGATAATTTATGATGTAAATGGGAGCGGGGATTGCGGGGGTGTCCCCCGTTCCATTTAAAAAAAATGTGGGGGTGTCCTCCGCAGGTTCCATGTGCTAATATCGCTGCAAAAAAAGCACTATTCTTGTATGGCAAACTTTTTGGGGGGATATTATCACATCGAACTATAATACCACTGTCAAAACAGGTCAAAATCTTTTTGTGGTTGATGAACGTCTTTGAGCGATGGGTTGCAAGGGTTTTAAAATATAAAGTGGCCATGCCCAGCGGCCATGGCCAAAGGCCATTGCTAGTGGTCTGGTAGTTTTATAAAAATCTATGGAATAACAAAACCCTTGAAATTCAAGGAAAAATCTTTAGTTGCAGAGACGTGAAGGGGAGAACTTAATGCAACAAAAGCCCTTTCAGCTAAATTCAGCTAATGCCACTAGGACTTCACACCCCCGCTTGCGCAGCCTATGGCCAAAACAATGACACCACTGATGACATCACTAATGACACCATCTATGACATCACTGATTGCATCACTAATAGCACCATAAATGTCATCAATGATTATTTAGCTAATGGCATCGGACATAAGATCACTCTACGTATTTGCCCATATTTAGGCCACGCTTACGTGTCTACAAATGCGATGCTAGCATTTTACAATATTTCAAAACGATGAGTACATTGTTTAAAATAGTAAACAGCTGCACATGTTTCATATCACTACTTGTGAAGCTTTGCTTTGGAATACATTGGTAAAAATTGATATCTGGGTTATAAATAGTTCACTGTTTAGAATGTTCCTGTTTGTGCAAAATAGATCTGAGACATGTTCACTATAATATAATCTGTATATACATTTACAAAAGAACAGGTAGAAATAAATAGAAAGTGAGACATGTTGAACCCTAATTATTTACGACTTTTTAAAATAAGCATATGTAAATACTTTATTGTAAGAATTTTCTAAATGACATGAGAAGTGCTTTAAAACAGAGAGCAAATATTAGTATATATTTTAAGAATTTTCCTACATAAGTATTGAAAAAAGGGCTTATTTTTCTAAATGAATATATGTCTAGAAAAGAGATAAAGTTTTAAAATGCAACATTTGCTTGAAAACATGTACATAGATGTATATTTCTGCGTGTCTTTTGTAAGTCATTAACATTTTAGAATTGAAATAAAAAACATACTGTACACAGTAAAAGTAATCTTTAAATAGCATCCATTTTTTAATACATTGACATGTGTTTATGTCATAGATGATGTAATTAGGGATGTCACCAGTGATGTCATCATTGTGGTGATAGTTAAGGTGGCTTTAGCTGATTTTTAGGGGCTTTGTTGCCTTAAGTTCTCACCTTAATGTCCCTGCAACTGAATCTTTTCCTTGAATATATTTATGTATGCACCTTTTCCCCACCCCTTGGACCTCTTCTAAAACCCAACCCCAGACACGCTCTGCTGTCCCTGGGCTGCATTCCTCTCGGGTCCTCTGTGTCGGATGGTGAGATTCCCATGCACTTCTCCGCACTTTGTGATGTGGTTTTGAGTTGATTGTGGAGAAATGAATGGACGGTGGTGATGGGCAGCCCTCTACACGGTACCAGAGAGATCAATATATATAAATATATATCATGTACCGAGTTGCCTAATTCCTTTGACATTTTAAGTGTGGAATTTGACTTGTTTTGAATCATTTATAATGCCATTAACTAAGTAATAGGATGTCACACTTACCGTCCCCATGTGGACTTTCACCGACTGCCTCTGGGCTCCAGGTAGATTCACAAAGATCCACCTCAGACCTTTCCCCACCTATAGGAAATAGGGAAAGATTGACAGAAGAAGATTCATCTGAATGCTGGGGTCCACACCCCCTTTCGGCAGCATGAGGAAATGCAACTGTCACTCACATTGCAAGGCTGATGGTTGTGTTGGCCCAATCAGCCTCTGTGTATATACTGTGCCTACGTATGGCAATTAGTCCGTTGAGCCATTGGATATATATTGGACTATGTCGATTAATTGGTCTAACTTTCAGAATTCTCAATAACGCGAGGTCCCTCCGCCAGCCATATCGCCCAATCAGTCCAGTGGGATTTTAGCAAGTGGTGCAGCTGTCAAAAGCACCATGTCAGTGACACTGAGCTGAGCACAACTACACTGCCGCTCTGTCACGCGTTGCTCTAGTGTACGGAACTGCAGAACATCTCCGTAGGATGCAGCCGGCATCTTACCAGTAACGCTTTGATCTCCATGGGAGAGGGATAGTAGACGCGTCCTCCAATGCTGGTGCTCCTCTGTAGCTGCTGGAAGCAGGCCCTCGCTACCACTATAGCACCAAGAGGAAATATAGCAAAGCACAGTGTTACTGACGGCAAGCAGCGCGCGGGATAAACTAAAGCAGCACTCAGACAACATGGAGATGAGGACACGGAGGTCTAAGAGGGCCAAGAACAGCATAGGTTGCTACCAGGCAGACCTACAACCAATCCCACCCATGTACCCATCTCAATGACTTCCCAGAAACAGTTCAACTTTAGTTCTGCACAGGATGCAAGCAGGATTTCTTCTCAAATTCACTCTAAACTTGTGCGTGCAACTTATTGTCAGCTTCGACAGTCAATGGGGTTCATTCCGAGATTGGAGGTAGTCATGGCGCTATTTGCGGCATGACTGCCTCCAATAACGGGACCGAGTCCAAATTCAGTCACGTATTGTCCTCTATTTTTGATATTGGAATTGCTGGGTCATGGGTTAAATCCCTCCTACAAAGTTCTGTGCCCCTCATGTCTGTTTTCGTCCCGTGGGGAGGAGGGATTTAACCCATGACGCAACAATTCCAATATCAAGAATAGAGGACAATACGTGACTGAATTTGGATTTGCCCTGATTTGACAAAGGCAGAGTTTATGCCGAAACACGTGTTATCATAGAGGGCCAACTGAATCACGTGATTACCACTCAATAATAAAATTTGAGCTGGTTTCAACCACATTTCGGCATCAAATAGCTTTTTTTGTGGCGCATGTACACGTGTGAAGGAATGCTATACTAAATTGTGTAATACGGAGTAGAGGAACTCACGTCACCGTTTATGTCTTCACACACATGCAACATTTTCAGGAGATTTCCAGAATACATAGGGCGCAGAGACCAAGAAGTTGATATCCCCAAAAAAGTTCCTCATACTGTCCCAAATATTAAAGAAGAGCAGTGACACTAGAGAGCCCTGTGACTGCCAACAAGGCAGGGCAACTCCCTTTCATTCAAAGGATCAGGCAGGAAGGGTTTGCTCTATGGATGACCGAGGAAGCTTCAGTTGCCCTGCTGGGCCAAAAGCTGGCTTGGTGGTGATGAAACAGCTATTATGTTGAATAAATGGTTAAATTAGAGCGATATCTGCTCATTAGAGAAATGTGCCTGGGTAAGGGAGCGGAGAGGTGGCACAGAATTAGCTGGACCTCTTGGCTCCAGAGATGGCTTTTATAATTAAGGGCAGGACTACTGCATGTTCGAGCGAGGTTGGCGCACATCCTATGTGCAGTGAAGCGGGTGGAGGGCACTTGTTGAAAGCAGCGACTGTACCTTTGAATGGAAGTGCATCATTTTGGAGGTGGAAGTCAAACACAGCTAACTGAACAAGATTTAACTTAATAGGATAGGCCTTGCCCAAAAAAGGCAGAGTGCCCCACCCAGTACAACAGTTTGGTCAGATCACTGCTATTTCCTGTATTTTCCGGTTGGAATGCAACTTTCTACCACGTTTTCTTTTTATGTAAGGAGCTGTTCCCCTTGATGTGGTGTCCAGTCTAAGGATACTTTGTGTAACTAAATAAAACCATTTTGTCACTCTCAACAGCGATACACAAAACACACCACTCCTCCTTTCACACTTTGCATCTGGCAACCCCTGTTAGCTCCCCGCTCACCTTTAAAGCAGTGTGACAGCAAGTGCTACTCAGGGCCACTTTGTGACCGAACTGGGCAGCCATTTTAGAAATGTCCACCATTTTACAGTATCACTCAACTCAAACACAACCTGTAATTCTCCTCTATAAGGGGGAGATTGGCAAGTCTGTTCCCTCCCACCAGCATCCTTCTTCCATCCGTGACAATCCTTACCGACTAAGCTTTTGCTGCCACATCTGGACACGGTTTTCAGGTACTGCTGGACAGTGCCCAGAAGAGGTTCACAGCAAGGGAAATAGGCTGTCATGATGTACAGGATCTGGTAGCACCGGAAGCAGCTGTCCCTGCAAGAGATGGGCGAAGAAAGAGGAAGGAGAGTGGATGATGCATTCACTCAGGGGTCCAGAATTAAATTTACTCTCGGGGTACCCCTAGTCTCAAGTCCCCCCACGTGACCATGCTCATAGCTCCTTCTAAGGTCACATGACTAGTGAGCAACAGGGGTCTCACTGCAATTGCACAGCATGGCAACTTCTTCAAATATGTGTGGCACTTCCTGGAGACTGGTGGTGCTGAAGCCTAAATGGAAATGCTGCCCTGTGGGGAAGAGATATCAAGAAATAAAGTACCCAACTGCGAGGGGGGCTGGTGGTGGGAGTCAACCAAACTCCACGGTGGTTGATCACAGGGCTCTGTGATGTTGCATTGGCACGAAGAAGGCAGGCACAACCGCGTCCAGGGGTCTGCAACCTTTGGCTCTCCAGACGTCTTGGACTACAACTCTACCAGCCCCAACACGAATAGTCAATGCTGAAGGATCATGGGAGTCGTAGTCCACAACACCTGCAGAGCCACAGGTTGCAGACCCCTGCTGGTCCAACTTATTCTAATAGAGTGCCGTTTGTAAGGTTTGGGTCTATTAAACCTAATCACATTTGGTTGAAGTTATTTGACCTTTTGTTTGGTCTACAACGCAGGGGGAGACCCTCCACACTTCCCCTCAACCTAATCTATAGCCCTACCCACCCCCATATATATATTTAATTAAATTTGACAAAACAAAAGGTCAAAATGTTTTGAACAAATGTTTTAGGTCAAATGTTTTTACGTCAGTTATGCTAATACCATTTGTAAGGAACGAGAGAATGTGTGATTAAATAGTAATCATAGAGAATCTAAGACTGGATGGAGAGTCTGGAACGTTGTGGAATTACTTGGCTGGGAGGGGATGCATTTCCCCTCTTTCTTCCTCGTTTCCACCATTCACTCCCCCCCCCCTAGACATTTGCATCCTGGCCCCTACTGCCCTCCCCATGGCAGATGGCGACCATGTTCTGTATATCATGGGCGTGGCGCTAGAAAACAAGGGCAGCCGTTCTGCCACTGATCCTTATTTAGCCCCACTGGTCTCTGGCATGTAGGGGGATTGCCGTAGAGTAGCGAAGACAACTAGTGCAGGGGGAGAAGTAGTTCCCCATCAATAAGCTGCATTGAGTGGCCTGTCGTGAGAGTAACCAACCGAAGTGACATGTTATACTATTAAGAGGCAGGAACTCCCTTCGGGTTCTGAATGAAGAGGAGAGATATCTCCCTGCCAAGATGGAGTCCCCTTCTCGCCCCCTATACTTTGCAAAGGCACCCTGAAACCTCAGCTGCACCAGAGCACGCCCATCAGATAGACACCGGCATCCTAATTCATTTTAGAGCATGTTCTCGTCTCGTTAAGCAATCAGAAAGACTGGAATTCAGGCTCTACCAATAAAAGCCTGCATTTGCAAGCTCTGCATGAAGGCTTATGCAGAAAAGCACCTCAGCTCCCAGGAGTGCTAAGGGTGCAGGAGGTGGGTGGGGATGACGCAGAAAACCACCTCATCTCCCATGACACTCTGGATCAAAGATTCGACCTCTGATGGACTCTAAATAACTTCCATAAGCTGCCGCTGGCCTTCTGGGTGAGAATTCTGGTGTCTCGGGCAAAGTGTTGAAACCCCAGGATTCCAGAAGCGTGACCGTGTTTTGCAAGGGTTTCTTGTGATGGCGGGAGCTGCTTAGAAGAAACAGCCCTTTGTCTCCCTGATGGCTTATTAGTGTTTCGGGGGCATGTAATGATTTATAGTTGCACGTTTTATTTAAGTGAATGTTTGATTTGTGCTTCGAGCCAAGGTGCTCTTCACGATGTCGCTTTCATTGGGCCTCATTACGACCCTGGCGGAGTGGGTTTACGCCAGCGTTATTCGCGGCGGACCCGTCCGCCCTACTACGAGTTCCCGTAGCGCCATGGAGCGTTTTCCGCCTGGTTTTTCCGGGCGGAGAAATCCATGGCGCTACGGGACCTTGTTGTTAATTACGCCACCGTATTTAACGGTGGCGTAATTAACGCCTTCCCCACTCCCATTATACCCTATGGGGCAAAAATGGGAATGGGGAAGGGTAAAATGGGGAATGGGGATTTACCGCCCCGCCAAGGTCGGAATGGGGCGGTAAATCCGCCAACCCCCATGGCGCTATCGGCAGCTTTCCGCCGTGCTCCATGGTGCATTTGGCGCCACGATTTCCGCCAGGGTCGTAATGAGGCCCATTGTCTATGATTCTGCAAATCAGTCACTGCGGATTATTGATCATTCAGCAGAGTCATGTAACTATGAAAAAATCCTTTTGTTTAAAGAATTTTTTGCTGTATAACCGATTATGGAAAACCCATTAGCACATGTTTCCTATAACAGTAAGTCGCCAATTATGAAGAAAACACAATGACAAACTTAAGAAAGGAGAAACATTCATTTTTAAGACACACAATAAGACTAACATATTAATAACAATATGGTTTATTAGTAGTAATTAATGAAGTGTTATGACACACCCTTTTTCAAGACCAACACATTCTGAATACATTTTATTGAATTGTAACCTTTTTTTTTTTACTGTTGCTTATTTGGAAATTTCATCCAAATTACCTTTTCATAAAGATTAATTACTATGCTTTATTGTGACTATTTTGCCATCATCGTTTAATGATGCACCTAATTGGTGATATGCATTTTGATGTTGTTTTGATTGTTTTTTGGCTAAGCTCACCAACATCTAAAGAAAAGCAAAGGCTTTTCTATCTGCAGTCTGCCACAGTTTCTTTTCGCGCCCGTCCTTTCCCAGTACCTTGCCAAGCTTTTGTTATAAGTCATTTGCTTCAAAACCTGGCAGTAAACTTCCTGCTGCAGTTCAGGAGCCTTCCGGCTTTCTCGACAAATCTGTAATGAAAATATCAACAATTTATGTAAACAATCTCCACTCTCCTTCATTGTCATATTCTCATTGACGGCGATTACATTTCATTGTTTTTTCCTAAATTCTTTTTATCCAAAGCCCTGTAATTAACTGTCGTGACAGTGCACATTTGTGATGAGATAAAGGGCCTCATTACACGGAAGGCGGTAAGGGTTAACGGTCACCGGTAAGGGTACCGGTGACCGTTAACCCTTACCGCCTCACTACGAGGTCCCTTTGTGGGACCCGACCTTAACGGCTGGTGTAGACCAGCCGTTAAAGTTGGGACCCGCAAAGGGACCTTGGTGCTAATTACGGTACGGCAATTTGCAGTACCGTAATTAGCTCCTTCCCCATTATGCCCTATGGCAAAAATGGGAATAGGAATGGGGAAGGGCCATAGAGAAAGGGGGAATTACCGCCCCGCCAACCTTGCAATGGGGTGGTAATTCCCCTTTCCTCCATGGTGGTACCGGTATGATACCGGTGGCAACCATGGTGCTAATAGCACCATGGTTTACCGCCTACCGTGTAATGAGGCCCAAAATCAATTATTATAGCCTGCATAGACTGAGGGAGGGCTCATTATCGTGGGATATTGACCTGCCACAATAAGTTGGGAAAGGGAAATTATTCCAAGCGAGAGTGACCCCTCCTGGGTTCTATAAGGCTATTAGCAGATGGTGGTTGTAGGAATGCATGTCTTGGAGTTTTGGTGGTGAAGTAAAAAATGTTACTTTAAGAGTGAGAAAAGTAAATAGACAACTGAGTTTGTAAATTAAATGTGGTTTTATGTTGTAGTATTTAAGTAAAATGGAGGTCTTAATACATTAAGCATTTCAAGTGAAACTTGGTTAAAATGGCACAGGTGAGTCATGTAAAAGTATACAGGTTCTCCATGAGAAAGTGAACGCATTTTCCAATGTTTTAACTTTTTCTTTCGCCTGTTAAATGGCATGTTCCAGCAAAAAAAGGTCCTCTCAAAGAGGAAGTGTCTTGTTGAAAAAAATCATGTATGGCAATTCAATTGTTATTTCCCTGTCTGCTCCTGAAGACAGGCTGTTCAGAATGCAGTCAATAACAGTAATTATTGACTGCACTGTACACATTCGGATTGGCTTAGACGAGGTCAATAACGAATGTGTCAGACTAGCAAGCAGACCTTTACACGTTGGTAGCCTAATTGAAAAGAGGCATTCCTTGAGTCATTTCTTAGACACGTATAAAGAGTTTTTAAATGGGGCGTTAATCCTCTAGAAATGCCTTTGTACCTAAACAGTCTGTGGCTCTCTCCAGGGTTTTGTTGATACTTCTTTCATCTGCTGGTAATAGGGCAAAAAAATGGGCAGTCCCTGGTTCATATGCCTTATTCCTAGCCTGACCAGATACAAAGCTTAGGGCCAGCTCCAGGAGCAGGTAAGAGAGAATGTCTGTGGAATTCTGGGTGCATGTTTATCCAGGCGTTAGATGGAAAAACATAGTTCAAAATTAGAGGTCTGAGTTAGGTTATGTGTGCACTAGAAAAGCAGTTTTCATAAAGCTGTTTGAGAGGTAAGCTTGCAGAGGTGGTGTGGGGCTGTGTGATTGGTTTGCGATGAGCTGAAGCAGACTCGCCTAGTGGATTGTAGTGGATCCCCGTCTTTCGGGTTTCCTGTACTGAACCTCAACACACCCTGGGATAATAAATTCAGAGAACTGCCTGGCCTGGATTTGAAGAGTCACAGAGTCATGGCTAGATGGTGTGAAAGGAGACTTTGGAGCAAGGCACAGGGAAGGCTTGAGGTATGATTCTGTACGCTTGTGTGCTACACTGAAAAGATGAAATGGGGATTTGTATTCTTTTTTTCACACAACAATTCTTTATTCACTTAGCTGTTGCATCTTAAAAGCCGCCATTGCTGGCTAACTAATTTGTTGGACATACATATTACAAAATAGCAAATGCAAACAATGTCATCATTTAGATTACATCACAATGTCGCGCTCTGACGTGCACAGTAGGCTACTCCTCGGCCCATCTCCCTGGGTCTCATCTTGCCGGGCTGCAGGCCTCTGCCACAAATAGGAACCAACACCCACTCACAGTCGAATGACTGAATTCTGCTTCCAAAACATCCACACCTCCACCCTTGCCATCTGCTTCGCAGCTCCCTTTGAGGTTAGGATTGAGTAGATACAAATAAAATGACTTTGCAAAAGGCATGGTCATTTCTGGAGTCCCCCATTGAGGCAGCCTCATCATGGTGGGGGACATTTTAGTTAAACTGGTAATTGAATGCAGGGGATCATGATGACATATTTGCTGTTTGCTCCCCTGAATGCAATTTTCCACTTTCAATTTTGTTTGTGAAATTACACTTCACAATAGATTCCGTAGAAATCCATTCGTTTTACGACTACATAAAAATCTCCTGCTGGCGTTCTACTGGCGACATAGACGGCAGAGGAGGAATGCTAAGGCCCTCCTTACTCCCGCCTCAAATGCATTGAAAATACTCTAGAGCGTAACGGTAAGGTGTAAAGACCTTACTCACTGCTTTTACGTCTTACATTTGCACACTACGCCATGTAAAATGACCCCCTGTGCGGTTAAGATCCCAAAGGTCTTGGGAGGATAGCTCAGGGGCAACATGCTTGCCTTGGAAGCAAGACCACACGGAGCGACATAGGTTCGATCCCTGGGTTCCCGCTTAGAAACCTCAGGTTATTAAGCGCGTTATAAATAACCAATCATATCAAACCACAAATAGGGCTGGAAACTAGACGATCAGAATCCAAGGGGGCTCGGGAACCAAGACAACATGACCTAGCTTCGGATATACTCAGAATGGAGAACTGCAAATTCTCCCGTCAAACGCGGCACCACATATCCAAACAAGTCTAAAATGCTGCAAACGGGGGGCGGCCCAAGAAGCGATCAAACTACCACAGCCAAAACCCAAAGCCCCGCACAAATATGCATAGAAACTATGTACATAGCAGGAACGACTCTGCCTTTGCAAAATGGTTTTTAAAAGAGTGGAGACAATACAAGCAATGAAAAGTGGATAGTTGCTATTTAACAAGGCGTTGACAACATAAGGCCAAAGACAATCACTGTTTAGGAAAAGTAGAAAGCATAAGTAGGGTGACGCGCAAGGATACTTATAGGAGGATCTTCGAACAACAGATACAACAAAAGTAATGTCTCTAATCAGGTCATTATGCAATAGGTAAATGATTGATTGGCTATATGTTAAAATGATCACTTTTGATCTGCTGAGGTGAGCCATGCCAAAGGTGTGGTGCTAATATAGGCACTGAGGGCCGCCTAAGCGCTCTTTACCTCCAGCACTCTCTCTGCACTCTCTCGCATTCCTAGAGCGATCACTTTGCAAGACACTTTGTAATTAAAAGCTGAAATAGAGTGATCTAGAAGAGAGCACTATTGCAGATTAGTCCAGATGCATTACTCTCCAACCAACCCAGTTGGGCTAATGAGCTATCTGACAATCAACTTTTTCACCAATGTCAATCATCCTTTCAACTGGAAATGGACTCCCTGGCTTTCTTTCTGCCTCTTCCAAAAAAGCGTCTAATCATTGATATAGCCCTGAGCTAAAAACTCTCAAACGATACTATATCAGGAAAGGAAAACTGTGGAGGAAAACAGGACACAAGTGGGCCTCATTCCGGGTTTGGAGTTAACCATGGAGTAATTAGCTCCATGGTTGCCTCCGAAACTGTTCCAAATCCGGCATGGTGAATGGAGTAATTACCGGTCCATTCCAGGGTTGGAGGGACCGGTAATTCCCCATTCACCTTTTGCCCTTCCCCATTCCCATTTCTGCCCCACAGGGCTCAATGGGAATGGGGAAGGAGGTAATTACGGCACCGTAAATTACGGTACCGTAATTACCTCCGAAGTACCTTTGCGGGTCCCGTACTTAACTCCTGCTAAAAGCAGGAGGTAAGGAAGGACCCGCAAAGGGAGCTCGGAATACGGAGGTAAGGGATTACCGGCATCGGCACCCTTACCAGTGCCGGTAATCCCTTACCTCCAACCTCGGAATGACCCCCACTTCCTTCTTTCCTACAGAAAGTACAAGAAGCCCTCACAGATTACAAAAAAAAAGCCATCTTCAAGGCTGAATCAGCCTTTCCATAAGACCAAACGAACTCGGCTATCAATAAGGCTGCCAAGCTATTTTCGATTATTAATAGTTTGACTAATCCTCTCTGCCTCCTGCAAGCATTGGAACCCTCAGTGGATTTGGCAAACCAATTTCACACTTTCTTTACTGAAAGGATCCAGAAGACCTCTTCAAGTCTTCCACCCACCAAAACTACATCTGCCTCTTCAGAACCTCAGTTTCTATCTGCGCCTGAAAGTGAATTTATTTTTACAGAGGTTTTTTCCATGAATTAGTTTCCACCTTATTGAGGAACAACCTGCTCTGTTAATTATGTGTGACCAGCGTATGGCTCCCTAGTCCATTTGGTGGCTCTGATCCGACATATCACTCACTTGGTTAACCTATCGCTTGCTGAAGTGGTCGATCCCCTGGGACTAAGGTCCACAAGTATTACGCCCTTGATTAAGAAACATTCTGTTGATCCTTTGGAACTTTGAAACTATTGACTCATAGCCGGCCTTCCCTAGGATGGCCAAGTTCCTCGAAAAAGCAGTGCTATTGCCACTGATGGAGTTTGTGGGGCGTAATTCTATTTTTGATCAGGTTCAGCCTGACCTTTGATGTAAACATGAGATGGAAACTGATGCGATTTCCGGCTGGGATCACCTTCTTTTTCAGTCCAACTGGGGTCATTTGTCTCCGTTGGTCATGCTGGATCTGTTTGCCGCAGTTGATACGGTGGACCATCCTATTCTTCTGTCACTACGCGCAGACATAGGTGGAGTCTCCAGCTCAGCCCTGAATGGTTTCAGAGTTTCTTTTCTGAAAGAACTCAAATGGTGAAGATCCGCCATTTTACCTAAACCTCTTCTCTGATTGGTTGCGTGTGGCATCCCACAGGGATCCCTTTTTGTCACCTCTTCTCTTTAATATTTATATTTTGCCTCTGAACCAAACTTTAATATTCATTTTCATTCCTACGCCGATGATACCCAACTGTATTTTAAGGTAACCGGCCCGAAGGAGAGTTATATCAGCTTCAGCTTTGTTTGGTGGAGGTCACATTATGGATAACCAATAACAATCTTCAAATAAATCCTACAACGCCCGGGATCATGATCCTGGGTCCCAAAAACCTATTAAACGATTCCTTATGCCACCCTTCATCTGGATCCATGTGATCACTGCGCCGCCCATAACTGCGACGGCCGAAATGCCGACGCCAGTTATGGCGCGGCGCAGTGATCATATAGATCACTGTGCCCGCTCCCCGGCCTGATTTTTCCCTTCCTACCCCCCACCCCCACTCCCGCAACTTACCATTCAAGGCGGCACACACAGCACACTTCTGTGTGTGCTGCCTGCACCCTGCTATCCCTGCGGCGTCAGCTCCTCCCATTAACGTGGGTTAGAGCTGACGCCGCTGGGTGCTTTTCTTTTTTTTTTTTTAGTGTCCCCCGCTTACCAAAATGGTAAGCGGGGGACACCCCGCAACCCCGACCCTCGTTACGGTGCCCAAGCAGAGCGGGGGACACCCCCGCAACCCCCGCACTGCTTGGGCGCAGTAAATGTCGCCCTCATTTTGTGCGCCCCCAAAGTCGCAGTAACTGTGGGGGCGCACAAATGAGGGCGACATTTTTGTACGATTCCCTTCATCTCCATCACTGTTTGGTCTACCGACCACCTTTGCTAACACGATTAAAACTCTTGTAACCATATGGGAGCCTGACATGAGGTTGACCATACAAATGAATAAGGTTGTCAAGTCAATCTTTGTCAATCTTCGATTACTGCGACGTACCCTTCACTACCTTCACCATTCACATCATGCCAAAGTGGTTGGTGCATTGGTTAATATGTGCTAAATAATGCAAATGCATTATATTCATGTCTTCATAACCACTTTTTGCATCAACTTCCATCTTCCTAAGTTCTCCCTAACCTGGGACCTCAGAGACTCTCTGCCCTGGTTACCTGCCGGTCATCATATCACCTTCGAGATACTGTCTTTAGTATTCAGGTGCAGCCCTGGGTAGGCAGAAAGTCCAGTTTTATGAACCCTTGCGACGCCTTAGACCAGCACAGCTTCACCTTTCCACCATTCCTCCTCCTCGTTGCTACTAGAGGAGATCAGTGATTTTCAGTGCTAGGACCCCTCCTCTGGAATAATCTCCCGACTCACCTCCACATTCTGACTCCGCTGTTAGTTTTTCTGAGACATCTGAACATTTTCCCTTTGTCCTAATCCTGCGCTGTCTATTCAATTCCCTATCCCAATCCTCTGGTTAATTACCAAGTATACAAGTCATCTGAAACCATATGCAGTGAGCGCTGCTCCGTACTCAGTCGCGTTCTGCGCCATACACCTGAATAAACCAAATCAAATAAATCAAGCACTTACCTTTACGTCATTTCTGCACTTTAACGACAAACTCATAGTTTGATGGTGCGGTAAAAATGGCAGTAATTACTGGACTTCCAAAAAAGTGGCAGTATCGGAATTACCTCTAGATTTTTCATTAGACCGACAAACTCAGAATGAGCCCCATTACATGTTATTTCATTGAGTAACGAGGGCAGTCGTTAACGAAATAGCATTAAGGACCGGGCCACTGCTTGAGGTAGTGAATGTAATCTCAACGCTACAAAACACACTGGTCCAATGTTCACTTTCCCCTTACAGGGGGTCTACAATATGCAGCTCTCCAGATGGTTTGAACTACTTCTCCTGTGATCCCTCACCATTGACTGTGAGGGCAAGGGCTCATGGGAGTTGTAGTCCAAACCATCTGGAGATACAAAGGTTGCCACGTAACCTCTACGCGTACAGGGTCTTAGCTGGAGTTCTCAATCCCCTATTTATGAGGACCAAGTAAAGAGACGGAAGACGTTGGGCTCATCGCTACAACTGTGGTGCCTTGACCCGGGCATACTTATGCTTCTCTCTCATGCCACCTGCTCCTGGTTCCGGGCAGCACCCTCAAGTGGCCTGTGTGCAGCGTAAGAAATTAAAAGACGCCAAAAGCCACAAAACGAAAAAAGACTTTTACACAAAGTTATGAGGCACTGTACTCGTTGTACTTTTCTCTGCATACTAGTTTCCTGCTTTAGACATGGACCACCTTGCTGTCCCATCATGCAATAGCCATTTAACACACAGAAAAAGCCAATTGGGAGGATAGCTGAGGTGCAACACGCTTGCCTTGGGAGCAACGTAGAGCAACACTGGTTCGATCCCCGGCCCCGCACTTAGAAACCTCTGGGTATTATGCAAGTTCTAGATAGTCTTTTATAAAAGCGTAAAACAGGCCCCTGTACAGCATTCCTTGCTCCTCAATTCCGCTCTCTATGGCAAAAAACGCATCAATTTGGGCGCGTTCTGCCATGCGCATGCGCGTGCCGCTAAAGAAAGAGGCAGCCTGTGCACGAGTCATTTCTGGGCAATTATGGTTCATAAAATCTTATCTGACTGAATTTCATGATCCTGCAGCACCTGGCACTGGAGACAGTGCGGCAAATATTCTTTTTGGCAAAAACATTCAAGCATGGTTCTTGGGAAATCGATGATGTCAGACTGGCATAAAAGGCTGGCATGCTGATACTTTTATGAGCAGGTTGGCTCACGCCTCCCAAGGATTAGTTGTCTAGAAAGTTTATGTACGAATATTTGCACAAAGGGGAATCCCCGATGGATCCACCTGTGTTGGTACACAATCCATACACCAGGATTCTGGTCAAACTACAGTTTGCCATCTGCCCCCCACCAGTAGCAAAAATCCTCGTGCCCTCCTGATCCCTGACAGCCCAGAGAGGAATGTGATACCATTTCATTTCAGAACGCTTTATTTCGACAGAAAATGTCCCAACAGCAACATCCAACATCACAATTCATTAAAATGATGCATACAAAGAAGAGTAATGGCGCCACACACTAGATACAACAATTGAATAAAACACAATATCATCAACATGTGGGAATCTCCTGCAGTAGCCCACCACAAGGAGTGGGGCCCTGCACCCCAAAACCCTTCAACAACCATCCTAAAGCTAACAGAACAGACCCCCCCACTACAAGAGATGTCAAGGTCCTTAAAAGGATTCCTTTTTTTAAAATATATTTTTCCTCTGCGTATAATGAGATACACAATAAATTACATATAATTCATCAGGACTGTTATCTCATAAACATAATGAAACAGTGAGTAGAAATCATATGGTTCATTACTAAAATTCTAAAAACCCTTACAAAAAGGTGAGCTCTTGTCCTAGAGCCCCCTCTCCAATCCACCAAACTGCTTAGACCCTCCCCCCCCTCTACCCCTCCCCCACTCAGTTGAACCCATGGCATTTCTCGGGATCGCCCAGACTTCTCTCTGATGAACAACGATTGCTTGAATGCGCTTGGTAGGTCCTCCCCCTCGGGTCCCATATAGATCAGGAGGACACCCCACCCCATTCCCCGGATTTCAGCACAAGTCCAAATCAGTTTGAGGGTTTGTGGCTTGGCGAAGCGTTGTTCCTTATCCAATTCCACACTGTTTCACCAATCAGCACCACATGTTGCATAGTTACCTGTTAGGACCCTCCAGGCATTACTAGCTACACGGCATTAGGACACCCCGCCCCGTTCCCCGGATTCCAGCACTTTCACAGGTGAGGCGGTTGCCTTAAATTGGCGAAACGTCAATGTGGCGGTAGAACGAGCCGTCCCGACACTAGGAACAAAACTCCAGGTCCAGGCCCTAGGATACACAGTTTGCAAGATATTTGCATTGCAATGCTCTGCAATGAACTGCACCACACCAGGGTGGTGCGGCAGGTGGGGAGAGAGCACAGAAGGTCCCAGTATGCAGCAGCTCACCAGCTCTCGCCTCCCCCCCAACGTCTGCTCCGGGACATGTCAGCCAGTCACACGCGCCCATTCTCAGTGCTGTTTACTTCAGGGTGCAAAGTACATCAAGTGATAAGCGAATCGGAACAGCGACCTACGGGATCAGTGTTATCATGTCTGTCTACAGAACCCGTTCGGAGAACGGGTACTACTGCTAGTAAATGATCAAATAGAGTGTGTACGTTCATGGGAGATAATGTGCGATTAGACTCCATCCTGAAAATGGGGAGCCTGAGAATAATCTCACTCTTGAGTCGGCCCCCAAAATCCTGTCTCTTTAGCATAGGGCCCACAAAGCCGGCCAAGGAAATAAAAGACCCTTAATCACGAAGAGAGGGGTGCTAAGAGCAGGAATGTAGGGTGGCTAAAACACAGCTAATGGGTAGGATAGAGGCCCAAGGGCTGGGAGAGAGAGGAAATGGGGGGCGGGGAACCTTGTTGGAAACCACGTAGGTAGGAAGTAAGCCTATTTCCTCTTGGTTCCACTTATTGTCTGGGAGTTAAAAAAAAACACAGGGCGGTCCGGATGAAGAATCCTCGGTATGCAGTGATGAAATTGTGGCAAAAATGTCACCTGTACAAAAAATCGTGGCAAAAATGCCGTGGTTTGACCCGTTAAAGGTGTCCCCCTTTGCGGGGGTGTCCCCAGCTCCCCTTAAATGGTATAATGGGTCTGGAGCTTGCGGGGGCGTCCACCGCAACCTTTACATGGATTGCGGCGACAAAACCACAGTCTTTTTGCCACAATATTTTGTGTCCACTGCCATTTGTGCCGTGATTTTAACCCATGAAACCGAATCCTCAGGATCCAGGACCAGGTCGTGCCAGTGGTGCCGTTGCTTCACCTGTCCTTGGGTCTTATGGAGGCTGGTGGCATGTGTTTATTTCTATTTGCACCGGGATGTGCTTTTAAATAAATTTCCTTTCAGCAGCAGGCAGACGCTGATAAAGCGACCCCCCCCCCACCTCCTTTTAGGGTAACCATGGCTCATAAGGACCCTTACTCATCACTGTGGATGACAACCGCAGGGGGATAAAATGATGAGTCGAAAAGAATGTTCAGTTGAAATATATGTGCAAGTGAATTCTGGTGAAAAGAAGCACAGTTTGGACTGACTGCAGAAGGCGTGGTTTTATAATCCGTGCACTAAACTACATTTTAAAATATCCATACGCTCGCTGGCAAGATGGGGTTCCGCGTTAGCACGCAAAGTTTAGTCACATGCTTGCCAACGGCAGCACAAGCCTCTGATTATGTAAGGCTGTGCACGCAGCTAACTTCTAGAGCGAGCAGACCTAGCTTCAAGAAAAATTCTGATAAGAGGTGGTAAGGGTAATCAGGATGCCGGCACACACCTGGGCTGATATCTTTCAGGAGGTGTAAGGACTGCTCCAGGAGAGTCCAGAGTGTGGCTGCTTTCCCATAAGGGCAGTATTGCACTATTTGGAAGGAGTGAAAAACCTCCTAAAGTCAAGAATTCTTTTACCTTGCTCACTGGTTGCAATGTAAGATGATTTCAAGGGGGTGGGGGGTGGCGGCGGAGGTTGGCGCGCGCGGTCGGGATTGTCTGAAGTGTCTTGTTGGTGTACGTTTCCTGTGTTCACCTCGCAGCTGGTGCTATTGATTATCTAGTGAGTTTGATGTCTTTGCGTCTCCTGGCTACTAGTCAGGGGCACCAGGTGGAGGTCTGGATGCCAGGGAGCGGTGCACCCTCTTCACAAGAAACATCTTGGACACATGGGGGTCAGTTAGTACCTCCATAAGTGTTTTTTCAACAGATTGTTCCATATTTGTAATGGGAGTGGACTCCGGTATGCCAAGGATGCGCACGTTATTGCGCCGCAACCTTCCTGCTAGGTCATCATTTTTAGCAGTGATTTTCTTGACAGTTTGTTGTAGAAGGGAGACCTCCCTTGGTAAGCCCAAAACCTTGTCCTCCCATGCGCCCACATAATTTGTCTATTTGCACCGCAGATGTCTCTACCTTGGAGGTCAAGGCATCCATTTTTGTGCCAAGGAAGTCTGTGCTATTTTTCAGGGCCAGTAGAGTATGGTTAAGGGCTGTAACGTCCAGCTTGGAGGGGCCCGGAGCGGCCAGCTGAGGAGGCGGCGGTGCATCCATTTTGGTGTATTAGTCCAGCTTAGATTGTTTCTTGGGGTTCACCTTCACGCCCCACAATGGAAAATGTCAATAATCCCAAACGTTCGGCCAAAGCTTCTTCTTGTGTGTGCACGCGTACCTCGTGTTGCCAGCAAGCCAAGCAGCGTGTCGGTCATGCTGAGATCAACCAGCACAGCATGTTATCAAAACACTCCCCGCTCCAACTCTGCATGTATGCTCAACATGCGAGAATAGTTCTGCTGTGGCACTGTTGAAAAAATCTGCCCGTAATCAGGGGACCCGGCGGCGCTCTGGCGATTCCAGCACCCAGAGCAGCCGCGCTCCAGGTGAAGGATAATAGTTTGTTTCACTTGCGAGTCGCTGGGAAGCCTTCAGAGCTTGAAATATACCCTCATTCGCGAAGTCATAGCCCGCTGGCAGACCGCCAGGCTTAGTGGGATGCAGCAGGCGGCGGCGCAGGTACACAAGAGTGGTCGCGGTTCAGCACAGGCATCCACCAGTGTTGCTACAGGGGGAGAAGAGAGCTTGGCTGAACCTGTTGGACCCTCTCCGGGGGGCAAGGCCTCTGCACTCGCGGCTCACAGGACAGATCCGGGATGTGCCTCCACCCGGTCAGGTGAGCCTCGCACTGCTTCCCCAAGCACAACGATCACCTGCAGTGGTGGAGCGCGGGGCTGCAGGGGACACTAGAGGCCCACCTGAATGTTCGCTACGGCGGGGCCGGTGCAGTCGGCACAGGTACTGCCAAGCCGTCGGCTCCTCACATCCTCAGGCCACATGTATTTGCCACAGGTTCCGGTGATTAGGGAACTCTGCTACGCCTGCTGCCCCGTTCACACACAGGCCGCGCACGGAACCTCCGACCCCGCACAGCCGCAGTTTCCCTCGGCTCACGGGTGTTTCTTTTCTCCAGTACCACTACAGACCCCCCATAGAGACCTTGAATGGTTTTTCGGGTGCAGGAAGGCGAGGATATGCGGAAGGATAGTTGAGCCCCAACCAGAGCTCTTTCAGGCAGCGACCATCTTCAACATCGCACAACAGCACCCCCCTCATGTAGAATTAACTTTCTGGATCAGGTAAACAACCATTAGAGACATCTAGAAGACTTTTACTGTAAAAAGCTAAATTTGCGCCATGCTATGTCCCAGCTCCTGGTTCCCCAGTGGTAGCTGCTGCCTACTAGGTGATGCCCTAAAACCAGCAGCTTGTTTTAGCTCCTTCGCATGAAATTGTAATTTCGACCCCTGTATGCTCAGCAAATTCATATTATTTTACACAACCAAAATAAATATATGGGATTTCATTGAACTTTTAGCGCATTAAATACCTTAATTTGTTTCTTCATATGCTTTGGGGGTCAGAATGTTCAGGTGAAATCCCTACTGGGGGTCAATGTCAGCTGACACACGTGGTGAAGCACTGTATTCCTCTTGACACCTGCATTTTGATGCCATCTCTTGTGCAGTGTTCTATTTTTGGGGTTTGCACCAGGCTCCGCTGCCACTGTCATGGCCGTCTGGCGCTCTGGCGGATCTGAGAGAGGTGGGTGGGTGGGTGAGGTTAGTGGAGGGAGATGAGAAAGTGCAAGATAGCTTTGTGGCTGTGTTGATGCGTGCAGGCCGGAAGTACTCTGCGTTCTGTGTGAGGATCATTTTCTAGGCTTTCTGTGTCAAGAGCAGAGGAGCATTTGTGTCTGAAAGGGTTCCTCTTGTGCCCATGGTGATAGGAAGCATTGACCCTTGGTTGTAGAGGTGCTGTATTCTGATCTCTGATGTCTGCTGTGAGGGTTGTTCCGTTGTCATGTGGGGCAAATGGGAGCAGAGAGCAAGAAGCAGGAGTGGGGGTAGACAATGGCAGGATGAAGAATCTGAAGGCAAGGGGAGAAATAATTTTGGAGAGGGGGCAAATAGAGACACAGTAATGGGCTGATGAAGTGTGGTAATATGTCCCATCAGTGGGCGAGTGGGTGTGGTGATGTCCTTACTTCCCCTTGACCAGGGACAACTATCCATGTCTCTCTCTCCCTCTCTCTCTACCTCTCTCTATCTCTCGCTATTGCTCTGTCTATCTCTCTCTCTATATATATATATATATCTCTATCTACGTTTATATCTCTTTATCTGTCTATCTCTCTATTTCTCTATTTCTCTCGCTCTCTGTCTCTCTATCTATTTATCTATCTATACCTTCTCTCTATCTCTCCCTCTGTGCATCTCTCTCTCTCTCTCTCTCTCTCTCTCTCTATCTACCCCTATCTATGTATATCTCTCTATCTTTCTATCTCTCCGTCTGTCTATTTCTCTATGTCTATCCCATCATCTATCTCGTTATCTGTATATCTCTACATCTGTATATCTACCTATATCTATGTATCTCTCTATCTCTCGTTCTATCTGTCTCTCTCTCTCTCTCTCTCTATCTCTCGTTCTATCTCTCTCTCTCTCTCTCTCTCTCTCTATCTCCCTGTCTCCCTAGCTCTGTGTCAATCTCTCTCTCTCTATCTCTCCTCTGACTATCTCTCTCTCTCTCTCTCTCTCTCTCTCTCTCTCTCTATCTCTATCTACCGCTATCTATGTATCTCTCGCTCTATCTTTCTATCTTTCTATCTCTATCTGTCTCTTTCTCTCTGTCTATCTGGTCATCTATCTATCTGTTTATCTGTCTATATCTATGTATCTCTCTATCTCCCTCTCTATCTCTCTATCTCCCTCTCTATCTCTCTTTCTCTTTCTTTCTCTCTCTCTCTCCCTGTCTATGTCTCTCCCTGTCTCTCTATCACTCTGTCTATCTCTCCCTCTCCTCTGTCTCTCTCTCTCTTATCTCTCTCTATCTACCTCTATCTATGTCTCTCTCTCGATCTTTCTATCGCTCTCTCTATTTCTCTTTCTCTGTCTCTCTCTCTGTCTATCTAGTCATCTATCTCATTATCTGTCTATCTCTCTATCTCTATCTCTATATCTATCTATATCCATGTATCTCTCTATCTCCCTCTCTATCTCTCTGTCTCCCTATTTCTCACTCTCTCTCTCTCTTTCTCTCTCTCGCGCTCTCTCTCCCCATATCTCCCTTTCTGTTTATCTCTCTATCACCAATTCGAAAGTGCAAACAACCCATCAGGCATCTGGAATGATCATTGGGTATTTGTTCTGTGAGCAGGAGATTAGCATGAAATGTTGCTTTTTATATGATAGTGAGTAGGGCCATGAAGTTGGTTCTGAGATAAAACAAGTGCCTCGCGCCTCGTGCCTCGCTTATGGACATGAAGCCAATGCAGGGATGATGGGGTCATGCCTGGGAGCATGTGTGACTACTCGAAGACCGCTGACAGCCAATGGAGGCAGGCCAAGTGATAAAGCATTACAGTAGTCCATTCTTATGACAGCACCGGGCCGGAAATAGTCAGACAATTCTCCCTAGAAATGAATTTCCCAATTTGATGAAGAAACATCCAAAAGTAGTTGGAAGATGTTACTGCAGTCCAGACCTGTTGTTTCATAGACAGTGTGGAGTCAAAGGAGACTCCCATACCTTTAGCTTTGCAAGAGGTAGGAAAGGGTGCAGCTGAAATAGGAATTCCACTGTATAAGCATTTTGATCAAATTTGGTGGCCTTCTCTGTTTCAGATTTGTTGCAGCTCAGCCAAATATCTTGCGTCGAATCCCACAATTCTGTCAAAAAGATCTTTAGTTCGTATGGTTTCAAAAACCTGTATCTGGGAGGCAGAGAAGGGCTTTCCTTGTGGCAGGCAGTTTTATAAGATAAAATAGTCTTTTTATAATGCGCTTAAAACCCAGAGGTTTCTAAGCGCGGACCCGGGGATCGAACCTGTGTTGCTCCATGTCATCGTGCTTCCAAGGCGAGCACGTTGCCCCTGAGCTATCCTCCTGAGACATGACCTCTTATATCTATCAACAGTTTACAAATAAGATAGAGAAGTAACTCACCTGAAGGATCCTGTGGATAAGATGAACCTCCATGTTGGGAGGGCATGGCCCGTCCCCCGTAAAGGCCAGCAATGCTAAAAGGACAACACAAAGTTCACAGTTAGTTCCATGTTACTCAGGGAATCTGCTAGTGGCCTCATCGCAGCATATCCGCAGCAGGATATGGTCCTTCTAGCAAATATGAACCCCCCACAAAGCCGCTCTTCACCAAGTTCCCTCAAAATGCTGCTCTCTCATGAGGATCTCTTTATGCGCACTATACCTTCCTCACAAGGTAGTGTGGGTGGTGCACAGCTCTAGTCGGCTTCTACTATTTTGGTGCAAGACGCCAACTAACATATGCCGGGTGATGTTACGCCTTATTTACTGAACAGCAGCTCTTACAAAAATGCCTTATTGAGGTGAGGTACAAACAGCAGTGGTCAGGATCAGTTGTGCACAGTGACGCGTGCCATTTCAGAGCAATCTGTTTACTTTAATGTATAGCATCCCATCATCAACTTATTTTTTCAATTATTTTAGTCATTAAGGACTTTTAGCACATGGAAGTTATTCTTGGCTTCCTCTCAACCAATCAGAAGGTTCGGAGTGCAGCCACTTGCTGCAGATATTGGCTGCATGCTTAATATTTAACCCTGACGACCGGGGCCAGGTAATTCCGCTCAGGCTTTAACGTTAGCCCTGGGGATTACCTGCCCCAGTAAGGCCCCTGTCTGGAGGAGGCTATTGTTATTAGTATCCCGGGCACTTTGTACCAGGATACTAATCATTTTTTTTTGCAATTTCTTCACTTGAAAAGAACTACAGAAGAAAATGGCCACCATGGATCAGGGAGAAGGGAACTTCACATAGTCCCTTCTCCGTTTCCATTATGGACATTGCCACGGTGGAGCAGCGCCGGGAACAAAGTGTTCCCAGCACTGACAAGGGATGAAGGAGCGCAAGGTAAGTGAGGATGGGGGGGGGGCGAGTGGGGGATGTGGATATTGGGCTGGGAGGAAGAAGGGGAAGGGGGCGGGGTTCACACTTATCTCAGTATAGGCAGGGAAGATGGTGCTCTCCCGCTTCCAAGGAGGCTCGGAGCAGGGGTTTTCGTTGGGAGCCTCCACATTGACTGAGAGGCTGTCCCCCCCACAGCTGTGTACTAATGTGACTTCAAAGGCAGACAGAAAAACAACAAAAAGCAATTTTCAAGCAAGAATTCTTTTAACAACACATGGGCCTCATTACAAGTATGGAGGTAAGGCAAGAACAGCGCCAGTATCGTTACCGGCACCATTGCTACCGTACCGCCATGTTAGGAGATCTGCTCGCGGGTGCCCTTGCAGCCACGAGGTCTGACCTGGATGGTAGCACCGGTACCATTATTAACGGTACCGGTGCTACCACCCTCCCCATTCCCATTCAGCCCCATGGGGCCGAATGGGGATGGGGAGTTGCTTATTACCGGCACCCGCGAATGGACAATTACCGGGCCCGCCAAACTCGGCATGACCCGGTAATTGCCCATTTGCGGGTGCCGGAAAAAAATGGATACCGGCAGCAGCCATGCCTGTATTACCGCTAGCCTTGTAATGAGGCCCATTCTCTCTCTTTGAGGATTTATTTTCAATGCAACATCGGCATTAATACACCAAAGAGGAAGCTAAAACAGGTGAAAATGATTTCACTTTCTTATATAGACGGGTTTTACCAGGTGGTCGAAGTGGGCGGGAGCGGTTGGGAGCGGTGCTCCTCTATTTGTTTTATTACGCTTCACTGTTCCTATACTTTTATTTTAAAATGAAACCGTTCCGGAATGGTTTCATTTTAAAATAAAAGGGTAAGAGGAAGTTAAAACTTGCCCTTCAGTGCACTGCATCGGGGCAGCTGGGAGGGGTGGCTTTAATATTTATCATGCCCCTTACGAGGTGCGAATGGTGGGTGATTAGAAAGGGGAGGGCGTGTAAAGCTGTATGCTGTGGGGGACAACGAATAAAGTTAATGGGGTCATTTAAAATTAATTTTTCATTTTATTTTGCTTTGTTTCTTTCAGCCTTTACACAGTGGTAGGGGTAGAATTGAGGAAAGGTGGGACCCAGGTAGGGTTTGTATTGGGTGTGGGATGGGGTGATGGGATGGGGTTTATGGGGGGCAGGCCAGCAGGGAACATAGTTCCATTACCACTGTACTTTTGTACACCTCGATCACCGTTTTACCTTTAAATCACACCGAATGCATGTTTATATAAAAACCTTTCCGGTTGAAAACAGTTCGCAATAAAAAATATTTTAAATATTACAAACTAAAATCAAATGTTAATGACTAGCAGGGTTTGAGTATTTATTTTAGTCACTATTAAACATTTTCTACTTGACAACCACCACTTTAAAAACTATACTGCAATTACGAGTAAGTGCTAATAGCCTTATAGACATGGGGGGGGGGGGCAGGGGGAGTCATTATGGCTTGTGATAATGACACTTCCCCTACCTCTGACTCCATACTGTGTTGGGGGGGCATTATTGCACGATGATGACCCCTCCCCCTCGGTAAATAAGGCTACATTACAACATGCTTATAGCACTGGGAACTAGTTTCATGGTGCAGGGGTTGGCGGGGGAAAACTGACTGATGTATACAGAAGGGATGTAGGAGGAAGGGGGAGCTGGAAGGTGGAATATTTCATGGCAGAGATATGAAAAAATCAGAATGGGGTTCTATTCTAGGATAAAACTTAGGCGACCCTTTGGGGAGTGTGTCACCAAGTTCCAGCATTTTGGGGCAAATGCATTCCTAAATGGTATGGCCCACTGGAAAATGCAGACCATCTTTGTGTGAGTATTTTACCATGGAGCTGCGATAATGCTGTCAATGTTGATGTCGGAACGGCCAAAATGTCACAGTTCCGTACTTCTGTTTCTTGAGAAGCTTGAGGTGTCTGGATAAACATGAGCTTCAGCGCAGCACTATTTCAAAATGGAAAAGCATTCCTTTAAGTTATGGCACGGGCCTCATTACGAGTTTGGTGGTTTCTGGGTGGTAAATCTGCTCGAATACCACCCAACTGTATTACCGTTACCGCTACTTAGTCCGGCGGAATTGCCACTGGATTACAAGTGCTGGTGGTGGAGTGAACCCGCATTTTCTTGAGTCCATAGGTCTCAATAGGGCATTTTTCAGCGGAATTTTGCAGAAAGCTGGGGATTCTGCAGAAAGCTGGGGGATTTTGCAGAAAGCTGGGGATTTAGCAGAAAGCTGGGGATTTTGCAGAAAGCTGGGGGATTTTGCAGAAAGCTGGGGGATTCTGCAGAAAGCTGGAGGATTTTGCAGAAAGCCGGGGGATTCACATCAAGGTCATGGCTGGAGATTAATTCTCCAACTTTCCACAAATCCTTTAGTTGGGCGGTGAGGTAATGCGGCTGTATACGGTAATACCACCACATTTAACCTGCACCGCTCAGCTTGTAAGGAGGCCCCTATTTGGAGTGTGTGTGTTGGGAGGCGACTCTCATGGGTTGAATACATCTCACAGTTTAAGCACTCATTCTTGAATGACAGAGCCGCAACCATTATGACTTTAAAGGTAATTTTGTCACTAACTCAGAAGCAATGAATGAATACAAAATATAACCTCTTTGCTTCCCTTTTTTCAGATATCCCCTCCTCCCCCCTCACTTCTCTCTCTTTTCATGGAGTGAATGCTGTTTGATTGGATGTAGGCGTGTGCTATAAATTGTGTTAATGGCTATGAATACATTTTTGTGTAAATTTAAATTAGAGTATTAGTATGTAAAACACTTTGGGCCCAATTCATGGAATTTTTTGCACGGTTCAAAGTGACTTTGCACTGCTGAAAAGTGACTTTGCACTGCCGACACAAACCCTGATTCATGGAACTGTCCAAAGTGTATTATTGCAGTACAAAGTCAGTGAAAAGTTCATTTTGTACTGCAAAAATTACTTTGCAATGAGTTTGCAATGAGGTTCCATGAATCAGGGTTTGTGTCGGCAGTGCAAAGTCACTTTGAACCGTGCACAAATGTGCATGAATCAGGAACAACATATTTCAGTTAAATATCAGTGTCATATAGTCATGCATTTTTGGCGTATTTCTTGGGGTTTACACCTCTGAGCTCGCGTTAAAGTATTCCTAAGTAATGATACAGAATTCTACATTTTAACAACTGTTTAGCCCTTTGCACTTTTCTAATTACTCGGTCACATGTTGCAACATTGCATTCTTGTTACGCTTTTGATTGGTTGATTCTAATCTACCATTCTTTGCTGTGCTATCGCTAAAGCGAAAACAAAATCATACATTGGTTTCAGCCTATGCATTTGTTGTGTAACATAACTAACTGGAAGGCAATACAAGGTCATGCTTGTGTGTCAGTTTTATGATACTGCGTCCACTGTTTGGCTCTTTCGGTTTCATGGTTTATAGGAGCAGAAATGTACCAAGCAAAAAAAAAACACACCGCGTAGTATCAAGCAAACGATCGACCTAACCTCTGAGCCGAACATTGGAGAAGACACAGAGTTTGTTTCACTTCATTGTAATCCTACTCTCTATATCATTCTCGAAGGATGTCTGTGCACTGGGGATTAGGGTGCAGTGGTAGTGGAGGAGTTTGGATGGGTAGGGGGTGCAGGGGATGCGGGAACCACAGATGGTGAGAAATAGGGTTAATCAGAACGATCAGCGAATGGTGGGATGTCCTTTGAAGAGTAGGCTCTTAGGCTTCTTCCCGAAGTGTGGGATAGCGAAGGGGAGTCATATCTGCGTTGGTGAGCAGCAGGAGAAGGCGGATAGCTGGCCTAAGCTGCCATAGTGTCAGAATCCCTTTGCAACATTAGTGTGGCCCTTCCCTACTTCTACTCAGCATGTCATCATGTGCACAGCTGGAAACAGTATTCCCTGATCGCTTAATTATATTGGGATGGGTAGATTAATGCGCAGGAGAATTTGTCGAGATCAATTTCAACAAATTTCTTCAATCGAATTTCGTCACAAATGTATGCAGGGGGGGTGAGTAAGAGTAATAAATAAGTTGGGGATTAAAGGGGGGCTGTGGTGGGTCTCCCCTTGCATATATTTGCGGCAAAATGGTTAACATAAAAATTGTTGATATCGAATTCAACAAATTCTCCTCCATCAAATCACATAGAATCATTATTTTTGATGTGCCCTTGGCAATTTCCATTGGTAGTAATTTCAAAGCAATTTGTTGGACTACGAAGCAATTGATGAATGCTTCGTAGTCCAACTACGAAGCATTCATCTTATTTTCTGGCTCCGCATTTGCATTTCGCCAACAGACTCAGCCTGTTATTTCATGAACGCCTGTAGACCTTACAAACACGCTCATACCAATGAGCCTTTGCCTGTTCACATGTTCACCGACAGGTTCTCCAACAGTCAGATCCACTCTGCTCTATGAAGGATATGCTGATTTTAGTTGTCTGGAGTTATTATGCCTGCTCCACTCATCACATGTTGCATCCACAGGACACTTCTGGCAGTCATTCAGTTGCTCCAGCGCTGTGTGATTAAGGGGTCATCAGAGGTAGGAATTGCAAACTCTCTTTTTATACCAATGAGCCATGCCTTCTAGCACCCAAAGCTAAGGAGACACCGCATGTATGTGCATTAACCTCCTCCAACAGGAACCAACAATGAACTCATGGCCAGGGTTCAGTAGCCCAGTAAATGCTGTCAGGGGCATACATTAGGGGTCGCCAGGTGTTGCACATCTGACCCTATCACCCTGACTCTAGGACCTCTCTATATCTGCTTCTGTGGTATTTTGAATTGACTTTGTATGTATTGCCATTGTAAGATTACTCAACCACTCTCTTTAATTTCATTAGGGTCACTGGTTGTCGCCGGGTCACCTCCTGTGAGATGGGGGAAGATATTGCATGGGGGGGAAGATATTACAACTCTGAGTCCTATAATAAGGGGAAGGAAATGCCATATGGCTGTAAGTGTACTGGGTGTTTGTGTTTGCATTGACACTTGCATGGCTATGTGATGCAAGGGGACCCCCAATGAAATGAAATGTGGTCTTAGGGCTGGATTCATGTTAAGCCACTACATGTGAGTGTGAGGTGCCTCGGCTCTAGTGAGGCAGGACTGGTGCAAATGCACACTTATCTGTAGGGACACATGCAGAGAGAGTGTAAAACGCTCGACAGTGAATTGCACTGATTAGAAAAGTGAACCAGCCCCTAGGAATGCCTGCTTAATACGGTCCTATAGTGAACCAACCCCCAGGAATGCACGCTTGGTACAGTCCTATAGTGAACCAACCCCCAGGAATGTATGCTTGGTACAGTCCTATAGTGAACCAACCCCCAGGCCCATGCTTGGTACGGTCCTATAGTGACCCTATCCCCAGGAATGCATGCTTGGTACGGTCCTATAGTGAACCAACCCCCAGGAATGCATGCTTGGTACAGTCCTATAGTGAACCAACCCCCAGGAATGCAAGCTTGGTACGGTCCTATACGGAACTAACCCCCAGGAATGCATGCTTGGTACGATCCTATAGTGAACCAACCCCCAGGAATGCATGCTTAATACGGTCTCATAGTGAACCAAACCCCAGGAATGCATGCTTGGTACGGTCCTATAGTGAACCAACCCCCAGGAATGCATGCTTAATACGGTCTCATAGTGAACCAAACCCCAGGAATGCATGCTTGGTACGGTCCTATAGTGAACCAACCCCAGAAATGCATGCTTGGTACAGTCCTATAGTGAAACAACCCCCAGGAATGCATGCTTGGTACGGTCCCATAGTGAGCCAAGCCACGGAAATGCATGTTTTGTACAGTCCTATAGTGAACCAACCGCCCTGGAATGCATGCTTAGTACAGTCCTATAGTGAACCAACCGCAAGGAACGCATGCTCGGTATGGTCCCATAGTGAGCCAACCCATGGGAATGGATGTTTTGTACAGTCCTATAGTGAACCAACCCCCTGGAATGCATGCTTGGTACGGTCCTATACTGAACCAACCCCCAGGAATGCATGCTTGGTACGATCCTATAGTGAAACAACCCCCAGGAATGCATGCTTGGTACGGTCCCATAGTGAGCCAAGCCAAGGAAATGCATGTTTTGTACAGTCCTATAGTGAACCAACCGCCCTGGAATGCATGCTTAGTACAGTCCTATAGTGAACCAACCCCCTGGAATGCATGCTTGGTACGGTCCTATAGTGAACCAACCCCAGAAATGCATGCTTGGTACAGTCCTATAGTGAAACAACCCCCAGGAATGCATGCTTGGTACGGTCCCATAGTGAGCCAAGCCACGGAAATGCATGTTTTGTACAGTCCTATAGTGAACCAACCGCCCTGGAATGCATTCTTAGTACAGTCCTATAGTGAACCAACCGCCAGGAACGCATGCTCGGTATGGTCCCATAGTGAGCCAACCCATGGGAATGGATGTTTTGTACAGTCCTATAGTGAACCAACCCCCTGGAATGCATGCTTGGTACGGTCCTATACTGAACCAACCCGCAGGAATGCATGCATGCCACGGTCCCATAGTGAGCCAGCCCACATGAATGCATGCTTTGTACACTCTTATAGTGAACCAACCCCCAGGAATGCATGCTTGGTACGATCCTATAGTGTACCAACCCCCAGGAATGCATGCTTGGTACGTCCCAATGCTTATCCTGAAGAAGCACAGCAGAGAAAATAATGGCTTGCTCAGTGAAAGCACCCCACACCAAAGAACATGCTTACCTTGGAAGCATTCAAGAGCCATTTCGTTAACCTCTGGGTCCGAATGGGGAAGCAGAGGTTCCAAGAGGGTCTTCTGAGATAAAAAGAAAAGAAACAATGGAGAGACCATTACAAATGACGCCCCAAACCTACTTAATAGGAGACCTATCGGCAAGGCTGAGGATCAGTAAATACAAAAGCGGATGCAGTTCATAGCTCCACTTAATTAATACTATTCACTATTTGATTTGCACAACAGATGTTGCTAGCATCAAGTACACAGTTTTGGGCTATAAATAAAACAACTGTACGCAAAGTGCTGCTAGCCTACACCTGAGTCTCCACCAGGGTTGGCCTTGTATCCTGCTCAGGAAATGGACTGCAGAAACAATAGATGCCATCTGCCTGGAAAAACACCTCTTCTCCTCAAGAAAGAAAGCCGTGGCTAGATGGTTCACCCCCACCTTAAAGCAATGAAAAGAACGAACCGTAAACTTGGACACGATTGGAGGAAAAACTACGACCAGTGCAAAAGAATAAAATAAGGACTACAAATTCGATCATACAAAGGCGAAATTCTTGAAGCTAAAAACAAACACTACACTGAAGGAATCAGAAAAGCCACCAACACTCAAAGAGTTATTCAACATCGTAAATGAGAAGAGAAACCCACCCGGATGCAACAACTCACCAGTATACTCCCAACAACTATGCAGTGATATCGCAGATCACTTCAAGAACAAAATCACCAACATACAGCGAGTCATACAAAGCAGACCAATCGACCAATTTTACCAGGCGTCCGATCCGGGTCCCGCAAAGGAAAGCTTGTAATAGGCGCTCCCGTAATGAAGGGGGCCGGTCCCGTACCGGCCCCCTTCATTCCGGGAGCGCCAGGGTCGTAATGAGGCCCCATGTGTTTTAAAGTTCATACGAATTGTGAATTTGCAATGGGGATATTTGGCACCTTTTAACTCTACCCTTCCGTTGACTGGGTCTAGAGTCCCGGCCTGCAAAGGTAAGATGCCACAGATTTGACCTGGCTACCATTATAGTGATAGGTCACTGTTGCACCCTGTCCACCTCATTGCATCTCTCATACAAAGTTAATTATATCCCCATCCACAATACAAATATAACTCAGCCATGTCCCACAGTTCCACCTTGAGAAGCCTGCCAGCTTCAGGGAAAGACATTCTGCCAGGGACAGTCACGAGAGCTGCGGGGCGAATCGATGGAATCAGTAGAAAATGTCGAAATAAAAAAGAACGTATGCCATAATTGTTCAAATTTCAGCAGTGCGAAAATTACGTACGGCTGGAATAGCCGAACAATTATGCCATATGTTCACATTACAGTGATGAACAAGGGTAGCAAGGGTTGCAGGAGACAAATAAAGACATTGGAGAAAAAAAATGAAAAAAATGACCGCGTGGTGCAGGTTCACGTGCCGCCGTAAGAATCGGGGTGGTTTTCCCGAGGTAGAAATGTTCGAGGGAGAAATGACTGAAGATTATTTGTTCGAAATAATCTTCGGTCATTTCTCCCCTGATCATTTCAGATGATCCCAAACCCTCTCCCCACACCCCCACCTCAACCCCCTACACACCCCCACCCCCTTAAATACCTTTCCTTCTGTCTCATTTGTCCCTGCAACGCCAGTTCCCTTTTACTTCCGTGATCGGGAACCAGTGCTGCAGGGTCCTTTTCTTTTTTTATTTGTCGGGCAGCTGCGAGGATGTCCTCCACCACCACTGCTCACTATACTGTATAGTATTGTGAGCTGTAGCGAGGTGTTGCGGGGGACCGAGGGACTCCACTGCAGCCTTTTGTTTTTTTGGGTCAGCTGCGGGGGTTCCCTCTGCAACTCCCGCTCACCATACTGTATAGTATGGTGAGCCGGGTGTTTTGCAGCCTTTTTTTTTTTGGACTGCAGGACAGCTGCGGGGGACCCCCCTGCAACCTCTATTCACAGTATATATAGTAAGCAGGGGTTGGGGGGACACCCCCGCAGACCCCGCAGCCCTAAACCAAATCCAGATGACCTAACCAACCAAAAGTCTGAACGAAGGTCGAACATTTGGTGGTACATTCTTTCGAACTTTTAGTTGTTAGGTCATTTGGATAAAGTCATTTTGGCCGAAATCCCGCCGTAAGGTAACTAAGGGGAGTACGGAGGGGGTGATCACATTAGTGAGGGAGACGGGCCAAGGTGAAAATGGCGAAAGGGAAATGTGGGTAAATAAACTCTGGTTTTTCCTTCCGCTGACTTTTCCCTTTCGACATTTTCCCGTATATCCAAATCAATCTGTGCTGGAGTAATATAGACCTCAACCCCCATCAAGTGTGTGCGGAACATTCCAGAAATCTTCCAGAAGCTTTGGAGGACTTGTTCCAACAAGTCAAAAGAGATGTGCGATGCGACCACAGGGATCTACGAAAGGAAAAATTCAAGGGGTGACGAGCTGGTCACAGCAGGTGCACACACATTCTGTCCAAATGTGGTCACGTGTGGGCCTCCCATTGCTCATCATTGTGCTTTGGTCTTAGGGGAGTGCTCGGGCAGCAGAAGCGATTAGATATGAGAAGGCAGACTGCCGCACACTGGGTGAAGAGTTCTATAAAGAGTTGGTTCTACATGCATGATTTGTTGCTGAAATAAAGAGTCTGCAGGGAAGCACCTGGGCTTCGTAGGGGAAGACAGTAGGGAAAACGTGGATATCGCCTCTACGGAAGGGATCTGTCATACAGAATTTGTGGCCATTTGGATAAAGTCTAATTCTACCCAGACCTATTTGCTACCAATGGTGATATCCCTGATGTTGGATCAGCCTACACAGGTCCTTGTAAATGGCACTAGGGCACCATCTTCTGAAGACAGGTCACACGTCAGGCATACTGGAAACCCCTTGTTCTGAGGATTTGACGGGGTGCTCACATTCCAACTTTTTTATGCCTGCTGATAGAAATTCCTAATCCCGCTCCAACAACCTTCCACCAGCCCCAAGGGAAAAGCAGAATTCTGGATGAAAAAAGGGAGACGTTCACATCGCTCTTTGCCGTTTTATCTTTGTCCCTTTCGCTCATATTTTCTTTTCATCTCTTTTTCCCTTTATCCCGATCTTTCACTTCCTTGCAGTCTTTTTCACTCTCGTTTCCTCCCAGGCGTTTTTGTACCCCACCTCACTCACTTTTATTCATCTTTGATACTTTCACTCACTCACTCACTCACTCACTCACTCACTCACTCACTCACTCACTCACTCACTCACTCATTATAGGTATAGTACCTATGTCGCCCATATCTACCTAGCAAGCAATGAAACAATGTACAAAGAGTGCTCTACTCACTCTAATTCAACCATTCATGCACTCTCCCTCACTCCTTGAGTGACTAACAAACTCACTCATGTCCAGGCTTTTCCCAGAATGCCCGGCACTGTTATTGTATCTCATTATGCGTGCAGACGTCGGCAGAACTGTCCTACTATGTTTGTAAAAATCATCACTCGCCCTGACATTGGACAGCCCGGGCATGCGGCCTGGGTAATTTTCCCTTTCAACCCTGTTGTACTCCAACTAATCAAGTTCAAAGATTTGGGGATTTCCAGGTTTTCTGCATCGAGCATTACATGTGTGAATTCTTCCCTCCATAAAACCCATGGCTGATTGGCTAATTGGCTAATTGGATAATTAGACCCCATCCAGGAAGTGGCAACTAGACACTGCAAATGAACTAGCAGCCTCTAGTTGGTACTGGCGTTTCCACTTTACCTCTGAGTGTCAATGTTTTTACCAAACACCTGCAGTCATAATTTCAGTTGTATCCAATGTAATGTGGATGTGACAAAAGCTACAAAGGTATACGCCTTTGCCTGTGTTGTTGATTTTTCACTCATGATATTGTCTCTGTTCAAAAACTTAAAACATCAATAATGGTCCATTCTGAGAGCATTACTAGGTGGTAACGGCCCATGGCCCGTGTTAAAGGCCTGTAAGAAGCAAGGGCTTTTAATCAAGACCAAGGGACGTTACCACCTGGTAATGGCCCAAGCAGGGGGCAATATTGCTATGAGAACATTTCACCAATGAGGGCAAAATGTTCTGTTTAAACCTAGGAGAGACTAGGGGAAAACATCTAAATGTTGAAAAACAGGTCCTACAGCAGCCATTATTGCCTTCTGCCAGGGCGTCTTCTGCAATGGAACTGCCAACATTCCAATGCTCCAATTTGTCACAATTCTTTTAACACTAAGACTGTTGCAAAATGAAAGTCATGCTCTGCCCGTGTCCTGGAGTAACACATGTCATGGCCATGTGACGATCATTGGCCTCTGATTTAAGAGTGGAGTTCGTGTTACCTTTGTGTATTTGACTGATGCTCTGCACGCCTTCTCCGGGTCCCTGGAAAGAGAAGAAGAGTTAGTATTTGGGGGGTCAGAGGGGCGGGGGGATGGGGGGGTTGTCAGTTCCTCTACTCAGACCAAGTTTCAAATCTGTTCAGATTGTGGGTAGCAGATCACCGGTGAGTAGAAAAGTAATGTGATGACATGTAAATGACATACAATATAGAGACCCCATTCCTACAGCCCCATACATTGGCTCAATTAGCAACTAGTGTAGTGGGGGAAATACAAGTCTACACATCCAGCTAGACAAAGGTCACAGTGTAGAGAGGTGGACAATTCCTTACACATCTGCATCAGGAAAAAGGGAAAGTGATTTTAGACAATGCTAAGTGCACAAATCAGATCTGTGCAAAGACACTGTGCCAGTGGCACACTGAGACACAGCCGCTGTGCTGTGCATGTGCAAAGGAGACCACTACACGAAGACCCTCGGCCCAATTCACTTAGTGTTGTACTGGTGAAAATCAGGAGATATCCTGAGCATCTCAGATTTCCTCCTGCTGCCCCATACCGGATTCCCAAAGCCTAAACCAAGAGCCAATCAGGAGCTGGCTGGAGCATCTCTGCGATCCCCTTGACCAGATCCTTACATTGGCGCATCAGCATCTTAAGATCCTCGCGGACATTTCCCGATTTGCTCGAATGCGCCCTCTCTTCGTACAACAAGTAGCACGCCCAGCATCATTTCTGAGAAGACCCTGTGGGATCCGAATGCTATTGGCTGTTTAACAGCGTAACCATGGTGATTGGCATTGATGAATTATGCCATTGCGCAAATGATTTACTCCTCATTAGTGATTTCACAATGTAAACATGTGGGTCAAGTTTGCTCAATTGAAGTGATGCTCTGTACCTCTGGGGATGCATATGCTGGATGTACAGATGGGATTTACTTCCAGGAGATCTGCAGCTTTCTATATTGAAGTGATGCGTGATATTCCTAGCGATGCACCTGCTGGATGTACAGATGGGACCTTCTTCCAGGAGATCTGCAGCTTGCTATATTGAAGTGATGCGAGGTATCCCTAGGAATGCACCTGCTGGATGTACAGATGGGATTTACTTCCAGAATATCTGCAGCTTGCTATATTGAAGTGATGCGTGATATTCCTAGGGATGCACCTGCTGGATGTACAGATGGGACCTTCTTCCAGGAGATCTGCAGCTTGCTATATTGAAGTGATGCGAGGTATCCCTAGGGATGCACCTGCTGGATGTAAAGATGGGACTTAGTTCCAGGAGATGTTCAGCTTGCTATATTGAAGTGATGTGTGTTACCCCTAGGGATGCACCTGCTGGATGTACAGATGGGATTTACTTCCAGGACATCTGCATCTTGCTATATTGAAGTGATGTGTGTTACCCTTAGGGATGCACCTGCTGGATGTACAGATGGGACCTTCTTCCAGGAGATCTGCAGCTTGCTAAATTGAAGTGATGCGTGGTATCCCTAGGGATGCACATGCTGGATGTACAGATGGGACCTTCTTCTAGGAGATCTGCAGATTGCTATATTGAAGTGATGTGTTGTACCCCTAGGGATGCACCTGCTGGATATACAGATGGGACCTTCTTCCAGGAGATCTGCAGCTTGCTATATTGAAGTGATGTGTGGTACCCCTAGGGATGCACTTGCTGGATGTACAGATGGGACCTTCTTCCAGGAGATCTGCAGGTTGCTAAATTGAAGTGATGCGTGGTATCCCTAGGGATGCACATGCTGGATGTACAGATGGGACCTTCTTCTAGGAGATCTGCAGATTGCTATATTGAAGTGATGTGTGGTATCCCTAGGGATGCACCTGCTGGATGTACAGATGGGATTTACTTCCAGGCGATTTTCAGCTTGCTATATTGAAGTGATGTGTGGTACCCCTAGGGATGCACCTGCTGGATGTACAGATGGGATTTACTTCCAGGATATCTGCAGCTTGCTATATTGAAGTGATGTGTGGTATCCCTAGGGATGCACCTGCTGGATGTAAAGATGGGACCTTCTTCCAGGAGATCTGCAGCTTGCTAAATTGAAGTGATGTGTGGTATCCCTAGGGATGCACATACTGGATGTACAGATGGGACCTTCTTCTAGGAGATTTGCAGATTGCTATATTGAAGTGATGTGTGGTACCCCTAGGGATGCACCTGCTGGTTGTACAGATGGGACCTTCTTCCAGGAGATCTGCAGCTTGCTATATTGAAGTGATGTGTGGTATCCCTAGGGATGCACCTGCTGGATGTACAGATGGGATTTACTTCCAGGCGATTTGCAGCTTGCTATATTGAAGTGATGTGTGGTACCCCTAGGGATGCACCTGCTGGATGTACCGATAGGATTTACTTCCAGGATATCTGCAGCTTGCTATATTGAAGTGATGCGTGGTATCCCTAGGGATGCACCTGCTGGTTGTACAGATGGGACCTTCTTCCAGGAGATCTGCAACTTGCTATATTGAAGTGATGTGTGGTACCCCTAGGGATGCACCTGCTGGATGTAGAGATGGGAATTACTTCCATGATATCTGCAGCTTGCTAAATAGAAGTGATACCTGGTAACCCTAGGAATGCACCTGCTATATTGAAGTGGTATGTGGTGTATATGGGACCACCTCCCCACCCAAAAGGTGGTATGCAGCAGTCTTCCTTGGAGGACTTGATGTTCTGTGTGACTGGCGATTCACCTCCTGTGTGTATACGTCAGAATTCCTGAGGTAGAGATGTATACTGCTATAGTGCCATGGGATGTGGCGTGCCTAGGTATGCACCCACCTGGCACCGTGGAGGAGTGCTCCCTCTGACTTGCTCTATGGCAGGGATTTCGTAGGGGCCAATCCCGGGGACTAAATTAAGGATTGTACAAAGTGGATGCAGATGTTGATCTTTGCTGAGTTCTTAGAGGCGGGAAGAAGGTGGGTAGGAGGACTGGGTTGGATAAGTGAATATATTGAATTTTCTGGCATCATGTTGTCTTACTGACATATTTTGAACTTCAATGAAAAGGTTAAAGCAAGAAAACAAAAAGAAGAGCACTTGTTGCGGAATAAGTGCTGCTTCTTTTGATCTGTCGGAATGGACACAGTATATCACGCATGTGCATGATGATGGTGGTGTCATGTGGGCGGTGTGGCTTGGTGTTGGAATTTTGATTATTTGCCCATGCGCGACAGCCCACTCCAACGTTCTGCATTGATGCATACATTCATCTAATCTTAGCTTTACTTGCCACACTAAAGTGCTGGTCTAGTTATTCAGCCTCATCACGAGTTGGGTGGTATCCCGACTGCGATAGTACCCAACTGTATTTCCATTACCGCTCAACCCTCCGGCGGTATTACCGCCGGATCACGGGTTAGGCGGTAACTTTAATTCCCCATTCCCCATTGGATGTAACTTTACACTGGCACAGGATCCTGAATGGACACATCCTCTGTATAGAATGGTGAATATGGTCGCAAAAAGTAGAGGAATGGTAAACAGATACAAATAAAAGTAGTGGAACACCGCCCCCAACCGTACCCGCTCACTTCGATCACTGTGCATGCTACATTCTTACCTGAAGTGCTGCTTGGCGAATGCCAGTAGGATATCCACCAGCTTATCCTGGGGCTTTGTGCTCTGATTCTGAAAAAAAAGTACAATAGGAGTCTAGTTGAGAGCAACGGTAAACCCCCCAAAAAACGAATCGGAAAACTACAAAGCTGAAAAGATCGAGTTTTTTGGTTCGAACTTTGCCCAGATTTTTGTACCCTTTTTAATAAATAGATGGTGGGGGTTGGGTAAGGACATAAATAAAGGTAGGGGGAAGTGGGAGCGGTGGGGGAGGGGTCGCTTAGGGTCTGCCCCTGTATTATTAAAAAAAGAAATAGAAAAAAACATGATCTCTAGCATTATAAGCCTCCGTGCTCAGCGTGATTTCTAACATTATAAGCCTCCCGCTCAGCTTGATCTCTAGCATTATATGCCTCCCTGCTCAGCATGATCTCTAGCATTATATGCCTCCCTGCTCAGCTTGATCTCTAGCATTATAAGCCTCCCTGCTCAGCTTGATCTCTAGCATTATAAGCCTCCCTGCTGAGCTTGATCTCTAGCATTATAAGCCTCCCTGCTCAGCATGATCTCTAGCATTATATGCCTCCCTGCTCAGCTTGATCTCTAGCATTATAAGCCTCCCTGCTCAGCTTGATCTCTAGCATTATAAGCCTCCCTGCTGAGCTTGATCTTTAGCATTATAAGCCTCCCTGCTCAGCCTGATCTCTAGCATTATAAGGCTCCCTGCTCAGCTTGATCTCTAGCATTATAAGCCTCCCTGCTCAGCTTGATCTCTAGCATTATAAGCCTCCCTGCTGAGCTTGATCTCCAGCATTATAAGCCTCCCTGCTGAGCTTGATCTCTAGCATTATAAGCCTCCCTGCTGAGCTTGATCTCTAGCATTATAAGCCTCCCTGCTCAGCATGATCTCTAGCATTATATGCCTCCCTGCTCAGCTTGTTCGCTAGCATTATAAGCCTCCTGGATCAGATTGATCTCTAGCATTATAAGCCTCCCTGCTCAGCTTGATCTCTAGCATTATAAGCCTCCCTGCTCAGCCTGATCTCTAGCATTATAAGGCTCCCTGCTGAGGTTGATCTCTAGCATTATAAGCCTCCCTGCTCAGCTTGATCTCTAGCATTATAAGCCTCCCTGCTCAGCTTGATCTCTAGCATTATAAGCCTCCCTGCTGAGCTTGATCTCTAGCATTATAAGCCTCCCTGCTCAGCTTGATCTCTAGCATTATAAGCCTCCCTGCTCAGCATGATCTCTAGCATTATATGCCTCCCTGCTCAGCATGATCTCTAGCATTATATGCCTCCCGGCTCAGCTTGATCTCTAGCATTATAAGCCTCCCTGCTCAGCTTGATCTCTAGCATTATAAGCCTCTCTGCTCAGCTTGATCTCTAGCATTATAAGCCTCCCTGCTGAGCTTGATCTCTAGCATTATAAGCCTCCCTGCTCAGCATGATCTCTAGCATTATATGCCTCCCTGCTCAGCTTGATCTCTAGCATTATAAGCCTCCCTGCTCAGCTTGATCTCTAGCATTATAAGCCTCCCTGCTCAGCTTGATCTCTAGCATTATAAGCCTCCCTGCTCAGCTTGATCTCTAGCATTATAAGCCTCCCTGCTCAGCTTGATCTCTAGCATTATAAGCCTCCCTGCTCAGCATGATCTCTAGCATTATAAGCCTCCCTGCTCAGCGTGATTGCTAGCATTATAAGCCTCTCTGCTCAGCTTGTTCGCTAGCATTATAAGCCTCCTGGATCAGATTGATCTCTAGCCTTATAAGCCTCCCTTCTAAGCAATTCAAATCCCACCAAGAGGAGGGCGTACTGCACATTAGAAGCAAGGAAATGACACAACAACTGATAATTCAGGCTCTCACCCCATTGAAGCTCCATCACTAATACCGATGGAAGTACTCGCAATACTGAGGGAGTAATCCCAGTGCTAAACTCCATTTTGTTCTTCTGGCCCCCTCCGCAAGGATCTCCTTCAGGTTGTCCCAGTATCCATCTCTTCAGGCCAGGGGGCTTCAGTTCGTTTCCACTGGACTCAGACTTCCAGCAGGCACCTCCTAGCCCATAGACGGCAGCGTCTTTGCTTCACAGTGTGCACCAGCACTTCCACATTCTCCAAGGGGCAATCTTCCTGCTCTTTCTGGGGTGGAGTACCAGGATTTTCCTGGTAAGCAGTCCTCCAAGGCTGCCTTGTGTCAGGCAAGAGTCTCCCATTCAGGAAGGGAGCCGCGTTAAGTATGTCTAACTCCTCTGGGTCCAAGACAGCAAATGACTGTCTGCAGAGTCTTTCAGAATAATGCGGTTGCTGTCTTTCTTGTAAACTGACTTTTGATTAGCTCTTTCTCCAGACTCCTATGTTTCTCGGTTCTGATTGGTTAAATGGGTAAGGGTCGCTTGAGCCTGCAGGTGTTAACTTTTTGCCTCTGGGTGAGGCTTTAAAAAGGCGTGCGGCCTCTTTGTTTTATTTGGATGGTGTTCTGCAGTAGCATGACGCTCCGGGCTTGAGCGAAGAGCAATTGGGGGGCATACAGTGCTTATTCCGAAATTAAAATAACCAAATAAATAACGAAAACATATCGATTTGTTTGGTTATATGTATATATGCTATGTGGGGTAAAGGATAAATACTGGTGGGGGGGTTATCTCGGGGTAATAAAGCTAGGGAAATGGGGGCTTGGGGAGAACCCCCAAAATTTAAAAAGAGAAACAAATTCGATATTTTTTTGCTATTTAAAATTAGTTTAAAAAGATTTTGTTATTATTTCATTAGTTATTATCACATGAACCAATTGCGGATGTACTTATCTTTCAGACAAGCGAGCCGCCGACGCTTCTTCGCTTGATTCGTGTCTCTCGTCCAATTTCATGCTCCCATACCGGCTTGGTCAAGCAGCGCCACCTCCATGATCCTCAGTATTGGAGCTGGGACTTGTAGTTCCCCATTTAAAGGATGGCGAGTACCTCTGGCTCGCCACATAACCCTAGGGGCTCCCCTAGATTTCTCAAGGGGATATCGGCTCAGGAAATCGTCATTGTCATGTGCTTGGCCCTTTCGAAGAATCACCACAAACATATAGGGTTGCAAGGCAAGGAACCATTGTACGATGCCATTGTGATTATCTTTATTATTGGCCAAACAGTGCAGTGGAGCCTGGTAGGAACCAGTCGGAATCTTCACCCCGCCCAGTAATATTTTAATGACTCCACGGCCTGCTTGATAGCTAGGGCCTCAATCTAAATGGGGGAGCACCTCCTCTCCTGCTCAAACAGCATCTGTCTGGTGAACAGGAAAGGGGTTCCCATTGTAGATCGGGGATGACACCGCTCCTAGGCTAACCGGTGAGGTGTGTCTGTAAACTAAATGGCCAGGAGAAGTCTGGCACTCTCAGTTCTGGCGTATTTCAAACACACTCCCTTAGTCGCTATTGGTTTGGTCCCATACCAGTCGGTGTGGCTTGTAATTTTTCATGGTTTCGGAGAGTTGTACCACTATGGTTGAAAAAGCAAGGACACATCCCCAGAAACATCTGATTAGGCCTAAGAAGATTTCGGGTCGCGGCACATTCAAACTACTTTACTCTTCTTCTCCTGAGGTTGTATGAGACCATTCCCCTAAAAAAAGAGCCCAGGTACTTTACTGCATTGTGGGTAGAAGTCATGTGGACCTGCCAATAGTCCTTGGTCAGGTCTACGGTGGAGATGAAGTTAGCTACTGCCAGACACTCAATAAGCTTGTCAATATGAGGCATTGGAAAAAGATTGAATGCTGAGATGTTAACCTTTTGAACATCTGTACAACAGTGCCATGCGCCACCACGTTCTTTAGCAAAACAATAGACGACAACCATTGGCTTTTGGTTAGTTCAATAAACTTCAGGAAGAGCTTAATCTTGATCTGTTGCTTGACAATGTCTCTCTGTGCCTCTGGGATCTGATATGGTATCAGGCATACCAGCTGACCTCTTGGGGCCATGATCTTGGGTAAAAACCTCTCCTCTTCCTGGGTTCTCTGAGAACACATTGGGAAAGGTCCAAAGAATTGTGCCGGTTCTTCTGTGTAAGAATTGCCAGTTATAAGAGTGGTGGGGGGTATAGGAATAAGGAGGGTCACACTGGTTGTGACCAGGTTCTCTTCTCTTCATTCTGTAAGCATTGTGTGTGATAAATCTGATCCTTGTGCCTAATGTGTCCTTGTCTAATCTAATGGTTCAAGTCCCCAATGGCCTCAATTATTTCGCACAGGCCGCACTATTTGGTGATCAGTTTGTTAGCTGAAGTCGGAAACAGCATCATCACCTTATTGCCGCCATTAAAGTTGTATAGGTGTACGTGCTATGGCCAAATGGGTTCTTACTAGCTGCCTATTGAAGGTCCTGTGGGTTTTGGTATCCTGGGTAAACTGTGCACGTTTTACTCTGGTCACTTTGGGCCGTCCAGCTGTTTCCTAAAATATCAGACATGTATCAGGGTTCTTTCTTTCCCATATACCAGCTCGACGGATGAAAAGCTGATTGATGTTTGGGAAGTTTTCCAGGCTGCAAAGCGTATTCACGATAACAGATTTTCCAATTCCTCCCAATTGAGCTTCTCATTTCCATAGGAGGGCTTTTAGCAATTTATGAAACTGCTCCATCAGACCATTGGTCTGGGGATGGTACATAGAGATTCACTGCATTTTAAGGCGTTTTTCCCTATGTCATGAGTTTTGATATAAAGGTGGTTCCTTGGTCTGTCAAAATCTCTTCAGGGTAGATGACTTGGGGGGAAAAAGGTACACGGTGCTTCACAATCGTCTGTAAGATATTATTTTGCTTTAAGTATCATGTGGCATAGTCAAGTATTACCAGGATATATCGTTTGACCTGACTGGATGGTTCAAGGGCACAGACTACATCCAGGGCCACATGAAAATGGTACCTCTGCGGGAGTTGTGGAGGGGTTATCTGCGACAGGATCCCTGAAGGCCTTTTTTTGCAAACCGATCATGCAGTCATGCAGTTCCAGATATGGTTAAAAACGCTAGGCCAATAAAACCGGGATATTCCATGGTCCCTGATTACCAGCTGTAAGACCAGCTGTAAGACTAGAATGGGCCATCTATGGCACTTGTCTTTTCAGTGTGGGAACCGGGACATGATACAAGATTGATCTCATTGCCTTTGGTGCCAGTCTCTGGGGTCTGAGCAGGGCATCCATTTCCATCACCACATGGCAGAAGGGGCCACCCAACCGGGGGTTATCCAGTGAGCAAATGTGGATCTGGGAGATGAAGAACCGAAGACAAACTGCTTCAATACAATGCACATCCTCCTTTGCTCAACAAAAAGCGATGCCATGGAGAGTCTAGAAATCGGAAACGGATTTAAGGAGTGGCGAAATTGGTAAAAAGACCAAAGAACTGAAAGACGCTCGATGACGATACGCCATCTGGTAACCTCGGGTGTAACAGGCCTCTAACACTGTCCCAAATATAAAGACATACGTGCATGACATCTTTCTTGGACAACGGATTGGGTAAATCAGAACAGGTTTGACTTTTAGTTTTGGGGTACAACACACTGCTCCTCCCCATTGCTACATGCAGATTAGGCAAGAACTCAGGAGCTGGTCAGCAAGCGCACTGGGTCACCGCACCCAAGACTGAAACCTCTGGCCAGCCTGCATGGGTACCATGTAATAACGTCCCCGCAACAATGTCCCCCTGACAAAAAAGTCGCCGTTTTTTTGGCGGAGACATTATTACATTGAACATGCGGGGGACAGCCCTGCAACCCGGAATTTCTTTTTCACTTTTACAAGGGGAGCAGGAGACATCCCCGCAACCTGTCCCCATACATCATGTCACCATATATAATGTCACCAATGGTTTTTCCCAGCGACATTATGGATGGGGACATTATTACCTGATAACCCTGCGCTGCATGTACAGGGGGAATCCTGGGCCAACACACCCTTTCATCCTTTCATGAGCACCATTGAGGAGCATAATCACATCTGTTGCTGTATAGTTTCTTTGTCAACGTGTAAACAATATTGAATTACTTGTGGTTGCTCATCACAAGCAGACAGATGGCTACAAGCTATGTGACACCTGATTTGTGTGTGGGGAATTGTGGGGAGAAGAAAGTGTTTAGCCGCAAGACGAAAGCTCACAAGTGGGATTTGGGGATGAAAATACTCACCGGGACATTGTTCTGGATACCATTTTTCTTGCCACCCGGCCCAATTATCTTCATGCTGTTGATAAAACACACACATGTTAATCTTCATTTGAGGAATTCCTTTACAAAGGAAGAACTTTGGGGGAATGGCATTTGTGTTAAATGTAGAGGTAGATGTCAGCTTTTTGACTTCATCCAACAACTCACTTTGGAACCAACAGCGGCCTACAAGCAAAGGAAGATCAGTTGATGTGCCCAGGATCACGGAATTGGTTTATAGTGCGAGGCTAGGACTAGAAACCAGACTGTGTAATCCCTAATCTCTTGATCACTAGACCTCACTTCCTCCCAGCATGAAAGAGACATTTCGGCAAAGAGAAAGACAACCACAGGTCAGGTGGGATATTACCTGGAGAAAGAGACCACCAGGGCAGACTACGTTTTTTTAAGAGTACGTGGGCCCTTGCATGGTGCATGTGCAGTCCAAGTTAAAGTGAAATCCCAGGTCACAAAGGTAGAGGAGCATGTCATATGTCTTTATTTATTTTATTTTATAGTTTTATACAGTACGGAGCAGGTCCATGCGGGCATCAAAGCGCTGTACAGTGTAGAGAAACAGAAAAGGCACCGGTGGCACCAAGGTCATACTTAAACAATTGCCTGAGAGTTGGGGGGCATTACCGCCTGGTAATGGCCCGGTGTCCAAGTTACAGGTTGCATTAACAGGGCCCCCAGCACCATGAACACCAGTGAACGGTGAACCGAGGATAGCACAGGGACAACTCGCTGGTTTCAGAAGCAAAACCACGCAGAGTGCCAGAGGTTCAAATCCTCAATTCGCGCTTGGAAACCGAACTGTATGATGTTAGGCGCATTCTAAAAAAACAATTAAATAAATTACTAGGCAATAATGCTGTCCTCCAATGGTGTTATAGCTATCATCACCTTGCGGTGTCAATAGCTTTTTTTTTTTTGTATTATTGTGAAAGAGTACCATGGTCAGTTCACAAATTAAAACACAACTATCACAGGAAATGGCTGCCATAGAAAAGGGAAGATGGCACTTCTTCTAGTCCCTTCTCCCTTTCCATGGCGGTCAGTGAAGCATTCCAGAGGAATACCTGGAGCCTAACCAGGGACCCAAAAGCACGGCATGCAGTGTCAGGAGAGGCAGCGGGTAAGTGTGCTAGGGAGGTGTGGTTGGGGGAAGTGCGACAGGCGGGAGGCGACAGAGCCACCCGGGAGGAAAGATGGCGGTGTCCTGCTCATCAGGGAGCTCAGGGAGCGGACTAGTCTGTGACTAGATAAAGCTTGCCTTCCGAGCACGCACATTGACTGCCACACCTGCTACATGCACATATTCAGCAACATTCCGTCAGAACATATTTGCACGAACATGTTGTTATGACTAAATCAAACCTCTATAATGTTCGGTTTTACTAGACATCTTATACCAGGGGTCTGCCACCTTTGGCTCTTCAAATATTTAGAACTACGCCTCCCATGGTCCCTCACCAATGACTATGCTTGTTTGCGTCGATGGGAGTTTGTAGTGTGGTAACTACAGCGACACCTGTGCCACTTCACGTGTCTAACTGAGCCTGTGAGGCAGCTTGAGGTTCGAGCGCGAGGAGTGTGGGAAGCTGGAGCCGGGCGAGTGAAGGATGAGACCAGCCCAGCGGGGCTCCTTATACATATTGTTATTCTTAGTTCTGTTCATAAATAAATACTAGTTGTTTCCCACAACGCCGCCGCGCTTTCCTGAGAGCCTCAACCCTACAGAGCTGTAATTCAAAATATCTGGAGAGCCAAAGGTTGCAGACCTCTGTCTTATGTACTGAGCTCCAAAATTAGACAGGGACTCCAGAAAGAACTGGAACTAGAACAGAATATCCTTATTGCGCATGGGAATGTGAGCTGGGGGCAGCGCAGCGCTAGAGAGGGAGGAGCTCTGAGGGAGGCGGGAAAAGGTGGGCAGTACTCAGCCAGGTTAATTTAATGTGAGATCGGTTTCTATGCGTGGTTCCAGGATTGAAACCTCTCTTGCTCTGCGTGGTCTTGTTTCCAAGACCAGCACGTGCCCCTGTGCTATGCTCCGGTCACCTAGGGTCATTCAAAATGTGCGAGGGATACATAAGAAATGGTACCATGTCCAAGTCAATTGACAGAGAGGCCTATCCTGACACGTATTTATTTTTTATTTTTATTTATTGTATTGATTTAAGGTTTGGGTGTCATTTCGATCAGAAATGACGTACACAGGAAAGAGTTCAGGAGACAGAGACAGGCTCCAGTTGGGGTGCTTGTACAGTATATTAAAGGTTTCTGGGAATGAGTATCTAGTTGCTGGGGGAGGCAGGTAATGGATACCGAAACCTGGCACAAGGACAACATAGCAGACATTGGCAGTACACGTAATAAAGGCCTAGTGTCGCAATCCATCATCTAATCCGACAGTATAATAAAAGGCCAGATGTATGTTTGTCCCTGTATGTTGGCCCGGTGCAGTAGCTTCACTTGTTGTCACCACTAGAGGGAGCTGTTGCCTTGGGATATGTAGTGGTCCGACTGAGTGAATGAAATCCTGCACGTTGGCCTGTGTACGCCAGCTCTTACAGTAGTATCATACATAATGGCATATTTACAGCTGAACATAGGAATGGAGAATTGTGGACGGTGTGCCCTGGAGTCCGTGAGGGTTTGCGGGGATACCCCTTTGAAGGGCAGAACTTCAGTCTAATCTTGAAGCATTCAAGAGGTGGGACAGTTTTGATACTTAGGGAAATGCATTCCAGTTGAGCGGGGCAAGTAATGAAAAGGATAGACGTGGGAGGAAGTACAGGGAGGGGAAGGGTAGGGTTCACCAGGGAAAACAAAGGGAAGATGTCCACAAGGACCACGAGCTGAGGACAGAACAGAAGTCAGGAGAAACCCCAGAGATGATGTGGAAAGGAGCTGCGGGCTTGCGTAGGGACGCACGTAGCCCTGCATGAAAATTGGGAAGAGGCAGAGGGCGACCTACCCCTCTGTAAACCGACCGCCTTCAACAAAATGAGCGGGGAAGCCGCAGCTCAATTTATTGGAAAGGAGAGGGTTCTGGAGGTTGGTGGTAGAAATGCTCGAGGGTGGTGGTAGACGCACTCCCACACTTCTTCCAGTCATCTCTGATGTCAAAGGGATCCACCACACTCATTCTTGCATTTGCACCGAGCAGACACAATCCCTTGTGATGAGGGTTGTAGGGGGGCTATCCCTACTGTCCCGAGTAGCCGATCGCCGAAGGACCCTGGGCAGCCACCTGACGAAAGCACTGACTGATTGCAGCCCTGGGAAGCTTTTGGTAGCCCGGCATCCGGTGGGTATGCTTCGTATGCCACGCCTCTCAATCGCAGCCTGTGTTCTTGGCTGTTCTAAGCTTTTGATACAATCCTGATTCGTGGAATTTGTAGCGCAGTGCAAAGTCATTTTGCACTTTGTTGGCAGTGCAAAGTGACTTTGCACTGCGCTAAAAATTCCATGAATCAGTGCGAAACCAGTGCAAAGTCACTTTGCACTACAAAAATACACTTTGCACCACTCTGTGAATCAGGGTGTTTGTAGCCAAAAATAGAATATCAAAAAAGCCAGTATATTGCCAACACTCAATAGGTGGGCACTGCTCGGCACTAATCGCTGGAAAAGATCTCTCCAAGGCAGTGCGGTTCCAGAAAAATAAGAATCTATATTGCAATTTCAAAAAAGCAACTGACGTTTCACTGCTCTCCACAGCTTGGTCGTTCTATTGGCCAGCTAGACAGGAAACTGACATTTAAATCCCATACAACTCACATTATGCTTCCCAGGAACTATATCCGAAGATAGTGTCTATTCGCAAAGGACGAAGGGTCAATAGCACAATTTCAGCACAATTTGCAAGGACAAAAGGGTCCGTTTAAATTGGGCATGATGCATGCTATTCACACTTGGTCCTTGCGAATTGCATACATTCTGCACAATTCACGCGGACAAAGAGGGTACGCGTAAATTGTGCAGAACATATGTTTATTTCTCCAAGTCACATGATGAGAAGCAGGCAGAGCCAGTGACGTCTTTACGGGAGGGCAAAATGGGCACTTGCCCCGGGCCTCCACCTTGGAGGGGGGCCCCAAAATGCAGCTTGATTAAAAGAATTCAGCTCCCATTAGTCACCAAAATTAAATATCACATGTCAGGATTCTTTACGGCGTGCTGCTGAGGCTCTAAACATATTGCCTGCTGTTGTTGACATGCACATTCTGCTCTGACCTTTTCATCCTGTAATGCTTACTATGGTCACTGTTGTATACATAGTTTGTGCAGCCAACGCCTGTAGCATGCACACCTTTCTGTGGCGATTATGTTGATCATGTGCAATAGCCAAATTGAAATGGATATTGATGAATTTGAGTGTCGCGATGGTTCAGAGAATAGCTCAATGAGCTAAGCACTCATTGCAGAGATTGGCGTTCATATGCAAGATTACATTACCAAATTCCAGCAAGGCTGACTCAGCCTTTGCAATGTATGCAGTCGATAAGCCTGCGTGTATATGTACTTTGATTTTTAGCACACCAGGTGTTATCATCACCAATGTACCTGCACCAGATAGCGGTTACTGTAGAAAGTACCATAGCATCAGTATGGTGAAGGTCTAGAATTTGGTTTGTTCAGATGGGGAGTTGGAAAAGCTAGGCAGGCACCTCCAAAGACAAAGTGTTAGTCCACGGAGGTGATTATGTATCCAAATTCCAGACTGTGGAACCGAAACGTTCATGCTTGGATCCTGGCATTGCCATAAAATGATACAGTTATCCTGGACACATCTTTTATCAATGACAGTACTGTGCTGTCTTCTATGGAAAGGATTGTGTTTGGTCATGTGATTTGCATATTTTCCTTGTCAGTTCTGTAAAATTAGATTAGTCTAGTTCAGGCTAAGAAAACACAGTGGTAAAGTGCAGAGATTGCAAAGAGGTTTGCGAATCCCAGCTTCACGTTTTAACCAACATGTGATCCTGGGCATCTCATTTAATCTTGTATTGCATCACCTGTCAAAATTGCCAGTCCCTCAACCTTGAAAATAGTCAGCCCTTCAGAGTGATTTTGTTCTCAGGGCATGATCTTTAAAAAAGACTCAATCATGGTTTCACTGGCTATATGCAGTGTTGCTTACTCTATAATAATAGTGAGATTTGATATAATGCACACTATGGCCACTTTTTTATTTGCTCTCTAATCTCCGTTTGGATATGGACAACCTTCGGGTATCTTCAAAACGTCATCCACTCTTTATGCTATGGTATTTGGAGTTTTATCCTTGCTTCCCATTGGTCACCTGTATCCATGCTCGAGCACTTTTGCATCTGTGAGGCAGCGAATCTGTGTCGTTTGTCTATTCTGGTATAAGTGCAACTTTTTCCTACGAGCTGTGTCCTGCAGTTAAACTCTGCCCGATATACCTTCCTCGTGGCTGCCATTTAGTGAAATGTTTCCTGTACCTATGCTAGAGCACAATTACCCATGTCGTAGACTGCTAATGTTGTCCTTGGAATGCTACTTGTTTATCATTCTGACTTCAAGAATGAAGAGGTTAAGTAGACTGAAATGGTGTTTGTAATCCTTTGTTTGATCTCTGCAAACAACATATCAAGCTGTGGGTTATGATTGTGACGGGGCTGGGGGGCAGTGGTGCAACACGATATTCTATATCCCTTGATTCCTTTGGTAAGGCGGAGGGGGGCCCCAGAGGTGTCCATGCCCCAGTCCCCAAAAGTGCATAAAAATGGCCCTAAGCAGGGCTTCGCTTTAGGTTAATTGAACCGGAAGTAAACACGAATTCCCATCCAAGAACTGACTATAGCAATGCTCTCCACCTCTTGCTTGTCACATGACTTGTGAGCATATTATGTCCTAGGCCATCTCCTCATCTCGAGGGGAAGGTACAGGCAGGAGGGGAATCGTGCATTCTGAAAGCTGCTAATGTGAGGCCAGAGAGCAAGAAACAACAGTGGATGGGGCATATGGGCTAAACTAGATATTATGATTCATGAAGAGGCGGTTGAATGGTAATGTAACGAAGAAGGGGTCTGTGGGCTAACTGGTGTCTAGAATGGGGTCCCCAGAGTGGGTTGCTGGGGAACATCTGGGTATGGATCTGGAGGGAGGGATGAGCATCTGGGTGTGGATCTGGAGGGAGGGATGGGGCATCTGGATGTGGATCTGGAGGGAGGGATGGGGCATCTGGGTGTGGATCTGGAGGCAGGGATGGGGCTTCTGGGTGTCGATCTGGAGAAAGGGATGGGGGACCTAGGTGTGGATCTGGAGGGATGGATGGGGCACCTGGGTGTGGATCTGAAGGGTTGGATGGGGGCACCTGGGTGTGGATCTGGGGGGAGTGGTGGGGGACATCTCGGTGTGGATCTGAAATGAGGGAAGAAGGCACCTGGGTGTGGATCTGGAGCGAGGGTGCAGTGGGGGCACCTGTGTGTAGATCTGGAGCGAGGGTGCGGTGTGGAGCACCTGTTTGTAGATCTGGAGGGAGGGATGGGGCACCTGGTCGTGGATGTGGGGGGATGGACATGGGCATCTGGTTGTGGATCTGAATGGAGGGAAGAAGGCACATGGGTGTGGCTCTGGAGCGAGGGTGCAGTGGGGGCACCTGTGTGTAGATCTAGAGCGAGGGTGCGGTGTGGAGCACCTGTTTGTAGATCTGGAGGGAGGGATGGGGCACCTGGTCGTGGATGTGGGGGGATGGACATGGGCATCTGGTTTGAATGGAGGGAAGAAGGCACATAGTTTGGCTCTGGAGCGAGGGTGCAGTGGGGGCACCTGTGTGTAGATCTGGAGCGAGGGTGCGGTGTGGAGCACCTGTTTGTAGATCTGGAGGGAGGGATGGGGCACCTGGTCGTGGATGTGGGGGGATGGACATGGGCATCTGGTTGTGGATCTGAATGGAGGGAAGAAGGCACATGGGTGTGGCTCTGGAGCGAGGGTGCAGTGGGGGCACCTGTGTGTAAATCTGGAGCGAGGGTGCGGTGTGGAGCACCTGTTTGTAGATCTGGAGGGAGGGATGGGGCACCTGGTCGTGGATGTGGGGGGATGGACATGGGCATCTGGTTGTGGATCTGAAAGGAGGGAAGACGGCACCTGGATGTGGATCTGGAGCGAGGGTGCGGTGGGGCACCTATGTGTAGATCTGGAGGAATGGATGGGCATCTGGGTGTGGATCTGGAGAAAGGGATGGGGCACCTGGCTTTGGCTTTAGAGGGAGGCATACCACATCTGGGTGTGCATCTGGACGGAGGGATGGGGTGTCTGGGTGTGGATCTGGAGGGAATGATAGGGGCACCTGGGTGAGGATCTGCAGGAAGGGGGCATCTGAGTGTGGATCTAGAAGGAGGGATGAGGCATCTGAGTGTGGATCTGGAGAGAGGGGTCGGGTGGGGGCACCTGGGTGTAGATCTGGAGTGAGGGGTGGGGTGGGGGCATCTGGGTGTGGATCTGGAGAGAGGGATGGGGTGGCTGAGTGTGGATCTGGAGGAGGGATGGGGTACCTGGGTGTGGATTTGGAGGGAGGCATGAGCCACCTGGGTGTGCATCTGGAGGGATGGATGGGGACACCTGGGTGTGGATCTGCAGGGTGGGATGGAACATCTTGGTGTGGATCTAGAGCGAAGGGTGGGGTTCTGGGCGTGGATCTGGAAGGAGGGATGGGGCTCTGACTGTGGATCTTGAGGCAAGGATGGGGTTCTGGGTGGGGGTCTGGAGGGAGAGATGGGGCTCTGACTGTGGATCTGGAGGCAAGGATGGGGTTCTGGGTGGGGGTCTGGAGGGAGAGATGGGGCTCTGACTGTGGATCTGGAGGCAAGGATGGGGTTCTGGGTGGGGGTCTGGAGGGAGGGATGGAGCATCTGGGTGTGGATATGGAGGGAGTGATGGGGCATTTGGGTGTGTATCAGAAGAGAGGGATGGGCATCTGGGCGTGGATCTGGAGGGAAGGTTGGGGCTCTGGGTGTGGATCTGGAGGGAGGGATGGGGCAGTTGAGTGTGGATCTTGAGGGAGGGATGGGGCTGTGTGGGTAGAGTGAGGAATGGGGTATGTCGGTCTGGACGGAGGGATGGGGGCTTGTGGGTCTGGAGGGAATTAAGGGGCATGTGGATGTGGGTCTGGAGTGAGGAATGGAGGCATGCAGACCTTGGGGCATCTGCATGTGAATGGGGGACTGTGGCAGGTGGGTCTGGAGAGAAGACTGCAGCATGTGGGTCTGAAAGGAGGAATGGGGGCATGTGAGTCTGGAGGGAGGGTTGGAGCACCTGGATGTGGGGGGGGGTGAGGGATGGGGCATCTGGGTGTGAACAGAGAGAAGGAGCATGTTGGTCTGGAGGGAGGGATGGAGGCATCTGTCTGTGAATGGAGGCATGGGCGCATAGGGCGGGCTGGGGGCATCTGCTTGTTTATGGTGGCATGGTGAGCTGGGGCTCGTGGGTCTGGTATGGTATGCAAAATGTGCACTCATCCCTAGCTATTGCCTAGTGATTTTTCAATCCTGATGACTAAGAAATGATGTGCTGTGTGTATGCATAGAATTGAGGCAAGTGACTTATGTCTGGCTAGTAGCTTGCAAATTTAAATGTTGCCCCTGGATGGGTGCCTGTGGGTCTGTAGAGGAGGCATGGGGGAATGTGGGTCTGGAGTGAAGTGTGGTGGCATATGGGAATTGAGGGAAGGGTAGGGCATGCATGTCCGTGGAGGGATGGGGAATGTGGGTCTGGAGGAAGGGTTAGGAGCATGTGGGTCTACAGGAGGGTTGGGGCATGTGGGTCTACAGGAGAGGGGGCACATGGTTGCTGAGCGATGGGTGGGGGAATCAGGGTGTAGGTCTGGTGGGAGGGTCTGGGCATCTAGGTGTAGCTCTGGAGAGAGGGACGGGGCAGCCACCTGGGTGTGGGTCTGGTGGCAGGGCTGATGGGGACACTGCAGGACAGATGTCGCCATCTAGCTGTCAGTCTGGAGTGAGGGATGTACCATCCATGGTACCCCCAACGTTATGCAGTAGACCTGGAAAGGAGAGTACTTTTAATGCCTGTCTACACTTGCAACTTGGGAATGTGAACCCTTGTTATACGCTAATAATCGCAATTTACAAATCTCAGGCTATTTCTTACATCTTATCCATGTTACCCTGTGCTGTTGGTAGAGTGCTATCTTTCATTAGGTTAAACACCACCTAACCTGTTCTATGTTTTTCTATGACTGTTTACTTCTTTGACTATGTGGCAAGGAGAAGGCGCAAGCACACGAGGCCTGCATGCCTGTGGGTGCACCCGTTATAAGCTTCTGTTATTCTTTGTGCACAGATGAGTGTGTAGTGTGATAAGTCAGTATCGAGATCACAGACAAGGTGACATTTCGGGTAAAGTAGTTATTTATTTGAACACCAAACACCTAAGCTGTCCCTATGTTGCTCTGCCCTACTCTTTAAAAAAAGAGTCTGAAAGAGCGTTTGTCAGGATGCCTGCCAAATTAATCAAAGTGAGCCATGCCGAAACCTATTCTAGCCTGATTCCTGTTTCTACTACTGTAATCTCAAGGGAGTCAAACAAAAGATACGATAAGGGCCTTTGCCAAAACAAAAGAATGGTGGCCATCGTGATGTCTCCTTGCAAGAAATGGCTTCTTCAGACATGCCCTCTGGCACAGCAAACACCTCTTCTACAGCTCTCTCTCCTTTCATCACTGCACCCCATAGAATACAGTTGAGCCCCACAATACATTTGGTCCAGTTGTACACATAGCTCCTGCACCTTTTCCTTCCCAAGCCTTTCCGAGCATCTTATCTATCCCTCGCCCTCATCCCAACTACGTATCCAAAATCCCTCCTCCCTACCACTCCTGAATGTTATACCATACACCTCCCTTGCCTCTCTGACTGGCAAAAGCCCTTCATCCCATAAACTATGGCTGGGGGTGATATTCAGCATAACATATTACTGTTATGTAATGGTTTTGTATATCCACTAACGCAACAGGAAATCATACGTTCTTGTAGTTGGTTTGTGCAGAGTTTACATGTCGCAAGTCTAGAAAGGCAAACTGTAACCATAGGGTGATCATATCTGAGCGAAGAAGCAACCGGCGCAAAAGCCAAGTGAAAAGCATGCTGGGACGCTATAAAAAAAAGTGTGACTCTGAGTAAACTAAAGAAAGTAAGCCTAGTGCTGTAATCCTGCAAATACGTTCTGTAGATGCAAGAATTTGGACTTGGACATTAGGCCCTAACTTTGAGAATAGAGGGATTGGACATGGGCCTTTTGGAACTTGAACACAGACCCTAACTCCTTTTTTTAGAAGTGCCCCTTTTTCACATATTTCATTACTGCTGGCCCCTTTCAGGTTCAAGACCCTAGGTCAAATAGGAGTTATCACCCCACCCTACAGTGTCCAGGACTAACCATTGTGGAAATGGATGGGGTGAGGAGACCCAGAGCTCCATCCCTGTGAAGGTCTTGGAGCCAGTAAAGAACGAGTTGAGTCATTTCCCCACTAGTATTAAAAACAAATATTTATATTATTGTGATATTGGTTGCTTATACTCAACCTTACACAAAAATTAGAACGAAAGCAACAAAATAAATTACATCACATTGGTATCATACATAAGCAATAGACCAAAATGAAAAAGGAAAAAACTTTAAAATGGAATACAATTCAAATTAAATAAGAAAATACCTAAACAAGTTTGATTAAGCGCACCTAGGCAAAATTAAATTATAAAAAACATTAAATTCACAAACATACACCAGTTCATTCTCCACCTAATGCATACCAAACCTCCACGGTGAAGGATCTTTATAACGGAAATGGTCACAGCAGTTTCCTCACCTTGTGATATCTGAATAAAGAGGTCTCCTAAATCCAAGTAGGCAGGATTATGCACAAACTGTCCCAACAACAACAATCTTTGGTTTTGTAAGAAAGGGCAACCCAGCAGGATGTGCTCTCTGGTCTGTATCGCAGCCTTGTTCTCACATCCTTCTGGATATTCCTCAGATGGAGCTATAACAAGACACATGTCTCCAGTGTGAAGCAAATTTAGCCTGTATTTAAAAATATCAAATGGGACATTTTTTAAGGTATCTAGGAATTACCCTAAAAGGTTTATCATAAACTGACAGGCTTTTATACATCTTGAATGACCTCATCCTTGCAATGGTCGCCATCCAGTCTTGCCTAAGTAACATTTTCTTGACCCTGTTAGGATTACTAACGGATCTGGGCTGTTTGTTCGTGCAACATTTGTTTGCAGCCAAACTGCCCGCAGCCTAATTTCTCAGGCCCTGTTTTTTTCGTACATTTTTTATTTGTTTTCCCTGCCACCAATGCTATGGAAGCGGGGGACACCCCTGCAGCCCCTGCTCTTCATGTTCGGTTATTTTGGTCTTGATCAAATTGGTAACACCCAATTCGATCAAAACATCCATACGGACAGCTTTTTTCGATCAAATTGGGTGTTACCTAACTAACTATGTCACTAAGAGATAGTTACAATCTATCTAACACAACCTCTTCACTTTTTCTAAGGTTAGTCAAAGATCGTACCGTAGATCGTTTCATAGCATCTGCAAGATCCTCATACAGGGATCCTGAGGAAGGAACCAACAATTTCCTGTGCAAAGACAAAGGGCCTCATTCCGAGATTGGAGGTAGTCATGGCACTATTTGCGCCATGACTGCCTCCAATAACGGGACAGAGTCCGGTGTTGTTCAATGGGGACTTACCGGTGTAGTCCGACCCTGGCGGGACCGGTAAGTCCCCATTAAACAAACCATTCCCATTTGAGCCCCCATAGGGCTCAATGGGAATGGGGAAGGCACTATTTACGGGCCTGCTAATGGCAGGCCCGTAATTAGGGGCCTGGTCCCCTAACGGGACCTGTAAGGGACGTGTGGTCCGACCACACGTCCCTTGCGGTTTCCGTTAGGGGACCTCGGAATCGGGCGGTAGGGGATCACCGGCACCGGTCTCCTTACCGGTGCCCGGTATCCCCTACCGCCCGACTTGTAATGACCCCCAGGATCTGCCAATCCAGCTGACAACCCAACAATGTTAATCACAATTCAAATCTGAGTGCCGGGTTAGGCAAACAATCCGGTAAGCCTAAGGCTCGTTTCCACACCCTAGACTCAACCTTATACCCCACTAATATGGTCATCCCTTCCTTACCGTGAGTATGGTAAATTCCCCATGCCAATCTATGATGGTAGCGGGCTGCTAGTGACAGGGCTGGTCCAGCTGCTACATGATGTGCCTCCCTGAAAATAGACCAGGTGGATCCTGCAAGCGAGTTACTCCCACCAAGGCACGGTCTATCATCCCCAGTGTTGGGATTGACCCTTCAAAGTCTGTGGGGAATATGTGCTTGGGGGGGTCAGAGTGGAACTCCAGAACAGGAAACTGAGCCCTATGGGGCTAGGAAGTGGAACCCGAGCAATGCCCAGCGACATGGCACCAATGCGCAGCCAGACCGGCTCACAGTTTTCTCAGGCATGCAAACCCTTATCCCTGAAAGGCAGCCCCAGATAATAACCATGGGATTCCAACTGCCAGAAAGCACTACAAGCCAATGCCAGACTTGGGCCAATGGGAGAAGTTAAGGACTGACAAGGGAATAACCAATCTCGGAGAAGCATTCAAGGTCACACATACACATGTTAGAAACAGTAACAGACTCCATAGGTATAAAAGTGGCTTGGGAACTTCCGTCAGCGTCCTGGACCTGGAAGAGGCGGATGTATGTACGAAGTGTCCCTTGATACAAGTGGAAAATGCTGAGGAGAGTGACCCAGAGGAGCCTGCTAACTGCCAAAGAGGAGATTCCAGAAGCAAGCGTCCTGTAAGAAGGTAGCCCAAAGCTGCAGGGTTTGGAAGAAGAGGATCCAGGAGGAGGCCGACTGGTCTTCTCATTCTCCATTGATACAAGGGGGAAAGCCCTGGAACTACTATCCAGGAAAGCTGGCTAACTGGAAAATGGCAGTAGAAGCCTTGAGAGGCTGGAAAGGAGTATCTAATCCTTAGAAACCCTGGAAGAAAGGCTACCAGAAGGGTACTAAAGCACCTCTCAATTCCTTGGTGGCGACGAGCAGCCACAGCCTGAGGCTTTCCACCTATAGTGTAATGAGCAGAAACATGCAGAGGTGCATAAACCCACTGAGCTTACCATATCGCATAGTAGGCCTATAGCCTGCAAACTAGGACCGATAGCTTATTCGAAGAGTGTACTGTGAACATGAGCCATCATGAAGTTGCTTGCAGAGGGTTAATCGCAATACTTGTATACACACATTAATGGAGCAGGGACTCATCCGCAGGCTTCGCTGTTGTGCACGTGTGAAGCGTCCGGAACTAACAGCTGCCCCAGTTCCCAGAAGATCCTAGCCAGCCACATCGCACCTCTGTGCGGGTTCCAGTGAGCGGCAAGGGCAGTTACAGGGAAGGGGTGCCAGGTGTGAGGGTGCCGTGGGTCCTACATGTGACAGCGTTCCAGAATACCTGTTCATGAATACCTAGGAACGTAAGCCCTTGTGCTCTATGTATTTGTGATTCAAAACTTGCATTCTTTCCATTTTACTAAAATTGCTGTTCATTTATATGATCCTCTTATTGTCAAATAAATGCCATATGTTGGTTGAGTTTCTTCCAGAATTAGTTCATATTGTGTCGCATAAAGTTCGATCCGGAGAAGTGCGGGGGGTGTATTTGTGCTGGTCCCAGAAGTGAGCTCATACCCTTCACAATACACCACCCTAGGCCCCTGAGGAAACCTAAGAGGACACAGGCCATTTTAGAAAGACAAGAATGGTATTGGCTGCCTGAAAGGGACCCAGAATTAGGGTGGGAGAAATACTCAGCCCATTCCAAGTGGCATGTGCAACCCAAGGTCTAGGAAGAGACCTTTTGTGAATTCTCAGACTGTGAGTACCTGCTTCCTGAACCTCCCGAGAGGAACAATCCTGTTTTCTTGCAGTAGAATAGGGACAGACTTTAAAGAGTAGTTTATGAACTATGATATGATATGATGAGACATTTATAACGCACCTGTGCACAAGTGTTTCTAGACGTGACACGACAAAGAGGGGGAAATAAAAGGGAGGACAAAACAACGATCATACTAGGCCTTGTGTATTTCTAGGCCTATTTGGTGTGTGCCAAAGCATTGTACTTAAGGTTATTAGCTTAGAGTAGCCAGAAGGCTACTGACCTATAAAGGTCAGGGTAATACTTTTATGTGCTCTGTTCAACTCTTTGGGGCTTTCTTTATCGGAAGTAGGGTGCCCGTGGAGAGCGGAGGACTTATCAGAATAGGTTTGGACTTGTATGTTTTAACACAAGAGGGCCACCAGGAGCGCTGAAAGATCACAATTTAGTGTATCCCATCATGATAACGTGTTATTCCAAGTCGCTTCTTATTTGAAGAGTTTCCCCTTGAACCTGTTAGGCTTTTATCAAACCCTAACGAATATGTTATTGAAATAAAGATACTGTTTGAAACACCTTCTCAGCATGATGTGTATCATTGCCATAAACTCCCCACAGGAGGTTGTCTTGTTCTATTCATTCAACACCCTACCCCTCAAAATAAGGATTTGGAGAGTGTGACAAGGCCCCCCCACCCCAAAAAATCGGTGCGGTCTGGGAACAGGCATTCATTCAACAATGAATCCTATCGGGATGAATGAACAGTGATATTGTTTTTTTTACCAAGAGTCGTCTAAAGTGTCTTGGATTGGCTCCCCTCTATCAGATCATCACTACAAGCTACCCCATCATCTTTACAGTCTCCCCATCAATCTTTAACCCCCTTCATTCTGGAAAGCAACAGCCCCCATTCTCCCAAGAAGGACTTCCCGTAGTCATTCACAATGGCTGTCAGCCTCTCCATTTCAATCATGGTGTACATTCCCATTTCCGTCTTGTGGATAATCTCCCCACCTTACAGTGTTGGGCCACTGCTAGTCGCCCAGCCCGTACATTGCCTCACACACCCTGGGTGGGCAACCGGCACTCCTCCTGGTCCCGGTCGGAATTCCTATAAGGATCTGAATCAGGTCAAGGCTCAGCTGGGCCCTCACAAGGTCCTTGAGCCAACTAAGGAGCTCCTGCTAAAAGATGCGAATTCTAGGGCATCTCCACCACATGTGTGTGAGGAAACCCACCCCACCACACCCTCTGAGGCAAACGGGTGAGGCGCTCGCAAACATGCTTGAGATTTTCAGCGGGTCTCTATGCCACATGTGCAGTATCTTAAAATTACGTTTGACAGTGGAGGTGAATAAATTGCTGTCAAATGTCTCCCAGAAGATTTTAGCCCAGTCCTCATCCGTGATTTCATCCCCCGCTAGTTCCTCCCAGTATTTCTTGAAGGTGTATCTCCCCACCTCCGGAGACGATGCCAGCATTTTATATATGCTGGAGAGGGCGCCCTTTCGGGTGGTGGTCGCGTCTAGCCGTTTCTCAAACTGGGTCAGGTCCCTGAAGAGGCGGGTATCCCATTTTGAGTCAGTAAACATCCCCTTCAGCCTCAAGTATTCAAAGATAGAGATCCTGTTCCGTCCCAGTCCCTCCTGGATTTCCTCGTAGTCCCTAAAGTGACCTTCTTTAAACAGCTGCCATCCTCGCCAGCCCCTTGTCCGACCACTACTGGGTGCTTCTTATCCCCAGCTTCATCATATGGAATGGGGGACCCCAGACCGACACTATAGGTGAGGGCCAGGACGAAAGATATCTATTTGTACTGTTGTTCTTCCACAGCTCCCGTAGGACACCCAGTGTGGGGTGTTCCCTTGCTTCTCTTGGAACCCACATAGGCGGGGCCCATAAGTAGTCCCTCACCTTCAACAGGTTCACTTCAAGGTTCTCAAGGTAGGGCCAGTAGGTCAGCAGGTTCTCCCTCGAGTGCTCCAGGAGGACTCTTAGCTGTGCTGCTTTATAGTATAAATATGGGTTAGGGAAGCCAAATCTGCCCTGATCTCGTGGGAGCAGCAGGGTGACCCACTTCACTCGTGGTCTCTTCTATTGCCAGATGAATTTCGATAGTAACCCATTAGCTCCCCGAAGAAAGTTTCCGGGAGCTTCAATGGGAGGGCTGTGAACTGATAGAGTAGCCTGGTGAGGACATTAATTTTCATCGCCACCATCTGCCGATAGCACAATTCGCTCAGGGGTCTCCATTTCTGGAGGTCTTCTTTGATCTTAAGAAGTATCAGGTCTAGGTTTGCTTTCGTCAGGCCCGCTAGCTCCCTTGTCAGCACTAGCCTAAGGTATTTCGTCTGGGCATGTTCAACCCTCATCCCCAAGTATCGGGTGTGCTCTGCTGATACCGGGCGTCCCGGACCCACAGACATTATGGTGGACTTGTCTACATTGATTTTCAGGCCCGAGAGGAGCCCATATTTCTGCATTTGTCCAATGAATTTCGGAAGCGAGGAGCTCACCTCCGTGAGGTAGGCCAGGATGTCATCTGCAAAGAGGGACAATTTGAATTCCACCTTCCCACACCAAATGCCCTTGATCCCCTGGTTGGCTCTCATTGCAGTCGCCAGTGCTTCCATTGTGAGGGTGTACAGTAGTGGCAAGAGGGGACAACCCTCGTCTTGTCCCACACGTTAGGTGAAATGCCCTAGACAAAATACCATTAACCCTCACTCGCGCCATCGGTTCTGTGTACATCGTCTCCACCCATTTAATGTCATGAATCCCTGCCCAAGCTCCGTTCTTTTTAGGATCACCTTCATAAAGGACTATTCCACCCTGTAGAACACCTTCTCGGAGTCCACAGAGACAAGGCACACGTCACTTCCCTGGGTCTGAGCCTGGTATAGCAAATGTATCATTTTATAATGTTGTCAATGCCCTGTCTAGCTTTTATGAAGCCCACTTAATCCCCATGGATCAGGGATGGCATACATTTCTCCAACCTTGTACCTAGGATCTTCACATCACTGTTTAGTAGAGATATCGGGCGACAGGAGGTGCACTTTTTGGGATCGCATCCGTCTTTATGTATAGTTACAATTATCGCTTCTAACATGTAGTCCGTCAAGTGGTTCCCCTCCAGCACTGCGTTATAAGACCCAAGTCTTGTAAGGGGTCAGAGTGGAATCACTTATAGAATTGGACTGTGAACCGTCACTCCCTGGGGCTGTATCCGCCTTCAACCCTTTTGTAGACTGGACGACCTCCTCCTCAGATATGGGCTCTCCCAGGTAGCTCGCTTCCCCCCGCTGTATCCCTGGTAAAGCCAAGACATCCAAGAAGATGGCTATTTGCCCCTCATCACCTTCAAACTCTGAAGTGTAGAGCCCTTTATAGAACCTGGCAAATTTCCTTCCCCACTCCCTCTGGGTCGTGCACTGTCACCCCATCCTCGCCCCTTATAGTCCCAACCGTCTTCCCTTTTCTCTCATCTCGCACTTCATGGTATTTTTGCTTTAGCAACAGTAGCCTCTTTTCCGTGCCCTGAACTATGATTGCTTTAAGCTTTACCCTATAGGGCCTCAGCTCTGCTGTGCTGGACAGTGTGAGAGGCGCTCCCCAAGGTCTGCCCGTCTGTAGGTCCCGAATCTTACGCCTCAGCTCCTTCCCCTCTCTCTCCCTCTCTCTCTTTTTTTCCAGAGCCTATTCTAATAAGCACCCCCGGATTGTGGCTTTTAAAATCTCCCAGAGAGTTTGCACCCCCACCTCCCCATTATCGTTGAAGTCAAAATAATCTGTGATCTCCATTAACACTGACTTGGAGACCTCTACCCTTTAACAGATAATCATTACACCGCCACCTTCCCTGGGGCCTCGACCTGGGGGCCGACCCATCACGTACACCACCATGTCGTGGTCCGACTACTGGACTGCGGACACCCTTAATTCCTTTACCTGGGCCTTCAATTCCCCATCCACTAATGTTAGATCCCTGCACGGGTAGGAGTTGGGAACCGTGAGAAAAATGTGAAAGGGGGATCTCCAACCTCCCCTTCCCACAGAGAGTCGATAAGGCCTAGGTACCGGTTGGTGTTCCAAAATCTCCTAGTAGCGTCCTTGCCTAAGATTTGCCCCACACCCCCCCATGTCTTACAGTCCCTCATTGGTCCAGGACCATGTTGAAATCCACCCCACCACCAGGCGGCCTTCCACAACAACGATATCAGTTCAACCTTGACCCCTTCCCAGAAGTTTACCTGCCCCATGTTGGGGGCATGTATCGAGCATAGGGTGATCCTTTCACCTTTCATGCTTCCCTTAATAAACAAGTAGCGTCCCCCCGGGTCCTTCTGTGTCCCATCCACCACCAGTCCCAGGTGGGACGACACAATAATCACCACCCCACCCTTTTTATAAGTACACAAAGCCGTGAACACCTACCCCACCTGTTTTGCCCCCAGTCTCGGTTCCTTGCCCTTCTCCTGTACCACAAGAAGGTCCAGTTTAGCCCGCCTGAATTCCCTTGCCGTCATTGAACTCTTACCAGGTGAGTTTAGTCCTCTAACGTTGAGGAAGCCAATCAATAATTCTTCCTCGACAGGCATGTCTCCAGTTCCATTCCCTCTGATTAAGCCATCCTTCCCTTTGAGAAATCACACCACCTTGTACCCAAACCACTGAAAGAACTTTGAACCACCCAAACTACCTCTGGAGGCATCTCCGGGTACCCCTCAGGTTCACAGTAAACCCCTCTTGTTTCTCTCCCGGATCTCTCCCTCGTAGTCTTCCTCAGGGCTGGCCCCCCATTTGCTTTCACTTACAATATCGCCATTTGGCGGCCTCGACCCCTACATAATGCCGGGTCATGGGCCTGAGGGGCCCCTCAGTGGGGTGTTAAGCTTTTATATCTGCCAACGTGTGTCTATTTCTGTAGCTTGTGGGCAGGGCCATTGATCCAGTGGTCTCTCCTGAGGCTGATGCTTGGAGCTGTGAGTCCCCCATGGGTTCATCCGAGGTTCTGCGTAAATCGTCTTCCATGGCCAGCCGGTAGTCCTGGCTGTTGTAGTCAAAGTTCAATGGAAATGGAAATCCCCAGCAGTAGTGCACTCCTTTCTCCGTCAGCCACTTGGTGAATGGGCTGCACATCCTCCTCCTTGCGAGTGTGAGGCCTGAGAGGTCATAGAAGACAAGTCACCTGGGCCTCGCCTTACTTGATTGGGCCCCCTCCCGAGCTTGCTCCAGGATCTTTGTCCTTTGTTCGTAGTAGTGAAAGCGTGCCAACACCGAGCGCGGGCCTTCGAGCCTCCTCCCACTCTGTGCACCCGGTCAATGGTGGGCTCGTCCATGGAGTCGTTGCTGAAGAGTGTGCGCACCACCTCCCTGGTGGCCCTCCTGATTTCCCCTCCGTCTCTGTCTCCCTTTCCTTTTCCAGGAAACCAAAGAAGCACAGATTGTTATGACGTTCCCTATTCTTAACATCTTCTAGTTTGAGTCTGGTCTCTGCCTCCCTCTTCTCCAGCTTTGCCAGCCTCACACCCATTTGAGGCTCCAGGGTGTCCACTGAGGCCTGGTTGGCTTCCAGCCCTTGAATCTTGTCCTCCAGTTACAGAAGTCTCTGGTCCATTTTACTCAGCCTCTGGTCCAGGGCTGATCTAATGCCCCTGATCTCCTTCATCAGGGCCACAACGTTGGATTTCGTGGCTGCTGGGTCCCCCTCCATGTTGGCCGTCAGGGGGTGGGGGTTTGGGGGTAGGGCCTGCCTCTGCCCGATCCCTACCTGCGAATTGGAATCTCTGTAGTGAGTGTCTCCAGCTCATGGGCTCCAGCAACGGGGGCGCTCTCCCAGCCCGGTCTCTTCCTCCCAGCAGGGGTGGCACAAGCTCTTCCCCACTCGATCCTGCTGCGGCTCCCTCCTTTCTGCTTGCCTTTGCAGTGCGAGCGCAGTACCGCTATCCGTAGGGTTGGGTCTTGCTTCAGCCTTCTTCTCACAAGGTCCGCTCCAAATGGAACCTTGCATATTACTTTTACTTCCTTTGCCGCGGGCCAGGGCCGTCACCTCTATCACCTCTCCTTTGATATCTCTGCTGTTCATCGGTAGAATTGTCCCAGAATCGGAGCGGGGCGCCCGGGGTGCTCCCCTCACAGGGGCTGCTCTCTGTTCAGACCGCTGTGGTGTAAAGTGGGGCTCCGGACCCCTTTGTGTCCCATGGTACTGGAGCCGACAGAAGTTTCAGCTACCTTCCATGCCTCCCCCGGTGGCCTCACATTACACATTTCTGATACAATGTTCCATGAGAATTTTGGCACACTTGGTGAAAGCGCTGATGCGCTGTACTGACAAGGTGATGGCGTGTCTTTCTGAAATACATTTCGCCTAGCCTATGAAACTGCCAATCACCATCAAACTTTAAAAACACTTTAGACTCTAATTTGACTACTTTTATAATGCCCCACTAGATACTTGAGAATTTGCACTATCGACTCTTCATCCTGGAAAATTGTAAAAATAAACTATAATATTTATCAGAACTAGGGGTACTGCTGTTGATCCCTCTTCTAAAACCATATCTGGCCGGTTTCCATGGTATCCTAGTAAATAACAGAGAATGTACACTGATTGCCCTTTGTCCTTGTGAGTTTGAACAAAAGTACATTATTTAACAGGACAATGGGCACTGCTGACAAGATCCCTTCTAACACGATGTCTGAGCTGCTTTGATGGTGCCGTGATAAAGAGTAGAAAATGTGCATTATTTAGCCTTTATCCTGGCAAATAGTACACATTTTGCACTATTTAGCCTTTGTCCTGGCAAATAGTAGACATTTTGCATTATTTACCCTTTGTCCTGGCAGATAGAACTCCTGCAACTACTGCAATCTACCCTTGGTCCCATCGTCCTTGAAAATAGTAGAACTTCTGCACTATTTACCCTTCATCCCATCCTCTTTGCAAATAGTAGAAATGTTGCACTGTTTAGCCTTTGTCCTTGCAAATAGTACACATTTTGCACTATTTACCCTTCGTCCTGGCATATAAAACTTCTGAATGTTTTACCCTTCATCTTTGCACGTAGTAGATGTTTTGCTCTATTTAGCCTTCGGCCCTTCGTCCTTGCAAATTGTAGAAATTCTGCACTATTTACCTTTCATCCTTGCAAATTTTACACATTTTGCACTATTTACCCTTCATCCTGGCAAATAGTAGAATTTCTGCACTATTTACCCTTCATCCCATCGTCCTTGCAAATTGTAGAAATTCTGCACTATTTACCCTTTGTCCCTGCAAATAGTACACATTCTGCACTATTTACCCTTTGTCCTTGCAAATAGTACACATTCTGCACTATTTACCCTTCAATCTGGCAAAAAGTACAGATGTTTTGCACTATTTACCCTTCATCCTTGTGAATAGACCGTACAATAATTGGGGAGTGCTCCATAAAATATATGAGTACATCCTATGTTTACTTACATCCTGAATGGTGTCAATCCAATCTAACTCCCAATAATTTCTTTTTAGCTTTAAGGGCATCACAGACAACGTCTTATTAGTTTTAGCTGTCGGAGCACTTTTACATTTTAAATTGATACCATCAAATAAAAAGAAACCCACGTATATAAAAGTTGGTACCTCTTCCAATTCAATTGATTCAAGGTACCATTTGAAGGTTGAGTGCACCTTTTTCCTACCCGGGTGGAAGATGAAACTTTTTTTTAATAGCTCTTTAATATCTAATCATTAGATTGAGAATGTAGCTCAAGAGCAGAGAGTTGGCGCTGGAGGCCAATCGGGGCAAAATCCATCAGCACCAAATCATCAGCATAAAGTAAGTAATTTATAGGATAAGATGCCATCATAGGAGGAAACATACGAATACACTGAAAAGATTGACCAATGTCTGAAATTATTAGAATAAAAAGGAGCGGGGCTAAAACGCAGCCTTGTTTTAGACCTTGGTGGCATTGCATCGCAGTCGACAAATGCCCTTGTCTATTCAATCTAACTCAATTACAGTATTAGTGTGGAGTGCCCAAATCATATCTAAAAGTCTTAGATGGCCACCGTGCACCAATCATTTATGCTATAGCAAGGCTCTATAAATGGCATTGAATGCCATTGAGAAGTCTATGAACGAGACATAAATGGGGTTTGTCTTACTAACAGCCTCTTCCTTCAACAGAATCTGCTGACTTATTTATGGCTAACTATGAAATAGACCATCCCTGCATTTACATCGATGAACACCATCATTTACTGGTATCATCAGTACATAGATGATTTTGATCATTTGGAATGGTGAGATATCAGCTCCTATAACATATCATTAACTAGGAACTATAGCAGAACAAAAAAGTCCTTTCTTCGATATGGAATTGTATATCATCAACAATAACGATCAGACCACAATGCACAATATCCATCAGCTAGCGGCAGGTCTTCATGCTAATAGTAACCAACCACTCCTCATCATAAATAATAAACCATATGAAGGATTGTTGTGAATTAATAGAAAATTAAGTAATATTGAGGATTACAAACAAGTATAAGAGTTGAAAGAGAAATGTTATTAGAGCAGATACAAAGGGAAAATAATCAGACAGGTGTCTAAGAAAGCCAATGAAAAGTCAAGATCATCATTGCTGGAGACAACAATCAAAACTGATAAAGGACAAGAAAAACCCGAAAGGTTCATAACCAAAGAAATTTTGCAAAGTTTGATTGTATCAAACGTTTTAATAAAACATCTGCGAAGATCTAAAATATACATAAATGATACACTAACTATTATATATCGCATGGCAACTATGATTAGAAACATGATAAGTTCAAACTTCATAAAACAGATAATTAGATATTGAAGGAAACACGGTCAAACCACAATTGGTTACAAACAACGCCTAAAAGGATTTCTAAATGTGGTAGCTCGAATATTTGGCAATCAATAACGAACAAAACAAAAATTATTGAATTAGGAAACAGAAAGAAATCATACAATAAACAACATATGATTTGCACCACAGATACGCGATTTATATGATCAACTATGTCTATCATTTACAATATACTGGAAGCACGATAAGGAAACCACAAACACGAATTCAAGAACATATTACAGCTATCAAGAATCAGAATGCAAAATATCCCATGGCCGTACACTGCAAATGGAAACACCAAAATGACTCTCATGAGCTTCAAATGTGCTGGAATTGAACACTTAAGAATTCCTTTCGTATGTGGTAATAGAGACCTATTATTGTGTCAACAGGACGAAAACTGGGTTTCCAAAATCCAAAATGGTCCCATGCCATTCTGAATTGAACCAGGACAATGAGCTTTATGGGCCTCATTACGAGTCCGGCGGTAACCGAGGCGGTAAAACCGCCTGGTTACCGTTGGACTCGTATTACCATTCCGCCTGCGTGACTCCCGGAATTACCGGGCATTACAACCCCGGTGTCCCGGGAATTCCGGAGGCGGAATGGTGTTAATCCCCATTCCCATTGAGTCCCACAGGACTCAATGGGGATGGGGATCATGGAAACAACGGCACCATCTCGTGATGGTGCCGGTGTTTCCTCGTCCGCCTGTCAGACCTGGCGGGTTTGACGCCTCCGCCTGCAGGAGTTGTGATCGCCCGGCATGGAAACAACAGTGGCGGCGGGTTTATTGCCACCGTTGTTTCCATACCGGGCGAGTTATAATGAGGCCCATGTGTTTTTCTTATATTTTGCATTAAGTTTGTACTGATATAGATTTTGTTGAAAAACAAATAGTGAGATGTAAAAAAAAGTTTAAAAAAAAGGTTTCATCCACTTCACATTAACTAGCTGACAACTGTTCAGGATCTACCATTAAATATCAACCAATATAATTTCAATGTGTACACCCTAATAAGTGCTTACAAAGCAAAAAATACCATACAATTGCACCACGATAAGAGTGTAAAATCAGGCACTTAAAATAAATATCAATAGATTGCATACATGTTCATGCAAATTTGCGTTAATAGAAGTTAAATCAAGGTCAGACTAAAAAGCATTAAGCCACTTTAAACATGGCAGCTTCTCGAAAACTCGATTATATTGTACATGTAATGTTACAATGCTACACCTATCTCAAAAAAGGCTTTGCTATAAAGAGATCTGCCTGTTCCAAAATAGAGATCCATGGTATGCTGCAGGGGAAACCTGTGGGAAATGTCAGCAAGGCAGAGAGCGAGAAACACTCTCTTTTGGATAACTTCCTGATTTCCATACATTTGTTTTCCATATAAGGTAAGAGATATTATGAAATAATACAGTAATTAATCCCTCCAAGCAGTATATTCTGGTAAAATTTCATCATTTTCCCATGTAAAGTGATCAACGACTGCCCATCAAACCATAAGATGTGTTATAAAAATAAAGGGCATATTTTAATCATTTGAATCCCAGCCATGAGAGAGCATTGTATCAAGAAGCAAAAATAGTAACACAGAGCAACACAATACATAGGTTAATAGATGATGGCTTCTAATCATTGCAAAATGTTAATTATGCACAGTATAGTTCCAACAATGCCTGATATTTAACAGATAATATCGACTTTGGACATTAAAAATATCCCAAGATACAAATGGATGATACATACATTCTTTGCAAACTTCAAATAAAAAATCGAAAAACGAATATCAAATTACCAAAATTTCTCGCTGCTTTATTATCTGCAATGTAAACTATGTAATGGTAGGCTATTTAAGTAGCATTACATTTTTCATTTGATTTTTTTATATTTTCTAATATGCTTGGATTTTAAATCATTGAAAATCCCCCTGATGAAGCGGTGGAAGTGAAGAAACACATGGCAGGGTAAAGTGGAATCCATTTTGAACAGTACTGTTGTGATATTGAAAAGAATTGCCAGAACAATTTGAAAATTCGTGTAAAACATTTTTGGAGTAGCGCATGCAAAATCATATAAAAATAAATAATGATAGAACCATGAATCACATATACTAATTTGGACAGCGTAAGGTAGATATCTGCAATCTTAGGCTCTACGGATGTCAACTACCATCTGCTCTAGACCATCTGCTCTAGCCTGCATAGAGAATAGTGAGGGATCATGGGCGTCGTAGTCCAAACCATCTAAAGAGCTGCAGGTTGCAGATCCTGAGGCCTGAGGATTTGGATGTGAGGATGAAATGACTATGATATTTGTTACAAGTGACACCCTGCTTCTCATTTTTGGAGATGATGTTTCCTCACCCATATGACGAGAGCCATGCTTGGTCTTGGGAGCCTCGCAAGATTTCAGAAGAGGAGGGGCTGATCTCGGGGTAAGTATGTATGTTCCTATGGAGCTGTGCATATGCTCTGTCCACAATGCAGACATTCTTTGAGGAGAATTATGTACATATAGGATAGGCTATAGGACTAATTAAAGACACTCTTTAGGGACAGACCCTGCTTGGTTTGCCGCTTTACGGTTGCAGCCTCTTGTTTCTCTCCTAGATCAAGCTAGGATATTTACCTATTTCATTCTCTCCCTTTTCTGGGAAGCTGCTCTTTAGTCACCACTTTCTCTCTCTAAAAGACACCACCTTCCCTTATTCTCTTAAAGCATCTCTCTGCCCCTTTTGCTCCGTCGTGTTTATGTTTAAAGATCGAGTCCGCCATGCTCATGGCATTGTGGTGGGTCACTTTGAAACAAGTCGGCAGTCCTCCCCAGAACTTTCTCTAGTCTGGTTTTATCACCCTCCAATGATGTGGTTATTTCCTTTACGCAAGGCCACAACCACTGCCCTCCCCACAAACCACCCCCTCCCCCAATCACAGAAAACCAGTTGATGTGGCTGTATGCGCACTATCAGGGATATATGAGCAGTGTTCCACTGGGTTTACCAGGTCGAGTATCTACCCAGCTTGTGCCCACAGAATGCCACAAGGAAGAGAGGCTGCTTGTTCCCTCGCCGGGCACTTCAGCCTCCCGGGTTCATTCTTTACATTATCCAGTGTAAAAGGAATAATGTCAAAGCATCAAAAGTCACAAAGTTACCCTCTTATTGCAAGATTGTGTATGGGAAAAGCACCTCATCCATTAGAGGGATCTGTAGCACTAGCTCTTTGAAAGCTTTGTTGGTCATTTTTGAGAAAGGATGTTGCTCTCCAAGGAACATTCTTTGAATGTGGTGACTATATGTGAATTTATGCAAATGACAGAGAACATTTAAATGCTGCATAATTGTGGAAGCTTCTCTACTGAGAATGTACACAGTTCAAATAACCTGTTCTATGGGAGGTTTCCCACTCAGGAGGGTCTACAGTCACGTTTTAGCTCACTGCACCCTTCACAGATGAGAAATATCCATTTGCATATCAGTCTGGTCCCACACACCTTGGCAGGCCAGCACCAAAATACTAGGCAAGTCCCCTTTAAACAAGTGTTCCAACAGCAACCCCAGACACATGTTTCGACTTTGTTGGGCCTCCTAGGTGAGGTGAAGCTGAGTCTCTGCATGCAGAGTGAGCAAGGGGTCCGCGTCTGGATTAGGGGAAATTTTGGATCATATTGTTAGTGGACAATGGAGAATGCTGTCCATCTTATACGTGATTACGTGCGCCCCTAAAGGTCTTATGCACAATAGAGATACATAAAACCGCTGTATATCATGTTCAGTGCACAAAAGGGTAAATTCTAATCAATGTATGCATTACATGAGATAGGTCAGTCAAGGGTAGGCATGAGGGATACCTGCATTCTCACTCCCTCCTCTGTCCTCTGTACAGAAAAGGGTATCACTTGTGATTCCTCTTCCGTGTTTAGGATTTTAAAAAATAATATTCTGGGGGCTTTGTACAGTTTTTAACACCCCCCACTGTGTTAAAGGTATGTAGTGGGGAATTATCCTTGCAAACATGCAACTCTGAGCAACACAGACTTTACATCCAAAGGTATTCCCTTGGAATACCACCAGAGGTAATACCACTATATGGTAATTAAGAGGTTGGTAAAACGGGCAGTAGTCAGCAAATGCCACCCTTTTACCATCACTGACCATTTGTAAGGGCCCCCTTCATCTAAAAATGTTGTTATGTTATTGGCCATTTGTATAGCTCCTTTTTACCATTCGTATGATCTGAAAGCACTGCAGTCCAGGGTCAGTGGAGAGAGTAGGTTAGTAAGTAGTGCTTGGGTGCACTCTACATGTGTGCAGCCAGGCTGTGTTCTCGTGGTAGGTAGCTGCATTCTAATGCTAGGAGTGGTGTGGAGGTTGTGTGAGGTCAGTGGAATGTGTGCAGCCAGGCTGAGTTCTCGTGATAGGTAGCTGCATTCTAATGCTAGGAGTGGTGTGGAGGTTGTGTGAGGTCAGTGGAATGTGTGCAGCCAGGCTGAGTTCTCGTGGTAGGTAGCTGCATTCTAATGCTAGGAGTGGTGTGGAGGTTGTGTGAGGTCAGTGGATTGTGTGCAGCCAGGCTGAGTTCTCGTGGTAGGTAGCTGCATTCTAATGCTAGGAGTGGTGTGGAGGTTGTGTGAGGTCAGTGGAATGTGTGCAGCCAGGCTGAGTTCTCGTGGTAGGTAGCTGCATTCTAATGCTAGGAGTGGTGTGGAGGTTGTGTGAGGTCAGTGGAATGTGTGCAGCCAGGCTGAGTTCTCGTGGTAGGTAGCTGCATTCTAATGCTAGAAGTGGTGTGGAGGTTGTGTGAGGTCAGTGAAATGTGTGCAGCCAGGCTGAGTTCTCGTGGTAGGTAGCTGCATTCTAATGCTAGGTGTGGTGTGGAGGTTGTGTGAGGTCAGTGGAATGTGTGCAGCCAGGCCAATTGACATGGGGTAGCTGCATTCTAATGCTAGGAGTGGTGTGGAGGTTGTGTGAGGTCAGTGGAATGTGTGCAGCCAGGCCAATTGACATGGGGTAGCTGCATTCTAATGCTAGGAGTGGTGTGGAGGTTGTGTGAGGTCAGTGGAATGTGTGCAGCCAGGCCAATTGACATGGGGTAGCTGCATTCTAATGCTAGGAGTGGTGTGGAGGTTGTGTGAGGTCAGTGGAATGTGTGCAGCCAGGCCAATTGACATGGGGTAGCTGCATTCTAATGCTAGGAGTGGTGTGGAGGTTGTGTGAGGTCAGTGGAATGTGTGCAGCAAGGCCAATTGACATGGGGTAGCTGCATTCTGGCGGAGGTGCTTGTATATGAGATTTTGTGTGCAGCTAGGCCGATTTTTCGTGGGGGATTACTGCGCTCTAAAGATTGTTGGGGTGTTAATGGGGGTGTATAATTATGCGTGCAGCTAGGCTGAATTAATCGAGGGGTATTGCTGCATTCGATTGTTTGCTGGTGCAGAGGAGAGAGTCAGCATATTGGTATGTGTGTGAGTATCGGTGCAATTGAAAGCGGTCCACTGTTCCTGATTACCTTCCAGTGCCTGCCAAGGTGACTATTTCACCCTACTTTAGAGGTTCTGTGTTTATGTTTTCCCGGAAAGAAAGAATGTTATTTTAGTCAGGTTATCCCCTTCTCTGTGGAGATGCAGAGCTGAACCTTTATCTGCTGAGAGCACATGATAGGAGGCCCATAAACTCTCAAAAGATATGTTGCACCACTTGGCAAGCATTGAGGCTCAGATATGATTGGCTGCCTCTGGGAATCTTATTTTTGTTTACAAGTTTAGTTTTTTCCTCCCATTTCCTGCTTCTGTTTCCTGCCTTGACTGCAGGACACATATTTGTGCATCACTCATCTATGCTTTGGAAAGGACCTGGAATGTTGTGGCAACAGCACGTTTCCATATATTAGCAATTTGGGATTTATATTATTTTCTCACAATTCTGATTTATGTGTTATGATCTAGCTAAGGGACAATGGCGTGCGTTATACCAGCTCACATAATATTTCAAACTGCCTTAAATATATGGGCTAGTTTAATACTTAAAACGTGTGCTATTTCTAATGCATATGATGTAGGATTGCCGTTTTCCTAGCATGCTAGGGGCACACTCTGGGGCACTGCTTCTGTGATGTGGCACAAACATATTTTGCTCTGCAGGGAGTGCTGCTATCAGGTGCACAAGCCACATTCAAATGGGCTCACACCTGATTTGCTGTGGATACAAGTTATTCTGCAATACAGATGAACGTTATAGCCAATTTCTTCCAACCGAGGTACTGTAAAATGCACTTTTTTTACCCATTATATTCACATTTGCTGGTAGGTGGGTGGAGGAGCAGAACCTGCCCCTAAATTCTAAAGTGAATTTTCTCCTTTATTTGTATTTGTATTTATTTGAAGAACAGGGATGTCAATTTCGATCAGAAATGACTTACATTAGTACTCGGCATGCCAATGAAAATAGAAACAAACACACTGATTGGTGCGTTTGCAAGTTTTACCTTCCCGGTAATCCTGCACCCGTTGCGGCATATCCCTCGCGCCAGCCTTCCTTTTTCCCCCCCTCTTCAGGCTACCATGGAAGGGGAGAAGGGACTACACAAAGTCCCTTCTCCCTTTCCATGGCACCCCTTTTCTTGGTTTACTTTGGCTGCCACAGAAAGGGAAAACAGACTACATTTCCCAGTCTGCAGCAGCCATTTCTTTCCCTTTTTTTCGGCTGCAAAATGCAACACCTCTCGCAAATGAAAAAAAGACCATTAGGACCACGGTCTAACGGTCCAGGGTACTAATGGCAATAAACACCTCACTGGCAGACCATTACCGCGTCCGGTAATGTCCCTGGGGTCTTTGTTAAATTGCTACGGTCAGACCTGTAACTATGGGCCCCAGGGGCATTACCTGACGCGCCGGCTGGGGGCCTATTGCCTAAATAACACATTTCCAGATGGCGGAGGCATTCCCATGAAGGATGCCTCAACAATAGCATAACGATGAGAACAAGTAGTGAGCCCGTTTATGACGCTGTAAACCAGGGACAAAACAAACAGAAAATAATAAATATAATAACCAGGTGACTTGCAAAGGTAATATTAAGTTTAAGCTAAACCTTGCTTTCCCCTACAATTCCAGAAGGGTAGTCATACCCTATGTTTTTGAGTATCGCCTGCCACGCCAGACCCTCTGGAACTAAACCCAGTAGAGGCTAGAAATGCCCCTATCATACTCCAGGTCTGCAAAACACTGAAAACTGGACTCTTTCAACACCACCTGCCGGACAAATTCAAATCCCTCTCTCCCTCCATCAACAGTACTGCGTTATTGTATAAAATGCCAAACCGAATTCTGGCACAATCCTGATGTAAAGGGATCCGCTGCTCTTGACCTAGGTTTGCGCTATAAGCAAAAAAAATAAACGTTGACCCAGAGATAAGCAAACTAAAGAAAAGACTGTGACAGAAGCTAGAGTTGTCAACAACAGAAAGAAAAGACTGTGAAAAATGCATGTAACATCAGCAAGTGACCGATATGACAAAGATGGCAGAGCAACAGAGAATACAGAACCCTGCAATTTCCGAGACTCCAACAAGCAGGAGAATACAATATCAGAAATATCAAAGGTGTCAGCCACCTACCTCTCGGGAGGATAGCAACGTGCAACGTGCTCGCCTTGGAAGCAAGGCAACACAGAGCACCACAGGTTTGATCCCCGGGCCCGTGCTTAGAAACCTCTCGGTATTAAGCGCTTTATAAATAACCTGTCATATATCATACAGTGCACTGAGCCAAATAAATGACAGATAAACGTGAAATAGAGAAAATGGTGTCAATATATGCTAGGAACTCCAATAAAAAAGGACACATAGTGCCAAAACAGCAGAATGGAGAGTCCAGTGCCATAAATACCAGCGAGAGGAGTAAAGTTGAGGATACAGTGCTAAGAAAAAGCCATTCAACACCAACAATTAGGAACACCACCGTAACAGTAAGGAGACAGTCTCAAAATTGGCAAACACAATAGTACATGCATTAGCGATTGATAGGGTGTGCGAGTTGGGGTATGAGAGGGTGGTGGTGTTCTCGGATTCATTGAGTTGCAGGCGATTGTGGCAGGGGATGGTGATAGGAAGGATGTGATTATGGACATCAGGAGGAAGATTGATCGGTGTGTGTGTGGGGGAATGGATTTGGAGTTGGCGTGGGTTCCCAGTCGCAGTGGCATTTTGGGTAATGAGCTGGTGGATCGGGCGGCGGGTGAGGGTATGAGAAGGGGAGCGGTTGATGTGAGGTTGCCTTTGAATGTGGATGAGGTAAAGACTGTGGTGGTGAGACGGGTCATGGAAGAGTGGCAGGAGAGGTGGGTGAGTGGGGTGAAGGGCAGGTGGATGTTTGGTCTTCGTGGGAAAGTGTCGGTGAAGGTGGATGCGGGGAGCCTGGAATGGAGGAGGGGGGAGGAGGTGATGCTGAATCGGTTGAGGATAGGACATGTGGGGCTGAATGATTGTCTGTTTCGAGTAGGGAAGCATGAGTCGAGGGATTGTGCGGTGTGTGGGGTGCCTGAGACTGTGGGACATTTTCTGCTTAGGTGTGAGAGACATGTTGAGGAGAGAGAATTGATGAGGGTTCGGTTGTCTGCGCTGGGTGTGGCTGAGCAGAGTGGGAAGGCTTTGCTGGGAGGTGACGGGGAGAGAGGCAGGAGGAGGAACAATGTGATGTTGGATTTTGTGAGGCAGACGGGGCGGTGGGAGGAGTTGTGAGTTTATGGGAGATAAATATTGATTGGTGGGTCTGGTGGACATCATCCTTTAGGTTGGGGAAGTGCCTGCGTGGGTCTGCCCGCGCCTCCGATAATTAAGAATATCAGAATAGAGTACCAACAATAGCAGCAGCAACAGTCAAATGGAGAATGCAGTGTCAACAATACCCAAAGAGCAGAACAACAGAGAAAACAGGCCCCAGAAACCACAATGAGGGATACACTGCCAAACAGAAACGATTGTAAGGAGGTTTGAGACATCAAGAGAAAAAAAACATGAACGCAACAGGAAGTGTGATGCCAAAAATCCCAAAGAACGCTCCCAGGTAAAGAAAGCCATATGCCGGAAATCCCTAAATAAGGCACCCGGTACGGAAAATCCCAGCAGGGGCCATAACTCAAAAGAGGTGGGCAGCCAAATGCAGGGTATGCAAATGAGCCAGGAGGGTGTGCCCTTAGATCAGGGGTCTGCAACCATTGGCTCTCCAGATGTTTTGGACTACGACTCCCATGATCCCTTGCCATTGATTATGCTGGCAGGGGATGATGGGAGTTGTAGTGCAAGGCATCTAGAAAGCCAAAGGTTGCAGGTTGCTGCCTTAGATGAACATATGCAGACTCAACCATCCTCGATTTGCATCCGCAATTCCCATTCCAGAAGAAGCAAAACGCCACCATCAGCTGCAGGGGGTACACACCTGGGTTTCAGGGGGAAGCTGGACTCGGCCCCCATGCTGGCTGCGCGGTGGCCTGCACCGGTCCTGACCTCGGCTTCCTCGGCAGCTGCAACAGCAGGTGTACTGAGCCACCTTCCTGCGGCTACCTTTAAAGCCCTGGCACGGATCGAGATAAGCCCGCCCTGGAAGGGCAAAGTCCATTGCAAGAGGAAGTGTCTGCCCGGGAGGGCCAGCTAAAAAAAGTACCTTTCGACAAGGCAGAGATTAAACGTGAGGGGATCGATACAACCTTCCATCGCTAGACACAGCAGGCCTGCCACCCCCTGCCCTGGCAGTGCCTCTTGCCTGCGGCCCACTGACTGTTTCCATTAAAGCGCCGTCACTGTCCCATCTGCTGGGAAATGGCTGTTCCTTGTTTTATTGTATGCATGACCGGTAGAGCGCCAAGAAGCATCAGAGTGCCCCGCTAGTGAAGAGTGTTGTGTATGGGGTGGGAGCGCAGGGGTCTCGGATCTCCTACGAGGGGCGGTTGCTGCACTCCCACATTTTTCACACCGTCCCTTTGCTGTGAGTGCTCCAATACTCGGGACTGCGTGCTCTGAATTGTGGGTGCACGGGCATTAACAGTGGAATGAGTTCTAAACTTTGCACAGCAAACGCGGCCGTTTGCATGACACCGGTCAGTATTTTTGAGGGACTACACGTTCTGTTTACATGATGCATAAACACAAGCTATGAGCCTTTATGAAACAATGACTACATGCAGGGGGCTATATCTCACAATATAGGCCAAAGGACAGATTACAGAGATCTCAAGTGGCCCCATGTCAGGTGTGAGATGCTCAGCCAGTGCTCCCTGCACGTTGCATTCTGGTACGTGTAGTCCTCCATTTGAAGAGTCAAAGAAAACTACTAGAATACAGGATGACATGGGTCAAAAAGCCAGGAGCCGCTCAGGTTCCTTTCACGTTGCATTCTGGTACGTGTAGTCCTGCATTTAAAGAGGGAAAAGAAAACGACAAGAATACAGAATGACATGGGTGAAAAATAACAGGAGATGCAGAATATGTCACACCTGAGAAGATAGAACCCGTTAATTCTGCTTCTGCATTTAATTTTTTTTTTTATATGATTAGCACTTTTAGTGCTGTCGGCTTTAGCGTCACTTCCTCATGAGTAAATGGATGTGTGCGACTAATAGCTCCGATACCAGGAAACATATTTCTATCGAGGATAAAAAAAAGTAGCCATGCGGGCATGTGTCCTGCAATAGAAGTGGGACTGAAGGACAAAATAGATGTGGCTGTGGAAATAGAAAGACTGGATCGATAGAGGCTGCTCTGGAAATAGAAAGACTGGATCAATTGATGCTGCTGTAGAAATAGAAAGACTGCATTGTTAGAGGCTGCTGTGGAAATAGAACAACTGGATCAATAGAGGCTGCTGTGGAAATAGAAAGACTGGATCAATAGAGGCTGCTGTGGAAATAGAAAGAGTGGCCCAATAGAGGCTGCTGTAGAAACAGAAAGACTGGATCAATAGAGGCTGCTGTGGAAATAGAAAGACTGGATCAATAGATGCTGCTGTAGAAATAGAAAGACTGGATCAATAGATGCTGCTGTAGAAATAGAAATGCTTTTTCAATAGAAACTGCTGTGGAAATAGAAATGCTTTTTCAATAGAAGCTGCTGTGGAAATAGAAAGACTGGACCAATAGAGGCTGCTGTCGAAATAGAAACACTGGATCAATAGAGGCTGCTGTAGAAATAGAAAGACTGGATCAGTAGAGGCTGCTGTAGAAACAGAAAGGCTGGATCAATATAGGCTGATATGGAAATAGAAAGACTGGATCAATAGAGGCTGCTGTAGAAATAGAAAGAGTGGCCCAATAGAGGCTGCTGTAGAAACAGAAAGACTGGATCAATAGAGGCTGCTGTGGAAATAGAAAGACTGGATCAATAGAGGCTGCTGTAGAAATAGAAATGCTTTTTCAATAGAAACTGCTGTGGAAATAGAAATGCTTGTTCAATAGAAGCTGCTGTGGAAATAGAAAGACTGGACCAATAGAGGCTGCTGTGGAAATAGAAACACTGGATCAATAGAGGCTGCTGTAGAAATAGAAAGACTGGATCAGTAGAGGCTGCTGTAGAAACAGAAAGGCTGGATCAATATAGGCTGATATGGAAATAGAAAGACTGGATCAATGGAGGCTGGTGTGGAAACAGAAAGACTGGATCAATAGAGGCTGCTGTAGAAAGAGAAAGGCTGGATCAATGGAGGCTGCTGTGGAAATAGAAAGACTGGATCAATAGAGGCTGCTGTGGAAATAGAAAGACTGGATCAATAGAGGCTGCTGTGGAAATAGAAAGAGTGGCCCAATAGAGGCTGCTGTAGAAACAGAAAGACTGGATCAATAGAGGCTGCTGTGGAAATAGAAAGACTGGATCAATAGATGCTGCTGTAGAAATAGAAATACTTTTTCAATAGAAACTGCTGTGGAAATAGAAATGCTTTTTCAATAGAAGCTGCTGTGGAAATAGAAAGACTGGACCAATAGAGGCTGCTGTGGAAATAGAAACACTGGATCAATAGAGGCTGATATGGAAATAGAAAGACTGGATCAATAGAGGCTGCTGTAGAAAGAGAAAGGCTGGATCAATGGAGGCTGCTGTGGAAATAGAAAGACTGGATCAATTGATGCTGCTGTAGAAATAGAAAGACTGCATTGTTAGAGGCTGCTGTAGAAATAGAAAGACTGGATCAATAGATGCTGCTGTAGAAATAGAAATGCTTTTTCAATAGAAACTGCTGTGGAAATAGAAATGCTTTTTCAATAGAAGCTGCTTTGGAAATAGAACAACTGGATCAATAGAGGCTGCTGTGGAAATAGAACAACTGGATCAATAGAGGCTGCTGTGGAAATAGAAAGAGTGGCCCAATAGAGGCTGCTGTAGAAACAGAAAGACTGGATCAATAGAGGCTGCTGTGAAAATAGAAAGACTGGATCAATAGATGCTGCTGTAGAAATAGAAAGACTGGATCAATAGATGCTGCTGTAGAAATAGAAATACTTTTTCAATAGAAACTGCTGTGGAAATAGAAATGCTTTTTCAATAGAAGCTGCTGTGGAAATAGAAAGACTGGACCAATAGAGGCTGCTGTGGAAATAGAAACACTGGATCAATAGAGGCTGCTGTAGAAACAGAAAGGCTGGATCAATAGAGGCTGATATGGAAATAGAAAGACTGGATCAATAGAGGCTGCTGTAGAAAGAGAAAGGCTGGATCAATGGAGGCTGCTGTGGAAATAGAAAGACTGGATCAATAGATGCTGCTGTAGAAATAGAAAGACTGCATTGTTAGAGGCTGCTGTAGAAATAGAAAGACTGGATCAATAGATGCTGCTGTAGAAATAGAAATGCTTTTTCAATAGAAACTGCTGTGGAAATAGAAATGCTTTTTCAATAGAAGCTGCTTTGGAAATAGAACAACTGGATCAATAGAGGCTGCTGTGGAAATAGAACAACTGGATCAATAGAGGCTGCTGTGGAAATAGAAAGAGTGGCCCAATAGAGGCTGCTGTAGAAACAGAAAGACTGGATCAATAGAGGCTGCTGTGAAAATAGAAAGACTGGATCAATAGATGCTGCTGTAGAAATAGAAAGACTGGATCAATAGATGCTGCTGTAGAAATAGAAATACTTTTTCAATAGAAACTGCTGTGGAAATAGAAATGCTTTTTCAATAGAAGCTGCTGTGGAAATAGAAAGACTGGACCAATAGAGGCTGCTGTGGAAATAGAAACACTGGATCAATAGAGGCTGCTGTAGAAATAGAAAGACTGGATCAGTAGAGGCTGCTGAAGAAACAGAAAGGCTGGATCAATAGAGGCTGATATGGAAATAGAAAGACTGGATCAATAGAGGCTGCTGTAGAAAGAGAAAGGCTGGATCAATGGAGGCTGCTGTGGAAATAGAAAGACTGGATCAATTGATGCTGCTGTAGAAATAGAAAGACTGCATTGTTAGAGGCTGCTGTAGAAATAGAAAGACTGGATCAATAGATGCTGCTGTAGAAATAGAAATGCTTTTTCAATAGAAACTGCTGTGGAAATAGAAATGCTTTTTCAATAGAAGCTGCTGTGGAAATAGAAAGACTGGATCAGTAGAGGCTGCTGAAGAAACAGAAAGGCTGGATCAATAGAGGCTGCTGTAGAAATAGAAAGACTGGATCAGTAGAGGCTGCTGAAGAAACAGAAAGGCTGGATCAATAGAGGCTGATATGGAAATAGAAAGACTGGATCAATGGAGGCTGGTGTGGAAACAGAAAGACTGGATCAATAGAGGCTGCTGTAGAAAGAGAAAGGCTGGATCAATGGAGGCTTCTATGGAAATAGAAAGACTGGATCAATAGAGGCTGCTGTAGAAACAGAAAGACTGGATCAATAGGGGCTGCTGTAGAAATAGAAAGGCTCTTTCAATAGAGTCTGCTCTGGAAATATAAAGACTGGATCAATTGATGCTGCTGTAGAAATAGAAAGACTGCATTGATAGAGGCTGCTGTGGAAATAGAACAACTGGATCAATAGAGGCTGCTGTGGAAATAGAAAGAGTGGCCCAATAGAGGCTGCTGTAGAAACAGAAAGACTGGATCAATAGAGGCTGCTGTGGAAATAGAAAGACTGGATCAATAGATGCTGCTGTAGAAATAGAAAGACTGGATCAATAGATGCTGCTGTAGAAATAGAAATGCTTTTTCAATAGAAACTGCTGTGGAAATAGAAAGACTGGATCAATAGATGCTGCTGTAGAAATAGAAAGACTGGGTCAATAGATGCTGCTGTAGAAATAGAAGGACTGGATCAATAGATGCTGCTGTAGAAATAGAAATGCTTTTTCAATAGACGCTGCTGTAGAAATAGAAAGACTGGATCAGTAGAGGCTGCTGTAGAAACAGAAAGGCTGGATCAATAGAGGCTGATATGGAAATAGAAAGACTGGATCAATGGAGGCTCGTGTGGAAACAGAAAGACTGGATCAATAGAGGCTGCTGTAGAAAGAGAAAGGCTGGATCAATGGAGGCTGCTATGGAAATAGAAAGACTGGATCAATAGAGGCTGCTGTAGAAACAGAAAGACTGGATCAATAGGGGCTGCTGTAGAAATAGAAAGGCTTTTTCAATAGAGTCTGCTCTGGAAATAGAAAGGCTGGATCAATTGATGCTGCTGTAGAAATAGAAAGACTGCATTGATAGAGGCTGCTGTGGAAATAGAACAACTGGATCAATAGAGGCTGCTGTGGAAATAGAAAGAGTGGCCCAATAGAGGCTGCTGTAGAAACAGAAAGACTGGATCAATAGAGGCTGCTGTGGAAATAGAAAGACTGGATCAATAGATGCTGCTGTAGAAATAGAAAGACTGGATCAATAGATGCTGCTGTAGAAATAGATGGAAATAGAAAGACTGGATCAATAGATGCTGCTGTAGAAATAGAAAGACTGGGTCAATAGATGCTGCTGTAGAAATAGAAAGACTGGATCAATAGATGCTGCTGTAGAAATAGAAATGCTTTTTCAATAGAAGCTGCTGTGGAAATAGAAAGACTGGACCAATAGAGGCTGCTGTGGAAATAGAAACACTGGATCAATAGAGGCTGCTGTAGAAATAGAAAGACTGGATCAGTAGAGGCTGCTGTAGAAACAGAAAGGCTGGATCAATAGAGGCTGATATGGAAATAGAAAGACTGGATCAATGGAGGCTGGTGTGGAAACAGAAAGACTGGATCAATAGAGGCTGCTGTAGAAAGAGAAAGGCTGGATCAATGGAGGCTGCTATGGAAATAGAAAGACTGGATCAATAGAGGCTGCTGTAGAAACAGAAAGACTGGATCAATAGGGGCTGCTGTAGAAATAGAAAGGCTTTTTCAATAGAAGCTTCTGTGGAAATAGAAAGACTGGATCAATAGATGCTGCTGTAGAAATAGAAAGACTGGATCAATAGAGGCTGCTGTAGAAACAGACAGACTGGTTCAAGAGAGGCTGCTTTTCAAATAGAAAGACTGGATCAATAGAGGCTGCTGTAGAAATAGAAAGACTGGATCAATAGAGGCTGCTGTAGAAATAGAAAGACTGGCTCAATAGAGGCTGCTGTAGAAATAGAAAGACTGGATCAATAGAGGCTGCTGTAGAAATAGAAAGACTGGCTCAATAGAGGCTGCTGTAGAAATAGAAAGACTGGATCAATAGAGGCTTCTGTAGAAAAAGAAAGACTGGATCAATAGAGGCTGCTGTAGACATAGAAATGCTTTTTCAATAGAAACTGCTGTGGAAATAGAAAGACTGGATCAATAGATGCTGCTGTAGAAATAGAAAGACTGGATCAATAGATGCTGCTGTAGAAATAGAAATGCTTTTTCAATAGAAGCTGCTGTGGAAATAGAAAGACTGGACCAATAGAGGCTGCTGTGGAAATAGAAACACTGGATCAATAGAGGCTGCTGTGGAAATAGAAAGACTGGATCAGTAGAGGCTGCTGTAGAAACAGAAAGGCTGGATCAATAGAGGCTGCTGTGGAAATAGAAAGGCGGATCAATAGAGGTTGATATGGAAACATAAAGACTGGATCAATAGAGGCTGATGTGGAAACAGAAAGACTGGATCAATAGAGGCTGCTGTAGAAAGAGAAAGGCTGGATCAATGGAGGCTGCTATGGAAATAGAAAGACTGGATCAATAGATGCTGCTGTAGAAATAGAAAGACTGGATCAATAGAGGCTGCTGTAGAAACAGACAGACTGGTTCAAGAGAGGCAGCTGTTCAAATAGAAAGACTGGATCAATAGAGGCTGCTGTAGAAATAGAAAGACTGGATCAATAGAGGCTACTGTAGAAATAGAAAGACTGGATCAATAGAGGCTGCTGTAGAAATAGAAAGACTGGCTAAATAGAGCCTGCTGTAGAAATAGAAAGACTGGATCAATAGAGGCTTCTGTAGAAATAGAAAGACTGGATCAATAGAGGCTGCTGTTTAAATGGAAATACTGGATCAATAGAGGCTGCTATGGAAACAGAAAGTCTGGATCAATAGAGGCTGCTGTGGAAATAGAAAGACTGGATCAATAGAGGCTGCTGTAGAAAGAGAAATGCTGGATCAATAGAGGCTGCTATAGAAATAGAAATACTGGATCAATAGAGGCTGCTGTAGAAATAGAATGACTGGATCAATAGAAGCTGCTGTCGAAATAGAAAGACAGGATCAATAGAGGCTGCTGTGGAAATAAAAAGACTGGATCAATAGAGGCTGCTGTGGAAATAGAAAGACTGGATCATTAGAGGCTGCTGTAAAAATCGAAAGGCTGGATCGGTAGGGACTGCAGTAGAAATAGAAATACTGGATCAACAGAGCCAGCAGTGGAAAGGTAGAGTGCAGGGAACTGCAGTGGAAAAGATAAACTACAGGAGAGACAGACTCATTTTGTTCCAGGCGTAGCGTGAACTCAATGCATAAAAGTAATGCGCAAGACTTTTATGCATTGAATTTACGTTACTTTTCATTCATTTGTATGGGGGAGAGGAAGAGCGGACTATAAGTTATGATTCCAGTGGGAGTGTTGAACTGAGAGTCTAGTGAGGAGTACTTGAGAGAAGCTTTGGCATACAGAGAGGGACTGTTGGCTGCACATGATAGTTTGCACAGGAGACAGAGTGTAACAACTATCTGCTAATTAAAAAGCAAGTTGTGATGGTACAGCGACTTCACGCGAGATTACAGGGATGCAAACAGTGCAGAGGGAGGAGTCTGCAGAGGAAAGGGCAAGACTGCAGGTGGGAGAATAAATGCTGCAAGAGAATGAGAGTGCCGGAAAACCTAGTCTACTTTCAAAGCTAGATCTCTGGGGTCAGTCCTTAATCCATGCCATTGTTTGCCGGTGGGCAACACCAGCACTCTTTTTTTGGGCACCGGAACTGATGCAGGCCGGCATGAGTCACGATGTGTAATCTGTTTTGTTTCTTTTGTCATTTGTGTTGTCTCGCGCTCTGCTTGCAGGCACATGGCTGGCTGGGCCAGCCCCTGCCGCCTGCATGACTACAGTGCAGTGAAAGATGACAATAGCCAATGAAAACTAACATTCTGTGTTACCATGCAATGGTGGGCAGTCATAATTTCGAAAAAAAAATGTCGACAAAAAAATGTCGAAAAAAAAAATGTCGACTTTCGTTTTTTAAATTATATATTTATTTTAGGGGTTCGGGAGTTAGAAAAAAGGGAAAAATAAAAAATATATAAAAAAGGGTGGGTTGGGGGGGAACCCCCTCCATTTCGAAAAAAAAAAATGCATTGAAAAAAAAAGTCGACATTTTTTTTTTCGACATTTTTTTTTTGAAATTTTGACTTTCGACATTTTTGTTGTCGAAATTATCACTATAAACCCCATGCAATATTTGACCAATTCTGTATAGTTACACGTAATGTACAGGTTTTATTGGCTGTTTGTCAGCCAATTAAATTAAATATGGTCATGTGTGGGGGTGGGTGATGGGAACAGCACCACCTTCACTTCACAGTTTTTAGGGCGTGGCATGGTCGATTCGCCGTCTCCTGAGGAGAGAGAGCCTGGCTGAGCCAGCCCGGCCATGTGCGGTGCGCATGCCCTGGGATAGTTGCTTGCTGCCGGCCTCAGACCTTGCTTTCAGTTGGGGGTTGTTTCAGTGCTTAATATGTGCCGGTGTTTGCCCATGGGCAACAACGGCACTCTTTTGATGGGCACCAGCACTGATGCGGGCCGGCACAAGCCACGACGTGTAATCTCTTTTGTTTGTTTTGTCATTTGTGTTGGATTGTCTACCGCTCTGCTTGCAGGCGCATGCCTGGCTGGGCCAGCCACTGCTGCCTGCCTGACTACAGCGCAGTGAAAGACAACAACAGCCAATGAAAACTAACATTCTGTGTTACTTTGCAGTATTTGATCAATTCTGTATCGTAACTAGGGGTTTACCGAATAGTTAATTTACTATTCGGCCGAATACCGAATAGTTGGTCCAGCTATTCGGCCGGGCAGAATAGTGAGCCGATTAGTTGTTTTGTATGCAAATATGTTCTAGGCAGGGGTCTGCAACCTGTGGCTCTTCAGATGTTATGGACTACAGCTGCCATGGTCACTCACCATTGAATATGATGGTTAGGAGTGATGGGAGTTGTAGTCCAAAACATCTGGAGAGCCAAAGGTTGCAGACCTCTGTATCTAGGGCATAATAAACAACATTTCAATGGATAAACTAAGGAGGCATTCTATTGCATGGGTATTAATGTCTATTAAGTGGACACATATCTCTGTAAGCTTATTAAAAAGACAAAATAAATACAAAACAGATCTGGAAAAAGCCCAAGTCTACTTTACTCTTATGTCACTCACTATTAAGAGTAACATGTAAGAGGAAGGTTACTCACCAGGATTGTAGGCACTAAGCAGTGATTTGCATCAGGGTGGAATGGCAAGCCCGTCTCGGAGATGAGCTTCCTTGGTTGGTGCTGTGTCTTTTCTGGGCAGTTGTATGACTGAAAAAAATGATTATGATAAGTGTGAGCAGCTTAGAGCAGGGTGCACCAATGCTTACTTACCAACTAATACTTCACACGGAGGGTTCCTCAGCACCCACCCTTATACTCCTATGCCAGACCACTCAGCCCCCTGCACAGCAAGCCCCCAGCAGTAACCAGAGGCCAATGCTGTCCCCTATCACATTCCACCCCACCTTGCAAATCACTCCTTCACAAATCCAAATTTCTATCGCATCATATTTTATCCAAAACCACCCCCTTGGGTACTAGTCAAACAGTGTCAGAAAAAGCTAGCCTGGACCAGTTTTCTGGTGTCATAGTTGGGCACTTTTTGGGGCAATGTGGTGGGCAAGTTTGATGAGTTACTTTGCTATGCAGCTAATCCTTTTTAAACAGTGTTGCTGAATGAATATTCTTTAAAATGCACACCTTCTACTGCCTCACGTTTGATGCAAAACACCCCCTAGGGTACTAGTCAAAGAGTGTCAGAAAAGGAATGAATAGCCATTTGCAACATTGAGCCATTTTTTTGGGTCGGGCAATAAGGCAAATGCCTGAACCAAGACTTTAAATCCCAGGAGACTGCAAAGTGCCGCAATCCCTCATGTCAGCGACGAGACACAGATGAGTGATAAGAAAGAGAGTCTGGTGTCGGAAGCGGCTGATTCATTGAGTGCTCATGAGATCAGTGTGGAGTGACACGTACGAGCCACGTTCCAAGGTCCTTTCCTCTATCCCAGGCTCGGGCTCGGCGCTCGGTTCGGTACGGCCGCAGCAGATGTTCTGTTTGCTGAAAATCTTGTCCACCAGGAGCCAGGTCAGGGGCGGGTCAGAGCGGGTCAGAGCGGAGTGGAGCAGAGTGGCACCGTTGCAGGCGATGGGGGCTGCCGCCTCACAAAGACGCCTCACAAGACGCCCACTACTACCACTACTATTAAGTACTCCGCCCTTTCGGTAAGCAAAAGTCATTTATGCGCCGGAAAAATCTTTTGTCATTTTTTTACTGAGACGTCCTCCTGACATTGCAGCAGAGGGCTGCTAGTGTGCATCACTGGGATTTCCAACAGTTGGCTACAACGAAAGACGGTTGTAACCATACATACTAAATACGCCAAGAAAAATGTTTAATTTTTTTCTTTTTTTAGTATTGGCGCCAGACCTAAGGTTCGGAGACTGTGGGGTTAATAACCATTTGATCCAACCCACCGTCCCTCTCATTTGACCTTCTAAAAGAAATTTGATTGGCTTTCATGCCGGCTTTTATGCCTGGTTCAACATAGAGAGGAACCTTAGGCAAGGAGACTGTGGGGCTTATAACCCTTTGATCCGTCCCACCCGGATTCCTCTCTACAACGCACTGCATAAAGCTCAGCATACCCATTGTACAGCAATAGATACTTGCAGCCTATTTTGTAAATAAATAAGGAAACATTTCACACGTTATGAAAGACATCTCAACCTGCACTTCCACAAGGCAGCAGAATACTGCAATCTACGTCAACTTGATAATCACTGCTCCAATAGGCCTCCTATTGAGGCTCTGAATTTCAAGTATGCTCCCAAGATACAATCTAAGAAGTGGCCCAGGAATTTTGGAGCCAAGAGTCCCTGGTTGGGAGAACTCTCTTATTGCCACATCTTCCAGGCCAGATCTCCAGCAACAATTGCACTTAGAACAAAGTGTGGCAGCCGGGAAAACCATCGCTATTCAAGTGCAATTGCATAATGTAGATAACAATTGTACATTTCAAACAGACTTAAGGGAAGAGACGTCCATGCAGAATGGCCGGGGGGAAACCATCAAAGATTCACTCTCAAAGCGACAAACATGAAGGGAACAATTAAACACTACTTCCCAAGTCAAAGGTATGGGAGGCCGACTAACTCTCCGATAAACCTGCACTCAAGTCTGGCAACTGGACAAAGGAATACTAATGGAGGGGAGGAAACCGAGCAAGTACCTTCAGTACTGGAGTCTCCCTCTAGGTTGACGCTATCGCCGATATCCCCAAACAGTACCCATAATCCCAAATCAAGCCAGAACATGACAGAACAACTGAGAAGCAACCCACCTTCTCCCAAGACTACTGGCCACCAAAGGGTTAGGGACTCTAGTCCCCCTTTAAGGGAGACGCGACCATCCCTCGCGAGTGACACAACACTGGTTGGCCTAAACTTCGTTCTAAACTCCCTGGTGAAATAGTTTGAAAATATTAAAGGTGATGTACAGATACACACGGGCATCTTAATGGAAATGTCTAAAGACATAGATCAGTTTGACTCAACAATAGTGGCCTTGAGAAATGCAATCAACAACACAGTTTCACCAATATTGCAGGCCATTATACAAGCAATGACACTACAAAGAGAAGAGACACAACATCTGAAAGACGCACTAAGGGATTTGAAAATAGAAAGTTCCGAAGTTAAACATCTACTTATGGATTTTCTACAACAAAAAAGGAGAAAAATCATGACACAGGAATCACAATCTACAGGAATTCCGCTAGAGGTCAACATACCCCTATCACCTCTAACAACTGACTATCCCTCCACATTTGAGGATACTCCTCTTTCCCAGTCAATCCTGGATGAATTCAGTTGGCGGACACTATTCCAGAGAGCATACCTTCCACTCCAGAGGAATCTCCCACCCAACAAGGGCCTGAAGAGAATTTCGAGATGGAGGAATGGAAGGATGGCTCACAACAAACGCAGGAGAAGATTGAGAAAAAAGAAGAGGGGAAGAAAGCATAAAGTATCTGAGTCTCCAAATCCCAAAGGGAAAAAGTCCAAAAACAGAAAGATCGAAAAACCTGGGGAGCAGTAAGACTAATAATTTTATAAAAGCCTTAACCAACCCAGTGGCAAATCCAAACATCCAGGAGAAGAAGGGAAAGGTCACCCAAACAACTACAGACAGCCAACCTGGGCCGCAAAACTCATTACAGGAAAAAAGAAAGGCCTCAAAGGAGAAGCCCTTACCACCAAGCAAAGAATTAAGAATCACATCAATAACTATAGACATACAAACTGATCTACCATCAAATAGCCCCAAAAAGGGCCGTACTCAAGTTCTGGAAGCTGGCACTACATCGTTAAATCGAGGGAAACAAATGAAGTGGGCTCCAATTTTTCTTCTAAAGAAAACATCTCCAAAAGTGTCAACTCAAGTTGAAGAGCCCACTTTAAAAATTGCACCCATTTTCTGTAAGCCTCAAAAAAAGACTTCAAATATGCCCATGGAGCCCTGCTCAATAGAAGACACCCAAGCAAGACCAGCAGCGGTTGAAATAGAAGCTAATACCGTACCTCCTCCGCCAGTGCTAATCAGTACACTGGGCCAGAAAGTAGAGACTCATAGACAGGAGGAAACATCAACAAGTTCAAAAGATTACAAAGACCCCGATAACACACAGGAGGAGCAGGAGTCTTTTGCTATTCCGAAATTATGGTTCACCTGCAAAAAACACACATTTAATCCAAAATTCTTGAAGAGAGGAGAGATACTCTCAATAATCAAAAACGTTCCAGCTCTATATCTTTTCTCGACCAGAGATATAGAATACATCAAGTTCCCTAATCCCAGTAAGACACATTTGGTCGAAGTTGGGTTGACCTCGAGAGCGGGGGCCAGAGCAATTGTTATCGCATCAGACCTCTTGGAAAAACATGGCCTGCTGGTGCACTAATCTCTACCAGGGGGAAACAAGGAACAAGATAAAGCACCCACTCTCAAGGAAATGTTGGACGTCTGCAGGGTGGTCAAAACTCCCTTCCAAAGAGTGGCTTGGATCACGCTGCCCTACTATCTTTAATTCCTGAAATTATAACACAAATCTGCTCAAAGTTAGGCACAGGACAGGCTATACTTTAGCAAAGATCAGATTAAAATAACAAGCTGGAACACGAGGGGATCAAGTACTTTCAGAAATGCGAAGCCCAAACTAGAAGTATTTGGGGGTAATGACTTGATCCTTTCTCAAGAAACCTGGTTAATGCATGCACCAGAATTAGAAGGTTTCACACTGGTGAGTCAAGCAGCAACAACGATGGGGAAGGGTAGACCAAAAGGGGGGCTACTTATGGCCTGGAGATCAGATTTCTTTGAATAAGACCTAAAAATACCATGTAACCAGGATGGCATTTTAGCTGCCAAATTGGAGGCGCCCTCAACCGCCGGGATGAAAGAACTGCTGGTGATTAACCTATATTAGAATCCCGCATGTGCAGAACTCTCGGTCTGGGTGAACTTCTTACACATATCAAAGTAATCTACCCAGATTCACATATACTGGCGCAGATATCTAAACTCTCAATGTGTCCCATTTAACCCTGGGTGCCTTTTGAACAAAGTAAGAACAATAAGTGTAAATGTCACAAAATGGTGCTCTTTCTTTAAAGAATGGGACTTAAGGTTACTGAATAGTAACATAGAGGGAGATGTGCCGCCAGCATACACTTGGTCCAGTGAGAACATCAGATCCACTGTGGATTACATTGCTGCATCTCCCAGTTTATTTAATCTGTGTGATGAGCTAGTAGTGGGTGACTATAATTTAAGTGATCACCGTTTTGCTGGAATTCCAAGCAAAAAGCAGCAGTATGGCATAATAGTCTACAGGTAAACAACCAGAAGAATAGAGTTTCGAAATATAGAAATGAAGGTCATCGGTTGAATGAGGAACTCATACATATTGCTACAGCTTTGGGTCCAGAGTCCTGGGAAGTAAACTGCCACCCGCAGCATTTTCATAATTTTCTTTGGTCAATAGACCAAACCCAAATTACACTTCTTCGAAAAATAAATTCTCATAAACATGCATTTGACGGAGATTCTATGAGGAAAAAGCAGGAAACCCGACGCTCCATTGCAACAGCAAAGAAAGAAATTCTGGATAGCCTTACCCTATGGAAAGAAATAAAACGTATTAAGAATGTGTATAAAAACTGGTCCAGACAGCGGCGCTTCAATCGCCTACAGCAAGATGGCGAATTCATGTTAAGAACATTATCAGATAACAACTCCCGCAACTTCTGGTCCCTGATAAATTCTCACGGTCAAGATCAAGAGGCAATCCAAACAAACTGTGTGCAAGAATCTGCATGGATTAACTATTTTTCAGAAAAACTAATCGAAATCAGATAAGGGCCCTTTGTTCATCCCTTCAGATTCCTCATGGGCATTTGAAATCACAGAGGAGGAAGTCCTCGAGTTAATCAACAAGTCATCTTCATCCAGAGCCGCAGGTCCAATTGGACTTACCTATCAGGTTTTAAAAGCAAATCTAGAACTGTGGGCGAGAATAGTGTGTCAACTTTTCTGCAAAATTTTGAGGACTAAAATCATTCCGCAATCTTGAACGACTGCTCTAATAATGCCGATTTATAAAACAGGGTGAAAAAGATCCCAGTAATTATAGCCCCATCACATTGCTGGATGTCGAGAGCAAGATTTTCGCTGGGCTACTATTGAAAGAACTGGAGAAATGGGCTAAAATGAAGCATATAATACCAAAACAACAGACTGGCTTTAGAAGGGCAAAACACAGGTTTTGCAAACACACTTCGCACAAACACTAGTTAAGACCACGTTGGTATAGTAGTTTTAATCAACACTAGGGTAGCCTGACACGTGTTTCGAGCATTTGCTCTTCCACTGGGGCTACAAGGTTTTTGTACATGCAAAGTGATGTAGTACAGATAAATTAAACAAAGTCCATGTGGAGGACCCAAGGTAGCACGGCAAACAAAAAAGGGTGAACAACAGAACAATTACATTAGTCATTCATGGCACAATTTAGACAAAATTGCAAAATGTTCAGTCCATAGTGCCAAGAGCCGAAATTTTAAACAATTAGGAGACAAGAAAAAATAAATCATCCATAAACATAGTAAATTCAGTAAAGTCCATACCATGTGTATATTAGGAAGCCATCAGATAAGAGAGAGGAGAAAGGAAAGGGAAAATAAACAAAGGTTTCATTAGCTAATTAGCTAATTACCCTAGTGTTGATTAAAACTACTATACCAACGTGGTCTTAACTAGTGTTTGTGCGAAGTGCGTTTGCAAAACCTGTGTTTTGTCCTACTTACCTGGTGGAAGACTTGGCAAGTCCTGCCCCCCGCACTCACCTGCAGCGCTTCTCACTACACTTAAGCCTAACAGGTCCTTGCGCTGAACCTCGCCGCCCCCCCCTTGCCAAATTTAGTTTTCTCTGGCTTTAGAAGGGGTCACTCAATGGGCCTGATTGGTATTATTTTGGCAACTATTTGCTATGGGAAAGAAACATCAGAACCACCAAAGACATTTGCAGCCTTTATAGATCTATCCAGTGCTTTGGATTTAGTCGATAGAGAGACACTCTGGCTCAAGTTCACCAGAAAGGACGTACCTAGGCCTTTAATAAATATTTTAACAACCCTTCATAATAATAACACAGCCGCTGTAAGACTAAACTGCATGGTGGCACCATTTCTCTTCGATTTCTATCTTGCCGGTTTCGGTGAAGAAGTAGATTCAGCAGGTCTAGCAAGTGTCAAAATGGGGCAGAAAGTAAACAAATGGCTCATGTTCGCAGACGAGATTGTGCTCCTAGATAGAACACCTGTGGGTCTTCAAAGGATGTTGCCTGCTCTTGAAATCTACATGAAAAAAAGACTTAATAGTTAACCCAGAAAAATCAAAAACAGTCGTCTTTGGTGGTAGCGGAAATGCTGACCGATACTCTTGGAAGATAGATGGCAGAATCATCCCCGTGGTAGACGAAATTAACTACCTAGGATACACACTGTACGCCAAACCAAGAAGGGCACAAATGCTATCTGATATCACATGTGCGACTAAACAACTAACAGCGCAACTACAAAGACTTGTTGGTCAGTACTGCAAATTCTCATTGATGCCAGCATTGAGATATTACAAAGCTAAGATCATTCCAACTCTTCTATATGGAATAGAGGCTAAACTACTGGCTTGGGCATTGGGCTGGGATAAAATTGAAGGCTCAATTTGGAAAAAATCTTAAATCTCCCCAAAGGCCTACCAATTTCTCGCCTTCGTTTTGAGCTGGGCTTAAAATCACAAATGGACTGGAAACTGCTTTCTTTATACAGACTTATTATGGATCCTTTACGAAATTCGCTGTATGATGACCTTAAAAAGCACTTGGATCAACATTCGCCAGTCCTGCTCCACCTAAAAAACGTGGTAAAAGAGATTCTAATAAATTGCGATAGCAATGAAGATCTTTTGGCGTCAAACCCGATGAAGTCAAAGAAACAGATGGAAACAGCAGATTGGATTAAGACAATAAGGGAAATGAGAGCATCATCCTCCTCAACCTCTTTATCCTTATTTGAAAAAAATTGGGGTTTTTACCGAGATATCTAACAAAATTTCCAGACCGCAAGATAAGACACAATTTTCTCAGAATGCGGCTCAATACAGTTCACACAGGAGCTGTTCAAGTCATAAGGGGTCAAGAAAAAAGTGGCAGAATTGTATGCACGGGCTGCAGAGACCTAACACATCAGACGCTAGAGCATCTTTTGAGACATTGCCAAGGCACTCTAAATGCCAGAAAAAAACATTTGGGCAAGTTTGTCGCTAATTTAGATCTAGAGACAGGTCTCTCATCATTGATGTTCTGGAATAGATTGGTTACTGGGCAAGAGATGGCATTGACTATAAATGTAATCAGAGTACTTGTAGATATGGATCCTTAGATAATGGCCGGCATCTGGGGATGGCGGCGTGCTGCTGAGATGAGTAGCGCTGAAGGTGAGAGCGCGATGCGCGATGCACCCCTTTCGTATTTGCATTGAACTGAGTTCTTTTTCTGTGTCTTTCAGGTGCCGCGACGTTTTCAGCGTGGATGCCGGTTATGAAGAACAAATGCGATGGGTAAGCGCGGTATGCGGCGCCTCTAGATGTTTCCACGCTAACCTGGAGTGTCTTTTCCCTCTTGCAGATGGATGAGAAGTTCCGGAGACAGAGTTACCCCAGAGTGGCTGGGATTCAGGTAAGCGTTTGAAGCTCGTACAGTATTTAAAAATAAGCGAAGATTTGCAGAATGCTTACTAATGCCTTTATTCTGTTCTTTTCCCTTTTCCTTAGGAAACGGTGTGCCGGGATGGGAATGACACTACCAAAGATGCCCGCAGAACAGAAGGAGCGATGACTGATGGGCAGAAGCGCCGCAGGGTAAGGCTGTTCCTAACGGTGTTCTTGTTCTTGCAGGAGCTGAGCGCAGAAGAAAAGATGCAGGCCTACTGGAGACTGATCTGAACACGGTGAGTGTCACGCTGCAGAAAACGCAAAGCATGTTTCTCAGCCTGGGTGTGGCTTGAATAGTCTCTGGGTATCCCAGGTGCCTCTGGGCTGAACCACACCCAAAAGACTAGACCGCACATGCAGTTCTGGGAACCGAAATATGTGGGGGCATCCATCTTGTCCCCATCAATGCACTACAAGTCCAATCCCCAATGTTATCCTATGGGAGTGAGTGAGTCTGGTCCCACAAGCGCCAAGTCTGACTCCAAGTGGGTCTTTGGAGGGATGGAGAGGCCCTTGTAGGCTCCAGCCTGACATCTTGGAGGGCTGGGGACATGAGGGGCAGGAATCATGACAGCACTCCCCCCCAAGGCCCCTCTCAAGGTGGCTCTTCTGTCTGGTCCTGGTTTGGTTGGATGGTTTTGATGAAATCGTCTAAGCAAGCGAGGAGCATGGATGTATTCACAAGGCTCCCATGTCCTGTCTTGTGGACCATACTCCTTCCAGTCTACTAAGTAGTATAATTTGGATCTGACGTACTTTGAATCTAGGATGTTCTTGACTTCGCATTCTGGCTCCCCGGCGACTATTACTTGCTGCGGTGGCGTTACTACCCGGGTCCCAGGTTGAACAGGTTTAAGGAGAGACACGTGGAACACAGGATGAATTTGCATGTTTGACGGCAAAGCTAGTCTGACCGCCACAGGATTTATCACGGAGGTGATGGTGAATGGACCCAGGTATCTTGGAGGGAAGGTTCGGGCTCCTTTAATGGACACGTGTTTAGACGCCAGCCAGACTTTGTCTCCCACTTGGTAGTTGGGGGCCTTTGCTCGGTGTTGATCAGCAAACTTCTTTTGGCGATTCTTAGCTTGAAGTAGGTGTTCCGCTGCCCTTTTAAAGGTTTGAGAAATGGTCGTGTGCAAGGTTTAGACTGCTGGCATTTCCAGGGTTGTAGGAACATCCAAATCATAAGTACGTGAGTGCCTGCCATAGATGGTGTAAAAGGGTGTCTGCCCAGTGCTGGTGTGTAGGGAATTATTATAAGCATATTCAGCTATCCATAATAGGTCGAACCAGCTTCCTTCAGCTTGGTGTAACATGCAACGCAGATACTGCTTGAGCGTCTGATTTGTCCTCTCAGTTTGACCATCTGTTTGGGGATGGTGACTGGTGGATAGCCGGATGTCAATCTGGGCCATAGAACAGCATTTTCTCCAGAAGTTAGATGCAAATTGAGTACCTCGGTCTGAGACCAAAACTGAAGGAAACCCATGGAGCCGTACGATGCCTTCAAGAAATACCTTTGCCAGAGTGGAAGCATTTGGGAGCCCCTTAATAGGTATGAAATGTGCCATTTTTGAAAATAGGTCCACAACCACAAGAATAGTGTTAAACCCCTCACTGGGTGGTAAATCAGTAATAAAATTGAGGGACAACGTGTGCCAGGGGGCTGGTGGGATTTCCAATGGTTGTAATAGCCCAGCCGGTTTCTGCTTGGATGATTTGTTTTGAGCACACACTCAACAAGATGAATTGGATAATGTCTTTACGCCACGTGGGCCACCAATAATTTCGTTTTACCTTGGCTAGGGTTTTAGCGATTCCAGGATGGCCCTCGATCAAGGAATCATGATAACCGGATATGACTTGTTCTCATAGTTCTTGGTTTGGTAAGAATAAACGATTCCTGAAGTAGGGCAACTGATCTTTTATCATGTAATGTTCTCCTTGTGCACTCCAAGCTTGTAATTGCTCCGGACTCATCAGGTTTTGGATTTCTTCATGTAATTCTTTCTGAGTTATGGTTGCTGTGATTCCTAGGAGCTTGTCACTCGGGATGATTGCTATTGGGTCAGGGGTCTGATACCCTTGCTCTTCCACCCCCATACGGGAAAGGGCATCGGCCTTCCCGTTTTTCACCCCTGGTCGAAATGTAATCACGTAGTCATATTCAGCAAAAAAAAAGAGCCCAACGTAGTTGTCGTGAGGATTGGGCCTTTGCCTTTTTTAGGTACTGGAGGTTCCAGTGATCATTTATTACGGTGATTGTGTGTCTGGCGCCCAAGAGGTAGAGCCGCCATGCCTTAAAGTCTGACTTAATGGCCAGGAGTTCTTTGTCTGTGATAGCGTAATTGAGTTCAGGAGGTGTAAATTTACGCGACCAGAAGGCAACATGGTGTAACTTGCCCGTTTCAGGGTCCTTTTGTGAGAGGACGGCTCCCATAGCCATGCTTGAGGCATCCGTTTCCAACAGGTATGGGAGATCAGGGCGAGGGTGGCGTAATATTGGGGCAGATGTGAATCTTGCTTTGAGTTCCTGGAAAGCCTCCTCGGCTTCTGTTGTCCACTGGAACTTTTTGTTGCTTTTCCTTAGTAATGACGTGATGGGATGCACGATTTGCGAAAATCCTGGGATGAACCGGCGGTAGAAGTTTGCAAAACCCAGCATACTTTGAATCCCCTTGAATGAATTTAGGAATGGCCAGTTCAGGATAGCATCTACCTTGTGTACATCCATTCGGATTCCATTCAGGCTGAGAATAAAGCCGAGGAATTCCACCTCAGAGATGTGGAATGAGCACTTTTCGAGCTTGGCATAGAGCTGGTGTTGACGGAGTTTCTGCAATACAGATCGGACGTGTTTAACGTGGTCCTGCTTTGATGCGGAATATACTAGGATATCGTCGATGTACACTAGAGCACAGACATCAATCAATTCCCGTAGGACATCGTTCATGAAGTATTGAAATGCAGCAGGCGTGTTGCAAAGGCCAAAGGGCATTACTTGATATTCGTACAAGCCGTATTTGGTGCGAAAAGCGGTTTTCCATTCGTCCCCCTGTTTTACCCGAACAAGGTGATATGCCCCCCTCAGGTCTAGTTTTGTGTAGATTTGGGCATCTTTGACTTGATCAAGAAATTCAGGGATCAGTGGCAGGGGGTAGCAATTTTTTACGGTAATCTGGTTCAGTGCGCAATAGTCGATGCGCGTTCTCAAGTCCTTCTCCTTTTTCGATATGAAGAATAGCTGGCTGCTGAGACTTCGAGGGACGGATGAACCCGTTGGCCAGGTATTGGTCAAGATAGGCCTTCAGGTGCTGGTTTTCTGGTTCTGTAAGTGCGTAAATTCACCCACAAGGAATTTGTGTGCCGGGTATCAGGTCGATTTGGCAATCGTATGGTCTATGCGGTGGCAGGGTATTAGCCTGTTCTTTCTGAAAGACATCTTGAAAGTCCTGGTATTCACTTGGTAGGGTGCCGATTGTCACAGTCACAAGCGTGGAGGTTCTGGTGTCTATTGGTTGTTTCTCTTGGCGATAACATGTGTGGGCGCAAATCTCGGAAAAGGCCAATCATTTTGCTTGCCAATCGATTCGAGGATTGTGAGCTACCAACCATGGCATTCCCAAAATCAACCGGAACTGTGGTGCCTTAATGAGGTCGAAAATAATAGATTCTTGGTGTCCATCCTGGCACAGAAGGGTTAAAGCTGCAGTGAATTGGGATACTGGACCAGAAGCTATTTCCGTGCAGTCGACAGTGGTAACAGTGTCGGTGGTTGATTTAGGGCAGAACGGAAGCCCCATCTTTGCCGCAAGATCCTGGTCGATGTAATTCCCAACGGCTCCACTGTCTATGTACGCTCTTACTGCTGATTCCCCCGATTTGCATTGGTTCTCCTGAACCTTCCGTTATTCGGCAGTATTGTCCTTTGAACGCACATACATAGGGCGAGGGTCCGGTCTGGTCCGATCTGCTCTTCGGTCCTGCAACCTATGATCCAGTTGAACAACAAGGTCAATGAATTCTGAGCAGTCTTTCGGGGGGTTCACTACTTGTGCGAGAACATACTTGAGCTCCCCCCGCAACCCCGATGAAATAACGTGGTTCTCTTCTCCACTGGCCATTCTGCTTCAACTACGAGTCTATTGAACGTGGCTGTGTATGTTAATAGGTCTTGATACCCTCGGCGTAGGGACAGAAGTTCGTTGTCTAATGCCTGCCCATGAGTACGACGGGCGAACAGCTTTTCCATCTCCTGCTGAAAGCCCCTGAAGTCATGCAGCAAAGGATCGTCTTGGGCCACAAAGGGTACAGACCAGTCCGCGGCGCTACCACTCAGGTAGGATAGCACAAAAGCGACCTGTGATTGGTCATTCGCAAGGAAGTGCAGGCGGCACTGGTTCATGAACGTTGCAAACCTCTTGGGATCCCCCGTAAATCGTTCGGGCGGGGCCAAGGTAACTGCCCCAGGAAGGGTTATCTGAAAGGGATTGGCTAATGGCGCTGGCATCGAGAGCACGCTTCCCGGCAATGGTGCATGCCCTGCTTGTGACTGGAGAAGTTGCCGGCTTAAATCATCAGTGCGTTCTTTGGCTAATAGCTCTCTCCTCAGGGTGTTGGTCTCCTGCCTGGCTGCATGTACTTCGGAACGTAGCTGCCCCAACATGTGGGCTAACTGGTCGGCTTCTGACATTTCCATGACGCCCAGGTGGATTTTGATGTCAGGCTTTGAGTTCTGTATCGCTCACCTGGTATCCACGGGGACGTCACTCAGCCTGTTCTGACCTCTTACGACCTCGAACACTTCCCTGGAGGCTATTCAACTGGAGACTGGGCCTGAAACACAGGATTGGTAGAGTTTAACTCCCTGCTGTCTCTGTGTGCTTGAACCCCTTCTTCCCCGGGGTCCAACCCTTCCCTTTGATCCACAGCTCACCTTGTTTTCTTGGATAGTGTGCTCTCCATCCTGCCTTCAGCGCATTGAGGAAACTAAATCCCCATTCGCTCATGTATCTATTCCATATTCTCCCTTGTACATTGGTCTTTGGACACATTGACATATTGTTAGCAGCTAAATTGTGATATTTGGCTTTCATAACCATTGTTCCACATTGTGCGTTCATGTCTCCACCTATCAAAATCATTGAATTGTTAGCCTCAGATAACCAACTAGTAATAAGTTCATCGATTGTATCGAAAATGGCCATGGTTTTACTCCCACCTGGGGGGTCATAAACATTAATGACCAATATCTTACCAACACAACATTTTTGTTTCAAATCAATGACAACTGCAAGGACATTATCATTTGTTTCTGCGGGTATAAGGTGTTCAGAGTCAAATTCATGACTGACTCCAGTAAGTAAACCTCCAAATGGCCTTCCCTTAATTCCCTTTTTCGCAAGATTATGGAAGAGGACATGAGTATTTACCAAAAACTCATTCAACAGCCAAGTCTCCTGTGAGAGAAATATTTGATGGTTAAGAATGCTATTCAATGAGTGCCCTGGGCTAATAAAATGGTGGAACTATGTTCCCTCTGCCCCGCCCCCTTTCCGGTCCACTCCCCCATACTCACCGTCACCCCCTCCCCATTCAGACCCCAGATCTGGGTCCTTCCTGGCCTCCACTCCACCCTGCTACATTCTGTTTTACAACAGTTCTAGCAAAACTGAAGAACATAAAATCAAAGAAAATGTATTTAAATGACATCCCTTAAGTGTCATTGTCCCACTCAGCAGGCACCTTTCATGCAGCCCCCCCTTCACCATCCTACTTTCGCACCTCTTAAAGAACATGGCCAGCCACAGACACACCCCTCCCTCTGCCTGCTAACAACTGAGCCTACAACCATTCATATGCAGATCGCGATCAAGTCAGGTGTTTTGGCTGCTTTGGAATGGGTTGTGTATCCCAAGAAGCGTATTGAAATAAATATTGCCGTTGCAGGACATGCAAGATAGCGCAGTACAATGTTGCATTGGCTTGATGTCAGCAGGGCTCAGGTTTGAGTAACCAATGGGGATGAAATAAAATGAAAAACGTATTTTTAAAAAAGTTGCTGTCCTGGAATGGTGCGTGTTGTGGGTCGCATAAAGTAAGGGAACTATGACGGGTTTCCCTGAGTAGTAAGGGAACGTCGTACCCCACTTTGACCCCTCCCTGTTTACTTGCAAACTGGCAAATAGCTGGTGCAAGTGTACACTTGCAAACTTCCAGTAACCTACACAGGTGTTCACTAGCAAACCTCTGATCAGGTCTTTACTTGCACCTTTCGGCTAGCCTGTGTAGGTGTTCACCTCCAAACTTCCTCTAACACATGCGGGTGTTTACTTGTAAACTTCGGATCACCTGGGCAGGTCTTCACTTGCACTTTTCTGCTACCCTGTTTAGGTGTTCACCTCCAAACTTCTTCTAACACATGCGGGTGTTTACTTGTAAACTTCCGCTAACCTGTGGTGGCGGTGTTCACTTGCAAACCTCTCGTAGCCGGTCCTGTCTGTGTACGTGTCAATCACATCTCGCTCTGAAGCCACAGTTGTGTGGTTTAAAGTGTACTTGCTCAGAATCTAATACTCAGACAAACACAAGCAGTGGCACAGAGCAGGCAGAAGTGGCGCAGAATAGTGAAGTGGGACCGCTTGCACTTCACAGAATCTCCAGAATGTGCGCGTTTACTGACGGCAAGGGCAATGGCAGAGACGGCCTCAGGGCCTTTCAATCTCTTTCAATTAAAGTGGCTTCGAGCCTCAAGGGGACCCCAGCAACTGCCCCTATGTTGCCAGTCAGTTGTCTTGTAACACGGCAACATATTCCTTTCTTTGTTTTCGTTCTGTGGCTTAAAGTGTGCGTTTTGCAGTGCTCGCATTACAAGCTGCGTTTCTTGGAGCTCTTCCTGACGTCATTTCCTACAGGATATACAGGAGTGTTATCACCTCATTGTCTTCTAACACTGGTTCCGCCACATTGGCCACTTGCTGACAAAGAATGGTTTTTAGCTCTTCAGTGAGCATTTAGTGTTTAAGAACTCTACTGGTTGGCCGTCTCGTGATAATCAGCGGCTATTAACCTTGTCTTTGTCGCCATTGTAATGTATGCACCCCAGGGGTGCCTCAGACTGTTTTCACTCTAAGCAGGGGACCCCCAACCATCATGTTGAAATGGGCCTCCACACCTCTTTGGCCGGACCTGGGCACAGGGTTATACAGCTTGGGGAGGCGCCACTCCAACGAGGCATTCGATTGACAGAAACACTGCCCTTGACTTGTCCATGTAAGAGATCGCTTATCGATTGAATAACATATGTGCCTCCTATAGCAAGGTTGGTGGGCTCCGGCATGACATGTGAAGCCAGGTAGATCTGATTCAGGGCATTATTACGCAGGGGTCTTGCTAGGTCTGGAAAAGATCCGGACTACGCTAATGTCAGGACTGTAGGGACTCAGGCTATCTAGCCTTGTGGTTGTAGCCCCTAAGATTCTATCCAGGGTTACAACCAAAAGATCCCCTAGTAACACCTCTGTTATTACGCAAGGTTCGGGTTCCCTTCACTCTTTTTGTCCACCCATCCATTTCTTTTCCTCCTTAAACTGACTCCAAGACCCCTTTCTTTCCAAGTGGATTTAGGTTACTTGACCTCTGCCCCGCACACATGCTAATACCTGCTAATATTTTGGTTCTCTTTCCCGTTTTAACCCTTAAATCCCAGAGCACCTCTCACCAAGGTCGTGTGATCTGAAGGGAAGACATAAACAAGCATTGGCAATGCCAACAGGTTTGGCTTTTGTGTTTTCATGGGAAAGGCAAATGTCAGGCACTGCTGCAGTGGTATTAACTGGCCATTGATGGTATCAGGTGAATAATGGTGCGAGTACATGGGCATCAAACAGCAATGCCTGCCAAATGCCTAATACTTATACAAAAGCCAAAATAGTTGGCTTTGTTAATGCTTGTTTTAACAGGAATTCACTGGAGGACATTGGCACTGGTTGGCAGTTGGCAGAGAAGGTTGGAGCACTGAACATTCTGCATGTTTCGCTAGGTCCTTTCCTCTAGCGTATGCCGCAAGGCTGTGACTCTTGTGGGCTCTAGCTCTCTGCTCAAGCATCTTGAGTGGCTGCGGCTTTGGGGGCTTCCTGGCTAATCTCGAGCAGTAGGACAGTTTGAGCAGGCTGTGCTCTCTCACGATGGTGGTGAGCTCTCTGCTCCGGTAAGTTCAGTGGTGCCCTGGGCCGCGCTGTTGCTCCACCATTGAGCTGCTTTTGATATCATTGTTTGCCAATGCATAAACAAGGCGGCAAGTGAAGTCTGCCAGATCTCGTCGCGAGTCTTCAAGGGCTCCTTCTCTTCCCGCTGCTTTCCATGGTAAGCCTTAGGAATGTTTCCATTCTCCATATCTGGTAAACCTTGTTCTTGAGGCTTTCATTTTTACCAGAGTAAAAAGAGTTGTTCCTCTTTAGCAAGTCTGTGCTCCGGAACAAAACGGTGGTCAAGTTGTCTTTGTTGACTTCTCCCCACCTTTTCAAGCCCTCAATCAGTGGTGCACCGTCTGTCTGCTACCCTGTATCCAAAATTGCCTGGGAGGGGTCGGCAGAGACTGCCTCTTCAGCTAGAAGTGGAGAAGGAGTATTTTTTTGTGGTGCCTTGAGGTTCCGGTGGGGCTCCTTAATGTGATCATCACTCTGAACAAGTAAGTGCCGGCATACCGCTGCTTTAAGTAAACAACTGTTGTATTGCAACTATTGTGACTGAGACCGTGTCTCGCATATAATACGGGCATCTTGTTTCTGTCTCATTATAATTCACTGAAATGCCAGCTATTAGACGCAACTACTCGCTGCGTACTAAGGAACGCGCTCTGCTTGCACTTGCGTTCTAACGGCGGGCCGCAATTTGAAAAAGAGGAATTGCAAGAAACTTAATAAACAACCCGAGTCGATTGTGGTTGGTATCATGAACACCATTTGTGACATGAATGGGATTGAAGAGAGTGACCGAGGAAAGATCACAGCTTTCCTCAAACCATCAACGAGGGCTGCTACTGATGAGTCCTCCTCTCCAAACATGCCTGAAGAAACCATTGATAAAGTCATCACCGATCCTAACTTGTCATTAGAAAATCCAATTACCAATAATTCACTTTTAAATCTATGTTTAAATTTGGAAACAGAATCGATTGCTTATAAAACCACAACACCTATTGGAGATCAAGACACTTCAATAATAGAAAATTTTTCTATTCATCGGGCTAACTTGGCAAAAACACCAGCATTAACCCTGATAGCAATGAACGCACGTGCATCTTCACCAAGACACCAATCAAGTGTTTCTTCGTCGGACTCCTCTTGTATGGATGACCCACCATCAGAACCTGAACTTCTAATTCTACTCAAAGCGCTTTTCCCACCATGCAATCATTTACACAAAGACCAACAACTTCTAAAACAAGAATTAATTAAATTAGTTCACAATGTCTCATCTACGCAAGACTTTTCTGGGCAGGAAAATCGAAATGAGGAACTATGTCAAGCAGAAGCTCCAAATATACGGATAATTATAATTCAAGACACTCTCAACCTCCACAAAATGTATTCCCTCAAGGAATGGGTGAGGTTTGCGTACACGAGGTAAAATCTGGCTTAAGGAATGGTATGAATGCCACTAGTCATTTGAACCCCCAAGTCTCCGCTCCCTCAGTCAATAGCGTGAAGCCAAGTACTACTGGTAAAAAGAGAACCCAAAAGCAAAATCATTTAACATTAAAAAAAATGTTTTTAAATCAACACTAGGAAATAATAACAACCCTATATTTACTGTAGCAACACAGGCTCTTGGATCGATCTTCCCATAAAATAGGACATTTCAAGAGACAAACAAAGGATTTGAAATTGTTCCGATTATAGCCCACGAAATAAGGGGAAGGAGATTTATCCCGGGCTTGCAGATGAAAAATAATTGAATTCCTCCTAAGGAGACTTTACCTGAATGCAAACTGGCTAGAGACAAACTATTAAAATTATTAGGATAGACCAAAAAGAAGCCTGTCATTCAGAAAGTCCTTGACCTAGTAGTGAGCATCGACCTACAAGTTTTGCAATAGAACAAATCCCAAAGGCTAATTTGGTCACGCAAGAGAAAGGCAATATGTTAAACTTGGAACTTTTATTTATTTATTTATTTGAATTTGTATAGCACACTTCCAGCCCAGGGGCATCGAGACGCTGTTACATGAAGTTTATAAGACATTTTGATTAAGTGGTTACAGGTGACCAAGGTGGCCTCTTGGGTACAGGTGCAATAAAAGTAGGTGACTTCATACATGACAGGTGAGCAATCAATAATTATTACAGCAGCTATAATTAAGCAATATGACCCGAGCGGCGGGGACATTACCGACTCAGGTAATGCCCCGGGGCCCAAAGGTATAGGTCCCGAGCGAAGCAAGGGCCTTACCGAAGGCCCCGCCGCATTACCTGAGTTGGTAATGCCCCCGTCGCGAGGGTCATATTGCTATTAGTACCCCGGCCCGCATTATGTACGTGACCGGAGCACTAAAAGCATTTTTTTCTGTCCCGAAACGCTGCAGAGTTTCGGGACAGAAAAAAAAAGAAAGGACCAAGAAAATGGCCACCATGGAAAGAGAAAACGGAATCCGTTTTCCTTTTCCATGGCACCCATCGGGAGCGGATGCGCTGGGAACAGTGTTCCCAGCGCATCCGCTCCCGAAAAAAGATCAAAAAGAAGGTAAGTGGGGTTGGGAGGGCGGGAGTGGGACGGGGAAGAGGGGAAAATAATAACGTACCTGCGTCCCTGGCGGGGGACGAGGGAAGCCCCCAGCCGTGTGGAGGTGCAGAGCGGGGATGGCCCCGCTCCGAGTCTCAACACGGCTGGAGGCTTCCCTTGTCCCCCGCCAGGGAAGCAGGAACAAGAAGGTAAGTTGGGGAAGCGGGTGGGAGGGAGGGAAGGGAATAAAAATAAAAAAATTTAAAAAAGACTTACCCGGGTCCCCGGCGGGGGGCGAAGGCAGCCTCTCAGCCGCGGGGAGGCTCGGAGCGAGGATGGCCCCGCTTCGAGCCTCCTCATTGGCTGAGGGGCTGCCACGCCCCCTGCCAGGTTCAAAGGCTGTGGAATCCCGATGGGGGGATTCCCGACCTGGTAATGACTCGGCGAGAGCCAATCAGAATGGCTCTTTCATTCTGATTGCTCCCTCGCCGGGTACTAATAGAGCATATAACAATTAGACAAACAATTAGACAAAAAGCTTGGTTTTGATTGCTTTGCGGAATGCTTGGTGGGACTCGATCATTCTTAGGTGAGAAGGAAGAGCATTCCAGTGTGAAGCGGCCATCGTGGGGAAGCTGGAGCCCCCGGCGCGGACTTTCAGTCTTGGAAATGAGAATCATGTTAGAATAACCCTTTCTCAGAGGTCTCGTGGATGTGTATTTAATAATTCTTTGGGCAAGGCAAGGTGGTGCCAGATCATGGAGGCATTTATGCATAAGGGAGAGAGTTTTGAAAACGATTCTCTCTTTGACTGGGAGCCAGTGAGCCTGCCTCCTCACTTCAGAAATGTGGTCTTTCCTCGATGTTCCTGTGGCAGCCCTAAGGGCGTTGTTTTGAACCAGTTGGAGCTTAGCCAGGTTTTTACAGGAGGTCCCTGCGAGGAGGGCATTGCAGTTATCAAGCCTTGATCCAATTATTGCCCTAGGGATGGTAAGGCAGTTCTGGCGGGATAACAAGGGTCTGGCTGAGTTAAGAACCTTGGCGTAGTAGACCGATGAGGAGGCAATGGCGTTAACCTGCCTGTCCACAGTCAGATCCAGATCTAGGAAGACTCCATAAGTCTTAACATTATTGGATACCTTGATGGGAATGTTGTCGATGGTGAAGGACAGGTACTGCGGATCCAGATTGGCCAAGGTAGTGGGTGAGCCGATTAAAAGGATTTCAGTTTTCTCACTATTAAGGCACAGCCAATTATCCACCATCTAGGACTGGATAGTGGAATATGTGGTGGTGAGGGTGATCATGTCCTCCTCGTAGTTGCCGGTGAGTGGGATAAGCACCTGTGTGCCACCCGCATAGCTGGTATACGAGATGCACAAGGAGTCGTGCATACTGAACAGAGGCCTCGTGAAGAGATTGTAGAGAGTGGGCGCGATGCAGGAACCTTGAGGGACTCCATATTTGATGTGGCTAGGGGTGGCACAGGCTGAGTCAGAGAAGACTTTCATGGCCCTCTCCTGAAGAAAGGATGTGATCCAGGCACAGGCTTTGGGGGAGAAGTTGGCTGCAGTAGCGAGATGGCAGCAGAGGGTGTTCCACCAAGTCGAAGGCCGCAGATAAATCAAGGAGCAATAGGAGTGCAGGTTTGCCTGAGTGTCTGAGATCGTCCATTTGATTCTTTAGGTCTAGAAGGGCCATTTCAGTGCCATGTCGTGGTCAGAAGCCAGACTGCCGCAGGCCTAGGAGACGGTTATCTTCCAAGAATTTCTGGACTTGCAGGTAGGCTGCTTTGTCAAAAATCTTTAGTAGAAAAGGGATGGTGGTGATGGGCCTATAATTCCCTGGAACCCTTGGGTCAAGGGAAGGTTTTTTAAGGAGCGGGCAAACCCAGACTTCCTTGAGATCCGTTGGGATGTGGCCAGACTGGAAGGAGGTGTTGATTAAGGCAGTTAGGAAAGGGGCAAGGATGTTTGCTGAGTCTTCAATCAGTTGGGCCGGGCAGGCATCGCCCTTCCAATTAGAGGCTTTGATGGATTTAAGCAAAGCGATGACTTCAGGTTCTGTCATTTCTTTAAAGTCAAAAGGGGTGGAGGAGTTTGACTTTGTGACTGAAGGCGAGCCGCAGTGCATTTTGGCTATGAGAAGGCTAAGGGCTTTTTGATGGCCCCGGATTTCAGTTTGCAGAGTTTTCAGTTTGTCTAACATAGCGGTCTGAATGCTATTACACCAGCTTTCGTCCTTAAGGAGAGTGGGAGGGGGAGTGGACGGCTGTTCCAGCTCTCTAAAGATGGAGAAGATTTCTTTGGACCCCGATTTGGCATCATTAATCCTTGAGTTGAATAATGAGGCTTTGGCTTGGATTATGTTGGCTTTGTAAGTTTTGGAAATGGCTTTGAAGGCACTTCTAGTGGTATCAGAAGGGTTCGCTTGCCAGGCAGAGAGTGCCAGCCTTTTTTTGGAGCGTTCATCAAGCAGCTCCTTTGAGAACCAAGCATTGGAATGTTTGACTTTTTTGGCTTTCTTAAGGGAGAGGGGAGCTATAGTGTCCACAGCTTGGGTGATGATGTTTTTGAAAGTGCTGGCTAGAATTTCGGGGTTATTGGAGAAGGGGGCCTGCAGAGCAGGCACCGTTAGGAAAGGTGCAATGTTTCTGCAGTAAGTTGACATGAGCTTTTCGTGAGGACCTCTGGACAAGGGGTAGCTGGTTTAGTGGGCCCTCTTTTCGTTAAGAGGTTGAATTGAATATAGTGGTGGTCAGACCATGGGATTGGCGTGTTGGCAGTTATTTGGATGGTGCAGTTATGCTCACTAATCCAATGCAAGCTGTGCCGTTTAATGTGTGTCGGCTCATGGATTGCTTGAGAGAAACCCAAGGTGGAAAGGGCTTTGTTCAGGGTATTAGCATAGGAATCCTTATGGTCGTTAAGGCCTAGATTCAGATCGCCCAGGAGCAAGACTTGGGAGGTCTTTTTGATGTTGTCAGACAGGGAGATGAGGTTCTCCTGGAAGTCGCCGATGGGACCTGGGGGTCGATATACAATGTGCATGGAAATGGTGCATTTGTGGGAGATGTTGATTTTGAGTCGGAGGTAGTCACAGTTGTGACAATGTTGACCTTCAGCCTCTCTAATAGCAAGGGCTTTCCTGGCGATGAGGGCAACACCCCCACCTCTCTGGTGAGTTTGGTCTTTTCTAAACATCGTGTACCCTATAGGGATGGCAAGTGAAAGTGCAGGGCCAGAGCCTTCATTGAGCCAGGTTTCTGTGATTATCAGAAGGTCGAGGTTATCCTTAATAATGAGGTCATTAATATCAAGGGCATGGGCCGGTACCGAACGTGCATTGACGAGTGCACAGTTGAGGGAGTCGGTTGGAAGAGGAGTGGAGGTAGGCAGTGGCATGGGCTGGTCATGGGCTGCAGGCATGGCTGGGCTGGCATTATCAACACAGGCAGGTAGTTGCAAGGGCACAGGCATGGGCTCAACGTAAGGCGCAGACATGGTACACATATTATCAGCACAGGCAGATAGTGGCATGGGCACAACGTAGTGCGCAGGCTGAGTAAGGCTGGTATTATCAACATAATTAGGTAGTTGCATGGCACAGGCATAGGCACAACATAATGCGCAGGCATAGAAAGGCTGGTATTATCAACATAGTCAGGTAGTGGCATGGGCACAGGCATAGGCACAGCAATATTATTCTAAAGCAATTAATGCAACATCGAAAATAATTGAACCAACTCCCGACCTTGTCAAAAATGCGTGCCTGGTATGATATTCCAACTAAGGATCGACTTTGTAGACTATGCAAGCAGGATATAGAGACTCCTAGACATCTATTGACGGACTGTAATGTCCGCACAGTTTTATATGAAAAAGGATATGAGAAAATAGTGCATGGCTTGAATTTTGGACGGGAGGAAATGTAGTTAGGAATTTTACAATATTTTATATATGGCAAGAAATACTGAAGAAAATAACATGAATTAATTTTAATTGCATTGTTTTTTTAATCATGAATGATGAAATCTCGAGTTTTTATTTACTCTTTTAATAAATGTATGTATAACTAAGATATCTTATTCTGTATTTTATGAAAGTTATATATTGTTTTTCTTCTATTGTGTTAAAGGTTATAATTAACCAATAAGACATAAAATAAAATAAAAAAGAAATAGTGCGTGTAAATCGAGTGACTTAATGCAGACCTGGTTAAGACATTTTTATTACACCAGTACCATGTTTACAGCTTCAATTAAGTCATTTACTCTGAGAAGCCTGCTTTGAAAAAACACTGGTAGACACGAGTGCAATGCTTGATGGTAAGGCTTGACGAAAGCAAGCTCAAAGAGTTCCCATAAGGAGGTGTTTTGGGCGGGGGACAGGAACTGTGTGGGAATGGCCATAGCGATTAGCATAGCCATGGGAAGTCAATGGGTGGACAAATAACCAAACAGCTCCTACAAACTGTGTCCCCCTCCTCATAAGCCATTTCTCCCTATCTGTACGTAAGAGAAACCTAATACCCCAAACTAAAAAGGGATTCCTCTTTGGGGTGGTTAGCACATGGAAAGGGCAAGAACACCTGCTTCACACATCCCAAGTAAGCCAGTACATCTCACCTCCCTCACACACTCCTGTCCCCACCATCGCCCACAAATGCAAAGACCCATTCAGCACCAGACTCACATGCATGCCTCCAGCTCACATACCCTCATCTACATCCCACTCATCACCACCCACACACCACCCTGTAAAGAAACAGATAATCTCACGCTCATCAGTGCTCGGTAGCACTACATGCAGCCGACATTGTTGACATCATCATTAATCACCACCTAGATGCATATTTTATCGCAGAGACACACACCCCTCCACACACACACCCTGCTTGTCCGCATCCACACAGGGTACAGCATTAAACACAAATACCGCAAAGAGAAGACTATCAGAGGGCTTGCTATTGCCCTCAAGACCTCATGGACATGCACCCTTCAGGTGCACGCCACACCTGCATCCATAAAATCCCTCCCTTGCCATTTCCCATTCCCCCATGGGCAGAAGCTAGCTTTCACCTGATCTACCAAACCCCCATGCCAACACAGTCTTTCTGGACAAAATCACAGACCTCATCACAATAGCATCCAGCAACAACACATCTTCCTCAGAGAGCTCCAACTGCCTGCAAGCCACAATAAAGTCACACACCCGGGTTGGCATTAATAACATCTCCAGGCATTGTATGTTTGCCCCCCGCTTGTGTACTGAGCAGACCTCGCAACCATATCAAACCAACCGAGACACACTGCCTCTCTTTCAAGAACTTTCCCTTTGCTGCACTCGATGGAAACCTCAGCACTTTGACCTCCACATCCAACCTCTTGGAGAATGTCAACACTCAGCACAAAGGACTTAACCGCACCTTAACTAAGACGACCAACACTCATGCACCACTGAAATGTGATTCAACACACATAAGCCCTCCACACCTTGGTACAAACAGGAACTCATTAACAGAAATGTGCTGGGGAATTCCCAACAACTAGAAGACCTCATCAGACTGAGAACCCTGCAGTCAGCACACAGGGCCCATACCACCACAGGCAAAGAAAACTACGAAGGAACAACCAACAACTATCATGGACTCATTTAAAAAGAGAAGAGCTCTCTTAAAAGCCCTGAAGCACTGAATCAACCCCCTGCCAGACGCTGCAATGCCGCAATCAACTGACAAATACAACGCTATCAACAACATATTCACAAACAAGACAGAGAAGATAAGACAACACACTGACATCTCCAAGCACGCCCCCTCACACCAGCCCACAACTTATCCTGGTGGACTGAACTCATGACAATGGGCCTCATTACGACCCTGGAGGTAACCATGCCGCTTTTTGCGGCATGGCTACCCCCATTCCGGGTACCGGGTCCGGGTTCTCTCAATGGGGAAATACCGGCGCACTCCGACCTTGGAGGGCCCGGTATTTCCCCATTCAAGGAACCCAGACCCGGTACATCCCCATTCCCATTTGAGCTCCTATAGGGCTCAATGGGAATGGGGATGATGCTAACAACGGGCCTGTTAATGGCGGGCCCGTTGTTAGCATCCTGGTCTGCTCGCGGAACCCGCTAAGGACGCCTGGTTTTACCAGGCGTCCTTAGCGAATCCCGCGAGCAGACCTCGTAATGAGGCGGTAGGGGGTTAACGGGGCCGGCAGCTCTACCGGCCCCGTTAATCGCCTACCACCAGGGTCATAATGAGGCCCAATGACTCTAAAAGACCTGACCAATACTCTTGCAGCCCTCAAACCCAGCACCTAGAAAGGTCATATCCTCCCCTCCTCTTCAATAAAGGCCATCACAAGTGAAGAACGCACACCACTTTCCAGCATCATCAATGCATCCCTCAAACACAGCAACTTCCCAGATGCATTGAAAATGGGACAGATTCTCCCCTTGCTGGAGACACACTTGACCCTGAATGACCTTGCCAACTATAGCCCCATCACATATTGAACCTTCCTCATTTAAGTGATTCAGAAGACTAGCCATCCAGATAAATAAAAGGATCATTCAGCACAATCTCTTACAGGACTACAAATTCAATTTCTTACCACAATTCAGCACAGAGACCCCCGCCAACCATCGATGATACGCTACACATCCTGCACAAAAAAGGCCCCTGCTTACTCGTCCTACTCAGCCATTTAAGAGGGAATGCACATGAAAATGCACCAAAAAATAAGAAAATATACCTTATTTTATTTATTTTGGGTATTTGTTAAGCATGGAGAAGCAGTGGAGTGATGTACAACAATTGGTTAAGAGGAATAGAATTAAAGGGGCACACGCTACAGCAGGCTGTGTTGAATGCAATTAAGGAACAGGAGCAGTAATCAGGGGTGAACTGGGCTCAGCTGGCAGATGGGATCAGGGATGTCTATGGTGCATGAAGAAGGTGTTCCTTGAAGAGGAGGGTCTTGTGCTTCTTTCTGGATTGAATGAGGGTTGCAACGCCTGTAATGTTGACGGGTATGAGATTCCAGAGCCGGGGGCATGCATTGAGAATGCCTGTTTCCTGATTTTGTCTTTTTTTTGTATTTTTGCAGCTCTAATTTGGCCGGATCCTGAAAAATAGTACATGTCCCTGAGTTTCATTTAAAGATACAGTATATGCTGGGAGTATACTGGGTCTTCTGTAGAGGGACAGCCCCGCCTAGTGGAGATGTTGGATGTTACAGAATCCCCATCAGAACCAAAATAATGATCCCATCTTTGGTTATTTTATGTGTACCTCCACTGTACTAATGTGTGAGCATTGATGAGACTTGGACAACCCTGGGTAAAGAGTCAGTTATAAAAGCCAAAATAGGACCTAATAGGCCACTCTAACTGGACCAAAGGCCCGTTGGCTGAATACACATAGGAGTCCAGATATAATGAGGCTGATTCATGGAATTTGTGCTCCAAAAAACGGGGATTTGTGCGCCATTCTGCCGCAAATACCCATTTGTTAAACCGGTATTTGCGGGCATAATGGCGCACAAATCTTCGTTTTTGGGCGCAGAAATTCTATGAATTAGCTCCAATGTTTTAATCAAGATTCCTTATAAGAGCCATCAGATTAGGCTGAAAACGTTCCCTCCAGCAGAACTAACTATCCCTCATAGAGTGACTACCCCAAGTGAGAGCTGGTGTGCCAGCTATCTAGGGTTAGGGGATAGACAGAGAAAACTGGCCCTCATCTGTTCTGGACCACAATTTACATGAAAGTGCAACAACAAAGGCAGTAGGATTATTCATCTAGTCCCTTAGATTCATAAAAATCAGGACATGCTGGAACAAGGAGCATGGGCGGGGGTTGGGCTACTTTAATACCCTCTACTCATCTGTTCACTTGTCACACCATTAAGAACACAAACATTAATTCTTCATGGAAAACTGGTTGCTAGCCAGACATTCCAAATCTTAAAAGGTCGACCTTCACCATCATGCTGCACGAGACCAGACTTGTATCCCAAGCGACCTGTGGAAGGACATCCGGTTGCTGGTACTTGCTTGAAGGCAATAGGGAGCTGTGCTGAATGTCTCCACGAACTGATTACCCTATAGCGTGGTACAATCCTCTTCAGGTAGGCTACAGGGGGTGGGATGCCTTGGGCTCGTGGCCACGATTATTTAGGTCCATTAGCCAGAGCCTTCGGCCGTGCCCACTGTATATTTTGAAACAGTACCGGGACACTGTACATGTTCCCTCAATATGTTTGTTTTCAACCCACTAAGTGGCCACTATAAACTATTCACACCACTCAAAATAACCTTTTCATTTTTTGACAAATTGTCTCCAAAATATCCAATTTGGCGGGGCTGTTGATAATCCCTTGGTTTAGAAAATGTCATCAAAATCCATCCAGCAAGTCAAAAGTTGTTAGCCTATTTCATCCTCTCTGCTGCAAAGCACCAATACGGATACAACGATTTAAGGTGCAGGGGGCACCCCCTTCTCTGTCAAATATTTCAAAAACTACTGGATGGATATACCCCAAACCAGCCAAAACCTTTAAGTCAATGCTTAGTGCCCAAGTTGGTTCTTATTAGGTCTGAATCCGCGCAGCAGTTTTTTGCGATAGAGCTGTTCAAAAACTGCACTTTTTCGCTATGGGAAAATGAATGAGCTGAAAATTGTGAAACTGCTGTTTTGCTTTTTTTAATAACTTTTTCATTTTATAACATATTGTTCCCATTTGCAGTTGTGGGGTTTGGGGAGGGCGGAGTTCCTTGACAAGCTCTTTGATTTAAACATTTTATCCAAATCCATCAAACAGGCCAAAAGTTATTACCAATAGAATTTTGGGAAACATTGGCTACTTTTTAATTTCTGAAATTCCTGTCAGCCTCTCTGCTGCAAAGCACCAAAGGAGATAAAGGAAAACTTTTGGGAGAAGGGGGCACCCCCTTCTCCTTCAAATATTTTACGAACTACTGGACGCAGTAACCCTAGACCCTTCCCGAAATTCGAGTCAATGCTTCATGACTAAGTAGCCTGGTTCAGTTCCATCGAACAGTTTTGGCTGTGCGCCTGAGCAAACATTGGATTTTTATCTCTATGGGACAAGGAATGGGAACTAGGCCGAAACAGCTATTTTAAAACTTTCTTAATAACTTTTACATTTTTTAACAGATCTTTCCCAAAATTTCCAGTCTGGGGTTAGGGGTGGGGAGAGGGTGTTTAGTAGAAATGTTGTTTGCAGAATTTCAACCAAATTTGTCATACAAGTCAAAGGTTATTCGCAATTCATTTTTCAGGTTTCCTATGGAACTCAATTCTCAACTTAACTATAGTGTGGCAACCACCTCACCATAATATATACACATATCACAGAAGAGGATGGACAGGGCACACTCTGGTTCCCTGCACAATACACCTTTCAGCCACTGATGTTCTCCACTGACCGGTTTCAGTGCTCATCACATCACCAGGGAGGAAGTCTTTGCTTGCAGCTCACAGCAAGTGCAGGTGTTGTCAATCAATGTCAATTATGCTGCAATGACCTCTGGTAGCTGTAGTTGTTAGGTTTGCAAGGAACTCGTTCAACTCCAATCACTGACTTAGACACACCCACTGTGGGTGTCTGGGTGTGAGCAGGTTCCCTGCAATTTTGATGGCTACAACTATCAGAAGTCCTTGCAGCAGAATCAACACTGATGGACTGCACCTGCACTGGCTTTTTGCTGCAAGCTGAGTCTGCCTCCCGGATGATGTGACAAGCACATAAACTGTTCAGAGGAGAACATCAGTAGCTAAGAGGTGAATTGTGCAGGTAACCAGAGTACGCCCCTTCCATTGCGCTCCCATGGGCAAGCATGCCTTAGCAGCTGTGAGTTATCCTTGCTTCCCCAGCCCCTCTGCAACATTTCCATCTTGTTGCCATGGGTGAGTAGTGCCGTTCCTGGGCACCTAACTTTAAACAAATATTCTTTGCTGCGCCTCAGCACATGGCTTCCTGCTCCCTCTCCCCTTGCCCCACTTCCAGGTCTGTCCTTCCCCACCTGCCTACCACCCCCACGCTCCCATTGACCACAGGTCCTTACATTCATCCACGCTAGGCAGCCCCTGCCGTGGCAGCCCCCTTGGCGAAGGACCCAAGGGTAAGGACAGCTCCAGTGAAGCAGCTCCAGATGGTGTCGGCCAGTGTCAAGCGGAGAAGCAAGGAACCTGCAGCCTCCAACCTCCTGCTAGGAACCAGGTAGGTGCGGTTATGGAGGCAGCACTCACTGCACTCCACTAATTGACCCACTCCTCAAATTATACATATTTCACTATCACACCACCAGCTGCCCCTCAGTTATTTGCTCTTGCTTAGCCACCCTTCTCATTTGCCCAGGAAATCGTGTTTACATTGCTGCTGTGCATATAACTACGCCTTTCCCCCTCCTTTTAAGAAAGTCAAATCTGGGTGGTTTGCATTGCTGCTGTGTTTATAACTAGGCCTTTTCCCCTCCTTTTAGGAAATGCGAATCTGGGTGGTTTTCATTGTGATTTCTGTTGTACTGGGAACTGAGAACTGCGTCCCATTATGCTCTTTACCACTCCCTTGGTCCCCACCCCGCTGGGCATCTGCTCTACTGTTGTTTGTCACCTGTCTGCTCCCCTATTGTGCTCCCTATTGTGTGACCATCACCCGCCCCCCAAAACCCTCCCACATCCTGCTTTGGCGGTGCTGGGCTGTGCATTCTCTCTTCTCTCTTTCGCTCCCACCTCCTCATACTTTACTCCCCACAGCCCCTATGGTGCTTTGCATTTCTCCAATCTTCTCTAACTGTTGAGAGATGGCAGAAGCAAAGAGAAAGGTCTTGAGTTGCTTCTGGGACCGGAATGGTTCTGATCAAGAGACAGGGAGGCTGTTCCAGAGGGAGGCCCCAGCCGAGGAGATATATCTGCCCCCAACACTTTACTTGGAAAAGTGACTGACCCTCAGAGAGTTGGAGGTGGAGGAGCAAAGAGCTAGAGAAGGGAGATATTTAGGAAGAGAGAGTTGGATGTAATGTGGCTCCAGGCACCAGAAAGCCCTGTGCACAATGCAAAGGCCACCATTAATGTCTATCTGAATGGCACCATTATGGTCCAAGGCCCCCAGCCCAATCTCTTCCTTTTTTTTGATAGATGTTTCCCTTGTCTTATCAACTTCCTTCCTTCTCCCACCACTCCGATTATCACCTCTCTGGCCTCTCTGCCACCTCCCTCTTCCGCTGCCTCTCTGGCACTGTCATCCTCCTCTCTGGCTACTATGCCACCTCCTGCTACCACCTCTGCCCACTCTCTGGCCCCTTTACCACTTCCGATGGGTGTACCCCTAGCCTGTACCCCACCCCGGAAGACTATCAAATGTGTCAACCTGCTCCACGTCGCTACTCCCAACTCTTGCTCTGCTGTCAAACACTCCTCTGACATCTGCCACATCTTCAAAGAACTTGACCAGGATGTCCTCGCTCTCACCAAGACATGGTTCACAACCAGCTCTGTCATGAGTTTTAACACTCTCCTCCCTGAGGGCTACACGATCCTCTCTGAGCCCAGATTCAACCAACCCAGAGGTGGAGTAGCTCTCATCTTTCCGGAGTGGGTCCCTGCTTCTGTCATCTCTATGCAAGCCTAGTCCTCCTTTGAAGGCCTAGTCTGCAGGCTCTCTATATCTCCTGGCCTCTCTCTGGCTGTGACCACCATCTACAGGCCACCTGACCAGGTTGCCCTCTTCCTCTCAGAGTGGGCTGACCTCACCTGTCCTTGCATCTCCCTCTCAACTTCTCCTACTCTGAGTCCTCAACATTTACCTGAATGCTCCAAAACCCTCCTCTGGGCTCTCCCGCAACCTCTCCATTCTACCCTCTGGTCCGACTCACTCTGCCGGACACACCTTGGATGTTCTCATCTCCTCAGACATCCCACTCTCTAACCCTCTTACCACTCCTCTCTCTTGGGCTGGCCAATTCCTGCTTTCCTCTCATCTTAAACTCTGTCCCTCAGGCAAAGCCCACCCCTGCATTGCCACCCACCTTCTCGGTCATTCGGCCCATGAAGCGCATGTCAGTGAATGCCTTTGCCTCTACTTTCTCTGCTCCTTCTACTCCTGAGGCGACTCGCACTCTGACATAGCCCTCTCTAAACTGCATCTTGCTATCTCCAACACTCTGGACATCCTTGCCCCTGCCATGAGAATCCGCCTGAAGCCTACCTCCAAGTTCAACTCTTGGTATGACTCTGACCTTGCTGCCCTGTAACGCAAGTGGCGGGGGCTGAGAGGAAGTGGAGGGCTTCAGGCACATCCTCTGACAAACTGGCCTGCTGGCTGCTCCAAAGGCAATACAGACTCTCTGTCCTGCCCAGAAAGAGAGTCCACATCCAAGCCTGCATCTCTGTGGCCTCTAATAACACACCCAAACTTTTTAAAATCTGCAAGGAGCTGGCTAATCCTTGTACTGTCCACACCTCTCCTCATTCCTCCCAGGCCATCTGTATGGCTCTGGAGTCTCACTTCGCCACTAAAACTCAGGACATACTATCCCCACTCTTATCCTCCTCACCCGCTGCCTCCCTCAGCGCCCCTCTGGCTTCCTCTCCCTCTTCTCCTCCTTTCTCCTATTTCTCTGCGACAACACCAGACAACGTTTCTAGACAAGTCTGATCTATGAAAGTGTCATCCAAACAAGTGCTCCCCTGCTCCTCCAGAACCATCAAGGACCACATTGACACCCTCGCCCCAGCCTTGCCCAATTTCTGCTTCACTCTTTCACCACTGGATCTTTCCCCTCTTTCCTCAAACACTCCCTTGTGCACCCCTGCCTTAATAAACCTTCAGCCGATCCTACCTGCCCAGCTAACTACTGCCCTATCTCTATCATTCCTTTCCTGGGCAATCTCCTGGAAAATCTGGCCATCTTCCAGCTTACTCTCCACGCCAAATCTGTTGGTTACCTCCACGACCATCAGTCTGGCTTTAAAGCAGACAGAGGCTTGGAAACTGCTCTCCTGAACACCCCTGAAGATCTGCTCTCTAATCTTGACTCCAGTCTTCCTTCTGTCCTCATCCTCCTTGACCTTTCCTCTGCTTTTGACATGGTCAATCACTTCATCCTGATCAATTGACTCTGCAAGAACCTGGACATCATAGATCAGGCCCTGGAGTGGTTGACCTCCTTCCTTTGGGACCGTCCCGCCCAGATCCCTACTTTCTCTCCACCACATCTCTTTCCACATGTGGTGTTCCCCAGGGCTCTACCCTCTCACTCTGGCTCTTCAACGTCTACTTGGCCCCTTGGCCTGCCTGATCTCTACCTACTCCTCTAACTTTCAGTGTTATGTGGATGGCACTCAGCTCTCTTTTAGGCTCCCCTCAGCCTCCTCTCTCCTCTCTCTCATTTCTGACTGTCTATCCACGATTCAGGATAGGTGCGCCTCCAACGATATCTGCCTTAATGCCAGTAAGACGCAGCTCCTTCTCATTGGGTGCCCTGCTCCAGCTTTCCCTCTCTCACTCTAGCCACCCGTCTTGGGCACTCTTCCTGCTCCCACCTGGGAGGCAAAAAACATTGGTGTCATCTTCGACTCCACTCTCTCCTTCTCTCCTTACATCACAGATGTTGCCAAGAAGTCCCACTACCAGCTGCACCTCCTCAGAGGTATTCATCCTTTTTTCACTTTCCCTCAGAAGCTCACTGTCTCTAGAGCTCTGGTTCTCTCTAGGCTGGACTATTGCAACAGCCTCTTTCTAAATCTATCTGCATCTACTCTCCACCCTCTGCAACTCATCCAGAACAGGACTGCGAGCCGTATCCTTGGCCTCAAGCCTAGGGACCCTATCTCTCCAGCCCTCAAATCCCTACACTGGCTCCCAGTGGCTGCAAGGATCATGTTCAAGACCCTCTGCATCATCCACAAGGCTTTCTGGGGTCGGGGCCCGCATTACATTGATCTATCTCTTCCTAAATACCTACCTTCTCGAGCCCTTCGCTCAGCTTCCTCTAACTCTCTAAGGGTCAGACACTTCTCCAGGTATAGAGTGGGGGTAGATCTCTCTCTCCCCTGCAGGTTCCTCCATATGGAATGGTCTCCCTCCACCTCTCAAACTTGAACCGGGCCACCTGATGTTCAGGAAGCAGCACAGACCTTCCTCTTCACCTCTGCTTTCTCTCTCATCCTCCCCTGCTGACCTTTCTGTCTCTTGCGCGTGAATGGATGCCTGGCTACCCTGAGAGCCTCACTGGGTACCAGCCTCCTCCATGATCAGTCTCCCTGCACTGCCTCCGGGCCTCCGCGCACTTGGGCTGTAACTAGAACCTCTGCAGTTCCCTGCCTCCTTGCATTGCACTTACTGAGAGCCGCGCTGCCCTGGCCATGGGTGTATTTTTAGGGGGGGACAGGGGTGTTTGTCCCCCCAACCTTCATGGAGCACCATTTTGTCCCCATTCATTTGGCTGGGGCACCTTTTCTTCTGATGGCATGTCCCCCCAACATTTTCAGCAAAGTTACTCCACTGGCCCTGGCTGCACTTACTCAATGCAACCACTGCCCTGTTTGCACTTCCCACCACCCACTCCCTGGAACTCCCCCCTCTTCCTTCCCACCCTGCACTTTGCTCCGTTGCACTTGCATGATCTGAATGTGACAAGGCCTAGTAAGATAGTTTGTTTTGTCCTCCCTCTGTCTTCCCTACCTTGTCTTGTCACGCCTTGAAACACTTGTGTATAGGCGTTTTATAAATTACATAACATATTGTACTGCAAATTTAATATATACATATATATATTTATGTTCACTACAAAAAGAAATTGTTGAGGGGACGTTATGGTTAAGTTTCCCTAACAAAAATCTGTACACTTCACTAAAAAAAACCTTTACTCCTCCCCTTTATGCTTCAAATTAAAACCGAAAACCCCCTGAAATTCGCCAGTTGTGGTAAAGTAAGCCCCCATCTCTGCCACCACCCCTGTGCACTGCTAACACTAACACCCAGACCATGAAAGAGGTCTTCTCAAATGTCAATGATGACATCAATGACAACAACACTTGTTTAGCCCCTTTCTTTACCTTCCCTGCCATACATATATATGTACATTCAGTAAAAAAAAATGGCACTAAAGAAATGTTACACTTCACAGTGCAACCAAACACCACTGCACATTCGCCCATTATAGTAAGCTAAGCAACCATAACTCGCACCATCTACGTGCATTGCTAAGACTAACACCCAGGACATCAAAGATGACATCACAAATATCATTGATGAATTCCGCATTGGGAAATGTCTGAAGACAGCGACAATAGTGGTACAGAGTGCTCTGCATATGCAAAATAGTGACCAGTATTTTAAAGGCATTCAACTTATGTATTTTTTTTTTAACAGACCAGGAAAGAAAAGAAGAAAGGGCAACAAATGAGACAGAAGAAGACAGGATAAAAAGGATAGAGCAGAAAATGGACATATTGAACGACAATTTTCAAAGTTTACGGGAGTTTGTGGAGGACTGTGTGAGAGGACAAGTTTGTTATCATTGCCCCACCTGCACCTGCCCTGCTTCTCCATTCCCTAGTGACCCTTCCCCAAAACTTGAACAGGAAAATAGACGTTTTGACGAAATATACATCCCTTCTTCCCCTCACAAATCTTCTCCTCATAACCAGCCCGTGTTGAATCCTCATTTCCCCATATTTGTTTCAGTGTCCGCTTCGCCTGGTATTTCTTTAGAATGATGTGTGTGTGTGTGTGTGTGTGTTTGAAATGTTTTTGTACAGTAGTTGTAGAGAAAGAGTTTGGGTGTAGAATTGTTTTTTTTTTAAACGTAAAATGTTTGCGAACAGCACACCTGTTCGACCTTCGACCTATCCGCAAGGAATGGAATGTGGGTGCTGTCTAATGTCAAGTAAGACGGATGTGATGTGTGACTGCACCATCTGTTGAAATTGTGCGTACATAAAAATGGTGCCATCCGTAGAACAGGCCCAGTGGCTGGCAAGTTTGTAGGCAAACAAAATGGAGTTGTCCTAAGCACACTGTAACAGTGAACATAGCATGCGTGCACATGCACAGCAGAAACGTACATATTGCGAACATCGCGCCTGTTCCTAACTGTCCGTCTCATTTGTGTCGCACCTTGAAGTAGTTTGAGAACCCGAACACTGTCCGTAGGACACTTGTGCGCATGCGCACGTTTGATACTTTGCATTTGCTGTCCAGGGGACTTTCATTAGTGGGGAGGATGTGTTGAGGACGTCATCATGTGACCGCACCTACGCTGAGCGTGGGGACTAATTTCCGCGGTTGGTGTGCTTCCGCAACAATACAAATGAACTTGTAGACACAAGGCAAAGTATGGTAGAGTGTAAACATGTAATTTCACACATCCCAAACAATAGGCCACCTCAGGTCTTGCTGTGTAAAATTTGTGTACCGTTTTGTAGGGATGAAGACGGTCACAAGGCACACCCCTGCACCCCTACAAAAGGCCACACCCCCGAGCGCATCGTCATTGTCCTTCTAGCTATAGCAGATTGAGGTGTGTTGCCTTTACTGCTGTAGTGACCAAAAGGAAACTAATCGGTATGGCTTCCATGGCTGCTGTTGGGTCATTAGCCTCTGCACCACCCCCAAACCCGCCACCACCACCACCTCACCAAGGGCCTGCAGAGAGATATATGGGTGAGGATGTAGAGATCGAGGAAGAAGAGGAGGAAGAGAATGAAGTGGAGGAAGTCTGCACTAGGAGCACTCGGTGGGAGTCGTGGGTGTGGCGGTTGTTTTCCGTTTATGGGAAAGAACCAAAAGCACGTGCGAACCTGGTAAAGTGTAACCAGTGCGAGGTGGTGTTGAGTAGCGGGAGATTTGGAGCGTACAGTTTTGGTACGACAACCATGAAGCGACACCTCACTTCGTTCCACACTGCGAACATTCGCAAGGTGGTGCCATGTGAAGAGCGTAGTCGTTTGAGTTCCTCCACAGCATCCTCGGTATCCGATCCTCCCACCACAAGAGACCATCCTGTGGGGGAGCGCCTTCCTCCAGCTGCCTCACAAGCCATTTGCAATGCCGTTGACCCTTACCTTTCAAAGGTGACAGTAGTGTGCACGTATTGTGACGCTGTACTCTGCATGGGGGAGAGTTTTCAAAGTGCTTTTGAGGCTGCAGTCACCGAGCACCAGAAAATCTGCTCCTTACCTAAATAAAACTCACCCTAAATCTTTCTCTGTTCAGTTGCTCTTTTTTATCCCCGTGGCTGGTGTCCCTTCCTTACCCTCCTTTCGCCTCTTCTCCTAGTGTGCCGTGTGCTGTTAAGCAATGAACGTAAAAACAACAAAAATTACACAAAAGGCTCTTTTCAGAGCCGCCTTTTTCAGTATAACAATAGAACTATGAAGTGACGGTCGTAGACCCCTGCGGAGTTCTGAAAAAGTTTGCGGACAGTCATAGAGGAAAAAAGGGAGGGTGCAAGCGGAACAAACGCAATAAAGTGTACGTTGGGAGTAAGTGGCAGCTCTGAAAAGAGCCTTTCGGTGGTGTGTTGTGTGGGTCAAAAACAGTGGATTGGGGAAAACGGATTCTCAGATAGGTTAGTGTGATTGCAAAAGAGGTTGCAATGCATTTTGTACATTGCGAAGAAAAATCTGATTGCCAGCATATGTGAGATGAACTCCATCTCTGCGGAAAATGAAAGTGCTGCGAAACAAAATGTTTTCATTGTGGAAAGAGGACATGCCAACATCTCTTAAAAATGCACACACAGCCTTATTCACATTGCGTCTCGCTTTCTCCATTTGTGGACCAAACGCAGAAGAACGCATCCATATTTGTGTTTGGGCAATACGGGAAAAAAGTATTTGACAATTTGGAAACATGTCCATGAGCTTCGGGAGTCCTTCCTTCATTGCAAATTGCAAAGAAATTCCAGATACATGGCCTAAACTGTTTCCTCCACAATGAATGATCAGTATAGCTGGAGGACGCTCTGTCAGTAAAGTAACACAAAGACGTACTAAGTCCAGCCATCTCATGTCACGCACGCCATGCCAGTGCACTTCTACATGTGGAAATCCGAGATTTGTAGATAAACTGCAGCTTTCTGCATGCACCTTCAACCAATATATCCATGAGTCTCCCAAAATCCAGATAGTCTGTTTTCGAGCATGGAAAGCCATGGCTGTGTGGTCTCCTGTGAGGGAGAAGACTGTCTTACTAAAGTATGTCGGTTAGAACACACCTACTGAACTTTATGGCCCAATCCCTAGCTCTGCTCATTCTCATTTACATGCTGCTCCACCCTTGAATCCCCAGTGGTGATATGTGCTGGCTGCTAACTACCGGCATGTTCACAGACATGTACAGGATCAGAGCGTGACGATGGTACATTAAAGTACTATTCCCCTTTTTCTCCTTTAAGGAAGGCTCTGAAAAGCGACGCTTTTTTAAATTTTTGGCCAGATACCGTACAGACATCTGGTATTTTATGTATTTTGTTTGCATTTTTTGTCCTTGCTTTACTCTTGCAAACATTACAGAACCTTCTCTAAATTAAGCCTTACGTTCCAAAAGAACATCGCATTTCCCAAAGAAGATAGTGCAACACCATCTCCTTCAAATTAATGCACATTGCTTGGAACAATGTTATTGTGGCTACACAAAAACATACCAACTCGTAGCATGAATGCACGCATGCCGCGATTGATTATACACCTCCCGATGCTTTGATCTGGACAGAAAACAGAATTGTTGTTCCATTGTACTCTCGGGAGTAAAGCAGAAAAAATTACTTTCGTTGTTGGGAAGATGGTCATGAGTGCTTCAACCAACTGTGCCAAATCTGCCAACAAAGTACGTGAAGTCAGGTATCCCAAATGGCAAGCACTGTAGTGCAAAATTACCACATGAGGAGTGGTCATTCTACGCATGTCTCTGCAAACTTGCAGAATTGCCGCAGCATTGGCATCAGTGTCAGCCCTCCACACCACCTCCACTCCTCACACATCAAAATGGTGTGCCACATGTCTACTCTCAGCGTAGTGTTGTAAGCCTTGCACAAAAATGTCTCCAAGCATCAAAACCCTGACCCTCTCCACCTCTGCCATCTTCAGTGTGCGCACCGTCTTTCCACACAAAAGAGTAATGTCAACATCTGATTGGCTGATGCCTACAGTTGCCTTTCCATGCAGGATTTGCTGTAGAAACCCGTATGTGACACGCCCTACCAGCGGACAAGCGTTGCCTACGTGCGGCACGTAACTCTTACCCAGTCCTTCCACCCTTTCTACAGCGGTACCAAAGCGAGTCCCTCATTGGACACAACTAAGCGGTCGCACAATCACATAGAACAATCACATAGAACATTGCTAATTTTAACTCAGTCATCAACATTGCACACTTCAAAATTACTGTTGATGATTCTGAATACCATTGCAAAGCACCTACTTCACAAGCTACTGCGCAAGGATTGCAAATTTCTACGTACAGCTCCATACATGTCCACATGCATCAGTATAGAGTACAGGTATGTATATTTTAATCAGAGAACATGTGGAAGCCTTATGATTTAAATTAGACAAAATAATGCTGCTAAATGTCCATAGGGAATACATAACAACGCTCCCCCTTTAAAGTGCAAGATTGCCGATTTGTCATTCACAAATCGCACGACTGCTTACTGTCTTCCGCATAACCTGTACATACGTTGCAAGCATGCCTATTTAGGGCAGACCTCAATTTTGTATGTTAAAATGTCGGAGTTCTGTACTCTGTACGGCCTACAGTAATGCTACTTGCGATGTGATCGTATGAGAATAGTAAGCGCTCCCGATTGTAGTGCTGATATTTCCTTCTGAGGGTCTCCCGATTTTTCGACATCGTGCTTTTCATTAACAAGTACAAAATGTTTCCCCATCTAGTACTTCACCCTATCGCTTACAAACCTCTCTCCTATGCATAGTACACTTTGTATAGAACAAGGCATTTCCATACCCTTAAAAGATTTATTTATTTTGAAGGACTTTCAAGTACCATATTGCAAGTACTATGCAAAGATTGCACAGAGTGAAGTGAAATGTGCACGTGCACTGGGTTGAAATATGAAAGTTCATTCCTCTGACGAAAAAAGAAGCACAAGTAATGTCTGCAGTATCATCACTGCTGCAAACACACAAAGTAATTGATTTTGTTTTTTAAATTCGCAGTGAACACTACTCTCCTGAGAATCAACAGCATCTACACTGCAGACGACATATCCGAAGAAACATGGCCATCTTGCACAAAAAAGTAAGTACAGTACAACCTTTATATTGTAACCACTCTTTAAAGAGGCTGCGTGGGTTATTTGTTTATTTTGGGCACCAAAGCAAGCATTGATTTGTAAACCATTCTACCTACAAATATCCATTTATTGATCAAAGAATAACAGGCAGAATGGCTGACAAATCCCTGTGTGTTTGGTACTGAAATAACATAGGTAATCCTTAGAAGGTTAGATTGTGGAAAGAAGTTGCTATAGCAAGTTTTTGGCATTTCAGTTATTAATAATGGTTCTCGTCACAAGTAGGCCACTTTGTACTCTCATCTGAAGCACATTGTAGTAGTATACAAACAGTAAAGTAGCCTTACCAAATGATTGTTAGAGTTCACTGTACGTTGACACACCATGACAAAGAGCTTCCCCATCAGACTCATGCACACATGCACACTGCACACATACATTGGACAACAGACCAAAGTATATATTTTTTCTCAACAGACACCAAGGAATGCCTACCAAAAAGCAACTCCATAGAAAGGAACGCAGAATTAGAGCAAAGAAAAATAAAGGTGCCCAATGTAAGCATCCACCTGTTGTAGAGTTTGTAGAGAAATTTGGTACAAACCAGCTAATGCAGTTGGGTAACATAATAAAGGAAGTCTCAACTACCGAAACTGTACCTCCTCCATCACAAAGTGTCACAAAACACAGAAATGTTGTCAAAAAAACGGCTGCCAGTACACCTAACAATGTTCCTAATAATCCTGATAGTGTAAGAAGAACCCATAGTAAAAAAGTATTTTAGCAAAAATGTTTCATCACAGAGTCCTTCAGAATCTACTAAGAAGAGAACTAAAATCATCCTCACCCCTTAAAACGTACTGTAGAAAGTTAATTCTACAAGCACTCATGGACAGTGCAATCCTTCTCAAAAGGAAATTGTTCATATTAGTATTAAAGCACTAACAAAACTAAGTACCAAACTACAAAAGAAACTCAGCAATAAAATGTGAACAAAAATAATTTCTTGCAAGGTTGTGGTGGTGAATGGAGTCACACCACAACCACAGAGCCATATTTTAATGAAGAAGCATACAAACAAAATCAAACAAACACAATTGCCATCCATAGCAGTGGACGAGGGTATGAGAAAATCAATACTACCATCATGGAACAAGAAACACTGCTTACAAAACTATCTCCTGAAAACTCAGAATTACCTCTCGATTCAGCAGAACCACACCGTCCAGTATAGAAATGGCCATGCACATCAATGTGTGCCATTCCAAACAAAGCTTTCAAATCTTTACGTCTGTTCCTCAATCAATATGTAAAAGGTAAAGACAAAAGTAAATTGAAAGTGCTGCAAAATATGGATATTTGTGCAGTGCGGAAAGACACAGGACTAAAAGGACATTCATTAGCCTGCATTTCTGGGCCTATTTGTAAAAGTACCTTCCATGATATCAAAAGAATATCAGTACATCATTCCAATGTAAGAAATTTAGTGTATAAAATATACTATGCAAAAAGTCCACCTTCAGAATTAGGCAGTTTAAATACCACTCTTCTGCATGGCACACCCAACTACTTACAAGAAGAAATGGACCGTATTCAGAAAAAGTATTTTGGAAGTGAGAGCCACGTAGAAAATGCAACAGTTTTAGAACATAGTAGCGACAATTCTGTACATAGCAACCTTGTATTACACACATACAGAAAAGAAATAGTAAAATTTAAAAGGTCATCAGCTGAAGTACCAAACCATGTGTGTGTGTGTTGCCGCAGAACGTTTTACAAAATAAACACAAAAAATGTGGACATAGCATACAAAATAGAAAACAATGAAGACTCTAAATGGTTTGAATTAGCATTGTACCTTTTAGCTGAAAACAAATATGAAATAACTGAACGCCTAATATGTTGCAGTTACTGTACTGCAAATATAGACAACAACCACACTCCTTCACGTGCTGTTACAAATAATTTGGAATTGTTTCCATTACCAAAAATCCTACAACAGCTCAATTTGTATGAGAGCATAATAATTCAAAGAGTTCACCCATTTCAAGCAATTATATATATGCCTTCATCCCAAAACAGTAAAATTATCTTCCTCTGAATTGGTGGAAGGCATTCGTGGCAAAGTAGTTTACTTGCCATTAGATCTAACGGAAAATGTACACACTCGAGGAGTGGAACGTTCAATAGAGCATTCTTTAATAGTCTTGGTAAATGGAGTACCAACAAAGGACAAAAAAATTTGGCAACAATTTGTGGATTTACAGAAAGTTAGACAAGCATTGCAAAATCTAAAAGACAATAATGAGTACTACAAGGAAATAAATATTGATGAAAGCTTAAGGCAAACAACTGAAATAATTCAAGAGCCATCAGAAACTGGACAATTCGAACTTCTGGATCCAGCTACAGTATCCACTCTTTTGGACCATTACACAATTCATACATTGCATTCCAATGAAAGCATAGATGATGCACTAGAAACGTATCAAATGCGACAAACCAAAGGGTCACCAATGAGTATTTGGGAAAAAAGTATAGAAGCACGTGCTTTTCCACTGCTATTTCCTACTGGCAAAGGTGGAAGATATGATGATAGACCCACCTGATTGGGGCATCAGAATACCGCTCATTGCGAATGTATTCGCAAGATCCCTGATTTAGACAAAATGTGGAATACATATTCCACCTACTCTATGAAAGTGAATCAGCAACACTATGTTATGGAGTTGCACACATTCTTAAATCTGGAACGCACTTTCAAAATATATCAGCTACGCAGTTAATACAAAAAGTACAAGAAAACGATGAGGTTTTACAATCAAGTATAACAAATTTGTTTGCAAACATGCGTGGTACAAAGGAATACTGGTTCAGGCGGCACGGAGACATGCGTTGCATGATCAGAAACCTTGGACCACCAACTTGGTTTGTTACGCTAAGTTGTGCAGAATATGCATGGGAAGATTTACATGAGTTCCTACGCATAGCAAACAGCGACAAAAACAACATACATATATTAACACTTGGAGAACTTTGCTCTCTAGATCCAGTTAATGTCTCAAGATATTTCCATCATCGTTTCATTGACATGCTACACTTTATTTGCAATAAAACTGTTCCTCCCCTTGGAGAAGTGCAACACTTCTTTTGGAGAAAAGAATATCAAGCGAGAGTAGCACCACATATTCACATGCTGTTATGGATCAAAGGTGCACTGAAATTTGGGCACGACAGTGATATCCCTGTTTTGCAGTTTATCCAAAAATATGTCGCATGTGAAATCCCTTCACAACAGACACATTGTGAGCTGCATGGGCAAATTTTACATTTTCAAAGACACAAATGTGGCAAATATTGTCGCCGCAAATACAAAAACAAAGGTAAATACTACACCAAATGCCGCTTTGGTTTCCCTAGACCAGTTACAGAAACAGGTGAAGTAAAGAACTTTATGTCTTCAGTTTGACATAGTGTTAAAGGGAAATCACCTAAAAACACGTATTACATAAAAAGAAGGGAAGAATTAAAATATATCAATGATTACAATGCAATCATTGCCCTATTATGGAATTCAAACATAGATGTGCAGTACATTGCAGACAATTCAACTGCTGTTGCACGATATGTTACAGCCTACTTAACAAAAGCAGAAAAAACAGAGCTTCAAGACCTCTCGGATGACTTAGCATCAGACAAAACATTATCACAGAAATTGTACAGCCTAGGCATAAAAATGCTCTCTCATAGAGAATGTGAGGCCTATGAAGCAGCAAATCGTTTAACCGGCACTGCTACGTATAGAAAATCAGACAACATAGTATGGCTCAGTCTTGGTCCTGCAAAATCTAGAAAAAGAGTACTAAAATCATATAAGGACATAGAAACAATTGCCAAAAATTATCGCACCAGCCAAGACATTCTAAAAAACAATTTACTGGACACATACTATCCAAACAGGAGTACCACTCTGGAAAGCATGTGTCTATACCACATAACTCAAAAACTTTGCATACAAAAATAATGTAAAACCCGATGAAAGCAAACGTAGATATAGAGTGACCGATTGTGAAGGGAGCTTAGTGAATCTTAACAAACAAAGCTTAATTAATCATGTGAAATTGTCATTAAAAACTCTGCAACAGAAAGAACTATATTACATGTCTCTGTTACAACTTTTCAAACCATGGAGAAAAGAGGAAGATATACTAGATAATTATGAGTGCTATGAAGATGCTTTCAAAGCAAATGAAAGCACTATCACCGATGTGAACTTTACGCAGTACAAAACAATGTTACACAATGAGAAGCAACAGGAAGAAGAACTTCAGGCACAACTAGATAAAGACTCTTCCGACAGTAGTCAACCTTCTGTAACAGGAAGTTAAGAACCATTAGGACAACCACTAATAGCAAATGAGGCTGAAGTAGCTATGGCAGAAGTAGAAAACACCATGTATCTGTATCAAGAAGATACAGAAGAGTTAACTGTACAACAAGCAAAACTTAACAACGATCAGCGCACCATTTTTGAAGACGTAACAAAACAAATTGTACATGGTATACAACACGAAAATAAACAATGTACCTGCCAAAATTATAAACCTATACTGCTGTACGTCAGTGGAGAAGCTGGATCAGGGAAAACATTCTTAATCAAAATCATCAGCAAGTTCCTTAAACAATTGACAAACAACAAACTGTCATCTGTTGTAACAGCCCCACAGGTTTAGCTGCCTACAACATAGGCGGTGTGACTTTACACCATTTACTACTGCTTCCAGTAGAGCATCAAAATAAATTAGACTACTACAAACTTTCTGCAGAGGCTGCAATGGAATTACGTAGAGTTGAAACAAATGAAAATACTACTAATAGATGAAGTGAGCATGGTCTCCAACCTCATGTTGGCTTTGATTCATCTTAGATTGCAAGAAGTACTTAAAAATAATAACGAAGAACTCTTTGCAGGGAAACACATTATCGTTTTTGGAGATCTTCTGCAATAGACACCAGTGAAAGGTGAACTGATTTTTAAAACCATAGGCCACAAACTCTGCCGGAAAACTGTTGGTAGCATAGGTAATGTTAACCTTTGGCAACATTTCCAATACAGAGAATTAACTGAGAACATGCAGCAATCTGCAGATCTCACTTATGCCAACATCTTAAAAAGTATTAGAGTTTGTGTATTATCGCAAGAAGCACAAGCTGTATTGAAAAACCGGCATATACATGCACTTTATTGCGATAATGCATGTGCAGCTGATGTTATGGAAGAAATAGCGCACAAAAATGTCAATTGTATGGCCTTAATGCCAACGCTTGTAAGCTGTTTCAAATTCAATGAAACAATGTTAAAGAAAGAAATGCAAGCAATAATAGAAATTAGCGCCACAGACAAACTAAACATACATGGTATGACACTAGCCATGTGTGAACAAGCCACAACAAGACTAAATAGTAGTAATGCTTAAACGTAACCTTGACGTAGAGCAAGGGCTAGTTAATGGAGCACTGGGCACAGTTGTTGGCTTTCAATCAACCCACGTGATAGCAACATTCAGTTTGTAAATATTCGCCTTGATAAAGTTTTAGAAGTGTAAAGGATAGGGCGCTCAATTGCTCGATTCCTTGTCTTCAATGACATGTATGTACGTAGAGAGCAATTTTCTCTAACTCTTGCATATGCGGTTACCATTCATAAATCCCATGGTCTTACCCTAGAGAAAGCATTGATAGATATAGGAAACAAAGTGTTTAAGGAAGGCATGAGCTACGTAGAATTATCACGCTTACGTATACTTGACGGTCTATTGCTAATAAACTTCGATTCAAGTAAAGTCAAAGCTGATATTCCTTGCATTCTAGAATACAATAGATTGCGTTCACTGTACACCCCTCATCTGAAACAATACCCTGTTCCAGATGAAGTGAAACGTGGTAAAAGAAAAGTAAATGAAGCAGAAATGCAACAGAATGCAACAGCAAATTCCGCAAAGAAAAGAAAAGAAGCTAAAGTTTCATCAATTGCCGCAAACATAGAAGAACCTATTAGGGAATGTAAACCAGGCACGTCGGCAAAGAAGCAACAGAGAAACCGAAAAATGCGCTCAGATACAGAACTTGCTGGCCCATTCAAATTTACAAATGAAAATGGGGTAAGTTGCTATGCAAATGTAGCAATGAATATTCTATTATAATTGCCACCATTTGTTAACAATATTTACCTGCCCAGTACAGACCAATTGTGTTTGCAAATGTTAGTGCTGCATAGAAATGCAACAAGCAATCCTGACAACACATACAGTGTTCATGGTGTAAGGCAACAATTGGACAACTGTGCTGGAATGGTGAAATTCACTATGAACTCACAACAAGATCCACAAGAATTTCTAATGTACATACTATTGGTATTGGAAAACAAAAGCATACCTGTAAATGAAATCTTTCAAATTTCGTACATGTGGAAACATACATGCACTCTCTGTAGCAAAGTGATACAGGAAGAAATCCCAAATGAGCGATTTGTGTATATTTCCATACCAAATAGTGAGAGCATTCCATTTCAGCAACTTGTACAAAATGCATACCATGGCAGATTATGTAGTATTTGCAAGCCAGACAATCGCTCCACCTTACTGATAAAATCACATAGTGCCTACATAATACTTATGCTTCTATGTTATAATGCAGATGGCACCAAAAACAACTGCAAACTGACTGGATTCACACACGGTCAAGTGTCACTTGGAAAGAAAAGCTTTACAACAGTAGGACTAATCTACCATGCAGGAGCTACAACCATTGCAGGTCACTACACTGCATACATTAAAAAGAATTCTAGATGGTTTGAATGTAATGATAGCACCATTACTCTAAAGCAGAGGTTGCCAGCTAACCTAACAAATGTGTATTTGGTGTTCTTGAAGCCAAAATTTACGAAATAATGTGTACTTCAAGATTGTCAACAAAGTATGTGAAAGACTACAAACAGTTAGAATAAGCCCACAGGTATCTAACTACCCAACAGGATGGAAGAATGACACAAATAAATGATTATCACAGATCGTTGGAAACAAATGCACAGGTAGAATACGCCTATAGGTATCTAACTGTTGTTAAAAATTGGCAGAAAGGCAACAAAGAAAACATTAATGGGAAAGATGAAAGAAACAAGATATAACAATGACACAAATGAATGAGTATCACAAATCTGTAGGAACAAATGCACAGTTAGAATATGCCTACAGGTATCTACCTATTGTTAAAAATGGGCAGGAAGGCAACAAACATAACATTGATCAGAAATATGAAAAAAACACTGAAAGGAAAAAATGAAGTAGTTAGTATCATAGGAAATGAAGTTGTTTTTTAAATCAGACAAGGATTATTTTCCCCAGACCCAAGGATTAGAAAAGCAAACACAGAAACTGAGCGCAATGCACAGTACACTGGTTTGTAAACTAAATATGAGGGTAAAAAAAATGTTAACTGTCTATTATGCAATGTTGTAAGTTTTAAAAAAATGCAAACACTAACGCACCTTTTTGTTTCATCACAGAAATGGAAAAAGTGATACTTCTGCCAAGTACGATAGCCAAATTAAAAAAAGTATGTGGATGCTGAACAAAGTAAGGAGTAAGTATATTGGCAGTCATTTTCTACACATGGGAATCTACACGTCTAATCTATGGTACTAAAATGCTGCAGGAGCTGTAGGCTGCCCTTCCATCTTCGGTGAGTAACCTGCCACCTACGCCTTACAACCAAGGTACAAGGATTATAGTTCCTACCCACAACCATCGCTGCATATGGAAACCATGGTCCTTGTAAATTAGCTGCTTATAAATGTACTTTTCGGACCATCGTCTGCAGCCATGAAGTTAAGACACTAGGGCATCAACACAACTAGTACATTCCACCACACCCATATTGACTTGTAACTCCACTGCTTATGACTTCATTCTTGCGTGCATGGGCTTTAGCCATGAACCCAAGAATGCAGGGTCTCCCACAACCACCTCGGTGATGTGTGGTAGTGGGGGTTATTCTATGGGTGTGTTATCCTTCAGTGCCTCTGCCCAGAGGCTTCCCTCCTGGCTGTATGTCTGTAGATCTTACATGGGATGGGTGTGCAGTGTCTTCCAAGTCTAGTACTTACCACTTTGTTCTTGGTTGCATGGCCTGCCGCCATGCACCCAAGACTGCACGCACTCCCCACAACTTGCCAATCAAAACGCAACACTACGCGTGTATTCATGGGTGGCACATGCAGCGGTGGTTGTGGCTGACGGCCATGCATCCAAGACTCTAGGCCCTGGCCACAACCACGTAGCATGTGCCACCCATGGCGGCGTACTAATGAATATAATAATAGCCATTGGAAATAATAATGCATTCACGGCATGTTGTCAATTTCAATGTTGCCTACCAATACGCGTGTGCTTTCAACAGTTACAAATTCCCTGTCCACTACATGGACGGAAGTGTTACAAATTTCCTGCCCACTACATGGACTGGAGTGCTATCGATATTACACCCCACATTTACTGTGCGTATGAGGTGTCCATAGAAATTACATCATGACGACCGAAGAACAAATGCATTGATCACCCATGTCTTACTGTCTGAACCTTTCCCAATGCTCTGTGACACAGCAAAATAGTTTCATGAAAAAAGCATGCGTTTGCTGGTTGTTGCTCTGCTTTCCGCGGATCCAAGATGTCTGGTGCATCCAAATCATCTGACGCAGAACACGTCTCGCAGCAGCCAATGGGCAGAGACGTTGTGTGTCTGCGGTCATGACGCCAGACCCTTAGCCAATCGGTATCTTGTTTGTCGCCCGAACAGGGAAGTGTGACCGCGGAGCGAATATAGATATCACTAATTATTTCAGACCTACTTTTTGATAATTATAAAGAAACGTACTGCACGGATGGTGACCAAATTTACAAAAGCACGCTTTCTGGACCAAGCCCTTGTACCTGCTGCAGATTTCGTCAAAATCCGTCCAGCGGTTTCACCTGTAGCTGTGCGCAAAGTTTTCCCCCGATTCAGTCTATGGAAAAAAAGACGTTTTGGGACCCCCCCTATAACCTTGTTCCCCCTGGCCCAAACAGCTCCAAACTTTGCAAAATAATTCAGAGTGGCCCATATACTTTCTTTGCAAAGTTTGGTGAGGATTCGTCCAGGGAGAGCGGAGTTATAAGCCACCCAAAAAGTGCTCTTTCTATGGAAACAGCAATTTAACCATAACTACACGGCCACTACCATGGCCGTATAATACATATGTGTATGGAAATGTTTATTTTATTTGAAATAAAAGGGAGATAACACTCCAGCAATAGAGAGTTCATCCCTGTTACAATTAGCTTAGAGAGACTACCACCTGAGGACTGTTTACGTGCCTCATTTGAAGCCCATTTCTACTCCTAAACTCAGGCCTATTCCTGCCCCTCACCTAATGCGCACCCCTCTACTCAACGCATGCCCATCACTGCTTCTCATCCCTGCCCCATGCCTGATCCTCATAAGGCCCATCTTTGTTCCTCACTCGAGGCCCTCCTCTCAAAAAGCCCATCCTTCCTCCTCAACTGGGGCAATGATCTTCAGTTGCTGTGGTGAGCTCAGGTAGTAGACTTCTGCCTCAAAAAAATATTGCCAGGTCTGTCTTCCCTTATTCCTACACCCATTGAGACGCCAATGTTATCAGGGGCTTGCATCCGGTGGCCTCTTCCTGGCTTCCTAATGTTTCTAAACATGGACACGCTCCTCTAGGATGGGTCCTCACCAAGCATTGGTCATGCTATCGTGGGCCCTTTCAAATGTTAGGATGAGGCAAGGGTGAGCGGAGGTGAAGATAGAAAACTGTGAGTGGTCGCCACCTTAAGAAAAATGTTGGGAAGTCCTTCTCTCACTAGCTGAGTTTCCCATCCCATCTCCCCTTAGTCACCCTGAAATGGAAAACACTTTCTGAAATGACACTGCTTGCTGTCACACCCACCCTTCAGTTCCTCGCTACCTTGTCAGTTTCAGACCTGAACATAACATATTTCAAACTCCTGCAACCTGTCCAGAAATCCCTGCAAACCACCTTGTTCAGGGATGCATTTGACATTGCTGCCTCACTAACTGGTACCACCCCCAGACCTCCCGAAGAGCATCAGACCCTTCCTTCAACTGGGCACACAACCCAAAAGGACCCCAACATTGGACATCACAAGCCATGGATTCACTGATTGAAAAATTCATCATCACGCCTGTATCATGAATAGCAAGGATGTCAACTGCACCACACTGGCGAATCCCAGCTAGAGGGATGCATGTATGTGGTGCCTGCATCCTTGGGAGCTATGTATAAAATAGAGAAACCATATAAGACAATGGGCCTCATTACGAGTTTGGAGGCAGCCATGGAGCTTTTAGCTCCATGGCTGCCTCCAAACCGGGCTCCATTACCGGGTTCCTGCAATGGGGACTTACCGGGTCATTCCGACATAGGAGGACCCGGTATATCCTCCTTGCAGTAACCATTCCCCATTACCATTTGAGCCCCCATAGGGCTCAATGGGAATGGGGAGAGAGGTAACAACGGGCACATTACAAGTGTCGCGTTGTTACCTCCCTCTTCCCCTCGCGGGACCCGGAAAAGACAGTCTGGTTTTACCAGACGTCTGATCCGGGTCCCGCAAAGGGATCCTCATAAACAGCCCTGACGGAATGAAGGGGTCCGGTCCCATACCGACCCCCTTCATTCCGTCAGCGCCAGGGTCGTAATGAGGCCCAATGAATATCTCATATAGAGAGAAAATGCAAGCATTTCTTTTATTGGCTGCATACCCATAGTGCTTTGCCATGTGGCTTCGAACTGAAGGTAAGCTAGGTGGCACTATCGCATGTCTGGCTTGTTAACTGAAATGGCCTATTCACACCCGGGGAAGGGCGCTCAGCAAATCAGGTGGCTGGAACATTGGGCGAGAATACACATTCCCGCCCACTGTCCCAGCCACACCGAGGTCTTTCCCGGGTGGGGTCATTTTTTTTGTTTGTTTGTTAATGTGGGGAGGTAACAGGCAGCCTCTCTCAGTTGCCTCCCAGCCACTCTTCCCTCAAAATCACCTGTTCTCCTTTCCCATCCCCTCCCTCCATCCCCACTTACCTACGGGACCTGAGCTTTGTGCTCCGTTCCCAGAGCTCCTCTTATCTGGCCGCCACCATAGACATGGAAAAGGGGCTTAGTTCCTTTTCCATACGGTTGGCAGACATTTTTTTTTCATTTTTATTTTCCTCAGGAGATCAGCTGCTCAAGCAACGTAAATGTCCCGGAAAAAAATAATAATAATAATAATAATTGGCACTTATATAGCGCTAGCGCTGCTTATTATTACCCACGGTGTGTGGTGTTCATTTATCGACCTCGGAAGGATGAAAGGCTGAGTTTGGCCCTGCCGGGATTCGAACCTGCGTTAGCAGGCAGGGATGTCAAAGGGAGCGCTCTACTCGCTGTGCCACTTGACCGGCTTAAAAAAAAAGACATTCGCACCCTGGCTGAACCCCGGGTACCAATGGCTTTCATGCCCGCTGTGGGAGGCAGACAAGGCCTTTAAATGCCACATTCTTCACTCACAACGTGTTGTAGAATTTGATTTTCAGCACATTTCTTCCCTACCATAATAGTGATGGTGTTGGATAAACATGCCCCAACGCTTCCATCGCAAGGATGTCAAGTGCACCACACTAATGATCCCCAATCAGGGTGAAATATGGATGTGGTTGCTGCAACCTTGTGAAATGTTGGTGTTGGGATGGCTAAGCTGTGTCCCGGGAGGATAGCACAGCGGCAACGTGCTCACCTTGGAAGCAAGACGACATGAAGCTACACAGGTTTGATCCCTGGTCCCTGCTTAGAAACCACTGTGTATTTAAGCGCGTTATAAATACGCAACTAAGAAAACAACAAAAAACAATTACGCAACTAAACAATTTCTGTAACAGCGCCTCGATGCCCGTGGGCTGTGTGAGCCTTTAAAAATGCAAAAAATAAAATGCATGAAATGGAGCTGTCCTAGAAACAAGGGCATGAAAGTCTTAGAAAGCAAAAATTAAACTATTCCATGTAATGGCAGAATAACCATATTGTTTTGCTCTGTGGCTCAGAATTGGAAAGGACATCCAGGGAGTGCTACTAGCAGGTGCTGTAACTTGTGAAGATTGTGAACTGAAATGTCCTAGGCCCTCATTAGAGGTATTGTGGACCCGGAAACAAGGGTGCCGGTAGCAACGTACCGGCACCCTTCCTGGACCACCAGTAGGGGCCACGGATCCCCCAGCAGGCCTGAGCTGGTGGTTTTTCAGGCCCCTACCGGCATAGTTGTCACTGAAGCACCAGAACCGTTAGCAACTATGCCATGCTTCAGCCCTAGTGTAGTCTCCGGTTTTACCATGATTCTACAGACAGAGATACAAAGTGGCCGTAAGGTGAGAAAAGGGCGCTGAAAAAACGAAATAAATAAGCAGACAGAACGACTATCAACAAGAAGTAAATGGCCATTCCTGGGCACTGTTTTGTAAAAGTCACATATTTTTCCTGACTGCTTAGGCTGCCTCTGACCCTGTGTGAATCCGGAAATGATGTCATAACTCTACCTCGAAGGCAGATATCCTATCTGTATCCTGTATTGACATGCATCTTAACGCGTATATTTACACCTCCTTGCAGAAATGCCGTCTGTCTGGTCAGTTTCCTGTGATCAGTCATGACTGAGTGTTTAATCTTTTCAGCCATTGGCAACAACCTAAAGGGCGTTTCCCGTTTGTGAAAACAGTGAAAACCCTTACTGGTGTCCATACACATTTAACCTCAAGCACTGTCAACTAAAATAGTAGGATTTCCTAGCAAAAAGTACATGTTTGCCCAGACGTTAATTGCATTGCACTACACTATAATAATGTGAACACTTTTTAGGGTTCCCCCAACCGATATCCTTAAATGATTCCAAATTAAATGTTTACCTAATTTTGCTTTGGCTTGAAAATCAAACCTTTCACAATACCAAAATACACAACATAAAATGGTGTAAGAAAGGGAGTAAAATTCCATAGAACATTCAACATATAAAAACAATGTACCCATGGAGCAATTAGATTACACGAAAAGGTTTTCCCCAACCTAGCACTTCTACACATCACTTAAAGTGGCTACAGTATGTTTCCTTAAGGTCTACAATTTCGTAGCAATTTGAAATATATAAGAATATGGTTTCCACCCCATCTGTGTGGGGTCAGGGGGGGCGGACATGGCCTTTAACGGCCGCCAGGGGGCCGTTAAAGGAAATATCCGACCTCACCAAAGGCAAAGGGGGTGAAAGTCATTCACACCCTGGGGTTTATCTGGAGCTCGTATGGTTTCTTTTGACCTTTCCGGAGAAATGCCCTGAGAAATCAACAAAATAAAAACAAGATGGACGCCACCATTTCCATTTCTATGTCGGGCGGCCGGGAGATGGGATGAGCAGGTAAGGGGGGAGGGTGGGAGTGGGTGAGGAACGGATTTGCTTGGTTTTGGGCAGGGGAGTTGCTAGGTCTGGAAAAGACCCGGGGCTAAGCTGATGTCAGAACTGTTGGGACTGGGGGCTAGCTAGTCTTTTGGCTGTAGCTCCTGAGATTCTATCCGGGGCTACAACCAAAAGACCAGGGGCTATAGCCCCCTTAGCCCCCCCCTAGCAACGCCCCTGGTTTTGGGGAAGTGAGTGGCAACAGGGATAGCGTCCCTGTCGCCTCCCCACATTAACAAAAGAAAATAATGATGGCGCCACCCAGGGGGGAATGTGTATTCTCGCCCGTTGTTCCAGCCACCTGATTATCTCAGTGCTTTTCCGCGGGCATGAATCTAATAAATGAAAGTATTTAAGATATCTGCAAGCATGCAGGTATTTTGTGCCAGAATTCGACCGGGGTGGTTGAACACAAGTCCTTTCCAAATCCTCACTGTTGTCCCCACTCAATAGGCAATCGCCAAGGACGGCAACCGGCAGGAGGTTCTATGGCAGCATAGGCTTTGACTCCTGCTCTCTTGCTCTCTCTGCTTTATGAGAAATAGGACCATGCGATTTGAGCAGGTCAGGATGGATCATTGTTTCTTGAAGGCAGAAGTTAAACTGGAAATGCCGCTTAAAGGGAGAACCGCGGACCCTCTTTCCTAACTCGAACAATGAACAGGAAATGTGAATTTGCAACTAAGTACCTGTGCGCTATTTGTCACTTATATCAGAGTTAGGGAGAAATGAAATATACAGAGAGGTGTAAGCAGCAATTCAACTCCCACCAACCTATCCACACAAGTTGGTACTAATGAAATGATTAAGTAAACAAAGGGGTGAAAATGCGCTCTACACCATTAAATTAGACAACTGCGATCAAAATTCTGTGTTTTTAATAGAGTGCAGAACAGCTGACACGTGTTTCGACACTCGACTTCAAGGCATCAGGGCTTTTTGGAGGACAAATAAGCAATTAACTCCGTGAGGAGAGTAACTGGGTAATATCCAGAAAAATCACGTGCATAATCAATATGATGTCGGAACAAATAACGCTGAAATGGCTCAACCACATATATCGCTCGGTTAATCGAGTCACATGCTATGTCGGACATAACGGTGTAGAGCGCATTTTCACCCCCTATGTTTACTTACTTACTCTTTGCTAACTCGTCTGTGTCCGGGGAACTCCATAGTGCAGAAGAATTGGCAGCTCTAGAAGGCGCCTGAGGAAGGAGCATGGATGTGAGGAATCCAGGACCTCCTGGTTGATGGTATTTGTGACTAATGCTATGCTTAATGTACATTAGGCTGACACTAAATGTTTCAGTGCAGTTTATGCGGTGACTGACTTGGCACGTGCCTGTGGGCTCCAGTTTATCCCACCTTGCCCTGTGTGCCACCTATTGCTTATCGCTGGTGCAAAATACACAGGCCTGGGCTGGAAGGTGTGCTGGACCTAGGCTTAGTCCAGGTCAACAGCTAGAGGCATAGAAAGCAACCTTTTGATGGACTGAAATGAACCCCTACGAAAAGCCTCAATGTCACGGTCACAGGTACACATCATTCAAAGTTATCAAAATAACCCTGGTGCTCCATGACATATCACATGCCTTTATCAAATTTCTTCATAACATCGACACATGCTAAGCCTGTATCCGTAACTCTAACATGAGCTAGGTCTCCATCACTCCGACAAGTGTAAGGTCTGTCCCCATAGTTTCAAAAGGTGCTGTGATGGTCGTCAAAACTCTAACATGTGCTAAGACTGTCTACATGACTCTAACATGTGCTAAGCCTGTATCCATGACTCTAACATGAGCTACGTCTCCATCACTCTGACAAGTGTAAGGTCGGTCCCCATAGCTTTAAAAGGTGCTGTGCTGGTCTCCAAAACTCTAGCATGTGCTACGATTGTCTACATGACTCTAGCATGTGCTATGATTGTCTACATGACTCTAGCATGAGATCAGATTGACTCAATAACTTTAAGGGCTGTGCTGAAAGATGAACTGAGCACATGAGAAGGAAATGTAATTCCGCGCCTTTATTCGTAAGCAACGGTGGGCGAATGCCTACAGGTCCTAGTTTGCAACCAGACACAAGAGGAGTAACTATACAGAAATATTCCAAGATGGGTTTAGTAAGGCTAGCGCACAGTCCTATCAGAGGGGCGGCCGGTCCTTTTAGGATTCTCTAATCTAATATGCAGTCTGAAGGATATAGTACACAGCTCGCTTCTTGACAGTCTTCCTCCAGCAATTCATTCCCACCTTTTGCTCAGGGTCCACACATATGTGGCTTAGATGTTCCCATCCTCTAGCTGCCGATTACCCTCTTGGGCAAGTGTTTCTTCCTCCCTTTACTTAGGGCATCAACTTTGGCATGGATATTGTCACCCACACGATGCAGGTCGCTATCCTGGCCATGGTTTGCTTAAATTGCTCTTCCTCTGCCTCTGGCTCCTGTGAGGGTCTGAGCTATCGGCCCCAGAAGGCTGTTAGCATTCCCTCTGTCTCTGGCTCCTGTGAGGGTCTGAGCTATCGGCCCCAGGAGGCTGTTAGCATTCCCTCTGTCTCTGGCTACTGTGAGGGTCTGAGCTATCGGCCCCAGGAGGCTGTTAGCATTCCCTCTGTCTCTGGCTCCTGTGAGGGTCTGAGCTATCGGCCCCAGGAGGCTGTTAGCATTCCCTCTGTCTCTGGCTACTGTGAGGGTCTGAGCTATCGGCCCCAGGAGGCTGTTTAGCCCCAGGAGGCTGTTAGCATTCCCTCTGTCTCTGGCTCCTGTGAGGGTCTGAGCTATCGGCCCCAGGAGGCTGTTAGCATTCCCTCTGTCTCTGGCTCCTGTGAGGGTCTGAGCTATCGGCCCCAGGAGGCTGTTTAGCCCCAGGAGGCTGTTAGCATTCCCTCTGTCTCTGGCTCCTGTGAGGGTCTGAGCTATCGGCCCCAGGAGGCTGTTAGCATTCCCTCTGTCTCTGGCTACTGTGAGGGTCTGAGCTATTAGCCCCAAGAGGCTGTTAGCATTCCTTGTGGATCTGGTCTCGGTCAGTGTTTGAGTTATACTTACTCTGTTATGAAACAGTTGTATAGGTTTAAACTTCAAAGAGAGATCCATGCCAGAACTGGAGGTGCTGACATTTTATGCGTTTGAGAGGGTACCACAGGATGGATGGCAGTTAGAGGGTATGGTGTACAGAAATTCCACAGTTGCTAAGGGGTGGCTCTGAGTAGCTGAGGGGCAGATTTTCTCTGTACCAAGAACTTCTCAAGTAAAACCTTGTCCGACTAACTCACCAAACTGGACAGTTTATTAACAAAATAAATACATATCTGAACAGCATGTGTGCTGATTACGTGCTTATGCTGAAAAGACATGTTTTACTTTGGGTTTGACATACACATACCGCATATCATTAGGTTATGTATCCATTTGAAAATATCCGCTCTTTAATTGTCTCAGACACACACACCCAGCCGCCATTTTCACACAGCAAATCAAGTCTTGTGATGTTTCGTAAATAAACACGGGTGACGTTATTAATTTGGCATTATTTCAGCGGTAAATCTGCCAAAATACCAGCAAACGGAACTACGGTTACCGCCACTTGGTTCAGCGGATTTACCACAAGATTACAAATGGTGGTAGGGCGGTGTAAATCCCCTTTTTTGGAGTTCATAGGACTCCATGGGGATTTCGGTGGAATTACCGCCATCGTTAATTCTGCTGATTTCGATGGGTTTTGGGGCTAAGGCGGAGGCTTTACCGCCAGCTTTTTGCTGTATGTTTATCCTCTACTTTACCACCAAACTCCTAGTACAGCAGTGGGGTAATGTGGCAATAACCCGGTGGTAACGGACGTACCGCCGGATTACCACCATTTTTACCGCACTGCCATACTCGTAATGAGGCCCGCTGTGTTTTATTAATTGGAAAGAAGCCAGATGCTGCTCGAGCTTACAGCTAGTCAGTGAAGTCAAATCGTGGTTTATATTGCATGAAGTACATGCCCTTGAACAATGAACAGAATCCATTTTGAAATTCAGTTTGATGTCTCCAGTATAAAAATGCATCCGCTGTTCAATGTATCTTTTCAGCCATTTTAAAAAGGCATTTCCAAAGAGAGATTATTTGAAGCGTTTATGTTTCTGGAATGAACCATTCAGTTACCTACACAGCATTCCCACATCTTTTCATCCAAAAATAATGTCAAGCTACAGACGAAATGTGCAGCAAGTTAGCCACGTTTTTGTTTATGGGAGGAGACCCATAGAGCCAGAGCGACTAACTGGCTTGGGTATGTTGGGAAGGGGGGGCGATCGTCCTGAACTCCCAAGCACTTAAGAATGTGTCAGAGACCTGGGAGTGTGCAGTAGGGGATTGGGGAGGTTGCAGGGGGGCAGCGGGTATTGACAGGGGCTGTAGTGCAGGGAGGGTGGTGCATGCTTCAACTTCAGAGTACATTGGGAATCAAACGCCATCTTAGATAGTAGCTTTGCGCGGCAGCCAGGGCCGCAGGCCCAAGCCACAGGCATAGAAATAAGCATATGCATGCAGAATAGGTTGTAGCTTGGGCACCGGTGAGAAAGGCCAGAGCTGCAGAGATTCATAGACCCCTCACTGTCTCATGTTGCCAGCATTCGTCTCCCAGAAGGAATGTACCCTGCAAGGCCACAAGGGGTTTGAGAGCTCTCTGCGAATAGCGATCCCACGAGAAGGAGTGCACGAGCCTCCGACCTTCCCCATCCCAGCTCTAAGTAATAGCGCCCAGATGCCCCCATCCAAAGTCCCCAAGCATTCCAAGGTACCAGTCAGTCCCAGACCACCGACCATAAAACTGTTAGACCCCCAATCGATCAGAAAAGATCAGAAAGCAGGGACCAGTTGCCTTAGTCATAGGTCATGTGATGTGTGCTGCGAGGTGCCGGGAGGGCTGAAACAACATAACTAAAACGAGGGTGGGGAGGTTTCGATGGGCGCCGACGTGTCTGGAATCGAGCTAGTGTGAGCGATGCAATGACCTCAAAGTATCCTCTGAGCCCTTGTCTGCATTACCAGGTGCACATCAGGTTAGAGATAGAGCATGTATTGTTTTTCTTTACATAATCACCAATTAATTGTAGCTTCATGCCTGATGACACGCAAGGAGGAGCCCACGTGGAAGAAGATGGACAGACGGGGCTGGGACCAATGGCCTGGCATCCCTTATGGAGCAGGTAGCATATGTATAGGTTCTCATCAACCAGCCATTCAGATTTGTAGCTTATGTAATTTATGTCACTGATGATGCTGTGTGCTTTCATAAAGTGTTGTTCATATTAACATTGCCAGAACGTTCTGTGGTAGCAGAGTGCTCTTCTGGCACATTTCTATTTTTGTGGAAATAAACACTTTGTTCTCCTTGCAAGAGGTGTGCTGGGCCTTTTTGTCTAGTGGCTTGTATTTTCTCTGGTGTGAGGAGTTTCTCTACAGGTAATATAATGTTTAGCAGATCAGAGTAAATCTGCTTTCTGGTCCTAAACAAAAGGCACTTTGCCAGTTCTTGAATGCTGAAGAACCTTAGGTGCAGGAAAGACTAGAATGCTGAAGCACCTGAGGTGTAGGAAAGACCGGAATGCTGAAGCACCCGAGGTGAAGGAAAGACCTGAATGCTGAAGCACCCGAGGTATAGGAAAGACCGGCATGCTGAAGCACCTGAGGTGTAGCTGAAGCACCTGAGGTGCAGGAAAGACCAGAGAAGACCGGCATGCTGAAGCACCTGAGGTGTAGCTGAAGCACCTGAGGTGCAGGAAAGACCAGAATGCTGAAGCACCTTAGGTGTAGGAAAGACCGGAATGCTGAAGCACCCAAGGTGTAGGAAAGACCGGAATGCTGAAGCACCCGAGGTGTAGGAAAGACCTGAATGCTGAAGCACCTGAGGTGTAGGAAAGACCGGCATGCTGAAGCACCTGAGGTGCAGCTGAAGCACCTGAGGTGCAGGAAAGACCTAAATGCTGAAGCACCTGAGGTGTAGGAAAGACCGGCATGCTGAAGCACCTGAGGTGTAGCTGAAGCACCTGAGGTGCAGGAAAGACCAGAATGGTGAAGCACCTGAGGTGTAGGAAAGACCTGAATGCTGAAGCACCCGAGGTGTAGGAAAGACCTGAATGTTGAAACACCAGAGCACTAGGAAAGACTGAGAAATGCTGAGAAATCAGAAGTCTATGGGACACCTGAAAGTGAATGCTTAAAAAGCCTGAGGTCTAGGGGAGACCAGAAAGTGAACACTAAGAAGCAATAGGTCTCGGGGGACCTAAAAGTGAATGCTGAAAAAAACAGATGTCTATGGGAAATGTGGAAGCAAATGCTGAGAAACCAGAGGTCTATGAAAGAACTGATCAGTGAAGCGCTGAGAAACCGGAAGTCTATGGGAGACCTGTACAATTGAATGCTGAAAGAGACAAAGTTTATGAGACACCTGAAGAGTGATTTGCTGAGAAAACAGAGGTTTATGAGAAGCCTAAACATGGATGCTTAGAGATTAGTGGGTTAGCAGATACCTAAACCAATGAATGCTGAGAAACCTGAAGTCTATGGGCGACTTGAACAAATGAAAGCAGAGAAAGCCAAGATCTATGACAGACCGGGACAATGAAAATTGAAAACACATAGGTCTAGAAGAGATTTTGCCATTGATTGTTAATAAACCCCAGAAACCTGACCAATGAACTTCAAGAAATGAGAGGTCAAGGAGGGATCTTTATTTTGAACAAAAGGTCTAAAAGAGACCATGCAGGAACACTGGGGCTCCCAAGGTCTGGGAGACCCTTGTTCATTTCATGTGAAAATTAAAAAAGGGGCCTGGGAGAGTCCTATTTCTTGCACATTGGAAAAAGGTGCCTGGAAAATGCCCGTCGACTGAATGCTGAAAACCTGAGGCCTAGAAAAGAACTAAGTCACGAATGCTGGAAACCAGAGGTCTCGGAGAGACCTGTTCTGAAAGTTAGGCTTAAAGAGGTCTGAAAGAGACATAGCTGGTAGTGTGGCGTACCAGCCATAGGGAGAGACCCAACACTACAATGAGAAGTGCTGGTGGAATGCCTGGTGCAAGCTGGAAGACTGGAGGGCTTTCGCCTTAAAACCCAGGTGCCTAGGAGAGACCTATTAGGTGCATCATGAAAGCAGGATCACAGACATCATCTCAACACTACGAGTAACACCTGGAAGAGCCTTCTCAGGGAAACCTTTCTTTATATTTTGTTTAGATAGTGTTGGACATTGAGGAATCGAAAAACAAACTCTTTTCTTGGCTGTCACTGGAACATTTTGGTTTTATCTAAGGGAAAGCCAGAATACGATGGACTTCCCAAGAATAGATTTTGGATCTTTTGTTGGGCACCTCTTGGACATTGATTTGTAGGCTAGGGCGCCCATGAAGGGACGAAGACTTCTTAAACTCAGGTTAAATGTGTACCTTGTAGGATCTCTGATTTAATTCTATTCCTTAGACTCTCTATGGGTGGCCGGGGTAGTATCTTCTTTTGATAATAGGAAGCATTATGGCTCATAAAGGTCAAAAGACTATGAGGAATCCCCTATAGATGATGTCTAGGTAGCACTTCAGCCCACCGCAGTCCATACTCATCTTCTGCCAAAGGAGGACGTTGTAATGTGACTTTGTCAAGCACCTTTCCCATTTCCTTCCACCCCCACCTTGTTTTTGGCCTGATTTGCGGATGTCTGTTTATATAGTCGACATTTAATGGCATCTTCTCATTTCTATATTTCAACCATATAGAAATAGAGTTGCAGACTGAAGAAATGCCTCATCACTCCAGCGTTGCTCTCCTTATTGCTGGCCAACCAGACTGCATGATCGGTGTCCCGGCAACCGATTCTGCCTGCCAAAAATTATTTGAGGGATTCTACTGCCCATTTGATAGCTACACATTCAAATTCAACAATGGGATAGATTCGTTACCATGGAATGATGTTCTGCTAATAACCAGAATTGATTGTTCCGTACATTATCACTATTAAGGCAGACTTGCACCTAAGCTATCTTTAGAGGCATCAGGCTGTAGGTTTAAGGGTCTTGACAAATATAAGCAATGGACTGAATAAGGAATTTGTTCAGAATTGAAAGTTCAGGACTTCTTTGGGGTTACATTTTTACTGAGAGGGCTGATTCTCTTTCTTTTTTTCTGTTAAGGCACCTGAAAAACTGGAAAAAGATGGGAGAAATTGGCTGTAATATCCCACTAACTCGAAAATGTCCCTTGGTTCCTTTTTTTTTTACAAGAAGGGAGGCTTGGTGCACTGCCTCTACCTTCTTCTCCCGTGACCTCACCAGCCTATTTCTCACATGGACGCCATAATACTTCAATGCTGGCTGGACTAATTGGCACCTTTCTAGGTTAGCTGTTAAGATCTTCTGGAAGAAGGTCTGTCAAAGCAGAAACAAATGTGTCATATGCTCCTCCGGGGAATGACTATGAAATATCAATTAGGCAGGCTCCTGCATATTCCCTGTGTGGTCTTAACATAGAGTTCATTAACCATCGGAACGTGGCCAATGCCCCATGCAATCCGAAGGCCAGCACCTACAACAAAATCCTTAGCAGGGGCAAGCACATGTTACTCTTTATCTATTGGAGCCAAGGGCCCTTACCAGTTCCCTGTTGTCGAGTTCGTGGTCCCAATGGCAGTAGAAGAGATGGTTCTCTCAATAAGCTCATCAATTCTTGGCATGGGAAAAACCATTGAATTCAAAAAGATTGTTAACTTTTCTAAACTCTCTGGAGAACCCATAGATACCATCCAGTTTCTCCACTAAGATTATTATGGAAGACTATTGGCTGAGTGATCTTTCAATTACTGTTTTTTTTATTTCCATTCGTATCACTCGGTCTAGTATTTTCGAAATACATTGAAATAATGTCTACCAAAATCTTGGAGTAACTTTTTCTCTGCCCCACAGCCGACTCGTCTCTAATAATTGGATTCCATCAGTCCTGGGTTGAAGGCTTACGTTTGATTGGGGTTGCTGTTTTCCTCCCAGGACCTTTGCAAATATAAATGGTAGATTATCCTTTTCTCAGTGGACGGGTTGCTGGACTTTGCAAGTTAGGTCTCCCAGGACTTTGGTAATAATATGTAGCTGCTGCCACTGTGCTAGAAGTTCATTGGTGGTTGGCAGCAGACCCTTCCGAGTCCAGCCTAGTATTTTTAATGTCTCTTTTGCTTATCTTGAACTTGTCTAAGATGTTGGCTTACCAATTCCCTTACGAATGTCATTGTATGTCAGGGATTTATGAACAAAGTGGGTGTTCTTAGCTGTCTAGTCCTTCCGTTCCTTCTCTTTCTTAAGTCCATCTAAAATGTCCTGGGGCGCTCAGTTATAAACCATATAAATATGGGAGAACCTATTGAGGATTGGAGGATTTTCCTAATGGCAAATAATGTCCAAGACAATGGGCCTCATTACGAGTATGGAGGTAGCCATGGTGCTATTAGCACTATGGCTACCCCCATACCGCATACCGGGTCTGGGTTCTCGGTATGGGGACTTACCGGGCCATTCCAACCTTGGAGGACCTGGTAAATCCCCATTCTAAAAACCATTCCCATTCAAGCCCCCATAGGGTTCATTGAGAACGGGGAAGGAGCTAATAACAGGCCTGCGAATAGCGGGCCCGTTATTAGCTCCCTGGTCCCTTAGCGGCTCCCGCTAAGGGCGGCTGGTAAAACCAGCCGGCCTTAGTGGAACCTGCTAAGGGACCTGGAAATGCGGCGGTAAGGGGTTAACGGCACTGGCATCCTTACTGGTGCCGTTAACCCCTTACCACCGCACTCGTAATGAGGCCCAAGGTTGCATTCCAATTCTGCCCATTTTTGTCCATAGTTTCCATAACAGATGTTTAAGTGTCTGGTTAAAGTGTTCCGCTAAACCATTGGTCTGGGGTTGATAAATGGGGGTAGGCAGAATCTTAATCCCCGCAAAATTATTTTGTCTCCTTCATGAGCGAGGACGAGAAGCCAGATGCTCGTTCATTCAATATGTCCTTTGGGAAAGACACCCGAGTAAAATAGAGGACCAAATGTTTCAGAATCATTTGAGTAGTGTTGGCTCGCAATGCGAAGTCCTCAAGGTAGCAAGTTGCATAATCCACAATCACTGGGATGCATTTATTGCTGCCCTGGAATGGTTGTCTCGGAAGGATAGCTCAGGGGCAATGCGCTTGCCTTGGAAGCAAGACGATGTGGAGCAACACAGATTCAATCCCCGGATCACCGCATAGAAACCTCCTGGTATTAAGTGCATCATAAATAACCAATTACAAATTACAATTGTAGGGGTCCTATGCCCAGGCCCATGCCAATCCAGGACAATGGTATGTCTATAAGAAGAAGGGATTCTTGGAGTATTACCCAGTGAGTTTTGTTTGGCAGATCGGACATGAGGAACAATAACCCTTCAGCAGGTGGTAGATTTCAACCAAAAGAAGGTCATGACAGGAGGACATGCTCCTGTGTGTTGGCTAGCCATAGAAGTCCAGCCGTTAGTTGAGCATGGACCTCCATACCTAGTACTGTCTTTTAGAAGGGCTTTGGCACTAATAGCTCATTGTGTCCTATCATTGACCTTGACTTTATGTTTATTTCTATATAACAACCATCCTTCTATAAGGAAACACCATTGTTTCTGCTCGCCCCTCCGCTACAAGGATTACTTGTAAGAAATCACTTTTTAGGATGGGGGCTAGTCAAAGTCGTGAATTCCTCCCCCTCTGGTGTTAGGACCTGCTTGCAAATTGGCTGGGAAATGGGACTGCTGCCTTGTACTGGATAGTGATTAGCCAAGTGGACTATGATGAGCCCCTTGCAGTCCATATCCGGCACTCCTGCCCCTACATCTAAATGATGATTAGAGGCCAGATGGGTGTGACCAAGTCCTGGGCCTAGTTCTTGGGACTTCTAGAAAAGTGACCCGGGAGATCCCTTGGTCGCTCCCTCTTAACGCCCTTTACATGACCTGAAGTTCCCTCTAGTCGCTGCCAGACCCAGAATCCCTGAGAATGAAAACAAATACACCAGATCCTCAACAGTCAGCTTTGCACACAAGATACTTTTAAAAGCCACGCTGTTACTGTTATCAGCCATCTCACGGTAGAACATTATTTACTTCAAAAGCACAGAGCGAATCACCTACGAGCCTCAGTTACTGCACGTGATACATGATAACACGGTGAAAGAAACAGCAATTTAATTCTGGGCAGATGAACAGGCAAAGGCTTAGTGCTAGAGATTTCTTGAAAAACCGACAACATCCCATCCTAACTCCGAAACTCTACTAACCCCCGTCACCTTCAGCTCTGCTCCCCTTAAACTCCTCAAGCAGCTCAACCCCATATCTTTGAGGGGGCCTACGTAGGCCATCCGGCAAGCTATTCCTGCCTTCCTACAATAACGAAACCTATTGTATCGTCATGAAAGCCCGTTTTCTATTTCCACTGTTCTAGAATGTCACGTGATAGACCATTCCTGGGTCACGATGATGACAGTAGTAACTTCCGGCGCAATCCTCCTCAGGTGAGGGGGGTAGGTCCTCCACCTCCTGATGCAGTTCCGGTGAGGGGGTAATTGCTAGGTCTAGCTAGAACTGGTTCAGTCCACAAAATGGCAGACCAGTGACCTTCATCCAATAACCCCAAGCTCATTGAAAAACCCTACATTCAGAAAGTTCTGCGGGATGCATATCCAGTTCTTATTATCATATACAACCTTTGCATACAGTAAACAGATTGCATAAACCTTCAATAGATCTCCTGTGATTTAATGAAAATGAAAAAAACACTAGGGTTAATGACATGTGGCTAAGGCAAAGGCATCAGAAAGTAAAGAAAGGCTTCATGTTGATGAAAAATAGGGGTCCTCCCGCTGGTCTCATCAGCCTTCTCACACCTGGTCATATCCCCGAAGTTGTAAGGTGGGGGTCTGCGTGTTCACAGTTTTCTGGCAGCATTTGTACCCACAAATAATACAGGTTTGCCAACTGATTGTCTACTGGGGGCACGAAGTTCCAATTTTAGCAAGAAACAGTATGCCTTTCACATTCAATGGGATTAAACATTTTCTCAAAAGATGAACCTGTATCGGATGCACACACTAGGGAATAACGGGGGTTTCTTCCCTCCCAAAGAACCCTCTGCAGTAACAGGAAAGTGGATTGCAAGATGGTAGACAGGCCAAATAAACACTTGGTACGGCCCCTAAAATCCAGAGTAAATTAAGGTGATGTATGGATGAGTGTGTGAATGCCCATACTGCCTAGAATTTCAACTAAACGTAAGCGAGGGTAACCAAACAAAAAATTGTCAAGATGCATTTGCTGTAACGCTCACCTGACTCCCACGGGGGCACTGGCCTGATTCGCGCTGCTTTGACCTCGTCTAAGGTGATGCGCAGGGTTCGGAAGACGGACTGGACCGGGCCCCAGATCTGGCTTGTCTGACTCGCAGAAGTATCCTTCTGTAGGTGAGAATAGGGGGTTAACTGTCTGCGGGGTAATGCAATCGGCCTCCCATTTACCCCTCTCACCCTCCTCAAACCCTGCTGTGCTTCCCCGTAGCGTCTCACCTTAGGGTCTGGAAGGACGAGCTTTCCATCCTGCTTCTGATGCAGGGGCGCGTTGGTATCCAGTTACGTCACTAGATTTTCGGATGGGTGAGAATCAAACTTGCTTGGCTTCCAGGTAAGTTTTTCTATAAGTGGTTCCCCTTGTGTCCATGCATTAATGTTCTAATGCTAGTGTCTTTTTCCCCATAGGGGCCGGGGTACGGAATGCCGGGGAACAGGCACCGACCCGAGGTGAGCGGTGAAATCCTTGTGGAAATCAGGTAAGTCTTTAATGAGTGTTTTGGTAATGTCTTTTCATTCACTCATTAACGCTGATGTCTTTTTCCCCTTAGGGGTCGGGGTCTGAAAATGCCTGGATGCGGCGCGGACCCGAAATGAAAAGGGAATGACCCAACAGGTAAGTCTTGACATGGAGTTTTAGCTTCCCTTTTCCCTTCTTTTTCTCACCTTTGTTCTTGTCTTTTTCTCCCTAGGCGCGGGGACGCGACTGCAAATCCGGATGGTCGCTGCTGAACATGGAGGCGCCCTGTAAAGGTGAGTAGAATGCGGCGCTGCAGTGATCGATGCGATGTGCTTTTAAAAATAAATGTCTTCCTTTTCAGGATTGTCGGCGAAATGACTCTGGGATGCAGATTTAGCAGGTGAGGCCTTTTCCTTCTTCTGTTCTCTTGTTCCCTTCCTTTGCAGGCGATTCAGGATGCTGGCAGGTGTGGCAGAAGTAAGGATGCAGGAGCAGACACGGTGAGCGTCCAGTTGCTAGATGCAGAACAACGCGAAGCACGTGTGGCTGATCGGGTGTGGTTTAAATAGCCTTGGAAGAAGTTCCTAGAATGTGTCCTTCCTCCAATCAGGTATGTATCCTTCCCCGACCACGCCCGGGTGGTAAATGAGTCCCACAGGTAAAGTAGTTCCTTTCAGGCCTCAAGGAGGCTGGGGTTCTGCAGCATGGTCTGCATCAGGTAAGTGCACCCAAACACTTTCATAATGAGCCTGGCGCCTATGGCGCCAGGAATGACGTTTTCTATGAGCCTGGCGCCGCTCTCTGCCCCCACTTCCAGTGCTATGCGGACGATACCCAGCTCATTTTCAGGCTACCCTCGGCCTCCTCCTCTCCTTCCCTCATCTCCGACTGTCTGTCTGCTATCCAGGAATGGTGTGCCGCCAATGACCTCTGCCTTAACGCCAGTAAGACTGAGATTCTACTCATCGGCACACCCACTCCCTCCTTCCCTGCAGCTCTCTGGCCGGCCTCCCTTGGCCCCCTTCCCGCCCCTACCTGCAAGGCTAAAAACCTCGGGGTCATCTTCGACTCCACACTCTCCTTCTCTCCTCATATATCTGACGTCTCTAAGAAGTCACACTACCAGCTGCACCTCCTCAGAGGTATTCTTCCCTTCCTCTCCTTCCCCCAGAAGCTCACTGTCTCCCGAGCCCTGGTTCTCTCTAGGCTGGACTACTGTAACAGCCTCTATCTTAATCTGCCTGCCTCCACTCTCCGCCCTCTGCAACTTATCCAGAACAGAACTGCGAGACTTGTCCTTGGCCTCAAGCCCAGGGACCGTATCTCTCCAGGACTGAAATCTCTTCACTGGCTCCCAGTGGCTGCGAGGATTAAGTTCAAAACCCTCTGCATTGTCCACAAGGCCTTCTGGGGCCTGGGGCCTAAATACCTTCAACTCTCTCTTCCTAAATATCTTCCTTCACGAGCCCTTCGCTCATCCGTCTCCAACTCCCTCATGGTCAGCCGCTTCTCGAAGCAACGAGCTGGGGGTAGATCTCTCTCCGCAGCAGGGGCCTCCCTCTGGAACAGCCTTCCTGCCTCCCTGAAACTTGAGGAGAACCATCTCCGGTTCCGGAAGTACCTCAAAACCTTCCTCTTCGCTTCTGCCTTCTCTCTCCCTCTCCCCTGCTAAACCTGCCTAACTCCCCACTGAATTCTGCACTAAACCTGCATCTGGGCCACTCTCAGCGACCTCGGTCCAGGGCCCAGCCACTCTCCACTTGCACTGCCTCCCTGGCTCCCCCTGCACTGTGGGACTGTCACTGTATCCCTACAGCCCCCCTTCCCAGCACTTGCTCTGCACTTACCTCGCACTTGCCACCAGCGGGCCCTTTTTATTTATTATTTATTATTTATTATTTTATTACGCTACTTGCCTTGTACTGCACTTCCCCCCACCTCCTCTCCTTGCACTTTCTCCTTTTCCCCTTACCTCTGCACTTGCGCGATCTGAATGACACCTGGCCTAGTAGGATCGTTTGTCTGTCTTCCCCTTGTTTCCCTCCCTCCCTGCCTCGTCGCGCCTTGAAACACTTGTGTATAGGCGCGTTACAAATACCATATCATATCATATCATATAGGCGCCAGGACGCTGTCCAAAGGGCCCCTATAAGGGGTTGCTGGGACCTTCCCCGGGGACTTGATTTCCACTTTCGGGGACGCAGGGCCTGAGCCGGCTCCCCGGGAGCGGGCATCGTGACAGCACTCCCCCCCAAGGCCCCTCCCAAGGTTGTTCCCTCTGGGGGTTTTGGTTTGTTTGGGAAGAGTCGGTGGAATTTCCTGACTAATCGAGGTGCATGCACATGGTCACTGGGTTTCCACAACCTCTCCTGAGGTCCGTACCCCTTCCAATCAATTAGGTAGAAAAGCTTTGACCTAAACATTTTTGAATCTAAAATGTTCTTCACTTCGAATTCGGATTCCCCATCTATTTGAATAGGTTCTGGAGGTTTGAGTAGTCGGGTTCCGGGTACCACTGGTTTCAGAAGTGACACATGAAAAACAGGGTGAATTCGCATATTAGCTGGTAAATCAAGTTTCACCGCTACTGGGTTAATTATTGCCGTAATAGAATAAGGTCCCAGATATTTTGGGTTAAAGGTTCGAGGCCCTTTGAGCGGTAAATGTCTGGTAGCTAATCACACTTGATCCCCAATCTGATACGGAGGTGCCTCACTCCGATGTAGGTCAGCATTCTCCTTGTATTTTCTCTTGGCTTGTTGTAAATGCGTGGTTGCCTCTTTGAAGGCTCGGGTAATGGTAGAATGCAGATGTTCTACTGCGGGCACTCCGAGGTTCTGAGGTGAGTCGAGGTTTGAGGTTCGAGGGTGATGTCCAAACAAGGTATAAAAAGGACTATGGCCAGTTCCAGAGTGTACCGAATTATTATATGCGTATTCGGCTATCCAAAGAATGTCTTTCCAGTTGCTTTCAGATTGCTGTAACATACACTGTAAGTACTGCTCAAGGGTCTGATTTGTCCTCTCGGTCTGACCATCGGTCTGAGGGTGGTGACTGGTCGATAATCTTACGTCGATTTGTGCCATTTGACAACATTTGCGCCAGAAGTGGGAAATGAATTGGCTTCCCCGGTCAGAGATTAGTATAGATGGGAATCCATGTAGCCGAACAATATTTTCGAGGAATTCTTTGGCTAGGACAGAAGCTGAAGGTAAACCTTTCAAAGGAATGAAGTGGGCCATTTTGGAAAACAAATCCACAATTACCAGAATGGTATTGTATCCCGAACAAGGAGACAAGTCCGTAATAAAATCCATTGATAGGGTGTGCCAGGGTGCTGGCGGTATGTCTAGAGGTTGAAGGAGACCGGCTGGTCTTTTCTTTTGACCTTTATTTTGGGCGCAAACACCACAGGACATCACAAAAGATTTAACATCTTTTCGCCAAGAGGGCCACCAGAATTGTCGTTTCACCTTTTCCATTGTCTTGGCAATACCGGGGTGTCCCTCTATTAATGTATCATGATAACCTGAAATAACTAGTTCGTGTAAATCCTTGTGCGGCAGGAATAAGCGTCCTTGGTAATAAGGCAAACCATTATCTATGGTAAAGTCTGATCCCTTTTGTATCCAATCCTGTAGGACTGAAGGGTCCAGGAGTTGTTTCACTCTGACTTGAATGTCTTCAAGCGTCTGTAACGAAGTCATGCCTAGAATTCTCTGTTCGGGAATTATTGGTACTGGTTCTGAGTTTGTATCAGATTCTCCCATTCCAATTCGGGATAAGGCCTCTGCTTTGCCGTTCTTGCAGCCAGGTCGAGAGGTAATCACGAAATCAAATTCAGCGAAAAACAAAGCCCATCGGAGCTGCCGTGATGACTGAGCCTTGGTGGTTTTCAACTACTGTAAATTCCGGTGATCAGTGATCACTGTGATGGTATGTCGAGCGCCAAGCAGGTAATGCCGCCAGGCTTTAAAAGCGGACTTTATGGCTAACAGTTCTTTGTCAGTGATTGCGTAATTAATCTCTGGTGCCGAGAATCTTCTGGACCAAAATGCTACGGGATGCAGTTGGTTGCTTTCAGGATCTCTTTGAGACAGAACTGCTCCCATGGCTAGGCTGGATGCGTCAGTTTCGACGACATACAGGAGATCTGGACGTGGGTGTTTCAATATAGGTGCGGAGGTAAACTTAGCTTTTAAATCCTGGAAGGCCTGCTCGGCTTCTTCAGACCATTCAAAACGTTTATTTTTCCTCAAGAGTGCAGTAATAGGTTGTACTATGCGTGAAAATTCCGGGATAAACCTGCGATAGAAATTGGCAAAGCCGAGCATGCTTTGAACCCCTTTTACAGAGCTAGGTGATGGCCATTTGAGGATGGCATCCACTTTTCTTGAGTCCATTCGGACTCCTTTGGGTGTCAGGATGAAACCGAGAAACTCAACTTCTGTGGTATGGAAAACACATTTCTCCAGTTTAGCAAATAGTTTGTGTTGGCGCAGTTTTTCCAGAACTGCCCTAACGTGTTTTCTGTGATCAGATTCCGAAGAGGAGTACACTAGAATGTCATCGATATAGACGACAACACAAACATCGATGAGTTCCCGAAGTACATCATTCATGAAGAATTGGAAGGCAGCAGGCGCATTGCACAACCCGAACGGCATTACCTGGTATTCGAATAATCCATATTTTGTACGGAAGGCTGTTTTCCATTCGTCGCCTTCTTTTACTCGCACCAGATGATATGCCCCCCAGAGATCTAACTTGGTGTATATGCAAGCGTCCTTCACCTGGTCAAGGAGTTCAGGAATCAGAGGCAGAGGATAACGGTTTTTAACCATTATCTGGTTCAATGCGCGGTAATCGATACAAGTTCTAAGGTCGCCTTCTTTTTTAGGCACGAAGAACAAAGCCGAGGATGACGGGCGAATAAAACCATTGGCGAGGTATTGATCCAAATATTGTCTCAAATGCAGATTCTCAGGTTCGGTAAGGGCATAAATCCTGCTACAAGGGGGTTGTGCACCGGGCACCAGATCGATTTGGCAATTGTACGATCGGTGAGGAGGTAACGTGTTGGCCTGTTCGTTTTGGAAGACGTCCTGAAAGTCCTGGTATTCCGGAGGTAATTGCATGGAGGCAGAGGTTACAGACGCTAGATTAATATTCAGGTTTTCTGGGTAGCATGTTTGTGCACAATCCGGGAAGGTTATTCTCTTAGCTCGCCAATCAATTTGAGGATTATGTGTCTCTAACCAAGGAATTCCAAGAATAACCTGAAACTGTGGAGCCTTGATTACATCAAACACAACTGCCTCCCGATGGCCGTCAGGACCAATAAGGGTCACCCCAGTAGTGGAATGTGTTACCGGTCCAGAGGCAATTTCAGTTCCATCGACTGTGGTGATGACATCTTTGCTGGTTATAGGACGGAGAGGGAGGTTAATCCTAGAGGCCAATTCACGATCCACATAGTTTCCAATAGCCCCACTATCGATGTATGCCTTTATTGCATGCAACCGCTTAGGCTTTTCTGGATCTACGAGAACCATTGGCACAATGAAATGCGAGGTCTGAGACTTAGTTTTCAAGCTCGGCAAGCGGACCCCTACGCTTGTCGGGCTGAGTCGTTTCCCGAAACAGAGTCTTCATGGTTTTTATCAGCGGCTCCTACCACTTTTCGGGGCGGTTTTGCCGGGCAATCTCGTAGAAAGTGTCCAGAGTTCCCACAATAAAGACATAATTTTAACTGCCGCCTCCTTTCACGTTCCTTTTGAGTTAAGGGTTCTTTAACCCCTCCAATTTGCATAGGCTCAGAGACATCAACTCCCTTGGGGTTAGCGTGGGTCTTGACCAACACCCGGGTCTCAAACCTGGACCGATCTGTTTTTCTGTTTTGAAGTCTGTGATCCAATTGGACCACTAAGTCTATATATTCTGTGCATTCTTGGGGCGGATTTACAACTTGGGCCAAGACATCTTTAAGTTCTCCGCGTAGACCTCGATAAAATAACGTGACTCTTTTATCCTCTGGCCATCCCGTTTCCACAATTAGTCTATTAAAGGTTGCAATATAGGATAGGAGGTCCTGATTGCCCTGTCGCAGGGATAGAAGTTCGTCATCCAGAGCCTGCCCCTGAGAGTGTCGAGCAAATAACCTTTCCATGCTTGCTTGAAATCCTTGAAAATCACGGAGAATCGGGTCATCTTGAGTAACCATTGGAACTGACCAATCGGCAGCGCAGCCGCTGAGATATGACAATACAAAGGCTACTTTGGTCTGATCATTAGGGAAGGCCCCAGGTCTGCATAGGAAGTGCAAACGACACTGATTCATGAATACGGTGAATCGTTTGGGGTCCCCAGCAAAGCGTTCAGGTGGGGCCAGCGGCATGTTTCCAGGTAGATTAATCTGCACAGGGTTACTGGGAACCACAGGAGCGGGGTTCCCTCCGGAACAGGGTAGAGGAGTTTGTCCAGCTTGACCTTGCAAAAGCTGTCTGGCCATGTCATCAGTTCTTTCCTTTGATATTATTAATTCCCTCTTGAGGGCATTAGTCTCTTGACGAGCGGCATGTACTTCGGCCCGTAATGCCCCCAGTAATTGGGCCAACTGATCAGTCTCAGAAGTTTCCATAGCGCCTGGGTGGGAATTTGTAGGAAGGCTTTGCGTTCTGTAACGCTCACCTGACTCCCACGGGGGCGCTGGCCTGGTTCGCGCTGCTGTGACCTCGTCTAAGGTGATGCGCAGGGTTCGGAAGACGGACTGGATCGGGCCCCAGATCTGGCTTGTCTGACTCGCAGAAGTATCCTTCTCTAGGTGAGAATAGGGGGTTAACTGTCTGCGGGGTAATGCAATCGGCCTCCCATTTACCCCTCTCACCCTCCTCAAAACCCTGCTGTGCTTCCCCGTAGCGTCTCACCTTAGGGTCTGGAAGGACGAGCTCTCCATCCTGCTTCTGATGCAGGGGCGCGTTGGTATCCAGTTACGTAACTACATTTTCGGATGGGTGAGAACCGAAATTGCTTGGCTTCCAGGTAAGTTTTTCTATAAGTGGTTCCCCTTGTGTCCATGCATTAATGTTTTAATGCTAGTGTCTTTTTCCCCATAGGGGCCGGGGTACGGAATGCCGGGGAACAGGCACCGACCCGAGGTGAGCGGTGAAATCCTTGTGGAAATCAGGTAAGTCTTTAATGAGTGTTTTGGTAATGTCTTTTCATTCACTCATTAACGCTGATGTCTTTTTCCCCTTAGGGGCCGGGGTCCGAAAAATGCCTGGATGCGACGCGGACCCGAAATGAAAAGGGAATGACACAACAGGTAAGTCTTGGCATGGAGTTTTAGCTTCCCTTTTCCCTTCTTTCTCTCACCTTTGTTCTTGTCTTTTTCTCCCTAGGCGCGGGGGCGCGACTGCGAATCCGGATGGTCGCTGCTGAACATGGAGGCGCCCTGTAAAGGTGAGTAGAATGCGGCGCTGCAGCGATCGATGCGATGTGCTTTTAAAAATAAATGTCTTCCTTTTCAGGATTGTCGGCAAAATGTCTCTGGGATGCAGATTTAGCAGGTGAGGCCTTTTCCTTCTTCTGTTCCCTTGTTCCCTTCCTTTGCAGGCGATTCAGGATGCTGGCAGGTGTGGCAGAAGTCAGGAGCAGACACGGTGAGCGTCCAGCTGCTAGATGCAGAACAACGCGAAGCACGTGTGGCTGATCGGGTGTGGTTTAAATAGCCTTGGAAGAAGTTCCTAGAATGTGTCCTTCCTCCAATCAGGTATGTATCCTTCCCCGACCACGCCCGGGTGGTAAATGAGTCCCACAGGTAAAGTAGTTCCTTTCAGGCCTCAAGGAGGCTGTGGTTCTGCAGCATGGTCTGCATCAGGTAAGTGCACCCAAACACTTTCATAATGAGCCTGGCGCCTATGGCGCCAGGACTGACGTTTTCTATGAGCCTGGCGCCATAGGCGCCAGGACGCTGTCCAAAGGGCCCCTATAAGGGGTTGCTGGGACCTTCCCCGGGGACTTGATTTCCGCTTTCGGGGACGCAGGGCCTGAGCCGGCTCCCCGGGAGCGGGCATCGTGACATTTGCACATCTAAGGGACCACCAGTACTTTTAGGAGTTTGTAATTTAAGTGCAATCTCCGAGACATCACCCAGCTCTTTTCTAGGCCCTAAGGATATAGCACTCAGCTGGCGTCACAGCAATCTCCTATCAGCGGGGTTTCTTCCCCCTCTTGCTTAGGTTACAGATTGCCATATATAGTCTCAACCTTTAGCTGGGGGTTGCCCTCCTAGGCCAGTGATAAAACCATTTACACACTCCTACCAGCAAGTATTCCCTCTCCCCTTGCTCTGGGTACTGACTTCGGTATAGATAGTATCACCCTCTAATCACAGGCCACCCTCCTGTGCATGATTTCCTGAGGTTCTCTAACTAGGGTCTGAGCTATTTCCCTCTGTCGGCTTTTAGCATTCTTTCTTGCTCTCGATCTGATCTCAGCAAGTGGCAGATGTATAGTCCTTAGCAGGCTTGCCACCTTCCTTATTCCTCATGATCTTGTCCCAGCCAGTTTCAGCAGGCTTCCAGCTTCCTTATTCCTCATGAGCTTGTCCCAGCCAGTTTCAGCAGGCTTCCAGCTTCCTTATTCCTCATGAGCTTGTCCCAGCCAGTTTCAGCAGGCTTCCAGCTTCCTTATTCCTCATGAGCTTGTCCCAGCCAGTTTCAGCAGGCTTCCAGCTTCCTTATTCCTCATGAGCTTGTCCCAGCCAGTTTCAGCAGGCTTGCCACCTTCCTTATTCCTCATGAGCTTGTCCCAGCCAGTTTCAGCAGGCTTGCCACCTTCCTTATTCCTCATGAGCTTGTCCCAGCCAGTTTCAGCAGGCTTCCAGCTTCTGTTCCAAATGATGGCCGCTTCTGGCTTCCTTCTGCCTCAAGGTCAGGAACCCGGTCGGACTCATTCCCCGCAGTCAACTGGTGAATTTTATAGTTGTCTTGATTATCTGATTAGCTCATATTAACGTTTGAGTGTCCCAACTTTTATCCTTTTCCATCCCATGATTGGTCCTACTGCGCACCCTGAATCCTTTCGGGGGTTTATTAGCCAGCCTCTCCCTAAAGCAGGTTATGCTCCTTTTCCCCTCTGCCATAATTTGTTCTCATTATTATGTGCACCGCAGTGGCCAAGGATATAATGCCTCAGTCTGCCATCTAGCCACTGTTGGGAAGTCTGATTCATGAGAAAAGATGCAGAGCAAGGTGTCCTTTTAAAAATAATATATAAGCTGCAACCTGTGCACAGAAATTGGGAAACACGCATGCAAAAGAAATGTGCAATGTTTTGCAGCCAGTGAAAAACATAATTGACAAGAAAAGAAATCAACATTTCAAGCAACAGAACATAACCTGCAACTTTTGTTAAACTGGGGAACTGCTTGATCTGAGAAGAAGAGCAAATTCCAGTTCTAGAAAGAAAAACAGATTTGAAATTGTCTTGATGTGTGTTTCCATTTTCTTCTACAGAAATAAAGAGTCAGGATTTGGAAACCTACAGATGTTGAGAATATGGACTGTTGATAGGGGTTTGATAAGCGAATGCAATATGAACTGTGGTGTTTTGTGAAAATAGGCACATTGAAAGCTGCAATTGAGACTGAAAACAACTTTAAAATGAGCCAGCACTGAATTCTGACATATGGGAATCCTTTCGACACACAAAGACCCCCCATACCCAGCATGAAGGATGGGAGCAAATATAATTTCCCTTGCCAAGCTAATAAACTCTTTCAAGCCTGCCCACTGGTGATAAGGATCATACTTCAAACAGGCAAGGCAAACCACTTGCCCTGTGTATATGTTAGGGGTGAACATTTTAAAAAATAATTTTATTTCAGATGAATCCGTGATCCTGCTCAGTTAAAATCTATTAACACGCTCTTGCAGGCCTTCCTGAATTAAATAATGTAACACTAGTCATGACTTCAGGTCTGGAAATTTCTCAAGAGGAGACAGAACCAACACCATACAACCACAGATATTCAAATTACAAAGGCACTTTTCATCAACCAGGCCATGAGCCATAAAGTCTGTGTGAGCCAGGCCGGAGTCAACAAGAGCAGACATCCAGACTTGACTCAATAGAAAATTAATGTCCATGTTCATAGTCTTTGTATCTAAGCAGCAGAACTGTAGTTCTAATGCATTATTTTTGTATCAAGGAAAGTTCCCTTTAAATGTACACTGAATTATTTATGCCACCTGTATCTCTGGAACCAAACCTCTTAGAGAACTCCCTTAGGTGTTGAAACGTCCTGGGAAAAAATCCTCTATTAGATGGACCAACCCCCGATTTTTTTAAATGTAGTTTTAATATGCAAATTACGCATATGTAAATGCCCTTGTGCCAAAACAGTGCACCCCAGCAATCCATATATCGTAGCGTTCGCAGTGACGAGCCCATTTTGTTGAGATGGAAAGATAATTTGAATATTAATGTAGAAGTGAAGTAAAGGGAAACATCTATATCGCATATATTAATCGTGCTGTAATGATGAAGAATTGATGTGTGCCAGAGAGTGGAATCTGTTGAGCAAATTATTAAAGTGGTCACATAGTTGGAATGTAATATTTCAGAATGGGGTACATTTTAAAGCAAGAAACCTCAGAGATTACATCATATTAAATGGCAGGGAAACTGGGTGTAGAGGTTACTCCCATGGACTGCCCCTTCAATAAAACGGCAGAGCAGAAGGTCTACTGTGATGTCTCTTCGGGAATATTGTCCAAACATAACCTTTGACCAATTAGATCGGGAAAAGTATACACACCTCAAAAAGGTGGGGTTTCTGTTCTATAAAAGGTCAAACACACACTCTGACAGGGACTCAGACACAGACACTGACTCATGGGGATTCATTGAAGAAACTCACTTGTTCACTCACTGAGTGATGGGGAAGAATGAGAGAAAGGAGGGTTGATAACAACCAGAAGGAGATGCCATAGACTGCTCTCATTGTGGACACATTGAAGGATTATTATCAGAGGCTGTAAGTAAAGCCTAGCAGGAGTTAAAGTCCCAGGCCTTCATCAGTGAAAGAGAAAGCAGACAGGCTGTGAAAAAAAGCTGATCCTATCTTACTGGCTGATGTCCACCTGTTCCTAGGGTGGGGAGAATTGAAGCAATCCTTAAGAGCGGGTGCCCACCTGTCTGTGATTTAGCCAAAAGAAATCCTGATGTGAGTACTATCTAAAAGGGAAGTAATCTTGTGGGGAGTGATCCAATAAATTCAATTAGTGTAATCTGGGCCCTGATTATGTGTTAGTAATGAGGGGTGAGAATGGATCAATTAATTGTGCATCCTGTGAAGTTAAGGAACATTTCAGAAGTGCATGTGCTTATATATATTGATAGATTAGGTCCAATGGTGTGTATACACTCAGGATCACCTGATCCTTTTCTCTGGTGATGACGTCTAGCACAGAAGAACCATTAACAGGGGTCAAAATGGTCTTCTTATGGTGTGCATACCTAGAGAAAGAAGATAATTGAAGTGATTCCTGGGTATACCGTCAAGCAGAATATTGTGAATAATGCTGGGTTGCTCCATTCTCTCACTGTTTAAAGTTTCCCATATAAAGTGAGAAAGGTACCTTTTACACTGTAATTGAATATTTTTGTAGAGCGGCAAAAAGAGATATAGAAATGTGCATTAGGAACGCAAAGGGGTTTGACAGGCCCAAGCTCAGTTTCCTAAGAACCTAATCTAAAAATGTAATCTACTCCAAAAAGACTGAGTACCTAAAAAGGAAATGGGAGGGTCTTTATAGAGCCTATTATTTAGGGGACAACTTCCTTGTTTTGTACATTGGTTGCAGATTGTGACCATAAGGGGGATCCACATTTGGCCAGCAGCATTGTGGGGATAGATGGAAGGCCCACTTCTGTGATCTGTATGCTGCAGACGCTTCTCTAATTTGCCCCTCAACCACGAACTGTATAACATGCATTAATAGTCCCTGTATTACCCTTCAGGAGGTAGAGTACGCATAAGCTTCTACAACAAATGGTAAGGCAGCAGGCCCAGACTTAATCCAGTCGGATCTTTATAAAGACGAGATATCCATCTGGTCCCCTATATTGTGCCAGGTCTTTAATGCACTTCTGCATTTGGGCAGGATTCCAGACTCTTGGCACAAGGTAGTAATCATCCCAGTATACAAGAAGGGTGGCAGGTATAGTCCGGCCAACTTCAAACCAATTTCCCTGTTAGACGGGGCTGGGAAGTTGTTTGGATTGATCATTTTGAAACACCTCCAATAGTGGGTTGACCAAAAAAGGCTGATTAGTGTACATCAGGCGGGTTTCCCAAAGGGCTGTGGGACAGTTGATCAGTGTTTTATGTTTTTCCTTATTATTCAAAATTACTCCTACTGAAAATGCACTTGTATGTACTGTTTGTGGACCTTAGGGCATCATTCGATTCTGTGCTCCATGAGCAGTTATGGCAGGTGCTGGTGAAGCATAAGGTCCCAGAGCCACGGATCAGCATCATATCATCACTATGAAATACTGTGTCCTGCGTGTGCTACAACATGAATCGCGATCAAAAATCATTCTTTGAGGTGGCTCTGGGTGTCAGGCAGGGCTTCCCCCTGGGCTGCCCTTTTATTCAACCTTATATACAGGAGATCATAGATGAGTTACTAAGGGGGTGCCGGGACTGCCCCACGTTGTCTGCAACTAAATTCCCGGCATTACTCTATGTGGACGATGCTGTTCTAATATCGACAACACCGCAGGGATTGAAGGAATCCCTTTCCATTTTTCTAAGTAAATCGAGGGAGTTGGGTATCTGAAGAAACGAAGCGAAAACCAAGTCAATGGTTATGAAGTCGAAATTCGGGAAGAACATTGCGCTTCAAATTACGATTGATGATACTGTAATCGAACAAGTCGATAGTTTTGACTATCGAGGTGTGAGATTTCAGACGAGACCAGGATAAATAGGGCTGCCGTTATGCTGAATAAATTTAGCAGGGCTATTTTATCCTTTTTGTCATGGGAGTGGTGCAATTTTGCCTGCATTAGAACTCTCACAGAAGCAAGCGGTCTCAGCTGCCCTTTACGGTTCAGAGCTATGGAGGTATGAGCATGTTGAAAGCATGTTGAGACGATTGTCAGAAGGGAAAACAACTGTTAATATTACCCCCTACTACCCCAACACCCTTAGTTCCTCTGGAATACTGCACAATCCCCTTAAGCACTGATCTTATGTTTCGGCGTGACTGCATATGGGTTAGCGTCTGGACCCAACCAGCTTTGGAACTGTGTAGGGATGCTCTCTTGCACATCATGTCTCTTGAAGGAGTAGGTGGTCTGAAAAGGCTTTCCTACACAAAAAACGTATTATTCTGATTGAATGTCGGTGAGTTTTGGAATGACCCGGGGAGCCTTTGTGCATCGAGCTGGAGCCGAATTAAGCCCCTTATAAAACAGAGCAAGTAAACTACTGTCCTCAAGGTTTTAAAGCTAAGGTTGGGACCGGATTACTTGGATCAGAGGCACACAGATGGTCTTAAAGCCTACTTGGATCTGATCACGCCGGCATATGCAAGTTCACTTTATATGAGGCTTATATTGGGGATCCCACCAATTGCTGCTTTTCCTTCCAAATGGAAAGATTCAGGCACAGCTAGCTGCCCTTTGTGTGGTGCCGCCGAGGAGACAATTGCACATTTCCTTTTATTCTGTAAGCATACCCAGCAGCTACGGCGGTTGTATTTGAGACCCATATTGTTGGAAGCAGGTACCAAAACATGGGCCTGTGCCTTAGAATGTTTGGCTCAATGCCTTATGCATTCAACGGAATGCTGCTGCGGCCAGTTAGCTGCAAAGAGCACGGTTGCTGAGGAGAAAGATGGCTACTCATTAACTTGGGTCCCAGGCTGCGAGTATTTCTATCCAGGCCTGCTAATAATTGTACGCAGGGCCGCGCCCATTCGCCCATTTGTACATGACAACCAAAGCCATATGCTGCTGCAACAATAACCCTTTTTAGTGAAACACATTAGGTTTTTACCTGAAGTCTTTTAGAAAGGTTATTTTAAACTATGTTACTATGTATTTTGATCTACTTTGTAATGTATTCAATCGTCATGAGTCTACGTCGATTAAAGGTTTTTGAAAGTAAAAGAATAGAAAGATCAATTAAGGGAATTTGAACATGCATTTTCATTTATGTACAACATACAATGAACATACATTTTCTTTTTACAAGCCATTCACATCCCGGAAGTTGCAATAGTTTGTCACAATTGAGTTGAAAGGCTGACCCGTCTATTGAGTAAAGAGGGGGGTATTTAAAAAAATGGGGAAATAGTGTGAATTGGGCGAGAAGGGACATTTTAAACTAATCTGTGGTTTTCACAAATGAAAGATTCCTCCTGGACTCTCATGCATTCAACCCATGGTGCCTACATGCTCGGAGTGAATTAAATGCATAGCTACCTATGGTGAAGTGCCTGTTACAAAAGTCTCTATTTCCATAACTGTGGTGACTGGTGTGTTGATGGTTTCTTATCATAGGCCTTTTATGAAGAAACAATTATCTGTAATCTTATTCAATGATTTATATTTGGTTAATAAATATACGTTCTGTGCAACCCAGTGTGTTTCTTGTCCCAAAAGGGAAGGGAAGCTGTAAGGAATCAATGCTATTAAATTGGGGGTTCTGGATTCATAAAAAGAACTTTATCAAATAAAGGAGAACTGGGCGTTCCTGGTTTGGGATGGGTGGAAAATTCCCCTGAATTAGATATCGTCCTACACCACGCAGCAGCACAGATCTGTGCATGGTCTCAGTGCCGGCTCTCTCATTAACCGTACTGAAGTCCCAATCCAGTAAAGGACTGTTTCTGCCATCTGCGAGTCTGCTGCTGAGCAAATAAGGGACTCAAGGGTAAACCACTGCGTGATCGCAGGGGAGCTTGGTATTCATGTTTTTCTGTCTCTAGGCAAACTACAAAACCTATTAACAACTATGATATGCTCTGAGTGAATATCTTAGTATATGATCCATACTAGTGTGGGATAATAAGTAATAGGTTTCTTAACATCAGGTGGGGCTACTAAGCCCTCCCCTCAAAATGGCCACTATGAACGTCACTAGATACACAACATCTCTTTGGCTACACAAACTATAGGACTCTTAATGACTTGGTCCCCTACAATTGGTTAGCACTCTAACCTTCAGTACCACTTATGTCTAGCAGCACGCAGATTGGACCTCCAGGTGCTGGTGAGCTCGTCTTAGTCCCAGCTTCCCACCAATTAGCATCAGCATATCAATCTATCATCACCTCAATGGTCAGTGTAGTCAATTAGGCTTTGAAGCCGGCCTTGAGTTTGTTCTGTACTGTGGAGAATCAGGGGAGTGAAGGCACTCTCTGCCCTCATGCCCCGGTGTGAGCATCTTGCTCGTCCAACTTTATCCTTCCCCTGACTGTAGACCATGATTTTAAGCTTTTACTGTCTTTAAAATACTATTTTTTAATAGACCTCTGATGTCTTCTGTTTTGTTCATGCCTTCTGAACAGGAGCTGTTCTTTCACACAATTCTGTTTCAAATGTCAGCTCATTCCAACCTGATAAGACCTTTGCTTCTTGACGTGTCTTCATGGCTCATCCAGCCTCGTTTTTTCGAGATTCACTTTTAATTCATGTGTTTTCTTACTGCGCCACACTGAGGCCCTCCATTTGTAGTCCAACTCTGCTATGACACGTAGCGCAAAAATCCATCCTTTATTCTTAAATGCATATATGTATATTGGCACATGCTGCAATCTATTCACTATAAAGTTAGCCTCAAGAATACTTTGCCTGCTTTCATTTCTTTTTGCATCTGTACACGTGTAAACTGACTTGATTTCTTCATCCATTTTATAGCATAAGCTTCTTCAGCTTGACCGCAAGATGTCACTTATCCTTGATACTTTCTTGATGCCTTATCGAATATCTGTATTCCCTAGTCTCTGCATCTCTTCTAGGTTCGTCAGCTCAGGTCTCTATGAGGTCACCGTTTATCAAGACCATTCAATTGCTCTGCTTCTTCCGGGATTTCATTAAAACGGCCATCATATTTTCTTGCATGCAGGTATGGTTTTCTCAATGGAAACCTTGCCTACAGGATTCTCCTAGCTATCAGTATCTTCACTGTTACCGCACGATTTTCACGTATAGGCAATATGGGGGAGCTGGTTGAGTTGGGGGTACTTGGCTCCTTCCCTACACTCTGGTCTGAAGAAGAGCTTCTTTGGGGTCTATTATTTTATCCCTCAGGCATCCTGTTTATTTTACATGTTCATCCTTGTTCCACCTCATGAGGCTGCACTCCCCATTTGGACTGCAATAGATATATCTTCCCACATACTTCTTATGATTCTTTGGATACAGGAACGTTGTTCCTTCAGGTGCATGGATACTGGCCTTCACTCTTCATCTGTCAAGTCTTTAGCTTTCCATCCTGTTTTGACATCGATCATGATTTTCATCCCAATGGCTTTCTTGGCTGTTTTCTTGCATTGGGAGATTATTATCTTGATCACACAAAATCCAAGCAATATCATTAGTATCAGGGCTCCAAGGAACTTGAAAATGTCTGCCATCCATTGTAGAACCCAAGAGAAGAGTGATCCAAAGCAGCTTTCATCAGTAATATCTTCTACTTCATCGATCATCTGGCCATGGAGTTTTGTCAGCATACCTACGGCCTCTGTCAAGGTTCCATTCTCATCATCATGAGAAGGTATGAATGTGCAACTTGTTTCTCCAAATTTTGCACAAACACCTCCATCCATAGCTGTGATCATGTCCAGGACATATCCATTTATCAGTCGTATAGCTCCCAACTCTTCTCTGATAGCATTAAATCCCTTTATGGTAGTGTCAATTGTCTGCAGCAATTCCCACCTGGTGATTTGTAGCCATTTGGTATTTGCTCCAACCTGGACACTTGGCATGATGATCAATGAAACACTGATGCTGTCTGGCTAAATAGTCTGTGGCCATAGGGAACAGCATCAAAAGCTTCTCTAGATTTTGCTGAGAAACAATTCTCTTCATTCTTTTCATCAGCTCCACAGATCTCTTCTTTCTTAGGTAAGCATCTGCTTTCGGGAAACTATCAAGGTTTAAGTCACTTTTCAGAATCACCAATGCTGGAACATGAACATTCACTAATGAGCATCATCCTCCCCAATCCTTGGGTAGCTTCATGTATGCCCTGGATCCACAAGCCCAATAGTGATCCATGATTACTGCTGTTCCATGTATCATTCCTGATACATCAAAGATTCAACCATAGTTCTGATTCTCTCCAACTTTTCTTGTGCAATTATTTCTGAAGCACAGCTTTGCACTCTCCAAGAGCACTATCTGCAATGGTCCTCCCATCTTTGACCCAAGTCAGTAGTTTAGCAAGTCTTGGCCATAATGGCTTGCAGCCATTCTACACGATGTCAATGGCAGGTTTATAACAACCAATGATGACCCAGGCTCTGCAGATCACTACTCCTTCTTCCCATCCATCTGGTGGTAACACTGATCCCCAGATCTGCATTTGACCTCTGTTCTTCCATCTAGGAATTTCTTATGCAGATATTCCTGGACTCTCCAGTGTTTTGTTTACTTCCCATCTGATTCCAGCTCCTTTCATTCCAGGCTTCACGTATCTGATCACATGATTCTTAGTATGGGCTCTGTTTCTTGTCTTTGTATCTTGGATATAGTCCTCTTCATCTGGATCTGTCCATTCAGTTGCCCATTTGGGATAAGCATCTTGACCCATGAACTGGCCTCTGGTTCTTCAAAGTGCTATGTGCGAAAGACAATGGGCCTCAATACAAGTTTGGAGGTAGCCATACCTGTAATACAGGAAGGCTACCTCCAAACTTGCTGAAATATCCGGCACCCGTGAATAGGCAATTACTGGGGTATTCCGGCCCCGCCGGGCCTGGTAATTGCCCTTTCATGGGTGCAGGAATCGGGTTATCCCCATTCCCATTGAGCCCCAGAGGGCTCAATGGGAATGGGGATGCCTGTAGCACCGGCACCAATCATTAAGGTGCCTGTGCTACAGGCAAGATGTGCTCGTGGGTACCTTTCATTCTGCCAGGTCAGACATGGGGGAATGAAAGGCACCCGCGAGCACAACTCGTAGTTTGCCAGTCTGGATACAACAGAACCGGCAAGCTTACCGGGACCGTTGTATCCAGAACAGAAAACTCGTAATGAGGCCCAATGAGCTGTCTGGACATCTATGTCAATAGCTATGAAGATGTTAGACGTCCCCATACCATAAGGTAGGAGTGCACATACAAAGCATTCCTCCTTTAAGGTTCTTCTTCCTACTGCCTTCATATGTTGATACCATATGTTGTTTCCCAAATTAGCTGTACTATCCAGATAGTCATTTAGTTCAAAGTCATCCACCCCAGTATCTCTTTTAGATCTTGTTCTTTTCTTGTGATCTGCTTTGATTAATTCATACGATATGTCAGCATAACTCTTTCTACCTGGATCAATCTCAGGAACGCTAGTCAGTGGACTAGGTGTGTTTGCATGCATTAACTGAGTAGGTTCATCTTTCAAAATCCATTTCTTTTGTCTCCCTGGTAAAGCCTGTCTCTGGTTCCCAGAAATAATCTCTAAGACACTTTTCGCATCTGTCTGATCATCAGTAACATTTAACTCAGGCTTAAGTGAGTCCTCATCATTCTTTGGACCAGGGATGACTACATAGTGTCCGGTTTGCCTAGTAGTTGCCATGTTTATACCCCCTTCCATTTAGGAAGATTCTCCTAAGTTTTTGCTCTTTACAAGTCTATATAATAGGAGGTTCGCACAGTAAGTGAAAGCAGTATTATTTTGCACAGAATGCAAGCATAAATAACACAGAGGTATGTCAGTCTACAGCATCGATCTTTTGCACACCGTCGACGTCTCTCTGAATCTGGCATGATAATATTGCTACTAATACTTCCCATTTTATTGCCTAAGGAAGGAAAAATAAACTTTAATGTGGCACCGTGATGTACTGCTTCGGAAACTGCTGATCTCACTCGGCACTCTTCCTTGGTCAGCCGACTGCTTACTGGATGATAAACACAAATTCCCAGTGAACTCCTCGAATCAGCCTTTCACTAGACGACATGAGGATTTTCTTTCAGCATGAAACAAGGGTTCTTTTTTAGCCAGTAATACCTCGAATTGTCCCTCGAAAGAAAAGCCTCATTCAGATCTCAGAGTTCTCGCAGAATAAGTATTCACTTGATATATGATGTCTCTCAGAATCTCATTTAATGCTGCATTATTTCTCGGATCCCTTAGGAATGTACACACATCACTGTGTCTTCCAACATACTGTGGACTCTCTTCAATCAGATAATAGAAGTGCAAATTGACCAGTCTGTGTGCATTGTCAGCTGATAGGGGCATTTTTACTTTCCCCACTAAATTCAGGAAGCTGCAGAATTTGCTCAATAATTGCTGCGAGCAATCTCCTTACGATTGGACCATTCTTAGGATCTTGCAGGAAAACATGAATGCTAGTAGTGTTCCGCACAATTGCAGGATATATGCACAATACAAACAGAAAAACTTCAAATATGATCCGTAAAATGTTGTCACTGGGCACCACCATGAGCAGATCCAAACAGGAACTCAGTGAAGAATGAATCAGGGTATTATACCCTCTTCCAATTGTCAAAAACAAACTCAAGATTTGGCATATTTTCTTCTTATCAAGGCTTAAGCATGCCTCAGTCTATTGTCACATACTCCTGTGGCTCTAGACAGATATCTTTCATTAACTCTCCTCTAAATGACTGAAGAGAGTGTTCGAATCAAGCCACAGTCCAATTAACTCTTTGTCTTTATACAGCTTCTGTGTCCTTCGACCTCATCATAGACCTTGTCTGCATTTGCTGAGGTTCTTCCCCGATGCTTGCTTGTGAAGGGTGCGAGGGTGATGAGGTCTTTTCAGCATACATTTTGATGTCACTTAGAAAAGTCTGAGCGCGTCTGCCCTGCACTCTGACTGCAGACGGCATGGCTTCTTCTACGATGAAAGGACCGCTGAAGCGGGACTCATCCCACTTTTTCCTTGTATGATTGTGAATTAGGATAGCATCTCTGGGAAACACTTTAGGAACACATCATTCTTTAAGTCCATTTGTTGAAGCATCTCATCCTGTGTTCTGCACTGCCCCACACCCTCTTTGCCATAGCTGATCTGAAACGACACAGATACGTGAGGTCATACACATAAGATAATCATGCAACTCCATTCCCAGTAATTCTGACATTGGCTGGGCATCACTTCTAAGTCTGGATGGAGGTGTGAGGGGTATCCTCATTCATCTCCCTGTCACTATTTCGTTGGGGGTGAGATGGTGGGTCGAATTTGGTTGGTTCTTCAATGCATATAATGCCAGTTGTGGGCAAAGCAACCATCCTTTCTTCAAGGTAAGCTTCAACTTGGCTATTCTTTCCTTTAGCAGGCCGTTGAGCCTCTCACAGATCCCATTTCCTTGGGGATGATAAGCCGAAGAAAATGTGTGCTTTATACCAAACAACAAGCCAATCTGCTCAAAAGTTTGATTCACAAAATGTGGGCCATTGTCTGATGTAAATACTTCACATATTCCCCATCTAGGAAATACTTCTCACACTAACAATTTAGCTGCACAAGTAGAGTCTGGATGTGTACATGGACCAGCTTCAATCCATCGTGAAAATGGAAAGACTACTACAATCATATATCTATACCCATTACATACTTGCTGAAAGGGGCCATTAGGTCTCAGGATAACTCCTCTAACTGTGCGCAGTGTATGCCCATCAGTGAATTTTTGACACACGATGCAATTGACTACATAGAATGCAACGTGCTCTTACAAATTTGGTACAAACCAATCCTCTGCAATAGTTGCAGCAAGGTTTTCCCTACTTGTGTGTGCAGGGTAGTGTAGCTGTTCCAACGCCACCCTTAATAAGGCTACAGGCATTACCGGTTTACCAGTGCTATCTTGTTACCACAATGCTTCAGAGGGGTTTAAAGAGCACCCTCTTCGCGTCCACAGATCCTTCTCATCTTGAGGTGTTTCTCCCTGAACGTCTATCAATTGTGTCTTCAAAAGATTTCTATATAGGTCAGACACACTCATCATCACCATCATTTTCTCATTTACATTAGGCGTAATATCTTCTAAGCATGCAGGAAGCTTGGCTTCATCGTCTGTTGCCTGATTTCCACATGAGATAAAGTCTGTCTTTTTAGTGTGAGATGTGCATTTAATGAATGCAATGGCTACTGGGAGTTGTAGTGCCTTAATAAGCCTACCAAGTAAAGCGGCATGCTGCACTGGAGTGCCGTCCACTTGGAGGTAGCCCCTCCTTTTCCAACGTGCTAATCCTGCGTGCACTGTTGATGTCACATAGGCAGAGTCACTGTACACTGTTACTTCCTGGTCTGCATGATTCCCGAGCACGATTATCAGCGCCACTAACTCTGCAGATTTTCCTGAATAGTGAGACGGGAGTCATGTACTTATCATTGTTTGGAACTCCCCATTAACTATGTGTTTTACAACAGCGGCACCTGTATATCTCTGTCCATCATTTTGATTGATCCTTGAAGAGCCGTCAATAAAAACTATTTCTCCTCCTGCTAACGCATTTTCCCTTATCCTAGGGATTTCATCATAGAACTCTTCATAGTTCGAACAGTCATGTGCATGCTCATCATCTGCCAGTGGTTCAGCTACAAAGCTGGCAGGATTCAATATTCTGCATCAGACTATTTTGATCACTGGATTTTATATGGATACCTCATAGGCAGAAGCCCTTTGAGGAGTCAGTGTCCCCTTTGGTTTCTCCAAGATGGCAAATAATGCATGCTCAACAAACAACGTCACAGAGCATCCCATCACTATACTTGCAGCCTTCTCAATGGTGAACGCGGCGGCTGCCAAAGATTGTTCGCACTGAAAATTACCCCTCATTACTGGGTCCAGAATCCCACTTTAATATGCATGGGCTTTGTACCCCAATGTGGGTCTCTGTGTGAGGACTGCCATCATAACGGCTCCATCCGTATGCGAGAATAAAAAGAATTCCTCAGCATAATTAGGAATCCCTAAAACTGGAGCTGTGCAAATTGCCTTTTTTAATTCATCAAACCTTTCTTCCATCTCCTCATTCCAGGCAATTTTCTCTTGTGTAGCCTGTGTTTTCTTTAGAGCTTGTAATAAAGGCCTTGTGTATGAACTGTAATCATCGGCCCATGCTCTGACAAAGTTACATAGTCCCGAAAATCTTTGCATGTGCTTTATCATGTGTGGCTTTGCTGTTTTCAAAATAGCCTCAGCTCTCTGAGGAGTAACCTTTTTCCTTCATGCGAAATCAGCTGTCCTATGTACAACACTTCCTGTTGACAATACTGTAACTTTTCATTGTCAAATTTATATCCTTTGTCAGCAAGCACGGCCGTTAACTGAATAGAATCATGTCTGCATCCTTTCTCAGAAGTGCTGCAAACTAAAATATCATCTACATATTGCAAGACATCACTTTCCAAATCAATATTACTTAGATCCATCTGGAGGACCCTATTGAATATCGATGGAGACTCACAATACCCTTGAGGTAATCTCGTGCTTTTTAACTTAGTATGTCTGAACGTAAATGATATCAGATCCTGCAAGTCTTTATGCAAGGGGATTGAGAAAAACGCATTCTTCAAATCAATCACAATGAAATATCGTGCTTCAACAGGTATATTACATAAGATTGTAGCAGGATTAGGAACTAGAGGGAACTCAGCCTCTACAATCTGGTTAATCAGGCATAAACCTTCAATTAATCTCCATGACCCCCCCTTAGATTTTTAGATAGGATACACTGACGTATTACACAGTGACTCCAATGTCACCAAGATGCCTTGATCCATCATGGCAGAAATCGTCTTAGAAATACCTTCCTCTGCCTCTCGAGACATAGGATATTGTTGTGCTCTAGGTAAAATTGCTCCTGGCTTCAATTTAATCTTCACTTTTCCAACCCCCTTTAGTAGGCCTACATCATAAGGGCCTGTAGTCCACAAAGAAGTTGGCACTTTTGCCAAATCTTCCCAAAAATATTCAGGACACTTTTGCACTAACATCATTTTTTGTGGCACTTCTCATTTGATAGCTCGTACCCAATAAGTAATACTCTTTTCAAATATCACTGTGTCATCTGATGGATGATCTCCAAATATATCCTCATCAGTGATGTCAGTCAATCTGTACCCTTCCCTAATGGCAATTACTGTACCCCATCGTCTGCCATCATGATAATTCCCATCAAGCAAAACCATTTCTCCTCGCACTATGGCTGCTTGTAGTTCGAGAGGAAAGATTCGCCCTTCCTCTTCATCCATAGGTATCTTTGGCCTGAATAAAAACTCAACAGGTATTCTCATAGTTCTGCCTAGCAAGCCTGGCAGCCATGTCAACAAGATGTGTACCCGATAAAGAAAAACTCCAGGTTCTAACGGGATAGATCTCATGGTCATTTGACCTGCAAATGCAATAATAAATTCACTCACATTTAAATAATGCATTGCTGGCGTTGAACACACTATTCCTTTATCAGTAAACGAGATTGTCATGTTCAACGTAGTCATTAAATCTCGACCTAATATATTGACATGCGTTTGCCTTGAATACAGCAGGGGCACCGACATGTCACATTCTCCTATAGAGACTGGAAAGTCTTCAATGAAAGGAACTCTGCTTGTAGTTCCTGTGAAAGCTTGAGTATTCATGGCATTACCAGACATTGAAAATGTTCCCTCTCACATACACAAGCGTGTTGCACCAGTGTCTACTAAAAACGAAAAACGTTTGCCTCCTATACTGACGTCTACCCTCAGTTCCTCGTGAGGATTTGGCATCACGGATTTGTAAACCTTGCTGCATTCTCGGTGCTTGTGTGCCAGTTGCACTGTCTGATTTTGAGCAAACCCAACTCCACTTTGATGTGAGTATGCAGGAGGGTTTAAAGCCCCCCCCCTCTTGAAAATTGACCATTCTGCACAAACCCTTCACTTCTGCACATATGAGCCAAATGCTCTGTCATCCCCCATGTCCAAAATGTAGGAGGCAGAACTCTCTTATTCTGCCCATCCTGCATGTCTAGATTGCCATTTTGCATGTTTTGATACCTTCCCTGATTATTCTGAAAGTTTCCCTGATTGTTCTGCCAATTCCTTTGATTATATGCCAAGAACCCTTTCGCCAACTACAAATGCGTTCCAAGGTTTTAAACTGATTTAACTTACAACGCATATAGATAGCTCTTATTTTGTTGCAGGGGCATAGGGTAAAGTATGGTGCACGCAACTCCCTCTTTCTCATGATTAAAACATAATCAGCATATGATTTATAATTTTCATTAATGTCCAAAATATAGGACCAATCGAAATCATACAGATTGCGCTTAACTTTAGGTAAACCTAACTTCAGATCTTCAATCGAGGCGTTAATATCATTTAAGATTTTATCCATCTGATCTGTAAATTTCACCATGGATGGTAAAGAACACTCCAAGACAATTAAATATAATTCAGAATAGAGTGAGTTGCGTGGAGGCAACATCATTTTTGCATATCTCAGCAACTTTCGCCATGTCCAACTCCCACACAAGGAAGGTATGCCTATTTCTTGGCGTATTATTGAGTTGAGCACTGACATCGCCAAGCCTAAGGTCTTCTTCCAAAAGATTCCCTGCACCCTGTTCAGTATAGAATCCACATCTAGCAGACGGTTATCCAACCCATACAATACTATTGGTTCCACCTTTAGCGTATAAAACTCTATAAGCGGTAACAATGAGAATTTGCAATATTTCCTTCGAATTATCTTCATCATTGATGATAGAGATCTTACTTTGGTGTTTATCCACATTTACCAGTATTTTAAGGTATTTCCCTCTGCTAGATGGTAACCAAGGTAGTGAATGCTACTAGCACGCTTTACTTTATCACCCGCAATGTTCCAGCTATAAGATTTCAATCGTTTATTGTTGTGAAATATAATAATCTGGAACCTCAAAGAATTGGCCACCAAGTTATGCTTCTTCGCATATTCAAAAAATGCATTTAGTTTATTTTGCAACCCATATGGGGTTCTATAAAAACTGACAATATCATCCGCAAAACACAGCCAATGAATTTTTAGGCCAGCCAATTTTGCAGGGTACATTTTGGACTCATCCCATATTCGCTCAATATCACATAGATATAGATTGAATAGGGTTGCAGCGAGGTTGCACCCTTGCTTCACCACTGTCGCGGTGGAAATTGGAGATGTGAGAGCCCCTGTTTTAGTGACTCTTACCTGAAAGGTAGTGTCAAGATGCAGCAGCACAAGCAGCTGTACAACTCTTGCAGGAAAACCTAAGTTGAGGATTTTCATCCATAACAGTTCTCTCATTATTGAGTCAAATGCGCTAGTTAGCTCTAACGCTGCAACATATATTGGACTGCTGATGTGCATTCTTTATTTATTAGAAATATGCGCTATAATGATGCCGTTTAATGAAGTCCCCATATATTTACGAAAACCTGTTTGATATATTGAGATGTCCTGTTCCTGAATGTATTCTTGTATGCGTTTTAATAATAATATTGCAAACACTTTTGCTGAGGAGTCCATTAAAGCTGTAGGCCGATAGTTGGCCGGATTATTCGCATCCCCTTTTTTAAATATGGGGATGATTATAGCATTTAGCCACGGTTTGGGTATCCTATTAATAGCTAAGATGTTTGCAAATTTTGCTTAGGCTTCAAGGTTTGGCTTTTTGTAGTCCAACTAGTGTTATGGGCTCTTAAATTATGAGTGACTCCAAAATCAAATTTTCCTTACTTAGATTACCTTGGAATTGTCGCAATTCAACAGGGTCAATGGTATAAAAGCCTTAATCTGTTAAACATTGAATCACAAAATAAAACTGACTCCGTGATTTTGCGCCAAATCTTTCACAGTTAATGTGGTTTATTAGGAAACAAATATTTATGTTTTGCCGTTTGGACCAACTCGGTTCACAGTCATAATATTGCAAGCCCCAATGAGACACATGTTTCGGCTTAAAAAAGCCTTTTTCTAATCTGGGCTTTTCCCGGGAGACTAGGAGCTGTTCGAGGAAGAAAGGTAAGGAATCTGACCCAATAGAAAACTTACAACAACCGCATTGAGTGGATACATATATTGTGTATGCAACGGGAAAAGCCCAGATCAGAAAAAGGCTTTTTTAAGCCGAAACACGTGTCTCATTGGGGCTTGCAATATTATGGCAATGAACCAAGTTGGTCCAAACGGCAAAACATAAATATTTGTTTCCTAATAAAGCCACATTAACTGTGAAAGATTTAGAGCAAAATCACAGAGTCAGTTTTATTTTGTGATTCAATGTTTGCACATTTTGTTTGCAGAATTGCAGCCCAAAATTTAGAATCATCCTTTAGAATACAGGCCAGGAGCCCATCAGGTCCGGCCGCTCTCAATGCTTTAAGTATCTGGATTGCTTGCATAATATCATCCAAGGAAAAGGACATCTTGTCATCACAACATAAATCAAGAATACCACAATAAAACTTCCTGAAAATCTCCGGTATTTTCAACGTATTAACAATAAAGGTTTCCCACACTTTCGCAGAGATTGAGTTTGCCAAACTCTGAGCTTGTATAATATACCTATCGTTTAATAACAACCATATGCTGCAAGTGTCTCTTTTCATTATTAAACCTATCATCCTTTGGTTTTCCATCAGGTTATAGCTGTTACAAGTAGATTTCAGCAGATTTCTAAATTTCCCACACATCTTAGAATTCATATTTGCATACTCAATATCGAAAAACTTTAGTTGCTTTAGGGCTCTCAAAGCACAATTTCTTTCCCGTTTAATGTTAGCAATTTTTTTATTTAACATGGCTATCCTTAAATTGTCTCGAGGAAAAGAACATTTTAAAATTGTAAGAATGTGTTTCCTTATTAAAATGGAGTTCCAATCCTCCCTCTGATTTGCCTCTAGTCCATTTGTGCTTCCCTCGTTTATTTGATGGACATCTCTATGCACCAGGTATGACAACTCTCTACATAACCTCGGATGCCATCTAATAGAGATGTACATGCGATCGACTTCTATGAGCATTAGAGTGGAATCAAGAGAAAGGGGCTCACACTTATGTCATAGGATCATCTTAATAGGTGCGTGGTCACTAAAAGGGGTCTCCCAGATCACCACCTTTTCAATTTTTCCAATATGCTCACTGAGACAAAGAAATAATCAATATATGAGGCAGCATCACCTCTTGCCCATGTGCTGACATGCATGCCATCTTTAAATTCTACTCGTTGGATACTCCAACTGTTAAAATAATCATTCCATTTACGACCTCTGGAATAGGTCGTAGTTCGAATTCCCGTTCTCTTGATTGCATCTATATCATCCATACAAACCGAGTTGAAATCACCCCCTATAATAAATACATTATCAGGGTTATTTAACATAGTATCTTCCAAGATCTTGTCCAATTGGTCAAAGATCATATCAATGGTGGACTCAGCAGAATTAAAATAAACATTTATCAATATGTACGAAAAGGACAGTGAGCTTTCAGGCTTATATTCAACAATCAGGAGACCATTTGATGCTCGAACTATGTGCGACTCATGCCGATGGGCATTACTAATTAATGTAACAAGTCCACCAGCTGGGCGTCCAGTTGATCCCTGCAGCGCAGGCATACAATAGCATGAGTAGCCCTCCACCACCACCTTAGTCATAGACATGGTCTCCTGTAGTAAATATATTACAGTACTTCTTGAATTCTCAATATCTGCCAGCCAACCTGTAAAATGTTAGATCCCAAAATAATTCCACGATATCAAGGAGCAATCCTCTTGCTAGGGCTGTTTGTTTTTTTTATTGCAGCTCTAATATCGTGGTCATCAATGGTGCCAACCATGTGATGTTTGATGCCGCCCCTACCAGGGCTGAGATCTGATTTATAAAGTCTGCAGTCTGCACTGGCATCACTTGGTTAGTCGGATCCATTGGCGGATTCACCTCAGGTTGGTGTAACTGTTCATCCACAAACTGATCCACCTCCTCAAGTGAGTGGAATAATTCCAAAGTCAGACCCCGTAATTCAAAATCCTCCCTATGGTCCCAAAGCAATTTTAGTATGATGACCGATTGGGGTGCACATATCGTATGTAAGTTGTTATGAATGGCCAATCTTATCCAATCTATGTCATCCGAGTGCAGTGTTCTTAACTGTGGACTGCCTTTGAACACATTAAACAAGAACACCCGATTCAGCCTCTGTTGCCCATTTATCTTAGGATCACTACGCCACCCCAGGAAATATCTCACATCCCTCGCAAAGAAACAGTCTTCTTTAACTGATTCAGAATCTCTTCTCAACACATGCATGCCATCAGTTCTGGGCAAATGATCATAATCTTTATTTCTGAGTACCAGAGACTCTTGATCGGCAGGTGTGTCTTTTCTAACTGGATCAGATATGATCTTCCTATCATATGGAAGCAAGATCGACTCTTCTCGAGTTTGCACCGGTTTTGCCAGTTTTACTGCATTTACCTTCTCCCCAGGAGAGCAGTGATCAATAATTGGGTTACTAACATTTTGAGCTGCCGGTTCCTCAGATTGTCCAATTTGTGGAGGGACTAACAATTCATCAGTATCCTTAGTAGTCACGTTAAACGCCACCCCCGTTATCTTATTTGCAACCATAGAATAGAAAGCGGAGAGATGCCCCTGCTTTTGTGTTCCAGCTACTTCTAGATCTCTCGGATCAGAACAAGATGTATCGGTCCCCTTCCGAATCAATTTTGTATTTTTTTGTTTGCATAGCTGATTAGGGAGAGCAAGATTGAGGACTGCTTTGGATTCCTCATTTAATTGCGTCAGGTCAATTACTAATTCTTTTCCTTACACATCACCATTTTTGACATGTTTAGTCAACTCATTTTTGGGAATATTCTTTCCCTTTCTTTTTTGTTTTTTATCAGCCCGATGTCACAATGCAGTCCTTTTCTTGTTTTTTTAATAGTTTTTTTCTTTTTTAATTACCTTAACAAGCGCACGCTTCATTTTACGTGAATAGAAGATAGTGTCCTTCTGCAACTCCATCCCCTCATCCCCAGTCGTCCCCACTCCCTTTTGCTTTTCTTCATTAACTACCAACTCACTTTGGGTCACCAGTTCAGTTTCTATAATTTTGACCAAGGGTGAGGGACTATTTGGGGGCGTACCAGAAATTCCCAACGTAGAATTTTCAGTTTCCAACAAAGCAATGCCCATTTCACTTCTCGCCTTTGTCATATGATGTACGTATCTAAGGCCTCAAAGAATATCACCCAGTTCTAGTGCATTCACCTGAATTGCTTCCAGGAGGGTGGTAGTTTTAGAGGGCGTAGGGGGAATTGCACAATTTTCACCTTCGGATATCGCAGATGCATATGATCTGCTCTCGTCCGATTCCTTCTCTATCTCCATTGTTTGTGAACGCTCTTTTATTAAGACCCTCAGGTTTAACAGGAAATAACATTTTTAGCAAACCTGCGTTTAGCAAATTCCATTTCTCTGATTGACCAGTGTTATAAGCCAACATAAAACCCTCTAATTTGTGTATTTTTTCAGACATTCCTATCATCATGTCTTTTATGGAATTTAAATGTACGTGAGTCAATTTGTGGCCTTTATCTAGTAGGTTCAACAATGGGGCAACTACTGGAAATTTCATACTTGTCTCATTGCCTAGCATTGGCGGAAGCAGATTTTCAATTAACATTTCAACCGTTTTATTACACATGCCTTTTGAATTGAGGTCACTTATCTCAAAATCAACATAATCAGATTCTCTGCTTTTTACTGGATTTACACCCCTGGCCCTATGCCTGAATTCGAGCTTGAAGGAGAGCTTGTTGATGGCCGCATTTGCTTTTTCTCAAGATTTGTGTCATGATCCAAGCCCAGCTCAGTGAATGTGACCCCATGTGGATTATATGAAGACATTCTCTCCACCTCAGAAGGTATAAAAACCACTGGCGAGGAGGGTGCAAGTGAGATACGACAACGTTTCTCCCATTCGTTAATTAATGTCGGGGCCAAGATAGAGACATCATTCATACCATCAAACATTTCCATCTCTCTTGTGTGGGCTTGATGCCTAACCTCCCCCTCGGGCAGAACCTCAAAGGCAATGGTTGGATCAGCGGATTGATTTACATCAGTGGATAACTGCAATGGTTTTGTGTTCAGTTTTAAAACTGGGATGTGCGAGGTCCCCACATTACTAGGGTCAATTGCCAATGATTGTTGGCTATAAGGGACTGTGTCAGCCTGCAATACACATTCACCATACGCAGAGACTTGCAGAGTAGTTCCAACATATTCTGCACTAGAGTCATGCAATTGTATGGGGGCTGTTATATTTGGCCCTAAATGTTGATTAGCAGCTATCAGGCTTTTGCCACTACGCAAACTGCCCACCATTCTATGATTCACAAAAGCAAGTCACCACTTTTATAACGTTTAACACTTGATACTGATTTTGCCGAAATTCCAAATAATAATATGCCTTCTTTTCACCGGACTAACTATCGGGTCCAGTACTTCAAACCAACTTCAAGGAGGTGTGAACGCTCTACTCAACATCAAAGCAGTCAATCACAGTTTTTAAGTACTTTGGTCAATAGACCAGCATGGCCATTGTAAACAAAAAAGACAGTTAAACACAACAGGGTTAAGGGGACTTGCGTACCCATACGGAAACACAGCAGTTCTAATTGCAATTGCATACTTTATGCCTCCCTACCTTGTACCACGTCCAATAGAAACAACAGACTCCGCACAAGACTAGCCAAATTACATGAACCATTGAGAAGAGCCCTTCCGGCCTCCAACCTCAAAACCAATTACAAACCTAGCTCACGAATGCCTAGCCAGTCCAAACGGCCTACTCAAACATCTACCTTGAATGTGAACACCCTCCAGCTTAATAACCGCCATCCTAAAGTTTGCACCACCATAGACAAACCCATCAGAGCTAACAAAACTCCCGAGGACCCCCCTCTCAAGGGAGCGCTCCTTAATGCTAGATCACTAGTCGCTCACGCTACGGATATTGCCGACTTAATCACGGAAGGGAACCTGGATTTTCTCGCAATCACGGAAACGTGGCTCCATAATGCAGCAGGACCTACCCTCATGTTAGCTGTCCCTGACGACTACACCATTATCAGACAAGACCGTGATAATACACGAGGAGGCGGCATCGCTATCATCTCTAAAACGGCTCTTGGTCTCAGACTAGCCCCCACCCAGCCTCTACAATCATGCGAAACCCTCACTGCCAAAATGCAGATAAACGAGTCACAATCCATTACCATACACCTTATATACAGACCACCCGGCCCTCTTGGTACCTTCAAGGAAGACTTGCATAATATAATTATGAACAACTTGAAACCCTCCACCCAACTACTTATTTTAGGCGATTTCAACTTAGGATTCAACAACCAAACAGACAAAAATGCCACTGAAATAGCTAATACGATCAAAGCACTAGGCCTTACTCAAAAAGTCTCTACTCCCACCCACCTTAAAGGGAGAATATTGGACTGGGTAGCGGACCTTAACTGCTCTGCCACTATCACTTCCATCCTGCCTTTAGCATGGACAGACCATTCTCTGATCTCCTTCCACTTATCCACTATCAGACCCACTCCACTGGCTCGACCACGAGGGCCACCATGCCCAACCAGAAGCAATAAAAGTATTACGGTAGAAAAAATCATCCCCGCCATGCTGCCCACTCTCAACACACTGCCTGATAATCTCGACCCCAGCAGCCTAGTTCAGGAATTTAACAACATCATGCTCACCACTTTGGATAAAATTGCTCCCATCAAACTCAGACCGAGCAAACCCATAGCCCACCTAAACAAGTGGTTCACCCCACAACTCAAAGACCTTCGCACCTTAAAGAACAAAAGTAAAACAAACTGGAGACTATGCCCCTCTAGTGAGAATAAAGCCAAATTAACTGCACTTTCCTCACTTTACAAAAAGGAAATCTGCCAAGGAAAACGCGACTCATGCGACCAACGGATTGCTAGCTCAAACTCAAGCATGAAAGAACTCTTCTGCATACTCAAAGAACTAGAGTCCCCTATTGCTACCCCGGACGTCTGCACCAAGGACAAATCCTGGTGCACAGACATACAACAAGCCTTAGCACATAAAATCGATACACTTCAGAATAAAATTCAACTAAAAAAGAAGGCTCTAAACCTACAGCAATCGCCTAACACTCTCCTGCCCAATGAGCCACCACCGGCACATAATGCCACATTCCACTTCTCTAAAATGTCCATCCTAGAGGTAGAAAAAATTATCCTATCGTTAAAGCCCTCAAACTGTAAAGGGGATATCTGACCTGCACAGTTAATAAAAGACGCTGCTAGAGAACTCTCCCCATTTATAACCAAACTGATAAATGCCTCTTTTGCTACAGGTACTATACCTGCCAACCTCAAGCAATCCTGGGTGCTACCACTCTTTCAAGAAACAGACACTTGATCCCCTCATTCCTACAAACTACCGACCTATTACCACGGTCCCATTTTTACTAAAAATACTGGATAAAGCCGCCTACATTCAAATTCAGAAGCATTTAGAATTGCACAAACTCCTGGGCAACAGACAATCTGGCTTCCGTCCACTGCACGGAACTGAGACTGCCTTAATTGACCTTAAGTCCCAGATAGACGAGCTGAGAGACAAAGGAAGGACAGTACTCCTACTCGACCTCTCCGCTGCATTCGACCTGGTCAACCACAAGGTCCTATGTCGGCACCTTGACTCTGCAGCTCACTTTTCCACGGACGCTATCAAGTGGATCGAGTCCTTCTTGAGTGAGAGGACCATGAGAGTCTTCTCCTCCTCAGCATCTGCCGAGCCTACACCCATTATATGCGGCGTTCCGCAAGGATCCTGCGTCTCGCCCACCCTCTACAACATCTTCACTAAGCCACTGTTCGACGATCTGGACCAGCTGGGTGTCACCTACACTAACTATGCAGATGATACTCAGATTCTCCTACCACTTTCTGGGGATTACGGTACGGACACGGGCCTAGTGAACAAAGTTTACCTTATCATCCAAGCATGGATAGCCACACACGGCCTATGCTTGAACGATGATAAGACTGAACTAATAATACTGGGTTCGCATGCCAATATTAAAAAACTAGGTCAAGAATACTCATCTTTCAATATTGACGGCAACACCATTAAAGTCTCCAAGGAAGTAAAAACCTTGGGATTCTACTTGGACTCCACACTATCCTTTGACAAACAGGTCAAATCCCTTACCTCGTCTACGGCTTACACATGCAAACTTCTTAGAGCTGGTAAACCGTTCCTCTCTGACTATAGCTGTCTGATCCTGGCTAGAGCTCTTATACTCTCTAGAATCGACTATTGCAATGCCCTCTACATTGGGGCTAACAAATCCACCGTTAATAAGCTCCAAACGCTACAGAATAATGCCTTAAGAGCAGCCCTTGGCATAAATAAGAAAACCCACATCTCTGCCTTGAGACATCAACACAAATGGCTCTCCACATCCAATAAAATACTTCTAAAAACACTCTCTCTGACACACAAAGCATTGAACAACGCGGCCCCCAGTTACCTTATAGACAAACTTCAGAGAAGAACTTCTCTCAGACCCACTAGAACGGGGAACACTAACTGCCTAAATATCCCCAAATACAAACTTACTACCATCGGGTGCAACAGCTTCACTGTTAAGGCAGCCAGAAGCTGGAACTCACTGCCCCAGGAGTTGAGAGCTGACCAACCATATCCACTTTTCAGGAAAAACTTAATAAAGCATATCACTGCCACCAATCCGTAGCTCCCCATCACCCTCTCCCTGAGGACACTATCCTGCAATCAAGAAACAGTATATCTTGCTATACTCTTTCTTTATGTAAATTCTGCAGCCCATGCATTTGTAATCATATAAGTTTTATATCCTAGTGTTTGCACCCTTGCTCCAGCCCTATTGCTCATATTGTATATATCCTGTAATCATGCAATATTGCTTCAGTCCTATTGTTCATATTGTATACATCCTGTAATCATGCAAACTTGCCAAGTCCTGTTGTTCATATTGTATATATCCCGTAATCATGCAAACTTGCCACAGTCCTATTGTTCATATTGTATATATCCCGTAATCATGCAAACTTGCCACAGTCCTATTGTTGATATTGTATATATCCTGTCTGTAACCTGTGTATACGTAATCATGTAAGCCTTGCATTTCCTTGTCATTGCGCCCTTTTACTTACGAGTCTGGTGCGCTTAACAAATGAATAAACAAACAAACAAACAAACAAACAAACAAGTTGAACAAAGTTTTCTCACATGCGTAATGCTGACAGAATATACTTGCAACAAGGCTTGTGCTTAACTTTACTTGTCGTAAATATCCTCCATTCCCGTGACCATCGCCTCCTTGCCTAACAGCCAAACAGCCAGGGCACTTCCAATGCATTTCACGTGCGCGCACACACGTGCCCGGCACCTAGGCTCTTATAGAGGGCGCAGGGCGTGGGTGGGCAGGGTTGTGGGTGGGGTTGTGGGAAACACTTGAGGGCCCTGTTAGCACGGAAACAAGTACTTGTAATATACAAAGCACAAAGTCCAGTTCCAGCAAAAGAATAGAATGTTACTTTTATGTTTGTTTCCACGTTTCGCCAATATTTCAAGGAAACACCTTCTTCTTGCGCATACAGCGCGAACCATGGCTGGCACAGGAAGAGTCAATGCACGAAGAGCAACATGCGCAGCCAAACAGCCAGGGCACATCCAATGCACTTTTCTATTATATTGAAAATGTCTAGCTCAAAATCCTCCTCGTCCACGTGAAGCAAATCCAATATTGCCTTGATCAGCAGCTGTTGGTTATTCACCTGTGGTATGTTTGTTACTTGCTGTAAATTTGACCCGTCTCAACTAGTTAACATTGCCCCTTAAATAGCGCACTCAGATCATTTCTATTGCACCAACTTTGCCTCTATGCCTTTCCTGACATCATCTATTTTGCAATTCTTCTCTTGCAAAACTGTGCGAAGGTCAGCTGAATTTCCATACACGGTTTTGCCTCCAAACCAGCTAACTTCTTGAGCTGTTTTGGTACCGGGTCTGGCAGCCCATGGCATAATATATGATAGAACACAGGTATAGATTTTACCCAAGCTTCGCGTGTCTCCAAGCTCCACTGCTCTTGAAAATTCTGAATGAAAGCAAGCGGATCTTCCCCTTCCTTCATCTTTTTTGCCATTATAGCTCCCATATCGGACATGTCTGGATACTTTACTGTAAGTGCTTTCCAGACTGCCGCTCTACAGTTATTGAACGGTGCTCCGTCATGAGCAGTGTTAACAGCAGTATCACCAGAATATCCTGCCCTAGACCAAACGTCGTCAGCTCTCTCTCAAAGGATGGCAATCAGGAGACCCTTAATGTCCCCAATAGCCAGGGTATTTCCTCCCGTCATCTTTTCTAATTCATGTATCCATTTCCCAGCACCAGAAGTTAAACTCAGAAGTGTACACCTTAAATTATCCTTGTCCATCTGGGGCCAAGGTATAAACTGTGATCTAGCTCCCCCTTTCTCTAGCAAGGGAAACTGTGAAACCCCAAACTCACTCTCATCTCCCATATTCTGTCTGTTTAAGGCCGGGGCAATATTTCTGCACTGTCTTCTACCTGGCGGCGACCTTAATCTACTCAAGTATGGTGGCGATTCTGCCCTCTCACCATGAAGCTGCCCTTTAGGTCGGTCCGACTGTGTCAATGGTTATGTTGCCCTAGGTACAGGTGCATTTAAATCTGACCATCTTACTTCCTTATCCATTGAAAAACAACCCTCAGGACCACACGCGTCACCCTTCTCTTCTCTACGGAAGGTGTCTCTGCCCTCGTCACATTTCCTGTGCCCAACTCGTATAACTTCTCTCCTCCTCTCTGTGTAGAGTGAGTCTATCTAAAGACAACTCCCTGGGGGGCCTTGTGCTACATGAGGCTCCCTCTTTGTCGTACAATTGTGTACTCTTAAACCGATCATTTTTTCCCCTTCCTTTTAATTCTTTTTGGGTTCTCATGTCATGGTAAACTTTATCAATTGCTTCCCCAATGCTTCTAGAGTCAAACTCGTCCTCTAGATTTATTCTGGATGGGCCAGGTAATGACTCATATTCCAGGAAGAACTCCTCAATGTCCTACCATGCTACTTCTGGATCAGGATTCCTTACCTCCTTCTCCAGGCGATCGAGATCGTGTGCTCTTTGTCTTCTTTTTTGTTCTATGACATCATCAAGCTCTCTACGCTTTCTTACTTAATCCCTTACCCTGTCTTCCCCCTTTTTCTTCATGTCCCTTCTTTCATTTGCCCTTCATATCTCCTCGTCCCTTCGTCTTTGTATTCTCTTATCCCTTAGCTTCTGTTCTTCCTCTTCTATTCTTTTTCTTTCTAACCGCTCCCTCTCATCGATTGCCTTTTGTCTGTTAACTCATTTTCTCTGCTCCTCTGCTTTTTCCTGCTTCCTCAATTGTTCATCTTGATATAACTGCTCTCGTCTTTGTCTATCTTTCCTTTTCGTCTCTTCTTCTTTTGATCGTTCCTCCCTTTCACTATCTTTTTTGTCCTGCCCACCTTGATCTTCTCTCTGCCTTACATCCTCGATGCCTTTACCATCGAGTGTGAGCAAAATTTGTCCTACCATCCATTTGTTCTGTAGAAGTGATAACTCATCAGTTTTATCTCTTTCTCCCTACCATCTCTTTATTTCTCTTCCTATATCTAGAGAGGTGCTTTCTCGATCACTTCTCTCCTTGTCGCATCTCTCCTTGTCCCTCGGGACCTTAGCAATTAGATATTTCTCAGTATTTCTCTCTGAGCCCTCGTCACTGCTTTGCGCAGGTAACTCATATGCCGGGTTGCTGTACCCTGCCACTGCCTTCAGCTACCTCAATGGGTATAACCCATCGTCTTTCTTGTTCTCGCCATCTTTTTTTTGTGGGCAGAGGGAGCAGAAGGCTCCTCACCCCCCTCTTTGCATATATTGAGGATCCAATCTATAGGAGCCGGCTCTTCTCTTTCCTCCTGGTACATTTTCCAAAGTTCTAAATACGCTAGTCGCTTGTCTAGCTTTTTTCCCATATTTGCTGCTTGCAAATATGTTGTCATATGCTGCAGGACTACCTTCGATAGTGGCCCTCCTTGCGGCCATGACATAAACATTTTATCTGCAGTTCCCTTAACCCATTCCACACTATACTGTCTACGCTCAGGTGCATGTTTGTTTTGGCAACTGCTTGCAAAGGTGCACAGGTGGCGTAACATCCTCCTTTTTTGACTCGTTACTCTTATCTATCAATACTTGTTTGCTTTTGTCACAGATTTTTAGAAAAACAATATATTTCCAGAAAAATAATATAATATAAGTGTGCACCAATCATCGCAGGCTCCAGTCCTTTTAAATAATTTTTTTTACTTTAATCCTGCTAAAAAACACCATCAAGTTAAATCCAAAAAATCACTTAAATTCTCCAACCTCACGTTCCTCCTGTTTTTTCGACACCAATTTCTTTAAACTATGACGTCATCACCAATACATAAATACATAAAACAAACAGACAAACAGACACACTCGATCGGTCACATATATCTTTTATCTTTCACAATCTTTTTTCTAAGACTTGTCTTGCCCTCTAATCAATACTGGGTTTTGTTCATGCCTTCTGAAAAGTAGCTGTTCTTTCACACGATTCTGTATCCAATGTCAGCTCATTCCAACCGGATAAAACATTTGCTTCTAGGCGTGACTTCATGGCTCATCCAGCCTCGTCTTTTCGAGATTCATTTTTAATTCATGTGTTTTCTTACTGCGCCACACTGAGAATGAGGCCCTCCATTTTTAGTCCATCTCTGCTATGATAAGTAGTGGAAACATCCATCCTTTATTCTTAAATGCACATATGTATATATTGGCGCATGCCGCAATAGATTCACTATAAAGCTAGCCTCAAGAATACTTTGTCTGCTTGCGTTTCTTTTTGCATCTGTACACGTGTAAACTGACTTTATTTCTTCATCCATTTTATGGCATAAGATTCTTTACCTTGATCCCAAGATGTCACTTATCCTTGATACTTTCTTGATGGCTTATAGAATATCTGTATTCCCTAGTCTCTGAATCTCTTCTAGGTATGTCAGCTCAGGTCTGTATACCATTGATGGCAGTACCTGACTGATTTGCATATGGCTGGGCCCCTTTTGCAATGGCGCAGACGGGCTAAAAAACGGTGGTGTGGAAGGTTGCCCAGAGCAGTGCCAGTGGTTCAGATTCATTCAAAACCTTCCACCCATCACTTTTGTGGTCACAGTTTGTCTCACTATGTGAGAGAGGGTATGCCCAGACGTGGGCTCCTTGCTCGCTGCACCATAGGGAACCAAGCTGCACCTCGCTAAGGAGGCCCAACAAGGCCGAAACATGTCAGCGGTTGCTTGTGTTAACGTGCAGAGGGGACCTGGCCTAGCAGTTCATGCTGGGCTGCTACCATTGGTGGCAGTATCTGACTGATTTGCATATGGCTGGGCCCCTTTTGCAATGGCGCAGACGGGCTAAAAAAAGGTGGCGTGGAAGGTTGCCCAGAGAAATGCCAGTGGTTCAGATTCATTCAAAACCTTCCACCCATCACTTTTGTGGTCACAGTTTGTCTCACTATGTGAGAGAGGGTATGCCCAGACGTGGGTGCCTTGCTAGCTGCGCCATAGGGAACCAAGCTGCACCTCACTGAGGAGGCCCAACAAGGCCGACACATGTCTGGGGTTGCTTGTGTTTCCGTGCAAAGGGGACCTGGCCTAGCAGTTCGGGCTGGGCTGCTACCATTGGTGGCAGTACCTGACTGATTTGCATATGGCTAGGCCCCTTTTGCAATGGTGCAGACGGGCTAAAAAACGGTACTGTGGAAGGTTGCCCAGAGCAATGCCAGTGGTTTAGATTAATTCAAAACCTTCCACCCATCACTTTTGTGGTCACAGGTCTGTATGACGTCACCATTCATCAAGACCATTAATTTGCTCTGCTTCTTCCGGGATTTCATTCAAACAGCAATCATATTTTCTTGTATGCAGGTATGGTTTTCTCAATGGGAACCCTGCCTACAGGATTCTCCTAGATATCGGTATCTTCACTGGTACTGCACGATTTTCACACCCGGGCTCCCAACATATAGGCAATATGGGTGAGCTGGTTGAGGTGGGGGTACTTGGCTCCTTCTCTACATGCTGGTCTGGGGAAGCTGGTGGGGCCCTGGGGAACCCCCTGAAAGTACTGCATGAGGTAATACCCATATTTACCCCATGCACTACTTTCTGTGTACCCAATACAGTAACACTCCATGCACTCTCAACTCATAATGAAGTGGTAATGCAATGTTTGGCAGCTAATGTTAGACAGAGTGAATGGTGGGTGGGGTACGACCACAGCAGCCACTATTAGTCTGGTTCTTCTGCCACAAACCTAATGTACGAGGTAGGTTATATACTCTACCACTCTTAAAGCTACCGCTTTATCCCATTCATTTGCCAGAAAGTACAGCTGCTTGATAGTTCATGCACAGCTTTTATTTCATTATTAGTAGTATTGATTCCAACACGTGTTTTGTCCTTCAACTTCCTCAGGGAAACATGTGCGCAAGCTCTGAGCTCTGCCTGGTGGGTGTTGGGCTTGCGCAATCAATGGAGTGCAGGTCTCTGGGCGTAGGTGGGGTCAAGTCTCTGATTTATGTGCTCAGCGGGGCGATTGTCTCTGTCGTTCTAATACATGCTACATCTCTATCTATATCTATTTCACACGCTAAGGCTGTCTCTGTAGCTCCCCTACTTCCAGAGGCTGTCTATAGAACTCTAACACACGCTAAGCCTGTCTATGCAACTTTAACACAAGCTAAGCCTATCTATGCAACTCTAACTAAGCCTGTCTATGCAACTCTAAGACAAGCTAAGCCTGTCTATGCAAATCTAACACAAGCTAAGCCTGTCTATCCAACTCTAACACAAGATAAGCCTGTCTATGCAACTCTAACAGAAGCTAAGCCTATCTATGCAACTCTAACTAAGCCTGTCTATGCAACTCTAACACGAGCTAAGCCTGTCTATGCAACTCTAAGACAAGCTAAGCCTGTCTATGCAAATCTAACACAAGCTAAGCCTTCTATCCAACTCTAACACAAGCTAAGCCTATCTATGCAACTCTAACTAAGCCTGTCTATGCAACTCTAAGACAAGCTAATCATGTCTATGCAACTCTAACAAAAGCTAAGCATGTCTATGCAACTCTAACACAAGGTAAGCCTGTCTCTGCAACTCTAACACAAGCGAAGCCTGTCTATGCAACTCTAACAAAAGCTAAGCCTGTCTATGAAACTCTAACACAAGGTAAGCCTGTCTATGCAACTCTAACACAAGGAAAGCCTGTCTATGCAACTCTAACATTAAGCCTGTCTATGCAATTCTAACACAAGCTAAGCCTTTCTATGCAACTCTAACACAAGGTAAGCCTGTCTATGCAACTCTAACACAAGCTAAGCTTGTGTATGCAACTCTAACACAAGCTAAGCCTCCCTAAACAAGCTAAGCCTGCCTATGCAACTCTAACACAAGCTAAGCATGCCTATGCAACTCTAACACAAGCTAACTCTGCCTATGCAACTCTGACACAAGCTAAGCCTGTTTATGCAACTCTAACACAAGCTAAGCCTGTCTGGGCAACTCTAACTCAAGCTAAGCCTGTCTGTGCAACTCTAACACAAGCTAAGATTGTCTATGCAACTCTAACACAAGCTAAGCCGTTCTGTGCAACTCTAACACAAGCTAAGCATGTCTATACAACTCTAACACAAGCTAAGCCTGCCTGTGCAACTCTAACACAAGCTAAGCCTGTCTATGCAACTCTAACACAAGGTAAGCCTAGCTAAGCATGTCTGTGCAACTCTATCACAAGCTAAGCCTGTTTATGCAACTCTAACACAAGCTAAGCCTGTCTATGCAACTCTAACACACGCTAAGCCTGTCTATTGAACTCTAACACAAGGTAAGCCTTTCTATACAACTCTAACACAAGGTAAGCCTGTCTATGCAACTCTAAAACAAGCTAAAACTCTCTATGCAACTCTAACACAAGCTGAGCCTGTCTATGCAACTCTAACACAAGCTAAGCCTGCCTGTGCAACTATAACACAAGCTAAGCCTGTCTATGCAACTCTAACACAAGCTAAGACTGTCTATGCAACTCTATCACAAGGTAAGCCTAGCAAAGCATGTCTGTGCAACTCTATTACAAGCTAAGCCTGTTTATGCAACTCTAACACAAGCTAAGCCTGTCTATGCAACTCTAACACACGCTAAGCCTGTCTATTGAACTCTAACACAAGGTAAGCCTTTCTATACAACTCTAACACAAGGTAAGCCTGTCTATGCAACTCTAACACAAGCTAAAACTCTCTATGCAACTCTAACACAAGCTGAGCCTGTCTATGCAACTCTCACACAAGGTAAGCCTGTCTATGCAACTCTAACACAAGCTGAGCCTGTCTATGCAACGCTAACACAAGCTGAGCCTGTCTATGCAACTCTAACACAAGACGAGCCTGTCTATGCAACTCTAACACACGCTAAGCCTGTCTATGCAACTCTAACACACGCTAAGCCTGTCTATGCAACTCTAACACAAGCTGAGCCTGTCTATGCAACTCTAACACAAGCTGAGCCTGTCTATGCAACTCTAACACAAGGTAAGCCTGTCTATGCAACTCTAACACACGCTAAGCCTGTCTATTGAACTCTAACACAAGGTAAGCCTTTCTATACAACTCTAACACAAGGTAAGCCTGTCTATGCAACTCTAACACAAACTAAACCTGTCTATGCTACTCTAACACAAGCTGAGCCTGTCTATGCAACTCTAACACAAGGTAAGCCTGTCTATGCAACTCTAACACAAGCTGAGCCTGTCTATGCAACGTTAACACAAGCTGAGCCTGTCTATGCAACTCTAACACAAGACAAGCATATCTATGCAACTCTAACACACGCTAAGCCTGTCTATGCAACTTTAACACAAGCTAAGCCTACCTATGCAACTCTAATTAAGCCTGTCTATGCAATTCTAAGACAAACTAAGCCTGTCTATGCAAATCTAACACAAGCTAAGCCTGTCTATCCAACTCTAACACAAGATAAGCCTGTCTATGCAACTCTAACAGAAGCTAAGCCTATCTATGCAACTCTAACTAAGCCTGTCTATGCAACTCTAACACGAGCTAAGCATGTCTATGCAACTCTAACACAAGCTAAGCCTATCTATGCAACTCTAACTAAGCCTGTCCATGCAACTCTAAGACAAGCTAAGCCTGTCTATGCAAATCTAACACAAGCTAAGCCTTCTATCCAACTCTAACACAAGCTAAGCCTATCTATGCAACTCTAACTAAGCCTGTCTATGCAACTCTAAGACAAGCTAATCATGTCTATGCAACTCTAACACAAGCTAAGCATGTCTATGCAACTCTAACACAAGGTAAGCATGTCTATGCAACTCTAACACAAGTGAAGCCTGTCTATGAAACTCTAACACAAGGTAAGCCTGTCTCTGCAACCCCAACACAAGCGAAGCCTGTCTATGCAACTCTAACAAAAGCTAAGCCTGTCTATGAAACTCTAACACAAGGTAAGCCTGTCTATGCAACTCTAACACAAGGTAAGCCTGTCTATGCAACTCTAACACAAGCTAAGCTTGTCTATGCAACTCTAACACAAGCTAAGCCTCCCTAAACAAGCTAAGGATGCCTATGCAACTCTAACACAAGCTAAGCATGCCTATGCAACTCTAACACAAGCTAACCCTGCCTATGCAACTCTAACACAAGCTAAGCATGCCTATGCAACTCTAACACAAGGTAAGCCTGCCTGTGCAACTCTAACACAAGCTAAGCCTGTTTATGCAACTCTAACACAAGCTAAGCCTGTCTGGGCAACTCTAACACAAGCTAAGCCTGTCTGTGCAACTCTAACACAAGCTAAGATTGTCTATGCAACTCTAACACAAGCTAAGCCGGCCTGTGCAACTCTAACACAAGCTAAGCATGTCTATACAACTCTAACACAAGCTAAGCCTGCCTGTGCAACTCTAACACAAGCTAAGCCTGTCTATGCAACTCTATCACAAGGTAAGCCTAGCTAAGCATGTCTGTGCAACTCTATCACAAGCTAAGCCTGTTTATGCAACTCTAACACAAGCTAAGCCTGTCTATGCAACTCTAACACACGCTAAGCCTGTCTATTGAACTCTAACACAAGGTAAGCCTTTCTATACAACTCTAACACAAGGTAAGCCTGTCTATGCAACTCTAACACAAGCTAAAACTGTCTATGCAACTCTAACACAAGCTGAGCCTGTCTATGCAACTCTAACACAAGGTAAGCCTGTCTATGCAACTCTAACACAAGCTGAGCCTGTCTATGCAACGCTAACACAAGCTGAGCCTGTCTATGCAACTCTAACACAAGCTGAGCCTGTCTATGCAACTCTAACACAAGACGAGCCTGTCTATGCAACTCTAACACACGCTAAGCCTGTCTATGCAACTCTAACACAAGCTGAGCCTGTCTATGCAACTCTAACACAAGCTGAGCCTGTCTATGCAACTCTAACACAAGCTAAGCCTGTTTATGCAACTCTAACACAAGCTAAGCCTATCTATCCAACTATAACACTCGCTAAGCCTGTCTATTGAACTCTAACACAAGCTGAGCCTGTCTATGCAACTCTAACACAAGGTAAGCCTGTCTATGCAACTCTAACACAAGCTGAGCCTGTCTATGCAACGTTAACACAAGCTGAGCCTGTCTATGCAACTCTAACACAAGACAAGCATCTCTATGCAACTCTAACACACGCTAAGCCTGTCTATGCAACTTTAACACAAGCTAAGCCTACCTATGCAACTCTAACTAAGCCTGTCTATGCAATTCTAAGACAAACTAAGCCTGTCTATGCAAATCTAACACAAGCTAAGCCTGTCTATCCAACTCTAACACAAGATAAGCCTGTCTATGCAACTCTAACAGAAGCTAAGCCTATCTATGTAACTCTAACTAAGCCTGTCTATGCAACTCTAACACGAGCTAAGCATGTCTATGCAACTCTAACACAAGCTAAGCCTATCTATGCAACTCTAACTAAGCCTGTCTATGCAACTCTAAGACAAGCTAAGCCTGTCTATGCAAATCTAACACAAGCTAAGCCTTCTATCCAACTCTAACACAAGCTAAGCCTATCTATGCAACTCTAACTAAGCCTGTCTATGCAACTCTAAGAAAAGCTAATCATGTCTATGCAACTCTAACACAAGCTAAGCATGTCTATGCAACTCTAACACAAGGTAAGCATGTCTATGCAACTCTAACACAAGTGAAGCCTGTCTATGAAACTCTAACACAAGGTAAGCCTGTCTCTGCAACCCCAACACAAGCGAAGCCTGTCTATGCAACTCTATCAAAAGCTAAGCCTGTCTATGAAACTCTAACACAAGGTAAGCCTGTCTATGCAACTCTAACACAAGGAAAGCCTGTCTATGCAACTCTAACATTAAGCCTGTCTATGCAATTCTAACACAAGCTAGGCCTTTCTATGCAACTCTAACACAAGGTAAGCCTGTCTATGCAACTCTAACACAAGCTAAGCTTGTCTATGCAACTCTAACACAAGCTAAGCCTCCCTAAACAAGCTAAGCATGCCTATGCAACTCTAACACAAGCTAAGCATGCCTATGCAACTCTAACACAAGCTAACCCTGCCTATGCAACTCTAACACAAGCTAAGCATGCCTATGCAACTCTAACACAAGGTAAGCCTGCCTGTGCAACTCTAACACAAGCTAAGCCTGTTTATGCAACTCTAACACAAGCTAAGCCTGTCTGGGCAACTCTAACACAAGCTAAGCCTGTCTGTGCAACTCTAACACAAGCTAAGCCGGCCTGTGCAACTCTAACACAAGCTAAGCATGTCTATACAACTCTAACACAAGCTAAGCCTGCCTGTGCAACTCTAACACAAGCTAAGCCTGTCTATGCAACTCTATCACAAGGTAAGCCTAGCTAAGCATGTCTGTGCAACTCTATCACAAGCTAAGCCTGTTTATGCAACTCTAACACAAGCTAAGCCTGTCTATGCAACTCTAACACACGCTAAGCCTGTCTATTGAACTCTAACACAAGGTAAGCCTTTCTATACAACTCTAACACAAGGTAAGCCTGTCTATGCAACTCTAACACAAGCTAAAACTGTCTATGCAACTCTAACACAAGCTGAGCCTGTCTATGCAACTCTAACACAAGGTAAGCCTGTCTATGCAACTCTAACACAAGCTGAGCCTGTCTATGCAACGCTAACACAAGCTGAGCCTGTCTATGCAACTCTAACACAAGACGAGCCTGTCTATGCAACTCTAACACACGCTAAGCCTGTCTATGCAACTCTAACACAAGCTGAGCCTGTCTATGCAACTCTAACACAAGCTGAGCCTGTCTATGCAACTCTAACACAAGCTGAGCCTGTCTATGCAACTCTAACACAAGCTAAGCCTATCTATCCAACTCTAACACTCGCTAAGCCTGTCTATTGAACTCTAACACAAGGTAAGCCTTTCTATACAACTCTAACACAAGGTAAGCCTGTCTATGCAACTCTAACACAAGCTAAACCTGTCTATGCTACTCTAACACAAGCTGAGCCTGTCTATGCAACTCTAACACAAGGTAAGCCTGTCTATGCAACTCTAACACAAGGTGAGTAAAAGCAGTGGCTGCGAACTCTCAAGTGGTTAATAACCACTGAACAGGTTATCAAGTCTGTTCTTTCGAGAGAGGGGCGCCCGCTACCTTTGCAAAACTATTTTCAAGGAACCTGGGATTGGTAACCCTAGGTCTCCTGGGGGCAACCAGACGTGGTCTCCCTCTCACTGTGCTTAGAGACGCATCAGCTTCACCTCACTGATGATCCCCAACAAGGGTGAAACACGTGTATGGGGTTGCTGGTGGTACTCTCGTTCAGGTTGGAATTGCCATTGCATTTCGGTGCTGCACTGCCCCAGGGCATGACAAAGACTGATATGCAAATGGATATTTCCCATCTGTGAAAGGCACAGTGAGTAAAAGCAGTGGCTGCGAACTCTCAAGTGGTTAATAACCACTGAACAGGTTATCAAGTCTGTTCTTTCGAGAGAGGGGCGCCCGCTACCTTTGCAAAACTATTTTCAAGGAACCTAGGATTGGTAACCCTAGGTCTCCTGGGGGCAACCAGACGTGGTCTCCCTCTCACTGTGCTTAGAGAGGCATCAGCTTCACCTCACTGATGATCCCCAACAAGGGTGAAACACGTGTATGGGGTTGCTGGTGGTACTCTCGTTCAGGTTGGAATTGCCATTGCATTTCGGTGCTGGACTGCCCCAGGGCATGACCAAGACTGATATGCAAATGGATATTTCCCATCTGTGAAAGGCACAGTGAGTAAAAGCAGTGGCTGCGAACTCTCAAGTGGTTAATACCCACTGAACAGGTTATCAAGTCTGTTCTTTTGAGAGAGGGGCGCCCGCTACCTTTGCAAAACTAACACAAGGTAAGCCTGTCTATGCAACTCTAACACAAGCTGAGCCTGTCTATGCAACTCTAACACAAGACAAGCATCTCTATGCAACTCTAACACACGCTAAGCCTGTCTATGCAACTCTAACACAAGCTGAGCCTGTCTATGCAACTCTAACACAAGCTAAGCCTGTTTATGCAACTCTAACACAAGCTGAGCCTCTTGTCAGGGTCTAATCTTGTACATATGTATTTTCAGAGGTAAACTCGATGCCATGCACAAGTCCTTTTAGACTCTAACCTTGGAACTGGGCCCATAACTGTGTATGTTAATAGGTGACATTGAATGCTGCACAGTAGTTACCCCCTATCCCTGCATCGCTATCTGCTCACATTGATCCTTTCTTTCTGTGGAGATTGGCTTGCTCAGGGTGAAAGGCTTGCTCTGCCCTGTTTGCCATTCACTTCCGTGTGTGTGTGATGTGTTTCCACATCTGAATGGCAGACTGCATTCTTTGCAAAGGCTTCTTCCTGTCACTAAACTCTAAAATGCCATTTCAAGAAACATGATTAAACCCTGGATTGTGGACTTCCGGTCCTGGTTTATTTGGGCAGATGCAAATAAATGCAATTGATACCGTCTGTGCAGCCTCAGGGCGGGAAGCCAGCGTTGCAGCTAATTTAACACTGGGGCATTTAGAAACGAGGATGCATTGTGTGTTTGTGCTGGAAGTCAAGTAGTCAAGTGGATGCGCAACAAAAAAGGTTTTATATTTATTTATGCATTTATATGCAGTGCTCTTTTCATCACAAAAGCAGGAGTGTGCTATGAGAAGAAAATGGAAATGTTGGTTTGATCTGAAACTGGCCTCCACAGCCCCACCCACGCGCTAATACTTGACTGGGTGCCGAGAAACACAGTTATTTATGTATTGTTTGCTCCTCGGGTGCTAGCTCAGGGGCAACGTGCTCGCCTTGGAAACAAGATGCAACACAGGTTCGATCCCTGGGTCTACGAACCTGGGGATTAAGTGTCTTATAAATAACCAATCATAATCATACGGCAAGTGAAAGAGCATTTCAAAGCGATTTAGGGCCAACCTGGGGAGGTGTCATTGGTTTTGGTTGATATAGTTTATTTTGGTTTAGACATTCCGAATGTGCTGTTATTCCCTGATGTATACAGTAAATTGCAAAGGTGGTTGGAATCCCACCCCTTCCCAACACAGGAAGCAATCTGAAATGTTCGATAAGTGCAACCCTCAAACCCTCAACCCACAGCACTCGTCTCATATTGATAGGCAACAGAAAAATATGAAACACAAAAAAACCCCACTGTTGAGCGGAAGCTGCCCTCCCCTCACCACCTTCCATCGCTAACCATTCACACCATACCGAGAGCTGAGTGCCGAGCTGGGAGCACTCCTTGGTCACCCCTCCCCCACTCACTAAGTATTCCATCGGGCTGATTTTCAATGCGTGGCTTTTAACTGATAATGGGCCTCATTGCGAGGTTGCTGGTAACGTCGTATTACGGTTACCGCTGCCTGACATCCCGTTGCTACCAGGATACAGTAAGTTCCCGTAGAGTCCCGTGGGACTCCATGGGAATGGGAACCCTGAAGCACCGGCACTGTTAGTAACGGTGCTAGTGGTTCAGTGAAAATCCTGCCAAATGCCAGTCGGTAATTCAGTGCCTCTACCGGCAGACTCGCAGTGACCCGGTCTGGACACAGTGCCGGTAACCTGCTACCAGCACCTTTATTTCCAGACTGGGTCACTTGTTATGTGGCCCAATGGCTCTCTATGTTTTGCCAAGCAGACCTATTTGAAAAGTATTCAGTACAAAAAAGAAGGTGGGTGAGGCGCGCACTCCCGGTCCTGGTCAATTGAACCTGTTGCAAAAAATAAGTAGCTGGGTCACATCCCAAAATGGACAAATCCTTTGAGTCTAATTAGACACACCTGCTCAACAGCATCCCTGATGATTATTTGAGATAAGAAAGCGCTAGGAGGAGAATAACTACAGACCACAGAACTGCAGCTGAGGGATTTAACCCTGTTATTACTGAGTACCTGATTTGCAGCAGAAGGGATCTAACCCTGTGAATATTTGTCCATTTTGGGATTTGACCCAGCTACTTATTATATTTTTTGCAACAGGTTCAATTGACCAGGACCGGGAGTGCGCGCCTCACCCACCTTCTTTTTTGTACTAAATGCTATGGGATTCCCGGGCTCCAGAGGCAGCGCCACGGGGTGACTGTGCCCCACTTTGGAGAATCATAAAGATGGTTCTCTCCCCTCCCCCAAATTTGGGAAGGACTTGTGCTTTGGAGGGGTGTCGGTTGCTGGTCACCTGAACAGAAAAAAACGTTTTCACTACAGCGACCAGAATCCTTTGAGTCTAATTACACACACCTGCTCAACAGCCTCCCTGATGATTATTTGAGATAAGAAAGCGCTAGGAGGAAAATAACTACAGACCACATAACTGCAGCTGAGGGAATTAACCCTGTTATTACTGAGTACCTGATTTGCAGCAAGGGATCTAACCCTGTGATTACTGAGTACCTGATTTGCAGCAGAAGGGATCTAACCCTGTGAATATTTGTCCATTTTGGGATTTGACCCAGCTACTTATTATATTTTTTGCAACAGGTTCAATTGACCAGGACCGGGAGTGCGCGCCTCACCCACCTTCTTTTTTGTACTAAATGCTATGGGAGTCCCGGGCTCCAGAGGCAGCGCCACGGGGTGACTGTGCCCCACTTTGGAGAATCATAAAGATGGTTCTCTCCCCTCCCCCAAATTTGGGAAGGACTTGTGCTTTGGAGGGGTGTTGGTTGCTGGTCACCTGAACAGAAAAAAACGTTTTCACTACAGCTACCAGAATCCTTTGAGTCTAATCAGACACACCTGCTCAACAGCCTCCCTGATGATTATTTGAGATAAGAAAGCGCTAGGAGGAGAATAACTACAGACCACAGAACTGCAGCTGAGGGATTTAACCCTGTTATTACTGAGTACCTGATTTGCAGCAAGGGATCTAACCCTGTTATTACTGAGTACCTGATTTGCAGCAGAAGGGATCTAACCCTGTGAATATTTGTCCATTTTGGGATTTGACCCAGCTACTTATTATATTTTTGCAACAGGTTCAATTGACCAGGACCGGGAGTGCGCGCCTCACCCACCTTCTTTTTTGTACTAAATGCTATGGGAGTCCCGGGCTCCAGAGGCAGCGCCACGGGGTGACTGTGCCCCACTTTGGAGAATCATAAAGATGGTTCTCTCCCCTCCCCCAAATTTGGGAAGGACTTGTGCTTTGGAGGGGTGTCGGTTGCTGGTCACCTGAACAGAAAAAAACGTTTTCACTACAGCTACCAGAATCCTTTGAGTCTAATCAGACACACCTGCTCAACAGCCTCCCTGATGATTATTTGAGATAAGAAAGCGCTAGGAGAAGAATAACTACAGACCACAGAACTGCAGCTGAGAGATTTAACCCTGTTATTACTGAGTACCTGATTTGCAGCAAGGGATCTAACCCTGTTATTACTGAGTACCTGATTTGCAGCAGAAGGGATCTAACCCTGTGAATATTTGTCCATTTTGGGATTTGACCCAGCTACTTATTATATTTTTTGCAACAGGTTCAATTGACCAGGACCGGGAGTGCGCGCCTCACCCACCTTCTTTTTTGTACTTAATGCTATGGGAGTCCCGGGCTCCAGAGGCAGCGCCACGGGGTGACTGTGCCCCACTTTGGAGAATCATAAAGATGGCTCTCTCCCCTCCCCCAAATTTGGGAAGGACTTGTGCTTTGGAGGGGTGTCGGTTGCTGGTCACCTGAACAGAAAAAAACGTTTTCACTACAGCTACCAGAATCCTTTGAGTCTAATTAGACACACCTGCTCAACAGCCTCCCTGATGATTATTTGAGATAAGAAAGCGCTAGGAGGAGAATAACTACAGACCACAGAACTGCAGCTTAGGGATTTAACCCTGTTATTACTGAGTACCTGATTTGCAGCAATGGATCTAACCCTGTTATTACTGAGTACCTGATTTGCAGCAGAAGGGATCTAACCCTGTGAATATTTGTCCATTTTGGGATTTGACCCAGCTACTTATTATATTTTTTGCAACAGGTTCAATTGACCAGGACCGGGAGTGCGCGCCTCACCCACCTTCTTTTTTGTACTATTTGAAAAGTAGTTTTATCAATGATTTTCTGTCATGTGAATACTGTAGGGGTTTATCAATAGTTATCTGTACTTGTAGTACTTGAATCGTATAAAAGAATAAAAGATTGTACAGAGCAAAAGAGCAAAGTTACATTTTACGATTAATAAGACGTGGTGTATGTTATATGACATTTTATGGTGATTTATACCGCACATCGATGCCAATTTCATGTTCTCCAGGCGTTTGTAAACAAGATGCGTTCTCTTATTATAAATAATTCACATTGTTCACTTGTGAATATTCACCGAATAGTAGCAAAGAAAAATGTGCCAAAGGGTGAAGCACTGTGCCAGAAAAACCTTTCCTGGGTGCCCAAAAAAGTGGCAAAAACAGCAGCATTAGCAAAATAACAAGCGCGTCAACATGCATGTTTCAACCCACATATATGTTAAAATATAGGGGCCTTCTTCAGGACACAGCTCCCTCCATCAGAGATTCATTTATTTTGACATGTCGCCCGGCTGATACAGATAGCTTTAGGAAGTAACATTGGTATAACCCTCTCCATCGTTATGTTTGAGGGTAGTGCTGAGAATGTCACAAAAGCAGAATGTTCTGTTCTAACCACGGGCCTCAGTTTTGTTCCATCAACAATGACTGACATTTTTAAACTTTGTTTTGAAATGACTATGTTTTCTGGACTATCACTCATTTGAGCTGGGCTCAAAGCTCTAGGCAGTAGTGGCCTTGTGAACCAGCTGCATTCTCACCTCCTGCAACCTCAATAGGCCTTTCATCTTTAGAACAACAACATCAGTTTACTAAGTGGCCCCTAACCAAGGTTGAGTGTTTGTTTCGCTTTAAGAAAATTAGGTTAAGTACCTGAAATAACTATTACACTGGCAGATAAGGGGGAGCGGGGGGGGGGGGGGGGGCGGATAGTGCTGTTGCGAATACTGACAAGCCAAAAAGAAGACAGTCAGAGGCAGTTGATGAAAACACATTTCTATATTAAAAAAAGAATCATCAAACCAACTGTGGAAATACAGAATAAAGTCAAAAACGTTGCACAGTATGCCTTATAAATTGGTATACTAAGTGATAGAGGAATTACACCATTACTGCGACTCTAAATTGCTGACTGCGCTTTTACTGCGATGTCAGCATTTTAGAGAATGCCGACCCCCATTACTGCTCCCAAGTGGAGCACAGGGTGCGGGGGTTTCCCACGCTCTCCTTGGTCGCAGTAAGGGGATTCGGGGGCTGCGGGGGTGTCCCCCGTTTACCATTGCGGTAAGCTGTGGAACAGGAAACAGAAATAAAATATTTAAAAATATTATATATATATATATATATATATATATATATATATATATATATATATATATATATATATATATATACTTAAGTGGTAGGAACTGATGCTGCAGGGGTACAAGGGAGTAGGTGGCACCCACAGAAGTGGTGTGGGGGTTGGATTATTGGGGGGGGGGTAAAAGTGATCTATCTGATCTCTGTGCCGCACCATCATTGGCGTTGACATTTTGGCCAGCACAGTTTTGGGCGGCGCAGTGATGATATAGATTCGTGATCGATAAGGCCATTTTTTATGAACACTAACCGCTATTAAAGCTATGTGCATATTACCCAAATGTCAAATTGCCCATATGTATTACCCATAATGTCAAAATATGTGTGTGACACCGGTTATCTCAGGAATGAACTCTCTACACAACCTTTGTAAGACCATTAGTTGAATGAACCCCGGGCTACATATGGGACACTTTACACGTGATCCGATTGTTAGAGGGTCATCCATTGAGATCTAGGGCCTCATTACAACTCAGGCGGTAAGGGTTTTAGGGCGGCGTAAACAGCGCCGACCCTTACCGCCTGATTACGAGGTCCCTTAGCGCCATGGAGGTTTTAACACCTGCTTTTAGCAGGTGTTAAAATCCATGGCGCTAAGGGACCATGGAGTTAATTACGCCACCGTTAATTACGGTGGCGTAATTAACGCCTTCCCCACTCCCATTATGCCCTATGGGGCAAAATGGGAATGGGGAAGGGAAAATGGGTAAATGGGGATTTACCGCCCCGCCAAGGTTGGAATGGGGCGGTAAATCCGCCAACCACCATGGCGTAAACATAGTTTACGCCATGGTGGTAAAGTCACGGCCCAGGCGGTAACTTACCGCCTGGGTCGTAATGAGGCCCCTAGTCTGGGATGTATGGTTAATATGCATGTGGAGTGCTCATAGACTAATATTCTGAAAGAGGATAAACATGTGCACAGGTACTTCAACGAATGTACAAGTCCACATCTACTTACAATGGAATGTCTCCTCCAGCGACCGGAATTCTTTGATAAAAATTGCTTGTGGACCAAAATCATGTTTTTGGGCAAATAAGAGGAACCAGCATGGGTTCAACTTTTGCTCCTAATCCAGAGAAGCGAAATTTGGCAAACTATGAGGGAGCATTAATGTATTATGGTAGGAGTCTGTTGAGAGAAAGACATGTTTCATGGCAATCCTACATTGGTGACCTTTTCATTATTTAGTCAGGTACTGTTGATGTATTGCACCTCTTAAAAAATGAGCTTGGAGCACATAATATATATTTATGAAAGTGAAATTGCGTGTGTGGGTTTGTGGCTTTGCCAAGCGTGGTACCTTAGACAATTCTACACCGTTTCACCAATCTGCACCACATTTTGCATAGTTACCTCTTAGATCCCTCCAGACATTACTGGCTACATGACAATTGGACACCCCACCGCTTCCCCCGGATTTCAGCACCTTCACACATGAGATGGTTGCCTGAAATCGGCGAAACATCAATTTGATTGTAGGAGGACCAGTCTCAACATGATGAACAAAACTTGAGGTCCCATTCAAGGCCCTAGAATGCACGGTTTCAGAGATATTTGCACCACACTGCAATGCACCCCACCGAACTGCACTCCACCAGGGTGAGGCAACAGGTGGGGAGAGAGCACAGAAGGTCCCAGTGTGCAGCAGCTCACCAACTCTCGCCTCCCCCCCAACGTCTGCTCCGGGGTATGTCAGCCAGTCACACGCACCCATTCTCAGTGCAATTTACTTCAGAGTGCAAAGCACATCAAGCAATAAGCTAATCGGAACAGCAACCTACAGGATAATTTATTTTATAACAATTGTTGAGAGTGTTATCATGTCTGTCGACAGAACTCACTCGGAGAACGGGTACTTTTTGCTAGTTATAGTATAAAGTTCACAATGAACTGGAGCCAAGTAGCGTTGACTTTTCTAGATCGCCGGATCAAATACATCGTTTGCTTATTGACCACTGAGCAATTTACCAAATATACACACAGAAATAGGCTTTTACATTATGCTAGTAATCATCCATTGCATCCTACATTGAATTGACCAGTGGGAGAGTTCTTCTCCATTTGTGAGAATTGCCCATGCAGGCCTGACTATGATATACATTCTATTAAGTTAAAGCAATGGGTGAATTCACAAAGGTTTAGAGAGGGAATTCCATGCAACATGATCACGATTATTCTCCAAATTATAAAGCAATATGTATATGTGGCTGTTATTCCTTTAAAGTTATTCTTCTAACATTAGCCCTTATGTAAAATCAATAGTTGTGAATAATGGCTATTAACCACTGACGTTGACGGTCTAGTTGTTTTCATACAACATCTACTTCGACAGCAAATTGAAGATGGATGTGATGACAGAATGGCGTTGTTCAGCATTTAGGTAATTTAGAAATGAAACCTGGAGTAATGGCTTGCACTTTTGGCATGCAGTTCGAGCAGTGTAATGCCACAGTGTCAAAATATATAGTCAGGTTTCAAAATTGGCAGGAGCTGGGAGCTATTTAGATCCTGGTTATAGCCAAGGGGAGGCTGGTTAGTCTGAAACCAACAGGTACCAGGAGCAATGTTTGACTCCTGTGCCAAGTGGTGTCATACAAACCTAACTTTGTGATGTTAACAGATTACCATGAAATAACCAAATCTAAAAAAGTAGAAATTACCCATTTTTGTTTTTTCTAATAATAAGGGGGAGGGGCTTTAATCACTCCCTTAACTAATACCCTTACCCCACCCCACACCTATATTTTATTAAAACTGTCCCAAAATGTTGATAATTCAATTATTTCTGCGGATACCATATTAACTGTGTAGGTTTGGGAATGTGAATATAGAACATACCCCTAAGGGACATTAAAGCATACTGGATAATGCAGAATGGACAAAGTTAGAGTTTGCATCTTGCGCAAAGGTAGATTTTCTGTGCTCTGTGTACTAGCTCCTGCCTGACGGGTTAAGCCTGATACCCAGTAGACGCGTTTTGCGCCTAGTCAACAACTCCTAATTGCAGTGCCTGCATAGTGATTGTCTGCTCTATACACACATGTGTTTACCATTGTGGGGTTGAAATTGCATTATACAGTCTGAATCATTGAAAAGGGGATTCATCGGAATGCAATAACGTTCACAGTGAATACAGGAACTCTGGAATAATTTAGAAAAACATTGCAACGTGTTGTGTTACTTAATGTTTTAGAAGCAAATGAAACTTGTGTTCAAAATATGTTTGCATGCATTATGGTACATTGCCTTTTATTTCTGTTTATCTTGATACATCTAATTGTCAAGAAGTCTGAAGGAAAATATATATCTTCTTCTTTTGTTCACCTAAAAATACAATCCCATAACATGCCGTTTATGCTTCAGTATAATGTACCTGCAGAATTTCAGAGTATTGCTTATTTTGTGGGATAATCAAAAAAGTAGGCAGTTGATGTAATATTTAGAACTGTAAAAGTGATAGTACAATAAGGCACATTTGGGTTTGTTTTGTAGGATATCATGTGTCTCATTTTTCAAGTACATATTCTTCAGAAACTGAAGTTGAAATACATGAATCTCTGCTAGAAGGTATTGTGTCCTGAAGAACACCCCTATGTTTTAACATATATGTGGGTTGAAACATGTATGCCGATGATCTTGATATTTTGTAGGATATTATGAAAATGATTTTAATAGTTTGTTGCTGTGTTTACTGCATTTATGGGCACTTAGGAGAAATATGTATAGGCACGGAGCTCGACCCTTTTGACACCCCTGAAACCCTGGCTCCTCTTAAATGGTATAATGGGGAACACCTTTACCAGGTCAAACCACAGCATTTTTTCCACGGTTTTTGTAAAGGTGACATTTTTGCCGCGATTTAATTACGGCATACCCTTTCCTTTGGTTTTTTCCCCTAAATATGCATAAGTAAAAGTGCGGATTACTTAAAATTTAATGGATAAATATGTATATATGGGTCATTTTTGGAGTATGCTCGCCTTTTTGAATATTAGGCTGGCAATTAAGGCGTTAAATGGGGGAATCTTGTTTACCTACACCAGGACTGGATCATGGTAAAAGCCAACCTTTTTCATTCCTTTGCATGTGGCAGCCTCATGAGACAGGCTATTAGGAGGCTTCTCTCCCATCGATACATGCTTGAATCTTAGCCTGGACCTAACTCCACTTAAAGGATTACCTGCCACCTCACCGGTGCCCGCTAAAGAGCTTGCCACCTGCAGGCTCCAACCCTTACGCAGGATACATTTCAATGGACTATGCAGCCTGAAGCATCAACTGCACCTCCCAAGAACTAATGTGCACCCTTTAAGTGAGACAGTCTCCAACTACATTTTTCTACAGACATGTTTTGGGGCAAGCTCACCTGCTGCACCTTGACAACAATCTCTCCCCTTCATGTGGGCATCGGTTCCCACCTTTGCCACTCAAAATGCCATCAACGTTAGAAGGATACAGACTCCTATTTTTGTTCTGCTTCATCAATGTTTCAGGCAATAAAAACATGATCAACTTCATAGAGCAAGTATTCAAACATACACAAAATACACACACATTTCAAATTCATCACTGGTCCATTCCATTCAATGTGGGACAATTGCAGCAAATGTCTTGTGTGAGTACTTGGGACCGAGGGCTTTATATGTCACCAATTCGTGTAGATCACTTATTCGTGAGTTTATGAACCCAACTAAAATATCTCTTGAGGTACACGCACAGCATTTCAATTGGATTTAGGACCATATCGACTCGGGTGGTGCTTAACCATCCCCCCCCCCACACTACTGTTTGAGGGGTTTCTGAGGGGCTTTGACTGTGGTTTACTAGAAAGTTGAACTCTCTCCCACAATGCCAGCCTGCTGAACTGCTCAAGTGGGACAGCAAATCTATGAAGTGCTCGCCCGTCTCGATCCACGGATTTGCAAAAAGCAATCACATTTCTTCGTTAATATCATCGATCATAGGTGACATCCTAGTCTCCAAGGTCCAGAATGGCACCCAAAAAACAGGACCGGAGAAGCGCATACAGATTGGAATGGATCAGATTGGAAAGTACAGCAGAGCGTGTATACTTATATAGACACATGTCACATAAAAAAATCACACCGTCAACCTCTACGCCACACCCCCACATCCCAGGACAACAGTTCCGTCTACTCACATCGCAGTCCGCCATTTGCAACTGAGAGCTCATAGAGTATATGGCACGTGACTTTGTCCGTAAATTTGATCTTGTGATGAGAGTACAGCAAAGGGTGGAACTTGCTCACAGTTCGCTCCTCATCTTACTTAATCAGGGCATCAATGATCCCACGCAGGTGCCCAACAGTACAGCTGAAAAGTGATGTACAGATATGTTAATGTTCAGAAGCACACCCACTTTTTTTGAGATTTTGAGAGGGAAACTGGGAGGAGCAAATGAGCCCATTGAATTGCATTTGGATGAAAGATATCATGAAGGGAGACCAGAGGGGGCAGGAACAAATCAGGAAATCAGGAGTCGACCTCCTACTGTTAACAGGGATGGTTAACATGTATGAACCCCTTCATCTTCTACATTATTCAATACAGTACTTTTTTATCCGTATGCTTAAATCTAGTCTTCTGCGATCGTGGCTCCACACTCATTTAGTAGTAGATGGGAGACTGCCTTAGGGACATCCTGGGACTTATGAGCCATTGCTGGTTTTCTTTGAATAGAACATGTAGCGCCAAAAAGCATCCTCAGCTTGGCGCTCATTTCTGGGCCGATGAGTTTAGGCACTGCAGGTACTGCAGGTGAAGTGGCTCACACTTTGCAATGCACAATGCATAACTGGGGTGCTTTCAATAAGGGCGGATGGGTGAAGAGCAGGGGAGCACTGGCTACTTTTAGCCTGCGTGAAATGTACAATTCTCTGGCCCAGGGCTTAGTGGCCCAAGCCAGACAATACATCAGCCCCAACTAAACTCAATGCTAACCTCTCCACCACCCTCACATTCTCAAGTATGTATAGTCAACATTATTGCTATTTTACATTTCTGCAACACAGTTTTCAGTTATGTTTGTTGTTTCTTAGCCACCCGGGCCCCAGTGAACCTCCCCTATATACCAAATGTAGTTAAATGATTTTATCAGGACTTTCTAATCTGGTGAAATGGGAAAGCTGGCATTTGAGCCCAGGCATCCTTGTGCCCCCGTTTGCAATTTAACAGAAGGCTGCATCTTCTGCCATCCCATCCCACACCATCCAATCTTTAGTTTGAGACCAATGTAAAGAGGTGGCAAATGCAGAGAATCCATTGGTAGAGACCAGCCAGGGGGCCTGGTTTTGCTGCAAGAGTCAAACAGGCACTGGCATGGTAAAATACCCACACCTGGCGTCCTGACCCTACATCACAAGGCCCATACCAGGTACCCTGCCTGCCCAATCCCCCTCCCCAACATAAGACCCTCACTTGACATCCTTCCTCCTCACCAGAAAGCATTACATACATTGTTAGTAATTATTTCTGGAGTGACACTGTACATTATAAAGCCATATGATTGAGACATTCCCTTCAGACAGTTAAGGAAAACAAGACACAGTGATGAAAAGCGGTTTGTTCAGGATCACATAATGTGTCAACTGTGGACCGCAGGGAACTGAGGACTAGCTTCCTGGCTCCACTCCTTTCAGATTCAGACAGCTGAGGAGATTTCATCTTCTCGTATCCTATCTTCAATATTAGAGCCAGCAGAGGTGTTATTCAAGACCTAAACTAGCACACTGTTCAGTAAACCGGGCTTTCAGAGCAGCAAGTCACATGATAAAGCAAACTGACAAAATGTAAGAGAGGTCTTAATTGAAATATGGGTTCATAAAGCAGGTATGCATCACTTTATCATACAAATAAATGGGGTTTAGCCAGTTCCACAATCGGGTGCAGTGACATGCAGATCTCAGGAACAGTCACTACCAATCCACATTTCTTACCTCTGTCTCATTTACCCTATTTTCCTTACCCATCTATCTCCAGTTTTCTTCCTTTGTACCACATCCTTAACCCATCTCCCTTACAATTAAATTTCAAACTTCTGTCCCCTTTTGTTCCCTCCCGTAACACTTAACTCAATCCCGTGCCCTCCCTTCCAGGCACCCACTTGCCTTGCCCACATTCAGTCACCAGTTCCTTGCCACTCACCTCTTTCCATTTCCCTGGCTCACATGTAAAAGGTAGGACACCTTGATTTGCTAGACAGCCTCTGCCAGACATGACAAGAAATTGTGGTTGGGGTCTTGCTAGTAATTGTGCCAATCATGTCTGCACTTAGACAATGCAGAGCCAAAGAGTCCTGAGAGATCTTGGCTATTATTGTGCTCTCAAGATGCACCTTCTTGGAAACGTGGCTACATGTTGCAGATCATGAAATCAGAGAGGCCTGTATGGGAGGTCCCAATGAGATCTGGTGATAGAGAGGGAGCACGAGCGACTTATCATATTTTTATGGGGCCGATTTACTCAGCTCAAAAAATAGCTTAAGTAAAACCAACATTTTTAAGGTCTAAGAAATTGTGTAAGTAGAGCTGAAGCCATTTTTAGGGGCGTACTTACACTATTTGTTTAGCTTAGTAAATTGACCCACTATACATATGGGCCAAATGTACTAAGGAAGATACGAGTCGTGAGACCAAATTCGGCCCAAGCGGAGTCATAACTTACTTGGAGGTAAATTACACCCATTTACAAAAAAACGTACGACAAAAAAATCGAAAGGCAGAAGTCAAGTAAAAGAGCGCACATCAAAGCAGAACTTCTGTCAAAGGCGGAAGTCACGCGTAGACGGAAAGGCGCAAATAACCCCCAAAACACAGAACAATTAATATCAATACAAAACAAGTAACAGAAAATACACAACTATGCCCACAATCACCACTAAGTCACCTGAGAGGAGACGGGACACACAAAACCCAACACACATCCTATAACACACCATAGAACACATCAAACACACATACTTCCGCAGCATTCGTGGAACCTATACAAACATCACAAAAAATAAACAACCCCCGTGCAAAACACACACACACAGCCAGCAAACAAGACACATCTGAACCGTCCCCACACACAGTTGCAGAACATCCCACGCTAACGAGAACAAACCAAGCACTAAAGTGACGATGCACATCAGCACACACATCATGATGCCAGGCGTCCTGATATTAAGGCACACAGCGCCACTCCATGCCCCCATCCCGGGTAATGTACCCCTGCGATTTGGCAATAGCACTCTATGTGCACAAGGGCAGTTGCAGCACTGCCGCACCCCAGCCGAGGAGGAGGAGGAGACGAAGGTAGCGAGTCTTCGGTACCATGTTCACCCTCTTCGGCATGTCCGACATGGAGGTCTACCGAAGATATCACTTGCCTGCGCATGTCATCAGGCGTTGCATCCCAACACCGTGCTGTCACATGTCATCCTAGCACATGTGAAGCTCCTGCCCGCACTGCACTTGTTCGCCACTGGCCCATTCCAGACAACCAGTGGCATAATTGCAAGCATTTCACATGCAACTCAGTCATGCACCAGGTCGTGGCATGCATCATATCGTGCCCATGTCCACATGCCCTCGACCCCAGACGAACAGAGAAAGGTGGCATGTGCATTTTATGTGATGAACTGATACCCCCGGGTCATCTGTGCCATCGACTGCACCCATGTCGCACTATGCCTCCCCCCCAGGGTCAAGTGCACATGTAGAGGAACTGGCACCGCTGGCACTACATCAACACCCAACTGGTCTGCAATGCCAGTGGGCTGTTCATGGACGTGTACGCCAATTTGCAGGGCTCTGTCCACGACAGCCATATATTCCAGGTCTCCAGCATCTGTACACAGTTGGTAGCCGGACACTATGGGGACATGTGGCTGGTAGTTAAGTACTGCAACTCCCACCACCTTCCATCACACAGGCATATGACCATCGCAACACGTGCATGCTATCACTGAGTCCACACAAAGCCAACTATCAAACATCCAACACCACACACACGAATGAACACCCAAGGCACACTGACACCATTCATGCCCTTCTACATGTAGGTGATGCTAGTTACCCATTGTTGCCATACCTCATGATACCCTACAGGCAGCCCGCTACCACTAAACAGGAAAGGTACAACACTGCACACAGGGTGAGCAATGGCATCACTAAGCAGCCCATAGGCCTCCTGAAGTCACGATTCGGATGACTAGATCGCTCGGGAGCGGGGGGTCCTTGTACAGGCCACACGTCGTGTGCACCATCATACATCCCTGTTGCATCCTGCATAGCATAGCAGTGCACAAAGCTGTACATGCAGAGTTTGTACCTGACCTCAGGCCAGAGCCACAAGCCACGCCATCGGCCAGTGGGGAGCCCAGTGCAACAGCAGTGCAAGTGAGGGAGCGTCTGGTAAACAGCTTCTTCGCATGAGCATGCATGCTGCTAGAAAGGAACAGTGACTGGACATGCGATGGTGTCCATGATGAAAGGATGACAAGTGCCAGGCATGGCCTGCACGTACTCGCCTGCCTGAGACACCCATCAAAATAGACATCTGGCCATGCCAACACATAGCAAACATTCACGCATCCACACACACAGCCCCGCACTGCATGGAAGAGCAATGGACAGTTGCATACAACCAGACTGCTGAGCCAGTAAAGCACATCTCCTATATCCCATAAGGAAAGGCCATGGAGTAAGCTAGGATCAACAGCAACTACAATGCACACATCAGCACACAAACCACCATGTACCCCTCAGCACCACCTGAACCAGCATCACTTTCCACACATACACCCACCCTACTACACATGCACCCTCTATGCCATGCCACACATGGGCAACCATCTGCATGCAGTACCCACAACAAAGACCAATTGTGCACTACACATTGTGATACAACAGCACAGTTCCACAGTGTCCAAACACTCCCCAGCAGAGCAACCAACACGACACACTCAAGGACAAACAGAACACATTGGGTGACTCAACATGCTGTGTGCAAAGCAGAGAATATGCCATCTCCCAGTGGAACATCTGCCACACAACTGACTTCCAGAACCAGGCAAAGGCAAGATAGCACAGCTGAACAGCCACTCACAAGGCAATCTCGTGAAAGGGGCAGAGTGACAATGGGACCCATCAGAGAACGTACATGTTGAAAATATGCATCACCATCCAGCATAGATGTTGTGTCATTACGCACAGCAGGAACCTCACCCACAATGTCATTGCATGGACAGCTCTTGTTGCACGTCACTTTCACGGACAGGACACTGCATCCAATATGAGCAGAAGTCAAAAAGTGCCCCCATGGAGTCAGCAAAGCTAACATACCACCACCAGAAATTGAAGAATGGACAATTGAAACACTGTGTGCCTCAACTTTGGGATACACACACAATGGTACACATCCTGGTGAAGTGACACCAAGCACACAACGAGCACGAATTTGAGGGCAGACACATCATCCCCGAAAGGGGTGTGGGTGTGGGGCACATGAGCGAGATGTGTAAGGAAGGCATGGTATCAAACAGTGAAGACAAACACAAATGATCACAGTTCAAGGATGTTTATTGAACTTCAATTGGGTTCGAAAAAAGCCTATCTAATCTAAAGATGAGGACAAGCTACGACCATCAAATCATAATAATGCAGTCCTAGTGTTACAGTGTCAAAATAAAAGGGTCTATGCTAATAAACCTATTTTTAATCCTTGTCTCTAAATAGAAATAGTGTGGGAAACAATGTTATGCAAAAGAAAAGTGTTCAGGAAATGATATGTCAGGATAGTTGAGCCGTTATCTTCCCTTCCCCACGTTTTCAGCATGGGGCAAGGCGGCACACTCGAGCTTAGCACATACTCTGGCTTTTCTAGCACGAGGATGCAATTCAAAATCTCAGTATCAGCACCTTCTGTGCCAAAGTCTCTTTGCCATTCAACGTCTCTTATTTCAGAGGGCCTGATGCTACATACAAACATTCAAAGTTCCTTTCTCCTCAGGATTCTCAGAAGCACAACTTCTCTGGTGATTCACTGTTCACCCCAGGTCCCCCTACGCCGGGCTCAGACCCACTTTAACACAAAACCTTGAATTGGTCTCTCTCCGCCAGGCTCAGACCAAATGTATCTCATTTTTCAAACTTTCTTCACTATGTCAAAATTGAACATTTTTGACTATGTGCAGGACCCATCGCAGGACCACTTCCATTCACAATCCTTTGTTCTCTTCTTAATATAACCCTTTAACTTTAACTTTTGCCACTTTACAGCTGGATACCTTACTTTGCGCACCCACGCAGTACCGGACCACTCTGTCAAAGTTATCGTATCTTGCTTTTAAAGTTCAAACACTCATCAGCAGTTCAAATTTACTTGCGTCTTTTATCACACGCGTTTTAACAATTTTTGTCCAGCGTTTGCCATACAATGTTGCTGCTTGTAACCTTAGCTTCAACACAGACCGGTCTTGTATCGGTCTCCCCACCTCACCGACTGTGTTGATTTCACTGACGCTGCTTTGTTCTTGGCTTTTGAAAATAACGGTTTATTATCGGAAAGGTCAAGGCAATTTCCCTCCTTGCGATCCCCTCCTGTTTTGCCATCTTACTTCTCTCGTGCAGCTGCTGTCTCGAAATTGCTATTTCCTTGTGTGCTTTGCCTCATTCAGAGTGTGCTTTCATGCTCCGCCTTTCATCCATATGGGGAAGCTTAATGGAAGTCAGGTGTGAGTGATGGTCAGTAATTTCCTGACCATTGCATTGGGAGACGTCAGGTATACTACTCGGGCGTTAGTCTGTTTTCTCCCAGAGCGGGCTGTCCATGTGAAAGTGTTTATGTTGGTAAGGGGGGTAGAGTTCTTACATATCCTATCTGATAGGATGGGGTAAAGGTGTTACAGGGAAGGGGATGCCACGTCTCGCCATCTGGCATCACATTCCCACTCCCCGAAGACTTCTCACCCAGGTGATCCTCCCACACTTGTCCACCCACAGGAACTGGATCCAAAAGTGATGACCGTGTCCTTGCCACTTATATGACAGATCCCTGGGGACTAGTGAATGAGATACCTTCTGGTTGTGGAATCCAGAAGTGTATCAGCAAGTAACACAGAGGGGATGCACAGATGACATGAGGCCCTGTAACTGCAAGGTTGCAACAAGCTGAACATCAGTAAGTATTAACGTATGCAACCACAGAGTACACACAACTCATGATGACACCACAACGCTGCCATCAAGAGCACTGATAGTGAGGGCGAGAGGTGAGCCCCCAATGCAGATGCACACTGCATGCCTGCACCATCTGACATGAGTGGTCAGGGGCGAGGATACCACTAGGAACAGCGTTAACAAACAAGAAAGGACCACCCACCCCATGGCAAAGACTCCACCTGAACCATATGAGAATGTCCAGCACCACACCCACCCACAGTGGACCACACCTCTCCACAAAAAATGCACCTCCCATATCCCACCACCCAACATGACAGCCCGTGACGAAGACAGCACAAGTGTGAACATCGATGCACCTTGCTTACCAGACGCAGGGACACCACCCCAGATGACATGTGATAAAGCACCACAACACCTCAACCAGTAGATTGCTACAGGACCCCTGCATAGACCCAATGGTATAGCACATCTCCCACACACCCACATGCACCCACCACCCCTGCTTAGGCACACAACATGCACTTGAGAGAAGCAGCAAGTAGCCATGTTTGCGCAAGTGCACAAGAATGAGCAACATCCCCCATGTACAACTCGCAGACATGTTCATGGCGCCAGGAGTGACATTCCACTGTATTGCAATCACGCACATCAGATCACAGGGGTAGCACAAGAGTGTCAGTCACCATGCATAGCACTGCATGCGGGCAAATCAGTCTGGCAATGTCACTGTACATGATAAACAGGGAGCTGCAAAATGGCAGATAAATAACTGTCACTTCTCGGAAACATCCATCTTCGGGGACAAATATCCTGCAATGGCAACAGACAGAAACAAAGTATTCTAGGGACAAGGAGAGGGAATGCACAGTCAGAAACCAAAATGGGACATGAGACCCCCCATCCTTGTCCACAGCTTGCAGCGAGGCACATGCATGGAGCCATGCTGGTTAAGAAGTGTGCTTATATCAGATGCACAGGTCCCAAAGGATAGACACGTGATGACATCCCTGCCCTGTGCATGGATCCGATGCTGGCACTGGAACGCATACAGGCATATGTTCATGTGGTATAACGTCCTTTCGTCGTGGGATGTTTTTTCGCTGGTTTTTTTACCAAAAAAAACCATCGAATTTTTTAGAAAATGGGGGTAGATGCTGGGGGGGAGGGAGGGCAACCCCCCGGAGGGCAACCCCCCGCCAAAAAAACCATTGCTGGTTTTTTGCGAAAAAAAATCACAGTAAAAAAACCCACAAAAAAAATCCCGCGATGAAATGACATGGAACCGTTCATGTAAGGGCTCACAATGCATATGGTCGTTCATCGTGGGACACACTGGGACACGCATACTCACAATCTACCCACATGCACTCCGAATGTATCCTGAAGCGGAATAGCTTGATGTCCACGCTACACCCCTTCCAGACCTGCTATGTGCCAAGCACTTGCAGGATGAAACAGGTTGCCCATATTCCTATCATCCGGCAAAGGACTCATGACCCCCACAAAGTCTGAGGAGCCATCGAATGTGTGAGTCCACTACACTCATCAGTTGAGGTAGGCCACAGTAAACAGCATGTCCTTCACTGTTGCAGAAGAGCCTTTCAACCCACAAGTTTGCCGTAAACAAGGCACCACTCACCTTATCGACATTGTAGGGAAGTACAAGGCAGTGTGTTCCCTGGGGATGTAGGCAGGCCATGGATAATCAGCACAGGAATGCATGGCACATAACAACCTCATGTCTACACACACCTCACCCACCCTAGTGGAATACCATGCGCATGACCCATCCACTGCCTGGTCACAATCCACGCCACTGGTGTCAGGATATCTGGTGTGCACGAGAGCATGACAGCCGCAGTGGTAACTGATTGGACCACTGCCGGTGTGCATGAGTGGGGCAGATCTCCTCATTGGCCAACTGGGTGCAAGCACTCCCTGGACTTTAGGATATGAGGTGGGGCTCTGGGGAGCGTGGCCTGGCGCGCATGGTGTGAGGAAGCTATAGCACCGGGTTCCAGCCGAGATCCTGGAAAAAGATCCTTAAGAGACGGCGAGCTGACATAGGATCGACAGGAAAATACATTAAACATCAGCGGAGACGCTTCTCCACGCACTGGAAGAAAGAACAGGAGAAATCGGAGCTCAGAACGGCAGTGGATGCCCCTGCGAAGACCTCCCCACTGGCCGAACCAAAATGGCGGGCGCGGCTGCGGACCGCAATTGAACTGGGGTAAGGGCAGCACAACAACGCAACAGAGCGGATCTGATGGTGGACGATCGAAGAGGACATGGCAAAAAGCAGCCCGACTCCGTGTGCCATGGGGGAGACCCTGCGTGGAGGTTTCCCCAGAGCAGACCAGGAAGGTAAAGAGGGCTACGCGACGTAGCAGAGATGGGAGTTAGAGCCAAGTAATACGCCTGCCTCCGGGAAAGCGAAGTGAGCTGCGGCGGGGAAATACTGCCTCTGCAATGACCCGCGCCTGCTGGGATGAGGGGAACCCTAGCAGACACAGGACAAGAGAAGGATGCACAAAGAGAGCCGGTCCCCTGACCCCCGGGCAAGGAGCATGCAGGGAGCTCACGCCACAACGGGGCAGAAAACGCCCGATAGCCAGGGCGGTACAGAGCCGGGAACGGGGACAGGCGGCAGACGCCCGCCACGGGCCCCACCTCGACCCTCATTGGAGCGGTGAACTGAGCCACCCTAGGGGCGGAATAACGACGGACCTGGCGTGCCTGAGTGACATGAAGCAAGACCTAAGCAGTGAATTGGACGAGCCACAAGCTGGCCACTGATCAGCACAAAGGATCCTATGGGCCACGAGCTGGCCACCAACGCAGAGGAGACCCCCAGAACGCCTGAGAAGCAACAGTGGACGACCAGAGGCGGAAGAGAAGCAAGATTGCCAAGGGCTGCCTGGCCATACGAGGTTAGCGGCGCAGCTAGCGAAAAGGCAGCAACACAAACTAAAATTGGGGCACCGGCACATAGTTCCCCCTGGGGGCACGAACAAACAGTACTGGAGAGCCTGAGCACCCCATGAGCACCCGACCACATAGACAAGCCCTAATAAACTGAGACAGCAGCAAGGGAGAACGCATAAGACGTACACGGTGAACGGGCCCCGAAACCACATTTGGGACACGCGCTTCACTACCACACAGCACTAATCCAGGGACCTACATTGCAGCACAACCAACAGTCAAATAAGAGTACTCTGGCAGGACCAAAGCGACGCCTCGTAGGGTCACATGACATAGCGGCCCAACACGAAACGAAAGTGTTCTCCCACCAGAGTCAATGAGTTATGGAGTAGTAGAGTGCGCGGAGTAACAAAGTGCACGCAGTACGATCTTCCTGGCAACTAACATCGATCATAGTGCACGCCTGGAAGCCTACTTCGCAGGCTGAACTAAACCCGAGGCGCATGAGAAGAGACATAAGGACAAAAGTGTTCTAAGGTTGGCACAGACCGACAAAGGCCTGGGAGCAGTGCCGTACAGTTAGGTGGGGCAAAAAAAACGAAGCAACAGAGCCTGGGCACATAAGGGGCGCACACAACTGGAGATCAAGATGCACCAAAGCTGAAGGGTGTCGCCACTTCAGGAAGGAATCAGAAGCGATGTAATCCAAAACCCTGCATACCCGCACTGTTGGGGAGCAGCCCTTCCCCTGCTGTGTGGTACTGACGGTGCCACCAAATAGCCTGCCTCACAACACCAAGAAAAACATGCCTTCCACTAAAGATAAAGACAAAACAAAGGTGACAATTATGGATTCATTTGCGGCATCCAGATCAAAATCCAAGACACAAGGGGAAGTGACTATGCCAGGGAAGTGACTATGCCAGAGGCCCAAAAATCAGAGGAAACAGACATTCGAGACGGGCAGGTGCTAGAGGCAATTGCAGCCCTAAGGTCATTCATCGACACTAAAATCGATGAAGTAAAAACAGACATGCAATTAATGAGGCAAGACGCAAGGAATATGGCAGAGAGGGTCTCAGTAACTGAAGCTGGGCTGCTATAGACAACCGAAATTAGAAGAGACCTGAAGACCAAAGTAACTGACCTGGAAAGGAAGGTCAGGGTGCTGGAGGCATGAGCAGAGGAGGCAGAAGGGCGGGCCAGACGCAGTAATGTCAGGCTGCTAGGAATCCTGGAAGGGAAGGGGGGCCTGAACCCAACTAAATTTGTGGAGTCCCTACTGCAGCAAGAAATAGGTGCTGGCAAGCTATCACAGGGCTTCGCGGTGGAGAGAGCTCACAGATCCCTCCAGAAAAAAACACCACACACCCCCGCCCAATGATTGCAAAAATCCTTAATTTCCAAGATAGAGAAATTATACTCAGGTGCTCGAGAAAAGGCGGGGTAATAGAATGAGGAGACTCCAAAATAAGCATATACCCCGACTACACCCAGGCTGTACAAAGAGCAAGGAACTCCTATGTCCCGATAAAGGCAAGACTCAGGCAACTGAACTTGAAATACATGTTACTATACCCCTCAAGACTGAAGGTGATATATAAAGGGCGAGCAATATTCTTAGAGACCCCAGCGGCAGCCAATATGTGGCTGGAGCACAACAACCTGGCGGATGGGAGGGAACAAGATAATTGAAACATGCTGCGGCTGGGGGGAGAACAGGCATGGGGAGATGACTCCATTTGAATAAGAACATCCTTATCCGAAAAAGTTTAAAGACATGTAACGACCGTGAGAGTAATCAACATACGGCTGGGATGCAGCTGGGCGACCCAACCTGTAAGCTGAGACCCAACCCACGGAATGACAAGTGCGGGCATGTTGCCGGCACGCGAATGTTCGCGCTGGACACCCTGGAAGGAGCAAAATAGTGTGGAGGCGCCCGAGCGCAGTAGCAGCAATGCAGTCGCAGGCCGCGACAAGTTGGTTTGTGTTACTTGTTGTTGTTTTTTTTATATTGTTTAGATGTCTTCATAAGGGGATGTGGCGGGTGGAGGATGTCCATGCTCGGGACCAACAACTGGCTGGGAACATGACAGGGAGGGGTCTAGAGGGCTACCACTGTGACTATGGCGGTGCAACTTAAAGTCCTGACGTGGAATGTGCGTGGGATGGGTACCTACATGCGCAGAAACAGAATCAAATCCTACCTCCATAGGAATAAAGTAGACATAGCCCTACACCAAGAGACCCATCTCACAGCGGAAGCCATGGCCAAACTAGAAGAAAGCTGGGGAGGCACGAGTTCCCTTCAGATTCTTGGGGAAGGAGGGGATGCAGTGGGCAGATACCTGGTGTTATGGGGCGTAATTGAACAAGTTGAGATCTGCATTGTAAACGCTTATTTCCCCAATCATGGCATACCTACACACATACACACACTATATCCTAAACTATTCCGGCACCGGGAGGGCCTATACATCTGGGGTGGAGATTTTAATTACGTGAGTGACACTGCTCTGGACAGATCTGAACCACCATGAACCCGAGTAGAAGCAGCAGAGGCGTTGCTAGGGGGTGGCTAAGGGGGCTATAGCCCCTAGTCTTTTGGTTGTAACCCCGAATAGAATCTGAGGAGCTACAACCAGTCCCGACAGTTCTGACAACAGCATAGCCCCGGGTCTTTTCCAGACCTAGCAACACCCCTGAGAAGCAGCCCCGCAGGCAGTGAACACCATGGTAGAACAACTAGATCTAGTCGATGCTTGCAGAGAACATCACCCCACGATCAGAGCTTATTCACACTACTCCTCGCCACATGGATTGCACACACGAATAGATTACCTCTTCGTAGACAGAGCACACATGGCACAAGTGGAAACAATACAATACACGGGTAGGACAATAGCTGACCACTCACCATTGCTAATGCACTGGGCTATGGCAGGCCCCAGGCCTCCCATACCACTATGGCGTATGCCCATGGAAGCACTCACTGATACGGCCTTCAAGGGGGAGCTAGAGGAAAAACTGGAGGAATACATCACGACCAACCAGGGTAGCGTAGACCGCTGGAGCACAATGTGGGAAGCCTTGAAGGTAGTAATACGTGGAGAAGTCATTCCAGGTGCAGGGGGCATTAGGAGAATGCTGAAAGGGGAACTAGAGAAACAAGAGGAGGACATACAACAGTTGGAAGCCACTAGCCTGGGAACCCGGGAGGAGGAAACAAAACTAGCGGAAGCCAGAATCGTTTGCCAAGAAGCATGGGGAGGCTTTCCAAGTTTGATTGTGTAACATGCACCACCAGAGCACACAAAGAAGGGGACAAACCTGGTAGACTGCTAGCATAATTATGTAAGCGGGAAAATCCTAGACATCCAACGACAACGCTCAAAGGAGACGCTGGGGAGGTACACAAGACACAGCAATCAATGATACCTTTGCAAGCTTCTATGCTAAACTGTATGCTCACAATACCCCGATTCCACTGGTAGACATAAGAGACACGCTAGACGAAATTGGACTACCCAAACTGGGCAAGTCACAAAGGGAGGCCTTAGATGAAGCAATCACCCCCGAAGATGTGACAGATGCCATATGGTCGCTGTCCACATGTAAATCCACAGGTAGCCATGGACTCCCTACAGAGTTTTACAAGGCATATGAATCAATGCTAATGCCGGTACTCCACGGGGTGTTTCAGGAGGCATATGAGGTTGGAAGGTTACCGAGTAGCATGAGAGAAACACTGATAGTTCCAATACCCAAACCAAACAAACCAAGAGATGAATGTGACTCATACCGCCCCCTACCCATGCTCAATTATGATGTAAAAATATTAACCATCATACTAGCCAAACGATTGTCCACAGTGATAGAAAGCCTGATACACGAGGACCAGACGGTTTTGTGCCAGGGCGCAACACAACTGCTAATTTACGCAGACTGCAACATGTTATGGCACAAACACAGCAAGATGGAGAACAACTAGCAGTGATGTCACTTGATGCCATTAAGGCATTCGACTCCATATACTGGGAATGGTTGGTGGAGGACCTACGAGAATTTGGGTTTGGAGAGGGCTTTGTGCGATGGGTACAGGTACTATATAAAGACCCAGAGGCAAGAGTAAAGACAGGGAAGGTGGCGTCAGAGGCCTGGGACATATGTAGGGGTACCATACAGGGATGCCCAGTATCACCCATGCTTTACATCCTGGGACTAGAGCCCATCGCGATATACATTAGAAAGCAATTTTTTGACGCTGGGATCAAACTAGGTGGAGAACACCATATAATATCACTTTACGCAGACGATGTACTACTCTACCTGAGGGATCCAGGGCAAAATGCAGAGACAATACTGGAAGTATTAGATAACTTTGCACGTTACTCTGGAATACACTTGAGCAGACACAAATCTTGCATGTTTCCACTCGCAAGCCTGATTGGGATAGGAATCGAGGAATTACTGGAGGTTGGAATAAAATGGCAACAAGACACGTTCAGATATCTTGGGGTTAAAATCAAGCACACGCCAACACTTACAAACGAGCACAACACAGTAGCTGTGATACAGGGTTTGCGCAGCTCAATGAAGTTCTGGTCTAAACTACAGCTGTCAATGATGGGGAGGGCATTGATTGCTAAAATGATCATGTAACCGAGGTTTTTGTACTACTTTCAGAACGTTTGCTACTACATTGGGCCGCCTTTCTTTCGCACCTTGGAGACATTGGTTAAAGATTTTCTTTGGGGGGAAAACACGCCACAAACTGGCACTGTCAACGTTAACGCTACCCTATAAAGTAGGCGGCATACAACTCCCGGACTTTGAAAGATACTACTTAGCTAGCACATATGAGCCATGTAACAAGATGGCCATCGGATGAGGTCACTGTAGAAACGAGACTGCTGTGCGAACTGGTAGCACCAGCGCATTTGAAAGAAATCATATGGATCCCACAGACCCGCATGAGACAAGAACCCATGCTGGTGGCACTGGGGAAGCAGGTGTGGAACAGGGTCAGAACAGTACAACATTTGGTCCACCCTTACTCACCTGAAATGCCACTATTGGCAGTGACAGGAATGGTCGCTACTGACCTCCCCGCCATCAGACACTGGGAAAGACTGGGCCTGTACACCTGGGGGGATATCTACGAGGATGGTACATTTAGAGAACTGAATTCCCTACATAAAAAGGAGGGGTTGCCAAGTGGGCATATTGTATCACAGAATTAAGCATGCAAATAGAACAAACTGGGACGAGTGGCCGGAAGAACCAGCAGCTGATCCTCTGATTACAGAAATATATAATCTGAGCGATGGATTGAGGCCAGTGTCGAGATTATATGCCCAACTGAATGACAAGCCTAACCCCCGCGCCACCACGTTAAAAAGTAAATGGGAGAAAGATTTGGGAGTAGATATCACAGAGAAAGAATGGGAGAGGGCAATGTCGCACCCCAAGGAGCTGTCTAGAAATGCCAGATTCCGACTAATACAAATGAACGTTCTATACAGAACTTATTTGACCCCTAGGAGGGTGGCAAGCTTCAAAAAACAAACCATCCCAATGTGCCCATGGTGTGGTAGAGGGGAGGCCGACCTGATGCATATGTTTTGGGGGTGTGATAAAACAAAACTTCTTTGGATAAAAATTGAACAGGAATGCAGGAAGGCCGGAATTACTAGATATGAATGGTCCCCAAAAGAATGCCTCCTCGGAACATATCCCAAATTGAGTAAGAGCAAACACATTGCCAAATTCATGAGTATAGTGTGCATATTGGCAAAAAGAACTATAGCAATGGCATGGAAATCGTAGGCGGGCCCACAATAGCTAAGGTGGAAGAAGGAAATGGAAAGGTGGGCTGCAGCGGAAACAGAAGCTTGGCGTGCGGGGAAATTTGGAAATGTGGGAGATATCAGTGTCACATTCGAAGCATGGAAAGCCCTGATTAGAGATATGTTTCTCCCATCCGATGACATGCCCCCCTAAACAGTCAAACGCCAATGAAAACATACTGAGTAACACAAACTGTAAGTAAAACCCTGGCCAGCCCATGCTGCCCCCCTAGAACTTGGCGAACTGAACTGGAAAATATACCCCCCCACAACGTCAAGTAGAGCAATGTGATGAAACGATATGAAGACAGTTGTTGTTTTTCTTATTTCCATTCTGTTTATATGTTGTTGAAAGTTACAATATGACTAAAAAAGAAAATAAAACGGAAATGTGATGATTAACATGAAGAAATAACCTGTAACGCGCAACTAATAAATGCCAATAAAAAATGTTTTAAAAAAAAAGAAAAATGAGGTGGGCCTCCGAGTGCAGACCCTAAGATCACACTTAGGTCCGAATCGACCTATACACAGAGCCAAGTATCCTGAGAAGCAAAGCAGATCCAAGCACTCTCCGGAGCCACGCAGAGGTTTGGCACCCTGAGCCCGCTGTTGTCCCGGTAGAGCCCTGCTTTTGAGCTTGATCTCCGAAGACCTGCAAAGGTGCTTTAACCTTTTTGAGTGGTGGGACTCATCACTCCCAATGCCTCCCGGGTGCCCTGCAAACAAGCCTTCTCGGAAGTGTCCCTTGGCCCTCCAGTGGACTGACCAGCTTGTACCTTGGCACCCGTGCTGGAGTGTTGCTACATCGCGTTTCGGCTCGAGCTGTGGAAAAACCCAAGGTCGCGCTGCAAAGCCTCTTCTTGCCAAATCTCCTTGTCCCTACTGCTTTGGGCTGCGAGAAAGAAGTGTGCGTCAGTCCGCGAGACTTGAGTGCTCCTGCATCACTGTGCGACAGTGGCAGTCACTGTTGGCCACTTTCCTGCCTTTCTTCAAGTGTCCTCAGACCAGCTGCATCAGTGCTTTCTTTGTCCTGCATTCGTGATGGGAGATCCAGCTCCAGATGTAAATCAGACACGCATCCACACCCGCAGCGCCAATCCAATTTGAAGCATAACCAAGGAGGGGATTTCGTAGTCTAGGCGACCTTCTTCAAACCTTCCAAGTTTGAACCCAGAGTGAGCTACGGGCAGTGAGTTATCATGCACTTACTGGTGGTGCCTAGTTCATCCATACCATTTTCACGCACGAAGGATCACTTGTGGCCCTTGCCTTGACTTGGGTGTCTCTTGCTTCCTATAGTCGTCCGAAAGTTTATCAAGATTGTGTTTACTGCAGCATATAAAAGGGAGGCGAAGAGGCACATGCTGAGTATTCAGGGAAGGCACTCCAAGAGGGCCGCAGCCGTCCCGTGGCTCAAGATTTGAGGAGGGAACAGAATAAGAAATACCAGAAATTACTGACGGCAGAGAACCTTTGCTGGTGACACCGGCTGTTCCAAAGGCTAAGATAATCCTGGTTCCTCATCTGGCATGGAATGAGTGTGGGGGGGACAGCTTTGTTCCCCATAGCAGACCTGACTCTTGGAACCGAATTCCTCACAGGAGGGACACACTCCAGTGTCCTCTTCTAACTTTTCCTTCCCGTTGAAGTTAGTCCCTTGCAAGCTTTGCGCATCACTGAGCGCTTTTATGCACAAACATAACATTGAGTACAAGGCTCCAATCTTCATAGGGCTGGACTTTTCAAGTTAGGGATATCCATTTCTGGAGTTGCCCATTATGATAAAGTATGTTTGCTTTGCTCTAGGGCCTCCTGTAGGGGCTTATGCAGAAGCACTGGAGGTCCGTTGGGATAGCGGTTTTGCACAGCAGATGATGTATCAACCCACTTTGAGTCACACTAGTGAGTGTACGAAAGGTGGTGAGAGGAATAATGTCAACCCAGACAATGTGATATTTTGGGAAACACCAGCCCCTTTAAAATGGGTCCAGACCTGGTATTCATAGAGTACGTATCAGTGCCCTCCGCAGGCCGCCCCCTCCTTTCCTGTCCCCCCCAGTTGCACTCACTGTTTGCTGTCCTGTAGGCAGCAACTTAGAGAGGTCTTATGCAGCACAAGCCCATGTTGTGGAATAGCAGTGGGGAGTGAAAATATTAACAAAGGCAAACTGGATCTTGTAGAGGCAGCCATGGCTACTTACTGGGAGTCAGAGAGAGGGCACCGACGCATCCCAGAGCCACCGACATCCCCATAATCCAGGCACATATGTGACTGGTCGCCCTGGCAGAGGATGGATGGGCAAATTAAGCCATGAACCAATGCCTTTTGCTTTGTTTGTTTTTTTTCCACATTAATTTTTATTGATCAAAAACAGAACACTGAAAGGAAACAAAGACAAAAAAACCCCCAAACCCAACTCCACCCCATTCCCCCACCCGCACCCGCCCCCCATTCAACCCAAACCATACCCAGAGGAACTAAGGAGAGAGAAACATCACACTGTATCGGGACCAAAATTACAGTCAATACTGGCACAAAGGGCTCAAATCATAGAAACAAAGGGCGGTCCATGGCTTCTTATGCGGGAACACAAATATTCGAGGCATGTGAAAAGTCTCATAAATCAAAGTCTCATTGATTCACAATCTTCATAAAGCAAAACCACCATCCAGTCTTGCAAAAAGGGGTTCATGGTATCATGAGTAATCGCCGAAAGTTTTTCGTACGTGAAGATCACCCAGAGTTTTGCTAACCAGTCTTCTTTAGAAGGCATCACAGCACATTTCCACCTTTGAGCTAAAGCAAGCCTCCCCGCCTGCAACATATCTTGTACCACTCACGACAAGGGCAGATCCTCCTCTTCCACGACCCACACACCAAGGAGAAGTAGAAGAGGCTGCAAGAGTAAATCAGCCCCCAGTAATCTCCTTGATCCAACTCAGGAGTTCAGACCAGAAAAACTGGGCAGACGGGCAATCCCACCAGAGATGAAACCAGGACCCCGTTGACCACACCCCCTCAGGGAAAATGGGGAGGACCCTGCATACATTTTGGCAAGCCTCTCAGGAGAAAGATGCCACGCGTGCAGCATTTTGAAGTTATGTTCCGTTGCCGCTGTGTATAGGGAACCCGAAAAAAGGACCTTAAAAATGGCCGACCATGTAGCTTCCCCTATTTCCACCCCTACCCAGCCCTCCCAATCTTTCTTAAAGGGCTGCCTGAGCTCAACATCTGCCGTAATCAGCGCTTTATAAATTTTAAACAGGGAGCCTTTCCTACTATTGGAATCGATAAACACTCTCTCCAACGGGGAGGGGGGGGGGGCGAATTAGGTCTGCTACCCATTGGGGGTCGGTCATAATGCCCTTCACCCGCACATAGTCAAAGATAGAGATCGGAGGAGCGCCCAGAGAATCCACAAAGTCTATAAATACACTCTGCCTAAACAGCTGGGCTGCACGCTCCAAACCCCCGACTGACCACAGTTGAGTTCCCCGAAAATCTCTGTTACCCAAATCAAAAGGGGGTGCCCACACCGAGGACAGGGGGGATGGTCAAGAGGACAGGGACGCATTCCCCCTATCATTCTTCCACAGCGACCACAACACTGACAGGGTGGGGTGTACTTTTACAGCTCTAGGAAGGGGGGTTCCCACTGCCCACAGGAGGTCTCTCACTTTTCTGGGATGGGCATGGACATCCTCAATATAAGACCAATACGTTCTCATCTCATCCCTTAAATGCTCCAAGAACACCCTCAACTGAGGCACCTTATGGTATCGACGAAAATCAGGCAGCCCAAAACCCCCGAACGAACGCGGAAGAGTCAAAGTATCATACCTAACCCTCGGTTTCTTCCCCCTCCAGATAAAGCGACCCACCGCCAACTGGAGAGCTTTAAAGAAAGACTCTGCGATAGTGATCGGGAGGGAGGCAAACAAGTAGAGCAGATGGGGGAGCACGTTCATCTTGATCGACACCATACGGCCGAACCATGATAACGTCAAGGGGGACCATCGCCGGAGATCGGCAAGAATCTTCACCAAAGCCGGAGGGAAATTGACCTCATAAAGCTTCATTAGATCCCTCGGGATCAATACCCCCAAGTAGTGCGTCGCCTCCCGCTCAACTCTGAAACCTTCCCAAGTGGCCCCGTCCTCAACCTCCAAGCCAGAGCTAGCCATAGGCATCAAGCACGATTTTGTACGGTTAATTCTCAACCCAGAGAAGGAGCCAAAAGTGCTAATTAGATTAAAGAGACTCGGCAGCGACTGCCTTAGATTAGTTACATACACCAGCAGGTCGTCCGCAAACAATGATAGTTTAAACTCCAACTCGCCACACCTGACCCCTGCTATACCCCGATGTTCTCTAACTGCTATCGCCAGGGTTTCAATCGCCAATCGCCAGAGCATAAAGCAGAGGCAAAACCGGACAACCATGGCGGGTTCCCCGTGAGAGAAAGAAAAGGAAACAAGTTCACGCCGTTGACTGCCACCCTGGCCGAGGGGCCGTTATACAGAGTAGCTATCCACTTACAAAATCTGTCCCCCAGTGTAACGCTCACCTGGCTCCCACGGAGGCGCTGGTCTGGTCTGGGTTGCTGTGGCCTCTTCAAGCGTGATGCGCAGAATTCGGACCACCGATTGAACAGGACCCCCAAATCTTGCTTGTCTGGCCCGTAGGAATATCCTTCTGCAGATGAGAAAGGGGATTAACTGTCTGCTGAATAGTGTGCTTGCTCCCTCCTTTCCCCCTTCGTTCTTCTCTGACTTCCTCCAAAACCCCCAGTTTAAGCTCACCTTATGGTTTGGAAGGATGAACTCTCCATCCTGCTTCTGGTGCAGGGGCCCGCGTTCGTCCAGTTACTTCACTGGTTTTCAGAATGCCGCTGGCAAATCCACTTGACTTTTCTGAGCGATACGCCGTAAGTATGAAGATGCAAAGGTTCAAGTGTGAGCCTCCTTTTATGTTGTTTTTCCTAACCTGTGATCTGTCCTTTATTTCAGGTGCAGAACAAAGGCGATGCGTTGAGGGGTTAAATTGCCGGTGGTAAAATCAGGTGAGTTAGTGCTGAGGGCGACCCCTCTAAATGTCTTTATAATTCCCCAGTAATGTCTTTTGTCCTTTCCCCATAGGGGCCGGGGTGCGGTACCTGCCAAAGATGCGGCGCCGACCCGAGATGTGGAATGGTTCACCAAGAAAAGCCGGTAAGTAATATGGCTGAAAATTCAGCTTTCCTCTTGTGTTCCCTTGCTCACCTTTTGTCTCTTCTTCTCTCCCCTAGGTGCAGAGATGTGGCGACCGGTGCTGAGAGCCGCGATGGAGCCGGGCGGCGTCTCAGGAACAGGTGAGTGAAGCGTGGCGCTGCAGCGAGCAACACTGTGCTTTTAAATGGAAGTCTTCCTTCAGGAATGCTGGCGTGAAGATTCTGGATACAGGTAAGAAGGTTGAATAAGTTCTTGGTTTTCACCTTTGTCTTCTCTTCTTTCCTTACAGGTGTTCCAGGTTCAAGGCGGGCGTGGCTGGAGTCCAGGTGCAGGAGCAGACACGGTGAGCGTTCAGCTGCTGGGATGCAGAACAACGCGAAGCACGTGTGGCTGTCTGGGCGTGGCTTAAATAGCCTTGGAAGAAGTTCCAGGTGAGTATTCTTCCACAGCCCCACCCAAGTAACAAAATAGTTCCTTCAGAAAAATAGTCCCTCCTAAGCCTCATTTGGCTTGGTTCTTCATGCAGCATGGTCTGCATCAGGTGAGTGTGCAGCATGGTCTGCTTCAGGTAAGTGCACCAAACACTTCCCCTTATGAGCCTGGCGCCTATGGCGCCAGGACTGATGTCCAACATGAGCCGCTGGGCTTTTACCCGGGGGCGTGATGCCTGCTCCCGGGGGTGCTGGGCCTGGCCTGGTGCTCCGGGGGTAGGCATCATGACACCCAGACCCATTTTCATTAAGACCTTGCTCAGATAGGCCCACTCAACCCGGTGAAAGGCTTTTTCTGAGTCTAGGGATAACAGATAAGCCTCACCCCCGAAAGAGCCACTTCATGCATCAACCTGAGTGACTTCCTAATATTGTCGCTTCCCTTCCTCCCCGGGACGAAACCTACCTGGTCGCCATGCACTAGGGCAGGGAGATGAGTCGCCAACCTATTTGCCAAAAGCTTAGCTAAAATCTTCACATCCATGTTTAGTAATGAAAGTGGGCGGTACGACTGACAACTTCTCTGGTCCTTTCCTTCCTTAGGGATTACAACAATACAGGCCGAAAGCATGGAAGAGGGAATATGCCCCAAGTCCAGAACACCGTTAAACAATTTAGCTAGGATCGGAGCCAAAATACCCCAAAATGTTTTATTGAAAAAAACAGTAAACCCATCCCCCGGGGCCTTACCCGATTTCATAGCACCTATAGTGTCTATCACCTCCTGGGGCGAAATAGGGCTCTCCAAGAGGGTGGCTCTCTCGGAGGACAGAGAGGGAATTGACAAAGCCTCCAGAAAATTATCTATGTCCGCCCCATCTCCCTCATATTCAGATTTGTATAGATTTTCATAATATTTCCGAAATTCGTCCGCAATCGCAGAGTCTTCTCTGCAGAGCTTCCCGTCTGGCAGGGCAATAGCCTCCACTCGCCTACTCTCCCTAAGCTCTCGGAGTCTCCACGCCAGAATTTTGTCGGCTTTTTCACCCCTCTCCATGTACTTCTGCCAGGAGAGCAGCTTATTTCGCCTTGAGCTGCTGGAGCTCTGCCAACTTTCCCGGGAAGATCTGAAACCTCAATTTACCCTTCAGCTGAATATCCTCAATTTTGTCCCTAAGAAGCTTTTCCTCCTTACTCCTCTCTCTCTTCCTCGCCGCCCCCAACCCAAAAAGGACACCCCTGATCGTGACCTTAAAGGCTTCCCAGATCCCCTCCAGGCCCACCTTCTTATCATCATTGAACTCAAAAAATTCTTCAATAGAGGTCAGGACAGTCCGAGCCAACACCTTATCCTTCAACAGGAGGTCATTGCATGTCCACTGCCTCGGCCCTGGAAGAACAATGGGAATCCCTACTTGTACCCTCACCATGTTGTGGTCTGACCACAGAGTCATCTCCACACAAACCTCAGAGATTCTGTTGTAAAGCCCCCTATCGACCAGGACATAGTCAATTCTAGAGAATGACGAATGGGGCTTCGAGAAAAAAGTGAAAAGGGTATCAGGGCCTTCTTGCGCCAAGTGTGAGTCCCAAAGCCCTAATTCGTCGTTGGTGCACTGGAAGGAAGACGTGAAGCGCTGTTGCAGCTGGGAGTCCACCGCCGGGCGGCTGGGCATCCTATCCCCCATGTAATTAAGAACCATGTTAAAATCGCCCCCCACCACTTGCACACCTTCAGTAAAGGTTACAATTTTGAGCTTCAAATCCGACCAAAGGCGATCAGGGGCAACATTTGGTGCATAAATGGAGACCAACGTGACCCTGGTTCCCCTACAGTCACCCTTGACCAATACAAAACGGCCCTCTGGATCGCAGACCTGGGCTCGAAGAAAGAAATGGGCCTTCTGGGAGATCACCATCGCCACCCCCCTCTTCTTGACCTTGGAGGAAGCATGCAAGACTTTGTGTATGGACCTTGCCTTCAAAACAGGTTCAACTCCCTTCACCCAGTGAGTCTCTTGAAGAAATAAAATGTCGAGTTTCAACCTATTGAACTCCTTGACCACCAAAGACCTTTTATATGGGGAATTAAGGCCCTGCACATTTAACGAGCCCAGTGCCAGAGGGAAATCACATTCACCCATTTAAATGAGAAAATGTAGGCATTGGTCCCTGAACGATCAAACTCTCAGAAAAGAACCTTGTCGGATGACTCTCCAAAAATTCCCCCAAGCAAAAACCACAACAGTAGTCAAACCCCCCAAACCATTTGAACCCCGCCCGACCCCCACCCCAAAACCCCCCAGCCCCCACATTACCGAACGCCCGGCCTGACAGCACCATCCAACCACTGCCACACCAAGCCACCATTGGTCGCCTCCACCCGAGCTGCCCATAACTAAAAAATATCACGTCATTCTGAACCCCCTCCACATGCCGCACACAAACCCCCTGCATGCCGCACACAGACCCACCCCCCCATACTCCATGCACCTTCTCAGTGACCACATTTGCCCCTCTTATTTATGCCAGCCTCATCAGGGCATGACGATCACCAAAGAGCCCAAGGGACCCCCAGGACTCCCCACCAAAAAACAGTGTACACCATGAACACCCATGTGCACCACATAGAAAACAGCCTTCTTTAACAAGTTAAGAGGCAGACTGACTCGGAGAGGGTGGTGTCACTCTCCCGAACTTCCTATGACCTTGAGCTCTGCGCCTCTACACATACCGGAAGGGCTTCCTCTGTACGGACTTTTTTCCAGGACCATCTGAAGTGCCTACTCCTTCAGTTGAATCTCCCAAGAGTTTGCCAGTCACCCTTTGTATGTCGGCTTCCGTCACAAGGGAGTACTTATAGCCTTCAACTTCAAATGCGAGAGAAAAGGGATGACCCCATCTGTATCGCACTCCCATAGACTGCAACCATTTAGTCAAGGGGCCACAGAGTTTCCTGCGCGCTAGAGTGAATGCTGACAAGTCCTGATAAATCATTATTTTGGAACTCTCCCAAGCGATGTGCCCCTTCTTCCGGGCCAGGTCCAAGATCTTCTCTTTCTCAGAAAAATAGTGAAACTTTACCAGGACTGATCTCGGGGCGCCAGCACGACCCCCCCCCCCCCCACCTCTATGAGCTCTATCTATTGTCGGCTCATTAGTGTTACCGCCGTCAGTTTACTTATTATTGCTCTGACTGCTCTCACAATGTCAGATTGTGTCTCCCCCTCCTGCTCCGGAATGCCGAAAAATTGCAGGTTGGACCGCCGCTCCCTATTTTCCAAATCATCCAATTTAAGGAAGACCTTCTCCTCCCTTCTCTCAAGCTCCGCCAGGCGCATATCAAAGTGAGTTTCAAAGAGATCCGACGACGTTTGATTAGCCTAAAAAGCTTGGACCTGGTGGTCAAATGCGTCCAACTTCTTGTCCAAGGAGGCCAGTCTCTTCCTAATGTCCGCTCTGAAGCCTCTTATCTCCTCCAATAGAGCCGCCATATTCGGACTCATCGCATGCACCTCCTTAGTTTCCGAATGGGAGGCAGAACCAGAGTCGCTCTTATCCATGCCGAGATCGGGGGAGTGCCGAAACCTCTGCAATGATTGAGACCAGTCCATTAGCAGTGGGGAAACGGTAATGAAAGGCTGTAGCTCCTAGAGGCGGTTGGTAGACAAGGCACAAGAGGCCTCACCGCAAGGCAAATCCCCAGGCAAACACTACAGTAGAGCCCTCGCCCGGACCCAACACCAGCGCTCCAGGAACCGCCTCTCCAGCACCCAGGCCAGACCACAACCCAGCTGAGGCAGGGGTACATCTGGGGCTAGCAGAGCCAGGTGTCGTCGGGCCCCGGAGGAGATCCCCGCCGCATCACCTTAAGCAAAGGGGACCAGGGATCCCAAAGAAACTCTCCTCTCCCTCCGAGAAAAAGCCTGCCTCAAGCCCCCGCCAGAGACCCGGCCCGGGCGAAGGAGCCCACCAGCAAGACTACACCGCGGCGTTGGAGCTTCTCCAAAGCTATGCCAATGGGTGCCGCCACCCCAGACAGCACGGCCCGCACCGGGCCTGCTTCCTCCAGGCCCCGGAGCGACAGCCCGACCGCAGGGTCGCAGGGCACCGCCTCACCACCGTGGGGACCAGCGCTGCTCCCAAGTGTCCGAACGAAACTTGACAGGCTGGCAAGCAAGCCACACTCCAGGGGCAGGACCACCTTCTGGGAGCTCTCACCAGACCTCCGCCGTCACTGTAGAGGACTCCCAGGCACCAGTCCACAGAACTCTAAACTCTCAGAAAACTAATAAGGCCCTCTTTTTATCAGCGAAGAAGTTACCAAAATTCCTGCACAATAAATCCTGTATGCTGTAGCACTCATAACATGCAGTGTCAATTTTGTCTCATACTCAGACATCATTCTTTCCCAAAATGCACTTGATGAAAAATAGTCAGTAGACCTAACTGAGCTACCCAAGTATTTAACCCTGATGTCCCAGGTTCCCCAGCAGAATGTCAGTATGTGCTCAATTGTCTGATCTCTCGGGCCTGTACATTTGGGGCACAACATTCGAGCCCTCTCTGTTAGACCCCATTTGGCCAGAACCAAGCCTGTCTTAGTCAAGTTCAGACATACTCTCAGGAAATTCTGCTTTCCTTTCATATCGGGGAACTTAGTTAGGTACCTTGGAACGTAGCCCTGTTTTTTGCTATACTTGAATAAAGATACAGGAATTGAAGAAGCCCTCACAATGTCTGTAGTTCTGATCCAGTCTCTTATTGTTAGTGCTTTCTTAGCCTTCAAAGGATTAGTGATCAATGTATAATGGTCTTGTTCACAATAGACCAATATCTCTTCTGCTATTTTCTTGAGTTCTTTTAAGGTTAAGGAAGAGTCTGAGTTCAAGTGATCCAAAAGATCTTCATAAAGCGTGTTTGACATTGGCACCATGATGGATCTAAATAAAGAGAGCAGTTTCCAATCTACTAGGCTCTTGAGCGATCTTAAGCCTTGCTCATACCTTAGTATTGCCATCTGCAGACTTTATGGCAGACCTAATACTTGTTTCCAGATGGTGGCTTCTATTTTTTGCCAATCTATGGACCAGAAGCGGTTTAGCCTCGATTCCATAGAGTAACACTGGAACCATTTTTGCCACGTAAAACTTTATTATTGGCAAGATGGAAAATTTGCAATATAGGCTTAAGATCTTCTTCATCTGAGCTATTAACTGTTAACATTTAGTCAATATTTCTGCATACTGTGTCCCAATTGTAGGAACCGCATGCAGAATATATCCAAGGTATACTACTTCCTTGGCAACGGGAATTAACCAACCACATATTTTCCAAGGCAACCTGACTCCCCGAGCACCCTTTTCTCCAAGGCTTCCCTCAATCAGTCTGCCTTTGTGATTCCAGGATGTGTGGGCTTCTTCTTTGGGGTAACTGGTGGGGGCGTAATGTACTTTTCAATTAAATGTTGACTTTTCAGTGCTTGGAGGGGGAGTTTTGCCATGGTCTTGTACGAGTCTAGTCTCTTAGAAAGAATAGATGCTGGACACTTTTGGAAGGCTTCGACGGGCAAAGAATGCTCTAAACTGGTTTCAGCCAAGTTTATGTATCAAGATTCTGTTTACTGCAGCATATAAAAGGGAGGCGAAGAGGCACATGCTGAGTAATCAGGGAAGGTGCTCCAAGAGGGCTGCAGCTGTCCTGTGGCTCAAGATTTGAGGGGGGAACAGAATAAGAAATAGCAGAAAGCACTGATGGCAGAGATCCTTTGCTGGTGACACCGGCTGTTCCAAAGGCTAAGATAATCCTGGTTCCTCATCTTGCATGGAATGGGTGTGGGGTGACAGCTGCACTTGATCTATTGTGAATGGTCTTTCTTTTCTAAACTTTAAACTATGGCCCATGTCCTGATCTTCAGGGTCAACCCACCTTAATCCACAAATGCATTACTCAGCGTCTTCTGCAGGAGAGACAGTGTTCCTAGTAGATCATTAAGATGCTGGAGGGGAAATCGCGACAAATGAAGCCTGGATGTTTAAGGCCTGGGCTCGACTTCTCTGATGCGACGGACTTTGGCTGATATGGACCATTTAGATAAGGGAAAGGATCTGTCTTGGCTCAAGGCGCTACCTGAGGACACTGCCCGGGCTCACTGCTATTCTGTGCCCTTTCTCAGTAGACTTCATCAAGGACGGTCAATCATTTGTAAGGCTCTCGCTCTACAAAGGCGTCTCAGATTGATCCTTTGCCTGACAGGGGGCTAGGTTTGGCTTTCAGCATTCGAACGACCTGTTGCCACCCAGGGCAGTAATGGGGACAAAATTAGTAGCGATTGATTAAAAGGAGGAGTGATAGGGAAAACCCCTGCCAGAAACCAATAAGGAAGCTGGCAATGTTCCAACAGATTGTGAAATAAAAGCAATGCATGCTGCATCCCAAGGGTTTTTGCAACTAGGTCATTATTATCACATACAAAGCTCCATAACAAGACCAGGTGTTCTGTGTGTGCTTCTCAGCAACCCAGATGTGGGTGGAGGCCCTGAAGTAGGAGTTTAGAGCTGTAAGCCGTTAGATGCATTGAGCCGGCAGCCTGATGATTGAGTGATCCTGAAAAGCCTCTCAGAGTAAAGGAATCTCTGTGCATTCTCCTTCAGCTTAAAATGTGCAAAGACTCTGGGTAATGCACAGGAAAGTGTCTATGAACGATCAGATAATGGTCACCACTAATCAATGTCTGATTGCTGTAATCATTTCTGTTTATGTTTCTGTTTTCTCTGGTCTGCACTAGCTTCCTGTGTGAACGCTTTCTCAAGGCCTTACCTATAGGTTACATTTGCCTATTCTGCTAGAAAATATAAATGAAAAGGAACATACTTCTATATGCAGTTGGATGTTTTATGAGATATAAAAAGATTTACATTTTTGATGGTTAAAATCCATGTTTTCTGCAATGATACAGGGAATGCATGGCCATTGATGAAATGCAAACAAGAAAAACTGACCAGATCATAAACATGGAGAAATAAACTAAGCACAAAAGCAATTACTTAATATTTGTTGTGAATGCCCATAGGCCAGTATTTGAACATATGTGATACAGTGGTGCTTACCCTATGCCCAATAAAACAATGAAAGCATTAAATATTAAAGATTAGTACCCGGCGAGGGCGCAATCAGAATGAAAGAGCCATTCCGATTGGCCCTCGCCGAGTCAATACCAGGCCGGGAATCCCTCCGTCGGGATTCCACGGCCTTTGTCACCGGAGGGGGGCGTGGCAGCCCCTCAGCCAATGAGGAGGCTCAAAGCGGGGCCATCCCCGCTCCGAGCCTCCCCGCGGCTGGGAGGCTGCCTTCGCCCCCTGCCGGGGACTCAGTAAGTCTTTTTTTATTTTTATTTTTTATTCCCTTCCCTCCCTCCCACCCACTCCCCCAACTTACCTTCTTGTTCCTGCGTCCCCGGCAGCGGATGAGGGAAGCCTCCACCCGTGTGGGGACTCGGAGCGAGGCCCTCCCCGCTCCGCGTCTACACATGGCTGGAGGCTTCCCTCGTCCCTCTCCGGGGACGCAGGTACGTTTTTTTTTTAATATTTTTTTTTCTTCCCCCATCCCACTCCCGCCCTCCCAACCCCACTTACCTTCTTTTTGATCCTTTTTCGGGAGCGGACGTGCTGGGAACACTTGTGTTCCCAGCGCGCCTGCTCCCGATGGCCGCCATGGAAAGGGAAAACGGACTCCGTTTTCCCTTTCCATGGCGGTGGCCATTTTCTTTGTCATCTTTTTTTTTCTCACGAAATTCTGCAGCGTTTCGGGACAAAAAAAAAGCTTTTAGTGCCCCGGTCACACAGTTTTTGCGGGCCGGGGTACTAATAGATTTATGCCCCTTGCAACGGGGGTATTACCGACTCTGGTAATGCCCCGGGGCCTTCGTTAAGGCCCTCGCTTTGCTCGCGCGTATAACTATGGCCCAGAGGCATTACCTGAGTCGGTAATGCCCCGCCGCTCGGGGTATATTGCTTAATTAAAAAACATGTTCCTACAACCAAGCATTCAACAATTTCCCGAATCTTAACAAATCTGAAAGATACAGATACAGCAGGGTTGTCCAACTCCAGTCCTCGAGGGCTGGGATTCTGACAGGTTTTCGGGATGTCCCTCATTAATATTCATGAAGAAAAATGTGCATACATTTAGAACCATCGTATGCAAATGTATCTCATGAATATTAATGACGTATCCTGAAAACTCGGCACAGATCCAGACCTCGAGGCCTGGAGTTGGACAACCCTGAGATACAGGATGGCAAGGAGTTTCAACACTTCACTGGCACGCATGAAAAAGATCTTCCAAGAGAAGGAGAAAGACTACATTTGGGACTTCCAAGACAAACAAGCCTGCATAAATAGAAAACTGGCATCCAATGAAAGTCTGTCTAGGCTTTACAAATGGTGGTAAAATCCTGTAAAAGATGTTTGCCCCCGAAACTGTACTAGCTGCCGCATGTAAGACTGTCCTCGAAGGGGGCAAGAGTATTTTTCAGAAACCCTACCAAAAAAGCTCCCAAAATCAATCCAGGACAGGATCATCACTTGAACTTAGAGATGAAATTGAATATCAGACAAAAAAGGATTTCAAAGGAAATAGATGACAGTTAGCAACCATCACCAAAGATTTAACACGACGAAGGAAAGAAAGACCAGAATCTATCATAAAACCCAGACACCCAGTAGATGAAACAAACTCAGATGGCGCCCAACGATTGATAGCATCAGATAACCAAGAGCGAATAGCCACAGATGGATTGAAATACGTAAACAGAAGAAACTCTGTTTCGGTTGAATTAAGCTTCAAAAACTGAGAAGCCATCCAGCATTCCATTCCGCAGCGCCCTCAAGCCAGAACAATTTTAAAGAACAACCAGGTATCAGACACATACTAATGGATTGGAATACACCAACCCTTTACCAGAACTTTCAGTGGTACCATGACAAGTTTGATCACTGGGGCACCCCACAGGGCAATGGGAGGAAGCACGATCAGGCCCGACCCACCTCCATTAACTGCGATCGATTGATCAGGAAGGAACGGAGACCACCAAGAACTTGTCTCCTGATACGGCCTCAATGACAAAGGAGGTTTAGGAGCACCCTATGTTCGATTGTGTCGTAATCCACTGAAGGATCCACAAACAACAGTAGACAGGCACTCACGTCGTCCAGTACGCAATGTACATCATCGAACACTGGCAAGGTGGCTGTCCCACTACTATAGCTGGGACGGAAACCAGACTGAAAAGGGACTAAAAGATGACCATCCATCCAGCTATGCAGTTGGTCTGAAAGAACTCTCTCCAAATCTGTACCCAAAAATGGGAGAGATGAAACTGGGTAAAAGTCAGAAAGACCATTAAGCTGCAGGTGATTTTTTTTAATAGCAGAGTAACATTGTCACGCTTAAGGTGCTCGGAAAAATAGCCCTAAGTGAAGGATAAGTTTACTACAGGAGCAAGTAAAAACATTCCTAAAACTTGGAAGCAGTAAGGTCTGTTCTTTAAGAGTGACATTTAAGTAAATTCTAAAAAAATAGAAATAATTCCAGGTGAGAGACGCTTTACTCATCAAATTTTGACTTGTCACAAAGACAATTGGAATATTTTCCTGCATGAATGAAAGTTTGTTCGAAAAAAATCGAAGACATTTCTGATATTTGTCATTAAACATCAAAGGCATATCTGGCAAAGTAGGGTTCTTCAAAACCTTTAAAAAAGGAAAACAATGTTTCAGGTTTCGTCAACGAAGACTCTATGTGCCCAGAATCATGGAATAGTGCGCAGAGATCCAGCAAAGCCTGCGCACCAAGAACAAATATGAGCAAGCCTTCTTGCATCATTTTTTCTGGACGCTCTGTTTGTTCATGGGATTGTTCACGCAGAGTAACCGTATACGCAAGTCAGGCCGGAATGCCCCGACACACCCCCACGCAAAGCAAGAACAGCCTGAAACAGCTACCTTTGCATGCTCCCGGGGTGCATACATGCACCCCTAAAACAGTGTGCGCGGTCCTGCGCAAGCAGGCCTGCATCTTGGGGACCCTGCTCTGGGTCCCCCATAACTGTTATTGGAACCCAGACAACGTGCGTACGATTTATCGTGACTCGGGTAAAGCTCAGAAAATCTGTGTGCAGACCGCCGTAAACCGTTCCTGCACCCCACTACATTGCGTATGCGCTCCCCTAAGTTAGATCGGAACCCTGGCTGCGTACACACACCCCTAAATCTGACACCCAATCTAACCTCTGCCTGGTTAATCCTATGCGCCAGTGTCTGTACGCCTGTCTTTAGGTGGCCGATAGAATGCGGGCTTTGCGTGGCCATTTCCCTGCCTATAAGTTGCATGGTCGGATCCATGAATACGTATCATTCCGCTTAATATTGGGCGTGCAATGGACTCCCTGCGGGCCATCCTTTGTAACGTCCACATTTTCCCTTGTTCTTCCTCATTTTACGAGTGCCGCTCCCCTCCCTGTCGTCTGTGCAAACCACACCCACCCACATCGTGGTGTCTCGCATAAGGCACTCGGCTGCTTGCAGAGATGTGTCTAGCCTGCGCAAAGTCCCTGCAAAGTACAATAAAGAATTTTGCAACCAGTTTGGTGCGCAGTATCTCTCTTTAACGTGCAAATAATGTCATGAATCAGGCCCTATAAGATTATCATTACAGAACTTTTATGCTTTGCGAATAGGGCTAAAGTAAGAAGTGCGTACATTCTTCGAAAGTGCTACATTATTATTGGTCAGAATACCTGGTCACTGGCTCTCCAGGCAACAGAGTAATAGTGTGAACATCCTTTGATTGCAGTTGTGCAATCGATTCATTGGCATTAGAAACACCTGGGCTAAAATGATTAAACACATCCTTAACTGAAACATAGCCAGTGGGTTTACCTTGCACAATGCTGCAAGAAATGAATAACTTGGAACAGCATGGCACAAAATGCCACAAACTGCAAGTTGAGATCAAGGCAAGGCAATACAATGGTCAGACCAGTCTACATTTTTGGTTGCCTATGAAATTTTAAAGTTTGATGAACTGACAACCCAATCTATGATGATTCCCTTTACACGAGCAGATACAAAAAACAATGTTGTCAAAGATTCAAAGAGTAAAAAAATTGAAAAAGAGTTTTAAAAAAAATCTGTCCCAAGAAACTAAATTGCCAGAGGAAAATCCTTCCAATGAACATTGATGTATCAAGTGCCCAAGTCATAAGATCCATCAATTCAGCCACAAAAGCAATCCCATCCCCAGGAGGGGTGGCATATTTGTTTATTTATTTATTTAGACATTTGTATAGTGCGCCAAGCCCGGAGGCCTCTATGTGCTTTACGTAATAGACACAAACAGTTGAGTAGCATGAGCAAGGCCTTTCATACTAACAAGGCCATATGGAGATGTTGCCACAAAGACGGAGAACAAGCTAAATGTCATTGGATAATCGCAACGCCTCCGCCACGCTTTCCTTCCCTATCACACGGCATCATTGGGAACTCTCTAGGCATGAGAACATCCAGAATGGGCCTGCACACAAGCAAAATCAACAACACAAGGTGCGGTAGCATCAGAACAAAAATGGCAGCATGCACAACTGCAGACTGTGCATTCAATCAAAGACTATTTATCGGAACCCTTTCATAGCAATTTCAAGCAGGGCACCCACACAGCTTTAAGATGCATCCGATCCGCCTCCTCGCTTCTACAGATCAGGAAGGAGCTCAAGACGCTCCTCTTCAAGGAATGGTTCCTCCCTCACACTTAGGTCCGTACCCCATCCATTCCCCAACCTACCGGAGACTTGGTGATCTGATCCCCACTGCCTCCTCCCCTGGTTACTTGTAGATCCATTACTGACTATTGCCCTCCCTCCTCTGTTAGATCCTCACTCCCTTGTTTCTCTGCTCTCCAACCTTATTCTTCGACCAATGACTGTAAAGTGCTCTGTTGCTTCCTGAAGCTAGGTCAGCGCTCCATAAATACCCTAAAAAGGATAAAATGATATATAAGCAGACTGTCCCTACTCATGGCACCAAGCTCCTTCCACTTAGGTACATCCTGTGTGTGGTCAGGGAAAGAGCATGGGTGTCCACATAGGTCCATACCATCCCTTCACCTACATTACCGTACGGTTACAGGTCATTTGGTTGAAAATAAATGGTCGACAGGACAAATGGTCGACGCAATTTGGTCGAACGACAAATGGTAGAATTTTTTTTTTTTGTATTTTCAATTTTTTTTTTGGGGGGGGGTCCCCCCAACCCCCTTTTTTTACCTAAATGAAAACCTGAAAAATATATATATAAATTTTAAAAAAAATTCGACCATTTGTCTTTCGACCAAATTGCGTCGACCATTTGTCTGTCGACCAAATGACTGGACAGCTTACCGTGCATCACAAAGAGCTCTGTTCTTGAACTTCTTTAAGGCTTATCATTGTGGGAAAAAATCAAATGTTCATTTTGCAAGATCCTGATAACCCTATGTCCCTCCAAAGCCCTTTGCAAACTGGGCTTAGTACATGTACGATGTTACGATTCAGTATTTTCACACGCATTGAGAATATTTGCATACGTCCTTTGAAGCCGCTGCCTTTCTCCTAGAGATTACATTGGGTACAGGCCATATGCGGTTCTTGCGCAATTTCCCAAGAAAGAACTGTTATGAATGAGCTGTTATGTACTTAGCATTCTTACTCAAGATTTCCTTTGACTCCTTAGGGTAAGTCGCGGTGTAATCAGCCCGCTGGATCTGAGGCAGCTTATCCCAATGATTAGCAGCTGGAACAGCCAATTCGTTGTGGTGATGACGAAGGTCAGGTTTCTCTGCGTGGGCTCTGGCGGCTTCTTCCTGGACCTATTGTTCGGCCTCCATGTAGTTGTGACCTGGATTGGGGAACGGCAGATGAACATTGATTGTCACTACCTTGAGGAGGGCATTCTGGTACTACAAGCGAGCGTGGGGGTGCCATGATCAAGCTTAAACACTCTTAATGTATGTGCCAGGATGTTTCTGTGATAATAATGTGGGGAAGCAGTAATGTCCAAGCTATTGGATCTCAAGTCATTTGGTATAGTAACATTTATCATTTGTTGTCCTGCTCCTTTGGATCTTACACATTTACTGGTTTCATTGTACAGTCTCATTTCTTGTTCTTTTTAATATGTTTGCACAATTTGTATAAAGTAAAGGTGAAGGTTAAATTAAAAGAAGGAAACAAAAATGAAAACCGCTTCAGGATCGGAGGAAGGACTTGGGGTTGAATAATCTACATGCATAATGATATGATATGATATGATATGGCATTTATTACGCGCCTACACACAAGTGTTTCAAGACGCGGCGAGGGAAGGGAGGGGAAACAGAGGGAAGACAGAGACAACGATCCTACTAGGCCAGGTGACATTAAGATAAGAAGAAAGAGAATAAAGAGATCGAACACCAACTCGTTGCTTGGAGAAGCGACTGACCCTGAGGGAGTTGGAGGCAGATGAGTGAAGATCTTGAGACGTAAGATATTCATGAACGGAGAGTTGAAGGTATTGAGGCCCCAGAACTAAGCAGAGGGTTTTGAACTTAATCCTCGCAACCACTGGCCACTGCATAAAAACCGCAAACTTGAGCTGTTTGGTACTGATACCTCCTAAGAACTTATAGAAATTAGTCTGGTCGCCCTTTGATGTACATAGTCTGGGCGCCCTTTGATGTACATAGTCTGGGCGCCCTTTGATGTACGGGTACTAGTGTAACCTCTCTTTGACCTTGATGGTCTCGGGGACCAGGTATGTCTCTCACTGGGTAATGTAACAAGAGAGGGGTAGGGGCTGTGACCCACAGTGGCTTAATGTGCCTACCCCCTATCCTTGCAGACACCCCTCTAACATCTAAACTATACAGAGCAATAAAGGACATGTAATGAATACATTGAGAAGTAGCGAAACAAGTAACAGATGAGTCCAGGAATGCAAACAGGAAGGGAAATCCTGATAAGGCACTTCATGTGGGCAAATGCAAGAGCAACTAACATAGGGGATCGTAGATCAGCCTAAGCGTGCCACAAGCACCTCCCCAAATGCCCATGCAAAGCTAGAACCAGCTCTGCCCCCTTGCAACCAAGCACTCAGAGGGGCAGGGGATGTAGGGCACGAGCGTTAGGAGTGCAATGTGCAAATTAATATGCAAAAGAAGTGTGTTTCAACTGCAGCCTGTGACACAGAGTTAAAGGTCAAAATAGGAACACCCAATAGGAGGATAGCTCAGGGGCAACGCCTTGCCTTGGAAGCAAGACCACTCGAAGCAACACGAGTATTAAGCGTTATGAATAACCCATTATATATATATTTATGTAATCACTGCCATGCTTATAATTCCATCTTCAATGCCAAATCTGAATCATACAACCGTCGAATATTAGACTCAAAGTGCCACTCAAGAGAACTCTTCTCTATCTTTAAAGAGCTCACAGTGCCTCCCACTTCCCCTGACGAGATCATTAAGGATGAAGGCTGGTGCAACAGTATCCAAGCCGCCATGCTCAACAAAATAGACCTCCTACAAAACAAAATCCGTGACCACTACAATACCTTGCCGAAACAGAGTCGGCACTTAGATTCCCAATCGCCTAGCAAAACCACTAACATCCCCAAATTTGCATTTAAAGAAGTTTCAGAACTAGAAGTCCTGGACATACTGAAACATTTGAAACCATCGACTTGCAAAGCCGATACATGCCCCCCTAAGTTAATCAAGGACTGCGCTGAACCACTTGCCCCAATCATTACCGCATTCATTAATTCCTCATTCAAGACTTGTTCTGTCCCAGACAGTCTTAAAGAAGCTTGGGTGCGCCCACTTCTAAAAAAGCCCACTCTCGACCCCACGGTGCCTAACAACTACAGACCTATAACAACAGTCCCCTTCCTTCTCAAGATTCTAGATAAAGTGGCACACAGCCAAATCCAACTATACCTCGAATCTAACTCCATCCTAGGTACCAGACAGTCAGGCTTCCGCAAAGGTCATGGAACAGAGACTGCTCTGCTGGACCTTAAAAACCAAATAACCAAGATATTGGACTTAGGTAAACCCGCCCTTTTACTTCTCCTCGACCTCTCTGCGGCATTCGACCTAGTGGACCACAAGACCCTCACCTCACACCTCTCCCACTCCGCACATTTCTCTGACCAAGCCACCTCCTGGATAACATCATTTCTTGAAGGGAGGGCCATGAAAGTCTTTTCAAACACTTCTAGCTCAACACCATCCATAATACACTGCGGTGTCCCTCAAGGCTCTTGTACAGCACCTACGCTTTACAATTTATTCACTAAGCCCCTATTCGAGAAACTTGATGCACTTGGGATTGCCTACACCAATTACGCTGACGACACCCAAGTGCTCCTCCCTCTAACAGGCTCATACCACAAAGACGCCCTAGCTCTAAAACTCACTTACGCCACCATTCAAGCCTGGATGGCCACTAACGGCCTATGTCTTAACGGGGATAAGACTGAAATCCTTATCCTCGGCCAAAAATCCACACTGGCCAGGCTAGATAGTTGCTATGCCAATTTCAACATCGACAACTGCACTATCCCAGTCCTATCTTCTGTGAAAACGCTAGGGGTCTACATTGATGCAACCCTGTCCATGGACAAACAAGTTAGTGCCATTGTCTCTGCATCTGCACTAAGCACTAAACTCATCAACGCCATCAAACCATTCCTCTCCAAAGAAAACTGCCTTTCAATAGCAAGAGCTACCATAGGCGCTAAACTTGACTATTGCAATGCACTCCTAGCCGGCACCTCTGAAAAAAACCTAAACAAACTTCAGGTCACCCAAAATAACGCTCTAAGAGCAGTCTTAAACATCTCCAAAAGGGACCACATCACACTGGCAAGACAATCAGTTCACTGGCTCCCTGTCAAAGAACGCATCACCTTCAAGGTACTGACTACTACCCACAAATGTATCCACCACACTGCACCATCATATCTCTCAGACACCATCCTCAGACCGACCTCATCCAGACCTACCAGACTGTGCTACACTAACCAACTCACTGTACCACGCATCAACAAGATTACAGCAGGAGGGCAGGGTTTCCCCTACATAGCACCAAAACTTTGGAACAATCTCCCCCACGTTCTAAGAGCAGAAGGCTCCCTCACAGCGTTTAGAAAAAAACTCAAAACCTCTCTCTTTAACTAAATTTCCTCTACCTACAGCCAATCAGGCACACATTGCTAAATATTGCTACTGCCCAAACTTGTATGCCTGTATGCCTCTATGCTGTAACTAAGACGCGCTTTTCCTGTAACCAGCGCTATTCTGTAACCAGCGCCACGATGCCTCAGGGCTGATTCTGTGCGCTTAACAAATACGAATAAATAAATAAATAAATAAATAAACATAACCCTTCACACCCTTCCTTGTACACTTTGGCTGACAATCCTTCTCCCACTTGGTGCCAGCTAAACAGAACCACTTGGCAATTCTGTCAGTTTCAAGGGTTCTCTGTTTTGTCCTGAAGAGGTTTCCCCCGGATTTTCTTCTTTGAACCGACTAGTCTGGGTTCTCGGTTCTACACTTGTTGTCAGTTTCCCTGTTGATCGTACAACTTGCAACGGTAATCAGGGTCACCTGAGGTATATTAATAACAATATTTGCCTAGCTGCAAGTCAGGATACATACCATAAAAAAAGATATTGCAAGGAAATTAATTGGTTCATGATGTTTACACCTTGTCATTCTGGGAGTTGTGCAGGTCGGGAGCCAATCAGAGAAGTGCACTGAAGTGACCATTCTTACCAGCGATCCGTGTGAGGGAGGGGTCGTTTCTGGAGATCCTGGGTACCCCTTTCCCTCCAGTTCCATCCAACTCCCCCAAAACGATTTGCCTGCTCCAATTTGCTAGTCACTGCAACCATTTCGGGCTGCATCACAGACAGTGAAAACACATTGGCCCTCATTACGACCCTGGCGGAAAGGGGTTTACGCCGGCGTAAACCATGGCGCACCTTTCCGCCTGACTACGAGTTCCCGTAGCGCCATGGTGATTTTTACGCCTGCTTTTTGCAGGTGGAAAAATCCATGGCGCTACGGGACCTTGTAGTTAATTACGCCACCGTAATTTACGGTGGCGTAATTAACGCCTTCCCCACTCCCATTATACCCTATGGGGCAAAAATGGGAATGGGGAAGGGTAAATGGGGATTGGGGACTTACCGCCCCGCCAAGGTCGGAATGGGGCGGTAAGTCCGCCAACCACCATGGCGGAGTTGGCAGCTTAGCGCCATGGACCATGGTGCAAATAGCACCATGGATCTCCGCCAAGGTCGTAATGAGGGCCATTGATATCTTGAATGAGGGTGTGCTGTGTTTCTATGGTAACCAGTAGCCACATAGGTACTCCCTCGGCGTGGCGAGTGCCTTGTATTTGGTGACATACACTGGCATTGCGTGTGTCTGGCAGGAATGCTGTCATCACACAGAGGGCACATTGTCTGCATGGAGGCAGGAGAGGGGGATACGGGTAGACTTTGAGCGCAGTGCTGGGGCTTTGGCACATCTGGATAATTATTAGTGTCTGTGCAGGCTGTAACAAATGTGTGGGCTCAGAGAGCTATCTACCAATCAACGGCCGTCCCACAAAATTAAACATCGACTTTTTGCTCTGAGAAGGAACAGGCCATTGGTTTTCATCGTGCCCCCTTCCAAGAAGGTAGGATATTTTGAGGCAAAACGTGTCTATTCTCAGTAAAAGAAACTATTAAAAAAGATTTTTTGAAATGTATTTTTTATTTTAGTGCTTATGACAAATTCATTTTGTCTCTTGCACTTATATAGAAAAAAACATTACAATCATAATCAATAACAATTCAAACATGACATTACCTATCCACCACAGTATACAATTTACATTTCATAGAATGCAATTATCACTCAATTACACAAGCCAATATTTGCACTCGTTCATGATCCTGAAGGAAACAGGAGAAAATAAAAATAAAAGGAGAGGTCAAGGAGAGGTCAAATGAAATTATTAAATTGTACTAACATTTCCAGTCAGTCAACACAAGGTTTATTTGGTGGTTTACCATACAAGCATATTAATACAGGATACCATATCAAATTATTCCAAGAAATTAAAAAATAACTGCAAATGGTCTAACAGTAACATGTGCAACAGGGGCCTTTAGGAGCTTTCTATAATAAAATCCCAGCAAATCAGAAAAGAGTAAACCGATTCACATAATATGGTGCAAATGCAGAAGGGAAATACATCTTGTCCACGGGGTGTAAAACATGTCCTGGTATTATTTCCATCACCTAGACCCCATCCTCCACTTAACACCAAGCCCCCCTCCATACCAGATCCCAGATAGCGCCCAAATTAGACCCACTCAGACCGCCTGATCCACGCCCAGTGTAGATATATAGAGACACAAAAGGCACCATTTAAACCACTAGATATATAGAGACACAAAAGGCACCATTTAAACCACTAGATATATAGAGACACAAAAGGCACCATTTAAACCACTAGATATATAGAGACACAAAAGGCACCATTTAAATCACTAGATATATAGAGACACAAAAGGCACCATTTAAACCACTAGATATATAGAGACACAAAAGGCACCATTTAAACCACTAGATATATAGAGACACAAAAGGCACCATTTAAACCACTAGATATATAGAGACACAAAAGGCACCATTTAAACCACTAGATATATAGAGACACAAAAGACACCATTTAAACCACTAGATATATAGAGACACAAAAGGCACCATTTAAATCACTAGTGCTTATACAGAATTCCAGGTCCCTCAATCCCAAATCCCTACAGTAGGAAATGGATGGGCGTTGTATTCCAGGCCCCACAGATTTGACACGTGGATCCATTAGGGTGTTTGCATTTCGCTATGAGGGGCGCCCCTCTCAAGGGAGCAGTGGCAAGCTTGACCTAAAGGGCACGTGCCTAGCCGGGATGTAGAACCTCTAGGTATGATTCAAAGGCCAGGACTTGCTTCATTCTTATATACAGACGCCCAGTGCTTGGAGCCATACAACCTTCTACCCAGTGGCGACCCCAGACATTTTTCATAGGGGTGGCCTGATGAGGTCAGAGGGGAGGCACACCAAAACAAACATATAACCGAATTCCCCCAGTGGGCCGAGCGAGGCAGCGTTTTTAGAAGGGTGGCCGTGGCCCTCCTTGGCCACCCATTGGTGGCGCAACCACCCAGCATTGTGTTTCCTCTGTACTAGCACTCTTGCTTATTTCCTTGGATCTTAAATTTATAGCCCCACTGCATTCACAGAATGAGCCGGATGCAACCTGGTTAGCTGGGTACGCACGCGCTAGAGCCAAGGAAGCGATCTTGATCCCTCAGATTCAATAAGTGTGGCAATGCATTTGTGAATCTGATTAAATCTGGATTCGTCCAAATTCGGGCCCAGTACATTAGAGGTTTCAAACTGATGGATACAGCAATGGGGCAGTGGTTACATTCCCAGTGTGAGCCAGCAGCCGGAGCGCCTGGGGGCTGCAGAAGCAGGGATTTAATACACGTGTTCTCTGATACACTTAATGAAGGAGCTTTGGGATTGGCCTCCTATCTCGCCTCCCTGTAGAATCCCCCCAAGTATCTGGTGCTATCTGACATCCCAGAACCAGGGGTTGACTCAAATACTTCCCCTCTATCAACCTCCAGAAGCAGCCTGCACCCCCTGCTTTGCATGCATCCAGCAGACCATCCATCTACTGTTAACATAAGAGGTCTCTTTCTGCTGAATTATGTTTTTTCCGTAAGGATCTTATAGACCGCACTTCGATGGGGGATCCGTTCCTCAGGTGTAGCACCAGTCTTTCTTTGGCTAGTGTGCAGTCTTCATCATACCATCCCTGCTTCGCTAAAGAGACCTCTTAAACCTTTCATGTTCATTTGGTGAAAAAGGGCAATCATTTTTCCGTCATCCCTTTTTAGGATGACCAGTCATCCCAAGTTTCCCCGGTACAGTCCCGGGGAATTTTTCAAAACCTGTTCTGAGTTTGCAAGGGTGGGTGGCTACAGTCCCGTTTTTTTCCTCCCCTTCCCCACTGTTCTCCTCCAATGAGAGGAGTGTGCCTGTGAGTGTGCCTGTGAGCACACCCCCGACCAAACCCCCCCCCCCCGCAGCAGGCCAGCGACATAAAAGTAGGACTACAGTTTTATTTGTATTTACTTTAGTCCTACTTTTATTTCTATGGCTAGTCCAGTTTTTTAAAATAAAAATCTAGTCGCCCTATCCATAATACACTGATCAGTTCTTTGCATATTGTGGCTATGTTGGTTTCTATTGCTCCGTAGACGTTAGGTTGGAAGCTCACTTCACACTTTCTTGCATGGCCAGCCAGGACAACCGGAGTGGTACTTGTCAAGTTCTACCCATGGGTGCTGCCGCTGCCCTCCCAGCAGTGTACTGCGGATTGGTTTGTGGTCGCTTTCATGACCATTTAAAACCTCCAGGCTAACCACAATATCCCAATCCCTTGCACTTTTGAGCATATAGTCAATCTCTGAGGATCCACCATGGCCAACAAAAGTATTTTCTGCAGGTCGGTCTGGTTTAATCCTACCAATGCGGGCTCTCAAGTTGGCTTCATAAAAGATGCATGCTGCCTCAATCGCATGTGCATGTGTTCTAGGTGGTCGCACGCTCTCAAGTGATGGTATACCCCATGCATAATCCTGGTCCTCCTACGAGCAGCCAAGGTCTACCAGGGGCTTTCATTGAAGGTTTACATCGCCCATCGCCAACACTGGGGGTGGATCCCTTCCCTGTTGTTCACACTCTTGGATAATCTCTAGCATTTTACGCAAGCTCCCCAGAGGTGCTGTACCATATGGGCGGTTATAGAAATGAATAATTACCATCAACCTGCCCTCCTGTGTGTTAGCTTCCAAACACTGCAAGTCTGTGGATCCAGTTGGTCGATGAGTTAGAGACCAATTTAGGCGGGGTCCTATCCAGGTCAACAGCCCACCTCTGAGCACCCCCTAATACCTTTTACAGCCGGTATCATACACATGCAGAAGCCTTGCATTTCATTACACTCCATAGCCCATGTTTCCTGGAGGCAAACAAGGTCATGATCATGAACGAGGTTAATCGAGGAGGGATCCTCGACATGCTTATGAACGCCAGCAACATTCCAGGGCAGAATGTTGTATCTGGTGGGAGGCGGTGGCATTGGGGTCGATACAGGTGTTGGGCGTATTGATTTCATTGATGATGATCACGTGTCCGCCTCATTGATGATGATCATGTGTCCGCCTCATTGATGATGATCACGTGTCCGCCCGAGCAGCTGCTTCCTGCTTCGCCTGATTGCTTGGGGAAGGCTGTCGCGGTCTCCATGATGGTCAGTGTCGGCCCGTCAACTCGGAACGAATCCAACCAGCAGTATCCACACCCGCGCATGTGCACAGGTATTACTAAACAAAAGACCTGTTTTATTTATTCGTACCCATGCACATGGATATTCATACCTATGCACAGAATAATGCAGAGACTGCCACAGCCTTCATTACGTAATAAGGTGGTTGCTACAAACCACAAGGGTTACGCCCACAGCGGCCCATGCTCCAGCCGTCCACTAATCTGAGCACAACTTTTTTTTTTTAAAACTCTTTATTGATTTTTAATAACATTACAAAAAACAAACAAAACATATAACATTTAACCAATAACATAACTGGCCGTATGGCACTTGGCATAGATGTCCTTTCACGTTTTCGCCTCAGAGTGGGTGGGGGATCAAGTCTTTTGGACCACCTCATTTCTCATGGCCGTTTTAGTGTTTACTTTTCACGCCTTCCTGTTCTGGGGGCTTATCGAATTACTGTCCTTCACTGTTGCTCCCCCCCTCCCAGATTTTCTTCTTCACTGTCTTCTCTTTGTTCAAATAAATTCTGCATCAGAGAGTTCCATGCCATCATTCTCTGTCCCGTTTCCCCCACTCCTTTCTGTACCGCCTTTATCCACACTGCTGTCTCTGTCATTGCCCATTTCTTAAAGTCCGCCCACCATGGATCTATTTTTGGGCCCTCCCTTGAGTTCCACGCCATTGCTATCCGCCGTTTAGCTAATATGCATAGTAGGTCTGTCATTTTAGCCAGGTGCGCCCTGTGTTTGCCTCCTCTTGGGAAGAGACCCAGCAAGTACAGTTCAGGATTCTCTTCTTGTATTCGGAGTCCACTACTGGCCACTCTCTGTCTAATTTCGGCCCAAAAGACCTGTATCACTGGGCAGGTCCAGAACATGTGTATCATGTCTGCTTGCTCTTCCGGGCAACGGGGGCATGTGCGGGTGCCTCCCGGCATCATTGCGTTCATTCTCTTAGGCGTGAGGTATGCCCTATGCGTGACGTATAGTTGTGCTTGTCTGAACCGTGCGTTCCTTGATACCTTCTTTGGGTATTTCAGCACCCTGGACCATTCCTCATCACCAAGGGGTCTCCCGAGTTCCTCTTCCCAGTTCTCTCTGGTGCGTTGCACTTGCGAATTGTTAGCTTTTAGCATTTGTTCATACAATCTGGAGGTCGTGTGTCCCCCTTCTGATATGTCGTACCATGCATCCAACTCCCCTTCCATGTCCTCTTGGTCTGGCCACTCTGGCCACCTCTTCTTGATTGTTAGTATTATCCTGTTATATAGGATGAATTGACCTTCGTGTATGTCACAGTCCTCCACCATGTCCTGGAATTCTGCCCACTGCTCGTCTTTCCCCAAGTCTCCAATTTGTGCTGCACCCTTCGCTTCCCATTGGGATCTGTATATTGCAAGTGTGTTGGGATCTGTGCCTACTAATCCCGCTAGTGGGATCTGAGCTGAACAAGGGTCCTTGATCTTCTGTAGTCTCCACGCCCTCGCCCACAATGCCATTGTGAGCTTCAGCATGTTTGGTAGGGTCTTGAGCAGGGATTTGTCAAGCCATGGGACTTCACGTAGATAGTAGGATTTCAGTGCTGGTTGGAGAAGTGTTTTATCTATTGATTCGTCTTCTCCCAGGCATTTAACCACAAATTGCAGTTGCCCTGCTAAATAGTACTTTTTTTAAAATCGGGCAGCCTGATGCCCCCCTCCTCGTACTCTCTCTGTAAGGTTGTCATGGCGATTTTGCACCTCCCCACAGGAACCCCCGTGTTATTGTGTTCAGTTTCTTAAAGAAGGCTCTGGGTATGGCGTGCAGAATATTTGTGAAGTAATATAGCAATCTTGGAAGCACCACCATTTTCAGAATGGCCGCTCTACCCATCATCCCCAGTGGGAGTGTCCCCCAGAAGCACATGGCCTTTTGTATTTTATCTAGGGCTGCTAGTGTGTTGCGTTCATGTGACTCTACAGTGTTGTGGTGTATTTCGATTCCTAGATACCGGAAGGAGTGCAGCGCCCACTCCAGACCCATGTCTGGGAGTTCATCCCGGGGCACTCGTTTTAATTCGGCCAGGGGGAAGAGGACAGATTTCTCTTTATTGATGGCAATCCCTGAGAGTCTAGTGTAGGCTTCCGCCACCTCTAAGAGGCAGGGTAGGTTGACGCGCGGATTGTCCACAAAGAGGAGGATGTCTACTGCATACAGTGAGACCTGGTGTACCACTCCATCTATATCTATTCCTGTGTCCTCGTATTCTGCCCTGAGGAACACAGCCCACGGCTCCAGGGCCAATATGTATAACATCGGTGATAGAGGGCAGCCCTGCTTGGTTCCCCTGTATATTCTCCATGCTTTCGCGATCTGTCTCCCTGTTTTCACACTTGCCCTGGGGTCTTTGTGTAGCAATCTAATCCATCTAAGAAACCCTTCTCCCATGCCAAAGTGGGCCAAGACACTCAGCAGCCACTTCCAGCTAACTGAATCGAATGCTTTGACGGCGTCTAATGACACTACCGCACATTCGCCCTGTCTCTGGTTTGTCTGTTCTATAACATAATGTAGTCTGCGGAGGTTCCATGACGTGTTGCGCCCTGGGACATAGCCCGTTTGGTCTGAGTGGATCAGTGTGGGTAGCACTAATTTCAGGCGGTTCGCTAAGACCGCTGTGAGTATCTTGACGTCTTGGTTGATAAGGGAAATTGGTCTATATGATGCACACTCCCCTGGGGGTTTTCCGGGCTTGAGGATCGGCACAATTGTCGTTTCCGACATGCTGTCTGGCAGTTGCGATTCCTCATATGCTTCCTGGTATGTTTCTAACAACTTCGGGGCGATAGTGCTCTTGTATGTCTTATAAAACTCCCCCGGAAGTCCATCGGGGCCCGGGGATTTGCCTGAAGGGAGCTCGGAGATCACGTCTCTATTTCTTCTACTGTAATAGGAGCATCTAATAGATGGGCTTGTTCTGCCGTTAGTTTCGGTAATCTTATCTCTGCTAGGGCATCCGGAATGTCTTCCGGTTCCACTTCCGGGTTAGGGGCGTAAAGTTTCTCGTAGAAATCAGCGAATAGGGTGTTTATGTGTTCTTGGTTCCTGACCTCTGCCCCCGTTTCGTCTATTAGTACTGCTATGGGGTCTTTTTTGTTTTCTTGCTTAGTGAGCCATGCTAGGAGCCTGCTCGGTTTGTCTCCCTCTGCGTGCAGCCTCTGTAAGTATTTCCCGTAATTTAGCTTCCCCAGTTTCTCCCAGAGTTCCATACATCTTGCCCTTAGCGCTAGGAGTACCCTGGGTTCTTCACCCGCCCTTTCTGCCCTTCTTTCATCCCCCTTAATTTCTCTTTCTAGTTTGTCCAGTTCTCTCATAATGGCTACTTTCAGCCCTCCTGTCTTCCCAATCGCCGCCCCCCTTATCACCACCTTAAACGCGTCCCAGAGCGTGGCACTACTTCCCACACTCCCCTCATTGTGTTCGAAGTAGTCATCTATCGCCACTTGCAAATGTTCCTCCAATTCGCTGTCCCCCAGTGCCTCCGCTCGGAGACGCCATGTCGGAATTGGGGTTCTCCTAAGGGTATACGCCCATGTTGCTAGTATCGGGGCGTGGTCTGAGAGTGTGCGTGCCTTAATATCAATGACTGTAAATTCTATTAGAGATTCGACACCCGTAAATAGGTAATCTATTCGTGTGAATATTCCGTGGGGTGCGCTATAGTGTGTGTACCCCCTCCCGCCTCCATGTATCTGTCTCCAGATGTCCACCAGCTGCAGTTGTGCAAGGGTTTCTGGAGCTCCCTGGCAGGGGGAGCTGGTTTTCTGTACTTGTCATCTGATCTGTCGAGGAGTGGGTTCAAAGTACAATTAAAGTCTCCTGCCCAGATGAGCGTAGCTTCCCTATATTGGGCCAATTTGGGCGCTATGTTTCTGAAGAATTACGTTGAGTCATGATTCGGAGTGTAGGTATTGATCAAGCATACCTCTTTATTTTGTAGCATACCATGCACTAGCACAAGTCTTCCCTCGGTGTCACTTTCTTGTTTTATTAGCTGGAACGGTACTCCTGGCGCAAACCATATTAGCGCTCCCCTTGCATAGTTCGAATACGTGGTGCTATAAACTTGTCCTCCCCATTTCTTGCTCATTTTGGCTTGTTTTTCTGATATCAAGGGCGTCTCCTGGAGCATTGCTATTTTGACTTTCAGTCTGTTTAACCAGGCATACACTCTGAGCCTTTTAACATACGCATTGAGGTCTCGCACATTCCAGGTTGCTATTGTTATCTCGTCAGGGTCCATGTGTGCTGTGCTTGTTTCGGCTCTGTCGTCCCATAGCCTTCGTTTTGTGCACTGCTCTGCTTATCTTTCTTCCTTCTAGATCTCGGGGTCTTCCTCTCCTCTCCAGGGCCAACCCGCCTTTGCATCCGAGGTAACTTCCCATGATTTGTTGCTGTGTGCCTTCTTGTTCCCCACCCTCCCGGGCCATTCTGTGATCTCTGAAATTGGCTCTCCGATCGGTAGTGCCATGTGCCAGTCATACTTACTGCTAACCAATACAAAAACCATAACCTTTAAACTAACGCCCAGCCGCCCTACCCCTGCTCCGGCTTCGCCGCTTCTCTCGCTCTGTCCACCGAGGTGGGGCTGGCTTGCCGCAGCGTGATGCTTCCAAACTAGCATCCTAACTTGTTGAACTTTCTTCTTCAGGGGGGTGGTTTCTTGTGCAATTCTGCTGGAATGGGGCAAGTAGCTCCTCCGTCTTGTGCATCTGGCACGGTCACGTTTCTATATGTTGACGTCTTATTTTTTGGGCTAACGCTTCTTTTGTTTTCAGCGAGGATGATTCTCGTTGTTATTTCGGTTCCTTCGACTTTGCGGGGGGAAGCCCGGCTGATCCATCCATGTGTGGACCTCTTCGGTCGAGTCGAAGAAACGTGATTTCCCTTGGTGTATTACTTTAAGTTTGGCTGAGTATAGGAGCATGTATCTTACTCCAGCTGTCCTGAGGCGCTCTTTAGTTGGGCCAAATTTCGTCCTTTGCTTTTGAACCATCGCTGTATAGTCTGGGTAGATTGTGATCTTGGAGGAGCCCTTCTCAATCACTCCCCCCTCTCTTGAGAACGATAATATTTTCTCTCTGTCCTTGAAATTCATAATCCTGGCAATCATCGCTCTTGGAGGGGCACCGGGTTGTGGTCTTTTGGTCAATGCCCTGTGTGCCCTCTCCACCGTGAAGCCCTGGGACAGTTTTCCGGCACCAATCTCTTGGAGTAGCATAGTCTCAACATATTCTGTGGGGTCTCTACCCTCTTCGCCCTCCGGAAGTCCGAGTATACGGATGTTATTCCTGCATGCCCTTCCTTCCCCATCTTCTGCCCTTTGTTCGAGGATCTTGATCTTCTGTATTAACTCCGACATTTGCGTTTGTGCGACTGCATCGTCCGTGGTGTTTTGTTGCACTTGCTGTTCTGTTGTCGTTACCCTATCCGTCAGATTTCTGGCGTCCTGGTGGAGAAGGCCTACATCTACCATGACGGTGCCGGGTTTGTTTTCTAAGGACACCTTGAGCGTGCCTATTGCTGTGTCCATTTTGTCCTCGAGGGATGTTTGCAGGGCCGCTATGGCTTCTAGGATCGGTCTATCATTTATGTCTCCCAGCCGTTGTATTGTGCTTGAGGAGGCCATTGCTGCGTCGGGCTGAACAGATTGCGTGTTCCCGGGGGTTTTGGTGAAGGTTTCTATGCTGGTTTGCTTTGATTTACTTTCCGTTTTCCGGTTCGACATTCTTTTTGGGGTCCAATTGAATGCTGCGTAATGGTCAATGGATCTAGGTCCGGTCCGCTGTTAGTTGATAGGTGTCCCGGGCTTATTTCCCAGGTCTCCGGCCGTGGGCTTTGTCGTTCGTGTGTCCCAATGTACTTTCCTCCTTCTCCAAGTTAACGCCTCACCTTGTGATCCGCGCAGTTTGTAGCGGGTCTCTGGGCTATGGGGTCCTTATTTATCCTGCTGTTGCGTTCGTCCCGACTCGTGTGGCCCTTGTTGTGGTTTCAGAGAGGCGGTCGCGACCGGTGCGCTGCGCTCCCGTGTCGGGACTCAGGTGGCCTTTCTCCCCACTCGGCTTCCTCGGCCTCGTCTTCCCGCGATGTCCTTGTCCGCACTCCTTGTTCCTTCTCCGGGGTCACCCTGGTTCGGCTCCACCACCTCTCCGGAGGGCCCCCGCTGTTATGGGCGTTGTTTCCGTCCCTGGTCGGTCGTGCAGCACCTGTGGACTTTTTCCTTTCGGGTTGCGGAGCTCTGACGTTCTTTCTCGGCTGCTCAGGTCCTCGCGCCCGGCTTTTTGTTTTTCGCAGGTGGCGCCTACTTTTGCTTTTTTCTCCGTGATCCTTACTCCGTTTTTCCTCGGGAGAATCAGCGAGTGCTCTGCTACTGTTCCGACGTCCGTATCTGTTAGTCTGGGCTCTTTACCAGTCGTTTTGTGCCCTTGTGGTTAGAATCTCTGCAGGACCTCGGCGTAGCTCTGCGATCGTGCCTCCTACAGCATGGCCGCCTAGCCACGCCCCCCCTAATCTGAGCACAGCTTTTGTACATGTACGTGATTTCATGGGCTAAAGCCTCTGCTGGCCCAGGGGCCTCTTCAGTTTTCCATGCTCATTGAAGAGGAATCCATACATTTTCTGACTGGTATCCTGAGCCAATTGAAAAGCCCCGTATTAATGTGTGGCCTACATTCTGTTTTCTTCAACCTTCTTTCCCTGATAAAGACGTTCCAGTTCATGTGCTAACATCGAAACCGTTTGGTGTAGAAGTAGCTGGAAGACTATGACCTCAATTTGAATTACTTTTGTCTCCTATTTGCTACATTTTGTTCAAACTGGATTACAAATGTAATCTGGGATTTTCTGTGCTGATGTATATTTGCACTCTGCCTTGCCTGTTGCTCTATCTATCTATCTATCCCTCTATCTCTCCATCCATCTATCTCTCTATCTATCTATCTATCTATCTATCTATCTATCTATCTATCTATCTATCTATCTATCTATCTATCTAACTATCTCTCTATCTCTCTATCTCTCTCTCTCTATCTATCTATCTATTTATCTATCTATCTCTCTATCTATCTATCCCTCTATCTCTCCATCCATCTATCTATCTATCTATCTATCTATCTATCTATCTATCTATCTATCTATCTATCTATCTCTCTTATCTATCTATCCTTTCTATCTATCTATCTATCTATCTATCTATCTATCTATCTATCTATCTATCTCTCTTATCTATCTATCTATCTATCTATCTATCTATCTATCTATCTATCTATCTATCTAACTATCTCTCTATCTCTCTATCTCTCTCTCTCTATCTATCTATCTATTTATCTATCTATCTCTCTATCTATCTATCCCTCTATCTCTCCATCCATCTATCTCTCTATCTATCTATCTATCTATCTATCTATCTATCTATCTATCTATCTATCTATCTCTCTTATCTATCTCTCTTATCTATCTATCTATCTCTCTTATCTATCTCTCTTATCTATCTATCTATCTATCTATCTATCTATCTATCTATCTATCTATCTATCTATCTATCTATCTATCTATCTATGTAAAGAATTTGTATATTGCGGCACTCGCCCAAAGGCCTCAGGGTGAGTGGCGCAGTATAATATATGTTGGGGTAACTGGTTTAGCCTCGACTGTGTATGTTGTGGATGTAATATGTAGGTAGTTTTATTCAGTTAGACTTGTTATTAGTTTTTCACATGTTTGTTTGTGTGTTTTATTATTATTGTATGTATTGATGATGCAATGCTGATGGATATGAATTGAAAACATTTAATTTTGTATTTATTGGAAATCGTTTCCTTTGATGTGTTGATGTATTGTTCTTGATTTATCAGGCACACTAGCGAGGCACACCTATTGGCATGGAACCCGTGGGCCTGGGAAGTACTCGCTGATGCAGTGGGGAGCAGGTACCCAAAGGGAAGGGTTGGATGGGACATGAGAGAAGGGGGTTGGTAGAGACGGAGAGGGCTGAGATAGGGAGGCAGAAAGAGAAAGGAAGCGAGAGAGAGGGGGTGCCCAGTGAGGGAGGTGGCACCCAGTGAGAGAGAGGGCGCACGAGGGAGAAAGAGAGAGGAAGAAAGAAGGAGCAGCGCGACAGAGAGACAGGGGAAGCCAGGCAGAGAGGAGAAATAGAACAGTTTGGGGAAGAGGGAGAAAATGAAGGGTAAACTAGGAGCAAGGGTATAGGAGGCCTCGCTGCCCTCAACCCCCACAGTCAGCACACACAGCCAGCAGCCAAAATCATATGGAAGCCCAGTCCTCTCTCCACAGGCTTATATAAAGCTGTCACCCCCACCCACTCCAGGTTCAACCCCCCACACGGGAACACAACATGTGCAACTGGTTTGTTTGGCTGTTGCCAGAGACCGTGTTTTGTGTGGTTTCCAGGGGAAGGGGGATGGGATGCAGGGCTGGGCTCATGTGTTGAGGTCATTACAGGGTAGAGGACAAGAGTACTTTGACAGCCCACCTCCACCCATTCCCACAATAGGGGAAACTAGATTATGTGTGATTCCCAGGTCAGGGGAGGTGGAAATTATAGAGGGCAGGGCAGTTGGGGCCTAAGAGGAGATTAATTGCAGGACTGTGGAATGGAAGAGGTTCCCAGAAAGGGTGCAAGAGATCAGGTGCTAGCTTGGTGACTTGGCAGAGGGCAGGATAATTACAGGGTATGGAAGAAGTGGCTTTCCAGAGCCTGCCCATATGATGGACACAAGTGGAACTCGTTTTGTAGGACTCCGGGGAGGACATATTATGTTATGTTATGTTGATTTATACCGTGCACCACTACCACCCAAGGGCAGTCTCCAGGCGCTCACTTGGCTCTGCAAGAGAGGAGGGCTGAGTGTGTTAGTGGGGATAGGATAAGTTCAGAACTGGCACCTGTGAGTGTTGTCTTGCATGTGTGGGTTGGATCGGCAGGCCCAGTGGGTTGTAACTGTATGGGTAGGACCCAGTGTCTCAGATGTGTGCTTGCATTTTTGTTGGTATGTGTGTTGTACGCACTGGTTAGTTGTATCAATAAAGAGTCCAGAGTCGCTGATGGCTGTTAGGTGCCTGAGTATCTGTTGTGTTGGTGTGAATTTGTGTAGTGTTGATGGATTTATGAAAGAGAAAGTAGCTCCACATACGAGATGCGCTGCTAGCATAGAAATTTAAGTGAAAGCAATACAGTGATGTATGAACAGTGTTGCAATTACAAAAACTAGAATACAAGGTAATGGGTGTTGAAAATGATGTATTGTATCCTTGTAGGATGTGTGGAATCTAGTCTGCCTGTCAGGCAGTATCCTACAAGGATACAATACTTCATTTTCAACACCCATTACCTTGCATTCTAGTTTTTGTAATTGCAACACTGTTCATACATCACTGTATTGCATTCACTTAAATTTCTATGCTAGCAGCGCATCTCGTATGTGGAGCTACTTTCTCTTTAATACAATGGGGTAGTAGGGTAGAGGTGCCTACTAGTCCCACATAGGTGCGGCAGTTAGCTCACCTGTTCCAAATAGTTGCATCATTTACCATTTGCCCAAGCACTTCTGATACCCGGCTTACCTCGAAGTCTTTGTGTGTTTTGATGGATTTATGGACTATGTGCTGCGGAGTTCCCTCTAGTGGTATGTCCATCTCTTACAGAGTTCGCAGTGTGCAAACATTAGATTAATTCTGGTGTGTTTATGTGCAGTGTGGCTAGCCCCTAGTCGTGTGTAGTGGCGTTGGTTATGTTGGAGGAGCAGGAAGGGTGGGAAATAGGTTAGTAAATTGGTCGGTGGGTCGAAGCCTCTGGTGTGAGTCTTTGGTTGCCGCTCAATGGTATTTACCAACGTTCTTGGTTGAGGTTCATCGGCCCATCTCGCCTCCTCTCCAGGTCAGGAGGCTGACTTCCCTTACGGGATTGGTGGCAGGTAGGTGGTTGTATCTAGTGTGTTTCAGGTTACTCGTCCAGATGAGTTGTGGGCGTTGAGTGTGTACCTGTTGTCCGGTCGGCTGCTGAAAGGGTGTGCAGCTGTAGTTATAATCGACAGGGGGAGTGGTGCATGGATGTGTGGCCCTAGTTTGTGTGGGTTGGCAAGCTGGGTGATGCTTATGTTTTAATTTACCTGTCCCTGTTTTCCATGATGCATAATTGCGCGAGGGTGTTATCCCTAAATCTGTCTGCTAGTTGGGTGGCCCTCTCGTCGTTAATCACTCTAGTTGTTGGGCAAGGCTGGTGGTGGGGCCGTGGGAGGGCATGGGGTGTTGCAGCGTTATGGTGCACTAAGATATTGCTGCTGTCATTTGTGACTGTGCCACTTAGTGCGTTTTTAATGGCATATTCTATGACAAAGTGGGGATGGATATTACAGGTTAGGACACGTGGGTAAAAATATCAGGCCAGGTTGTTATCTCTGAAATTCTGGTAGCTGGGCTCGGAACAGCTTTAACAACAGGGGTAACTGTTTTTTTGGAGTCCTTTCCCAAGGCTGAAGGAATTCCACAAGCCCGCTTGCATACCATAGTGGCAGGGGACAGAGTGGACAAAACTCAATGGCAGGAACTCAACACAGGTCCACATAGCACGACAGGGTCACACACACACACTAACTAAGGACACAATGTCAATGATGGACAATGTCCAGTGTGCCAGAATACAAGCAACTATAGGGATTATAAGTAAAAGTACAAAACACAGTGATCTGGAAATGTAATCAACTATATTGAAGCATTGAATGCAATAGTGTAGAGAAGGAGTCAAGTACCCCCACCTCAATCACCTTGTCCATAGTGCCTATATGTTGGGAGCCAGAATGTGAGACACGTGCAGAACCAGTCAAAATACCAATCCCTAGGAGAATCTGGGAAGCAAGGTTCTCACTGAGAAAGCCATATCTGCATACGAGACAATATGATGGTCATTTGAATAAAATTCTTGGGGTTACACGTGTTTTAGGCTTTTCCCTTCGCGCCCAGGTAGGTGCACCCACACATGTGAGGTACCGTTTTCGTCGGGGCACCTGTGGGAATGCGGGACGGTAGGCCATTTGTTGTTGGCAGCGTGTTTCGGTGGGTGACCAGAGTGAAATATGCGGAAATTGTGTTTTCTTTGCCACATTTTGGACTTTGCCAGGGATTCTGGGAACTAACTCCTGACCCGATTTGCGCAAGTCAGACCTCTGCGGATTCCCACGGGTGTCCTCTTTTCAGAAATGCATGGGGTTCCCAGTTTTCCTTAGTGGCTTGGACACCCTAGGCCCAAATCTGTATGGTGTGCACATGAGCCCAATTCCTGAAATTCTGCTGTGCCAAAAGACTTGGGGTGACCCGTGTTTTCGGCTTTTCCCTTTGTACCCAGGTAGGTGCACCTACACATGTTAAGTACTGTTTTCATCAGGATACCTGTGGGAACGCGGGACGGTAGGCCATGTGTTGTTGGTGGCGTGTTTCGGTGGGTGACCAGAGTGAAATGTGCAGAAATTGTGGGTTTTTTGCCACATTTCAGACTTTGCCGGGAGTTCTGGGTAATACATTCTGGGCCGATTTCCGCAAATCAGACCTCTGTGGCTTTCCACGTGTGTCCTCTTTTCAGAAATGCATGGGGTTCCCAGTTTTCCTTGGTGGTTTAGACACCCTAGGCCCATATCTGTATGGTGTTCATGAAATTCTGCTGTGCGAAAAGACTTGGGGTTACCCGTGTTTTCGGCTTTTCCCTTTGGGCCCAGGTAGGTGCACCCACACATGTGAGGTACCGTTTCTGTCAGGACACCTGTGGGAACGTGGGGCAGTAGACCATTTGTTGTATTTGCATGGTTTTCATAACGTTTCGACCCATTTGCTGCTGCCCTTTGTCACACAACCCTTTAATTTCCCAAATGTGCCCTACATTTAGTCGCTGCTTTAGGCACCATACACTTTTGTAACCTGCACAAGTCACCTACCCTTCAAATGGTCTGTCTGTGATCTTTCAAAAAATGTATGCTTGCCCTTCCTCACTGCATTTGTTTCCCTTATTTACACATGCTAATTACGTCTTTTCAGGCCTTAAGCATAAAACTCCTGTGTACCATGGCTCTGTTTTCGGCTTGTAGTATTACTTGTTTTGTGAATTTTTTTAAAAAATGTGTGATTTCATAACTGCAAGAGTCAGGGGAATGTAGCAGAGCATTGTTTTTCTAAAAATTCATTGAAGCCATTGCCGTACCAGGCCAACCATGTCCACCTCATACCTTTTTTTCGGTCCTTTTCTCGCTTTTTCCCCAAACTATGGAATCTTTCCCTACATAGTTGTTGCCTGACCGGCGCAAATCACCCCTTCCTAAACTTGGAATTTTGTCTACTTCTCAGAAATATATGCCTTTCTGTCCTCCCCTTCAGCTTTATTACCATTTTCTTCCATTCCGTCCACACATGTCCTATTGGAAAAAAATATGCGAAAATCGCCTACCTCTCACAAAACGGTTCATGACCATATAATAAAAAAAGGTTTTGTTTCCACTCAACCTGTTCTTGAAAGCCTGGAAAATGGGGAATTCAGCACAGCAAACCATTTGTCCTAGCTCTTACAAGGAAAAAACCACAGGCATCTTTGAACATCATTTTATTGACATTTCTTTAAAAAAAAACAAATGTTCGGTCTTTTTGGTTATTTTCTCTCACCCCCCTACAGCAAACTAGGATTCCTGGGTGCCGGTATGACCGCCTACATGTGGGAATAAAATGGGGCAAATTTGGCCGAGATATCACATGTAACAAAAAGTTACAAGGTATTGAATGGCGACATACCGAAATCACCAAAAAAGGCCTTGGCACTGGGGTGGGGGGAAATGGCAGTTTAGGTGTTAAAGTTTAAAACATTAAAATTAAAACAAAAAAATATCATATTATTAAAATGTGAAAATTCCAAAATTACAATTAAAATTCAAAATTAAACAAAAAGAAAAAAATACTAAATGTTGTCCAACAAAATCACAGTTCAAAAGACCAGAATCAAAACTGAGTTCCAAAACCAGCCAATCAAAAAATAAACCATTTATATTTCATTTTGAATTTTTAAAAATAAAATCACTCTTCCAAAAAAAATGTAAACATTAAAATATCGATGATCAGACTGTGCTATCTTTTGATGATAAGGTCATTTCCCCAGCAGAGAGAAGATTAACTGTTCCCATGCCGGCAGCGCTTTAGAGTCCACAAAGAAACCACCCCGCCACATCTACAAGGCCAACCAGAACACCCTACACAAACATGCTCACCTTGCCCAGGGTAAAAAGAGACAGGGCAGTAGGTGCTAGTTTCCCCTACCTTGCCTCCCTACACTGGAACGCCCTTCCTATGACGCTTCGTGCCGAAGCCTCACTCATTGCCTTCCGCAAAGCCATAAAAACCACTCTGTTCGCCTGATCAACACCACAGTCCCTATAGGACCTCGCGCCACATCTCCTGATAAACCTGCAAATGTATCTGCAACTAGCTGACTGCATTAATGTGTTACCAATGTAAACTATGTAAAATGTAAAATATGCATATTGTACCTCCTGTATATATATTGTACCTCCCTGTAACTAAGCTCCCTGCAAGTAACATCGCCTCGATGCCCATTGGCTGTTTCTGCGCTATACAAATATTAAAAGATAAAATAAATAAATAGAGTGGGGTTGAGGGCAGATTTTTGAGTAAATGTACAGCTTAGGGTCCGGGTTAGTTCCTGTGCCTCAGGTTATAGCAGAACTCCATTCGATTGAGTCCCTGACCCTGCAGGGCCGTTTGGGGTGGTGAACAGGGTCTCAGTTTTGTAGTAGTCATCACTGCGGGGTTTACTTCAGGAGCAGGTGGCGTCCTCACCTTCTTGGTATGTGTGGCGTGAACCTATGGCTTTACACCTTGCTGCCTCAGGGCAGTGTATGTGGTCATAATGAAAGTAAACGGCCCTTACCACCTGGGTTGTTAGCTATTTTAACAGGCAAAGTCCTTGATCATCACCAGGTCTCCCTCCTGTATTGAATGTAGTTTTTGCTGGCCTGGCACGGGTTGCGCTTCGCTGGCCTGGCGGTAGATCTGTCTCATGACAGAAGTAAGTTGTTTGAAATAAACCAGAACTGAACCATCAATCAGTGTCAAAGGCAACCTGTTCACAGAGGGAGGAGCTGCAGCCGGCAGGGGCATTGGTCTTGCCATCAGGATCTCAAATGGAGATAGTCCAGGAAAGCGGCTGGGCATACCTCTCATGTACATGAGAGCAAGGGGCAACATGCTTGGCCAGCTTAGTCCTGTTTGTGCACTCATTTTTGCCGGCTTGTTCTTGAACTCCCCATTCCTCCTTTCTATTTTCCCCAAGCTTTGTGGTATGTATTGTTAATCCCCAGGGCCTCACACATGTAAGTCATCACCTGGTTGGCAGAATGTGAGCCTCTGTCACTAGAAAGAACAGAGACCCCCACCTGGGACAAATTTCACTGAGTAATCTTTGAGACACTGCGATAGCGTCATCCCTGGATACATGGGAAGGCCTCCACATATCCACAGAACATTTCAATGAGGATCAGAACATACCAGTATTTACCCCTTGGTGGCAGTGTTATGAGATCCATTTGGATCTCATACTAGAGCCCAACAGGGGGGTGGTGGGCAGAGCCAGCTGCAACCGTCACTGACTTACCAATGTTATGAAGCTGGCAGATGTGACAGTGCTGAACAAAGCGTTTCGCTCTCTCTCCCACTCAAGGGGCGTACCAGGTACTCCTGATATAGCGAGTGATGGCATTGCTTCCCACATGTGCAGTGCTGTGTGCCAGGTGAATCAGTTATTCCTGGGCAAAACTTGGTGCCACTGGTTTCCTTCCAGGCAGTGTCACAGTCTTGATTTATCCTGGGTGCACCATATCCCTCTAAGTTCCTTTAGCTCCTGTGTCCCTAGGATAGCCTGCAGTGTGTGTAGCAATGTTGTCAGTTCTGCAACAGGTTATTGTACTGGCAAATTCGGGAGTATGAGAGCTGTTTCTTGTCTCCCCGCAGGAGTACTTAGGGCAGCCTGTTTAGCTGCCTGGTCCACCAAATTGTTACCTGTTGCCTGCCAGGATGTTTTGGTCTTGTGTGCATTACAGTGCATTATTGAGATCTTGTCAGGAAGGAGCAAAGCATCTAGAAGAGCAGCGACAGGACCAACATTCCTGATTGGGGTCCCGGCTGATGTGAGATTTCCCCTTTGCCGCCAGTTGATGCCAAAATCTAGGCACACTCCTAGTGCATACCTGTCAGTCAATATGTTAACCTGCTTCTCTGACATCAGTGTGCAGGCTCTTGTGAGGGCCACAAGCCTCTGCTACTTGGGCAGAACAAGGGGTAGATATGTGTTCTGCTTCCAGGACATTGAAGCTGTTGTTCACTTCATCCCAGGATACAATGGCATAACCGTATATGAGGGCCCCATCAGTCATTTTCCGCTAGGCGGACCCATCCACAAATAGTGTATGGGTCCCAGGGATTTCTAAGGAATGTTGTTACTGTTGAAAAGGGCCTCCTGTTATCTCAGTTTGTGGGCTGGAGAAATATGTTGGGTCCTGCTATGTGAAGCTCACTGTCCAGGGCAATATTTTTGCTCTTCTGAACCAGGGACACAGAGCGTGCAATAGTGCGCAAGCAAGAGGTTAGGGCAGCAGCGACAGGGTCAAGAAGAGTGCTGTAGTAGGCCAGAGGATGCAGTGCACCACACACAATTATTTTGGAGCAGTACCCCCTGAAACTATTCCTTTCCTCTCATGACAGTCAAGGATGAATTGTTGGTCATAGTCAGGTAAGCCCAATGCAGATGCACTGCACAGGGCTGCTTTGACTCATACAATGGCTTCCCTTTGCTCAGGGGTCCAAGGCATGGGGTCTCCCTTATCCGACAGGATGGTCTCCTGCAGTGGTCTTACTAAGATAGCATAACCACAGATCAACTACCAGCAGTATATTACCATGCCTAGGAAGGAGCGCAAGTCACTCTGAGTCACTGTGGGAGGTAGGGTCACTCTCTCCGGATCCAGGGACCTGCAACCCTTGCTGATGTTATGCCCCAGATACTTCACCTCAGTTTTGCAGAACTGCAGCTTTGCCTTTGATGCATTGTGGCCCCTGCTAGCCAGCTCAGTGAGCAGATGAACCGTGTCAAGAGTGCACAGTTCCTCTGTCGCAGAGCAGATTAGCAGATCATCCACGTAGATCAAAAGCTCACTGGAGCAGGGTAGCAGTATCTCCGAGAGGTCCTGGTGGAGAATTTTGGAGAGCATTGCAGGGGCATAGATATACCCCATTGGCATTCTTTTCCATATCATCAGGAAGCAGTTAAAGGAAAAGGCCAAGGGGTGACCTGAGTCAGGACTAAGAGGAACACTGAAGAAGGAGATGCAAAGATCGATGACACTGAAGTGGGAAGCAGTCACAGGGGTGGGTGCTAAGAGCGTGGCAGGATTTGGGGTGACCGCCATCAGGGGCTCCACTATAAGGTTAATGGGCCTACACTATGGAAGTGGGAGGCAGACCCCAATCAAGGCCACAGTTTTGGCCCAAGGAGTAAACAGACCCAGTGGTGGTGGTGCGTTGTGTAGGCAGATGGACTGGGTCCCCCTCTGGCAATAACAGGCAGGCTACACTAAAAAGTGCAAACACAATGAAGGCACCAAAGTCTTTGTAGAAATCAAGAACAGATTTATTACAGGAAGAGGAGTAAACTCATTGCCAGCAGGATAAATTAGACACATTGGACACAGGTGATTGCCTGCACGGGCTGCAGGCACAAGGCGGGGCATTGATGGCAGGCATACCAGCTAGGCATACCCACTGGATTGGAACCCGTGGGCTCAGGGAGTACTCTTGGATGCAGCGTGGAGCATGGACCCAAAGGGAAGGATTGGAGCGTGAGTGGGAGAAGGGGGTTGGGAGAGACAGAGAGGGCTGAGGGGGGGGCAGAAATAGATAGTGCAGTGATAGAGGTGGTGCCCAGTGAGAGAGGGGGGTGCCAAGTGAGAGAGCGCACACAGGGGCACATGAGGGAGAAAGGAAAGAAGAGAGAAAGAGAGAAAAAGAGAAGGGAAGAAAGAGAGAGAGAGAGAGAGAGAGAGAGAGAGAGAGAGAGACCAGGGGGAAGCAGGGCAGAGAGGAGAAATAGCACAGTTTGGGGAAGAGGGAAAAAATGAAGTATAGACTGGGAACAAGGTACCTTCTACAGGAGGCCCCTCTGCCATCAACCCCGACTATCAGCACACACCGTCAGCAGCCAAAGAAAAGGAAGCCCAATCTTTTCAACACAGGCTTATATAAGGCTATCCCCCTCACCCACACCAGGGCCAGCTGACCCCCCAACCTCCCCCGCCACCCAGGAACACAACATGTGCAACTGGTTTGTTTGGCGGTTGCCAGGGACAGGTGTTTGTGTGGTTTCCAGGGGAGATGGGATGCAGGGCTGGGCACACATTTTCAAGTAATTAGAGGTAGAGGACAATAGGGGAAACTAGATGCTGTGCGATTCCCAGGTCAGGGGAGATTAAGGTTATACATGCAGGGCAATTGGGGCCCCAAGGGGAGATTAATTGCAGGACTGAGGAATGGAGTAAGTTCCCTGAAGGGGTGCAAGAGGTCAGGGGCTAGCGTGGTGACTTGTCAGAGGGCAGGATAATTACAGGGTGGGGACAAGTGGCTTTCCAGAGCTCGACCCGCACCTTTGATAGACACAACAATTGGACCTCATCTTGCAGGGCTCAGGGAGGACATGACAAAGTGGGGATGGATATTACAGGGTAAGACTAGTGGGTAAAAAGGTCAGGCCAGATTTTTATCTCTAGAACTCTGGTTGCTGGGCTGGAAACAGGTTTAATGACAGGGTTAACTGGTTTTTGGAGTCCTTTCCCAGGGATGGAGGAATTCCACAAACCCCCAGGCATACCACAGGTGCAGGGGACAGAGTGGACTACAGCCAATGGCAGGATCTCAACACAGGTCTACATAGCAAAGCAGGGACACACACTAACTAAAGACCCAATGTCAATGATGGGCAATGTCCAGTGTGCCAGAAAAACAAGGAATTATAGGGATTTTAAGTAAAAGTACAAAAACGCAGTGATCAGGAAATGTTGGAACTAAGTACAGTGAAGCATTAAATGCAATAGTTAAATACAAGACAAAATACTCACACTAGGGAAATGCAGTCATATGCAGTGCAAGATGGAAAATACATTTGTGAAACATGTAAGTCACGCACAGCCATTTCCACACATCCCCTAACGTGGCGCAGCCAATGAATAGACTTGTTCATGAGTGCTTCATGGCTTTCATGTTGCCTGTGTTGCAGCCTTGAAACATTACACATATGCAAACAATCAGGGTTCTTGAGTTCCATCATACCCAGTTGCCAAAGAGGATTTGGGCTCAATTTGGGAGATCTAGCGAGGAAGCTCCATTGTTAAAATGCCTTCTGAGTGGATTCTGTCAGGAAAGGGTGTCAATTGTTTCTGAGATTTTCCTCATATCACTTATATTTCTATTGGGAATCGAAGTAACCTGTGGTCATTGTGCTCTATCGGCATTGGATCTTGGAGACTCTCCAATCATCGCTAGTGTCTGCTTCCCTTGTTCCACAAGGCTCTTCACAACATGGTTCTGCCCTGTAGGCCTTAGCCCTCTCTCTCTAGAAGGCATGGATACTCTATTGCACTGTTCTGTGGTTGAAGTGACACAGAAAGAGGTTCCTTGGTCCTCTTGGTATCAGCATTGGGAAGGATGCCAAAAGGAAAGCTAAATTAGCCACTTCTCCAGCCATATGCTTTTTCTCTCAGGTCTCCGTTCTTAGCGCAGGCACATCCACAGCAGGGGGGGATTCGGGGCGTGCTCAATCGACAGGCTCCCGAGTATCATATTTTGAACTTACAATTTGGCTGATTTCATTTGACCTCTCAGCTGAATCCTTTCCTTGGAACCTCACACTTCCTTCTGGGTATGCACTCCCCTCTTCAGCAAGTATTTCCACATGTATTAAGCAGTAGAAGTTCAGGAGCTATCATCACTTGTATGTCGGGAAGGTCGAGGTCAGGGTCAGATACCATACTATTTACTGGATGGCTAGATGTGACCCAATTAGATATGACCTGTGCAGCTCTAGACTGTCACTTCTCACTGTCGGATTTGACCCCCTTCTCCTTGCCTACTCTGTTTTGGGTTGTGGGCGAAGCACTATTATTATTTGCCTGCGAGGCGTCATTCTGCCAAACCGATTCATCTTCTAGGAATCCTATGTCCTGAAAATCTTCGCTCCTTGATTGTGGATGACATTCAACCGCTACTCTACCGGGGCACACTGGAATCACACAATTTCTCCACCGACTTGATTCTCCCTTTGATCCAAAACAAAGGCCTCCAGAGGATCACCAGTCTCATTTTTGGTGCTGTGAGGGGTCCTTGTCCTGGCATTAGCATAGACTCCCCCAACATCTGAAATATCAGCATCACTCAGATCAGTGCTTGACAAACTCACTGCACAATTAATCTTAACTCCCTGCTAATCAGGTGCTGGCAAATGCAAATGCAAAAATGTATCCGAGAATGTCCCCAAACCACACACTGCCATACCGCTGGACCTGGGATTCAATCAGATAACACCTCCACGTGCAAAACACCTGCAGCGCCAAACACTGCACCCTTTTTCAGCAGGCATCACCCTGGCAGGGACACGGCTCTGCAATAAGCTACAGGGGGCGTGGCCAACCGCTGCTTCTGGAGCGCTCTGCCTCTCTGCTCTCAGCTCCCAGCACGGCACCTGCGGCGTCAATCACTGCACCCTTTTCCAGCGGGCTTCACCCTGGTATGGACACGGCTCTGCAATTTAGCTCAAGGGGGTGTGGCCAACCGCCTCTCCTGGAGCGCTCTGCCTCTCAGCTCCCAGCCCGGCATCTGCGGCATCAATCACTGCGCCCTTTCCCAGCGAGGTTCCATCTAATATTGTAAACTGGATCATTTAAAGTTTTACAATGTGAATTTCTAATGATCACTTCCATTATATATTTTAGCCATAAAATGAAAATTATATTTATATTATCGAGCAAAGCACATAATCAAAGTCTAGAGTAACCTAAAGTAACCATATCAATTATTACCAATTGTACTCCATTTTTTTTTTTTTAAATCCTGTGTGAAAGGGGAGGGGACACATACCACAATGGTGGTTCCTGTCTGTTTTGGCTAAAACCAAATAGCATTTGTAGGAACATGAGGATGACTGCATATCTTTAATTTTGACAAATATGTCTGCAATAAAGGAGCTGTATGCTTCAAACTCTAAGTACATAGTTTCCCATTTTATTTTTTACAGCACTCACCCTAATACTGATGTGTTGATACTCATGAACCACATATATAGGATATCTAAAATGAATAATTGGCCAAAGGAAGATCCCCGGGTGGCAAACTCAGGATCAGCGCACAACATGTCTCTGCAAGGAAAGCTACACACTGTAACAATATGATGGTTTTAGAGTCCTCGTGAGGCTCATGGTAAGGGTGATAGCTTGACAAACTAAATGCCTTTTCTTTAAAGCCAGGAGAGTGAACAAGACTCCAGCCTGAAACAATTCATGAACTGCCAAGCTATTCCACTAGTTGCCCATTATAGAAGGGGATGACAACTGTACACTAACTACTTTCATCGCCATAGGTGAACATGGATTTCAAAGGTTTCAATATGGGGCATGCCGGCAGCAAAAGTGGACATTTGGGTGATATAGATGCTGAGGTCGATAGCCTGAGTGCTTGTGCAAATGTCTTAACTCGAATGAAAAAAATAGGTTTTTTTTGTAGTTCAATGGTGTGCCTTTGTAAGGCATCTTACATGAGATCATAAACCTATTCATCAAGACATTCGAGCCTTCGCCATGGAACCAGGAATGGATCCCTTAAATTTGGAGTGATGTTATGCAAATGAGGCCTCTTCTACACTCTCATCCACTTTTCTGTCAAGTCTTGATCATCTGTATCCTCTTTCTGCTTTCGAGCCTACCCGCAAACTTACCCAACCTTGGCTTTCCTCCCATCTTTGCTCCATGCAGCGACTCTTAAGTCATCTGGAAAGATGCTGACTTAAGTCTCGTTCTTCCTCTAATCATTCTTCTTATTTCTCTCATCACGCTCTTTTTGAAACTGCTTAAAATCTGCTAAACGTATGTATTTCTCTGATCTTCTTCACTCTCAATCTGTTCATCCTAGGCGTCTGTTCCAAATGTTAACCCGTCTTCTCTCTCCTGCTTCTCCTGATCCTTCCATTAACTCCACTCTCTGCCTCTGATTTTGCTTCTTACTTTTACTCTAAGGTTCACTCTCTCTGTCAGGATATTATTAATTCACCCTCCTCTTCTATTACATTTCCTCCTCCACCCAAACATCTAAGTTTCCTGTCGGACTTTGCTCCTGTGTCCAACTCTGATGTTACACTCCTGTTGGCCAAAGTCTACCCAACAGCAGCCCCTATGGACCCTATCCCATCTGCTCACATTCCTTTAATCTATCCTTCTTTTGTACCTTTTCTTGTTTCATTCTTTAATACTTGCGTTTAAACATGCTATCATTCCTATTTAAAAAAAACCCTCAGTCAATCCTCTTGTTGTTTCTAATTTCTGCCCCATTTCTCTTCTTTCCTACTTATCTAAGCTCCTGGAGCGCCTTGTCTATTTCCAGATCTCTTCTTTTGTTAATTAATTATGTCTTCTTCCTCATTTTCAGTCCAGAGTTCATCCCTGTTACTCCACCGAGACTGCGTTAATGTGTGTGCTTAATTCTCTTCTGTCTGCTTGCCACTCTAAACACTCTTCTTTTCTCATTCTTCTTGATGTATCAGCTGCTTTTGACACTGTTGATCACTCTTTACTTCTTGATTCTCTTTCCTCTTTTGGTTTCAGGGGTTCTGTTCTTTCCTGGTTCTCTTCTTTAATCTCTAACAGTACTTTTTCAGTTTTGTAAGGTGGAAAACCTTTGTCACCTCTTCCCCTCGAGCACGGTGTTCCCCAGGGTTCTGTCTTGGGTTTATTTCTATTCTCACTTTATACTTCATTACTTGCTCCTGTGATTACTTTCTCTGGAATCTCTCATCACTTTTATGCTCATGACACACAACTTTTCCTATCTTTCTCATCCTTCACACCTGGAATTCACCACACTCTCTCTTCTTATCTCTCCGCCATTAAATCTTGGATGGCATTGCACTTTCTTACCTTGAATGCCGGGAAAACGGAGGTTCTATTTTTCCCTGGCAATTCTTTTTCTCCGCCACCATCTATTTGTTTTCCACCCTCTACCCTTTGTGCTTCCCCTACTGCGTGAAATCTTGGTCTTTAGTTGGATTCTAATCTTTCTTTTACCCATCATATTTCTCTTACATCCCAGTTTTGCCATCTTCATCTGTATAACATCCGTAAAGTTCGCTCCTTTCTTACCTTTCATGCAACTAAACTGCTTATTTCTTCTCTTATTTTTTCTTGACTTTTCTATTGTTCTGTCATGCTTTTTGGTCTCCCCTCTTCTTGTCTTGCTCCTTTGAAATCTATATACCACTCCTCTGTCCGATTACTTTGTCTTCTCTCCTATCGTGATTCTATTTCAGCATCACTTGTATCTCTTGGTTGGTTACCTTTACACGCTCAACTTAAATTAAATGTTCTCTGCCCAGTCTTTAAATCTCTCTATGGGTTAACTCTAGACTATCTTGGTGCTCTCCTGTCCTTTCACACTCCTTCTCAATCTCTTTGTTCCTTGTGTCTTTTCCGGTTGACTGTTACTCGTCAACCGTGCGCTCAGTCTCGATTTCGTTCTTTCCAGCTTCTTGCTCCGCTTCACTGGAACTCTCTTCCTCTATCTCATCGATCTGTTACTGTCTATTCTCTTTTTTGGGTCCCCTTGAAAAATGATCTTCTCCACTGTCCATGATTGTTTGCTTTCAGAATTGATATTTGAACCTCCCTGATCTTTTCATATTTTTTGTACTGTTGTTTTTAATATTATGTGCAGTGCTTTGGTTGAAAGCGCTATATAAGCTCTAATAAAATACAAAAATACAAATGCAAAAACACAAGTGCTGTCAGACACCAAAAGATGATTCCACGAGCACAGGGAAGGTCACAAGAAAAATGCAAGTAACATCTTGTGGGTGATCAAATGGTGCACAAAAAGGAAATTGTGAGACCAATGTGGAGGTGGTAATCACAAATGACATATTTACTTAGCCCGTGGACACAACGGCGGCAAGCTGAACCATTTTTCTGTGTATGGCAAGAAGTCTGCTAAAGATAGGGCAGAACGGAAAATTGTGAGTTGAACATTTGAAAAATTTAGGAACTGGTAGAACTGCAAGATAAAAGTGATGCATCCAGTGAGGAGGGCATGTTCGTCATATACACAAGCAAGTAGCAAAGAAATGCAGAAGGAACCCTTTGAAGTGCAAAGCAGATGCCAGTGGTGTTCGGATGTTGGTACTAGTTGATACAGTGGTTTGGGTGAATGTCCTGCCAGAAGCAACATGCTCTCATCTGAGGATAACCACCAAATTACAACCTACAAACGTGAGGATTTTCATATCTGCGAGCAAGGGTGTCCAGTCAAAGTTTCTAATACATTGTTTCGAAATGCAATAGTTTTTAAACAAAAGGATCGAAAAAAGACATTTCGAATTCCTTTTTTTAAATGTATTTTTATTTTGGCTTTCGTATAGGAAAAAATACTGTTTTTTCCACAAAAAACAGGGGTTTCGGGGGGACCGCCCCAAAAAAAACCACAAAAAAAACATGCATTCGAATTTTTTTTGTGGTCCTTTTGATTCAAAACGATTGCATTTCGAAACAATGTATTCAACCCTTTCACTATAAACCGGGAGCAAGAGCCAAATCCTGTTGAGAAGAGCGTTATCAGCACCTACCTGTATCATGAAGAAAAGAGCACCAACGAGACAGTCTTTGGAGCTAGATCAAACAAGTAAATTCTGCACAGCTGAAGTGCAGTGGAGATGTAAGAGTTGGTATCGGTCATATTCAGCATTCACATAACGGCCAATGAGCACCGTCCACGCCAATTCAAGGCCACAGGGTATCTCAACGGGATGGCGATTGACCTCCCACATTGACAAGTTGGTTTAACCAAAAAACACACTGACGAATATCATTCGATAGATGGTACAGGGAGCTTGTCAATCAGAAGGATGAAACTCTTGAAAAGTTGAAGGTTAGGAAGACCAAGAAACACCCCTTGGTACTGTGTGCTCCCTGGTTGTAAATAAACTACAAAATGTTCCCGATTGATAGTTGCACACGCGTAGCATCAATCGCTCATTGGAAACAGTAGATCTTGTGGTATGTTTTTGTAATCTTATGAAATATCTTCACCTTGGGCAACATGAAGGCCGAAGAAACATGGCCAATGCATTTCAGGCCAAGGTCCATCATCAGGACGAAATCTGCAAGTGAACCTTCTATTAAAAGTAGCTATTAATGTAACACAATATCAACATTCCTAAATGTGAAAAACGTACCTGTCTCTTAGATGAATAATGACAAACATCTGTAATAACAAAATCATCAAAATTGAATAGAGACAATTGTTGAAGAAACTAACATTATATCAAAATAAATGTATACTTTCAAAGATGGTTGCCTAATAACAAGTTCTCGACACAAATGGGCGTTCACACAAAACCAAGGGAGGACACATGGGATGCGCGCATCAGCAGTGACATCACAGGAAAAAACAGTCAGCTCTAAAACAAAATGAAACCTCAAATGGGAGTTCATGCTCTGATATTCTGAGTGCCCCGCTGCATCTCAGTGTTGCATTATTCGCAACCACATTCAACTTAGATAAAACCCCCTCCAACCATTTATAATACATAGTATGTAGAACCCCCACACCGTTCAGTTTTAAACCGCTGCAATATCCAGTACATTTGATTAGTGAGTTCGAGAACGACATCTTTCCCAATAACCAAATTTGTTCACCTTTATTTGTAAGGTTTGTTAAATCATGCTTTAAACACAATTGCGTTCCTGATTCTAAAAAAACAGTTACAGTCACCCTGTTAGTAAAAAAAGGCAGGTCTAAATCCCAGTGAAGCAACAAACCTCAAGCCCATTACTAACGCCTATTTGTTACTCACAAAAATAGACAAAATAGCAACTGCTCAATTGCAAGGACATCTAGACTCCATGTCCAAGCTGCATATTAGACAATCGGGCTTTCGCTCAGGCCAGAGTACTGAGAGTGCCCTGTTATATTTACAGACGCATATGCTTGACATCGTGCACAAGGGCAAAACCGGGCTGCTATTATTGTTAGATCTGTCGGCAGCCTTTGGCCTTCGAGAATAAAAGCGTTGGTGGGAAATTACTCAAGGAATGTGGTGCTTAAGGAATGTAGTGCGATGGACTTGCTCCTGCTTAAGTAACCATAGGGCTATGTTTCAATAGGGTGATGCTATGTCAGGATACATGTCTGTCGCGGCCATTATTTAATATCTACATAAGCCGCGCTGTGACCTCTTAACCGAGTTGGGTGAGCAAATTACCAACTATGCTGATGACACACTTAAACTTGAAGGAGTTTACGAGACGGATGCTACTAAACTTATGCACATCTACGAGACCATCAAACATTGGATGTCCACCCATTGGATGTGCCTAAATAGCTCCAAGTTTGCAATATTAATCTTTGGTTCAGCCCAGGCCAGAGCTAAAGAAGATCCCGGATATTCCAGCTTTACCATTGAGGCCCATGTCATCCAAGCACTCAAGCAAGTAAAAACTCTCAGTGTTTACCTAGAATCCTCACTTGGCGCTGATGCTCACACCAATTACATGGCTAAAAATGGTCAATATACAAGAATGGGTGGACCCTTCGAGGGTCAGGAATCTGAGACAAGAAAGAAAATACAAGGCAATTACCCAGTCTCTTGTACTCAAATTCTTAAGGGTAGTATCAAGTCATAGGCCCTTATAAAATGTCCAGTCTAAGTAGTTACCGACATAGAAAAGGATTAGATAATAAAGTAGAAAGGAGGTTAATCCGACATAATGAACCAAATATAATATCAAAAACTTTATTATATACTAAATAGAAGCAAAATCTAAAGTAGACAACAAAAATGTACAAATTAAACAACAAATTAATAGTTAGTACAAATACATCCTAAAAAAAAATATCATAAAACACAATTAAAAAACCATCTAGCAGTGGGGTTAGTATGTGTTTATGGGCACTTGAATAGCACAATCACTTTTAGAAAAAGCAGAGTAACGATGTTGAGACACAACTCTGTCGAAATGGCTTATAAATGTCTCAAGCCTATGTGATAGTCGACATATGTTTCGGCATGTGGTAAAAAGATCAGACAATATCACCAATGTCTGTATTTCTAGTATCGCGGTCTTCAGGACAGGAAACGATGTAACAATAATATGGTTGTAACAAATACCTGTTTTTTTTCGTAAGTATTTTTCAGTTTTCAACCCTCAAAATAAACAAAAAAACTCTAATTAAAATCAAGGTTCAAAATGAGAATTTGTCTGTGGTGTACAGTACGTTTTAAAAACAATAGCCAATGACAGATACTAACCTTAACAATTTTCAGGAAATGAGTTAGGGACAGAACAGGCATTCCGTCGGATATTTATGGACTAATTTGTCTTTTAGATTGGATTGCCTTTTAAAGGCAAATCTTGGTGTAGGTGGTTCAAAATCTGGAGTCGTCATGATGTGCCAGTTCCGTAAAATGGTTTTCCTTAAGCTGTGGCTTATAGGGGTCAATGTAGAGACACAGGTGATCTTATTTAAATTAGTCTTTTTAGAAGGATATTCTGATCTGCATGTTTAGCTTTTCTATAGAATCTTTGTATTATCTTAGAGGGGTAACCTCTCTCGTATAAACGCTCTTACAGGATTTTACCATGATGTTCATATTCTGATTTTTGAGTACAATTGCGTCTAATTCTCAAAAATTGACAGTGTTTATGCCAGAGAAGTCATCGCCTACAAGTACATGATAATCCAGTCACTTGATCGAGGCGACTAACAAAAGATATTATATTCACCCATAATTTTTGAAGAGGTGAGCAATTAATAGCTTGGAATAGTACACAGTACTTATACTGCCTGTCACCAATGGTAAAATATATTATGTTAAACCTGTATGTTAACACGTCAATTAAAGAAATTGAGACATTGAGGACTGAAGATATTTATACTTTTGTCTCAAACTCCGGGGATTTATACCAACGGAGTGCCTGTTCTGTCCCTGACTCGTTTTCTGAAAATTGTTTGGATGGCCATGGGGCTGATTTTATTAGCTTCTCTGGGGCCGGTTTTATAAGTCGCATTAACATCCATGGAGCTGGCCTGGATTGTTGTAACTGTAGTTGTACTTGTTACGTTGCCTCACGCAGCCTGTTGCCAGCTCGCCGCATAGCAGCAGATGTATTTATAATTAGAATGCACACAGTGTCAGTCAGAGAACATCATCAAAGAAAAGTTAACACTTAGTAAGTGTTAACTTTGGTTTGGTGATGCACCAATAACATGAGTCAAGGGGCTGCCAGTGACCCAGCCATCCACTGGCTTGGCACTAGGCAAACAGCTTCACGTTCTCTTTGAGAACACCAACAATTTCTGTTGTGGGGGGTGGGCTCTACATCAAGTTTGCTTTTGCCTGACTTGGGCGGGGAGCAAGGCAGGGCTGCCCCAGGGATGACTCTTGAGCCTCGCCCTCTCAGGGCAGGGTGAGGGAGCCTGTTGATATGTAGCAGGCTGGCAGTGGCAGCCAATCATGCTCAAGACGTGTGGGCCATCATGCGCATTGGTGTGTTGCTGGGTGCCACACCCAGCACAATGTGCAGATATTGGAAAGGGCGTGTTGATGACAGAGGAGGGAACAGGCCTCAAGCAAAGCACACCCGACAACGAGTGGCCTATTCGAGCTGCCTCGCCAGCCATAAACTGCAATGGAGAGTCTCTGGCGACCGAATTTGTGCACGTTGGTTACACACAGTAGGTAATAAAAACATAAAATTGAATGGGCCAGCGGGGGTCGGGAGTAAAGAGTTTGTAATTAATTGTTACTATCTCTGTTACTCGAGAAAGGGCCAGAGCACTGTCACTCAGTCAGTGTGTGTCACGGCCATGCAATCATCGTGTCAGCATGACTAACAACACTTGCAACTCAAACCACAAGGGGATGTTTGAGCATAGACAACGAAAAAATATGAAAAAAAGAAAATCACATTTCCAATCAGACTAAATGAGTGTCTTTTGAATGAAGATCAGGTTTTCTCAAACACCTGTTGCAGGCAGCTGCATCCCTCCCATCCATGGCATATGGTGATGGGAGCATGAGATGACTTCAACTGGATGCTGCTCCTGGCGCTGCATGCAGAGCCGTGTCGTGTTGTGCATGGGTCATTCCTTGCAACACCTGGCTGGGTGGGCTAGACAGCGGTGGAGGGCCAGCCTTTGTAGTAGTCCTAGTCCTTACAAAAGTGCACCATGTGAGAGGAGAACACTGAATCCTAAAACTACCTGTTTGTGTGTACATAATGTGTGCGTGCAGGATTGCCTATTTGAATGAATGCCACAACAACACACTTAAAGTAGTGTGGACTCGGCCCATGGAAGAGCTTCCCTGGACAGACCGAGTGCAGGGAAAGGTGAAAGGTCCTGTCCTGGTGGCGCATGCAGGGCCTAGGTATCTTGGTTGATGTGAAGTTTTCAGAAAATAGTATCATTGTTCAGGCTTTTATTCTACTAACTGAAGTGTCAACGTGCTCCAAATTCCCATTCCCGTTTTACCTTTATCTTTCTGTCTCAAGCCTGGCCCCAAGAATTCAATTGAATCCAATTTTTCATAATGTGGGCCCAGGAGGTCTTATGGGCCTGGCTTTCCCTGTTACTTGTCCGTGCATAAGGAGCTTACGGTGCAGCTAAATTGGTTTGTTGGTGGCAACCCCACTGAGGCTCGCTAGTGGGCGCTGTGCTTCTGGTTGCAAGTCTGAGACAGTCTGCGCTTGTCTGTCCATTTTAAGATAGCCTGAGCCAGCCCCGGGCCCTCACTTCTTTGGGGTGCTACTCCGTGGGAGGGCTCCACAAATGGAAGAGGTCCGACTACAGTTTAGGCGAATCAGGCGGGACTGGTTCTGAAGTGGTTATCTGCTGCGGCAAAGTCAGGACAGAGTTACCAAATGTGCAGCCTAACGTATAAAACATTAATGCTGCTCTAAGATTCTACTCAGCGAAAGAGATGTTTACGCTGCTGTCAAAGGTGCCACCCTCCTGTCAGTGATGCTTTGTGTTAACGGCATGTGAATGTGATGGTGTTCTATGATGAAAACACTCAGTGCTGCCCAATGATAAAGGCATTGGATGCTACTCAGTGTGTCAGTGTTAAAAAAACATGGTGAAGGCGGTAAATTGTAAAGGTTTAAATTGGGTGGGTCTAGGAGGGAGTGTTGACGATACAGTATTCATGTGGCTCCAGTGTCACAATAAATATGTGCAGGAAGCTCTATGTTTAAACCTGGGCTGCCCTGGGTCTATGTTATCGTACCTGCTGGCTCCTTCATGCAGTGAGATTGTATGTATGTATGTATGTATGTCATACTTATCAGGTCATGATCGAGCCTCTCTGAAAGCTCTCTAAGACTGAAAACGAACTGCATGCACGCCACGTGTCTCTTTTTATCCCATGAGGGAAAACTCTTATCATCTTCTAAAAATGTCTGAAATTGGACATGGACAAACTGCTACAGGCCAGGACAAAGCTTCATAATTTTAGTTTACAGAAATGGAAATTTCCCTTAAACTATAGTAACTATTGCTTCATGTATATGTATTTTGTACATGCCGTTGACTAGGAGTGCACAGTGCTTCTTGTAAGAGCTCCTTTCGCTCTCAGTCCAAACTGTTGGCTTTGGAGCCTAGTGTTTGACCTTGCTTTTCAAACTTTACAGCATATGGCTGTCACGTTTTGGAAGCCCTACAATTGTATTTCAGAATGTACTATATATCCAGAATGTGGGGATTAGGGCAATCTGCAAAGCAAATCAAATTTTCTAAAAACTATTTCCCAGAATGCCTTGCACACTGCTTCCTCCTTACCTTTGCAGATCAAGGGTGGATAAAATAAAAAGAACATTTGTGCTGGCAGACGGTTGCATTTTCTGATACCTGAGGTGTACGATCATTATGCTCTCTTAAAAGCTCTGTTTTGTTTATTGCAACATTAGTCACGGTCTCTGTCATCTAAACGCTGGCCCTTATTCCAAACGGCCTGCTTTAAAATATATTGGATGTATGGGTGAATGTACAGATCCTACCTTTTATTGTGCCTGTGCACTTGCACAGCTGAACCCCAATGCACAAAATGATATGAAACAATGTTTTCTCTGTGCTTCCCTGTGCATTGGGAGTGTTGTTACAGGCCCCTCAGTAAGGGAACTCTCAAAGGCAGTGTATGGTTCAGATTCAGTGGCTGTATTGAGGACCCTTTGTGGAGTTTCATCAAGGCCCATTGTCTTGGGCCATTTGTGTGCCTGGATGAGAGCCTGAGGGACGTTAGGTTTATTGCACCATGTTTTCTTTCAATACGTGTTTTCTGGTGTAGGGCATGTTTGCTCAGGGTTTTGAACAGAAAACAGGAAGTTGTGGAAAGGGAGAGCATCTCACTTCACTAAAGTCTAAATACAGCGATGTAAAGGCAGGTTATCGCTAATGCGAGTTCTGCAGCACGCTGTGTCATACTGGTATGAGCATCACGTGGTGCGCTGAGGACAGGTTTCCCTAATTTTCCAGCCAGCAATCGCACCTCGGTAGTTTAGGTACATTACCCTGATTTAACGAGGGATGGTTCTCACACTGTAGAATTTGGTAGAATTGGGGAGGTGGTAACCGTAGTGTGGCATTTTTTTATATTGGGGATTCTCTGAGCGGCATGAGGTGTGTGGTGGCACCACGGTTGTGGTAAATTGTGGCATTGTTAAGTCATAGCTGAAACTGCATGCTTGCGGACATCACCCTTTCCTAGCACCTTACCCGCAGGACTAGACAACACATACAAGCATTGTAAATCCTGGCCCCTAATCCCGTGAGAGATCTATACCTAGACAGACCCAGATGTGGGGTTCATGCATGCTTTGATTAAATGCTTCTGTCTGAACATGGATTTATCACACTCTCATGCTGTCTCGACTAAGGTCTTGGTGATGCAGCTGCCCTTTGGTATCAGCTGTCATTCAAGAATGCTGTAGAGCCCATCATTGCACTCGACTCGAGTGCACCCTAGCTTGTTGACCTAGGCACAATAATTTATCTCTAATTGCTAATTTCCAATATAACAATGGGGTAGGATTTACAGAGAGTGAGGAAGGAAAGAAATAAGGAGGAATGGTAGAAGAGACAAAAGGAAGGAGGATAGAAGGATGGGGGAAAGTTAAGAGGAAGAATGGTAGGGAGACAGGAAGGAAACAATGTGAGAGAGGAAGGAAAGGAGGAGAGGAAAGATGCCCATGAAGAAAGGGGAGAGAATAGATGGGGAGGCAAGAAAAAAGGAAGGGAAAAAAAGAAAGAAAATCAAGAGGAAGGAAGGGAGGGATAAGAGTGATTGATAATGGGAGGGAATGCGATCTATGCATGATCTGCAGGTAGCAGGTTCAAATCCTGGCAAGGCCAACTCAGCCTTTCCTTAATCAGAGCTTGATAAGTGAGTACCTAATACTTCGGTTGGAAACAATTGTATGTAAATATGTGCTATGTACAGTGCTTTGAAAAACGCGTTATTTAAATAACAAATCACTATCAAATGCTGGGGCCATGGAGAAGGAATGTTATCACTCGCTTTCTCAAGCGTTTACACAAAACATTACCTGCAACAAACACCATTAACCCTCCATAAGTAGCATTTTCTGTAAAGTTGTGAATTGACGCGATTCACGGATGAGGGCTTGAGGGCCTTTTTTTTTTAGGTGAGGACCACTTTTTTTGAGATGTCCGGGCCCATTTCTTGTCCCAGACTGACCCCGCTTGCCGGATAGAATGGCTGTGTCCTGCTGTGCTTTATTGGAATGGAGCGGTGCTTAGTTCCCACCGTAGTACCCTCGCATCAGGGAAAATAACGCAACGCCTCTTTTTCTTTCACCTATCTCCTATCTCGGCGCTCTCTCTGTTTGCATAACGAGCACGTGTACGCATGTGTGCCCGCAGTCTAAAGATAACGTTGAACAAAAGAGAAATGGCGTAGATAAAAACCATGCAAAGATTATTCCTGAATTCAACAAAGCAGGGGGGACATTCTGTGCAGTATGGTGGCGTGGGCACAGTGTTATCTCAATGAAGCAGCAGCACACAACGGAGAATACATGGCGTACAGCAGCAGCACACATGCATGAAAGCCAGGTTCTGAGATGATGAAACCGGTCTAAGGGTATCCTTGAGTCCTAGAACTGGGATATTCCATCGCCTGCATCCCTTGAGCCCTGAGGAAACATATCGAATGGAAAATGTTGCTTGTGAAACTCTAGGCCATCCGGCGTTAATTAAGAGAGTGCCGAAATCCAGCTGAGCTTGCCCTGTCCACAGTCTGCTCTGGGGGCGTTGCTCTCTTCCTAGCCGCGGTTGTATAAAGCCGTGGAAATGTGGCCGATTCCCAGATGTCTGAACCTTTCACCTCATCACCTGGGAAGCCAGAGGTAACGCCAGCCGCCATCTCTGCATTATGGCCACGTTACATAGAATCCCTGTGGATTCCGCCTGCCCTTTTCACATGTAAACCAAGCAGCTGTGAATGGGGATTCAGGCTTAGTCAGGCACTCAGGTCTGTCACCCGGGCCCCTCACAGGGAGGGAGAAGCATACTGTAGGTAGGGTGTTTCTCGCTATATAACCACTTCGTCAGGGAAAATGGCACAGTTTGTAAAAAGACATACATATATTTTCTTCGTTTTTGGTCGATTCCATGACATTTTCAATTAAAACAAATATTTTAAAAAGTACATTAAAAATGTTATAAATCAAAAGTAAGTTTCTGATTATAATTACCAGTCAGCTAAATACCATGCCAAGCATACAGGGAAAGAAGCGTGGACGCCACATGGATGTTCATTGAAGTCTCGGGAGGATAGCTCAGGGGCAACGCTCCTCTTGGAAGCAAGATGACTCAGAGCAACACAGGTCCGATTCCCCGGATCTGCGCGGAAACCTCTGCATATTAAGCGCGTTATAAATAACCAATTACAATGGTACTGTGACATTATACGGCATGAGTACCTTGATGTGAGTGTTCCTCGCTCCCTATTGGCTCAGAGCTGGACCTGAACTGATGGTAACGTTCACCTGCTCTCCAGCCCTTGGAGATGCCAGCAGCCTCTGGTTGCTTCTGCATCCCCCTCCCCCCACCGTGCTGCTTCCCCTCACACGCATTCTGCCTCTCTCTTCTTGCTTGCCTCAGTGTGGCTTCCCGTCTAACAAGTCCTTGACTACAGCTGCTGGGTAGCCGCCTTCCCATATTAGTACCCCCCAAAACATCTGCATCCTGTGGGGCTTGTGCCAGGGCACTATTGCTATGGTTTGGGGGCTGTATTACCCGGTAATGGTACTGCGCCCATGCTTTGCTCAGGCCTGTTACCTGGGCCCTAAAACGTTACCAGGTGGTGAAGCTGCTAATGCTTAAATATATTCATGCATATATGGTCAAATGAACTTCCACTTCATATGGCATAATCACATGGATATAATGTGCCAAATTGATACACATTGAATGATTGCGCTTCACCATAGTTTATATATCTTGGATTTTTAATTTCCAATATTTGTCAATTACCGCTCCTGTCATAGCACATGCCATATATTGGGTGTCTTTACAAGATATAATGTGTTTACTCCCTCTGTCCCCACAGGCCATCCCTATCCCTCCTGGTCTCCCCCGTGATGTTCCTTGTGACCCCCACCCTTCTCACACACAGGTTTTGCTTGATTCTTCTACCATGCTCCCCTTCCCTTCCCCTCCAGCCTACTTCCGAAGGAGTCTGTCCTGATACATTTTGGTTTCACCATCACGTCTTGTGGCCAATGCTGGATTTGACCTTTATGGACTTCATTGATTCTTGGTTGCGTCACCCTTTCTCAACTCTCATGCTGGACTTCCTTTGCATCTTGTGCTCATGGTGGCCCTGAATCATGCTGTTCCATCTTCATCTTGTATCCTGGCTTGCAACATTATGTGTTACTACTGACTTCTGCAATTGTATTCGCTCTCCCCTCTTGCTTCTCCACTCTTTTTGACTGCTTACTCTCTGTTCTCTCCTCCTCTCCCTTTCTCATTTTTCCCATCTCCTCCCCTTACTTTCTTCTATGCACTTACTCTATCAGAATTGTCCCTGGACCTAGTATGATAGCAACCTCGTCTGTCTCCTCTCCCCTCCCCTCCCTTGTTCCCCCCCATCACTATATGAAATGTCATCAGGCCTACTACGATAGTCGCTTGTTTTGTTCCTCGCCTCCCTTTCTGCACCCCTATCCCTCATCTTTTGTTTTTCTCTGGCTCTATCAGAAATGTCGTCAGGCCTAGTACGGTAGTCCCCTGTCTGTTTCCATTTCCTTCCCACTCCCCCCTCCCTTCCTTATCTATGTCTTAGCTCTTGCACTATCTGAAATGTCTTCCGGCCGAGTACGATAGTTAATTTCACACCCTTACTGTTCATGGCCTGTAAGAATGTCATTGTATTTTCCCTTGTTCCCTCCCTTGTCTTGAAGCGCTTTGAAACACATTGGCCCTCATTACGACCCTGGCGGAAATCGAAAAACGATGGCGGAAATGTAATACCGCCATCGAATACCGCTCGGTGCGATTATGACCCGTCACCGTAAAGTACAATGCCATTAGCGACACCGAAGTGAACGCCAACGCTAACTGCACCAAGTATGCGCACGCGCGCCATGCAAAACCGTAACTACCACCATGGCGCAACGGTACGCGAATGCTGACCCTAGCGGACATTTACTTAACGCCATCAAGCATGGTGGAAAGTACCATTCCGCCATGGTGAGAATTACGGCATCGTGAACCAACCGTAAATGGCCCTACTGAGTGCCTGTACACCACTCCCTGCCCACATTGCACAACTCCTCGTAGGTGCAATGAAGTTACACAATGCAACCAGTGAAATGTACAAGTCACCCATGCATGCCAACGAACAAATGAATGTAGGGGCTCCAAGTGCCTTGTGAGTGGCCATCCATATTTGGCATGTCACCATTGCCGTACTGATGCAGCACAGGCACGTGAAGGTTCAAGTACAGCAATATGAACTGAAATATGAGACAAAACAACAACAGGCCCCCATCGCTTGACACCAGTGTAAGGCAACATTCAAAGCAGTATCCTGAGGGAGACTGCACCAGCCCTGTACCCTTGCCAGTAAACAAACCAACCATCAGCATAAGCATGTACCACACAAGTTGGCAGAGTGACTGAGCAGCCAGGCTCATCTCAAGAGGGGCCAATGGGAGCTGCAGGGCACAGATGGCACGAATACAGAAGCTATTCCAATGGACATGACCTCAGTCTCCCTCCAAGAAACGCACGCAAACACAGGCACCTGTGACCAGCCATTTTCTGATAATCACATCATTCCACCAATCCACCTGGCTGACCGGCATCTGTTACACAAAAGCTAATCCCCCGCCCCTGAGCATGACATCATTAAAACAGTCATAATGGCAGCCCCTATCCCTGACCTCACTGGGCTTCGTAGGCAAACGCGGCCAGTACAGTACCACGCAACTATACTCAGAAGCCGGAACCCAATGCAGATCTTCTCACAATACATCGCTCCACAAATAGGAATATGCTACATTACTTGCAAAGAAGAACGCTACACGGTTAATATCAGAATAAAATTTTAATGCACATCAAATTCACCAAGCCCATACAGCTATTAGGTCATAAACTCCAAAATATTTTTCATTACTGTGGGCTGCATCCGCAATAAATGACCAGCTTCTTCTTGTGTGACGCCCTGTTCCTTCATGGTACAAAGGGGCTACATTCACGTTCAAAAAGGCAACATGGAAGCGCCTAGAACCGCAGGGCCGTCCCATTAGGTAGGCACTAGTCGAGCTGAAAGGTTGATATGTTGCTCCTAGCCACTAGTACTGCGTAAGGGCATGTGGCTCATTGGCGATCGTCCCATAAGATCGTAATGGTGCTCCACTGATTAACTCGAAGCAGCAGGTGTCGGGAGTAAAAGCCATCTGCAGGAGTGGCATACAGATGGCAGCGGCAAAAGGGGAGGAGATACCTGTCACCCAAATGAAATGAAAAAGAATAGTATGGGCATCAGAACTTCATTTGTATTACTCACTTCAATGATCACACTAAATCTACAGCCATATGCATGCTAGCCCACTCAAAAGGATTGTTTCCACCCAAAAATCACTTGCGAATCATAACTATATACATCGAGGTGAAAACACTATTACAAACGAGTGTTTGTGTGCATGCGTCTGTTAAAACAGAATCCATTAGATGGGATTAGTAACGTGCATAGACACAAGTGTTTGAAGGCGCGTCGAGACAGGGAGGGTTCAACAAGGGCAGATAGATGATGGTCCCACTATGGCAGCTCTGCATCACATAGCGCAGGGGAAGGGGATAGATTCCAAAAAGCCATGTACATGGCAAACTCTCAATTAAATCATCTGTCCATGCATCCATACATCATTCCCTCATCCCGGTATAAAAACGCCTGATTATTCACTCACATAACATTTGAAATTTCCATTGAGTCTGTGCGTAATGCAGTCTGCAAAATCCACTGTGCTCCAGCCCGGAATTCTAGTGTTGTGAAGTAACATGTATTTGGGAACGTCCTGCCTTATCGTCCACTACGCTATTGCGCAGCCCATACTATTCATATCAATCATTGCATTCTCGCCATGGCCCCTGTCCCAAGGACATTAAACAATAGAACGTTATATTTGCAGTCAGACCTGTGGGCGTCTCCTCGCCGCTAGCTGAAAACCGAAAGCGCTGTCCTTCGAATTCCTCATTTGCAACATCACGTCGAAAAGGCATCTGTGACCGCTTGAAATCACAAATTCATCCATGTAGTGCGGCAGTGTGTGAAAATGGCAACTGGCTTCACTCACAAATGGGACGCCCCGCCCGTCGGTGAACCTCGGTACAGTGCTGCATGAGGGTCCACCGTTAATCGAGTACTACATTCCACTGACCCTTCACAAGTTTGTTCGCGACTGCAAAGATAGTATGTGAAACAATGGGACCATAGCAGAATGAACATATAAACCAATATTTCACTGCCATCGGGATTAAATACATGATTGTAATAGCAAGATGCCATGCGTCACATTGCAGCGTTGTGTGCGGGACGTGCTCGCCCAAAGGGGATTGCAGCTGGCACAGGTGGAATGAATCACCACAGGTGGAGGCTATACAGCCTGAAAACACATAAATTGCACACCCAACCCCCTCCCACAACCACACCCACTCCAAAATGCTACCGGCAGGACTAGCAATGTTGGCCCTGGGGGACCTGATAGCACTGCAAGTACTCCAACTTCAAGAAGAAGACGAACACCAACTACTACAACAACCGGCCGCACAGAGGAGACGCAGGAGGAGGAGGAGGGCAAGGCAGGGCCAGCAAGGCCCACCAGCACAGCCACTACCACCACGCAGGCAGCCCGCAATCCCACGCCTCCGAGCTCATCCGTTCAACCTCACTGATGAGCAGATCCACACCCTCTACCGTTTGGACCGGGACACCATAACCGCCATTGTGAACATGACACACGCTGACCTTGTCAGCAGGATAGATAGCCCAACCGCCATCCCACCCCTACTGAAGGTGGTGTCTGTACTCCACTTCCTGGCCACAGGCACCTACCAGCACACAGTCGGACAGTTGCATGGCATTTCACAGCCACTGTTGTCACGGACACTATTGCAAGTGCTCGATGCCCTCCTGAAGCACGCAGACGACTACATCTCTTTACCACGCTCGGAGCAGGAGATTACAAACACAAAAGTGGGATTCCATGCACTTGCCGGCATACCGGGTTGCATTGGTGCCATCGACTGCACCCATGTGGAATTGGTTGTCCCACATGCCATGGAGGTCCAGTACCGCAACCGGAAACAATATCATTCTCTTAATGTACAAATGGTGTGTGACTCCAACAGGATCTTTACACATTGTTGTGCCCGATTTCCTGGATCAACCCATGATTCTATGGTCTTGAGGAACTCTACAATACCACGCTACATGGAGCGACACGCAGGGAACAGATCCTGGCTACTCGGTGAGTCTCATTTCATGCATGATAATCAGGGTCGGACTGGGACAAGAAATAGGCCCGGACACCCAAAAAAAAGTGGCCCACCCCTCGCTTCAAAAAAGTGGCCCACCCTGCGCCTCAAAAAAAGTGGCCCACCCCGCGCCTCAAAAAAAGTGGCCCACCACGCGCCTCAAAAAAAGTGGCCCTCAAACCATCATCCGTGAATCGCCTACCACGCTTCTCACTGCGCAAACACGGACGTTTCTACAGTATCAGTGCCATTAATGAAACACAACCTTTCACCCCTTCACAAAACAGGAAGTGGCATCAAAAGCAGACTAATATGGTTATGATTTCACTAATGTGATATGCATTTCATACAAGAATGGATCACCATATGTATCATTAATATCTGTGTGTTTAGATTCATATTGTCAAATTACTGTGAATGCAAGCAGACGTCCAAGGCCAAATGATAATATGTTATTGTAAAGCACTTACGCTTAAGCCATTTTTTATAGAACAAATATGCATACAATATCACCCAACCTGTCTTGGTACTCATTTATCAACCTCAGAAGAATGAAAGGCTGAGATGGCCTTGCTGGGATTCGAACCTGCAGATCACACACACATCACAGCAGCGAGCGCTCAACCCACTAAGCTATCATATCGGCTATAGTAAAATGAGCATCTGCAGGTCTGGTGCAAATGTGGCCGCATTTCAAGCCTGTGTGCAATGCATCTACTTTTCAGCCTCTGCCCACGGTAGTGCTTGTGTGATGAGGGCCTCAGCAAATACAAGTGCATGACACAAGGCAATGGCGCCTGACCGTTGAGGGTAGTTTCTAAGATCCCAACGTGCAGTCTCTAGTAAATCACGTCCATGACAAGCTGCCAGCCAATCCCCCAGGGCCACTAGCACCTGATGGTAGGCTGATGTCAGCTGGATGTCAAAGCCAGCTTGAAAACAACAAAGTCACATCAGTAAAACACTGTCAGTAAAGGCCCTGTTTCTGGAACACCACCACCAAGGCATGGTGCTTCAGGCAGTCCCGGCCGTTTCCTCTGCTTATTAGGACGTGGGGGGCCCGAGAAGCATGTGAATGAAAGAAGGGACATGCATAGCGCAGCACTGTTAACTGAATCGCCTCAAGGCGCTTCCTGGCCACACGCCCACAGGGATTCTGGGAAATCGACAGACCAAAGGAGGTCGAAATTGTAATGCAAAGATCCCTGTTAAGCAGGATAGATTTAGCACCGACAAAGCAAAAGTAAGATTCTAACAACAAAATGTCAAAAGAGAAAACAAAATTAGCTTTGATGAAGGAAGGATGACTGCTTTGTGGGATGGAAAGGACATCACACCCCTCCTGAGATTTGTTTTAGCGAGTAGGCCGTCTTTAAATGCCATGTACGCGTACATGTTCCAGATATCATTGATATGACCAAATTAAAAGACTAATTGGAGCATTGTTCACTATTAGTTGCATTTCCATATTTAATTTGGTGACATAAAATGGAGGCTCGTATGCAGGCATAACGTTGCCCACAACTACCTCATGCAAATAAAAGGTACCAAAGGACGTGGGAATCATATTTAAACCACAACACAGTGTGGCTAGTGAAATGTGCGTTCGCCTCCAGCTATACAAGGTTGACAGGCTCAGTAACAAAAATCAAATTTAAAGTTATAGGGGCAGATTTTCAAAACCTTTTTGGTACAAGTGATGAAACGTCATGTGCTAGCTGGGAGCATACAGGCCTGCGGTCAGAGGTGTGCTCGCTCGGTGGTCGTGGACACGGCATAGGCAGTAAAAATGTCCATAAACCGGAAATGGTTGAAAAGGCTCCTGATTGCAATGTGCCTAATTTAAACTGCAAGTGCTATTTTCAATAAGCAAAATGCAGAAGTACATCTATGTATCAATTCCTATGTTATGAACAAACCAACTTTTCCCCCCAGACAGGAGAGTCCTGCGTGTGTTATACCTGCCAGTTCAGTCTTCGGGCGCCGTCAAAGCGAGCAAAAGGACATCAGCAGTTTAGATGTTCTCCAATCAGAAATGACAGAAAAGATTCTAGTTTAAAGTGCAAGTACTACTTTTAAAATTAAAATAAAAGTAGGCAATGCAGCCAGCTACATTAAGAACAAACCAACGTTACCGCAATGCAGGCGATTCCCGCCTGTGTCCCAATTTCTCCCTTTTCCTTCTCTCCAACCTCTCCCTCACGGATGTCATTGGGCATTGCTGAGCGAGATGCTGGCATGTCAGGCAGTTATCCTCTGCTGACTGCTGAACCTGGTCCTCAGTGTGCCTGTGCTGTACCTTCCTGCCTAGCAGGTAATGCCCCATTGCAGCTCCACGAATCTTCGACCGCCCGGGTGTGCTAATAAGAAAGTCATCTGTAGCGATCAGATCCTGCCTCTGACTCTAGCACAGGGCCCTTCAAACCAGCATAAACAGCTCTCCACGCTCTTCTGGATCCGGGCCAACAGACCTAGAACCATCACTCAATGTTTACGCATCTACCTGGTGCTGTGCTGACCAACACACATTTCTTGTGACCAGGGGTGGACTAGAAAGCAAAAGAGGCCCCGGAAATAATTTTCAAAGTGGCCCCATGTTACAGATTTTCAGCAAGCCCATCCCTTTCCTATGGGAAAATTTGAAAATACCACAAAAGAGGCCCAGGGTGCAGAGGCCTACCGGGAAATTTCCAGAGTTCCATATGGGCCAGTCCACCCCTGCTTGAGAACCTCAAAAGCCACAATTCTGATGCCTAAGGGCTCACCACAGGCAACCAATGATAGCCAAGAGTAAAGCTTTCAAGAAGCTTGCAGGCAGAGCATGTCTTTCCGAAAGTCGCTTCTGTCCGAAAACCCAGAACTGTTTTTTGAACAATTCCTGCAAAATGAAACTAGCAAGAAAGGGACACGCCACCAGCTGCAGTGGGCAGGAGTGCCAGTCATGTGGCATTGTCAGAAGTGTGTGTATGAGAATCCTTGTTCAGGTTTAAGCAGCTTCACCATGCAGCAAGCAGGCTTCTCAGTACACACTTTATAAAGATTCTCAACGTGTAATGCATCTATTTCAACATTTACTACATATTCCAGGGTATAGCATATTCATTTTAATGTGCGCCTGTTTTCTCGTTTCTACGTTATTAGAAGGAAGTACATTACTTAGCGGTAATTGACTTCGTTGCAATCACTTTGTTTTTGTTTTATTTAATTGTGTTATTTAATTTTTATTTGGGGGGGGTCTCTAATCCCCCTTCACTACCACCCCTACACCAAGCCCTCAACCCCCATTACCCCTCGCCCCCACCACCCATTTTACCCCTTAACCCTCAAATACATGTACCACATTCGAAGTAATTCGAAGTGTTTGCAACAAAGTAAATTACTTCCTCGAAACAACGGGAGACCGCCCTGGGAATTGCTTACATTACAAACAATGTGAATCCTGCTCATTAAGCAAACACATGTATTCCTAATGCCTTCCCATTATCCAGCACTTTGCCCAAATAGTCTAGCAACGGAGTTTAGATTAGTAAAGGAACCCAGTCTTCCAATATGTGGGGAGTGCTTTTTGGCACCGGGAAATAAACATTATTTGATATTGGTATGTAACTCCCATATCACTGCTTTCGCTTCCATGCCAGAGGTTTGAAACCCGGGAGCCAATCATCCTTTCAGGATGATAACATGATGATTACCATTACCTAGGACAACAACAACACACATAATTCCAGTGCTTAGAAGTAGGATGAATCTGGCGTGAACTGCTATATAAAAAGGCGGCAGCTTTATAATTCTAGAGTGGCTACTACCGACCACCTGCACGACTGTGAAGAATGGGACTCGACAGTGGGGCAGACACGGGCCAGGGGCTGGTGGAAGTGGCTCCAATATGTGTTTTAAGCGTCAGACCCTTCCTAACAACTTCTGCCTCCCACCCTCTGCCTTAATAGGGCCAAGAAAACAATCCGAAGTTGTTCTGGCTCTGTTGGCTACGAGAATAGTACACAAGTCACACTCCTTACCTCAGGCTCAGTGACTGACTGGCTGGCTGTTGGCTGGCTGCTGTCTGTGGCCGGCACTGGCACTGGGCACTGTCTGCACTGCTGGCCGCCTCAGTGCTGCCTGGTGGGTCCTCCTGTGTGGGCACTGGCACTGTCGGCCTCCAAGTGGTCCACTGGTGTGTGCTTGCACTGGGGCTAGCAGCATAATGGCGGGAGTATTGGGTGGGCAGGGGCAGCCTGCCCACCAGCCGAATTTTCATTGGGTTATTCCTTTGTCCACGGCGCCGGCGGCCCCGGGGCCCAGCCCAGCCCCCAGGCACAAGTTGAAGACAGTTGCTTTCAACTTTGCAAAGAAGTGTTACTTACTTCCTGCAAAGTTGAAAGCAAGTGTGAAATGTGTCACTGTGTTGTGTTCTGACAGTGCCGGGCAGGCCCCAGCTCAGCGCCGCGGAGCCCTCAGCCCTGCAGGCTGCACGGGGTCAGGACTCGGAGGGAGGCAGGTGTTACAATTGCTTTGCAATTGCTTCAGCCTGCCTCCCCCACAGATCAAACAAGTAACGTTCTCTCTGGCCGCCGCAGGCCAGAGGCTCGTGAGCCGGCGAGCACACACAGGCCCACCGACGCCGTTACCTGAATGAATCATGCACATACATCTGCATGCATCATAAATTATGATGCATGCATGATGCAATCATCAAAACAAGGTAACATCTAGTGTTACCTTGCTGCTATGATGATTGTGCTGCAGACTCAGACAGTGCCACCGGCGCGGCACCTCCCCCTCCTGGGCTGGCTCTCTGCCATGCCCTGCTGCGCAGCCCAGCCCTGATCCCAGGCGGCTGAAACCCCCCCCCAGAATACTCGCGACGCGAGCTCCGCACATCGCGGCTCGGCGCGGCGGCGCACTCACACTAGGCCGGCATTCCAATTAAAAAAAAAATATATATATTTTTTTCTTTTAAAAAGAAAACCGGCCCAGAGGTGGCTGCCGGAAAACCGGCCCCAGGGGACCCCAAAGTCGATCGGCCACGGGCCGAAAGACCGAAAGGGCCAGTCCGACCCTGATGATAATGTGGGGTATGTGATGCGGCAATGACCTGGCAGGAAGGGGGGGGGGATGCGTACGTAGCAATGTCATTCCACAAACATCCTTTATTGTCCACATACAGGTGATGCCGGGTATCCACTGAAGAGATGGCTCCTTACACCACTCCGGAACCCACAGAACCAGCATGAGGAGGACTACAACCATGCCCACTCACGTACCCGTGTAGTCATAGAACAGGCATTCGGCCTACTGAAGGCTCGTTTCCGCTGCCTCAGCAGGTCTGGCGGGGCACTCCTGTACCGCCATGAGAAGGTCGCAAAGATGGTCATGGCATGTGTCATGCTACACAACATGTGCGTACGTAGAAATGTGCCCATGTCCCCTGACGCAGAACTGCAAGCACCTGAAGATGGTCATGATGAGGGTGGGGATGTGGCAGCACCTCAAGGAGTCCGCGAGGCACAGGAGGCCCGTGAAATTCGTCAGAATATCATAGATTCATGCTTCTAGCACTCACGCCTGGTGGCTGATACATGGACACGGGACTTGTGGCACTGTGTGTGTCTGGAACATGCACAATGTGGACTGTACGCCTATAAAGGCCTCGTACACAAAGATCAATGTCCACACATCTCATTGGATGATTATGTAATGTTTATAGCATATGTGAAATTATATTACACACCCCATCGACCCGCCACCCAAGAAAGCCCAACACCCCCCCTCCACCCTCCTACCTCCCCCCCGAACACCAGTGTCCAAAGATGCTCATTGTCAGTGGGCAGACGCTATTGCAAGCCCCCTCTCCGGGTATCAGGGGCACCCCTGCCTGTGGAGCGCAGGTTCCTCCCAGATCTACGCTGGGGGCTGCCCTGGACGGAACTTGCAACGGATGATGTCTCTGCCTGCTCACGTCCATGCATGTCCCTAAGGGTTTGTGAGAGCTCAGTGAGCACACGGCGCACAGCGGCAAGTTCACCACATACGTCTTTGGACGTCGCATGCAGTTCCCCCCTCAGGCTCTCGGTGCTTCTCTCCATTTGTACCCTTAGTGTCTCTGTACTTCTCTCCATTTGTACCCTTAGTGTCTCTGTACTTCTCTCCATTTGTGCCCTAAGTGTCTCAGTAGATGTTTCTATGGCTGCCTTAGTACCCCCACATTCATCAGCATGCTCCTTGAGGAGCGTGGCCAGTTGCTGCTGTTGCACGATCACCTGGTCGAGGGACTGTTGCCTCTGCTGGGCCATGCCCATTTGCGGTGGTGTCACAGAGGGGCTGATCACCTCATGTTGCCTTGCCACAGGGCATGTGGGGGATGGCCAGTCGTCGTCTTGTGGGTGCCCCTGCGTGGTATCCTCATGGTGTACGGGATGAAACAAACAGGGGGATTGAGACAGGTCATGGATGGGTCCTACATCGACAGCACCGTTTTCTGTGTCGGAGCATGCTGGCATTAATGCAGTGTCACCTATGGTGCTGCTGCCACCAGAAGCAGTGCCTTCTGTGGCATCCATTGGGGGGACCTGTGGTGCTGCTGTTGTGGGCATGCTGGCTGCTGGGGTGCCTGTTGAAGTCCCCTCCTGTGTGCTGCCACTTGATTTGTGCTGCTGCCGTGTCTTGATCCGTGCAGCTGAGGTGGAGGGTCTTTGGCCGTTGGTCTTGGCCCTCTTTGCAGGTGTGCTGGTAGGGGTGTCCTGAAGCTCGTCGTTTGAATCGGACCCTGTGGTGGAGTAAAGGAGGGCGAGTGTTATTTATGGGTCTGTGGAAATTGGAATGGCAATGTATCACATGCATTGGGGTGGTACCTGAGGGTGATTTGGGTCAGGGCCTTGGAGGTGGTTTCATTTTTGTGTGGATTGAGGATGCAGTTGTTTTGCAGCCTGCAGTTAGGGTGTGCATGCTGCACGTGTAGAGGGTGTTTTTAGGATTTTTAATTGTTTATGTATTTAATGTGACTTTTAAAGTGCGCTATCAGGCCAATGTATGTGGACGTTCTCCTGGACATGTGTTTCTGTTGCACTATGTGGACACATGGTACTTCACATGATTGGACATTGTGGATTTAGCATTGTTTTATTTGGCCCACCTACCTGATTCTTCGGATGTCTGCACTCCTTTCTCCATCCCTCCGACTCCCTTTATACTCTCCATTCCAATGGTGGAGGCACAGATTTCTTCCCAGGGGGTCAAGTTGATGGGTGATTCCGATCCTCCCCCGGTAGCTGTGGCAATGTTACGGTTGGCTGATAGTATGCTCCGTACGCGTATCCGCAAGTCGTCCCATCGCTTTCTGCATTGCTGTGGGTTGCGGGGTGCGGTCCCCACCGCACTTACCCGCTGTGCCACCAGGGCCCATGTGGCCTTCTTGTTCGCAAGTGCCGTCCTGGTCATTTGCGTCGAGAAGACGACGGCAGCATTCTGCTGGAGGGTCTCTGTGAGCACGGTGAGTTCCTCATGGGAGAAGTGGACCTGCCGCTTGCGGTCGCACGCTTTTTTAGCAACTTTTCCCATTTTGATTGTTTTAACTAGGGTGGCTAACGGGTTGGGATGTGTCACAAGGTCGGATTTTTGAAGGTTGTGTTGGGATTCTGATTTTATAGGTGTACGGCGTGCTGTTTCCCGTTCCGGCCCCATGTTTTTACTTCCATTTCCGTATATTTACGGTCACCGTATTTTGCGATTACCGCTCATTACGGTGACCGCTATGATGGGTGGTGGAATTGCACCTAGGGCGCCGTACGACGGCGGTGAGGGGCGTTTTGGGGACATTTCCGCCATCGCGGACTTTGCACTTCCGCCATGGCGTAATGCTCGTGCCCGATGGGTCAGAATTAGCCGCACTTTACTCCATCGTGCAATGGCGGAAACGCTATTTACGCTATGGCGGTCAGGTCAGTTACTTTCCGCCAGGGTCGTAATGAGGGCCATTGTGTATAGCAGCTATAGAAATAAACTATCATATCATAAACATATTCCAGAGCTGTCAAGCCTTTGAAATCATGCCATTGAAGAATATAGTCGACATGTGTTTCGACCCCTATGTCTTTCCCAAGACTAACTCTCTAATTAAGGCACTTGCTGGAGATTCAATTGATTGGCATATTGCTCATCAGGCATATCACATCGGTCAATTTCACCGGGCTGACTTCAATGAGTTTGACTGCTTGTCCTGCTGCTCAGTGGTATGTATAAACATTCGGTTCTATGAGCTATATTTCAATAACTACCCTTGTTAGGGTGTAGTTTTCCCTTGATCGGCATGTCGCGTTTGCAAATGGTAATTAGAGAGTTAGTGGACAGGAGCGCAAATTGACAATATTGGAAATAGAAAATCCAAGAGTGGATTGTTGGGAGAATGTTGGCTGTGATCCTGTGTCAGTGTCCCTGTGCCGTGCGGCTGAGAGCTAGAGTCTGCCTCCATTGTCTCTCCAAGCAAACAGAGCTTCATCCTTACACTTGCCTCTCCCGATGAGGAGTGCCGCGGAGTGTTGGCAGTGTGTTTGCAGAGTTTTTTTGGAGTCGATGGAGTCAGTGTCGGCGCAGGGTGCAGGAGGTTTACAAAGAACGCAAAGCCAGGCTAGGCTGCTGCAGAATGCAGGTAACAGGGCGGCTGGTATGAACTACGTGCACCATGTGAACTTGGGGATCCCATCGACCTCCGCCAAGTCAGGAAATGGTACAAGTCGGAGCGTTCTGCCCCTGCTCTTGAAACCAGACTGGGGGTGTTCCTTGACCTTCATGACTCTTTACTGACCTCCTGAACCTCTGCCCCCTCTCCCTGTATCCCCCTATTGGAATCACCACAGTCCTCACCGCATACACTTGTCAGTATCCAGTTGGTGACATTGAGTACCGAAAGTCTAAATGTTGGCGGGACGAAGGACGCAGTAGTGGGGAAGGTGGAGACTAAGGAGGGGGCTGGGGGTGCTGCAGGATAAGGACACTGATTGCCTAATCTCATTGCCAAACTGCGGGGATTTAGAAGCAAGGGTCTCCCCAGCTCCTACTAACTCTGTGGTGACCTTGAAGGCTGCCGCTTCAATCACCACTTCAATCACGGACCCTCTAAGTAAAAAGGGAGTTTTTTTTCGTCAAAACAAAGGATCAAATCATTGGCAGATTATGCCAAACTGAAAAGGCATTTTAAACAAAGGGAGGATCCCCAACCCTCATTAACTGCTAAGGTCCGCAAGGTGCCCATAGGCAAGAACAGCACTAGCTAATCCAAGAGGCAGGCTGGCACGATCCATCGGACGCTGACTTGCTGGCAAACCTTGATCTTTGTATCCTGCCTCCCCAGGCTGCCCCGCAAGAGTCATCTACACAACGAAAGGTAATAGCATTCCAGTCCAATTCCCAGGGGGAAGTAAAAACCTCTAGGGTTTCTCTAGGAGAGCAGAGTTCTATCCAAGAAAATTATGATTGTTTAACTCTGCGAACCCAACATTGAGACACTGAATTCAAACCAGGAGCCCACAGGACTAAATGCAAATCTTTCATTCTGCCCGAAGACGGACGTGTGTGTGGAAAGGTCCCCTTTGCAGGAGAAGCCAACATTAGCGGGCAGACTAACTAACGATATTGCAAACCGCACGCTACAACTAAGCGTGGAAGCAAGCGGCCGGGGAGGAAAGCGCTCACTCTCAGAAGTGTGAAGGGGCACAGATATGAGTCTAGCACCAACCCTCAAGAAGTTAAGATCTGTTCAATCGCCATGCGTTCCTCTGGCACTCCCAGCACTTCCAGCCGATTTGAATGTAATGCCATCTGGCAATGCCACCCTAACGGACCCTTGAGGGACGTGCCCCAGGGGCCAATGGCGATACGTGCTAAGCACAAGTGAAGACTGAAGTGAGGACTCTAAATAGGGTGCAACTTGGTATTCGGAATTGCATCACTAGACAAGAGAAACCTGCCCTCCAAAACCAAGCACAAGTGTGCGAGATACCATTGAAGATGCCCAGAAGGAGGGCCGCCTGGGTGCCCAGATAGCCCAGTCTTGGGAGGATAGCACCGTGGCAACGTGCTCGCCTTGGAAGTAAGATTACACGGAGCAACACAGGTTTGATCCTCGGGTCCGCGCATAGAAACCTCTGGGTATTAAGCACGTTATAAATAACCGATCACATAATGTCAGCTGCAGGCAAGCATTTGCTCAGTGGTCTCTATTACATTGTCACCTTTCTTAAATCTGCATGAAAATCTAAACAACAGCCTTAAAGACCAAGCTACGTCGATTGCTTAAATGCAAGCTAAGTTAGTCTTCATAGAATCGCTCATTGAGTCCTCCAGAGACAAAAGAGCTAGAGAAAAAGAAATGGAGGGGGTGATTTTGAAAACGCTTATTGATCTAATCCAGGAAGTGAGGGAAGATAAAAAATGCTTTCATTGAGGGGGTCCGGATACTATCACTCAAATGAAGCACCAAGACAACACTGTGGGAAAAAAACATGACGACCAACAGGTGCCCGCAGAACTGGCCTTGAGAAATCCTCAGCCAGAAATCATTTCCAGCCCGGATCGGCAAGTTGATATGGCCCAACCTTCCTCCCCAGTAACCTGACCTCCACCTGGAGCCCATTGTGACCCAGAGTCAGGACCGCATGCCAGGGGATTCAGGTGTTCTCCAGGTCCAGTCCTGCTGCAGTTCTGGCCCGGCGTTGGCAGCTGTGGCAGAGGATAAAGTCATTAGAACTGCTGCAAGTGTGGACATTTCCCCAATCTTCGATCTTAAGGCTCAAAAACAGGACAACGGTTTGCTAAAATCTAAAAAGTCTGAGCAATCGAAGAAACCAAAAAACACACCTCAAACAAAGATATCAAAGGGTGGTGGTTCAAAGAGCTTTATAAAAAGTCTCAGAGAGAATCGATAAAATGGAAGAAAGACTGGAGGAGGTTGAGCATAACCAAACTTCCCTTGGCACACTTGAATCCCAAATGGACCAGAGGATTGCAGATAGTGAAGCCAGGGAAGAAGAGTTCCGTTTGAAAATTGATGATTTGGAGAACTGGGAATGGCGCAATAACATACAGATCTTCGGTATCCCAGAAAGAGAAGGGGAAACCGAACAGGACCTGAAGAGGACCCTTCATATGATCATGAGACTCCTGTTTGAAGATGACTCTATCGACGAGCCAAAAATTAACAGCATACATAGAGTTGGGGGAGTCGCAGGTGGGCCAAAGACAGTCCTGGCATGATTCCATAACTATGCCGACAAATCCGGGGTTCTAGAAAAGGCCAAACGCATCACACATATCCCCTTGGACACAGCGCAAATTTCGATTTACCAGGATCTGTCGTCACTTACCCTGGCCATGAGAAGGAAGTGTAGCCTGCTCACTAAATGGCTGAAAGAAAACAGTGTCCGGTATCGATGGGATAACCCATTCTCGCTCACTTTCGAGTGGGAAGGGAGTACGATTAAACTAAGATCGGAGAGGGATATTCAGAGTTGTACGACTGATCTGTTGGGGGATCAGGAGAATGGAGCGAAACAGGATGAAAGAAGGGAAGATGACAGACAATGGCACACCAAAGCCCCTAAACGGGGGCGAATACCAGGATAGGAGGATGAATGCATCCCCGGAAGCAGAGTCTTGAATGTCTAGCATCACAGCCCAGCACTGCTGGCTCTCGCACCCAGGCCACCACGGTGCCTTGTTGCCTCATATGAACAGCTAGCAAATACAAACCTTTGGAGGCCAGGTTTTCGTAGGAATATTTCAAGCACAGACATTGGAGGCGTGAGCGCTGCAGAGTTAAGTGCCTTATCATTACGAATTCGCATTGGCGGAGTACCAAATGGAAGCTGCACTTTCGAGAGGTGAATCCTGAGGGAGAGCACCGGAGCAGCAACTGTGCTTGTATTAGAACATGAACCGGCGGCTGATCCCTATAACGCTGTGAGTTGCTACTCGGGGACACTATGACGATTGTTGAGGGAGTCCTCCCGGGTTGTAGACCCTGGTATCCATGGTGGGCATCTCTTGTTAGACCTGGCTCACTCGGTTATTTATTTATTTATTAGCATTTATAAAGCGCGCAGCAACCCTTAGGCATCGTGGTGCTGTTACAGAGATACTTGCTGTTTACAGAGGATACAAAAGCTTAGTGGTTACATAGGATGCAGAAAAACTTAATTACATGATGTTCTGTGTAGGGGAGAGGAAAGGGAAAAGCCTAGGATGGTGGGAACAGGCCAGGGATGGAGTGGCAGGGAGGGTGGTGAAGGGAGCTTAGGTGGGTGGGGAAGCAGAAGGAGCTAATTGAACGGAGTGGTTTTGAGGGTTTTCGTGAAAAGTGGATAAGGAGGGTTCAGCTCTGAGTGCATTGGGTAGGGCATTTCATAGTTTGGGAGCTATGTGAGGGAATCCTATACCTCCGACGTTTGCTCTTTCGATGTGTGGGACGCGGAGTTGGTTGGCATGGTGACTTCTTTTGGGGTGTGTTGAGGTATCTCTGGTGATGGTTTCTGAAAGGTAGGATGGGGTGGTGAGACTGATGCATTTGTGCGTGAGGGTGAGGATCCTTAAGTTGACCCTTTCCTTGACTGGGAGCCAGTGTGCGGCTAGCCTGGCCTGTGTGATCGTGTCTCTTTTGGGGATGCTGAGGGCTGCGCAGGGCGCATTATTTTGTACTATTTGAAGCCTGTTAAGATTTCTAGCTGAGGTGCCTGCAAGGAGAGCATTGCAGTAATCCAGTTTTGCTCCTATTGTGGCCCGGGCGATGGATAGGCAGTTTTGGGAGGTTAGAAAAGGTTTAATGGCATTTATAAGTTTGGTGGCGTGGGCAGAGGCAGAGGCCGAGGCAATGGCACTGACCTGTCGAGTCATCCAGAGGGTCGAGTCAAGGTAGACTCCAAGTGTCTTACGGAGGTGGAGACAGGTATGTTGGTGTTTCCGATGGTAAAGTTGTCATATTTTTTGTTAAGTTTGGGCAGTATTTCCTTGGGTCCTCTGAGGATGATCTTGGTTTTATCCACATTTAAGCAGAGACCATTGGCTGCCATCCAGGTTTGGATGGTAGTGTGTATTTGACGGAGGCTGCTGCGTGTTGGTTGTATGAGCCAGTGAGGGGGAGGAGTACTTGCGTATCGTCGGCATAGTCAGTGTAGGCTATGCCGAGCGAGTCCAATTTGTCGAAGGGTGGCTTCGTAAATAGGTTGTAAAGGGTAGGTGCAGTAAATGATCCCTGGGGCACTCGGCAGTGGATGGTGGTGGGATATGCATTAGCCTGATCGGAATAGACCTTCATGGCTCTGTGCTCTAGGAAAGAGGTTATCCATGAGGTGGCTTTTTTAGAGAAGTGGGCTGTGTTGGAAAGATGGAAGGTCAGGATGTTGTGACCAACAAGATCAAACGCAGCAGAGAGATCTAGGAGAAGCAGGAGGGCTGGTTGGCCCCTGTCCATTATATTAGTGATTTGGTTTTTGAGATCTAGGAGGGCGGTTTCTGTGCCGTGGCCTTTGCGGAGGCCTGATTGTCTTTTACCCAGGATTGCATTTGATTCAAGGTAGTGTTGGATTTGGGTGTGGGCAGCTTTATCAAACATTTTGAGGAGCAAGGGGACTGTGGTGATGGGACGATAGTTGTTGGGGCCGGCGGGATCTAGGGAGGGTTTCTTTATGAGTGGGCGGACCCATGCTTCTTTTAGGCTTTGACGTCCAATTCCTGAAGAGAAGGAGGCATTGATGAATGCTGTGATAATCGTGGTCAACGTGTCAGCGCACTCTTTGATGATGGTCGGAGGGCAGATGTCCCCTTTACATGTGGATGGTTTGATGTGTTGGAGATCTGTGACTTCTGTTTCTGTGACGTCTCTGAAGGAGAAGAGAGGGGCATCGGGATGAAGAGTGTGGGAGATGGGCAGGGGAAGTCTGTCCTGTTTGGGTAGTGCCTTGCGCTGTGTTTGAATTTTTTCTTGAAGAAACTTGATTTTGTTAAGGAGGGCTGCTTGAATGCTAGAGCACCAAGCTTCGTCTTTGAGTATTTCGTCTGGACAGGTGCAAGGGCTGATGAGATCTTTGAAGATCGAGAACATTTCCTTTGATTTGGAATTAGCAGTGGAGATTCTAAGGTTGGAGGATCCAGATTTGGCTTTAAATATAGCTTTTGTGTATGCTGACAAGATGTTTTTTAATTCTGTCAGGGTGGAGTGGTTGGGTGTGGATTGCCACTTAGCTAGTGTCAGGCGTGTCTGTTGGCACGTAGGGCTGATAGCGCTTCCGTGAACCAGGAGTTGGTGTGCATAGATTTATTTTCCTTCTTTTCCTCCAGAGGGGCTATGGACTCAATGGCTTTGGTGAGGGAGTGGGAGTAGATGTTGGCAAGAGAAGAGGAGTTGTTGGTAAAGGGTGGGTTGAGTTCAGGCATGTCAAGAAGAGGGAGTAGGTTGATTTAGGTTCATTTTTTAGAGCTTCTGACTTTAGCTGGGGGGCGTATGAGAGCACTTTGGCAGTAGGTCTAGTGGGAATAGTGAATTGGATGCAGTGGTGGTCCGTCCAGGGGTGGGCTGAGATATTGGTGATGGAGGCTGAGCAGTTGTGGTCTGCAATACAGTCAATGGAGCGACCTTTACAGTGGTTGGCTCTGTGACTCTGTGGGCGAACCCTAGGTCTGTGAGCTCCTTGGCAAATGAGGAGGCTGCTTTGTCCTTTGGGTCATGCAGGCCTAGGCTGAGGTATCCGAGCAGGATGGTTTTGGAAGACCTCTTTAGGTTGTTTCCTAGGATTTGAAGGAGGTGCCTTTGGTAATCTAGGGCTGTACCAGGTGGTCTGTATGTGATCAGAATATGTATGGTACAATTGGGAGATAGTGTTAGTTTGGCATTGAGGAGGTCAGTGTTATTTTCCTAAGGTTGGTTGCAGAGCCTAATGGGAAGTGTCTCCTTAGAGATGGGAGCTCTGCCTTCGCCTTTGGACGTCTTGTGGTCCGTCTCCGGATGGTGTATCCTTGGGGGTGAGCGAGAGAGATGGCTGGGCCTGATGCTTCATAGAGACAGGTTTCCGTGATGGCCAGTAGGTCTAGGTCAAGGGAGGTGATGAGGTCATTAATCTCAAGTGCGTGCACTGGGAAAGAGTGAGGGTTAATAAGGGCACATTTGAGGGCAGGGTTGGGAGTGAGCTTTTTGGGAGTGGGTGGAGAGATGGTGGCAGGGCCAGTGGGAGAGGTTAAAGATGATCTGTGGTGAAGGGTGAGTTTAATGCCCGAGGTGGTGAGCAGGGGGGGGGGCTGGGAGCGGTGAGCCAGGAGGGGTGGTTGGCAGGGCTGGGAGGGGTGAGCCAGGAAGGGCGGTTGGTGGGCTGGTGTCTGCTGTAGGCTTGACGACATGATGGGTGTGCAGGTGCTTAGTCAGTGATTTCTAAAGTAGTTGCTGAGAGGGATGCAAGAGTGTGAGTTTGGCTCTGAGCGTGCCCTAAGCCTAGAAAGTGTGGCGTGTAGAAGGAACTGACCTTCTGTATTGGCAGTGTGGTAGCTAGGTATGGGGGCCTTGTTGGTGGTTGTGGTAGTTTGGTGCTGGAAAGTTAGTGGCGAGACATGTGTATAAGTGGGAGGCATGGTGCGGGTGAGCCAAGGGGCGGCTAAAATGAGAGTTAAGGAGAAGAAGAGGAGATGTAGGGTGGTAGTGCCGGATGTGAGTTGGCAAGAATGCGTGTGAGCTGGTCTGCGGGTCGAGAAGGAATGCATTTGTGAAGGTGGGAAATGCAAGGGGTAAGGATTCAAGATTGTGTGCACAGTGGGTGGAGAGTGAGGGGCTGGGAGCTCAGCTCAGTCACAGACAATATTTGTTACAGTGCAAGCGGCGCAGCACAGTCTAGGCAAATGCAAACATGTTTATACAATCAGGCAATTGTAATTATAATGCAACAATCAAAAGTTCCGGGCACAGTGGGCTGAAAGGCATTAGCTAGTAAACAGGCACAGTGGGCTAAATGCAACAATCAAGGTACTGGGCATAATAGCTAGTAAACATGCACAGTGGGCTAAATGCAACAATCAAAGTACTGGGCAAAATAGCTAGTAAACTGGCACAGTGGGCTAAATGTAACAATCAAGGTACTGGGCATAATAGGCTGGAGTGTATTAGCTAGTAAACAGGTACAGTGGGCTAAATGTAACAATTAAGGTACTGGGCATAATAGCTAGTAAACAGGCACAGTGAGCTAAATGCAACAATCAAGGTACTGGGCATAGTAGGCTGGAGTGCATTAGCTAGTAAACAGGTACAGTGGGCTAAATGCCACAATCAAGGTACTGGGCATAATAGGCTGAAGTGCATTAGCTATTAAACAGGCACAGTGGGCTAAATGCAACAATCAAGGTACTGGGCATAGTAGGCTGGAGTGCATTAGCTAGTAAACAGGCACAGTGGGCTAAATGCAACAATCAAGGTACTGGGCATAATAGCTAGTAAACTGGCACAGTGGGATAAATGCAACAATCAAGGTACTGGGCAAAATAGCTAGTAAACTGGCACAGTGGGCTAAATGCAACCATCAAGGTACTGGGCATAATAGGCTGGAGTGCATTAGCTAGTAAACAGGTACAGTGGGCTAAATGCAACAATCAAGGTACTGGGCATAATAGGCTGGAGTACATTAGCTAGTAAACAGTCACAGTGGGCTAAATGCAACAACCAAGGTACTGGGCCTAATAGCTAGTAAACAGGTACAGTGGGCTAAATGCAACAATCAAGGTACTGGGCATAATAGGCTGGAGTGCATTAGCTAGTAAACAGGCACACTGGGCTAAATGCAACAATCAAGGTACTGGGTGTGATAGCTAGTAAGCAGGCATCATGGGCTAAATGCGACAGTCAAAGATCTGGGCACAATGAGCTGGGTGCAACGTTATGCATAAGCTGTTGAGCAACGGTATGTCATAAGTGCAAGTTACAACATATGGAGGACAACATATGGAGGACACCTCACTGATGATCCCCAACAAGGGTGAAACACGTGTATGGGGTTGCTGGTGGTACTCTCGTTCAGATTGGAATTGCCATTGTATTTCGGTGCTGGACTGCCCCTGGGCAGGACAAAGACTGATATGCAAATGGATATTTCCCATCTGTGAAAGGCACAGTGAGTAAAAGCAGTGGCTGCGAACTCTCAAGTGGTTAATAACCACTGAACAGGTTATCATGTCTGTTCTTGCGAGAGAGGGGCGCCCGCTACCTTTGTAAAACTATTTTTTAAGGAACCTGGGATTGGTAACCCTAGGTCTCCTGGGGGCAACCAGACGTGGTCTCCCTCTCACTGTGCTTAGAGAGGCATCAGCTTCACCTCACTGATGATCCCCAACAAGGGTGAAACACGTGTATTGGGTTGCTGGTGGTACTCTCGTTCAGATTGGAATTGCCATTGTATTTCGGTGCTGGACTGCCCCTGGGCAGGACAAAGACTGATATGCAAATGGATATTTCCCATCTGTGAAAGGCACAGTGAGTAAAAGCAGTGGCTGCGAACTCTCAAGTGGTTAATAACCACTGAACAGGTTATCATGTCTGTTCTTGCGAGAGAGGGGCGCCCGCTACCTTTGTAAAACTATTTTTTAAGGAACCTGGGATTGGTAACCCTAGGTCTCCTGGGGGCAACCAGACGTGGTCTCCCTCTCACTGTGCTTAGAGAGGCATCAGCTTCACCTCACTGATGATCCCCAACAAGGGTGAAACACGTGTATGGGGTTGCTGGTGGTACTCTCGTTCAGATTGGAATTGCCATTGTATTTCGGTGCTGGACTGCTCCTGGGCAGGACAAAGACTGATATGCAAATGGATATTTCCCATCTGTGAAAGGCACAGTGAGTAAAAGCAGTGGCTGCGAACTCTCAAGTGGTTAATAACCACTGAACAGGTTATCATCTCTGTTCTTGCGAGAGAGGGGCGCCCGCTACCTTTGTAAAACTATTTTTTAAGGAACCTGGGATTGGTAACCCTAGGTCTCCTGGGGGCAACCAGACGTGGTCTCCCTCTCACTGTGCTTAGAGAGGCATCAGCTTCACCTCACTGATGATCCCCAACAAGGGTGAAACACGTGTATGGGGTTGCTGGTGGTACTCTCGTTCAGATTGGAATTGCCATTGTATTTCGGTGCTGGACTGCCCCTGGGCAGGACAAAGACTGATATGCAAATGGATATTTCCCATCTGTGAAAGGCACAGTGAGTAAAAGCAGTGGCTGCGAACTCTCAAGTGGTTAATAACCACTGAACAGGTTATCATGTCTGTTCTTGCGAGAGAGGGGCGCCCGCTACCTTTGTAAAACTATTTTTTAAGGAACCTGGGATTGGTAACCCTAGGTCTCCTGGGGGCAACCAGACGTGGTCTCCCTCTCACTGTGCTTAGAGAGGCATCAGCTTCACCTCACTGATGATCCCCAACAAGGGTGAAACACGTGTATGGGGTTGCTGGTGGTACTCTCGTTCAGATTGGAATTGCCATTGTATTTCGGTGCTGGACTGCCCCTGGGCAGGACAAAGACTGATATGCAAATGGATATTTCCCATCTGTGAAAGGCACAGTGAGTAAAAGCAGTGGCTGCGAACTCTCAAGTGGTTAATAACCACTGAACAGGTTATCATGTCTGTTCTTGCGAGAGAGGGGCGCCCGCTACCTTTGTAAAACTATTTTTTAAGGAACCTGGGATTGGTAACCCTAGGTCTCCTGGGGGCAACCAGACGTGGTCTCCCTCTCACTGTGCTTAGAGAGGCATCAGCTTCACCTCACTGATGATCCCCAACAAGGGTGAAACACGTGTATGGGGTTGCTGGTGGTACTCTCGTTCAGATTGGAATTGCCATTGTATTTCGGTGCTGGACTGCCCCTGGGCAGGACAAAGACTGATATGCAAATGGATATTTCCCATCTGTGAAAGGCACAGTGAGTAAAAGCAGTGGCTGCGAACTCTCAAGTGGTTAATAACCACTGAACAGGTCATCATGTCTGTTCTTGCGAGAGAGGGGCGCCCGCTACCTTTGTAAAACTATTTTTTAAGGAACCTGGGATTGGTAACCCTAGGTCGCCTGGGGGCAACCAGACGTGGTCTCCCTCTCACTGTGCTTAGAGAGGCATCAGCTTCACCTCACTGATGATCCCCAACAAGGGTGAAACACGTGTATGGGGTTGCTGGTGGTACTCTCGTTCAGATTGGAATTGCCATTGTATTTCGGTGCTGGACTGCCCCTGGGCAGGACAAAGACTGATATGCAAATGGTATTTCCCATCTGTGAAAGGCACAGTGAGTAAAAGCAGTGGCTGCGAACTCTCAAGTGGTTAATAACCACTGAACAGGTTATCATGTCTGTTCTTGCGAGAGAGGGGCGCCCGCTACCTTTGTAAAACTATTTTTTAAGGAACCTGGGATTGGTAACCCTAGGTCTCCTGGGGGCAACCAGACGTGGTCTCCCTCTCACTGTGCTTAGAGAGGCATCAGCTTCACCTCACTGATGATCCCCAACAAGGGTGAAACACGTGTATGGGGTTGCTGGTGGTACTCTCGTTCAGATTGGAATTGCCATTGTATTTCGGTGCTGGACTGCCCCTGGGCAGGACAAAGACTGATATGCAAATGGATATTTCCCATCTGGGAAAGGCACAGTGAGTAAAAGCAGTGGCTGCGAACTCTCAAGTGGTTAATAACCACTGAACAGGTTATCATGTCTGTTCTTGCGAGAGAGGGGCGCCCGCTACCTTTATAAAACTATTTTTTAAGGAACCTGGGATTGGTAACCCTAGGTCTCCTGGGGGCAACCAGACGTGGTCTCCCTCTCACTGTGCTTAGAGAGGCATCAGCTTCACCTCACTGATGATCCCCAACAAGGGTGAAACACGTGTATGGGGTTGCTGGTGGTACTCTCGTTCAGATTGGAATTGCCATTGTATTTCGGTGCTGGACTGCCCCTGGGCAGGACAAAGACTGATATGCAAATGGATATTTCCCATCTGTGAAAGGCACAGTGAGTAAAAGCAGTGGCTGCGAACTCTCAAGTGGTTAATAACCACTGAACAGGTTATCATGTCTGTTCTTGCGAGAGAGGGGCGCCCGCTACCTTTGTAAAACTATTTTTTAAGGAACCTGGGATTGGTAACCCTAGGTCTCCTGGGGGCAACCAGACGTGGTCTCCCTCTCACTGTGCTTAGAGAGGCATCAGCTTCACCTCACTGATGATCCCCAACAAGGGTGAAACACGTGTATGGGGTTGCTGGTGGTACTCTCGTTCAGATTGGAATTGCCATTGTATTTCGGTGCTGGACTGCCCCTGGGCAGGACAAAGACTGATATGCAAATGGATATTTCCCATCTGTGAAAGGCACAGTGAGTAAAAGCAGTGGCTGCGAACTCTCAAGTGGTTAATAACCACTGAACAGGTTATCATGTCTGTTCTTGCGAGAGAGGGGCGCCCGCTACCTTTGTAAAACTATTTTTTAAGGAACCTGGGATTGGTAACCCTAGGTCTCCTGGGGGCAACCAGACGTGGTCTCCCTCTCACTGTGCTTAGAGAGGCATCAGCTTCACCTCACTGATGATCCCCAACAAGGGTGAAACACGTGTATGGGGTTGCTGGTGGTACTCTCGTTCAGATTGGAATTGCCATTGTATTTCGGTGCTGGACTGCCCCTGGGCAGGACAAAGACTGATATGCAAATGGATATTTCCCATCTGTGAAAGGCACAGTGAGTAAAAGCAGTGGCTGCGAACTCTCAAGTGGTTAATAACCACTGAACAGGTTATCATGTCTGTTCTTGCGAGAGAGGGGCGCCCGCTACCTTTGTAAAACTATTTTTTAAGGAACCTGGGATTGGTAACCCTAGGTCTCCTGGGGGCAACCAGACGTGGTCTCCCTCTCACTGTGCTTAGAGAGGCATCAGCTTCACCTCACTGATGATCCCCAACAAGGGTGAAACACGTGTATGGGGTTGCTGGTGGTACTCTCGTTCAGATTGGAATTGCCATTGTATTTCGGTGCTGGACTGCCCCTGGGCAGGACAAAGACTGATATGCAAATGGATATTTCCCATCTGTGAAAGGCACAGTGAGTAAAAGCAGTGGCTGCGAACTCTCAAGTGGTTAATAACCACTGAACAGGTCATCATGTCTGTTCTTGCGAGAGAGGGGCGCCCGCTACCTTTGTAAAACTATTTTTTAAGGAACCTGGGATTGGTAACCCTAGGTCTCCTGGGGGCAACCAGACGTGGTCTCCCTCTCACTGTGCTTAGAGAGGCATCAGCTTCACCTCACTGATGATCCCCAACAAGGGTGAAACACGTGTATGGGGTTGCTGGTGGTACTCTCGTTCAGATTGGAATTGCCATTGTATTTCGGTGCTGGACTGCCCCTGGGCAGGACAAAGACTGATATGCAAATGGTATTTCCCATCTGTGAAAGGCACAGTGAGTAAAAGCAGTGGCTGCGAACTCTCAAGTGGTTAATAACCACTGAACAGGTTATCATGTCTGTTCTTGCGAGAGAGGGGCGCCCGCTACCTTTGTAAAACTATTTTTTAAGGAACCTGGGATTGGTAACCCTAGGTCTCCTGGGGGCAACCAGACGTGGTCTCCCTCTCACTGTGCTTAGAGAGGCATCAGCTTCACCTCACTGATGATCCCCAACAAGGGTGAAACACGTGTATGGGGTTGCTGGTGGTACTCTCGTTCAGATTGGAATTGCCATTGTATTTCGGTGCTGGACTGCCCCTGGGCAGGACAAAGACTGATATGCAAATGGATATTTCCCATCTGGGAAAGGCACAGTGAGTAAAAGCAGTGGCTGCGAACTCTCAAGTGGTTAATAACCACTGAACAGGTTATCATGTCTGTTCTTGCGAGAGAGGGGCGCCCGCTACCTTTATAAAACTATTTTTTAAGGAACCTGGGATTGGTAACCCTAGGTCTCCTGGGGGCAACCAGACGTGGTCTCCCTCTCACTGTGCTTAGAGAGGCATCAGCTTCACCTCACTGATGATCCCCAACAAGGGTGAAACACGTGTATGGGGTTGCTGGTGGTACTCTCGTTCAGATTGGAATTGCCATTGTATTTCGGTGCTGGACTGCCCCTGGGCAGGACAAAGACTGATATGCAAATGGATATTTCCCATCTGTGAAAGGCACAGTGAGTAAAAGCAGTGGCTGCGAACTCTCAAGTGGTTAATAACCACTGAACAGGTTATCATGTCTGTTCTTGCGAGAGAGGGGCGCCCGCTACCTTTGTAAAACTATTTTTTAAGGAACCTGGGATTGGTAACCCTAGGTCTCCTGGGGGCAACCAGACGTGGTCTCCCTCTCACTGTGCTTAGAGAGGCATCAGCTTCACCTCACTGATGATCCCCAACAAGGGTGAAACACGTGTATGGGGTTGCTGGTGGTACTCTCGTTCAGATTGGAATTGCCATTGTATTTCGGTGCTGGACTGCCCCTGGGCAGGACAAAGACTGATATGCAAATGGATATTTCCCATCTGTGAAAGGCACAGTGAGTAAAAGCAGTGGCTGCGAACTCTCAAGTGGTTAATAACCACTGAACAGGTTATCATGTCTGTTCTTGCGAGAGAGGGGCGCCCGCTACCTTTGTAAAACTATTTTTTAAGGAACCTGGGATTGGTAACCCTAGGTCTCCTGGGGGCAACCAGACGTGGTCTCCCTCTCACTGTGCTTAGAGAGGCATCAGCTTCACCTCACTGATGATCCCCAACAAGGGTGAAACACGTGTATGGGGTTGCTGGTGGTACTCTCGTTCAGATTGGAATTGCCATTGTATTTCGGTGCTGGACTGCCCCTGGGCAGGACAAAGACTGATATGCAAATGGATATTTCCCATCTGTGAAAGGCACAGTGAGTAAAAGCAGTGGCTGCGAACTCTCAAGTGGTTAATAACCACTGAACAGGTTATCATGTCTGTTCTTGCGAGAGAGGGGCGCCCGCTACCTTTGTAAAACTATTTTTTAAGGAACCTGGGATTGGTAACCCTAGGTCTCCTGGGGGCAACCAGACGTGGTCTCCCTCTCACTGTGCTTAGAGAGGCATCAGCTTCACCTCACTGATGATCCCCAACAAGGGTGAAACACGTGTATGGGGTTGCTGGTGGTACTCTCGTTCAGATTGGAATTGCCATTGTATTTTGGTGCTGGACTGCCCCTGGGCAGGACAAAGACTGATATGCAAATGGATATTTCCCATCTGTGAAAGGCACAGTGAGTAAAAGCAGTGGCTGCGAACTCTCAAGTGGTTAATAACCACTGAACAGGTTATCATGTCTGTTCTTGCGAGAGAGGGGCGCCCGCTACCTTTGTAAAACTATTTTTTAAGGAACCTGGGATTGGTAACCCTAGGTCTCCTGGGGGCAACCAGACGTGGTCTCCCTCTCACTGTGCTTAGAGAGGCATCAGCTTCACCTCACTGATGATCCCCAACAAGGGTGAAACACGTGTATGGGGTTGCTGGTGGTACTCTCGTTCAGATTGGAATTGCCATTGTATTTCGGTGCTGGACTGCCCCTGGGCAGGACAAAGACTGATATGCAAATGGATATTTCCCATCTGTGAAAGGCACAGTGAGTAAAAGCAGTGGCTGCGAACTCTCAAGTGGTTAATAACCACTGAACAGGTTATCATGTCTGTTCTTGCGAGAGAGGGGCGCCCGCTACCTTTGTAAAACTATTTTTTAAGGAACCTGGGATTGGTAACCCTAGGTCTCCTGGGGGCAACCAGACGTGGTCTCCCTCTCACTGTGCTTAGAGAGGCATCAGCTTCACCTCACTGATGATCCCCAACAAGGGTGAAACACGTGTATGGGGTTGCTGGTGGTACTCTCGTTCAGATTGGAATTGCCATTGTATTTCGGTGCTGGACTGCCCCTGGGCAGGACAAAGACTGATATGCAAATGGATATTTCCCATCTGTGAAAGGCACAGTGAGTAAAAGCAGTGGCTGCGAACTCTCAAGTGGTTAATAACCACTGAACAGGTTATCATGTCTGTTCTTGCGAGAGAGGGGCGCCCGCTACCTTTGTAAAACTATTTTTTAAGGAACCTGGGATTGGTAACCCTAGGTCTCCTGGGGGCAACCAGACGTGGTCTCCCTCTCACTGTGCTTAGAGAGGCATCAGCTTCACCTCACTGATGATCCCCAACAAGGGTGAAACACGTGTATGGGGTTGCTGGTGGTACTCTCGTTCAGATTGGAATTGCCATTGTATTTCGGTGCTGGACTGCCCCTGGGCAGGACAAAGACTGATATGCAAATGGATATTTCCCATCTGTGAAAGGCACAGTGAGTAAAAGCAGTGGCTGCGAACTCTCAAGTGGTTAATAACCACTGAACAGGTTATCATGTCTGTTCTTGCGAGAGAGGGGCGCCCGCTACCTTTGTAAAACTATTTTTTAAGGAACCTGGGATTGGTAACCCTAGGTCTCCTGGGGGCAACCAGACGTGGTCTCCCTCTCACTGTGCTTAGAGAGGCATCAGCTTCACCTCACTGATGATCCCCAACAAGGGTGAAACACGTGTATGGGGTTGCTGGTGGTACTCTCGTTCAGATTGGAATTGCCATTGTATTTTGGTGCTGGACTGCCCCTGGGCAGGACAAAGACTGATATGCAAATGGATATTTCCCATCTGTGAAAGGCACAGTGAGTAAAAGCAGTGGCTGCGAACTCTCAAGTGGTTAATAACCACTGAACAGGTTATCATGTCTGTTCTTGCGAGAGAGGGGCGCCCGCTACCTTTGTAAAACTATTTTTTAAGGAACCTGGGATTGGTAACCCTAGGTCTCCTGGGGGCAACCAGACGTGGTCTCCCTCTCACTGTGCTTAGAGAGGCATCAGCTTCACCTCACTGATGATCCCCAACAAGGGTGAAACACGTGTATGGGGTTGCTGGTGGTACTCTCGTTCAGATTGGAATTGCCATTGTATTTCGGTGCTGGACTGCCCCTGGGCAGGACAAAGACTGCTATGCAAATGGATATTTCCCATCTGTGAAAGGCACAGTGAGTAAAAGCAGTGGCTGCGAACTCTCAAGTGGTTAATAACCACTGAACAGGTTATCATGTCTGTTCTTGCGAGAGAGGGGCGCCCGCTACCTTTGTAAAACTATTTGTTAAGGAACCTGGGATTGGTAACCCTAGGTCTCCTGGGGGCAACCAGACGTGGTCTCCCTCTCACTGTGCTTAGAGAGGCATCAGCTTCACCTCACTGATGATCCCCAACAAGGGTGAAACACGTGTATGGGGTTGCTGGTGGTACTCTCGTTCAGATTGGAATTGCCATTGTATTTCGGTGCTGGACTGCCCCTGGGCAGGACAAAGACTGATATGCAAATGGATATTTCCCATCTGTGAAAGGCACAGTGAGTAAAAGCAGTGGCTGCGAACTCTCAAGTGGTTAATAACCACTGAACAGGTTATCATGTCTGTTCTTGCGAGAGAGGGGCGCCCGCTACCTTTGTAAAACTACTCCATAATCATGGCTTAATTTTTGGAACTACCAGGTCAGTGGTGGATGCCAGTGGGTGGAGACTGCAATCTTCTTCATCCCTTTCATCATCAAGTCGCTGTGGCTTCTTCTTCGTCCTCTTCATCATCAGGGAAGTACGAATTTGGGAGCTGGTGCCCGTCCCACGTGGGTACTTGACATCTGATGTGACTGATTGAAGGCCCTCATACTGTGGGTGGTGTAGCGTGGCTGAGTTGCGGCCCCCAGGATATCTAGTGGGGGTGCCTGTGCTTTCGGTCCTATGAGTGACTCTGGAGATTCGGATGACGGGGCAGGGACTGCGCCAAACCTTCAATTGTTTGGACAGCCTCCATTAAGGCCAATGCAACAGCCGCCACCGGCTCCACAGTTGCCCCTGCCAGGACCTCCCGAAGTGCTGCCAGCTGTCCAACCTGGGATCCCCATCATGGCTCAAGCGAGAGCTCCTGCGGCCCACGCTGCTCTGCAGCCCATTCCCGAGTTTGATGCATCAGGGCCTCCGTCGAGCATGGGCCCCCGGTGGAGAAGGTGGATAAGTCGCCTGGACATGTATTTCAGAGCCTCTCAGGTGACGGACGATGACAGCAGAGTGGCCACCATGCTGTATTCCGCAGGACCTTTAGTCCAGGAGATATTTGAATCCCTCACACCTGCTAATGCCTCCTATGACGCGGCTAAGGCGGCGCTCCTTGCGCATTTCCTTCCCCTTGCCAATGTGGACTTTGAGAGATTTGTTTTGCTGTCGGCCAAACAGAAGGACGATGAGACACTGGACACTTTCTATGGCCGTTTGCGCCGCCTCTCTCTTGGATGTGCATGGGCGGACGCAGAAGATATGATGCGCACGATGCTTATCCAGGCATGCTCGTCCGGCAAACTCAGAAGGCAGGTCCTCAGAGAGCCAGGCATCACTCTGCCCCGCATATTGGAGCTCGGCCGGTGCCATGAGGTGGCAGAGGCTCGGGCCAACAAGATGGAGGCAGGGTCCCGGTCAGTGCGATCGGAGGAGGTGTGTGCGGTGTGGCGAGGCGGTAGAGGCATGAGACGTCCCGGTGGAGGGTCCCGTGACAAGGCAGGCAGAGCCGCGGAGTCGTGCCAGAAGTGCGGATACGACCTCCCTCACCCGACAGAGTGTCCGGCGGTTGGAAAAACCTGTGGGAGGTGTGGATTAGCCAACCACTTTTCGAGGGTATGCCGTGCAGCCCTGCCGGTGATGGTGCCGAGAGGCCAGCCAAGGACGTGGCCCCCACGCCAGAACCCGCCGACAAATGTGGCCCACGTGGATCAGGGAGAGGTGGATCCCCAGGTGGAGGGTGCCGAGGAGGAGGACGAAGAGAACATCTTCTTCGTCTCGAGTGTGGAGGTTCTGAAAAGGAAGAGCCGGAGGCAGCCCAGATGTGTGGTAGAGGTTAACCACTCCCCAGTCCCGGTGCTCGTGGATACGGGGGCCTCCGTGAATGTAATGGCCAGAGGACATTATGACAAGCTTGATCCCCTCCCGGGGCTGGACGCACCGAAAGCTCGCATCTTTGCGTTTGGAGGGCTAGAACCGATACCACTGGATGGTGCCTTTGTAGCCCGGGTGGAGCATGACGGCGCACAGATCAAGGCTCGCTTCTACGTCACCCCGGTGAGTGACAACACCCTGCTCAGCTGTGCGGCCGCCGAGGCCCTGGGGATCGTCAGCTTCGCCTATTCAGTATACGTGGAAGACATCAATGACCTCCTGGACAAGTACGCAGCACTCTTCAGTGGGATCGGGAAGATGACCGGCGAACCGGTCAGGCTTCACATTGATGAATCGGTCCAACCGATCGCCCTGAAACATCGCAGGGTACCGTTTCATCTGAGAGAGCAAGTGGACAAGGAGCTGGACAGTCTGGTACAACTAGACATTATCGAAAAGGTGGAGGGCCCAACCCCCTGGGTGTCTCCGATCGTGGTGGCCAGAAAGCCGAAACAGCCTGATGCGGTCCGCATCTGTGTCGACATGAGGCTCCCCAATAAGGCAATAAAGAGGGAGCGGCATCTGACTCCCACGATCGACGACATAATTGCGGAGGTGCAGGGGGCGAGGTTCTTTTGGAACTGGACCTCCGAGCTGGTTACCATCAGGTCGTTCTTCACCCGGAGTCCAGGTATATAACGACGTTTACCACCCACCGGGGGTTGTACCGGTACAAAAGGCTGAGTTTTGGAGTGTCATCTGCGGCGGAGGTGTTCCAGAACATCATCAGGGGCGCCCTGGCAGACCTCGAGGGTGTCCTCAACATCAGCGACGACATCCTGGTGTTTGCCAAATCGGAAGTTGCTCACATGAGGAGGCTGGGCAAAACACTGGAACAACTCCAATCTCTGGGCCTTACCCTGCATAAGGAAAAGTGCGAGTTCATGCGTACTTCCATCGAATTCTTCGGGTTCGTGTTTAAGGAAGGAGGGGTCTCGCCTGATCCGAGGAAGGTCCAGGACATTAAGGCGGCACAGCCCCCAGAGTCAGTGTCAGAGGTGAGGAGTTTTCTGGGAATGGTAACCTACTGTGGACGTTTCATCCAGAATCTCGCCTCCAGGTCGGAACCACTCTGGGCGCTGACAAAGAAGGAGTCAGCGTGGCACTGGGGCCCACTTGAGCAGGCCGCCTTCGAGGACATGAAAGCAGCCCTCACAACGGAAGACACCATGGCGTTCTTTGACCCCGCCCTGGAGTCGGAGATCGTTGTTGACGCCAGTCCTTTTGGCCTGGGGGCCGTGCTGACTCAGGTGGACAGCAACGGGGGAGTTCGACCAGTGGCATATGCCAGTAAGGCACTATCAGAGACTGAGCAGAGGTACTCCCAGATCGAGCGGGAGGCCCTGGCGGTGCTGTGGGGCTGTAGACATTTTCGACTCTATTTCCTGGGTCGTCCGGTGACGGTGGTCACCGATCACAAGCCGCTGCTCCCGATTCTGGTGGGGTCATCGTCGAAGCCGCCAGCAAGGATTGAGAGGTGGATGCTCGCCCTCCTGGAATATTCTGTCACCCTGGTGTACCGGCCTGGGGCCAACAATGCGGCAGACTACCTGTCCCGCCACCCGGGGGTGCGCGGGGGAGAGGGGCACGATGCCTGTGAGGAGGAGGTTGACAACCATGTGCAGATGGTGGTAGAGGCGGCCACACCAAATGCGATGCCGCTGGCGGAGCTGGAGGCCGCGGCGGCCCAGGATGAGTGCTTTCAAGTATTAAGGCACTCGATGCAACACGGGACCTGGAAGTCCGTCCTTGAGGAGGTGGCCGGGCGGACGCATGAAGCCAAGACAACGCTTGAACAGCTGTGGAAGGTCAAAGATGAGTTGTCGTTTTCGGAGTCGGGCCTTCTGCTCCGCGGTGACCGGATTGTCGTACCCCTGTCAAAAGTGAGGGAAGTAATCACACTGGCACACCATGGACACCAAGGCACGGCCAAGACCAAGGCGCGACTCCGGCTGAAAGTCTGGTTTCCAGAACTAGAAAGGAAGGTTGATGACTTTGTGGCGGCATGCGTGTGGTGCCAGGCAGCCTCTCCTCTGCAACGGGAGCCCGAAATAGAAGTGATGCCTCGAGGTACCCGGCCCTGGGAGGTCGTCCATGCGGATTTTGGATCGACGTCGGTGGGCACCCACTTCCTGGCCATTGTTGACGAGTACTCCAGATATCCAGAGGTGGAGTTCGTCGAGTCTGTGGCGTTTGAGCATGTGGTGGTGGCGGTGGAGAAGATCTTTGCAGCCCACGGGTTTCCCCACACCCTGTGCTCAGACAACGGGGCTCCCTTCCAAAGTGAGCGGTTCTCCGAGCTAATGGAGAGCTGCGGGGTGCAGCACAGGAAGGTGTCCCCGCTGTGGCCCCGAGCTAATGGCGACGCAGAGAGGCTCATGCGGACTTTGAACAAGACATTTCGGATTGCCCAGGGACAGGGTCAACCCCTTCAACGGGCCCTGTACCAATTCCTGCGGGTGTATCGAACCACCCCGCATGCTTCAACTGGAGTGGCTCCTGCGGAAGCGCTGTTCAAAAGATGTCCCCGGGGTCTGCTCCCAGAGGTGGGGGAGAAGGAACCGGGAGTGATTGACGATCAGCGGGTTGCGACGGAGAGAAGAACAAGGGTTGACCAGGAAAACCTACGACGGGGTCTCCGGCCCCAACGGTTGGAGCCGGGGGACGAAGTTCTGGTCCGCAACCGACACCCCCACGGGAAGCTCTCGCTTCCCTATGAACCCGAGCCTTTGGATGTGGTGGCCGTCAACGGGTCCATGGTGACGGCCTCGGATGGGCGAACTGCCGTTACCCGGAACGTGAGTTTTTTCAAGAAACTGGGTGATCCCCGGACTGACACTCCGCCGGAACCTGATCCACCAGAGGACCACAGCGACAGTGACTTCCGGGACGAGCTCCCAGACTCCCCAATCCGGGGAGCCGCAGCTGTGGGACACCGCGGGCCGGAGGTAGGCAGGAGGTACCCCCAGAGGGCTGGGCGAGGGAAACCTGCTTACCTCAACGAGTATGTTCTTGGACACTTAGTGTGTAAATTGTGACGCAGGGATCCGGGTGGTTGACAATAAAGGGGTGTTGGGTGTGCAGTGGGGTTTTGTAGCATAGTGGTGTGTGTTAAAACATCATGATCATTAAAAGGACTGTTTTGTGGTTCCTCCCGAAAAAGGAGGAGTGTGGCGTTGCCCGCAGTGACGGGCGTACGCGGCGGCGTGACGTAGCACGCCGCTGCCGAGTGTATAAATAAAGGGGCGTTCCCGCCCGCGAGCAGAGCGACCGGGAAGCCCGAACCGAAAGGCTGTGTCTGTGTCTCCTTTCGGGGCTGGGGCTTACGGGAACGCAACGGGGGGACTCAGGACAGACCCCCAACAGAGGAGTTGGCTTTAGTTTAAACTTGCTCCTGATTAGCTTATTAAAGATGAAGATGATCAAAGGGGAAGGCAAACTTTATATGGCTTGTATAGATATGGAATGTGCCTTCAACAGTATCAGTCGGGAGCTATCATGGGCCAAAATGATAGACATGGGATACCCTGGGGACTTAGTGGCAGCAATCAAGGACCTGTACTGCAGGACCGCCTTGCAGATTAGACTTGACCAGGCAGGCAATCTGAAAAGGAGGCACCCATTCTATATAACATCTTTATCACAGACATGAACGATGTCTTGGATCCTTCCAGAACATGTCCACCTAGGATTAATGGAACATCTGCAGGATGGCTACTATATGCTGATGATTTAGTCCTATTGGACCGAAATCCTATCGGCCTGCAGAGGAAGCTTGACACGCTACATCGATATGTAAACCAAAATGGCTTAAAGATAAATGTAGCTAAAATAGAAATACTTATATTGGACAGCTTGAGGGGACGAAAAAAGAGGGTGCCCTGCTGGTCTTTGAATGGAAATCGGATACGCCCCATCCCTTCGGTAAAATACCTTGGGGCAATATTCAGTGCGAGTGTCTGTGAGAAACCGTGGATTGAATGTTTGAACACCAAAGTGAAACAGCTAACTGCGCAAGGAACTGTGATCGGGTGGAAGTATGGAAAATTCTGGCTCCTCCCAATCACACATTTCTATAACCACAAAGTCATACCGCCACTCACATATGCTGCAGAGGCATGCCTGGGTTTGCCGTGGGAAGCCTGGGAGAGATTCGAGAGTCGTTTCTGGAGGACAATCCTACGACTTCCCAATGGCAATTATAAGACACGAGCTAGGTCTCTTGTCCTTACACGTGAGGGTGGTCTGGAAATCCAGGACGATTTTTAGCAGACAGAATACGCCTGACCGCTCACCCAATTCCAGATCCGAATGGTGAAAAAGGTGGGGATGTTTGATTGGCCATTTAATATGTGGCTGGAACGATACAATGCAACATTGTCTAATCTTGGCTTGTCAGGGGACACCTTGTGCAGAAACCCATTACTGGTGAAAAAGGCTTTATGGGCGGCAGACTGGAGTGAGACTGAAGCTAGAAGATCTGACTCAAAGGTACATACGTTATCAACGTTGCTCGCTGGGCTACCTAACGTAACTCCCCAATATCTGAGAAGGCTCCCAAACACAAGATACAGGGATCTTTTCCTCGGATTCCGACTGAACATACTACATACTAAAGTCACGCTGCACATGCTCTGGAGGATGATAGCTGTTGGTTATGTAAAAATAAAGCAGAAACCTTAAACCATTTGATTCTTTTCTGTCTGGAACTGAGAACACAGAGAACGCTCTTACTGTACGAACATATGAGTACAACATGTGGAGGGAATTGTACAAAAATGTTGACCTGGGAACTGCGACGGCCGAAAATGCCGACTTTTTTTTTCTTTCTAACCCCTCCCTTACACCATATATATATATATGAAGGGGGGGTTTAGAGTATGATATTAATATTGGGGATGCAGGGGTCTCCCCCGCATATATATGTGGTGTAAAGGGTTAAAAAAAAGACAAAGTCAGCATTTTCGGCCATCACAGTGATCACATAGATCCCATGTGGAGCAGATGTGGAAGTATGGTGGGAGGCTCTATGGGGGTGGGGGGCTAATGTGAGTCTTACATGCATTCTGGTAAAGTTCCTTGAGCTGATCTTTCTGAAGAAATTCAAAGAGATGGAATATTAATAAGAACTATTTCCTCTGTATGACTTTCTGGTTTCTCTAGGTGATGTGAAACGCTGTAAGGTTGTGATTCTTCTTTTATTGACTGTTATTGACTAGCGAAAGTTTGAAATAAACGAAATGCTAAATAAAAAATAAAAGTAATCCAAGATATGTAAACTATGGTAAAGTGCAGCCATTTTTTGTTGACAATCACTGTGTATCCATTTTACATAATAGGTGAGGGGCAACACCTATCTCAACTAGGGTTGCAGCGCACCTTCTCCTCATATATTAGAGGGTACCATAGCGCATGAATACCCCGACATTACCCCAAGTTTGTCATTGGATATAATTTATTTATTTTATTTATTGTTGTTTTCAGTTAATAAAACTTTTACAACAAATTCATTCATATAATATCAATCTGACATAGTATTTCCATAATATGTGTATTTGAAAAGTCCAAGAGGTAAGTAAATGGTTGTTATTCTTGATAATGCCCTCAGCCTTTAAAGCCAAATCAGGGCACTGCCCAAATCTTGTTTCTTCCCAAGTAAGACCCATTCTTTCCTTTCCTCAGCGAGTAACCATTGTGAACTCTTTAGTGACCTCTCGATTAGATGTTAACACAGTATACTTATGTGTGGCTGAGCAACTACTCCAACGCCTCTGAAAAATGAAGAACGCAGTGCCTAAAACCTCATTGAAGTTTAAGAAACAAGACACTGGGCCTCATTACGACTTTGCCGGTCCCGAAACAAGGGTGCCCGTAAGCTCACCGGTACCCTTGTTTCTGGATCAGCAAATGACAAGTTTGCCTGCCAGGGCCGCTGCGCCCGACAGGTCTGACCCTGCCGGCCCCGCAGCCCCGGAAGGCAGGCTGTTCATGGAATAAAAAGAAAACAAAAAAAACATGTGTTAACTGGCCCAGTTCTACCCCGTTTTCCAATAAATGTAAACCCTGCACCTCCACCTGACCTCTCAGAAGTCATCAGACCAAACTATTAACTATCCCTTCTTGCAAAAAGGAAAGGAAAGGAGGTTGTTCCTTCTCAGTCCAGGCAGTAAAGATCTGCAACTTTCTATAAGGACATTTTACCGCAAATGTGTGAGGGGGAGACCCCCTGCACCCTGCAATTACCCCCTACCTTTATCATTCTCCTAACCCACCCCACATACACTTGTGAAAAAATGCAGCAAAAGAATACGATCAATTCTCCCTCTTGAAATGTACTGCGGCCAAACCTCCAGTTACCCTTTGCATTCACATAGTGCTAGCGCCAAGTGGCCTTCGGCTGGAAGATGCGCTTTACCAAAACTTTACAAGGACACTACACAGATTGACACAAACAACATAAGGGGCCTGCTTTATACACGCGTTTTCCAACGAGAAAGCCCCTTAGAAGCCCATAGTGTACTCCCCAACCTGTAGTGACCCCTGTCTTTTTGGAGTCGACGGAAACAATATACTTGTGTTTAGTTCAGCATAGCATTTTGCTAATGCTTCTTTAATGTAATTCCAGGATCTGTTCTTTTCTAAAAGTTCTTATGCAGTGAATCACCCATCAGGGAACTGTACAACACCAGCTTTAACATTGTTACTGTCAACCAAACCTAAATGCATATGTGTACAACATATTACACAAGTGATGATGAAAGAGAGGAAACAGCAAACACATATGCCTTTAAAATAATTGATCACATTACACAAGTGTGTTTACAGGAAAAGGTAAAACAGGAAAAATTGTTGGCATTTAAAAAAAGATTAAAAAAAATAACTCCTTTTTGGTCTGTCATTATACACATTGGCCCTCATTACGACCCAGGCGGTAAGTTACCGCCTGGGTCGTACCCTTACCACCATGGCGTAAACTACGGTTTCGCCATGGTGGTTGGCGGATTTACCGCCCCATTCCAATGTGAGTGGGGCGGTAAATCCCCATTTCCCATTTTACCCTTCCCCATTCCCATTTTCGCCCCATAGGGCATAATGGGAATGGGGAAAGGTGATAATTACGGCACCGTAAATTACGGTGCCGTAATTATCGCCAAGGTCCCTTTGCGGCATGGATTTTAACGGCTGCAAAAAGCAGCCGTTAAAAGCCATCCCGCAAAGGGAACCTTGTAATCAGGCGTTAAGGGTCGGCGCCGTTTACTGCGCCGTAAACCCCTTAACGCCTGAGTCAGAATGAGGGCCATTGTCATTTTGGAATCAACAGGTTTCAGTCCCCTTGTGGGTGTTGGACTTTCTTCAGGGGTGAAATGGTGCGGGTGGTCAGGATGACATAAGTGTTGCAGAATATGATCAGGGGAATTCATGCTATGAAGGGGCATTATAGGTTCATATGGGAGGGGTTGCCTAACACATTCTTACCTTTCTCTTGAGAGACATCAAAACAAAATGTTCTTGCTGTTTGCCAATATATTCCTCTCTTATAGGAAGATGGATCTAAGGGAAAACACGTTTGGTCTCCTTTTGTGCTAGGTGTACAGTGAATGCCATCCTAGAGGAAACACCTTTGAGGCTCACTGACCTCAGGGGAACTTAGAGAAGTAGCCGAATCACTAACCTCAGGGGAACCTGGGCATGATGTGTGAGCCACAGTATTTCTGCCTTACATCTGGAATAAATCGAAAAGATGGAAGTGTTACATTAGGCAGTCTGTACATGGCCTTTACTTTAAGAAAGTGGGGAAACGATGTTCATGTTTGCCTGCATTGTTTGTATTCCACACATGAGGGCAAAGGCTGGAGCTTGCACTCTTAGCACGGACCAACATAGTTATGAAACCCTACCTACTTTACAAACCACTCCAGTGGGAACCCAGCGCCGTGGTGCTCCGGCAAAATGTTCAGTGATAGCAACCTGGAGAATTGGAAGATAACAACGGTGGGTATCACCACCGGAAGTGCTTACCTAAGTTCTGTCTTAATGGTGGCTAGGACTCAAGACTGGTGAGTAGATAGCTTTGCAGGGAAAGCAATTGCCCGGCATGTGTGTAAGTATAAAGATGCCCCCAGCTGGTTGGGTAACAGGCACACTCTCCAGGGTACTCTGTGTCATCTCCAGGGTACTCTGTGTCATCGCCAGGGTACTCCGTGTCATACACCACACAGATTGCAATCAAAACGAATGCAACAACTATACCGTGCAATGATAAACTAATGTAAATACAGCTTCAGTGACTAAGTGAAAAAGTAAACAAGCCCAGCAAAGGTGACAGAAACTCATCCAGAAGGCACGACTTGCATAGCAGATATTATCAACACATGGCGGTGCACAGGGGATGCGCCGTGACGTAGACTTGAACACAGATTAACAGTGAACTGATCGAACTGACAGATTTAAATATTAATTGACTAAGAAATAGACTTTGGGTCTCATTAGGACTCCGGCGCTAAACCATGGTGCTATTGGCACCATGGTCCATGCCGGAGTCCGCCATGGCGGAACGGGGAATTACCATCCCATTCCGAGGTTGGTGGGTCGGTAATTCCCCATGCAGCCATGGCCGTTCCCCATTCCCATTTTTGCCCCATAAGGCTCAATGGGAATGGGGAAGGTGCTAATTACGCTAGCGCAAATTGCGGTACCGTAATTAGCACCAAGGTCCCTTTGCGGGTCCCTACTTTAACGGCTGGAAAAAACAGCCGTTAAGGTCGGGTCCCGCAAAGGGACCTCGTAATTAGGCGCTAATTCCGAGATTGGTGGTAGTCATGGCGCTATTTGCGCCATGACTGCCACCAATAACGGGTCCGGCACCGGTCTAGTTCAATGGGGATTTACCGGTGTAATCCGACCTTTGCGGGACCGGCAAGTCCCCATTGAAAAGGCCATTCCCCATCCCATTTGAGCCCCCATAGGGCTCAATGGGAATGGGGAGGGCGCAAATAACGGGCTCGCACATGTCAAGCCTGTTATTTGCGCCCTGGTCCCTTAGCGAGTCTCGTCCATAACGGCAGTTACTGGCAGGACCCGCTAAGGGACCTTGTAGTAGGACGGTAAGGGATTACCGGCACCGGTCTCCTTAATGGTGCCCGGTATCCCTTACTGCCCACCTTATAATGACCCCCAGTGTTTTTTCAGGTCCAATCAAAGGACCAGCCTGCATTTCTCGAAATGGCACTATATATGGGATAAAGTACCCCCTACCATACGAGATAAGGTCATTTTTTATTTATTGGATATTTTTAACGCACCAAAAGACAAAAAAAAGGTGGTGGGGGAACAAAGGAGAAAGATAACAATAACGGTCCTACTGGGCCATGTGACATTCGGATAATGAAAGTGTAGTAACAAGAAGTGCGACGGAGAGGTGGGTGGGGGAAGTGCCGGTCTACGTGAATGCGAAGTGCTAGGGTGGGAAGGGAGGAGCAGGGTAAAGAGGAGTGCAATTGAAAGGGGGTGGAGGTGGAAGGGCAACAGGGGCGAGGCGAGTGCTTAGAGGAGGCCAGGAGGGCAAGTGCCAGGGAGATTGCATGGGGTGCAGGGGTTGAGGGTCCTCATGCTAAGTGTGAGGAGGTGGGGTGGACTGGAAGGGTGGGATGGGGGCCTGGTGCCCTGTATAACTCAGAGGGAACCAGGCAGCCAGTCACTGTGGCAGATGGGGGTGTTAGTGTGGGAGGAGGAAAGGGAAGGAGGAAGAGAAAAGGAGGGTCTTGAGGAGCTTCCGGAACTTGAAGAGATCCGGCTGAAGCCTGAGAGGGGCAGGTAGACCATTCCAGAGGGAGGCTGCTGTGGAGAAGAGAGATCTACCCCCCAACTCTCCGCTTAGCGAAGCGTCTGATCTGCAGAGCGTTGAAGCTGGAAGACCAGAGGTTTCTAGCAGGAAGGTATTTAGGGAGAGAGAGTTGGATATAGCAGGGTCCCCGGCCCCAGAAAGCCTTGTGGGTGATGCAGAGGGTCTTGAATTTGATCCTAGCAGCCACCAGGAGCCAGTGGAGAGATTTTAGGTCTGGAGAGATGCGGCCTCTGGGCTTGAGGCCAAGGATAAGTCTCGAAGTCCTATTCTGGACTAGTTGAAGCAGGCAAAGGGAGGATAAAGGAAGATTGAGGAAGAGGCTGTTGCAGTAGTCCAGCCTAGAGAGTTCTGAAGACATTGAGTTTCTGGGGAAAGGAGAGGAAAGGAAGAATACCTCTATGGAGTACAGCTTATAGTGCGCCTTCTTGGCAAGTTTTTCAATCTGGGGAGAGAAGGAGAGGCGTTGAAGATGATGCCAAGGATTTTTGCCGCACAAGATGGTGAGGAGAGGGGATCCATAGAAGGCAGCCAGAGGGTAGGAGGGAAGGAGGGAGCAGGGGTCCCAATGAGAAGGATCATAGTCTTACTGGCATTAAGGCAGAGATCATTGGCACTACACCAAGACTGAAAAGCAGTCAGACAGTCAGAGAGGAGGACGTGGAAGCAGTAGAGGGAACTTGCAGGAGAGCTGGGTGCCGTCTGCATAACACCGGAAGTGAGGAGAGAAGGAGGAGATCAGATTGGGGGAGGTAGATGTTGAAGAACCACAGTGAGAGGATAGAGCCTTGAGGGACACTGCAGGTGGAGAGTGTGATAGGGGAGAGAACAGGGTCAAGTTGAACCTGGGAAGGATGTCAGAGAGGAATGAGGTCAACCAGTCAAGTGCCAGGCCCATAATGCCAACGGTGTAACAGAGCCCATAAATCAGGGTGACATGATTAACCATATCGAAGACAGAAGAAAGATTCAGAAGGATAAGAACAGATAGGGAGTTGGAATCGGGATTTGAGAGCAAATTTTCACGGGTGTTCAGTAGAGCAGTTTCCGGGCCTCTGGCTGCTCTGAAGCCAGACTGGTGGTAATGGAGACAACCAACAAATTCTTGGTGTTGGATCCATTGGGGGGGTGACTAGCTTCTCCAGGAGTTTGCCCAGGAAGGGGGTAATGGAGATAGGGCGGTAGTTAGCCAGGCAGGAGGGCTCATCAGAGGGATTCTTGAGAAGAGGATGCACAAGGGAGTGCTTGAAGGGTAGCGGGAAGGAGCCAGTGGCAAAGGAGTGATTACAGAAATCAGCCAAGGCTGGCGCAAGGGAGGCAATGTTGTCCTTGATTGTTCTCGAGGAGCAGAGGAGCACCGTTTTGGTGGAGACTTTCATAGAGAGGACTTGTCTAGAGAGCTCATCCGGTTCTGTGGACAAGAAAGAGGAAAGTAGAAGTGAAGGGGAGGGAGGCCAAGCGAGGCCGGAGAGCAGGGGAGGGACGAAGGAGGGGAGTAGAGGGGAGTGAGGACAGGATGTCCTGAGTTTTGGTTAAGAAGTGGGTGGCCAATGAGGTACAGAGGGTGAGGGATGGCAGAGGAGACGTGGAGACTGCAATAGGATTGGTGAGTTCTTTGCAGATTTTAAACAATTTGCTTGTGTTGTTAGTGGTCCAGAGATGCAGGCTTGGATATGGGCCCTCTTCTTCAAGCAGATAGAGAGTCTGTAATGCCTTAGGAGCAGGCGGCAGATCAGTCTGTCAGAGGACGTGCCAGATGCCCGCACTTCCGCTCAGCAACTCTGCACTTGCGTTTGATAGAGGCTTGATCAGAGTCATACCAGGTGTTGCACTTGGAGACTTGGAGGCAGGCTTCATGCAGACCCTCGTGTCAGGGGCAAGGATGCCCAGGGTGTTGGGGATATAGAGGCGAAGATTAGCAAGGGCAGTATGGGAGTCCGCGGTAGGAGGGGGAATGAAAGTGGTGAATGACGGAGAAGAAGATTGGCAGTGAAGGCAGAGGCTTAGCCGAGGGACCTAAGAGGTCCAAGTGAGAGAACAGGAGAGCATGATCAGACCAGAAGAGAGGTGTAGTGAGAGGGTTGGAGATGGGGATGTCTGCTGAGATGAGAGCATCCAATTAATACATGGCAGAGTGCATCAGACCGGAGGTGAGGAAAAGAGGGTCACAGAGGCTGCAGAAGAGTCCAGTGACCGTATCAGGAGAGTCAAGGTGAATATTGAAGTCTCTGAGGAGGGGAGGTTTGGAGCTGGAGGCAAGAAGAGAAGAGGTCAGACCACTCCCAGAGGAAGAGGGAGACCGGACCAGGGCGTCTGTTGATGGTGGCGAGAGTCAGCGAGAGGGTTGCAGAGACACCAAGCCTACAGACGAGGCATTTGATGGAAAAATAGGTCTGAGTGGGAATGATAGTAGCAGGGACCCTTTCATGGAAGATCAAGGCCACTCTGCCTCCAGAACGGTTAGGTCTTGGATTGGAGAGGAATTTGTAACCCTCAGGGAGGAGTGTGTCAAAAGCAGTGACAGAGGTGGCAGTGAACCACAGCACAGTAAGAGCAAGAACGTCAAGGTGAAAGTCTTCAAGAAGGAGACAGATAGCATAGAAGCGTTTAACAGCAGAGCAAGAGTTGAGGGTAGCTAGGTGAAGCAGGTTGCCACCTTTGAAGGTCTTCCGAGGAGGGGTACAGGGATGTGGTATACCCATCGGTGAAGGGGGAAAACAGGGGCAGACAAAGGAGAGGCAGGCGAAGGGAGGAAGTTGATGAGAGTCAGAAGCTGCCTATCAAGAAGGAGGAGGTTGGGCTGAGAGCCCTGGTCGATGACGGTGCCATTCCGGACATTAATAATGCACCTAGAGGATGAGAAGCATGCCAAGAGTACTTCCCATCTGGTGCCATCATTTTTGGGCGAAGAAGAGTAAGGGGAGAGGACAGAGAACATGTGGGGAGTCCATAGGTCCGGAAAGGGAGACAGTCTTCCTGGAATAAGCATTGACTTAGGTGTGAGCTATGGGCATGCCTGGTTTGGAGACCAGGAGATCCTTCTTGAACCTTTTCCTTCCAGGCTTCGAAAGAGAGGTAGGATAGGTGATAGAGTAACAGTTAGAGTACATAGGGGAATGGAGGGAGAGATGGAGAGAGAGAGAAGGAGACTGCACAAGCACTATGAACTCACGAGGCGTTCTGCAAGTCACTGAGGAATTCTGGAACCAAGTAGAAGAACGAGGCTAGAGGCCAAGTTCTTTTATAAGGTCATGCAACTCTGAGGTGACTTGCAATATCCTTTTCACATACCATAGGGGATATTGTATTCCTTATGATACACGGCCTATACTCTCACCCCCTTTAATATGTGGCCTCTTGTTTAATGTAAGAAACCTTCCAGTTGCTGCTACATATAATAAATGTAGAATGTATTTGGTTTAAAACAATGAAATGCAGCTTCTAATGTGTTGCAGAAAAACTATTTAAACAGTTTAATAAAATGCATCTAAAAGCGTTTTCATTTTTTGCTTTAAAGTAAGCAATAACATACAGGTGCTTTCTCTCGTGTGTTAAAGTCCAAAAGTGCGCAGTGCAACTCCCTGCTTCTCCATCTTCGAGGTCACAGAATCTCCCGCTGCCACTGATCCAACACCAACTGTCATTCTCAGCATCTTTCACCCACAAGCTGATGCCGCTACTGAACAGCACCACATTGTTTTGACCAGTCGCCACTGCTCCAGGACTGGGGCCCTATCCGTTGACAGAAGCCCCCAGACTCCTGGTCCGACGCCAAAAAGATTGGCTCACCAGTGGTAATCCTCAAAGACAAGAACATGGTACTGTGAAGAAACGTCTGGGACCATAGTGGCTTTTAACCACACCTTCTTTGCATTTGTTTTGAATAAGACATTTTCTTGAGCCTTTGTTCTTCTACCCAGAGTGCTGTTCTACAAAAGCTTGCATTCTCTGTGTTTCTTTACTGGGTGGTGCTTCTTTTTCTTGTGCTTTTAGTTCATTATTTGCATTTTTATTGTTTAATAAAAGTTTATATTTTTATAGAAATTCGATTTTTTTATTTTTTATTTTGGATCTGTAGTACTTAATTTTTCAGGGTTGCTATTGTTATCATCTCTCGCCCTGACTGAAGATATACCTTGGCCTTGGCTGCACTACCTCAAAAGGTGAAGGAGGTATACCACCTTTGGGCTACGCCAGTTTCACCTTTATGATTGGGATCACTGCTTGCTTAGTAGTGTGCGGCTGAGAAGGCGGGTTAGCTCCTACACATCTCTGATCTCCTGCTGAGCAGTAGTCATGTCGTCACCATCAATGCTCTAGACTGTTGGATTCCACCAAACTCAGGTCCACCTCCAGAGCCTCCACACTAGTTTACAGGTATCACCCATCTCAGAGGGGTTCAGTGAGCGCACCAAATTCATGCTGGGCTACAGCAATGAGACCAGAGGGCGGAGTAAAGGGATAGGGGTATTTACAAGTCCAGTACTTGAGCCCGGTGGTTAGCCCCAGGTGTCATTTTTCAACTCATGCCCCCATTCCAGACTAGTTTTGGATTTTTCAGAAGTTCATCAGAGGAGTGGCTAAAACTCTCACAAAATAGTTGTGTTTTAGGTCTGCCTAGAGCGAGATTTGTTTGCTGTCAGAGTTCATGAGGATACGTATTAAAAAAGGGCAGTCTGCTCAGTCAGTCATAATGAGCGCATCCAGGAGAAAGCTCGGTTACAGTAATGCCATTTTGTAGAAGCATTTGGAGGCATTTAAGTCGGTGGGAGATTTTCTTAATGCTGCTTTAAAATGCTTGTTTTCTTTCGCTACTGCGTGAACGTTCATATGTTTTTCACTTTTGTGCTACATTATGTTGCTTCCATAAATCTTTCACAACATTTGCTCCTGACATAAATCCTCAAATGAATGCCAAAACACTCCTGAAGTTTCTTCCGAATCTCTTTAACCGGAGTTTCCCAAAGCAAAGGCTGGCACGTATGGACTATCCGCATATCAATACTTTATTAACCAGTGCCTTTTGATTGAATAGTTCAAACTTCATGCCTTTACGAATGTAATTGTGCAGCTGAATGAATGTGCTAGCTGATGGCGGAATCATTGGTTTAAAATACAGGAAGTGATGGAGCATGACAAAGAGTGGCTTTCTCGTGTGGGCACAGAGCGGCCATGTTGAAATGGAGAGGTACATCATTTGTAAGAGCACAATCTGTAAAGTCTTGCAAGAATATAGGAACTAAACCCCCTGAATTCGCAATATAATAAATAATGTGAAGCAAAGGAAAAATAATGCCATCAATGTAACATGTAAGGTAGTATATATTGATGTACTCTTCTGTAGCATTTGTCCCCAATTTTGGTGGGTCATATCACAAACATTGTCATTTTTACTAAGTGTATGTGTATGAATATACATATATGTGTATATACATACGTGAGTGTGTGTTGTGCTCAGTTTTTCATACTATTTCCCAAGGCTTGATACTCATATCTCCTCGCAAATATATGGGCTGTGTTCGTGCTGTAGAGGGACTCCCAGAACCCCCTTTGTTTTGCATATTAACTTTTGGTTTCATCCTAAATTACCAGGGGAAATCAGACGTGGACCCCTTGCTCACTGCTCTTAGAGAGGCCCAACAAGGCTGAAACACTGTCTGGGGTTGTTGTTGTTGGTACTCTTGTTCAGAGGAGTATTGCCTAGCATTTCAGTGCTGGTCTGCCCCTGGGCAGGACAAAGACTGATATGCAGGGATATTTCTCCTCTGTGAAAGGGACAGTGAGCTAAAGACTTGGTTGAGATTCTCCTGGGGGCCATCCACCCAAGAACAGGTCAATGGGCTGTGTTCGTGCGATAGAGGGACTCCCAGAACCCCCTTTGTTTTGTACATGGGGGGGTTAGGTTTTTAATTATAGTGGGGGGAAAGTGGGGTGGTTTCCGGGGTCTCTCTGCCTCAGCAAATTGCCACGAACAAACAACGTAGAACCCTCCAAATGCCGGTGAAGGTGAGCAATCCAGGTGGCGGCAGCAGCAGCTCAGCACATTGGCTCCCTGTACTTTTTAGGAGGAGAACAGAATTATAGAATTGAAAGCCTTGAGGAAGACTGCAGCATGTCGAAACATGTGTCAGCTGACACATTGAAAATAAAATCTTGTGATGGAGTTGTATGAATACTGTTGGTGCAGGTTGAGTAGGATAAGCACACCTTTGCTTCTATCCACTTCATAGTTGTTCGTGCTGCATTAGAGGTTTCACAGAAAAGAGTTCTGAGAAGGGGCAGCGACCAACCGAGGGCACTGGCATCATAGTGGAAAGTTGAACTTCAAAACGAAAGCAAGAAACGTGTTTGTATGCTTGCATGTTGTGACTCTTGTGTGTGTGCGCAGATATACAAGACAGTTTGAATGTGTATTCCGGACACGTATGCTTATGTGTATGTATGTGTGCTTACTTATGTGGGACACATGCATGTGTCCGCGTTTGTAATGTGTAAGGGAGCAGAGCAAGGGCCCGCACCGGAACCATGAATGTTAGAGCCCACACTGAAACACATGCCCACTAATCCAGTTTATAGTTACACACAGCATATATATTGTGGAAATGACGTAAGAGCTTTAACAGTGGCAATACTGGCATATATTTGTGCACAGGCAGCATGCACATTTTTTACAATGCTTCTGTTTACCGTTGGTGGGCTTCGATCCAACTGTAGGATTTAGTCATGTGCCACCCTACAGACCTGATGGTCGATTGTATGGCTTTTTACCCAATTGTTCTCAAGGATTGTGCTGTAAAATTCCCCATTTCAATCTATTATTTAAAAATACATTCTCACGGTGTTGGGTGAGTTGGGTGGTTTGGGGCGGGGGAGGTGTGGCCTGCCCTGAAGATTTTTATATTGTATTGGGCTCCCTCCCTATGCTTGTCGCAAGCGCTGATTCGGAGCGAATATTATTGCACCTCAAATGGAAAAAACCAGCCCCAACTAACATGCAAACATATGTTATGTAGAGTCCCTTTCAGGATCCCTCGCTCCCATCACCAAAAGCTGCGTTTGCCACTGATCTGCACAATGCCTCTCACCCCTGCAATGCACTGCAGCACCCCTACTACCAGTATGCCATGCCCACATCCCCGCTTGGCCCCCAGTCTCGGGAGGATAGCTCAGGGGCAACGTGCTCGGCTTGGAAGCAAGACGACACGGAGCAGCACAGGTTCGAACCCAGGTCGGGGCTAAAAAAACCTCTGGTTATTAAGCGCATTATAAATAACCAATCATATAATATGAATACGCGCCTTAAGAGATCCTAGTAATGTAGCTGACATCCCACACTTTCATGCCTATCATCACAACATATAGTGGTGATGCAGGTCCTTCACACGCTTCTCCTACATATTGGCCTGTACAGGAGAAGACTAAAAGGACTGCATCCTTGATAACTCGATGGCTGGTGCTTGCCTGGCTGGGCCTTAAAGGGATGGTCTAGTAAAACATTTTATTTAAAGAATGGATAGGCCACATAAAAAAAGAAATACTAGCATCCTCCGTTTTAAAACTTCCTATGTAAAATTTTGAGCTATTCAAGCTCAAAATTCGAAAAAGCAAGCACAGGGGCGCAGCCATTTTGTGAAATGGAGGCCCTCCTGTGCTGGCTTTTGCTTTTGCGGCACTAATGAAGGAAAAGCCAGCCAGCTGTAGTAAACAAAGTCTACCGCTGGGTGGCTTTCCCTTCATTAGTGCCGGGACTCGGAGGACGCGGACCGGAGACCAGAGCAGGAAAGCTGCAGCTGAATCTCGGTAAGTGCTATTTATTTTTTTTACAAAAAATAAGCACTAGCTGAAGTTTTTTTTCTAAGTTTTCCGGGCTGGAGGAGCCCGGAAAACTTAGAAATAAAACCGCAGCTTTAAAAACGTTGTATTTATGTTTGCGGTCGCTTTTGAAGCGACCGCAAACATAAATACAACGTTATTGTGTTGGAAAACGCTGCGGTTTTAAAACCGCAGCGTTTTCCAACACAACCGCGTTGCGTCTGCCTGAATCTGCTTTACCATTTGGGGCTCTCGGGCTCCCCATGGGGAGCCCGAGAGCCCCAAATGGAAAAGCAGATTCAGGCAGACACAACGCGGCATTGCGGAAAACAACCGCGTTGTGTCTGCCTGAATCTGCTTTTCCATTTGGGGCTCTCGGGCTCCGGGGAGCCCGAGAGCCCCCAAATGGGAAAGCAGATTTAGGCAGACAACGCAGCATTTAGCATTTCCCATTTGGGGCTCTCGGGCTCCCTACGGGGAGCCCGAGAGCCCCAAATGGGAAATCAGCTGCAGGTAGAAACACTACGCAGCATGTAAACATAACCGCGTGTGTTTCTGCCTGCTGTGGCTTTCACTTTGGGTCTCCGGTGCTCCCCTGGGAGCACCGGAAACCCAAAGTGATAGCCACAGCAGGCAGAAGCACACGCGGTTGTGTTGGAAAACGCTGCGGTTTTTCTTTCCAAGTTTCTCAGGCTCCTCCGAGCCAGAGGAGCCTGAGAAACTTGGAACGAAAAACCGCAGCGTTTTCCAACACAATAACGTTGTATTTATGTTTGCGGTCGCTTCAAAAGCTTTCCAGCCCGGAAAACTTAGAAAAAAAAATGCAGCTAGCGCTTATTTTTTGTAAAAAAAAATAGATAGCACTTACAGAGATTCAGCTGCAGCTTTCCTGCTCTGGTCTCCGGTCCGCGTCCTCCGAGTCCCGGCACTAATGAAGGGAAAGCCATCCAGCGGTAGACTTTGTTTACTACAGCTGGCTGGCTTTTCCTTCATTAGTGCCGCAAAAGCAAAAGCCAGCACAGGAGGGCCTCCATTTCACAAAATGGCTGCGCCCCTGTGCTTGCCTTTTCGAATTTTGAGCTTGAATAGCTCAAAATTTTACATAGGAAGTTTTAAAACGGAGGATGCTAGTATATTTTTTTTATGTGGCCTATCTATTTGTTAAATAAAAATTTTTACTAGACCATCCCTTTAACACACACACAATGCACATCGTGGTTAACCAGTTGCAACTGGTTTATGATGGATCCAGCAGCTGGCATGCGCCAATAGACCGAGCTTCATAGATGGACATGTTCTTTGTTCTGGGGTGCAGGGCAAATAATCGTACCCCATACATTGATAAATCAGACATGTTTGCGTTGCCAATGCTTGTTTTTTTGTAGCCACGGGCCATGGCTTCTATATGTGTTTTAGTGACTTCCCATAACCATATGTCAGTCCAGAGAACAGGGTGAACTGGGTTTCATTCATGTGCAATCTCGCATTCTCACACATCTTAAGATATCATTTTGCGTAATTCCTTAGATGCGCTCATTGCTGCCGACGCCTGTACCGTTATCCCGTAATCTCCCAAGAATCATCTGTAATCTACTTAACTTCGCTTATGTACTTAACATTCGTATGCAAGATTCTCTTTGACTCCATATAGTAAGTAAAGGTGTAATCACCCATAGGTGTAATTTTAGGGGGGCACAAGGGTGTTTGTCCCCCCTAACTTTCATAGGCAGCCCGTTCTGTCCCCCTTATTGGGCAGGGGCCAGTGGCGTAACACAAGATCTAGAGGCCCCCCTGCGAGCCATGCTGAGGGCCCCCCCCAACTCAGCAACAAATCACGGGTCATGCCACACTCTGGAGCGGCTTAGATTACCACGCTAGCGCAATACACACAAACGTGCTGCTGAAGGGCTATGCCGCACACTGCACTAGGAGAAAGATATAAATATGTGTTTTAATGCAATATACAGCACACTTTCTGACAAAAATGTGCTAAAAATCCAGTGTTTGCTATTGTTTTGTAGGGTAACACCCATCCAATACATGCAAGTCACCAACAGTGCACAGGAACATTAATGCTTTGCTATTAAAAATGCCATGCCACAGTGAAAACATGCCCAACTGGCTGCACAATGTAGACCAGTGTAGACACGTAATAACATTACATTAAAGCATGCCAGACCACATTTAGACATACTTAGACTGATTGTACCAAAAGGCCAGTCGAAGCAATAAGACTCATCAAGAAAAGAGCACACATACAAGCCTGCGTCTCTGCGGCCTCTACCAACAGGGCCAAACTTTTTAAAATCTGAAATGAACTGGCCAATCCTGTTGTGGTCTCTACCTCTCCTGTTCCCTCAACAGGCCCTCTCTACAGCTTGGGCCTCTCGCTTCTCTGATAAAACTCAGGACATCCTGTCCACTATCTCCTCTTCCTCTCCCTCTTCCTCTCTCAGCCCCCCTTTGGCCATCTCTCCCTATCCTCCTCCTTTCTCCTCTTTCTCGCTAACACCTGACAAGGTTTCTAGACAAGTCCCATCTATGGAAGTGTCGTCGAAACAGGTGCTCGCCCGCTCTTCCAGAATCATCAAGGACCATTTTGACACCCTTTCTCCAGCCTTGGCCGATTTCTGTAATCATTATTTTGCCACTGGAACTTTCCCCTCTCTCAAATTCTTGGAAAAGCTGGCCATCTCCCAGCTTACTCTCCACACTGAATCTGTTGGTTGTCTCCATGACCATCAGTCTGGCTTAAGAGCTGCCAGAAGCCTGGAAACTGCTTTCCTGAACACCCGTGAAGTTCTGATCTCTAAACTTGATTCCAGCATTTCTTCTGTCCTCATCCTTCTTGAACTTTCCTCTGCTTTCGACACGGTCAACTACGCCATCCTGATCAATTGACTCAGTGAGAACCTGGGCATCATGGATCAGGCCCTGGAGTGGCTGACCTCCTTCCTCTTGGACCGCCCCTCCCAGGTCCAACTTGGTCCCTTTCTCTCCCCCACCTCTCTCTACCTGTGGCGTTCCCCAGGGATCTACCCTGTCACCCTGGTACTCTTTTCCTTCAGGCTCTCTCAGCCTCCTCTCTCACTCATTCCTGGTATCATCTTCAGCTCCACTCTCTCTTTCTCTCCTCACGTCTCGGACGTCGCCAAGAAGTCCCACTACCAGCTGCACCTCCTCAAATGGACTCTTCCCTTTCTCACTTTCCCCCTGAAGCTCACCAGAGCCCTGGTTCTCTCTAAGCAGGACTACTGCAACAGCCACTTTCTCAATCTGCTTTCCTCTACTCTCTGCCCCTCTGCAACTAATCCAGAACAGGACTGCAAGACTTATCCTTAGCCTCAAGCCCAGGGACCGTATCTCTCTAGCCATGAAATCTCTCCACTGACTCCCGGTGGCTGCAAAGATCAAGTTCAACACCTTTGCATTGTCCACAAGGCTTTCTAAGGCTGGGATCCGACGTACATCCAACACTCTCTTCCAAAATACTGTCCTTCTCGAGCCCTAAGGGTTAGATGCTTCTCCAGGCAGAGAGTGGGGGGTAGATCTCTCTCCTCTACAGAACGCCTCCCCGCCCCTCCCAAACTTGAGCCGGACCACCTGAAGTTCCAGAAGCAGCTCAAAATGTTCCTCTTCTCTTCTGCTTTCTCTCTCTCCCTCCCCTGCTGACCTACCTGTCTGCCATACCAACTGGTTGCTTGGCGACCCTCGGTCTCACTGAGTCCAGGCTCTTTCTTGATCAATCACCCTTGCACTGCCTCCAGGCCTACAACGCAGTTAAGGGCTGTAACTGTAACCTTACTGTCCCTTGTTCTCCGTGCACTACAGAGAGCCGAGCTGCCCTGGCCGCACTTACTTCAGTGCATTGCTGCTCTGTTTTCCCCTCCCCTCTCCCTTGCACTTCCCCGCTCCCTTTCCCCTTGCACTTCTCTTTCTCGCACTTGCACAATCTGAATGACACAAGGCCTAATAAGATAATTTGTCTTGTCCTCCCTCTGCTTTCCTTCCCTTGTCTTGTCACGCCTAAAAACACTTGTGTACAGGTGCATTATATGTGACTTATCATATCATATAATTTTATCACAGATGCCCAGAAAAATATACAATGCCGCAGTAAGAAACGGCTAGACTGGCAGAACCCAAATGCCAGTCTAGCCAGGTAATTACACTTAGCAGGACTGCTTTATCAGAAATGCCCAGTTAAAAAAAGTCATACCAAACTGAGGAATGACTAGACTGGATGCACCAAAATGCCTCTCTAGCCACTAATACCACATATCATGCCTGCTTAGCATGGACATGGACGGCCATTATGATTTATTGCACAATCCCACCCCCCCAAACATCCCCTCTCCCTCCCATCCCTTACCCCAACCGCCAAAATCAGCTCATTGGCCCAGAATTACCCCCACGTCACCCTTCCTTGTACCAGTGCTTATGTATGAGGCTCCTTGCCTCATAGGTAAGTACTGGGATGAGGAAGAGTGGTACTAGGAGCAATGAAGATTACAGGTAGCTAAGTCAGGCATTATCTTCTCGTACCTCTACCTCATCCCAGTACTTGTGTATGCGGCATAGTGCCTCATACAGAAGTACTGCCTCATAGAGAAGTACTGGGATGAGGAAGAATAGAGCTAGGAGTAATGAAGATTACCAATAATTAATCAAGGCATTAAACACAAGTAGTGGTGCAAAACCATTGAGCTGACTGGGCTTCAGCACTCCCCCCTACAAATTGTGGTCTATATCGACTTGACCTGGCTGACCTACAGAGCAGTTACCAGACAGAAAAGGACACATATGTTAAACATCACCTGGCTTTCTCTGTTAACAAGGTCACGGCCCAGCAATTACTAATGTACAGCATTTCACTGTTAGTACCTGCATTCAAATGCAGGTACTAACAGCTAACAACCAACAACAATTCCCTCCCCCGGCCCCCTCCCTCGGTCCCAGCCCAGTCCCCTAATACTTGGCGCAGCATACTGTGAGAAACCAGAAGGTGTCTCACCCGCTAGTCCCCGGGTATCTTTCGTCCAGGTAGCCAGGACACGGCCATCGCTTTTGGATCCAGTTCCTGGGGGTGGACCAGTGCGAGAGAATCACCTGGGTGAGGAGTCTTCGGGGACTGGGGGTGGGACACCGGATGGTAACACTCGGTACCATTGAGCTGACTGGGCTTCAGCACTCCCCCCTACAAATTGTGGTCTATGTCGACTTGACCTGGCTGACCTACAGAGCAGTTGCCATACAGAAAAGGACACATATGTTAAACATCACCCGGCTTTCTCTGTTAACAAGGTCACGGCCCAGCAATTACTAATGTACAGCATTTCACTGTTAGTACCTGCATTCAAATGGCACATTTTTTAGGCAATTGAAATTGTGATATGGGTTTAGTAATTGGATGTCAGGGGAGTGATTGGAAGGGTTGAGAGGGAACAGGAGACCAGTCATTCTCACAGCAGTCCATAAGTGGGTGCTTTCAGACGTAAAGGAGAGAGTTAACTGCTTGTAACATTAAAGCTGCACTACAATAGTCTCGTTAAAATGCGTAAAGAAGTTACGCATTTAGGTTTGCCCCTCTCCCACCACACATGAAGTTAGCGCCTCTCCCAATATTTGAATGGTTCACCTCCCTTAAACGTAGGTTTTGTTGCGCCCCTGAACACAAGCACACACCATTCACCATACATACACATGCACACCCAGTCATCCATACATTTAAATGTGCACTCTTTCACCATACATACACACCCAGGCAGCCACCCATACATTTAAGTGTGCACCCATTCATCATACAGGCACACACACACCCAGGCACTCATCCATACATTTAAGTGTGCACCCTTTCACCGTACACACACACACGCATACCCAGCCACCCATACATTTGTGTGCACTCTTTCACCATACACTCACACACGCACACGTCATGGGGTTGAGGGGAGCCATAATACTTCAAAAATAAATTGTTTTTTTTTTTAAGTCACTCCACCCAGCCCATGACATGGAGCGCTCCAGCCTAGGGTCTTCATGTCATGGGGTGGGGTGGGGGTAGCCCCCGGACTTCAAAAAGAAAGTTTATTTTTGTATTCTGTCTGCCTTCATAAAGAAATGATTTCTGTTACAGAAATTATTTCTTTATAAATGCAGAGTGAATTCAAAAAGAAATATTTTAAAAAAAGTCTAAATTTTTTTAAAGCTTCAAGTGGGGTCCCCTCCCAGGACATGTGGTCGCGGCCCCCCACTCCCACCGTAGGGGCTACGGGGGCCCCTGTTATGCCAGTGGCAGGGGCCACTTTCCTTTAGATTTCATGTCCCTCTCCCACACATTTTTGGCTAAGTTACTCCACTGTAATCACAGTGCTGGATCTACGCCATCTTATCCCGGTGATTAGCATCTGGAACGGCCATTGGTTGCCGCGAAAATGAAGTCCAGGTTTCCATCTGTGGACTTTGGCAGCTTCCTCCTGGACCTGTTTTTCTGCCTGTGTAGTTTTTGTTTAATATCTTTTTTATTCATTTTGAACAAGAACCAACCAACAACAATTACCTCCCCCGCCCCCCTCCCTCGGTCCCAGCCCAGTCTCCTAATACTTGGCGCAGCATACTGTGAGAAACCAGAAGGTGTCTCACCCGCTAGTCCCCGGGTATCTTTCGTCCAGGTAGCCAGGACACGGCCATCGCTTTTGGATCCAGTTCCTGGGGGTGGACCAGTGCGAGAGGATCACCTGGGTGAGGAGTCTTCGGGGACTGGGAGTGGGACACCGGATGGTAACACTCGGTATCCCCTTCCTTGTAACTTCTTTAGCCCATCCTACCCGGTAGTAGGATATTTAGGAACTCCCTCCCCCCCCCCCCCCCTTTACAACACAAACACTTTTTCACTGACCGCCCGCTGTAAGGGAAAACAGACTAACACCCGAGCCGTATACCTGACATGTCCCAATACAATGGTCCGGCAAGGTCAGGCAATTACTGACCATCAGACACACCTGACTTCCATTACATTTCCCCACACGGATAAAAGTCGGAGCATGAGAGCACACTTTGAGTGAGATAAAAGACACAACAAGAGGAGAAAGACGGCCTAACAGAAAGGGTTGCTTTCATGGGTCATCGAGTTTGTAAAGCATAAGAACAGGAAAACCGGCTAAAGAATCCTGCATTGTGTGTCAGAGATACCCAGGGACCTCCTGCGTCAATAATCAAGGCGGCGAGAAGCACCAGCCACCATGGTACTGTCCTTGGCTCCAAGAACAAGGCCACTTCAGTGAAAACAACACAGCCAATGAGCTGGGGAGACCAATAGAGGTTCCCGAGGGCGTTCAATGTACCAGCACTTCGAGGTCATACCAATGATATATAAAGCGCTATATAAATGCCAAGTAACATAACATAACAATTCAAGACCGGTCTGTGTTGAAGCCAAGGTTGCAAACAGCAACATTGTATGACGAGCACTGGATAGAACATTTTTAAAACGTGTATGATAAGAGACACAAGTGAAGTTGAACTGCTGCTGAGTGATTGAACTTTAAAATAAATATAAGATTGTAACTACTACAACAAGCAAGATCTAACCAATAGATGCACACAGAGGTCCAAATAGACCTACAAAGACCCAAAGGTCCAGGAAGCCTCCAGATCAATATGGAGGAGGCTCACAGTGGGATGAATGTGGGTGATGATATTAGTAATATTGCTTGTGTAATTTGGTCTGAAAGTACAGCACTTGCTCTTCATGACTATGCAGATGCCTCCTTGAGAGGCCAGTACAATGTGTTGAGCTATACCATTCTGCAGTACAAAGTTCAGATGGCTACTTTTTCAGAGGATAAGGAGGTCAAGGGGGATGGTTTGGCATTCGGAATATACTTCACTAACCGTGACAGCTGAGTCAAACAGTTTCTATTTATCTTAACCCCAATGGCTGGCATCAAATATCCTACTGTCATGATATTCTGCCCCAGGTCCTTCTGGCAAAACTGGAAGCTTTCAAAACAAAGGGGGGTCTGGGAATCTCTCCACCAGCACGAACACAGCCCAATGACTTGTTCTTGGGTGAATAACTCCTGGGAGAGACTCTACCAAGTCTTTAGCTCACTCTCCCTTTCACAGAGAAGAGATTTCCTTGCATATCAGCCTTTGTCCTGCCCAGGGGCAGTCCAGCGCCGAAATGCTAGGCAATTCTCCTCTGAACAAGAGTACCATCAGTAACCCCATACACGTGTTTCAGCCTTGTTGGGCATCATCAGTGAGGTGAAACTGTTGCCTCTCTAAGAACAGTGAGCAAGGGGTCCACGTCTGGATCGCCCTCTTGTTCAGAGGAGAATTGCCTAGCATTTCGGCGCTGGACTGCCCCTGGGCAGGACAAAGGCTGATATGCGGGGAAATTTCTTCTATGTGTAAAGGTATAGTGGTGGGTACTCCCAAATATTTTTTGTTATCGGGGGGACAAGTCTGTGGACAGGGAGGATAAAGGGAATAGAAACAAGGTTACAGACTGACTACCCCTCTCTCTTAAGTCTAACGACACACCAAGAGCAGGTGCTGAAAGGATGGTGTATAAATCACCAGCAATTACCTTGAGGGAGAGACAGTTTATAAACAGAACCGTAATAATTGTATCGATAAATCTCTTTAATAGGTTTTGTTAAAAAAATATATACTAATAGGCTTTATCATATCTCACTCATACCATTCATATCAGTGCAATCATTCTGTGACAGTCGGGTGCGGAAATTTACAATTTCTTCAAACATATTGGTTATTGTTAATATGAAAAACAATGAGAAAAAACACAATCGAATTTTCTATAGGTCGACATATGTTTCGGCCCCTTTCAATAGTCCCATCGTTGTCTACGGTGGTCTAAATAGTTAGTGCTGGGCCATCTTCAGGACAGTGATGATTTAATACAAGCTTAACGTCTTCACCCTATTTCCATATGACAAGCCAAATCTAAAAAACATAAATAAGACAGAAATTACAATATTTAACGGTCTGGTCTCTTCTTGATGGTCTCAAGGTGATGGCTAGACATCTAAGCCAGAGAAAGAGCACCTACCAGTGGCCGAAAAAATAGTAGTAGACCACGGAGAAGGAATTGAAGGGTATCTTCAGTATTCCCCTGATATATAACCCTAGCGAAAGGGGAATAGAAGAACAAAGGAAATTACTACCTTGTGTATATATTGTTGCACTAACTAACTACTCAACATTACGTTTTAAAATGGCATAACAAAGCAAACTCACAGGTGTTCCTTGGGCAGTGGGTGGAGCTTTAGAATTCTACAGCTCCCGCTCGTGTCATGGACAGGTTCCCGAATCGAGGGGCTTTCTTCAACACTCGACCTCGTGGTGTCTATTACAAACGAAAAAACACGGGGAATTCAGTGAATGGCCTTTCTGAAGCCTATTTCACGCGAGCTGGCATGATAGTGCGCTCTGACCGTCGTGATAAGTGCGGTTGCAACTGGGGAAACTCGGCCCTGTATATCAGATGGCCGATGGTGGTGAAGACACATATACTGTATGATCTTAGTAATAAGATACGCGACTCGCGCGTGGGGAAATGCTGAAGGTAAAGCGGTGACATGGGCCGGGCGGTCTTAGTCGCTCGGGGTCGATATTAATGCGTGAAGTTATGCTGATTGCTCTCGAAGAGAGCGCTGCACCTCACGTTGTTGAATCGTTCTAGCTCGAGCAGCGTCTGCTAACTTCTGAATGAATCGAAATGGGAAAGGGGAGGGGCTAGACATATTTAAGGATCACGTGAGGCTCAAGGGAACGTGGAACTCGGCTAACCCGAGTCATATGTGAGCTGCAAATTCCCGCAGATCCAGAGCGTGACTAAGGTGCTAACAGAGACTTAAGTGAATAGAAAGTCAGCATTTAGAATGGCTACACTTACCAATATCACTTTAATGGTAAAACGGTTACATTGTAGTCTCAATTATAACAGCCTGACGGCATGAACGTGACATGTAAAATTAACATCAAAAAACAGAATACTTTATTGTTAAAACCGTCAGAGATAGAAATAACACGGTTTAATGTGCAGTGTGCAATGTCTAGAGTTAAAGTATATATTCAGATGTCTTACCACATCATATGAATCGAAGAAAAACTTCCGGCACAGGTTAGAGTGTCATGATGAAAAAGAGTTGTAGACATCATTCGTGGGGTCTCACGTTGCAATAGGGAGTATAAAGATAACTGAGCTGTTTAAAGAAAAGCACTCCATTCGACGGCTATATTTAATCCATTCTGGACTGTTTTTAAATTATAGATCCATTTTTGTTCCGCTTGGGTCAGAATTTTATCTTTGTTCCCATTGCGGCGAGAAGTATGTATGACTTGGATGACACACCAGCGAAAGTCTGTGCATTTATGTTGTTTTTTAGAAAAATGGGCCACTAGTGGTTTATTTTCGACTGCATTACGGATGCAGGATTTATGCTCATTAATCCGTTGACGAACTGGTCGTTTGGTTTTGCCTATATATACCAGCTCGCATGGACATATAATGGCGTAGACCACCCATGGTGTAAGGCAGTTGGTGAACTCTTTCAACTGAATGGTGTGGTGACACAAAGTAATTTGTTTAAAAGTGGTGGTTTGAGCACACACTGAGCAATGGCCACATCGATGGTGGCCAATTAGAGGCGGGAAACCCCACAAAGATGTTTGTGTGAATTTTTTGGATATGACAGGTTGATACGAATGTACCAAGTTGTCTTTGATGTTTGGTTGTCTTTTAAAGGCAAACCTTGGAACCGAGGGGGTGAAATCTTCGGTATAGATCATCTTCCAATGTTTGCGTATGATCTTTCTGTAGATGTTACTAATCGGACTAAAAGTACTAACGCAGGTTATCTTGTCTTCTTGATGTTTTGGTGTGGGTTCTAGCGTATTCATGCGATTGGTGTGTAAAACGCGTTTATATGCTCTTTGTATCGTTTTTTGAGGGTAACCTCTCTCTTTTAGTCTTAACTTAAGACTTTTAGCATGTATTTTGTATTGTTGTACATCAGTGCAGTTTCTGCGAATGCGCAGAAACTGACCATAGGGTAAACCCTCTTTCAAGCTCAGGGGATGAAAGCTTGTATAGTTTAACAAAGTGTTTCTATCAGTTGGTTTTCTATAGAGGACTGTTGCAATAGACCCTCCTGTAGTTTTCTGAATTTCTAAATCTAGAAACGGTATTTTGTTTGGATCAGTATGGATTGTAAACTGAATGTGAACATTCTGAAGATTCAGCCACTGATGAAACAAAGAAAGTTGCTCTGAGGTACCACTCCATATTAGACAGATATCATCAATGTATCGTAGCCAGTGTTTGATATAGTTTAGAAAAGGGTTGCGGGAGCTGTAGATGGATTGTTGTTCTAAATTGTCCATATACAGATTCGCCAGGTCAGGGGCAAAAGTAGCTCCCATACATGTGCCTTTAAGTTGGTTAAAAAACCGGTCTTTGTATAGAAAAAAGTTCTCTGTGAGAGCTAACCTGATACATTCTACAATGAATGCTGTCGGTACTTGGAGTAGGGTATCTATGCGTCTCTCTAGATATTCAGCCATCACCTTGAGACAGTCATCTTGTGGGATACTAGTGTATAAGCTCACTACGTCTAGAGTTACCAGGATATCAGTTGGGTCTAGATGAACATTTTCCAGCATTTTAATCATGCTCGTGGTGTCTTTTACATAAGATTTCATTTTGGAAACAAAAGGTCGCAAAAACCAATCGGAATACATTGATAAAGGTTCTAGGATGGAGTTAATGGCTGCTACAATTGGTCTACCTGGAGGTTGTGTCTCATGTTTGTGAATTTTCGGAAGTAGATAGAAGACCGGGATGGTGGGATGTTCGTTCACCAAAAATTTATGTTCCTCTAGGTCAATCCAATTTTCTTCCAAGGCATATTTCATAAGGCTGTTAATTTCTTCTTGCAGCCGAGGGGTAGGGTCAGATGGAAGTTCTCTATATGAGGAGGTGTCATTCAGATGTTTCATTATTTCAATCTCATAGAGTTCTTTAGTCCACAGTACTATCCCCCCTCCTTTATCCGCTGGTTTGATTATCAGGTTCTCGTTGGTTTTTAATGCTTTTAGCGCTTCTCTCTCCGCCTTGGATAGGTTATTCTTTGAATGATTATGGTTTTTAATCACTTGTTGAATTTCCCACGAAATCTTTTGTTCAAAAGCTATTATTGCCGGACTGACCATCGCGTTGGTAGGGACAAATTTGGAGGATGGTTTCAGTCCTGTGATAGTGGGTTCTTTAGGGGTCGAAGTTTCATTTCTAAAGAAGTATTTTAGGCGTATCAATCTATAGAACTTCTGTAATTCAACTTCTGTCTCAAAAGCCCTGGCTTGTGTTGTTGGAACGAATGACAGTCCTTTTGATAAAACACTAATTTCCGCAGGTGAAAGATCATGAGAAGACAAATTATAGATAGGAATTACCAAGTTGGTCCTGGTGCTGGCCAATTTCTGGTATTCATCCGCGGGGGGCCTTGTGGTCTGTTGCGTCCGCATTGTCCCCTCCCTCGAAAAAATTGTTGTGGGGGAGGTCCTGCGGGGCCTTGTTGCCCTAAGTCTGATCCACTACTTGTGGATGCATTGGATGAATTGGAAAAATTCACAAATGGTCTTCCGAGGGACTGTCATTCGTTCCAACAACACAAGCCAGGGCTTTTGAGACAGAAGTTGAATTACAGAAGTTCTATAGATTGATACGCCTAAAATACTTCTTTAGAAATGAAACTTCGACCCCTAAAGAACCCACTATCACAGGACTGAAACCATCCTCCAAATTTGTCCCTACCAACGCGATGGTCAGTCCGGCAATAATAGCTTTTGAACAAAAGATTTCGTGGGAAATTCAACAAGTGATTAAAAACCATAATCATTCAAAGAATAACCTATCCAAGGCGGAGAGAGAAGCGCTAAAAGCATTAAAAACCAACGAGAACCTGATAATCAAACCAGCGGATAAAGGAGGGGGGATAGTACTGTGGACTAAAGAACTCTATGAGATTGAAATAATGAAACATCTGAATGACACCTCCTCATATAGAGAACTTCCATCTGACCCTACCCCTCGGCTGCAAGAAGAAATTAACAGCCTTATGAAATATGCCTTGGAAGAAAATTGGATTGACCTAGAGGAACATAAATTTTTGGTGAACGAACATCCCACCATCCCGGTCTTCTATCTACTTCCGAAAATTCACAAACATGAGACACAACCTCCAGGTAGACCAATTGTAGCAGCCATTAACTCCATCCTAGAACCTTTATCAATGTATTCCGATTGGTTTTTGCGACCTTTTGTTTCCAAAATGAAATCTTATGTAAAAGACACCACGAGCATGATTAAAATGCTAGAAAATGTTCATCTAGACCCAACTGATATCCTGGTAACTCTAGACGTAGTGAGCTTATACACTAGTATCCCACAAGATGACTGTCTCAAGGTGATGGCTGAATATCTAGAGAGACGCATAGATACCCTACTCCAAGTACCGACAGCATTCATTGTAGAATGTATCAGGTTAGCTCTCACAGAGAACTTTTTTCTATACAAAGACCGGTTTTTTAACCAACTTAAAGGCACAAGTATGGGAGCTACTTTTGCCCCTGACCTGGCGAATCTGTATATGGACAATTTAGAACAACAATCCATCTACAGCTCCCGCAACCCTTTTCTAAACTATATCAAACACTGGCTACAATACATTGATGATATCTGTCTAATATGGAGTGGTACCTCAGAGCAACTTTCTTTGTTTCATCAGTGGCTGAATCTTCAGAATGTTCACATTCAGTTTACAATCCATACTGATCCAAACAAAATACCGTTTCTAGATTTAGAAATTCAGAAAACTACAGGAGGTTCTATTGCAACAGTCCTCTATAGAAAACCAACTGATAGAAACACTTTGTTAAACTATACAAGCTTTCATCCCCTGAGCTTGAAAGAGGGTTTACCCTATGGTCAGTTTCTGCGCATTCGCAGAAACTGCACTGATGTACAACAATACAAAATACATGCTAAAAGTCTTAAGTTAAGACTAAAAGAGAGAGGTTACCCTCAAAAAACGATACAAAGAGCATATAAACGCGTTTTACACACCAATCGCATGAATACGCTAGAACCCACACCAAAACATCAAGAAGACAAGATAACCTGCGTTAGTACTTTTAGTCCGATTAGTAACATCTACAGAAAGATCATACGCAAACATTGGAAGATGATCTATACCGAAGATTTCACCCCCTCGGTTCCAAGGTTTGCCTTTAAAAGACAACCAAACATCAAAGACAACTTGGTACATTCGTATCAACCTGTCATATCCAAAAAATTCACACAAACATCTTTGTGGGGTTTCCCGCCTCTAATTGGCCACCATCGATGTGGCCATTGCTCAGTGTGTGCTCAAACCACCACTTTTAAACAAATTACTTTGTGTCACCACACCATTCAGTTGAAAGAGTTCACCAACTGCCTTACACCATGGGTGGTCTACGCCATTATATGTCCATGCGAGCTGGTATATATAGGCAAAACCAAACGACCAGTTCGTCAACGGATTAATGAGCATAAATCCTGCATCCGTAATGCAGTCGAAAATAAACCACTAGTGGCCCATTTTTCTAAAAAACAACATAAATGCAGAGACTTTCGCTGGTGTGTCATCCAAGTCATACATACTTCTCGCCGCAATGGGAACAAAGATAAAATTCTGACCCAAGCGGAACAAAAATGGATCTATAATTTAAAAACCGTCCAGAATGGATTAAATATAGCCGTCGAATGGAGTGCTTTTCTTTAAACAGCTCAGTTATCTTTATACTCCCTATTGCAACGTGAGACCCCACGAATGATGTCTACAACTCTTTTTCATCATGACACTCTAACCTGTGCCGGAAGTTTTTCTTCGATTCATATGATGTGGTAAGACATCTGAATATATACTTTAACTCTAGACATTGCACACTGCACATTAAACCGTGTTATTTCTATCTCTGACGGTTTTAACAATAAAGTATTCTGTTTTTTGATGTTAATTTTACATGTCACGTTCATGCCGTCAGGCTGTTATAATTGAGACTACAATGTAACCGTTTTACCATTAAAGTGATATTGGTAAGTGTAGCCATTCTAAATGCCGACTTTCTATTCACTTAAGTCTCTGTTAGCACCTTAGTCATGCTCTGGATCTGCGGGAATTTGCAGCTCACATATGACTCGCGTTAGCCGAGTTCCACGTTCCCTTGAGCCTCACGTGATCCTTAAATATGTCTAGCCCCTCCCCTTTCCCATTTCGATTAATTCAGAAGTTAGCAGACGCTGCTCGAGCCACAACGCCGCATCGCTAGAACGATTCAACAAGGTGAGGTGCAGCGCTCTCTTCGAGAGCAATCAGCATAACTTCACGCATTAATATCGACCCCGAGCGACTAAGACCGCCCGGCCCATGTCACCGCTTTACCTTCAGCATTTCCCCACGCGCGAGTCGCGTATCTTATTACTAAGATCATACAGTATATGTGTCTTCACCACCATCGGCCATCTGATATACAGGGCCGAGTTTCCCCAGTTGCAACCGCACTTATCACGACGGTCAGAGCGCACTATCATGCCAGCTCGCGTGAAATAGGCTTCAGAAAGGCCATTCACTGAATTCCCCGTGTTTTTTCGTTTGTAATAGACACCACGAGGTCGAGTGTTGAAGAAAGCCCCTCGATTCGGGAACCTGTCCATGACACGAGCGGGAGCTGTAGAATTCTAAAGCTCCACCCACTGCCCAAGGAACACCTGTGAGTTTGCTTTGTTATGCCATTTTAAAACGTAATGTTGAGTAGTTAGTTAGTGCAACAATATATACACAAGGTAGTAATTTCCTTTGTTCTTCTATTCCCCTTTCGCTAGGGTTATATATCAGGGGAATACTGAAGATACCCTTCAATTCCTTCTCCGTGGTCTACTACTATTTTTTCGGCCACTGGTAGGTGCTCTTTCTCTGGCTTAGATGTCTAGCCATCACCTTGAGACCATCAAGAAGCGACCAGACCGTTAAATATTGTAATTTCTGTCTTATTTATGTTTTTTAGATTGGCTTGTCATATGGAAATAGGGTGAAGACGTTAAGCTTTTAAGCTTGTATTAAATCATCACTGTCCTGAAGATGGCCCAGCACTAACTATTTAGACCACCGTAGACAACGATGGGACTATTGAAAGGGGCCGAAACATATGTCGACCTATAGAAAATTCGATTGTGTTTTTTCTCATTGTTTTTCATATTAACAATAACCAATATGTTTGAAGAAATTGTAAATTTCCGCACCCGACTGTCACAGAATGATTGCACTGATATGAATGGTATGAGTGAGATATGATAAAGCCTATTAGTATATATTTTTTTAACAAAACCTATTAGAGAGATTTATCGATACAATTATTACGGTTCTGTTTATAAACTGTCTCTCCCTCAAGGTAATTGCTGGTGATTTATACACCATCCTTTCAGCACCTGCTCTTGGTGTGTCGTTAGACTTAAGAGAGAGGGGTAGTCAGTCTGTAACCTTGTTTCTATTCTCTGTGTAAAGGACAGTGAGCTAAAGACTTGGTAGAGTCTCTCCCAGGTCATTGGGCTGTGTTCGTGCTGGTAGAGAGATTCCCAGACCCCCCCTTTGTTTACATACATTAACTTTGGGTTTCACCCTAAGTTAACAGGGCAATCCAGACGTGGACCCCTTGCTCACTGTTCTTAGAGAGGCAACAGTTTCACCTCACTGATGATGCCCAACAAGGCTGAAACACGTGTATGGGGTTACTGATGGTACTCTTGTTCAGAGGAGAATTGCCTAGCATTTCGGCGCTGGACTGCCCCTGGGCAGGACAAAGGCTGATATGCGGGGAAATTTCTTCTCTGTGTAAAGGACAGTGAGCTAAAGACTTGGTAGAGTCTCTCCCAGGGGTTATTCACCCAAGAACAGGTCATTGGGCTGTGTTCGTGCTGGTAGAGAGATTCCCAGACCCCCCCTTTGTTTACATACATTAACTTTGGGTTTCACCCTAAGTTAACAGGGCAATCCAGACGTGGACCCCTTGCTCACTGTTCTTAGAGAGGCAACAGTTTCACCTCACTGATGATGCCCAACAAGGCTGAAACACGTGTATGGGGTTACTGATGGTACTCTTGTTCAGAGGAGAATTGCCTAGCATTTCGGCGCTGGACTGCCCCTGGGCAGGACAAAGGCTGATATGCGGGGAAATTTCTTCTCTGTGTAAAGGACAGTGAGCTAAAGACTTGGTAGAGTCTCTTCCAGGGGTTATTCACCCAAGAACAGGTCATTGGGCTGTGTTCGTGCTGGTAGAGAGATTCCCAGACCCCCCCTTTGTTTGCAAAACTGGAAGCTTTGTTTGTGGCTTACTGCCATTTTTCCACCAATATGGCAGCTGCTTATGTTCCCAGGCAGCACAGTACACGGTCTACTGAATATGCTGACAGCGCTCATATGCTCCAAACCTGCTATTGAGCCTCGTGTCTCAAAGCTCGGCTTGTTCCTGACTTGCTCTTAGCTTGGCTCATCCCTGCTTTGCTCAGCGCTCTCCTGGTTCCTTCCCTTCCTTGTTCCTTGTTGTCCTTACCTACATTCTGCTCCTCTTGCTAGTCTTTTGCTGCGCTTCTTCCTTGCTCAACGTCCTAGTACTCTGTTGCTCTCTGCGATGCCTTCCGTGCCCTGTTGCTCTCCAGTCTTCCTATCACTTGGTGCCTTCAAGTTTCTCGCCGGATTCTTGAATATCATCTCCATCCGGACCACCCATGGACCACCTGCAGGTTTTTCCCTTAATGAGGGTTTTTCCTGGCCTTTTGGGTTGGCTCCCCGGGGTCAGTCTGCTTGGAGGTTTACCTACCAGGCAGGGTGGCGTCAGGGGAGGCTCGCCCCCTTCTTCACGAGACTCGAACCAAGAAGAAAAGCCCTAATGTGAAGGCAGCCAAAAGGGCCACGCAAGAGACTCCACAGCTGAGCCCGGTTCCAAAATCAACAGATACTGACAGTTTGAGACGCCAACAAACCCTTGCATCTGTGGATATGGGTCCCTCTATACAGGACTTAATGCAGAGTATGCAGGAACTCTTCACGGAGGTACAGGCCCTGAATGAAGGCTGAAAATGCTGCCTTAAGACAACTGGTGTTGTCACAAGTTTCCTATATGCAGGAAGGAACTTCCATGTATGGTGTAGTGGAGAAATATGATGGTTTCCTCAAGATGTTGTAGGCATATTTGGATTCCTGCACAGTTCACTTTACTTTCAAGCCCTAATTCTATTCCATCGATAGGACTAAGGTGGGATTCATAATATCCCATCTAACAGGCAATGCCCTTACATGGGCTACCCCCTTGGTTGTCTCCGGAGACCCGCAATTGGACCACTATGATGGGTTTGTACATTCTTTCAAGGCCATGTTTGATCGACCCGATATGGTGTTTTCTGCTCAAGAGAAACTATTGGAATTTCAGCAGGGATCATAACCTACGTAACTCGATTCAAGCAACTTGCTAAAGAAGCCATCTAGTCAGCTAATGCTTGCTTTACTCTTTTTTGGAAAGGTCTTAATGAGGAAATTAAGTATGAGCTGGCACGTGTTGCCCTGCAGAGTTCCTTCCAAGCTCTGCTTGACATGGCCATGCAAATCGACTACTGACTTCAGGAAAGAAAGACTGAAAAAAGAAAATGTTGCTCTTCATCCTTGAGACCTACTCCAGTGTACCCAACCCCACAAGAAGCACCACCCTCTACCATGGGGGTACCCTAACCTATGCAGATGGGATCTTTGCGGGGACCCCTTACCACAGAAGAATTGAATGGGCGTTGTGTTTGTATTGTGCTTCTCCTAAGCACATGGTATGCAACTGCCCTATTGTTCCACCTAGGCGATCGGGAAACGCTACCTCCCATTCCTAAATGGAGCCAGGGTTCGGGAGGTCGATATTTGCTCCTATTTTTCTGTTACTTTAGGGCCTGCACTACCTTCTTGTTTGGTCGTTCTGCAGGTCTCCTTGCTGTCTGACCAACGAGAAGCCCATTCAGTACTCGCGTTGGTGGCTTGTGGGGCCATGGGGATTTTTCTGGATGACGAATGGGCCCGACTTCATCATATTTCCAGAGAAAACAAGGAACAGATTCTGGCCGTAGAAGGAATCGATGGCTGTCCCTTGTCCTCCGGGCCGAATACAAAGCGCCCCAAGCCCCTTTGTTTAACCATTAACAACCATCAGGAATACCTTTGTTTCAATATCATCAAGGCAGCTCACTACCCACTGGTCTTAGGTATGCTGTGGCTTTACAGACACAATCCATTTATAAACTGGTCTGCTGATTCCCTGTTCCTTGGCTCAGACTACTGTCTTTCCCATCATTTGTCCCAAAACTCAGACAACATCCTGAATCCTCTAACTGGCTGTACAGAGGACCATACTGTGGCTCTTTCAAACCTCAATCATGTACCAGAGGAATACCATGGATTTGGTGATGTCTTCTCGGAAACCATTGTTCAGTCCTTGCCCCCTTATCGACCGGAGGACTGCACCATAGAAACGGCTGACCAAGACATCATTCCTTTGTAGGCACTCTGGGGAGCAGTTCTTTTTTCTAAAGTAGATCTTCAGGGGCCTTATCATCTCATCCGGATAAGAGCTGGAGACAATTGGAAGACAGCTTTCAGGACCTCTTTTGGTCATTTTGAATACTTGGTTATGCCTTTTGGCTTAACCAACGCTCTTGCTGTTTTCCAACGCTTCATGGTCCGAATTTTCTCGGACATGTCATTTCTTTTCGTCATTGTGTATTTGGATGACATACTTGTGTTTTCCGGTGATCCAGTTCAACACCAGGAACATGTCACTAGGGTTCTGACTCGATTACGCTGGAACTAACTACTGGCAAAACGATAGAAATGCCAATTCCACATGTCTACTGTTTGCTATCTTGGATTAGTTCTGAGCCCTCAAGGAATCTCCATGGATCCCAGTAAAGTATCTGCGATCACCTCATGGCCCACTCCCACTACCATCAAACAGATCCAATCCTTTTTAAGTTTACACAACTTTTATAGGAAGTTCATACCTAATTTCTCCACCATTGTGCAGCCCATCATCGCATTGTTTAAGAAAGGTGTTCCTTTTGTATGGGTTTCTACTCAGGAAACGGCCTTCAAACCTCTAAAGAAACAATTCACAGAGGGGCCCATACTCTGTCAACCAGGCACCTCTATACCTTTTTTTAGTCGAGACTGATGTATCAGAATTCGAGATCGGTGCTGTACTCAAACAAACACAGGAGTATTCTAATGAACATCCTATAGCTTACCTATCAAGAACACTCTCTGAAAGTGAGAGACACTACTCTGTCCTGGAAAAAGAATCATTAGCCATTCGCCAAGCCTTTATCAAATGGCGTCATCTTCTACTGGGCACTATGTTTCCTGTGCAAGTCAGAACGGATCATTGAAACCTTCAAGTGCTTCAATGATTGGAATGCAGAAACAGCAGAAAAGCCCGTTGGGCTTACTTGTTTTCACAATTTCAGTTCCAAGTCACCTATATACCTGGTCCTCACAATATCATTGCAGATGTTCCCTCTCGCCGCCCTAATCTCCTCATGATCACCACTCAGCATTTTCCCAGAATGCCTCTGGAAGCTGTGTTTATAGGGCATGTTGAGTTCTTAGAGAGAGTCCGTCAAGATACTCTGACCTGTGAAGAATGGCAGCAGTATCTGCATTTTAACCCCTTGGGTTTAACCAAAAGCGGAGGTAGACTCTTCAAGGGTACCACCTTATATTTGGCACTAAATCCTTGAGAGATTCTGCTATCTTTCTCTGTCATGATACCACATTCTCCGATCATCAGGGTTCTAAAGTTACACTACAAAACCTCAAGGGACACTTTTGGTGGCATAAGATGTTAGCTGATATTCAGGCATACCTACAACGTTGTACTATCTGTGCCCAGAGCAAATACGATACACAGCTACCATCTGGACTGTTACTTCAACCGGAATTTCCGTTGTGACCTTGGCAAGTCATTGCTACAGATTATATTGTGGAGTTACCACCATCCAAGGATTGTACCACCATCATGGTTAACATAGACCTGTACTCACACATGGCTCATTTCACCCCATTAGCCAAATTACCCTCGGCTTGTGAAATGGCTAACGTGTTTATTTCTGAAATCTATCGTCTACATGGGTTATCATCCACCATAATATCAGACACGGGTAATCAGTACACATCACGTTTCTGTTCTCAGCTCTGCCATCTACTCTATGTTCAAAGTGCCCTATTATCTGGATAACATCCTCAGAGTAATGGAATAACTGAAAGGGTCAGCCAAAACCTTGAACAATATCTGCAATGTTGTTCTTCTCAAGTTCAGGACGATTGGATAACTCTCCTTCCAGTAGCTTAGTTTGCCTACAATAACTCGGACCATTCATCCTTGAACACCAGTCCCTTTTACTGCAATTTTGGCTACCACTCTTCAGTGTTGCCTGCAAGATCGGATGGGGTCACTTCTGTACCCTCTGTTGATGCTTTGATTTACGACTTACAGATCACATATAAAATAGTGAAGGAGAATCTTTTGATGGCCAGGGAATCCACAAGGAGGTTTGTAGAACTACTTGAAGGTGTGCATGAACCTCCACGTTGCAGCCCTGCAGATTTTCAGTAGAGGAACACCAGATAGGAACACCGTTGTTGCAGCGATCGCTCCGGTGGAGTGGGCTCTCGGACAGCTGGGCAGCGGTCGGTTCATCAACCGATGACAGTGCGTAATGCAGCCAGAGAGCCACCTTGAGATGGGAGCCTTGGACAAGGCCTTCCCATGGTTCACAGGACAAAACTTCACAAACAGTTGAGAAGTCTTCCAAAAACTCTTTGTGCGTGACACATAGAACTTCAGAGCACGAGCAACGTCCAGCGAGTGCAAGGCCCTTTCAGCCGGTCAGGAAGGCTTCGGAAAAAACACATCTAACACCAAAGGCTCGTTGAGGTGGTATTCCGACGGAACCTTCGGCATGAAGGAGGGGTGCATCTGCAGCACCACCCTAAATTCGTCGAAAGTCAGATATGGCTGTTTGCAGGATAGGGCCTGGATCTCACCCACTCTCCTGGGATAGGTGATGGCCACAAGGAAAGCCATTTTTCACGAGAAGAACTTGAGAGTGGTCTAATGCATAGGATCAGAGGGGGCCCACATGAGCCTAGTCAGCACCACATTCAGTTCCCACGCCAGGGCAGGAGCCTTCACTGGCGAGAAGTATCGAACTCCTTGGCGAGTCAGTGAGACCAAAGTGAAGATCTTCGTGGAGACCTGGTGTAGCAGGATATAGCCGCCAGATGCACCTTGATCGAGGCGTGCGCCAGTCCGGCCTTGGCCAAGGATAACAAGCATGCAAGAATCTGTGGGGCCATGACCCTCAGGGGGGCTATCTTCTGCAAACAGCACCATGTAGAGAAGTGCTTCCACTTGTGACCGTAGAACTTCAAAGTTGACAACGCTCTAGCTTTGGCAAGGACCTCCCTGCAGTCCACTGGTCATTCGAAGCCTCCGTACTTTAGGGCTGCAGGAACCAAGCCACCAGGTTCAGCGATCCCGGCTCGTGATGCAGGATTGCGCCTCCTACTCTGGTGAGAAGATCCGGAACTACCGGCAGCTTGACTGGAGACGATGCCGACAGGTTGAGAAGGTCCGGGTACCAAATCTGCCTCGGCCACGCCGGGGCGATGAGTATCATCCTGCATCAACACTGTTTGAGTGTGTTGATGACTCGTAGCATGAGAGGCAATGGAGGAAACATGTACAGAAACCGGCCCTCCCAAGGGAAGGAGAACACGTCCCTCAGGCTCCTCTGTTGGTGGAATCTGCTGGCAAACATCTGGCATTTTGAGTTTGCCACTGTCGCAAACAGATCGATCTGGAGCCTGCCCCACTTGATGAAGAGGCAGTCCACCTGGTCCTGCTGAAGTTCGCACTCATGGCAGGAGCACAATTCCCTGCTGAGGAAGTCTGCAATGGTGTTCTTGATTCCTGCCATGTGAAGAGGAACGAGGAAAATCTTTTGGCGGACAGCCCAGTACCATAAGTCCTGCGCCTCTTTGGAGAGCGCTGGGGACTGAGTGCCCCCAGCTTGCTGATGTAGAACATCGTGGTGTTATTGTCCGTGAAGATCCTCACCACTTTGTCCTTCAGAGAAGAAAGGAATGACTAGAGGGCCCAGAACACTGCCCGTAGCTCCAGGATATTGATGTGGAGATCCTTCTACTCAGGGAGCCACAGGCTTCTGGCATGCAGACATCTAGTGTGGGCTCCCCAGCCTTCCAGGGAAGCACCTGTGGTGACCGTCTCCTGGTATGGGGGGTTTTGAAACCCTATGCCCTGGGCGATGTTGGAGTGAACGCCCCACCACCTTATCACTCGACAGAACTCCTCGTCGAGCGGGACCTTGTTTGTGAAGCTTCCGGACACCTGTATCCAGCGAGCTTCCAGAAATTCCTGAATAGGTTGCATCCATAACCTGCAGAACTGGATAAGGTAGATGCAAGATGACATCATGCAGAGCAGCGACTTGATGGTCCGCACTGTTGCGGTTTTCATTGACAACAGCCATTGCACCTTCCCCAGCATGGACCCTATCCTCTGCTACGAGGGCGACGCTAGGCAGGAGACTGTGTTGAGTCTGGCGGCTAGGAACAGAGCATTCTGCAATGGTGTCAAGCAAGACTTTGGATAATTGATGAAGAATCCCAGATCCGTCAGCAATTTAACAGTTGTCTCTGTGTGACCAACGGCTAACTCTTGCGAACCGGCCCATGTGAGCTAGTCATCAAGGTACGGGTACACGTATATCCTTGGCAGTCACATATGGGCCGCCACCAATGCCAGGCACTTTGTGAACACCATGGGGGCCATCTTCAGGTCGAAGGGGAGGGCCTTGAACTGGTTGTGCCGTCCCTGCACTACGAAGCGTAGGAACTTCCGGTGCTTCTTGTGGATGGGGATGTGGAACTAGGCGCCCTCCAGATCCAGTGACATTAAGAAGTATCCTTCTTCCCCCGGGGCGCTGTTGCATGATGCAAGAGTAGGACGTGTCTCCTGGCAGCTCCACAGGAGCCGCAAATATCCTGATATATATCCTGGTTATTGGCCATCTGCTACTGCTAGGCCTGCGGCTTAGGAAGACGGCACCTAACAAGAAGCAAAGCGGCGCATCTGATTGAAAATGGAGGCTGAAAAACCCCTCTGAGCAGGGCTGCATTCGGCCAACAGGAATCGCCATTTTGCCAACGGCCCGCCGAACCGCTCAGAGTGCTGGCCGCTGGAACACCGTGAACTGCCTCCTCAGACAGAGTGGTGGACACACTGCGGCCCATGCTTGCACACCCGAGCCACCACACAACACGCTCCAAGACCACGGAGAGTGCACCAGCTCCGGTGGCAGTGGAAATCCATTGACCCGCCGAGGGAGATCAGCAACCGAGTGACTGTCGGGGAGGAAGCAGTGATGTTGCAGTAAGACCTATCACCCTGCTGCAAACTGGGCCCCCGGGACAGGAGAACAGCAATCTCGCGGGTGGGGAGCTGACTCCACGCTGGACACAGTGCTGTGGACCCTTTATAATGGGAGACAATAACACGTGAAATACATCCTGACATGCAAAGGGCCTCAAACTGTCTGCATAATGCTTCACCTGCTGGCTGGGACCTGGCCTGCATCAGCATTTGCTTCACTCGCACGGAGCAGTACTGCTTCTCCCCCGAGGCAACAAGAAGATCATCAGAGCCCCAAGAATATTTTCGCCCATACCCAGACCTGCATGACCCGAGCTGGAGGTGGAAACAACGAAAGCTGCCAGACTGACGTCTGGTCCCAGACACCGGTCGCACTCGTAAGGGAGAAGACATCAGACCGTTGGGAACCTCACAGAACTCTAGTGGGGTGTGTTACAGGTCCAGTTAGCTTCACCATACCGGGAGAAAATCAGAGCTTCGGAGGATCCCACAGCAGGAGCTCAGGCAGTATGTGCAGATGGCCCACTGAATTGCGCGGCCTGTAACACAGGGTTGACTCACTGCACACTGGAATATGAAGGCAATTCAAGCTGCGAGGGAGTTTTAGGTACTGCAATACCGGCTGAAGCCACTTAATTAATCATACCAGTGTCCTTCTGGTACTGAAAGGTGCCCCCTGCCTGGAACCAAGAGGACCACAGGATTCTGGTACATAACACCTGGTCGCCTTAATGATGATTGGAAGAAGTGTTATATCACCTGTCACGTAGATAAAAGCCATAACAATTCCCGGCAAGCACACCTGTTATGTAACTCCTTCAATGACTATTGAAACCCTTGTGTGGGTGCTGCAGATCCAACATTAACCCTACCACTCCCCATTATGATACACACCATGGTCAAGAATAAGCCTAAGAAAGTCTCCACCCACAGCAGAATGGAACAATATGCGACAAATGTCACTGCTACTTCCACTGACCAGGCAACAACAAGCGACACAGTGACAATGGGACAATGGGCCTCATTGCGAGTTTGGAGGCAGCCATGGTGCGTTTAGCACCATGGCTGCCTCGAAACTCGGGTCCGGGTCCGGGTAGTCGGAATGGGGACTTACTTACCGGGTCATTCCAGCCTTGGAGGACCCAGTAAGTCCCCATTCTGAAAACCATTCCCCATTCCCATTCGAGTCCCCATAGGGCTCAATGGGAATAGGGAAGGATCTAATAACGGGCCCGCAAATAGCAGATCCGTTATTAGCTCCCTGGTCCCTTCGCGGCTCCCACTAAGGGCGGCTGGTAATACCAGCCGGCCTTAGTGGCACTTGCTAAGGGACCCCGGAATGCAGCGGTAGGGGATTAACGGCACCAGCATCATTAACGGTGCCGTTAACCCCATACCGCCGTACTCGTAATGAGGCCCAATGACACAAGAGACGTGTTGAATGCCATTGCTAACTCCCGCACCTCCATGGAAAAGAAAAGGGACGGCATCAGCGTGGATGTGTCGCTCATGCGCCATGACCTTCAAAAGCTATCCTCCCGTACAGGAGAGGCAGAGCGCCACATATCTGGGACAGAGAACGGGTTCCACACAATGGAGCAACATATGTCAAGGGTGATGGCGTGCCTGAAGACAATGGAGGAACATGTGGACAGTGAGAGGCCAGATCACGCTGCAATAATGTGCGCATCCTGGGACTGCCGGAGAAAGCAGAAGAACCGAACATGGAACTTTTTCTGGAACAATGGCTGGTGGATTTGTTCGCACCTAAAACTTTCTCAAACTTTTATTCCATTGAAAGGACTCATCGCATGCCATTGGGACATCCTATCCAAGGTGCACCACCATGCATGGTTATCGCCAGAGTGCTAAACTATAGGTACTGCAACAAAATACTACAAATGGACTGGGCAAAAAGATCGATTACCTATAATGGGTTTTGGATCGCTTTCTTCCTATACTACACCAGTGAAGTCCAACGTGCTAGACAATTCTTCAACCAGGTTGAACAGAGTATATCCTCCATGAATGTCAAATATGGCCTGCTGTTCCCGGTGCAGCTACAAATATATCATAAAGGTACTACAGTGCACTTTACCGATCCCCGTGAAGCTTGGAAATGAGCCAAACTGCATCTGGAAGGCGACTAAGGGCCAGAAAGAAGACTAATAATAAACCTCGAATCCACCCCGAGCGACCTCCTCCGGAACAGCGGCCGGAGGCACAGGAGCCAAACTTGGTTGTACCGGAAGACAATACCTAAAGGAACAATCTGAAGGAAGTCTGCGCAAATGTTGATGAGGTGTGCCGATAAGGACCTTACTGATGGGCAGATACATTTCAACGCTCTGGAATTGATGGGCTGTGGAGCTGCCAAGGCTTGAACATTGCTGTACAGTTAAACGCACCGCCCCCCTATCTTTGATTGGTTGGGTTAACATGGTTTATCTGTTTTGCTATAGAATATGCCACAGATAATTCTCTGGGCGGAATATGTTCTTGTTTTTTTTAGGCTGATGGGCGGTTGTGTCAGCTGTCAACTATGTTCGGGCGACAGATGCTTCAGTTTGGGGCAGAGTATGGGGTGAGGGGAAGAGAGTTTTGTCATTTATGTTCTTGTTCTGATACTAACATATCTGTGTTGATCATGCATTCCCGTGCCCGAATCACACTGTACACAAACACAATGTTCCCCGGATATCAATCCAAACTCAGATGCGACCTCTGTTCCCAGGTTCGGGATGGCATAAGAAGAGATCTTTGAGGTTCCTCACATGGAACGTTAGTGGCCTGGGTCTGGGGATTGAGCGGCGCCTGGTTACCCAATTTCTCAATAGACACTCCCCTGATATTGCTCACTTCAACGAAACACACCAGGCTGGTACAACATGCACCCTCTTTCGAAGAACGAACTATCACACCGCACTGCACGCAAGGTTCTCTATGGGCTCCAGAGAAGTCCTGATCCTACTCCACAAACTGCTTCCCTTTACTCTATCCTCGGTCGAACAAGACCCTAGAGGTTTGTTTGTACTTCTACAAGGTGCAATATGGGGAGAGACTATGGCAATCCTTGCAATTTATGCCCCCCCACCACTCACTACAGAGCTACTCGATGACATTACACTTATACATACAACCCACCGACCAGACCTATGGATCCTCGGTGGTGACTTCAATGATGTTATGGATGTGACGCTAGACCAGACACATATACGTGGGAGAAGTTCCCAAGCACGCACAAAGTTGGTGGCCATTGCCTCTGCATTCAGTTCAAGTGACGTGTAGCAGGAACTTCACCCATCAGATCATAGCTGCTCCTACCACTCTTGGGTTCATGCCTCTCTCTCGAGGCTGGACTATTTGTTCCTTCCAAAAGTAGATGCACATAGAGCGCTCACTGCGAACCTGCTCACCATGTAGAATCTCCTCTCATTCACCCCTAATATTAGAAATAAAGATGAACAGACCCACACCGCTCTCCTCATGGCGATTGAATAGTTATCTTGTTTTTCCAGAATTTATAGACCACATTCGGGACAAGACGACTGCCTATTTCGAAATCAACAACAATACTGTGGACAGCCCAGAAGTAATGTGGGAAGCTTATAAGGCAGTGCTTCAAGGAGAGATGCTCTACGGAATAGCCGCCAACAAAAAGACACACCTGCAAAAAGTGGCAGAGGTAGAGAAGGAAGCAATTAAATGGGAGGCAAAGCACATACTTATAGGATCACCCGGTATACACTGATGCCTCCTGATGGGTAGAGAACGCCTCCGGAATGTTGCCCTGGATAATGCCAAACAAGCACACTTGGAAATGCGCTGACGTATAGATGAAACTGGGGATAAGGCAGGTAAAATATTGGCCTGGCTGGAGCGACAGGATGATGGACATCACCATGTTAGGAAAATTAGAACTATACAAACCGGGCTGGTGGAAACCCACTGCGAGACCACTGAAGCCTTCCCGGAATACTATGCTACATTGTACAAGCCTGACTATGCAGATAAACAATGCCGTTCTTAACAGCATTACACTCCCTTGTCTATCCGAGAACCAAAAAGCACAACTAGATAAATAAATCACAGAAATGGAAATCGCAACTGCGATTTCCCAGCTACACTCTGGCAAGACGCCGGGTCCCAACGGCTTCCCCATGGAAACATGGAAAAAACTGGGAGGGGGGAAATGGCTGCCCCCTTGCATAAGATGTTCCTCCACTGTAAGGAACAGGGCATACTCTTCCCTGATCTTCATAAAGCTACCATTGTAGTCATTCCCAAGCAGGGGAAACCTCCTAAACTCTGTAGCTCCTATAGACCAATCTCATTGATTAATAGTGAAACAAAAAGCCTAACAAAAGTACTTGCGGCTAGACTACAAACGGTGACCTCTTCTCTAATTCACCCGGATCAATGTGGCTTTATGCCAGACAGATCGACACGTATGAACATCCGGAGACTACATCTGTTGTTGGAGAGAGCACCTATCTTTCAAAAACATCTTGCACTACTAGCTATCAATTTCTAAAAAGACTTTGATTCTGTGATCTGGGAGAGTCTGTGAGAAATGATGCGAAGGAGGGTATTCGGTGAAGCCTTCTTGGGTTGGGTCAAGCTGCTATATGAGTCACCGCTAGCGGAAGTCAAGGTCAATGGGTGGCCCACTAAAACCTTTCTGTTGGGGAGGGGGATGCATCAAGGGTGCCCCCTATCCCTGTTGTTATTCGCAATGGCGATCGAACTCCTTGCTGCGATGCTCCGTCAAGCAGAGTCATGGATGGGATTTCGGTGGCCTGAGGGCGAGGAGTATAGGCTGTCACTATATGCAGATGACCTTTTCATATAGTTAAGCAATCCAACCTGCTCCTGTCCAGTCATCACAGGAATACTAGAGTGATATGGTGTTTTCAGTGGGCTACGGGTTAAGCAAATCGATCCGTTTCCCAATTCAAGGTACGGACCACATACCCCCCTGCCCCAAGTTGCCCATACCGTGTTGAGTATGACCATTTCCGTTACTTGGGGATCCAGATAACAACAAATCTTTCTGAATACCTAACCCACAACCTTCATCCAATTATTGAGCGTTTTGCCACTGATGTCCGGCATTGGTGGACACTGCTTCCACTGACCCCACTTGGGTAGAGCAGCCCTTTTTAAAATGCTTGCACTGCCACGTTTTTGGAAGCGTCAAACAAAATGCTCCTTTTCAATTCCCTGACCTGGAGTTTCACAAAATAGAGGGTATTGTGAGGGGTCTCCTCTGGGGTTGGGTGGCAACCACGAATTGCACTTCACACACTACAACGCTCTATCTGGGAGGGCGGGATATGACTCCCACATCTGCAATCTTACTATTGGGTGGGCCCGATAATGGTCATCAACGATACCCTGCACAGTGACCAGGACCTACCACACATCCGTGCTGGGCTGAGGCAAGAGGGCTACATGATATTTCACCAATCATGAACTTATGCCAACCCATAGGCAGCCCCTCCCCCACCCCCTGGAAAATGGCAACACGTACAACACTCATATGGAGGGCTGCCCACAAACATATTGGCTGGGATAAAAAAGTGACACCGGTACAAACCCTATGGAAAAGCAGTAATTTGCCAGAAATAAACAAACTACCAAGCTGGTCGGAATGGGTGGGGGCTGGGATTGTGACGGTTTGGTGACATGCTTACAGGGGGGAAGATAACCCCTTTCAAAGAACTGAGGTGCAAATGTGGTCTCTCAGACACAGAACATTATCACTACCTCCAACTCATTCATGCACTACACGCGTATCTTCCCACAATCTCAGATATGCCAGATTGTACACCACTGGAAAGAAATGTTCTTTTGGAATGCATACCCACCCACCAAGGTTACCTCCACAATGCACAACATTATAACTGCTTTTGCATCACCAGAAATGTCCAACCTTAAAGAAAAATGGGAAGTGGATGTGGGGACTATTGAACCAGAGGACAGGATCGTGGCAATGATGTATCCACGTGAGATTGCAATCTCCTCTAGAATCTGCCTGATACAACTCAAAGTTTTGCAAAGGGTGTACTATCCCACAAACGCACTGTACCGTTGGAATCGAGCTACTACTCATATTCTGTGGGAATGCCCCCAGATCCAACACTACTGGCAGCAATGCTGTGATAAACTAGCGGGTGTGCTGGCACAAGAGGTGGCAATGGACTCCAAGATGTTGTTATTGGCAATTGGTGAGGAGGGAACTGTTAATCGCTATGAGAGAGTCTTTCTGTTCACAACAACGGGATTGATCAAACGTGATATTGCCAAGCTATGGGGGTCCCAGGAATGCCCTCTTTTTGCACAATGGGTTGCTGATGTAAATATATGCATCATGGAACAGCGTATATACACTGTAAGGGGATGCCCGGAAAAGGCAAGGAAGATCTGGTACAAGTGGGAGGAGTGGAACAGAGCGCTATAATGTGTTTGATATTCGGAACAGTGGGTCGGGAGGTGACCGACAACAGGGGTTCGGGAGAGCTAGGTGTTGAAAATGAAGATATGTGATGTCAGAATGTATGTTTGTTGTGATATATTATTATAAAACCAATCAAATGTTATATTAATAAAAAGAAGTATCCTTCTTCCAGTTGGCCAAGCATGTCCTGCAACCTGACCATCCTGAATTTTTGGGACTTGAGGTACTTGTTCAGACGTTGCAGGTGTAGAATAGGCCTCCAGCCACCGGTTTTCTTTTTGATTAAAACATATCTGGAATAGACTGCGGAGCCCCAGAGTCGTTGGGGAACCAGCTCTATTGCCCCTTTTTGTAGCATGGCCCGTACCTCCTCCAAGAGTTGTGGGATATCCTGCTCCTGCCGGGCCATCGTAGGGATTCGCGGACACCTGTGTTGAAACTCCGGGGTATGTCTGTGGGTGTGAGCATCTGTGGTGAACTTCTCTCACTTGCTGACGAATCCCATCAGCCGGCCTCTCACCGGGGTGCACGGGTGGGGCCCCGACTTCGTTGCCGGTTCAGGCTTGCTTTGGTGCTGGTGTCCTGCCTTGCGGGCAACAGCGTCGCTGACCTCCTCCACCGTAGGCATGGGAACGGCCTCTGTAGGCTTCCGGTGTCTTGGACTTGGAGGGCTGGTGGTACGATGAGGAGAAACCTTTTGACGACCGGCTCGACTTGCCTCAGGAAAAAGGAAGAGCAGTGATGCTGGAGCGTGCCCAGGGAACGGGTCGTCTTCGTATCTGTGATGGTCTGTAATGACTCAATGGCGACCTTCTCAAAGAGGTTACCTCCATCGAATGGCATTTCCAGTACCTTGACAACAAAGGCAGACACCGTGCCCTATCTGCCAGAACCCTGTGTCGGCGATGTCCAGTGCCACTGTGATGGCATGGTCCAAAGCCACCTCTCCCTCCTGGAAGAGGGTGATCGCCTTCATCCTCTTGGCATCGGGGATGAACTCCAGAATCGGGCCCAGCTTGTACCATAGTTCGCTGTCATACCTGGCTAGGTGCGACAGTGTGTTGGCGGCCTTGATGGTGGACACCGCAGTGTAAATTGCCTTCCTTCCCATGGCAATCATCTTCTTCCCCTCACTGTCCGGTGGGACCGAGGACGACGAGGAAGAGTTCACCCGAAGGCTTCTTCACGGCCACCAAAACCACCGAGTCCGGCGATGGTTGCGACCTCAGGCATTTGGCTGCAGACTCCGGCACCCGCTACTTCTTCTCCAGCCTATTCCACTTGGCTGGAGCCATGCAAGGGTGGTTATCTCAAAGTGAAACCTTATAATAAAAAAACGGACAAAAATGCTCTCCTACATTTCTCTAGCCATCATGCCAATCATATCAAATCGAATTTGCCCTTCGGGCAATTTCTCAGGCTCAAGAGAAATAGTAGTTTGCAGCAGGATTACAAGGATAGTGCTGCCCTTCTGTCCAAAAAACTTCACAATAAAGGCTATCCAGCTAGACTCGTGAAGACGTCCTCCAAAGGAGCCTACAACAACAACCGGGAGGCGTTATTAGCAAAAAAGCAAAGAGATGACAAAGATAATCGTATGGTGTTTGTCAACACTTTTTCGAATTTGTCATACAAAATTAAAGGCATTATCAACAAAACATGGAGAAAAGTGTATAATGACAAATCCACTCCTCCTCCTCTAGTGGCTTTCAAGAAAAGCCAGAATATTAGAGAGATGTTGATTAAGAATGACATATCGATCAAGCACAAGACAGAACCCAGACAAACTACTCTGTGGAGGCTCCCACCTGTGAAGGGGCATTTCCCCTGAGGGAAATGTGTGATGTGCGCTTCGACTAAAGAAACCAAACAGATAATTTTGAATTCAACTACTCAGTGGACACTCAATGATATGACTAATTGCAACACAGAGAATGTGGTTTATTTAATCACTTGCCCGTGTGGACTACAATATGTAGGGAAAACAAATAGGAAATGTCGCACACGCGTGGAAGAACATCGGAGTAGCATAAAAAATCAAATACTAATGGCACCAATGGTTAAACATTTTGTTCAAATGAAACATTCCCATGAAGATTTTAGGTGGGCCATTTTAAAGAAAATTGTTGGCAAACATAAAACAGAAACAGATTGCAAACTAATATTGTTTGAACAAAAAATGATTTATAAATGTCAAAGTCATATCATTGGTTTAAATTAGGAAAAAGATTGGCAACATACACACACATAATGATGTACCTGGGGGGCATGTAATACTGGGCTCATTATGTAAAATTGTTTGTGAAGAAGAATAAGGAGAGAGAAAAAGTATTATTTTCTGAAAAAAGGTTTGTTGTTATTGACTGATCTGTATAATCAAGTAGAAACCGTACGCCTCTTTGAGAAAGTGTGACCAGTGTATTTGTGACTAATTTACACATATCAATGATTATATACCATCAGGACATTTTCTGAAAAACAGATATATTTGGTGGTAGTGTTTTCTAATTTTAAATTGAACCTTTTTGGTTCTAAGAAATATCTGGGGAATGTTGTCAAAAAGAAAATATACTAGACTGTTTGCACTTTCCAACATGAAATCCAGTGCCAGCTAATGACTTAAGTAATTTTGGGGCCGTGTCATTCCTTGGGGTAGAAAAGGCGAAGTCTTTTCTTTGTTTCCATGGCCGCCCGTGGTCGATCATTTAGATATTTGTACCATTTTGCTTGTATTCGTTTTTTTAAACGTAGCCAGCGTTTGGATGTGTTATTTACATCAAGAAAAGGAAGGGTGTCCTTTGTGTGGATTTGGCTCAGTTGACAGGTTGCATTACGAGCGCAACCGCGGTTGGATAGTCCTCCTTTCACCTCTATGAAGGACGGGGGTTGCAAGTCTGTTTTCTATTGTGATGCATCAGTGAAACGGATGCATTAAAGCCCACGCGTAGCACGCCCAATGCACTGCCATTAACAACGTGGGACTCGAATATTTAGTATTTTGCAGCCCTCTCGGACAGGAGTCATTTCCTGAATTAAGGTAGATTCATGGCGGTGGCAGCGAAAGTGCTATGTTTGTATGTCTTCAGTGATAGTGCATTGATTTTAGGCGACCACTTGGTGATTTCTTTTGCCTTTACTGTTTTAAGGTACCTTACTTTGAAGGTGCGGCACTCTTGTTAGAGAGAGAGAGACATTTTGTTCTGACCGTGGAAAGAACCACGGTGGAAACTCTGCTGGCGTTTAACCATCATTGAGGAGGTACTATGGCAGCAGTGTGTGGACGCGGTGATGGGTTTAGCTCTCAGTAATACTTTTGGAAATGCACAACATAATCTGTTTATATCTGGTGTGGTGGTGCATTGTGGAGAATGGTAATTAGTCTTCACTTTTAGAATGAAGGGCACAGAATGGTGCTAAACATGGTGATAATTGTAATATGGTGATGGAATAAGGTGTTTTAAAGTGGTATTGTTTTAGACACACTACAATGGGTTGTGTTTTTTTACAGCACTGACTGGGACCCTGGTTATTTAAGAACCGTATGAAAATTAGAAAGACTTGAAAATTGAAGTCTGCCGCTATCCAAGTGTGTATTGTCACACCAGCACTACTAATATCCTACTAGGAGGTATGTAGTTGTTTTGTAGCATTTGTAAGGCAGGGTTGACATCAACCAATCGACCTTACCCAGTACATTGCAATTAATCAGCATGTTTACTGGGCTCTTGAGCTATGTTTTGGAACTTACACTGACTTTTATACATGGTTGGTGGTGATATATAGTGATAGTCCCCCTATTTTTTATTTTAGGAGTACTATTGAAATCCCCTTGCGTGGCCCTGGATTGCATGGTGGAGACTAAGAAAAATTGAGTTCGTCCCCTGGAGAAAGTTTGTGCAATTAGTGCAATGAAGAACTGAAACATGTTGGGATTGCTTTGCCTGAGTTAATAACACTCAGTTTTGGAAGAAGTGTTAAAGCCATTGTGTGTGCTTTTGTACTGTACTGTATTTATTGTATATGAGTATATGTATGTGGAATTAGTGATTTGTACTGGTTTTATATCTACCATGTTTTGTTATGTTGGGTCATTTCTTATGCAAAAAATTTTTAGGAGTTTTTAATCCTTTGTGAAAAACTTTATTAAAATAAATTGGTTTGATACTGTAGAAAAACATCACATACTGAGTCTATTTGTTTCAAGACTAGATGTACAGGTAGGACTCGTTGCACCAGACCATGTGTATAGATCAGCATTTTTGAAAAACATTATGGCCCTCATTCTGACTCAGGCGTTAAGGTGTTTACGGCGCCGTAAACGGCGCCGACCCTTAACGCCTGATTCCAAGGTCCCTTTGCGGGATGGTGATTTTAACGCCTGCTTTTTGCAGGCGTTAAAACCCATGCCGCAAAGGGACCTTGGTGCTAATTACGCCACCGTAATTTACGGTGGCGTAATTAGCGCCTTTCCCCATTCCCATTATGCCCTATGGGGCAAAAATGGGAATGGGGAAGGGTAAAATGGGAAATGGGGATTTACCGCCCCACTCACCTTGGAATGGGGCGGTAAATCCGCCAACCACCATGGCGTAAACGTAGTTTACGCCATGGTGGTAAGGGTACGACCCAGGCGGTAACTTACCGCCTGGGTCATAATGAGGGCCTATATCTGTCTCGTTTATATAAAAATATTTGTGGTCACCCCCTGACCGTGTGAGAGAGGGAGTATTCTAAAGGGGTACTGTTTGCATTCATTAAGGTGTGTTTGTGTAATACCTTCCAGCAGTTTGCCATGGCTCAAATGACTGGGGCACTCCTTCTTCCCCATCCCCACCCTTGTCCACCCCGAGCAGTATGGAACCCTCTCCGTTCCTAGGGAGGTTGTAAACTCTGTATTTGCAATGCCTTGAGATTTGGCTTCAGTAGTTTCTTTTTCGTCTCTCGCGTTTCTCATGGAAGTACTGTGCAGCCAATAATACTTCTACCAAACCCTTTCTTCCCATCCTATCAGTACGGCCCTCATTCCTTCAAATACCTTAGGTTGTAAACCAATAAACTGAGCTACAACAGCTTGACACGCCATAAGCGCAGCATCAACAATCCCAGAATATTGTTCAAAGCATTGTTTCAAACACTTGAGATATTCCTCAGGATTTTCTCGCTTGGCTTGGCTTGCATGCATTAAGGACCAATCCGTTTTTGCGAGGACACTTTTTCATAATAGAAAGCACCAGTCTATCAGTGAACATTTTCAAGTCCCTAACAGTAACAAGTTCTTCAGCTGGCCAATTGGCACACTCTTTAAGCAAAGTAAATGTATCTGTAGGCAACAATGCTCGTGACAACGGATTCAAATCAACACAGGCAGGGTGATAGCAGTTGATGATGACCTGAAGCTCCTCCAGGAACTTAACGGAATCTGCTCGTATCTTTGGCTCTGAACAATATTAAATGAATCCGTAACGCTCCAGGGGGCACCTACAGTCACTAGGGTATCGCTTCCTCCTCAGAGCTGTCTGAGCAGGAATGCACCGGTACTGGAATTAGGTGTTGTATTCAGGAAACCTTCAAATGTAGCTGAAGCAGGGGAAAGAGTTTAGAAATCTGAGCTCGTATTTCATGAGTGAATGGACCAACCATAGGGTTTATTGGGATTGACTGATGATAAGTTGGTGGTTGAGTAGAGTCAGGGCTAGCTGGTCGCTGATCGGGTATGACATTTAAAGTGTCCAAAATGTCTTCAGGACTTTCCTTTAATGGGGGCTACCCTTGGATTACAGGATAAAATCGTCAGTACCCGGCTGCATGGGCCAGTACCTGTACTCATTTTGTATGGATTTTATTGGCTCCTGGGGATTTTCTTGAGAATATTTCAATGCTCGGGTCATAGATTTAGTCTGTGTTTTAGTGGCTTTCGTATACCAGTCGGGATGACTGTCCCATTGGCATAAAAGTGCACCGTCCTTTTTTAATGCCTTGCGTACATTCATTATCCCGTCTAAATTGAAGGTACCTTCCTGCAGAAAATGTTTAGGTGAGTCATTCTGTGTATAGTCATGCCATTTCTCCAAGTACTAGCCTGTTTCTGGCGAGTAATGAGTAAACATGAAGTGTACTGGACTTCGGTTAGGAGAAAATGGCACTTTTCCAGACTGCCCTGAATCCATTCTTGCACGGATGAGGCATGGTATGGCTTATTACGGATCCAGGTCCGTTATCTGCATCGGGACGCTCGCTAATCCCATGGCTGGCCGCATGGGTATGGCTCATTAGCTTGACCAATTTACCACGTTTACCTGGAGGCTCAGGTATCACTGCCTCGCCTCTGTTACAATCATTTCAGGAACACCGTAGGTGTTAGTCAGATTCAGATGGCTGCTGGTTCACAGCCTATATCCCCCATTACGCTACCCACTATGCAGAGCAGTATTCAGCTTTTCAGAGACATGGGTAGGTAAGGGTCAAAGACAAGACACATAATCGGTAAAAACAAAGCCTGTTACAGCTCCCTTACTAGAATAAATGAGAGTGTGAAATATAAAACGGGGTCGCAACTGAGTTTCACATTTAGGGTTTCAAGCAACACGGTACAGGTTAAGACAAGGCAGTCATGCGGCTCTCATCCAAAATATATTCTTCGCACTCATACAGAACACATTCATGTTAATCCCTAATCGATGCTACACTACTCTGACCGGCACAGTGGTCTCATGTTCTCTTAAGTCAGTAGGGAGCATGAATGCACTGCTTTTAAACTGCAGTGACCAGCCGCTTTTCCTTTTTCCATAATCCGATAAGCAGTTCTATAGGCAGGGTATTTTCCCTCCTGTATCCTTTGATAACTACAGTAGATTTCAGGCTTAAGGTTTTTGTTTCAGTTTTCAGCATTCAAAGACAAACATTTACCCCAACCCGTTGCAGACAACAAACCAAATACAAGATATAACGATACACTGACACAATTACTTACATTCACCAAACCATGATTGTTGTATCGGCTCTTTCTTCTGTGCATGCTCTGCCCTCCCTCCTGGAGTTTCCGGCACTCTGGCCAGCTCTCCCGCCCTGATGCTGTTTTCTCTCCCGGGGCCACGGGTTTCACCGGGAAGTTCGCTTTGCGACCCTTGGCTCCCTGGATGCAGAGCAGCTTCGTCCTTCTTTTGGTACACACATGTCTCCTCTACTTAGAGAACTCCATTGGATTCCTGTGGAGGCTACGATTATGTTTAAATCTATGTGTATGGTTCACCAGGCTTTTGACGGCTTTGGTGCTGAGTATCTGCACGCTAAGTTTGTACACTATATTCCTACTCGCACTCTTCGTTCCCAATCTGCTCTTCTCCTAGTTGCCCCTTGATTCAGGCGCACACGCACTGGCAGTCGCGCCTTTTTTGTTGTGGCAGCAAAGGCCTGGAATAAACTTCCTCTCGACCTTCGAAAGATTGTTGTCTACCTTCTCTTTCGACGGACATTAAAAACATTGCTATTCTAGAGCCGTCCTCTTCTGTTGTTCTCTACTGTCCTCGTTCTTCACAGCGCCATGATGCCCCTGGGCATGTGTGCGCTTTACAAATTCTGTTAACATAACATAATATAATATAACAATACAACGTCTTAAGGCACCACACTGTGATGGAAAAAATACCACTAACAATTCCGGTGGATTGGTGAACAATTTATTGGTAAAAGCAATGACAAAACAGAACCAGGGGGTGACAATCATGGATTCGATTTGCTCGGAATATGCTCCACTTGTACCGTAGATTCTAAAGAAAAGTCCAATCCATGGTACTCCATAATGCTAGCACTTTTAAGAAATAAATATCGGCTTATGGAAAGAACATGGAGGAAATCTCGAACATCAGTTAATACAACGAATGTAAAAAGATTATAAGGCAGCAATTTGCAAAGCCAAATAAGATTCCCTGCACATTGGGATTCGATCTGTTAATAATAGACCTAGGGAAAGTTTTTCAGTTATCTCTAACTTTTGTCAACCAAGCAATATCTCTTTACCTAGTGAATCATCAATAGGTCAAGCCAGTGCACTTAATTTATTTTTTGTGAATACAATCTAAGCAATACAAGAGAAGATTGAACAGAACTTGGGGATAGCCACAGACCCAGACAACAAAAGATCCTTTGTCTCCACTAGGATTGACTCAGACGACCACCCTGCCAAAATGGTTGCCGTGCAGTATTTGCACTAGTCCTCCGTTGCTGCTGAGCCTGCTCACCCTCGCAATTGGTCGGCTGGTGCTTTTCCACCAATCCCAGCAACCGGGAGGTGGGAGCCGGCCCAAGACATCCAAGGCCAGCAACAAAAGCCCCCGTCTGCTCCCTGTCCACTTCAGGTACACCCCCCTCCCCCTGGTCACCTGTGATGCTGAGGGTGCCCCTAAACCCACCCCCCCGGTTGCCTGTGATGCTGAGTGTGCCTCCCACCCCTTCCCCATGTCACCTGTGATGCTGAGTGTGCCCCCACCCCTCCACTCTAGTCACCTGTGATGCTGAGTGGGCCCTCTCCCCCTCCGGTCGCCTGTGAAGCCGAGTGTGCCCCCCTGGTCATCTCTGATGCGGAGTGTGCCCCCCCCAAGTCCCCTGAGATGCTGAGTGTGCCCCCACCCACTCTCCTGCCCTTGATGTCCTCCCCCCTCCACCTCCACTCATTCCACTCTTCCAAGCCTGATAGTGCCCCCTAATTAATTTTTGCATTTGCACGCTGCTGCTGCCACCCTGAAACATGGAGTAGGCACCATGCATTTGCCCTTTGTTTTACTTTCGCATCTGTGTGCTGCTGCCGCCCTGCAACATGGGGTAGGCACCATGTATTTGCCCATTGCTGGACTTTCGCATCTATGTGCTGCTCCCGCCCTGCAACATGGGGTAGGCACCATGTATTTGCCTATTGTTTGACTTTTGCATCTGTGTGCTGCTGTCACCCTGAAACATGGAGTGGGCACCATGCATTTGCCCTCGGATTTGACTTTCGTATCTGTGTGCTGCTGCCGCCCTGCAACATGGGGTCAGGCTCAGTGGATGTGATTACCATGTACTTCTCTTTTGCACTTTGTGTATGATGTATTTTGCACATTCTACGATGTTGAAATTCACCTCTTACGCTTCCTTTTCTGTAACCGAAGCACTGAAACCATCTCTTAAGTTTAAGCACCTAGATACCTCAGGGTTTTGCGCGCTATATAAATAAACAAACAAACCAGTTTGACTTTAAATCAGTGTTGGACACTATTATGATACAGATGTGGAAGCTTAAGCTCACAAATTATTTATTATTCAATCTTCCGCATGTGTGGCACAACGTTCTGCTGCAGAAATTGCCTCTTTTATGATGTCATTTGTCGTGGCTTCATTAATACAAGGTCACGTCCCGACTAAGCTTAAACGTGCCATCATATCTCCCTTTCTAAAGAAATCCAATTTGGACCCAAAGGAATTGCAAAACTATCGTCCAGTGGCTGGACTTCCCAAAATATGCGTTACTGGATAAACAACAATCTGGATTTCGACCAGGATTTGGAACAGAGCCAGCTCTGATAGCAGTTTGAATGAGTTACTACTGCTTTCAGGTGAGGGCAAAATGTCTCTGTCAGTGCTGTTAGATTTGTCAGCAGCATTTGATACTGTGGATCATGGTATCTTATTAGACCGACTAAGAACAGTAGGGAAAGTCAGACCATTCTATCAAGTTGTTTAAATCTTTTCTCACTGACCGGTGGATACATGTCAGACGCCCTTCCTCAGGAATGTGGCGTCCCTCGGGGTTCGTCACTTTCATCCTTATTGTTTGACCTTTACATGCCCCCTCTTAAGAGTATTCTGGGGTCACAAGATGTCCAGTTTCAATCGACTGCCGACGATACCCAGATATTTGTGAAACTAGCTAATTTTAAGGATTCATTCCACAAAGTAGGGCCGTGCCTAGAAGAAGTAAGAATTTAGATGTCCCAGAACTGGTTACAACTTAACCCCAGTTAGACAGAGATGGCCCTGTTTGGGCCAAAACATCTTTTGAGGGAAGACCCCAAACGCTCTCCAACTCCATGCTCTTTAGGCGCTAGTCTAGATTTTGCCCCACAATAAAACATGTGGGTTGCATGTGGCAAGCCAACCTTGGATGTGAAAGTTAGGGGGGAGTAAAACTACAATCATCAGTTTTCTATTCTTTGCGTCTGCATTGACTAGCTCTTCGCTATGTCCCTCGGGAAGACCAAGCTTCTGTTGTGGGGACACTAGTAACCTCCGAACTCGAGTATGGAAATAGTGCGTTGGCAGGCATTCCAAAGAAGCACTCGAACAAGCTACAGAAAGCACGAACTTGTAAAGTATCTAAATCAACTTGGATTTCAATTATGCAACGCTCTCTTCATTGGCTTCCCGTGAAGGACAGAATGTACTCTAGATTCTGTGCCTGATCTATAAATGCCTGAACAATTTGACTCCATCCTACCTCAGTGACACAGTGTGAACCGACCCGATGCTGTGCTCTGCGGATACTTTTCTGTTGGTTGTTCCCCCCGCCGGTGTGTTTGTAGGGGAGATAGACACTTTGCTGTATACAGCCCCATACCATGGAATAGCTTGCCCGGGTAGCTTAGGAATAAAAAACAGTCCTTCAGTTTCATAAATCTCTCAAGACACATCTGTTTAAATGATACAATTGCAGATCTCATTTGGCGGGAATAGATCGTTAGGTCGTGCAATTCGAGTTAATGTTACCACCTGTGCCCAGATGCAGTTTATTCTGTTCAGATTTTTTGCATGTTACAAATAACTCAAATCAAATCAAACCAATGGCAGCACAAGACTTTGGCGCAAGTGAAACCCCCTCCTTCTTGCACCGTTCTCTTATACCCAAAAGAACAGATGCATTTCAAAGGAAGGGGTGGTCCCACCAGGACAAGATCTCACTTTGAAACATTGTTGCTGACAGAGAACAAAGCCTCATTATACAAACCTTTGCTTCCAGCTGCATTCGGTCACGCCAGTTAGTGTTTTTAGGGAATGCAGCATATCATACTATATGTAGCCAAGGTGAATATACTCCTTAAAGATTCACACACATTCTGAGGCAGGCGAGAAAGCTCGTAATATGATGATTTCCATCTAAAAGTGCTGCTTTTCCTAAGAAAGTGGGAGCCTAAAACACACTTATATATGCCAAATAGGAAACACATCAGAAGTGAGGGATGTGAAAGCGAGCATTCCTGCACGCTACATGAGGGGCCTTGATTGCAAAGAGAAGCGGAGTACGTTCTACAGTCCAGCCTCACACAAGCAACTAACAGTTATATAAACATGGCAGTTTGTCACATCTAAACATTATAATGTGGTACTATGTAAGGGGAACACATACCATTTTCAATTCCCAAACTTTGCCACACAAGAAAATGAAGAGGAGGCGTAAACTGAAAATAACAAGTAAGTGGAAGATCATGAGGAGGAGTTAATGCTCAGACAGCACTTGAAGGTTACAGGAGGCCGCTGGGGACCAAGTCATGGGGAAGAGGAAAAACCCTGAAACGAAGGGATTACACACATGGCAGGAGGAGGAACAAAAGCATGGTATAGCACTGAGGAGGGCCAGGACTAGGAATAAGTGCGAACCAGAGGGGGGAAGACACAATTAGAAAAACCTATGTAGCTCCCTGGAGATGATACAGATCGTGAGAAAAGGTCTCCAGATATCAAGGAATCTAAAGGCAACTGTCCTTCACCGTGTGAACCAGAGGTAAAACCGAGAGCTGAACACGGAAACAGAAGTGAAAGAAGAAGGTTTCAGGCTACTCTTAAGCCTGAAACTGAGAGCGAGAAGAATGGTGTGGGGACCCCTTTAAAGCCGACAGAGATAAAGGAAAAGGAACCCAAAACCACTGAAGCCTGAAAATGGGAGTGAGGTGAAGGACGTGGGTACCCCTTTATGCCCAAAACAGAGAGAATGTTTATGCACTGCAAGCGTGAATCTCGAAGCTCAAGATTTCTTACCAACCCGAGTTCCATGACACTTTGGACAGCGTAGCAACACAAAGGTTTAGAGTTGGCAAATCATATCCCTTCCTGTCTTTGTTAGTTTGGGCCATCGTGTCCTGATTCCCTGAATGAAAGTTCAGTTTATGGGCAATTCAGTCTTTGTCTGTTCTTTTCTGATCCTGGCCTCAAACGTGACAGCAACGAAGCACATATGATATAGACAATTACAGGTATAGATAGAAATAAATCCTTATCCTTGTAATCCCTTTCATGGGGGTAAATGAAAAGGTAACATGAGGAACCATAAATCAGTATAATTGTACACCATCCACCTGCCACCACCACCCACCCCCCAAATGCCCATGCAAAGCTATAACCCTCTCTCCTCCCTTCAAAGCAAACAGTCTCACTGTGTGAAGGGACAGTTCAACACAAGACACCAGAGATCTAAGACACCAGTGTTTGGAGTAAAAATATACAAATTGACATGCAAACTAAGCGTGTCTCACTTGCAGTCTGTTACACAGTGGCAAAGATGAAAAATGAGAACACCCAAAAGGAATGAAAATAGTGAAAAATAGCTATCACTATTAAACATATTGTGTCGGATTGATCATTGGTACCTTGGGGCCCATGTAAGCTTTTCTCAACCCTACTTGTGCACTTTGCCTGTTAATCCTTTCATCATTCAGTTGCAGCTAGACAGAACCACCAAGACATTCTTTCATTTACTAGCTTTCTAGAGGTATCTCTGTTTGGACCCACTACGGAGATTAGCTTTGGTTTTCACCTTTGCAGTGTCTAGTCTGGTCTCAGTTGTATGCCTGTTCTCAGTGTCTCTGTTGATTTACATTTTAGTGTGTCTGGGTTTTCCTTTTAGCAAGGAAGCTTGGCTTTCTTGTTGCTTGGGGGCTTTTTTCCTGATAGAGAGATTCTTGCTTCATCTGTTCTGACTCTAATCCAAGTTTTGGCGTGTGGCTCCCATCCATCCTTCGCTTTAATTCACAAGAATGCCAACTGCCCCAAAGTGCCAGTGTAGCAGACAAGCGCAGCCCTTCAGAGTGTGTAGACATTTGGCTTGAAGGCCTCACAATACAGGCTCGGACTGAGGGCTGACATTCAAGTTCGCTTCCCTTCTCTATAGGTACTGGTAACTGAATTTTGATCAATTTCAGTACAGTTCAAGCTGGAAATGAAACAAGATTTCATGGGCCCATGGAATTTTCCATCACTATCACCACCTTTTCAACTAACTACTGCACTGTTTTTTCTCCATGCTCTTCACTGTTGTACTGTAACTAGCGCCTAGATGCCCACGGGCTGTGTGAAATACTATAAAAGTATAAATAAATAGACAAATATCATGATCTCTACAATGGTGTCAATGTTAAGTCTATGGCAAATTCCCTTCATGGGCCGGGCTCCTAGTCCCAAACAAGGAGGAAGGAAAAGTCATATTTATTAAACAAGTCCATTTCGCATTCATGCTTCCCGTAAACACTGCAGTATGTTATTCTGACAAGTAAGAGATTGCGTAAGTGCCTGGCTAAGATTCAAGCATATTATGATCTATACACTCACACACAACACTCACCCAACATTCTCCTGAGCTGTCTATCATAAACAGTAACCTGTATTCCTGCAACATGTAACCATTAAGGTATGCCTGCAGCATGTAACCTTCGAAGATTGTCAGTGCCCAGACGCCCCAAAGTTAGGCACGCTTTACAAATACCAAAATAAATAAATAAAATCCACCAACATTCTACCAGCATGCATCCCTGGCCAGCAGGACTGGACTATATCACAACACATTCAGTATTCCACATATGTAAGGGATACTTAGATACTCCACCCAGGAGTTTCTAAGCGCGTCAAACCTGTGTTGCTCAGTGTTGTCTTGCTTGCAAGGCGAGTACATTGTCCCTGAGCTATCCTCCTGAGACATACGCGTATGCATGTAGGGAATTTACACAGCAGTAGCTGGAAGCAACATATTGATGTACAAAAAAAGGAAGTAGAGAAGTAGAGGGAGGGAGCCCGCCTGATGTCAACATGAAGACACCTAAGCTGTGGGAGGCAGATCATTAAAAAATAAGGCATACCACTGACCTGGAAGGTGGGTATCTTGATTCCACTTCTAGCTACCAAAGCTTGCATTGTACTTCCTCTCTTAGTCTACCTTATTCCCACCTTAAGGTCCTATCACTCTTGTAAAAATAATCTTCTAGCCCCTCCTAAATGTGTTCTATCCATCGAGAACAAGCATTACATTACATTGCACCACTTACATGTCTTCTTTTATTGCTTAATTATTGTACAGTGCTTTGTAAGGGTGTGGAAGGAGGAGACTGACACACAGGTGGCATTGTTATAGCTCTAAACATGTATTTTTTCAGGAAAATAAAGAGAAACCCTAACTTTCCCTATCTTCTAAAAGAGGTTTCCCTTCCTCAAACAAATACTAAGGATGTGTCAGAATGTCTAAAAGTCCCCATCCTGTGTCGGAAACCTAGTTCCGTCCGTTACACTTATAACCAAACTAAAGGATTGGGGAGTCTTCTTGGTGCAGAATAATGCCTCCTTTCTTCTGGAGAGCGGTCCACGATGCCAGTGCTCTGGTAGGACTATTTCCTGAGGGAATTACCCCCTTCCCAAGGTCGCAATCCCCTTCAAAGGCAACCCACAAAGTTCCGCTTTGAGAGTCTCAGTTCACTTATAAACCAATGTTCCAATTCCTGAACATCAACATTTTTTATTGTTCGTAGTGGTTCTTCAACATGGGGGCCCTGGAGAATGCCTGCCTTCTCCAGGTACATTGTGTTTATTTGACAGGAGGAATATCTCCCTTCTCCTGGTCTTCTTAAGTACAGTTCACAACATCAGGGGAACGGTCTCCCTTCCCCATGTATATTTCAGGCTTCTCACAATGTTCACAATGCCAGGGGGAATGACTCCCTTCCCTGGTCTTTCTCAAGCTTCTTACAATGTTGACAACGTCTGAGGTAATGACTTCCTTCCCCTGGCCTTTCTCAGGCTTTTCACAGTTTTCACAATGCCAGGGGTAATGACTTCCTTCCCCATGTCTTTCTCAAGCTTCTCTGCTGAGGTACTGCTATTGTCCATACAGATGTTATACTTTATTTTCTTTTATTGAGGCCCCAGACCCTTTTTTGAGGTGCAGTTATTCATATAAGGTCTCTTTCCCAGGCTTTCCCCTCAGCCCTCTTCTCTAGGGTACTTCCACTCTACTTCTGTCCCCACCAGCTAGCCCTGACAAGCCCCTGCCTCCAGGGAGCTAATGTCCAGGCTCTGGCTGGTCCCAGGACTCAATCTCTTCCTTCCCACGCTCTCCGTGTGGTCTGCTCCAGCATCTCCATAGCTGCTGCTCCCCGCTGGCCTACCTTTCTGACGTGGGCCACGTGGTCCCTTCTCTTCCGTCAGCACTCGCAGCCTGCTTCCAGTCAGGAGAAGGGTCCTTCCTCTCCTGACCCTTTTTGGAGGCTTCACCTTCTCACCTTGTGTCACGATTTCCCATGGCTTCCCTTCGCTGCACCGCGGACGTGCATTTGGCTCCTCATGGGAGAGCTGTACACCATCTCCAGTCCTTCGTCCCTTTTTATGTTCCACTTGCTCACATATTGTTCATATTGACTACAATGCTGGTTTTGTTTCCTCTGAGTGTTCTTCATCAGTCCATGTCTCTTCTTCATCCTGGTACTGATGTTATAATTTTCAACTTGGTTCCTTGGATTCTTCTTCATCTCAGTCTTCACATATGACTCCCATAGGTAGTCGCTACTCTTCCTTGCATCAGTACTTCTTTAGGAGACCAAATTATCTACCCTACACAAGTACATGGCAGTGTGGGGAATTATGGTGCCCTGCATTGGGTAGGATGAGGGAGGTTGGGGTATATCCTGGACATACTGTGTTCTCCCCGGATAGTCGTCCCTGGTCCCATTGGGGGATCCCTCCCTATGAGATCCACCCACTAAGTACCACCCCCACGGGGACTATCGGGTAGCAGTCTCACCTCCCTAGCCCCATGGGAAGGGGCTCCCCACTAGGCGAGAAGGGGCGACATCCAAGGATTCGGCACAACTTTGATGAAAGATGAAAATATATCTGCTATTTGTACCCATAGTATCGTATACCAATCTAGCATGCCCTGACTCTCTCTCACTGACTTTCACTTGCTTGAGTGGGAAAGCCTCAGTGAGCGCTCCCATGCCCATCGTTGAAGGCATCCTGGAATGCAGAGGAAGGATGGGCTCATAGGGGCTGGAGCTGTACAGAGAGACTAAAAAATAATTTATGAGGAGCCTTGCTGACGTTTGGAAAGGATGGGTCGGCTGTTTCCAGAAGTGCACCTCTTGATGACTGTGCTCATTTTCACCTCACTGATGAAGCCTGACAAGGCTGAAACACGTGTCTGGGGTTGCTGATGGTACTCCTAGTCAGAGGAGAGCTGGCTAGTATTTCAGTGCAGGGCTGCTCTGGTGGGTGGTGCCAGACTGATATGCAAATGGATATTTCTCCTCTGTGAAAGGCACAGTGAGCTGCAATCTGGTGGTAGACCCTCCTGAGAATAACCTTCCCATAGAACAGGTTATGTGCCCGCTCTTGGTAGAGGGGCTCTCGGACCGTTGTTGAAATGCTTACCCAGGGTAATCCAGACATGGACCCCTTGCTCACTCTGCTTAGAGAGGCTCAGCTTCACCTTCCTGATGAGGCCCGACTAGGCCGAAACATGTGTGTGGTTGCTGATGGTACTCTTGTTCAGAGGAGAATTGCCTAGTATATCAGTGCTGGACTGTCCTGGTGGGTGGGACGAGACTGATTTGCAAATGGAAATGTCTCCTCTGCCATGGGTGCCGTGAGCTCAAATATGCTTTTAGATCGTTCTGCGTGAAATACATTCCAACAAGCAAGTTATTTGAACCATGCTCATTTTCAGTAGAGGGGCTCCGACACACTTGTTAACCCTATCTTACTACGCCAGGTTCAATAACATCTATGAGCATTTATATATATATATGTTCAAAGAGGGCTACCTTGTACTAATGCACTCTCAACACAAATAACATCAAAAGAAAGAAATTGCAAGTTCCAAAAGAGAAGGACATTGCATGCCAACTTGGATAAAATGTCCTCAGGGATCCTAAGCCCCGCTCTCTTCTCTTTTAACCTGCATCAACATTCAATCTGTTTCTCAGTTAGCAAGTTCCAGCACAGCCAACCCACCAGCTTGGAAGAGTGATTTGGAATGTGCCATCCAGTTTTTATAAAAAATGTAGGAACATGATAAAGCCAAAAGCTCCAGCCACGTCTATTTCCTTATGTGCTGAAAACAAACAATTTAGGACAACATGAACACTGCTTCTACATTATCTTCTATATGCAAACTTCCTACGGTAGTAGCGTTTTCTCACCCATTTGTATGTATTCCAGGAGCAAGGCAGAAAGACTGCTGATCCCATATCACACTCAATGAGTTCCTCTGAAGTCCAAGTTCCTCAGAGAAGTTTACTCTCTGCTGCCATTCACTGTACGCTTCACGTAAAACAAGCCTTTTTCCTCACATTTGTCCCGCTATAAGAGAGGGGTATAAGGACCAACAGCAAGACCCCTTTCATTTCTGCCAATAGAAAGGTAAGAGTGTATTTGACCTAAACATTCTATCACAGATTAATCTGTATCCTATATAATAAAAGGCCAAATGTATGTTTGTCCAATGCAGTCATGCGCAGTAGAGACTGCCAGTTTCGGCAGTTGTCACTGCTACAGGGAGCTGTTGCCTTAGGATATATAGAGGTCCTACTGTGTTAATGTAAACCTAAGCAATTTATGTTTCCCCATTAACATGAATTACAATCAAATATACCACACGATGTATTAACAGTCTGGAAATTCCCTTCCTTATGTACGTTGGTGTACATAGTCTTTGACACTAGTTTCAAATAAATAGCATGTATTCTACTGATCAGATACTTTAACACCTTGGTCTCCTTAAAACTCTCCTCCCGACTTCTCATAATTTTACACCTGAAGAAAGTACCACACCATCAAGTAGACTGAAACATGTTGGGACTGATGCTACAGTGTGTACAACAAAAGAATACCACAGAAAAGTGATTTTTGTTTGGAATTCTTTACAATGAGAACTGTTTTCTCCGTTTTGCCTACCTCTTTAGCGACGCATATGTAATATGTTGAATCCGTATAAAAGGCAATTGGGTTTTCTATTTCATCTTTTGCAAAATCACTTCTGTAGTACGTTGTATAACTATGAATTGATGTTAAGGTGCTAGTAGCAATGATTAAGTTGCCTCTTTACGAGAGCTTTTAGTAAGAAATGCACGTAATCTATAACTGCCCAAACCCTATTTGCTTTGACTGCTAATCCTGTGATGTACATGCAAACCTATACATGATAAGATATATGATATCATAGGTTATTTATAACACGCTTAATACCCAGAGGTTTCTAAGCGCGGACCTCGGGATCGAAGCCGAGTTGCTACATGTCGTCTTGTTTCTGCCTGCAATTTACCAGATATGACTGCCAGCCTTGCGCTGTTGAAGTAAATTAATCTGCCTGCAACCAACCGGATTTTTATTGTATCCAATGTAACTAGCGCCTAGATGCCTCAGGGTTTTGTGCGCTGCTATGAATGCAAAAATAAAATAAATGAAAAAATAAATAAATAAAATGACATGTTGAAATACACCCGTGTGTTCTTGCTCTTTCTCCATTAAAAAAAAGTGGGCCCTCTGCCTACAGACTGGTGAGGACTGTATATGTTGTTTGTGTCAAGATACTGTGCAATGCAGAGTATTGCTGAGTAGTCTGCATAGTGTCTCGTGACAGGCAAGTTAGATAGAGATATAATATGAATGTGACTATGGCATATGATGAAGAGGTTCGTTTCACTATATATGAAGGCTCATATTTAAACGAAAACACTAGAGGCGAGGGGCTTTGTAATGTAAATGTACTTGGTTATTTATAAAGCGCTTAATACCCAGAGGTTTCTAAGCACGGACCCGGGGATCGAACCTGTGCTGCTCTGCATCGTCTTGCTTCCAAGGCGAGCGCATTGCCCCTGAGCTATCCTCCCGAGACGCGACAGAAACGACCTGGAGGCTATGCAAAGCAGGGGCCTTAATGTGGGATTCGGAATAGTTACCCAATGGTAAAAGCCCTCCACCTCCATTCAGGGGTGGTATAGCTATAAGTGGGAAAGGTGACATGGGGGCATCTTTTTGAGGGTACTAATACAGGGAGGTAGGCTTGTGAGCAGCAATCAAGGGTGGCATACGAGGGAAGCTGGAGGTAGACGAAAAAGCAGGCACTGGTAATGAGAGCGGGTGGTAGGGTGCGCCATCTTGCAAAGTATGAATGCCAGGTGAACGTTATCATCAGATAAGGCCTGCCACCTCTAAGCCAATTGGGAGTGAGCAAGGCTCACATCCAGGTACTAATTTATGTATTTATTAATTAATTTTTGTATTTGTAAAGCGCCGAGCAGCCCAGATGCATCGAGGCGCTGTTTCAAGAAAGTGCCTTAATTACGACAAGTGCATGGAAATGCATGGGTTACAAGTAGCAGGTGCTTTCCATGAGATCAAGGTTAAGAGCTATACAAATAGTCTTGTTTCTATTGCTTTTCTGAAGGCAGTGTGGGATTCAATACTTCTGATTGTGGGAGGGAGCAGATTCCAGTTGGTGGCTGCTATCACCGGGAAGCTTGAGCCACCTGCCTGGGCTTTGAGGCTTTTGGGAATGGCAAGACGGTTGGTGTAGCTGGCTCTGGTGAGTCTGTTTGAGGGGGGCGCTGAGAATCTATGCGCGAGGTATCGTGCTGCGGTATCATGGAGACATTTGTGAGCAAGTGCAAGGGTTTTAAAGAGGATGCGTTCCTTCACGGGAAGCCAATGGACAGATTTCCTCGGGGCAGACATATGCTCTCTTCTGGAGATGCCTGTGGTTGCTCTCAGGGCATTGTTTTGCACTGTTTGGAGTTTTCTGATGTTCTTTGCTGACGTGCCTAGAAGGAGAGCGTTACAGTAATCGACGCAAGATCCAATGATTGCTCTGGCGATAGTGAGGGAGTTTTGTTGCATTAGGAAAGGTCTGGCGGCTGTGATAAGTTTTGAGTGGTAGGCAGCTGCTGAGGATATTGCGTTCACCTGTCTGGTCATAGTGAGATTTGAATCCAGATAAACTCCAAGCGTTTTGACTGACTAAGATATAGGGATGCGAGTGTTGCCAATGAGAAAGGAGTCCTATTGTGAACCCATCGTTCTAATTATGTTTGGAGAGCCAATGATTAGGAGTTCGGTCTTTTCGCTGTTGAAACAGAGACAGTTATCAGCCATCCAGGACTGGATGGTGGCGTAGATGGTGTTGAGGGTTGTCTGATCCGCATCGTACTCTACCGTGAGAGGAATAGGACCTGCGTGTCATCAGCGTAATTGGTATATGTGATGCCCATGGTGTCTAGATAGTTGAATAGTGACATTGTGAAGAGGTTGTACAGGGTGGGTGAAATGCAGGACCGTTGTGGAACTCCACATTTGATTAGGTGGGGTTATGCGCAGGCCTGGTCTGAGAAGACCTTCTTTGCTCTACCGCTAAGGAAGGAGGAGATCCATGCCACGCATTGGGTGAGAAGTTGCCAGCAGTTGTGAGATGGTGGCAAAGGGTGTTGTGGTCAACCAGGTCGAAGCCCACGGATAGGTCAAGAAGTAGTAAGAGGGCAGGTTTGCCTGCGTCCCTGAGGTCATCTATTTGGTTCTTGAGGTCCAGGAGGGCAGTTTCTGTACCGTGGTTGGGGCGAAAGCCTGACTGTCGGAGACCAAGTAGATGATAGCTGTCCAGGTATTTCTGGACTTGAAGGTATGCTGCTTTATCCAGGATTTTCAGTAGGAAGTGTACCGTAGTGATGGGTCTGTAGTTCCCTGGTGTTTTTGGATCCAGTGTGGGTTTCTTCAGCAACGGGCGCACCCAGGCTTCTTTGAGGCAGGAGGGTACTAGCTTGGATTTGAAGGATGCATTGATGAAGGTGGTGAAGAAGGGAACCAGTGCCGGTGCGCTGTCTTTGATGACTTGACCAGGGCAGGCCTCGCCTTTACAGTTGGAGGGCTTGATCGATCGAGTTGAGTATAGCTAGGACATCCTGTTCTTTCATTTCTTGGAATGAGAATGGTGGTATTTCTGCTGGTTCCTTTTGTTGTAGGTCCGATAGTTGTTGTTTTAGTGCTTTTTGGTGGCTAATGATTATTTTCTTATAGGGTGTTTAGTTTGTCGAGCATGGCATCTTGGATTTTATTGCACCAGTCTTTGTCTGTGGTGATGGTACTGGGTGTGGGGGCGGGTGTTTCCATTTCTCTGAAGATGGCGAAGATTTCCCTGGAGGCAGACTTTGCGTTGGTTATCCTGGAGTTGCAGGAGTTGGCTTTAGCTGAGATGATGGCAGTTTTGTATTGTTTGGATATATTTTTGACAGCCAGTTTGGTGGTATCGCTTGGGTTGCTTTGCCAGACTGAGAGGGCTGACCTTTTTTATGTGCGCAGCTGGAGGAGATCCGGGGTGATAGAGATAGTGGGGTGATGGTGTCCACGGCTTGAGAGATAATGGAGTTGTAGGTAGTAGCGAGGGCGTCTGGGTTGTCGGTGAAAGGATGCATGAGTTCAGGAACCTGGAGGTGCAGTAGTAGTCTTTCCATAGTGAGTTGCTTGGCACTTCGGGTGAGGGTGGGCGGTAGTGTGGTCGACGTGGTGGTAGAGGTTCTGGCGTAGTTGAGGTTGAAGTGGATGGCAGCGTGGTCTGACCATGGAATAGGGGTGATGGCTGAGATATTGAGATCACAATTGTGATGGGAGATCCAGTCTAGTGTACAACCCTGGTTATGGGTGGGTTCTGACACTGCTTGTTTAAAGCCCAGTATGGATAGGGCATTGTCAAGGGATGTGGCCTTTCCATCTGCAGGGTCGTTTAGGCCGAGATTCAAGTGACCGAGGAGGATGGACATGGTAGATTTCTTGAGGTTGTCCCCCAGGGTGTGGAGGAGATCTTCTTGGAATTCTGAAACAGGCCCCGGTGGGTGGTAGGTCACGTGGGTTGTGATAGTGCAGTTGGGTGAGGGGTTGATTTTAGATGAGCATGTAGTCGTAGTTGAGGGGTGAATCTCTTTGGATTTTTCTGATGTTGATGGCCTGCTTAGCGATCAGGGCTACCCCCTCCTCCTTTCTGAGCTTGCCGGTCTTGTCTAAAAATGGTGTAACCATCTGGTAGGGCAAGGGCGAGGGCTGGGCTAGAGGCTTCGTGAAGCCATATCTCGCTGATGAATAGTAGGTCAAGGTCGGAGTTACAGAGAAGGTTGTGGATCTCAAGGGTGTGGGCTGGGAGTGATCGAGCATTAATGAGGGCACACTTGAGCGAGGATGTAATGCTAGGGGTGGCAATCACAGTGTCGGTGGCAGCAGCCATATCTGTAGGATTGGTAATCACAGGATCATGGTTAATCACAGTAGTTATAGTGTCAGGGGTAGTCATAGTGTCAGTGGCAATCATAGTATCAGTAGCAATTGTGGGGATGACAAACTCTGGATCAGTTGTAGCGAGGGCTGTGTAGCGAGTTACCATGTCAAAAACTTGTCATTCAATTCTACAATGATGTTTTCTTTGGTGCTAACTAACAAAAATAAACAAATTAATGACTATGACCTGACTGGACCATATAATTGACCAAATCGCTCAACAGCGACCATTGGACCACCACACCCTACCAGCACCCAACTGATCCAGAGTTTGTCATCCCCACAATTCTTACAAATAAATGGGAACCCCGGAGTTGGTTCCTCGACAAACCAGGATCCAGGCTGCTGGTCAGATTCGGAAACAAGAAAAGAGGAGGTGCGCAGGAGAAAGGGAGTCCCGCCACGATTAACTCCACCCTTGCTAAAAATAGTATCAGTAGCAGTTACAGTATCAGCGGCAATAACAGTAGTTTCAATAACAGGGGTAATCATAGTATCAGCGGAAATCACAGTATCAGTGGCAATCACAGTAGTTTCAATATCAGCGGCAATCATAGTGTCAGTGGCAATCACAGTAGTTTCAACATAAGACGTAATCATAGTATCAAAGGCAATCACAGTATCAGTGGCAATCACAGTAGTTTCAATATCAGCGGCAATCATAGTGTCAGTGGCAATCACAGTAGTTTCAACATAAGACGTAATCATAGTATCAAAGGCAATCACAGTATCAGTGGCAATCACAGTAGTTTCAATATCAGCAGCAATCACAGTATCAGTGGCAATCACAGTAGTTTCAATATCAGCGGCAATCATAGACTCAGCGGCAATAACAGTAGTTTCAATAACAAGGGTAATCATAGTAGCGGCAATCACAGTGTTTCAATATCAGCGGCAATCATAGTGTCAGTGGCAATCACAGTAGTTTCAACATAAGACGTAATCATAGTATCAAAGGCAATCACAGTATCAGTGGCAATCACAGTAGTTTCAATATCAGCGGCAATCATAGTGTCATTGGCAATCACAGTAGTTTCAACATAAGACGTAATCATAGTATCAAAGGCAATCACAGTATCAGTGGCAATCACAGTGTTTCAATATCAGCGGCAATCACAGTATCAGTGGCAATCACAGTAGTTTCAATATCAGCGGCAATCATAGTGTCAGTGGCAATCACAGTAGTTTCAATATCAGGGTTAAGCATAGTATCAACGGCAATCATAGTGTCAGTGGCAATCATAGTGTCAGTAGCAGTTACAGTATCAGCGGCAATCACAGTATCAGGGGCAATTATGGTATCAGTTGCAAGCATAGTATGAGGGGCAATCACAGCAGTTTCAATATCAGGGGTAATCATAGTATCAGCGGCAATCACAGTATCAGGGGTAATCGCAGTAGTTACAGTATCAGGGGTGATCATAGTATCGGTGGCAGCAGCCATATAGTCAGTGGTGGCAGTGACAATTATCACAGTGGAAACAGATTACATTTTATTGCTATCCATAGGTGTAGTGGAGCATGCATGCTGTGCAGCATATACCTATTTATGTGCCCACCAGAAAGATTGCTTGGTGGTCCATACGTCGGAGTTAGAGTGCTGTGGGAATCGTGGGGGAAGTCTTGGATCTGGTGTGGGTGAGCCTGCCATGGCATTAGAGAGCGTTGGGCGGACGGGGGTCTGCACGCAGGGGTGCCTCCTCTGGGGTGCTGGATAGCGTGTATTCAGAGCCCTCCACATGTAGGAGATAGTGAGGTGGTGGCCGGGCAGGTGAGAAGTTGCCATACGTATGGTGGTGGCCTGGACGTGATGTGCGCTTGAGGCGGAGACGAGCCTTGAGCATAGGCGCTCATTCCTCCAGTACTGCAGTGGGGGTGCAGAGGGGGTGGGAGGGGCTAATGTGTGTGCGCGCAGCTGGGATAACCTTGCCATTAGGGTACTGTGAGGGACAGTAGTGGATATGGCATCAGCGGGGCGGAGTGACCCTTGCCTTTGTTGGATAAGGGGTCTGCGGCATACGGCAGCTCCTCGCAGCGGAGCTGCAGAGAGGGGTTTAGACCTTTTCTCCTGGCCTTCCCTTCCCGGCACGCCTCCCCTCCATTTAAAGCATAAGGGGAGGGCCGTGGAAGGTGTTGCAGCAAATCTGGGCGCCGGGGCTGTATGTCGTTTATTGTTTCCATGGCGACCATCAAGGCGGCCATTTCCGAGGTCGTAGGAGCCTCGTGTTGGGGAATGGCACTGGTGGGGATCTTCGATCCAGGGATATCAGCTGGAGGCTGGGGCAGCGCTCCTCTCCCTTCTCGCAGCGGAGCTGCAGAGAAGGGTTAAGGTCTTTTCTCCTGGCCTTCCCTCCGCGGCTTAATCTTATATAATACAGTTCACAGTAACCTTAAATGAAAATCCGCCTTGGCGGTTTTGCCGTGCACAGTATTTATATAGCAAGAGTTGTTTTAACTAAAAGTAGAATCGGAAAATATCATTCATCATGCATGGAATTTGCATATTTATGTCCTAATTTGATTTCAATGGAAACAGACATGGATAGGAGAAAAGATATCCCTGTCTTTGTCCCCGAAACGAGCTATTTTTGTCAGGACGGGGTGGGCCAGAGAGCTGGCAGGGTTCCCCCACTTTATGAGGCCAATGGACATGCATCGCCAGCAGTATCCAATTTCGAAATTGATTTCTGCCCGCATTTCATTAAGCAGGTGGGATCTTTAGAAATGCATTGTAATGCTGGCCATCATGCACGCCCTCTGGTGGCTGGCATTACCCAGAGTCCAATAAAATGGACTCGGGCAGCAACATCAAAGTAGGACACAATTGCAAAAGGCCATTCATTCCTTTGGTGACAGATTGAGTAGTACGGGGGCGGGTGGAGGGTGTTGGGAGGTTTGCTAAAACGGTTTTGCAAATTAAAGAATATTTTTGTCAGAAACACTGGTCAAAATTACTAGCTGCACAGTGAAGTAACTCATCAAAATGACCCACTTTGGCCAACAAAAACAGGCCCACGCTAGCATGTTGGGCCTCTACTTCAGGCCGGATCTATGTGATCGCTACGACTCCCAGAATTCCAATGGCCGAAAATGCAGACTTTTTTTTTTAAAACCTCCTTTACAACACATACATATGAGGGAGAGAGACACCCCACCCATACTACTATAATATCCCATACCCCCTCACATATATATGTGGTGTAAGGGGGGCGGGGGAAGAAAGAAAAAGTCAGAATTTCGGGAGTCGGAATTCTGAGGGTGGCATTTTAGCCCATTACCCTTCGGGTCTTGCCAGGTTGCCTGATACACCAGTGGAAGGGCGATTACTGCCCACTGCCAGTGTGGAGTGGTAAAAAATACAGGAATCTGGCAACTGTCAACATTTCCATGCCTAAATACCACCCTGGACAGGAAATGACCAAAATATGCGGGGCAGTCTGAGGGCGTGTTCTGCTCCGGAGGAGTTAAAGACTCCAGTAAGGAGTCAGACAGTCTCCATTGATACTTGTACTCCTCTACACAGTAAAGCCAGCATTTCCACACATAGTAGTGCAATTATGGGACCTTACATGCATGGTTCACATTAGCATGTGCTTTCACACATGGCCTGCTAACAGAATCCCAGCATACAGTGCAGGATGAAATGGCGGAAACCTAGTGGCGAATTGACTGGCCTTGGAACCAAGGACACAGATTCCCATGCTGGCTGTTCATTAATTGTTTTTTTTAAATTAACCTCTGTTACACACTCTTGCTACAAACAACATCTGCTGCAAAATTGCGTGATTTTCGGCAATTCACTAGATATAAATGCACCTCATATTGTCAATATATGTAATTTAATTATGTATAATTGGTCCATTGTTCAAACAAGTACTTCCCCCAAGCACATGTGTCCACCTGCCACCTCCATCAGATCCTGGTTAGTGTAATCAGGCAGTTTACACACACCAAATGGTCCTAAGTATGCTCAGGAGTCTGCGCACCCCATATAGAACACACCAAAGTGCGGGGTGTAGCATCGACGCAGCCACCATCCAGGTGGTGGATGATATCCCTATTTCATGAATAAGGGCGACTCATGCCTCCTCATCCTCCTTGACCTCTTGGATGCATTTGACGCTGTTGACCACTGCATCCTCCTCTCCCACCTCGCCGAAAGTATAGGATTATCTAGAACTATCCGGAATTTGTTTACCTCCGATCTCTTGGGCAGACACCAGGGCGCACAGCTGAACACGTTGCGTTCCAACTATCTCCCAGTCTCCGGCAGAGTCCACCAAGACTCAATCCTCTCATCAATCCTTTTTAACCTTTACTTCGAGCCTCTGGGCAAACTCTTCAAAGATCCCGACATAGCCATCCAACAATACTCTAACGATACTCCGTTGTACATGAGAGTAAAAAGCCCACAGAACATCAGTCTTCTCCACGATTACCTAGCCATCATCCAGTCCTGGCTGTCGACTGCCTACCTCACACTTAACCCAGCCAAGACTGAATTCCTCCTCATCGGTCCTCCTGCTAAACAACAACTTACCCAACACTAAGCTACACATATCTGCTTGCATGCGCTCCCCGCGCAGCAAATCTACAACCGGTTCAAATAACAACTAATCTGCAAAGAGAGGACCCGCAAATAATCCTTCTCTTATCGAACACCCACCCTCTGGAACTGGATCCCGGTATCGGCTTGGAATGCCCCCACAATTCTCCAATTTCGTAAATCTTTCAAAACGTGGCTTTTCGAATACTTAACCAAGGATTAATCCCAATGGACGCACTCACCAACGTACAGACAGCAACTCACAGTACTGCACTACTGTTCGAAAATGCCAGCCCAAACCCTGGTTACCCACACCCTCTGCTTCTGTCGAGCTAGTTCTGCGCTTTAAACAAGAACGAAAAAGTTACAGCCCCTTGTACTAGAGATGCTCCTGCAAGGCGCTCACCTGCTCCCTGGTGCTAGGTCAGTGCTCTATCAAATACCTGACAAGGCAGGTTTTGCAAAGCTCAAGGGATGCAGAGTTTGGAAAATCCCAGTCGTATTATTACACAAGGATAACCTTCGACCTGTTTCAGCGCTCCAGATACTGGCTATCATCCAGGTGTGCTGCTGTACACCATGTATGTTCACTTGTATTCTGCCAGCTTCTGGAGATAACACTGTGCAAACGCCACCGCACTGCACAGAATGCCCCCCTTGCCGTGTTGTATTCAAGAATAATCATTGCATAGTTTGTGGTTGCGCCATTTTTTCTTTTGTTCATTGTAATCATTCAAGCTGTGGATACACTTGTGTGTATGAGCTCATTATACAAAGAGAGACCCCTGATAAGGTCGAAAGAAAAACAGAGTATTTGTGTTATTTTAACTGATGCGGAAGGATACTGTGGAAGGACGGCGTAATTAGTCCCTTTTCCAGACCAATGAACCGCATTCAGGACACTGAGCAGTTGTTCTCAGGAATGGTTGCAATGCAACTGGCCGGGCCCACTATTGTACCAGGGAAATGAGAAGCAAACTGTACTGTGTACAAAACTGCACCAGGTGCAATGAACACATTGCATCATGACAGCATTATCAGTCTATACGCACGTAAGTGGGTTTTTGCACCGGATGTAAATTAGGAATAGAGGGATTCTGAAATGCAATGGCAGCTGGTGAATGCTTCATTTGGTGGGGCGTAAATGTTTTGCACAAATATGCGAGAGAGACCGAGCATAGAGAGGGAGCCTACACTTAAAGCGGTTTTGGGGTAGGAGGGGTGTTCTCCCCCAAAGAAAAGTTTATAATAATGCGTTAAAATAGTGCATTTTACAGCACGCTTTCCATGGGAAATTGGGTAAAAACCCGAAGTTGGCAATCGGTTTTGCTTGATAACTCATGAAACAAATCCAATAGATGCAAGTCACCAACAATGCACGAGAGCATTTTCCAATGCATTTTCATGATGGCTTTGCCCATGCACATGCCCAGGCTGACTGCACTAATATGTGTCAGTATTCACATATAAGAACAGACAATTCCATGTGATGTTACCGAAATGTGTTTTACCGAAAAGTGTTTTACCGAGCTGATTTTACTGAAAAACATTTTCTGTATTTTTGTTTTTTTTGGGGGGGTGTCTCCCCCAGCCCCTTGTTTTTTCTAGTTGCAACTCCACCCAAGTACCCCTGGAACCCTTTACCCTGCATCTATTTTTAAAAAATACAGGCAAAATACTTGGTAATATTTTTTCGGTAAAGGTTTTCAGTAAAAACATTTTGGTAACAACACTGGATACCGAACATACTCCTGTTTCTCTTGCACATAATGCCAATAATGATACCATACATTCCGGCTCTGCTGGTGTATGCCATGCCAATCTCCCCATGAAGAAAATACTCCTGTAGGCCCGTAAAAATGCCATTCCAAGCCACAGTAATAAAGTACATCCAGACTGGTTGCACCACTGTAGGCCAGTCTAGCCACATAGCGACACATGTTTGCTTTACCCTTGATGCACAGTAAAAATGCCATGCCATACCACAGTAATAAAGTACATCCAGACTGGTTGCACCACTGTAGGCCAGTCTAGCCACATAGCGACACATGTTTGCTTTACCCTTGGTGCACAGTACAAAATGCCATGACAAAACCAGTCTGGGCATATTTTCTTTCTATGGCGCTAGTCATATTAAGATTAAATAACTGCACAATTGTAGGCCAGTACGGCGGGCCACGTAAGAACACTTATGATGTGTGTTTTACCTTTGCTGCCCAAAGCCAGTCTGGACATATTTTCTTACCATGGCATTTATTGCCCATTATTCCAGTAATATTTTCAATATTAAAATATTGCTGGAATAATATGCAAAGATAAAGTGAGTGTTCAATAATGTTGTTCCCCAGCCCCTCACTCTGTAGTGACCGATGCATGAAGATTCATCATTACACACACAACCCCCACCCACCCACATATATACAGACAAAATATTCTCAAACACACATGCTCAGACATAAATACATTCACAAACCATCACAAGACTTGCACACAAACATTCTCCAACACGCTGTCCCCCCTCTCTCTCTCTCTCTGACACACACACACACACACACACACACACACACACACACACACACACACACACACACACATTCACTTACCTTCAGGCAGCAGTGGTGAAGGCACAGGCTCAGCAACATGTCAGGCGTCGGCAGCCTTCACCCATTTGCCTTCCGGCTCTTTCTCCGGCCGGGGTGGGGTCTGCCGTGTGACCTCCATCCCTGGCACGGGACCGATATGATGAGCAAGGGGTGAAGAGACATTAGTTTCTCTGAAGGGGCGTTGGGATGCACGTTCAGGAGCCATGCCCCACCAAACGATTTAGATTGAGGAAAATATAACAGCGTCGGAGGAAATGCATGTGCCCGACTGCAAGGAGGTGGGGCACGCAACATGGAATAACAAATGTAGTGTTTCCAATAGTCGTGGAAACCTAGGTAGGCCCCAGCATAGGGCATGAGTGATATTAAAGTACAGAAGATGAAATGTAATGTATAACAATGCAAACGTAGGCCCTGGTCCCCAACGCCAGAAATACTGAGGTACCGCCATATGTAAAGCGAGGCAAAAGTAGCAGCGTAACATGGCAATGAGGCCCAAATCACTTTACAATCTCGGGCCCAGCAGGGAAAACGCAAGGAGAGGTCAACAGACGAGACACAAAAAATAACAATTGTCTCGTGTTGCAGGCCTGCGAAACCCGAAAGCAATGTGAATGGCAGTGCACGGACAGGGCTGCACCCGTCCCCGAAGGGCCAGCCCATGGGAACCGGGGCAGAGGTTTCAAGCTGCCAAGGGTTCGGTCCACCACCCTCATTGGTAGTAGCCAATGAGAGTGGTGGGATAACACTGTATACTGTTTGCATCACAAGTGATGATTATTTGCTATCTAACGGCTTCTATTCGTTGAACTAACGCAGAGAGCGCGCTCAGTGGCAGTTGGGTTCTACGGCACACTCCGTCACCTTTTTCCTTTTTGCATACACAATAAATCTCGTTTTCCTTGCAAAGAGGTGCACCAATCTTTTTCCCCTAGAGGATTGTTTTTCATTGGTTGGTTATCTGGAAGTTTACCTTAGAGGGGCTAGATTTTCAGTGCCCAGGCAGGGAAATAAATGCTGTGACATCAGGTGTGCTCGCCCTAATGTCTTTCGTAGTGCTGCACAGGAGCCGGTGACGGTACACGTGCCCTGGCCCATATGCATATTACAAAACGCAAATTGTTTTTTTAGGTTACATTAATGGAATGGGACTCAGAGGGTCCTATACATTAAGGGAGCAGAAGTGCATTGAAGCCTCAATGGGCGGAGCCCATACTGAAATGCTGTGACATCCCCCAACTCCTATTGGTACTGCGACTGTGTGCACCCCATCTCCTGGTGGGGGTCTGGGTGGGTGAAGATCGACAGCACAACCCTCTAACCCCAAACAAGAGTGGAAAATGGAAGTTTTGGCGCCACTTTTGGGCTATCTAAGGAATGTGATTTTGTGGCTGCAAGATGGATGCCAGCATGGTGCGCAGGAATGGGAGGAAAGTCTCTGGACTGCAATTTAGGTTAAAATAGCACTATCAAGAAAGTAATTGTATGTAGTCAGGTTTGAATCAGAAGACCTATTAGCGCAGGGCTCCTCATCAAGATCAACATCAAAACTAAGGCCATATAAAAAAGGAGATTGTATCAGGGTAACAGCTGTAGCTGTAGCCAACTGGCAGGCCATCATGGAGACATTCTTGTCTTCTACAGGGCATCAAGACAGTGATACGGTTGCAATGGATGATGCCTGGGGACCAGCGAGGCGGCTGCTTCAGACTTCCCCTTTCATTATTGTGGACAGGTCTATATTTTGGGATGCTAGGTAGCAGGATATGTCCAATTTTCTAGCACTGGAACCTCCTCCATAATGGCCGGTATGGCAGTGCCCCACCATCCCTTATGGAGGAACTAAGAGGAACTAAGCTAGAGAGGCAAAGTAGCGATGGAAGCTGCTCTGCATTAGAGCTGCTTATTTGCAGAGTGACCATTCTGAGTGCTCTGCAGTGCTGCAGCCAGTCTGTGCCCATTGGCACAGTGGTCAGCATGCCCATTGTGCCGTATTTATGTTTGGTCAAAAAGTTATTTACAATGTCTAGATGGGTCCATAGCCCCACCCTAAACAGATATATTTATGCACAAGTTCTAAGAGAGTCGCATATTAAAAAACATTACCTGGAACACAAGTAGCAAGGTATGATGACACTACACTGGTGAAGTCTTTGGTATCTGGCAGGGCAATATACAATCACTTAACTCTAAAGACACTTCAACACAAAAGGTTGCATTTAAATCTGCACCTCTGTTCCAAAACCACATAATTATGATGAATTGTCCTGGTGGAAGTTTAATCTTTAAACATAAGCCATACCTGAGTTGGGGTATGATCTGTATCCTACATATATCATCCCTGTGAGCCCAGGTCTGCCATGGGCCCGCTAAGTGTATTCTTTCTAAACCAGCTGTCTCTGTTGCACCAAGCAGGACAATAGCCAGTAGAGTCTGCCTCTCTTTTAATCCTTTTTGAGTTCGGGTATCACCTCTCTCCAGCAGGCCATCCCCAGCAGGAGCTGTCCTACAAAACAGGATTCAAGGGCACAAAGGGACTTTGATACTATCGGTTTGCGAATTTGGCGGGGTTAGTGAGGTTAGAGTGTGCGCAGCCCATTCAGGGAAGGATGCCACCACCTTGTTTTTCTATGTACGTCTCCCTTGCTGTCTCCTACACTCCCTTTAATACATACAAAGTACTTTGGGTATGATGTAACCAGGAAAAGACTACTTGTCACAAGGACAGAGATTGGACCCCTTCAAGGCTAGCTTTCTTCCAATGCCCTGGTGGAGTGTCTCTGTAGCTGGGGGTTGCGGGGGTCATTCCATGAACCTTATTGGGAGACAGGTGTAGGTTGGCACACAATATACTTATTATATAACTTATTATATAACTTTACTGAATACTTGACCTGCCTCTTACCTGTCTTCAACACCCCCCCCTTACCGGGGTCCAAGATCACCCTGGTGAGCCCGGTTGTGACACGGAGAAAAGATACAAAGGCAAAGATTAGGGCAGGATTTATCCCCAAACACCGCTAAGGAAAAAAGACACTAGGTTAGAGTAACTGGCACACAAAAGGAAAAGAGGACAAAGGAATGCTGTTCTTTTAGTTATTGTATGCTTGAATAGGCTTTTCTCTTCCGATACACCAGCAGGGCTTCTTGAGAGGTTTTTTTTAAAAACAAAAGGGAAATCTTGAGACACTTTATATGATTAACTTAACCCCAAGCAGCTGTGCATCTAAATCTTCAAATATTATTGAAAAAAAAGCCCTTTTAAATCTTGAAAAACATAAAACGTCCTTACAAATATATATTTAGTCCATACAGTGCAATGTGCAAAATGTATATATAGACAACACCTTACTTCGGAGACAGCCTGGCCATGGCTGTCTCAAGGCCCTTGCCGCTGCTCTTTCTTGATGGTCTTCTGTCTTGAGCTCCCTTGTGATGGTTCTCTGGCAGGCAGACAAAAGCAACCAACAGCAGCAACAATGTTTGGAGCCCCAAATTATTTACTTGAGCTGGGCTGTGTATGCAAGGTGCAGCCCAGCGATCGGATGTAATGTGGGGAGCCTCACACAAATCTCACCCACCCGGGCCACGCCTGCCATGTGTGGCTCAGGGAGTACTGGTGGGCGTCCGACATGGGAGATGGCAGCCCGTTTAATTTGTTAGTCAGTCCGGCAGGGCTGTAGTGTTGGGCACTCCCCACTGTGGCAAGTGCTGGTACTTAGAGTGCATGGGGGCGTGACAGTGACTGGGCGTGATGCTGGAAATGCATCGGAGGGACAGGGCCTCCGTATCGTTGTCCTTTACTGCTTTTTAACGTGTGTTCGGTCGTGTTTTCCACGCAGGAGTTCACGTGGGACTCCTAGCAGTGCAGCTCTCTCTTTTGGTTTGGTGTGCAGACCCATGGCACCCATGGGTGGGGGTACAACCCTGTGCCCCTCGTGCATGTTTTTGGGCACCTGTGTGTGGCCCACAGAACAGGATGTGGGCTGGTGGCAGCTCCATGCTGAATTTGACAGGTGCTCTGAGTATCCTCCATTTTGGGATACCCTCGCCCTGTCATTGGAATCAGTAGATTCCTGATGGAAACAAGATGGTGAACGTGGCCTCTTGCCTTCCACTGCTTGTTACCTTGGTTTTCCCGAAGTCCCGGGAAGCACTGATTCTGTCCCTTCCCCCTGACTGGCTGTTGGGTGGAAGTTCCATATATGGTAGTGTGTGGAAGTGCCGACCAGACTGGCTGGAGCCTTCCCAACGACAGTATGTTATGGGTACGCCTGTGGGTGGGACCTGGGTGAATGGAGTGTGTGACGAATACGCATGCTGTGTTGTGGATGTCTGGTATCTGGTGTTTTGACGCAATGACTGAGACAGCCCTGCCCGAAACTGGTATGAATGCAGAGTGTAGTGTTGAAAGGTGTAATACCTGTCCAAATCCACATTCTGTGTTGTTAGTGTCTGGATGTAGAAGAATGGCCTGAATGCACCGTGCGCCTGATTGGCTGGCTGGCTGACTGCCTGAATGCCCTTCTGAGTGATTGGTTGCCTGAGTGTGATCCAGCAGAATGAATGGAAGATCAACGGTATATCTGGGGGCCTCTCACTGCTAGAAACCGTTCAGAAGCTGGAGTTGAAACTGACATTGAAACTGAAGCTTAACCTTGAAGCCCTGTTGGAAGAGAAGTATTTCTGTTGCTCTACTTCGACGATCTGAAAGCTGCTGTGTTTTCAAGAACTGATCCAGAGAGGAGCTGGTTAGGCACCCTCTTCCCGAGCTACGAGGGACCATTGTGCATTGCTAACCTTTGCCGAAGCGCCCTGGAAGTCAGCCTACGAAAGACTGTCAGCCGGAGACGGGGACCGCTGACGAGAAACGAAGAGAAGCACCGGACAGTCGTCCACTGTCGTCGACCAGGGTTCGCAGGTTTGCTATAACCGCTGGAGGCCTGTCGAAGTTAGTTGCTCAGAAGCAGGGGACTGCTTGATGCTGTGCCATTGATGACTGGAGCTGCAATGCTCCTTTGCCTAAGACATTTCATTCCTGGATGCGATCGTCCGCACCGCCGACCGCCTTATCCCGCCGTAGAAGGCCAGGCCGTCGACGTTCCGAGGAGCATCCACCGGTGTGTTTCCCGCCACCCAAAGACCGCATAGACGCCGGACGATGCCCTTGCTGAGCCAGAGTTCTTCACAAACTCTTTGCGGTCCTGAACTATCGACATCGAGGTGCCCCGCGGCCTCATCCTTGCAGGACGCCTTCGACTCGTCGTCGACGAGCACCGCCAGGACCGAAGCTGCTAAATCGACGCCATCAAACTTTTCATCGAGGATCATCCACACCAAGTTCACTTTCTTCAAGGCCCGTCGACGATCCGTGGCTCCTGCTTTAAAGGGAGTCACTCAAGAAGGATCCATCGATGCCTCCTCGAGGAACTCTGCTATTCCAAGTAAATTGGGGTGGTAGAAACACTTTTGAAGGAAATAAGACTTATTGAACAATATGTGGACTGGGCTTGTAGTATATCTTTATTTTACAGGTTGCCCAGGTGGGGGGGATCTCCACACAGAACTGTGCCTAGCGATAGGGGCCCAGTATTCTGCCAATTGTTCTAACCAACTGCTTTTCCTCCTATGTCTATTGTTGGTTACCTTTATTAATTGATTGTGTGACATTTGACCAGAGTACTGTTGATGCACTTTAATGAAATCTGACAATAATTGTGGTACCACTTAGAATTGTATATATTTGCCATTGTAGATTAACTAAGCACACATTGAGTTAATGTGATTGTGTATAAAACCTTGAACCTTAATTATATAAAGACTGGGTTTTCACTAATACAGTGTGTGGACATTCCTTTGTGGGTGCTTGGGGACTACACTGTACTTAAGAACCAGCCTGCATCACCTCCTGAGAAGCTAGGCCTTGATTGCTCAACTACATTACCAATAATAGAGAATCTCCTCTGCCATATAGAGAGCAGGAGTACAGACACCCCCCTCCAGTCTTTACACTGGGGGCCCCCTCTGTGGGGCAACAGTGATCACGGACGCTACCCTGCTTGTCAGGGGAGTGCCTCAATGCAGGCCTGGCAGTGGCACAGACAGGCACAGAGCAGAGTGCCTCTCAACCCTCAGCGGGTTAAGTCCGTTATCCATGGCGCTCTGCTTGTGCTAGCAACTATCTTTTTTTGTTATTAGAGTAAAGGATCCATTGCGTGATCACGCGCTACGGTCCTTTACTCTAAACAGTGTTCCCCCTTTAATTTCAAGGATCCCCGACGCAGCTTGACACACTGGGGATCCTTTTCTTTTCCTGATTCTTTTTTATATATACCTGCAATGGGGTTATATCTCACACTTTCGGACCGGGCCTTCAGGAAGAATTCATTTGGATCTGGTTTGAGAGATTTGATCTTTTCAAAGTCCATAGCCATTGAGGTAGAGTTCTCCAAGGCAAAGGCAACCTCTCGTTCCTACCCACTCCAAGGGAAATTGTGGGGACTCTTACAGGTTCCATGCAATAATGTCCCTGCAAAAATGTCCCCTGACAAAAAAGCCGCCTTTTTTGTGGAGACATTATTACATTAACCATGCAGGGGCCACCCCCGCACCACCTGTCTTAAAAGAAAATGGGAGCAGGAGACATCCCGACAACCCATCCCCATGCATAATGTCACCATATATAATGTCGCCAATGACTTTTCCTGGTGACATTATGTATGGGGGCATTATATATGGGAACATTTTTACCTGATACCCTCTTACGAAAGACCAGGAACTGCCACTCTGCTGAATCCTCTTTAGGCTGGGAACCTGCAAGAACACACCTTGTCCTAGATCCCCCTGCAGTGGGTCTCACAGCATCCTGAAGGCCAGAACAGCCGGGACACCTGTTTTCACTGAATTGAACCAATCAAACTGCCTTCAAGTCATGTTTACTACATTCAAACCAGATGGATCCGGCAGTGCTGCCTTTGGCACTCACTCAATGTTCGAACCATTGTGCTTGCATCATCGAAGTGGCTTGCCACCTCATTGCCACAGCAGATACCAGTCACTGGTCCAGCTTTAGCACCAGCTTCCAGTACAGATGACTTTGAACTGCTGGATTGAACCAAGCATTGAACTGCCAGGACTTTGCATCTCAAATCACTGGACCATCGCGTCACACATAGTCGTTAACAAGCGATACTCAATTTGAACCATGCTTTATGGTTGAACTGCCCCTGGTGATGCACCAGATGCAGCACACACTAAAATCCAACTCGACCCAGCACCTTCGAACTCGGTTTAACCCAGCAGCACCATTCAAACTTGGAATCAGGAACTTTAAAGTCACCCTTCTTTGTTGTGAGTGGCTAGGAGCTATTGGAAGCCCTAGACACACACAACATCCACCAATATCCCGATGACACACAGCTATAACTCAAGATCGACTCCATCAAGGACATCCACAGGCTCAAAATCCATCCCTCGCTGATCCAGTCTTGGATGTCCAGTGCATACTTGAAGCTCAAACCCGCCAAGACCGAATTCCTGCTCCTCACCAACAACACTAAACACCCAGACATACAGACATACAGACCTGGCTATCAACCATGAAATCTGAGGGCTTCACACCCGAGCTCAATACTGTGCCAAGTCCCTCGGGTTCCACCTCACAAACACCTCTCCTTCAAGACACACACAGCTAAGACAACTCAGACAGCTTAGTATCAGCTCTCCCTCCTACGGGAAGTCAAGCCCTTCCTCCCAAAGGAGAGCTTTAGATCCACTGTTCAAGCACTGGTCCTTATCCCACCTGGATGGGGGCAATGCCCTCCTCAAAGGCCTCCCTCAGCTTCCCTTGTGGCCCTGAGAGGAGTCCTACACGCGGCCGCATGCCTCATCAAGGGTCTACGCAGATACAACCACATCACCTCAGCTCTCATTGACCTTCACTGACTCTCACTGCATGTCCAAATCACCTTCAAGTCTTGCTGCGTCATCTATAAGGCAGGCGCCCTCAAGTCACCCAGCTTAATCGCAGAGAAACTCAGCCTCTCCAGCAGACAGCGCACCACCAGAAACTAGGACATGTGGAGACTTGAAATCCGCCGCTACAAAAAGGAAAGGACCAGAAAACAAGACTTCACGGCCTATGCCCAAGACTATAGAACCTCCTCTCCATTAGCATCAGACTCGCCCCCATGGTCCTACAATTCAGAAAAAAACTCAAGAACCACCTCTTCAAGGAGTCTCTCCACTGCAACATCTAGACCACCACGTCAGCCCTGCGTCACCTGACTCGCTAGACGCCGACCGCCCCCCTCATCCCCAGCACCCTGTACAGCTGTACCCCTCCTCTGTGCCCCTCTGTAGCCTACCCCCCGCTGTATATCTGTTCTGTTGTTTCCTCTTGAAAGCACTCCGTAATGCATCTGTACTGTTATATACCTCAGTAAAGCGCTCTGTGGCTTCTCGACGCTAGGTCTGCGCTTCATGAATACCATAATAATAATAACCCTTTCACCCTGTCCACCTTTTGTGGCCCTGGAGACTGGTTAAGTTCCTTTTGCAAATTTTCCATTAAGAACATGTCCTTTTTGAAATCCATGTTGCATTTCTTAAATGTTTTTCTTCCCTGACAAGTATTCAGAGTGCTTGCATCACTGCATTCTGCATTTCTCGGTCTTCCTTTACAGGGATGATTTTATATATATAGCGTTTTTGATAGTTAAGTGTACTATTGATTTGTGTAATTCACTTATGTATTTTTATAGAACCTTGTTTGGACGTTTTTTCATTTTGGAACTTTTGCACTATTGCTGTTTGGGTTGCTACTGACTCACGTTTACACCCCTTCTGAGAGTGTAGCCGTGCCTCAGCTTACAATACCACCAAAGGAGGCCTGTCTGTGCTGTGCCTGTTTTACCTTTATGATTAGGGTCACTGTAGGTTTGTAGTAGTGTGGTGCTGAGTAGGAGGTTTAGCCATTCTCTGGTGCAGAGCAGAAGTCATTTTGTCACACATGTACTACACACTTGTGTGTAATCAATCATATGTACATATAAGGCAGAAAAGCTCAAATTAAAAAACATACCAAAATTAACAATGAGCCCATAAATAACTCGATGTTTCCCAATGGGCAGTCAGTTCAATTATCAGATGCTTACATACCCTCTAATAGTTCAGTGCCAAATGCTGTCTATAGAAAGGGTTTCCAGATCCCACACAAAGGGACCCAAAGACTTTGCCTAAAACCCTCCATAGATCTACAACTGATAGATATAAATAGGTGCTCTCTGCCCAACCTGCAAATCCTCTCTTCCTATTTTATTTTGTTTCTGGGAGGTTAAATCTAAATCACACACAGAACCTTCTTTTGTCATGATTTAAAGCTCTACAAATGCACTTTTGAGGAGACCGATATACAGGGAAAGCTTGTGTGTACTCCTGGCTTAGCTTTTTTCCTTCGCGGTGTAAATAGCTGAAGTGCCAATCTCTTAGGTGCACTTTTGTTGTGATTTCCTCTTAAATTGCTCCATTTAGGCGGGACCAGTCTACCTTATATTGAATTTCATCTAGGTATCCTTTGATAAACCTTTTGTAATACTTTGCCCCGACCAGCCGACAGAGGTCGATTAAGGAGATCTAATGAAGAGTTCATATCAATTTTCTTGATCTTTCCCATATGCCCACTTTCTTATACATTATCAAGGTCAGACTCAAGGATAGCCCCAATTCTCCCCATATTTGCTGCCTAGGGGACACAGTCTGAGAGCCCAAGTATTGGTTTCCATAGTTTACCCACGAGCTGTGGCACCATGCATATCAAAGAACCCGTACAATTTACGAACCACACAATATCATCAGGGCCACCTTTTGCCTTAACAATCAGAGGGATGGAGAAATCCAGCATTGTTTATCAAAAGATCTAACTCTTGCCATCAGAAAGGATTTCGGTATCTATCCTACACCTAACCCAGGTGCTATTTCTAGTGTTAGGTACGTCAATTAATAGGATTTCTGGTTATTTGAAATATTGCTGCAAATATGGGTCATGTCCAAATCCAGATAACAGGACTATAACTACTTCTAAAAGGTTTTAGTCCTAGAATTTTATTCTGAATAGCATTTCCTCTCTGCAATACAATTGAGTTTGTGTGACTCAAGAGTTAAATTTGAAAGAAACGTGATCAAATCCATTAACTTTACAACAACTTTTTTTAACGAAATGACCAACAAATCCACACCAAGAAAACCTCTTCAGAAAGCAACATGTATAATCCAAGAGGACAGGTTGTAACTACTGGAGAAAACACAACTTCAGACAGACAGAAAATTAAATTGTCTCATACCAACTTGGCAAACCCCTAGAGTAGCACGTCTTACCATGGAGTACACCCCTACCCACGGGCCCTATTTTACTACACAAGAAGAAGAGAGGATAAAAAACTTTTGTACAGCTCTGCCAGACCGAACAAGCCGATAGCTAGTGCTATCCTGGTAATAAAAGGCAAACTAACCCTAGAAAAGGTTTGGTGAGAAGACACAAATTGAGTAAAAGTCATTAAAGTGTCAAACCGCAGACTTCCACGTGGCAACTTTCAAGATACGTCACAAGAAAAACCTTCCAATGTGAAATTAAGGCACCTTCTTATAGTTCCAACGGTCGGCGTGCATGTCTCCATAGATGGCCACCATAGGAAGATAGCACAAAGACGAAAAGAGCGTTCTCAATGCAACACATTTAAATCCCCTGCCGGCACGCAGCCAGTATTGTTGATTCCGCTGATAGCATTTGAGGTTGGCAAACGTGTACAAGACTGACCTCACTGAAATACTGATTTGAGACAGAGGCCCCAGCATTTAGGCAAGGAACTAGCAATATCTGCAACCATATCCCAAACAACCAAAATTCCTATTACTGAACGACCCAAAATGGATGGGGTTAAACTAAGGAATAAGGAATTCCCTTGAGGTTCATAGAACATTAGGATGTTAAATCAGTGATACATGGATACCATAGACAGCACAAGGATAACAGGGGTTCAACCTTCATAGATACGGGTCAATGCCACTCTCTGCCCTCTGTTCTATTGTAATTGTAAAATGGCGTCAGGTAAAAGGGTAGAGTCAGACTTGCCACATTTGTGTTTTTTATATATTTGTGTTTTAGATCTGGGTATGCCATCACACTGAAGAGGCACAATAGGGAGGGACACTATTGTGGTTCGTTTGACTCGGTTGGCTTTGAAGCCAATCTGAATAACAGACAGTCTCAACATTATTATGAGGAAGGTTGTAACATACGCAGCATTTTCTAGAATAGCCCCACAATATATGGTCTTGTTGGGCCCCTTAAAAGTATTTTAAGTAAAATGCATTTATTTCTGTTTTCTTACTAGAGATGCTTCATTTAAATATTACATTGGTGTACTGTTCATCATAGCACCATTTTCTAATTACATTTACACATTTCACTCACTTGGCTTAGGCGAGAGGGCCACGGTCTCTTCTTTGATGTCAAATTCAGCTGCATTTTCTCTCTACACAGACGAAATCTGAGTTTCTGACACTAGAATTACTTTTTCGCCCACTTAGTTCCGCTTTGTCCTTTTCCCAAATGGAACCATTTGAAGTCTAAAGTATCGCCCACTTGAACTACCAGCCCAGCACAGCTGGATTATGAAAAATCATCATAAATTCCCAAATATTCTGTTATTATTCATATCTTGTCACGCGCAGCACGCCCCAAAGGCCTCAGGGTGCACATGTAATGACAGACAACACGTCGAAAATACACTTCAAGGGATTGCCATGGTACGGAAAACAAAAAATGCACCTTATTAGAAACTACCTGGTCCTTAGAGTTAAAAAAAAAAATAGGTCGTTATTGCCTTGTTCAAGTTGGTGAGACATGCAATGTTTCCAATGCTGGGAGGGAGAGAATTCCAAAGACCTGGAGCACAAGTATCAAAGCAGGTATCACTGACATTTTTCAGCTTTTAATCGGGGAAAATGTGCTTATTGGAGCAAAGGAGTCGCGTGACCGTGGCCTTATGCAGCGACCTCAACAGGTAGTCAGGCATGTTTTCCCTGTGAGACACGTCTATGTGAGAGAAAGGATTTTGTGGGATATATGGTGGTGGACTGGCAGCCGCGGCAAGAATCTCCTTGCCTTGGTAATATCATCTGTTCTGGCCAGCCCACACACAGCTATCACAGCACCATTTTGAGCTACCTGCAGAGTTTTAAAATTATCTTTAGAGGTACCAATCGGTAAGCTTTTCCAGTAGTCGAGTCTGGTGTTGATCAACGCAGTGGCCACTGATGATACAGTAGAGGCTGATAGTCATGGCTTAATTTGGCTAATCAGCTTAGTAGTGTAGGCACATGAAGCTTTTGTTTGCATGACATGTTTTTTCACGGTAAGACCCGAGTCAGGATAGACTCCTAGGGTCTTCACCCAAGGGCTGACTTGGATGATACATTCAGACTTTAAACTGACTGTACTTACCTTCAAGTTTTTTTAAGTGTTGGTTTGAACCTACAATCATCAGTTCTGTTTTATTGTCATTGAGGTCCATTGTGTTAGTGGACATCCAATCCTGAATCAGGTCATATACCGGATTAATTTTGGCTGTGTCCCTGTCATAGTCCCCAGCCAGCTCAAAGACCACTTAGGTGTCATCGGCATAGTTGGTATATTTAATACCAGCGCCATCCAGGAGGTCGAAGAGCATTGATATTGATCGTTTATTTATATCCTGCTCGTACACAAGGGTTTCAGAGCGCCGAAAATATATATTAAACAGGGTGGGCAAAAGGCAGGCACTCTGAGGGACTCTGCAAGATAATAGCTCAAGGGGTGCCTGAAATCCATCAGTAGCCACTCTGGCCGAACACAGGCCAAGAAAGGAGGCCATCCAAGAGATGGTGGATTCAGAGCTATTCACAACGTTTTCCTAATCTCTTGATTAACAAGGCATGATCCGCAAGATCAAATGCTGCCGAGAGGTCAAGGAGCATCAGCAAGATAGCCTGGCCACCATCCACTATCGCAGCCAGATTTGCCCGTAAATCAAGCATTGCGATTTCTGTACCGTGGCTGGTGAACACTCAATAGACTGTGTTAATCTATGTTTTCTTGGAGTTGCAGGTAAGCCGCCCTATCAAGGAATTTCAGTAGAAATGGAACATTAGTGATAGGACAGTAATTACCAGCAACATCTGGAAAAAGGGCCTCCTTTTTCAATATCAGAGTTATCCAAACATCCTTGAGACAAAAGAGGAGTTCACTATCTTGGTAATGGTGGGCGCAAGACAGCCGATGGAGTCTTTAATAATTCTAGCTGGACAAGCATCACCAGCACAAACTGAGGGCTGCAGAGCCTTAACAATGCTTAAAAGCCCATCTTCCATGATTTGATTTAGCCCGAATTCGGTTCAACCTCCAGTGCAGCCTCCTGTAGCAGCCGTTCAACCTCCAGTACATCCTCCTATAACGGCTGTTCAACCTCCAGCGCAGCCCCCTGCAATGGCGGCACCACAACTACCAGGTGCAAGACCCCCAGGTGCGTTACCACCAATGCCTGCGTTTGATATCTCGGGGGCACCTTCGAGCCTGGGGCCACGCTGGAAGATGTGAATGGATAGACGGGAAATGTATTTCCGTACCACAGTGGAGACCAATGATGACAGCAAGTTGGCCACCTTGCTGTACTGCGCTGGACCAGCTGTGCATGAGGTATTCTTGTCACTCCAGCCACGTGATGTCTCATATGCGGCGGCAAAGGACGCTCGCCATGATTACTTCCTCCCCCTTGCTAACGCTGACTATGAGAGGTTCCTCGTGTGGGCAGCATGCCAGAAAGATGAGACACTTGATACGTTCTATGGGAGGTTGAGAAGGCTGGCAGTGCCATGTGCATGGGTGGATCCAGACACCACGATCAGCAACCAGCTGATCCAGGGATACACATCTGGCAAGTTAAAAAGGCAAGTCCTGAGGGAACCCGGCATCCACGCATTTTGGAGCTCAGCCGGTGCCGGGAGGTTTCCGACCTGAGGGAGTCCCGAATGGAAGCGGGAGGGCACCCCAGCAAGGCAGAAGAGGTCTGTGCAGTAGGTCGTGGCAAGGGAGCCAGACGCTGGGGGGTGAACCAACCAGAAAAGGGTTCAGCTCCTGTCAACTCATGCTCCAAGTGTGGATCGGACATTCCCCATCCAGCAGAGCGCCCAGCAATGGGAAAGACATGTGGCAGGTGTGGTGGTGCGGACCACTATGCAAGAATGTGCAGAGCTACTACCCCAGTGGTAGTTCCCCGAGGTCCAGTAGGGCTGGGTTCTTCCGGCAGCAGTGCCCATCTAATGCTGCTCAAGTGGATCAGGCAGAGGACAATTCAGGCCAGGATGAAGAAGAGGAGGAGGAAGAGGAGAACGTCTTCTTTGTATCCAGCATAGGTGTATCGAAGGCAAAAACAAGAAAGCAGCCCCGATGCCTGGTGCTGGTGAATGAATCCTCTGTGTCCGTGCTGGTAGACACTGGGGCATCGGTGAACATTATGGCTCGCCAACACTATGATGCCATGACGTGCCCTCCAGCCCTGACCAAGCCCAAGGCTCGCATTTTCACTTTTGGAGGCGCGGACCCCATCCAACTGGACGGTGCGTTCATTGCAGACGTACAACATGGTGGGTCTGCGATAAGGACCCAATTCTATGTGACGCCGGTCAGCTGCAACACCCTGGTGAAATGTGCGGCGGCAGAGGCACTGGGCGTAGTAACGTTTGCGTATTCCGTATATGTTGATGACATTCAGATACTCCTGGAGAAACACACCACTCTGTTTGAAGGGATTGGGCGAATGGCCGGTTTTTCCGGTGAAGCTACACATAGACGACTCGGTGCAACCTATTGCCCTCAAACATCGACGAGTCCCTTTCCACCTAAGAGATCTGGTGGACAAGGAGCTAGACAACTTGGTCAGGTTGGACATAATAGAGAAGGTGGAAGGCCCAACACCATGGGTGTCACCGATTGTAGTAGCTCGGAAACCTAAACAACCGGACTCCGTTCACATCTGTGTGGACATGCGCTTGCCCAACAAAGCCTTCTAGAGGAAGACACCTCATGCCAACAATTGATGACATCATTACGGAACTACAGGGTGCCCGGTTCTTTTCAAAGTTGGATCTCCATGCAGGGTACCATCAGGTGGTGCTACACCCTGAGTCGAGGTACATAACAACTTTCACCACCCACAGGGGTCTCTACAGATAGAAGAGGTTGAGCTTTAGGGTGTCATCTGCGGCTGAAGTTTTTCAAAATCTCATCCGTGGGTGCTAGCAGATCTAGAAGGCGTCCTAAACATTAGTGATGACATCCTTGTGTTTGCCAAATCGGAGTCGGAACATCTGGTGAAGCTGGCTAAGACTTTTGAGCGCCTTCAGTCACTGGGCCTGACCCTGCTCCGAGAGAAGTGCAAATTTCTCAAGACCACCATTGAATTCTTTGGTTTTGTGTTCAGGGCCGGTGGGGTGTCTCCAGATCCACGCAAGGTGAAGGACATCATGGCGGCCCGTGCTCCCGAAAATGTCTCAGAGGTGAGGAGCTTTCTCGGAATGGTCACGTACTGTGGCCGTTTCATCAGAAACCTGGCAGCAAGATCCGAGCCACTCCGAGCCCTCACGAAAAAGGACATGGCCTGGCAGTGGGGTCCACTGAAGCAGGTGGCCATTGAAGACATTAAAGGTGCCCTCACCGCAGAGGACATAATGGCATTTTTTGATCCGGCACTGGATTGTGAAATAGTGGTGGACGCTAGCCCGTTTGGCCTTGGGGCTGTCCTGACACAGATAGATGCAAATCAGGAGGTCCGCCCCATTGCGTATGCCAGCAAGGCCCTATCAGAGACCGAGCAGCGGTACTCCCAAATCGAGCAGGAGGCTCTGGCCATCTTGTGGGGCTGCCGCCATTTTCGACTCTGTGTTCTTGGACGATCTGTGACAGTGGTCACAGACCATAAACCCCTACTGCACATACTGGCAGGATCATGGTCCAAGCCCCCCGCCAGAATTGAACGGTGTATGCTGGCACTCTTAGAATATGGGGTGTCACTAGTATACAGGCCAGGAAGCAACAATGCGGCCGACTATCTGTCGCGACACCCGCGAGATGGGACTGGCGGGGCGTCGTCCACGTGTGCGGAGGAGGCAGCCGAACACGTGCAGCTAGTGGTGGAGGCCGCGACACCCAACTCTGTGCCGGTGAAAGAGCTTGAAAAGGCATCGGGGGAGGATGATTGCTTTAGGATACTCAACGTAGCCATCCAACAGGACTCGTGGCGGTTGGTCATCGACTCCCTGGCAGCCAGAATGCAAGAAGCCAAATTCACTCTAGAGCAACGGTGAAAAGTGAGGGGGGAGCTAACATTCTCAGAGAATGGCCTGTTGCTAAGAGGGGGCCGCATCGTCATCCCCCAGAGTCAGACACAGCAGACGATAGTGCTGGCACAACAAGGACATCAAGGCGCGGCAAAGACCAAAGTGTGCCTACGCCAGAAGGTCTGGTTCCCTGACCTCGAAAGAAGGGTAGAAGAGTTTGTGGCATCTTGTGTATGGTGCCAAGCAGCGTCCCCTGCCAGAGAGAGACGGAAATTGAGACCATGCTGAAAGGGACCAGACCGTGGGAAGTAGTCCATGCAGACTTTGGGTCCACATCAAGGGGTACCCTCTTCCTGGTGGTGGTTGACGAGTGGCCTTGCTACCCGGAGGTGGAGTTCATTGAGTCCGTGGCGTTCGACAAGGTGGTGGTAGCCATTGAGAAAATCTTTGCCACCCATGGACTGCCCACGGTGCTCTGTTCAGACAATGGCCCGCCCTTCCAGGGGGAGAGTTTCGCTGGGCTAATGGAGGAGTACGGTGTTCACCACTGCAAAGTAACCCCGATGTGGCCACAGGCCAAGGGGGAGGCGGAGAGAGTTATGCGAACTCTCAAAGATTTTTGCATCGCCCAAGGAGAAAGCAAGTGCCTGGAAAGGGCACTGGATGAATTCCTGAGAGGATACTGCAACACTCCCCATACCTCCATGGGTATGGCCCCGGCAGAGGTAATGTTCCAAAGGTGCCCACGAGACCTGCTGCCGGAACTCAGGGAGTGGGAGCACGCCGTGATTGATAACTAAGTGGAGCCCGAACGACGTGAAAGGATTGCAAATGAGAACATTCGGAGAGGACTAAGACAACAGAGGCTAGTGGCCCAGGATGAGGTCCTGGTGAAGAACCGACACCCGCAAGGGAAGTTGTCTTTGACCTACAAGCTGGAACCCTTGGACGTGGTGGCAGTAAAAGGGTCGATGGTGACTGCCTACGATGGACACACCTCAGTGACTCGCAATGCTAGCTTTTTCAAATGACTAGGAGAACCAAGGACTGATCCAGTGCCCAACGGGCAAGTGGTAGAAGTGCGGGATGAGGGCGGTGGTTCCATGTGCCTTCCCAGCTCCCCGGCTGGAGTTGGCAAGTGAAGGGACTCCGATCAGAGACGCTGGCAGGAGTTACCCCCAGAGGACTGGGCGAGGGAAACCTGCCCGTCTCACCGACTACGTGTTGGAGTAAGACTGAGTGGGAGCCCCAAATGTCCCGGGGAACCGAGTGGCTGCTATTAAAAGGGATCCGTGGTTTGTGTGCAGTGATGTTGGTTGGTAGATCTATTAGTAATCCTTTGTTCATCGGTTTGTTTTTGTTATGAAAAAGGAGAAGTGTGATGCTGCCCCTTTAAGGGCTGCACGCACGCGGCGGAGTGACGTTGCCCTCTGCTGCATGCGGTATAAATAAAGGGGGCCCGACGTGTCCGTGTGAGCTCTGTGGCGGAAGGGGGCTCACGGGCACCTTTGTGCGCATCGGGTGCACCACAACAAACATGTATTTGTGTTCTGTAAATCGAGTGTTTCTATCTGGTGCACACATATCTGATTGGCATGACAGGATTTGCTGCAGAAAAATGTTACTTTGTACTGTTGGCGTCCTGGCATTATGTCTGTGCAGGCTGCTGAGTGTAGTTACAGCAGAGCATTGCACATAGGAGTTCGAGTTCCCATGGGGAATGGTTTACCAGCTGACACTGGCAAGACACGTTGGTGTTCTAGGCACGGAACTCCATGTAGCAGAGTGCAGGCTGCTTAGTGCAGTTACAGCAGAGCATTGCACAGAGAAGTTTGTGTTCCCAATGGGGAAAGAGGCTGGCCCTCTGGCCACCCCTCCGGGGGATATCAAATACCTCGCCTTCTCGTCCCCCTCTGAGGCACCAGGGGCATCCCCGCGTATGACACATCCGGTCTCGGTCTCCGGGGAGTGCTCATAACGCGGGGGCTCTTTCACTTTTCCGCAGCCCCTGCTTGAAGTCTTGTGCTGGAGCATTTTGTCAGCGTAATTGTTGGGGAAGTTTGACTTCAGCCTTCGACGGCCTGCAGCAGGGATGAATGGGCCTGGTAAATTTGGTTGTGGTAATGTTTATAATGTTCCTTGGTACTACGGCCTAGTCCGGTAGCCACACCAGTGGGCGTTTGATTTTGAGGCGTGGGCGGTGGGAGCACAGTAGAAGTTCCCAGAATTTTGGTAAGGTGTGGGACACTTCCACAGGGTACTGGCTCAGCAGTAAGGTTGGATGGACAAGCTTAAGTCCACTGACAATTTAAAAGGTATGCAAACGTGCAAGGCATGCACATTGTTACCAGGTTTTCGGTTGGTCGACAGGCCTAAACTAGTACTGATACTATGGATGCTTGGGCTGCTTGCAGGATATTATGTGCTGTTTTAGCGCTGAAGCAAATTGATTCTAAAATCCAACTAACGGCTTAGTAAAACCACACTACTTAGCCAGCACAAAAGTCCACCCTTTATTATAAGGTGCACAAACAGAGTATATGGCGGCATAGACAGACCAGCCCTCAATTATCTTAGGGGGTAGAGAGGGCCACACAAGTTACAAAGAACTAGTGGGTTTCCAAGGGTTAAAACGGCGCCATTTACAACCAAGAGTATGGGAAAGAGCCAGAAGTGGATGGGTACACATCGTTACTGGGGGCTCAGTTGGTGAAAGGCCTTGCAGGACAAGAATAGTACAAGATACACTGATGCTTGGGCCACATGCTGGTTAATTTGGCATTTCCAGCACGCCCCCACTCGTGATAGGAGCAGAAAACATGTTACTGCCAAACGGGTGGAACACTAACTAACATGGTGTGCCGCTGACCTTAAAGGTCCCCAGTGCCGGCCCGGCATATATGTGGCAAGCAGGGTATTTATTTTACAAGGAAAACCGGGGAACAGTGGTCAGTTAAATCCTCTGTATTTAAGGACACTTGAGGGCCGTGAAGTTAGTGAGCAAGGTATGCATCGGCATAACAGTCTTTGCCGGGGGCAGACTATAACATACCATGGGAATAATATCAAAAGCACACTAACACAAGGTTCCTTTAAATAGCGTAAAGGTTGCAAAGACAGCTCTGAATGTTAACTGCTGGTTTAGAGCGGGGAAGGTTCATTGGGTAGAGTGCTTGCTACAGGGATGTGGGTGTTGGAACTGCACGCTGCAGGTCGGTATCCTGGCATGGGCCAATGAACCCTTCAATTTTCAGAGATGATGAGTGCGGACTACGTTGGAATGGTAAGAACATGGGAATATGGGCTATGTACAACACTTTGGCAGAACAGTGATACTGATGGGCGCCCTGTTATGCTGGAATACCAATAAAAGTGACTTGGTGCCACCGGGCTGGGGCTTTGGCCAAGTCTTCAAGGGCGACTTGGAGGTGCGCTCCCTGGGCCAGGGGGTGTTTCCTGCACATTAGGGAAGTAACCCAGCGAGTAAAGAGAAAATCATTGCAGGTCTGGAAGACTGCTATGATTGACTTGCCAGTCAGATGCCAGAGGTGGGGCGTTCTCTCCCAAGAACAGTAACTGGAGTGACCCATTCAAAGGTTATGGGAAGTGACTGACTTGTCAGTCGGATTCCAGAGGGGGGCCGTTCTCGCTGATGCAGAATCTGGAGAGATTCATACTAAAGTTATAGGAGGGCTGACCTGACGGCCAGATACCAGGGGCTCTAATGGAATGGCAGGGATTTGTGTTAGCGTATGGTGAGAGGTTTTCCTTGTGGTGAGGTTCACAGCCCTAAATTGGGTAGGATGTGCGTAAGCAGACATGGGAATTATAGGTGCATGCAGACAAGGAGCATAGCTTTGGGGGCGGTGGGGGAGCCACCCCCAAAGCGTGGCAGAGTGTCAGAGCAGTCATAGCTGGAGAGGAGAACTTTGGGGCTGTGGTTTAGGCCATGAGTGGTTCTGGAATGGCCGCACTCGAGCCAAAGCTGGTCGACGGCACCGACTCCCCCTTAGGGACAGTTGAGACTGCCATCTGAAGTCAGTGGTCCGATACATACGGACTGGCAGTTCATAACCAGAAGCGGCTGGCCGCTACTTTGCAAATGGCAAACGGGGAGTGACACGGGTCAACCTTGGACTTGAATCTTGTTTTTGCGCATGTGGCTGGGACCACCCCAATTTGTTTGCTCCAATAAACTGTGATCTTTGTGTTTCCAAACTTTAGAACTGTTTCTGTGTTTATCATTATGAGTATTGAATTCACCCTGGTCTCCATGCTTTGATCATAATGTAAGGGGGCGAACAGTGGGGGATCGCCCCACTAAGAGGCTGGGCATCCCCCAGAGGGAGCACTAGAGGGACAGACTACATAGCGGGCTGCCCCTCTGGCCAACTCGCCTGGGGATATCCAACACCTCGCCGCCTCCTCTCCCTCGGAGGCGGAAGGGGCGTCCCTGGGTCTGACACATCCTGTCTCGGGCTCCGGGGAGCGCTCATAAGGCGGGGGCTGCGGTGGCTCTTTCACTTTTCCGCAGCCCCCGCTTGAAGTTCAACCCTCCGTCTCGCTTTAGTAGCACCTGGAGGGTAATGGGTAATAATATCCCTATACATATGGTCGCCGAATATAATGTCTCCGGGAAAAGGTCTTGGCACCATTATATAGGTGACCATTTATATACAGGACAGGGGGAGTGGGGTTGCAGGGGTGTCCCCTACTCCTCTTGAAAAATAAAAGGATTTGGGTGTTGCAGGGGTGTCCCCCACATGTTCCATCTAATAATGTCAGCACAAAAAATAGCAATTTTTCAGCGCTTTATTTGCATGGAGTTATTTTTGAGGGGCCAATTTTACATGGAACCACCTGGAGTGGGGTTAAGTTGAGCTAATAGTTTCGAATTGGAATGTGAAGGATTAGGATTTCTTACAATGTAGAGTGAACATACTTTAAGGATAACTTTTCCATTTCAGGACCAGTAAAGATTTTTGGAGGGTGTTGTTGTACTTATGGGATTATGTATGTATTTGCTAACTATCTTTTTCTGTCACAGGCGGAGTGTCGGGGCGGTCTTAGCCAGAGAGGAGAACTTTGATGCTGTGGTTTTAGCCACAAGCAGTTTCAAAATGGCTGCATTCGAGCCAAAACCGGTCGACAGGCACTGACACCCCGTTAGGGACAGTTGAGACGCCGCCATCTGAAGTCAGTGGTCCAAATACATACTGACTGGCAGTTAATAACCAGAAGCGGACTGCGGCTACTTTGCAAATGGCAAACGATTGTTTTTGCGCATGTGGCTGGGACCACCCCAATTCTCTTGCTCCAATAAACTGTGATCATTATGTTTCCAAACTTTAGAACTGTTTCTGTGTTTATCATTATGAGTATTGAATTCACCCTGGTCTCCATGCTTTGATCATAATGTAAGGGGAGAGGGAGGGGCATTGGGGGGTTCATCCTACTATGGTCTATGTACTGCAACCGGGAAGACAAATTGGTGTTCTAGATGCAGAGCGCCGTGTAGTCCAGTGTTACAGCGGAACATTGCAATGAAGAGTTTGTGTTTCCATAGGGATTGCTTTACTGACTGCACACAGCAAGAGAAATTGGTGTTATAAGCGCAGAGCGCCTTGTAGTGGAGTGTAAGCTGCTGAGTGTGGTTAAAGTGGTTTAAAGTTGTTGGTGTCGGGTCCCCTTAGGGCTGTGGTACTAGCTACAGCTAAGCATACAGCTGTTACATTTTGCTACACTTTGTCTGGTGTCCTATTTTAAAATAAGCCACATGGCCAAGGAGGCCTCTGTGCAAAGATATTAGCTATGTAGTGCCCAACCCATGGCTACAACTGTGGAGTACCGGCCGCTACTGTCTGCAACAATGTCGCATGACACGCTGTTTAATAACTCAGCGATGAGACATTTTTCAGAGCGCTCCATCGGCCTGCAAAGGTCCTCAGAAAGGGAACCAATGGAGTTCTGGGGGAAGCTACTACAACAGTCCTTGCGACTCAAATCAATTGCTTCTACAATAGCTTGAGCAAAGGGAATGACGCCTGAAGAACAAGGTACAAAGGCAAGAAGAAGATCCAAAATTAGGATCCTCCCGTCCCCTGCACACTTTCAAGTACTGTAAAAAACAGTCAAAATTTCAATTCAATGTTACCAACATTTAGCCTAACAAATAGTAAATAAGGAGAGCATCCATTCAATTTTCACAACAAAGAATAAGATTTAATAACAATCAATATCACTGATACAGTATTCAGGTCTGCTTTTTGGCGGACGCGTTTTGAGGTAAAGACCCCTTCTTCTTGAGCCTTACGGACTGCAAAAAAGATATCACATAAAAGGACATATCAGTCTTGTATACACTCCAGATTGATTTACTACATAAGATACCAATTTCTTCAAAAGCAGTATATCGACTGCCCCAACATAGATATAATATCTCATTAAGCATGTTTCACCAGTCTAGTCATGGGGCCAGCTGCATGTTACCCTATTAGGTTGATAAAGAGCATTCAAATGCCAGTCTAACAAAGACACTGAAGGTTAGCCCCTGTGTGTGGGGTACAGCCCTTATCCAATCCCCTTCACCCGGTGAAATTAAATTTAAACAAGGCAAAAAAAGGAATTCTAGGGCATCCGGTTGGGGGACTCTTAAAAGGTGTTTGTTTATCATTCCGCCCAGATATAAGAGAATCGAGGTTGGTTCCCCAGATTTTCTACTGTTAGATTGTCCTGGCCAGGGCAGAAGGTTACTGAATCTGTTGATATATCAATAGTCAATGTTTACTGGAATGTTAACCAAACTAATGTTGAGAATCTTTTATAATTTGAATAACTTATTGAAGGACTGGTATAGTCAAGGGAATTCCAAAAATGTTGTGATCATGGGGGATATGAATATTTAATTTAATTTAATTATTTATTTAATTTAATTTGGCACTTATATAGTACTATATATGATTGTGATGGTTCAGGACCTGCCATTGATGCTCGCAATGGGGGTAAGGCATCGAGAGAAAGGCAAAGTATATGGGCAGAAACAATGCATTCCTTGTCAAGGTTTAAACTAAATGGGAATACGGCAGGTGATATCCCAGCAAAAGCTACATGGCAAAGAGGTTTGAGCACTTAAGTTATTGATAATGTGTATGTTTCAGTAAGCCTCATGCCACTGGTGAATAGATTGGTGATTCAACCCTGTTTGTTAAGTGATCACGCATATCTTTCTGTATTACTGTATCTTAGTATAGAACACTATAGAAGTGATGGAGGAGGGAGGGTTATCGAACTTGAAGTTTCAATTAAAAAAAACAAGATCTATAGGTCGACTTCAACCATAGAGAGATTTAATAAAAAATTGGAGGAACTATGGATTTCCATAGGTTCTAGACAGGAGAGTGTCTTAACAGATTGATTATTCAGTTATTAAAATAAACAGGCACTGGATAAGGGGCAGCCTCTGCTATTTATAGCAAGTGTTGGTTTAACCAGTGTGCTTGACACCATTAACAGGAACCGACTATGGAATAAATTGCATAGTAGGGGGATCTCTATGGGATTATGATTCTTAGTGGAGTTGCACTCAAACACTAGTGTGCAAATCATATTAAACTGTACGGGTAAATTGGGAGCCCTGGCTAACATGACTTGCGGGTCATACGGAGGGTTGTGTTTTGGCCCCCTGCCTTTTTAATCTTCATTTATATGATCGGACTAAGCATTTTGTCAGCGGTCGTACATTTCCACCACAATTGGGCAGCTTGAGGGTCCCTGCACTCCTGTTTGCAGACAATACAGTTTTATTTGACAACATCCACATTGGTCTGCAGCGCACACTGAATTCTTTACATGAGTATTTCTTTCTGAATAATGTAATCCTTAATGTGAGCAAGACATAAGTAATAACTGTTACAACTACAAAAACGAGTAAACATCTTGTATGGTCAATAAATAGAGAAACACTGAGAACTACACCGGAAATGGAGTACTTGGGTTTTTTGATTAATGACAAAGCAAATGGTGACCTATTAACAGCGAAATTGAGGATACAACTAGCTTTTTAATATGCTCAAATGAAAATAATACTTAAGACTTTTTGTAAATTTACTTTGCTCTTAGTCTGGTACCTTCTTTGTTATATGGTTTGGAGCTTTGCAGCTTGAATTGGAGGGTTATTGAGAGAATGGAAGTTCTCTTTTGGAAGAAATTGATGGGACTTCCTTTATCTCTTTTGTGACTATTAGACACGAACTTGGCTTACTTTCGTGACAGATAATAGAACGTATAGCAAAGTTGAGATTGTATCAGAAAATCCTCGATCCACCAAAACAATAGTTATGTTTGGATTTACCAGCTATTTTGGTTTTAAAAATGTGCAAAGTTTTGCACCAATTTGAAGAAGAGTGTGAGACAATTTTGGAGGGCATAGAATCCAATAGTGGTCAGCTGGTTGCTAACCATGGTAGAGTATTTAAAAAAATAAAGATTTCATAATGGTGCAGTAATCAAGATCTACTGGCAGGATACACATTATACAATGACTTGGCCAATCAGCATAGGCAATATCAGAGCTTGCCCAGTTATGTAGAGAGATACTACTACCCTAGGTATCGTTTGGTTTTCATTCGATTTAGGTTGACCCTACTAGGGATCCTGAGAAAAGATTGATATTGAAGATTGTGTAAGAACGTGGATAGCCTAAAAAGGCTTTGTCACGCTCACCTGATTCCCACGGAGGCGCAGGTCTGGCTTCGAGTGCTGATGCTTCTTCTATGGTGAAGCGCAGGACTCTGAAGATGGACAGGAAAGGCCCCTCTACTCTGGCTTTTCTGGCTCGCAGGAATATTCCCCTGTGCGTGAAAAGGCAGTATTACCCACTGACGGAATAATGCTCAAGCCTCCCACTCCCTTCCAATCCTCCACGATACCCTTCCTCGATTCCCCGTGAAGTCTCACCTTAGGGTCTGGAAGGATGAGTTCTCCATCCTGCTTCTGATGCAGGGGCGCGTTGAAACCCAGTTACTTCACTGGATTGAGGTTTGATGGGAGTTCAAATAAGCTTGACTATTCAGGTAAGGCGCTGTAAGAGTTCTGTAGCAAGTTCAAAAGTTCAAGCTTAATAATAATGTTCATTGTCTTATTGCAGCAAGCGCTAACGCTTATGTCTTTTTCCCCTTAGGGGCCGGGGTTCGGAATGCCAGAGATATGGCGCCGACCCGAAGTGAAACGTGCAGTTCCAGTAAATGACAGGTAAGTTCTGGATGAGCGTTCGGGTAATGTCTTTGCATTCGCTCATTCAATGTCTTTGTCTTTTTTCCCCATAGGGGCCGGGGTCCGGAATGCCAGGAAGCGGCAGGACCCGAAATGAAATGGGAATGACCCAACAGGTAAGTCTTAGAAGGAAACTGAGCTTTTCCTATTCCCTTCCTTCTCTCACCTTGTGTTCTTGTCTTTTTCTCTCTAGGCTCTGGGAAGTGGCTGCGGATCCGGATGATCGCTGTTGAAGATAGAGGTGCCCAGGAAAGGTGAGTGAAATGCAGCGCTGCAGCGATCGAAGCGAAATGCTTTTAAAATGATGTCTTCCCTTTCAGGATTGTCGGAGTGATGTCTCCGTGATGCAGCTTTAGCAGGTAAGGTCTTCTTTCTCTCCTATTCTCTCTTAGCAGGTGACCCAGGATGCTGACAGGCGTGGCTGAAGTCCAGATGCAGGAGCTGACACGGTGAGCGTCCAGCTGCGAGGAGCAGAACAACGCGAAGCGTGAGTTGCTGATCGGGCGTGGTTTAAATAGCTTTGGAAGAAGTTCCAGGTATGTATCCTTCCACCGATCAGGTATGTATCCTTCCCCGACCACACCCAGGGGAAAGTAGTCCCACAGGTAAAGTAGTTCCATTCAGGCCTCAAGAGGGCCTGGATGTAGCAGCATGGTCTGCATCAGGTAAGTGCACATTAAAACACTTGAACACTTGTCTAGCTTTATGAGCGGCGCCAGGACAGGGGTCCAACATGAGCCTGGCGCCTAAGGCGCCAGGACTGTGTCCAAAGGGCCCCAGCTTGGGCCCGCTGGCACTTCCCTGGGGGGAATGATGCCTGCCTCTGGGGTTGCTGGGTCGGAACTGGCTCCTTAGAGGTAGGCATCATTACAGTACCCCCCTCAAGGCCCCTCCCAAGGTTGTTCCCTCCGGGGGTCTTGGCTTGTTCGGAAATCTCCGATGGAACCTTTGTATTAATCGAGGTGCGTGAACATGGTTACTAGGCTCCCACGATCTCTCCTGAGGTCCATATCCCTTCCAGTCAACAAGACAGAAGAGTTTGGACTTTAACACCTTGGAGTCTAAAATGTCTTTAACTTCGAATTCTAATTCCCCATCAATTTGAACTGGGTCTGGAGGCTTGGACAGTCGGGTCCCTGGTTGTACTGGCTTCAAAAGTGATGCATGAAAAACTGGATGAATACGCATGTTAGACGGTAAATCCAGTTTAAAGGCCACGGGATTGATTATAGCCTTGATGGGATAAGGTCCTATGAATCTGGGATTGAAGGTTCGCGGGCCCTTGAGGGGTAAATGTTTCGTTGCTAGCCATGCCTGGTCTCCTACTTGGTAAGGAGGAGTTTTACTTCGGTGCAAATCAGCGTTTTCTTTATACTTTTTCTTGGCTTGCTGTAGATGAGTTGCAGCTTCTTTGAAGGCTCGGGTTATTGTGGAATGCAGATGATTTACTGCGGGCATTTCCAGGGTCAGAGGTGGATCTAGATCAGAGGTCCGAGGATGGTGACCATACAAAGTATAAAAAGGAGTTTGTCCGGTTCCAGAATGCACTGAATTGTTATATGCATATTCTGCGATCCAAAGGATGTCTTTCCAATTTAACTCGGATTGGTGTAACATGCACCGAAGATATTGCTCGAGAGTCTGATTGGTTCTCTCGGTTTGTCCGTCGGTTTGGGGGTGGTGGCTGGTGGATAACTGCACATCTATTTGTGCTAGTTGGCAACACTTCTTCCAAAAATGGGAGATAAATTGACTTCCACGATCCGAGACTAATATGGAAGGGAAACCATGTATGCGAACTATATTCTCCAGAAATTCCTTGGCCAAGGTGGAAGCTGAAGGCAAACCTTTTAAAGGGATAAAGTGGGCCATTTTGGAGAATAGATCCACAATTACAAGGATAGTGTTGTAACCAGCACAAGGAGGCAGGTCTGTTATAAAGTCCATTGACAAGGTGTGCCATGGTGCCGGTGGAATATCCAAGGGTTGAAGTAGGCAGGCTGGCCTTTTCTTTTGACCCTTGTTTTGGGCGCAAATTCCGCAAGACAATAAAAAGACTTTATGTTTTTTCTCCAAGAAGGCCACCAGAAGTGGCGTTTGATTTTCTCCTCCGTTTTAGTGATACCAGGGTGTCCTTCCATTAATGATTCATGATGAAGGGCAATAACAAGTTCTTGCAATTCTTTACTAGGCAGAAACAACCGCTCCTGGAAGTAGGGTAAGTCATCCTTAACGGTGTAATGAGGACCCTTTTGACTCCATTCCAGTAAGGCTGAAGAGTCTAGAAGTTGTTTTACTTGCGTTTGGATGTCCTCAATAGTTTGCAATGAAGTTAGGCTTAAGATTCTTTGTTCAGGTATGATTGGCACAGGTTCTAAACTCGAATTGGGTTCTTCCATGCCAATCCGGGATAAGGCGTCCGCTTTACCATTCTTGCAGCCAGGGCGATAGGTAATTACAAAATCAAATTCCGCAAAGAATAGAGCCCATCGGAGTTGTCGTGAAGATTGAGCTTTGGCCATCTTTAAATACTGTAAATTTCTGTGGTCCGTAACTACGGTGATGGTGTGTCTTGCCCCGAGAAGGTAGTGACGCCAAGCCTTGAAAGCAGATTTAATAGCCAGTAACTCTTTGTCGGTAATTGCGTAGTTGATTTCAGGAGGAGAAAATTTCCTGGACCAAAAGGCCACAGGGTGTAGTTGGTTAGTTTCTGGGTCTCTTTGCGACAGGACAGCTCCCATGGCCGAACTGGATGCGTCGGTTTCCACAATGTAAGGGAGATCTGGGTGCGGGTGCTTCAATATAGGTGCAGAGGTGAATTTGGTTTTCAGGTCCTGAAAGGCTTGTTCGGCCTCAAGATTCCATTCAAAGCGTTTGTTTTTCTTTAGGAGAGCTGTGATGGGTTGGACTGTTCGGGAAAATTCCGGGATGAATCTTCGATAGAAATTGGCGAAGCCGAGCATGCTCTGAACTCCCTTCACCGAGCTAGGAGATGGCCATTTGAGGATGGCGTCCACCTTTCGCGAGTCCATTCGGGCTCCTTGAGGTGTCAGGATGAATCCGAGAAACTCCACTTCTGTTGTATGAAAAACGCATTTTTCGAGCTTTGCAAATAGTCTGTGCTGGCGCAATTTCTCAAGAACTGCCCTAACATGTTTTCTGTGATCGGATTCTGAAGAAGAGTACACCAGGATGTCGTCAATATAAACAACGACACAGACGTCGAAAAATTCCCGAAGAACATCATTCATAAAGTACTGAAAGGCGGCAGGTGCACTGCACAAACCGAAGGGCATTACCTGATATTCGAAGAGCCCAAATTTGGTGCGGAATGCAGTCTTCCATTCGTCGCCTTCTTTTATACGCACCAGGTGATAAGCTCCTCGGAGATCTAACTTGGTGTACACACAAGCGTCTTTCACCTGGTCGATAAGCTCAGGGATCAAGGGCAGAGGATAACTATTCTTAATCATTATTTGATTTAGGGCGCGATAGTCTATACATGTTCTAAGGTCGCCCTCTTTTTTCAGCACGAAGAACAGAGCTGAGGAGACAGGAGACTTGGACGGGCGAATAAAACCATTGGCTAGGTACTGATCTAAATACTGACGCAAATGTAGGTTCTCAGGTTCCGTAAGAGCATAAATCCTACTACAAGGTAGTTGAGCATTGGGTACCAGATCGATTTGGCAATCATAAGACCAATGGGGAGGTAACGTGTTAGCCTGTTCTTTCTGAAAAACGTCTTGGAATTCTTGGTATTCTGACGGTAGCTGTACAGGGGTGGAAGTTGCTGAGGCTAGACCCATAACTGAATTTCTTGGGTAACAAGTTGGTTCACAATCAGGAAAACTTATCTTCTTTGCTCGCCAGTCAATTCTGGGATTATGTGTTTCTAACCAATGAATTCCAAGAATTACTTGAAATTGTGGGGCCTTGATCACATCAAACACGATTGCTTCCCGATGTCCATCCTGACTCACCAGTGTCATTTCAACAGTGGAATGCGTTACAGGCCCTGAGGCTATTTCGGTTGCATCTACTTTAGTAATGACATCTTGGGTTACTTTCAGGCGGAGAGGGAGCTTAATCCTGGAAGCCAATTCACGGTCTATGTAATTTCCAATAGCTCCACTGTCGATGTATGCTTTTATAGCATGCAACAGCTGAGGCTGTTTTGGGTCCACAAGCACCAGTGGCATGACAAAATGCGAGGTCAAAGAGTTTGTTTTCAAGTTCGGCAAGCGGACCCCTACGCTTGTCGGGCTAGGTCGGTTCCCGAATCAGGTGTCAAAAAATCGTTATCAGTGGCTCCAACCACCTTGTTAGGTGGTTTAACCGGACAATTTCGAAGAAAGTGACCGGAAGTCCCGCAATACAGACAAAGTTGCATTTGCCGCCTTCTCTCTCGTTCCTTCTGCGTTAATGGTCCTTTAACACCGCCGATTTGCATAGGTTCGGATACCTCGGTACTTTTGGAGTTAGCGTGGGTTTTGATCGGTACTCGGGTTTCGTGCTTGTACCGATCTGCTTTTCTATTTTGAAGTCTGTGATCAAGTTGAACCACCAAGTCTATGTAGTCTGCGCAGACCTGGGGTGGATCTACTATCTGAGCTAGAACATCCTTAAGCTCTCCGCGCAGGCCTCGATGAAACAATGTGATCCTTTTGTTTTCTGGCCATCCAGTTTCCACAACCAGTCTATTAAAGGTGGCAACGTAGGACAGGAGATCCTGATTACCTTGTCGTAAGGATAGCAGTTTGTTATCAAGGGCCTGTCCTTGAGAGTGTCGAGCAAACAATCTTTCCATGCTGGCCTGGAAACCCTGAAAATTCTGGAGAATGGGATCATCCTGATTTACCAATGGAATAGACCAATCGGCAGCACTGCCACTGAGGTAAGATAGTATAAAGGCTACCTTGGTCTGGTCGTTAGGGAAGGCCCCGGGTCTGCATAGAAAGTGTAAACGACATTGGTTCATAAAGACGGCATATTTCTTGGGATCCCCCGCAAAACGTTCAGGCGGGGCCAAAGGCATGTGTCCAGGTAGATTGATTTGTACCGGGTTATTCAAACCCATTGATGTGGAAGTACCTCCGGAATTAGGTAAAGGAGTGTGCCCTGCCTGGGCCTGCAATAACCTTTTGACCAAGTCATCTGTTCTTTCCTTGGATAGGATCAGTTCTCTTTTGAGAGCGTTAGTCTCCTGGCGGGCTGAGTGCACTTCTGCCCATAATTCCCCCAAAAGCTGGGCCAGCTGATCTGTCTCGGAATTCTCCATAGCGCCCGGGTGGGAAATTGTGGGTAGGCTTTGCGTTCTGTCACGCTCACCTGATTCCCACGGAGGCGCAGGTCTGGCTTCGAGTGCTGATGCTTCTTCTATGGTGAAGCGCAGGGCTCTGAAGATGGACTCTCTGGCTCGCAGGAATATTCCTCTGTGCGTGAAAAGGGAGTATTACCCACTGACGGAATAATGCTCAAGCCTCCCACTCCCTTCCAACCCTCCACGATACCCTTCCTCGGTTCCCCGTGAAGTCTCACCTTAGGGTCTGGAAGGATGAGTTCTCCATCCTGCTTCTGATGCAGGGGCGCGTTGAAACCCAGTTACTTCACTGGATTGAGGTTTGATGGGAGTTCAAATAAGCTTGACTATTCAGGTAAGGCGCTGTAAGAGTTCTGTAGCAAGTTCAAAAGTTCAAGCTTATAATAATGTTCATTGTCTTATTGCAGCAAGCGCTAATGCTTATGTCTTTTTTCCCCTTAGGGGCCGGGGTTCGGAATGCCGGAGATATGGCGCCGACCCGAAGTGAAACGTGCAGTTCCAGTAAATGACAGGTAAGTTCTGGATGAGCGTTCGGGTAATGTCTTTGCATTCGCTCATTCAATGTCTTTGTCTTTTTTCCCCATAGGGGCCGGGGTCCGGAATGCCAGGAAGCGGCAGGACCCGAAATGAAATGGGAATGACCCAACAGGTAAGTCTTAGAAGGAAACTGAGCTTTTCCTATTCCCTTCCTTCTCTCACCTTGTGTTCTTGTCTTTTTCTCTCTAGGCTCTGGGAAGTGGCTGCGGATCTGGATGATCGCTGCTGAAGATGGAGGTGCCCAGGAAAGGTGAGTGAAATGCAGCGCTGCAGCGATCAAAGCGAAATGCTTTTAAAATGATGTCTTCCCTTTCCGGATTGTCGGGGTGATGTCTCCGTGATGCAGCTTTAGCAGGTAAGGTCTTCTTTCTCTCCAATTCTCTCTTAGCAGGTGACCCAGGATGCTGACAGGCGTGGCTGAAGTCCAGATGCAGGAGCTGACACGGTGAGCGTCCAGCTGCGAGGAGCAGAACAACGCGAAGCATGAGTTGCTGATTGGGCGTGGTTTAAATAGCTTTGGAAGAAGTTCCAGGTATGTATCCTTCCACCGATCAGGTATGTATCCTTCCCCGACCACACCCAGGGGAAAGTAGGTCCACAGGTAAAGTAGTTCCATTCAGGCCTCAAGAGGGCCTGGATGTAGCAGCATGGTCTGCATCAGGTAAGTGCACCTTAAAACACTTGAACACATGTCTAGCTTTATGAGCCTGGCGCCTAGGGCGCCAGGACAGGGGTCCAACATGAGCCTGGCGCCTAAGGTGCCAGGACTGTGTCCAAAGGGCCCCAGCTTGGGCCCGCTGGCACTTCCCTGGGGGGAATGATGCCTGCCTCTGGGGTTGCTGGGTCGGACCTGGCTCCTTAGAGGTAGGCATCATGACAGTCTTAAGCATTGGTTAACTTGTTGTCCATCAACAGTGAATATATGGAAATTGCACCTTAATAGATTTGTAGTACACGAAGCAGACATAGAAAGTGAATAGTCCTGGAATAGGTTGATGGGTGGTCATTCAATGAAACTAATTATAACTTTGGTTGAGGTTCTAGTTGCTAATCATAAAATATTGGGTGTATTTGTGCATATGAATTAAGGGGGGTTAGTTGATGCCATTGAATATTTCCTTTTAATTGATTTTAGTGTACAGTGAATGGTGTTATAATGTCGTTTTATGAATTGTGACTTTTCGTAATCATACTTTTACATGTGTTATACATGTTTAAATTTTATAAACTAGAAAGACAATACACAAATAAATAAAATAATATCCTGTCTTGGCTATAAATGCTAGACATGTGTAACATTTTGAGCAGTAAATTCCACCATTTCGACCCAACATTTTCTAGGGAGGGGGTAGACTTTTCTAAAAGCCTCTGGATGGGTTAAGCCATGCTTGCTGCGCAAGTTGTACTAAACTGGGGAAAATATCTATGCTTCACTACTTCTAAAAATTCACCAGGGAGGAATGTGGAAAATTCCATACGCCGCACGCACGTGTTGGTTGTGGCTGAATTGGGGCAACTGAGAGCATTCAACACTGTGTGGGAGGCCTTAAGTGATACAGGACTGGCATATTTGGGAAGGGCAGAAGCAGTCCGTCCCCCCCAAAAGATAAGGAAGATCTTCGGTTGTTCTGTCTGACGGGGGACATCAAGCAGAACCTGCCCAGCAGCGATGGCTTCGGGAAATTAATCAGCGCCAGGTGAAAGGGGTCAAAATGGCAACAGACTAGTGAAGATTACACAGTGTGTAAATGAGTATTAATCAGCGGTACCTTTCCGTCACGGCGATGAAGGCCCTATTAAACATATCCACTTTGGATCAATGATATAATTCCAATCAGGAACTGAGTTTTAGAAAATATCGCATGATGGAATTGTGCTATTTTTAAGAACCGTAGAAATTCTGTGATGCGGTCTGTTTTAAAAAGGGTATTTTCAATTCTATTTTTATATATTTATATGATATGTAATACTTGTGTCTAGGCTATGTGGGAATTGTATGCATATATTGTAAAATAATGTTGAAGGCGTTTGGATGGTTTTGTTGTATAAACTATTTTACAAGTAAATAAAGAAAATTTACAAAAATAAGAATTCACCATCCGCCATTGATTTTTAGTGCTTTTACAACTTCCCCTACATCTATTTAAGGAATCAATTGTTTTAGTCTCCACAAAGACAGAGCTTATAGTGCGCACCACTCGCCGTATTTTTATGCTTGCATGTCACTGGGTGCAGGGTATTGTTGAGTATTATGCTCTGGGAGTTGGACAACCTCTACAGCTTGCTCCTGCAACCTCTTGAGTTAGAATTTCTAAGGGACATCATTTGGTGCCAAATAGATTAAATGTAGGACTGTTCGGTCTCCTCCTGCTCAATCAATAGGTAAGAAATTTGGGGCACAGAGGAAAACCTCCCATCCACTCCAAGTGCACCTTGCAAAGAGGTATGCGTTTATGGAGAATGGAGGGTTCGGTGCACTAGAAAAGCCCTACGGACCCAGACACGCACTGCACACTCAGCTAAGAATAGAAAAATAAGGCATGGCAATACCAACAGTTTGGGCTTTTGTGTAGGCATGGGAAAGGCACTTGCCAGGTACTTCCATGGTGGTATTAACTGACCATTGATGGTAGCAGCTGCAAAATGGTACAAGTTCATGGGCATATACAAGCAGTACCTGGCAAATGCCTAATACGTATACACAAGCCAAAATTGTTGATTTTCCCAATGTTTGATTTTATCAGGACTTCAGTGAAGGGCAGGCATAATGCTTATAAATCGAGTGGCTGAAGGCAGACCTGGCCAGGACATTTTTATTACACCAGTAGCCCGTTTACAACTCCAATTAAGTCATTAACTCTCAGAAGACTGCTTTGAGAAAGCATTGGCAGGCACTTCCAGTGCAAAGTTTGATGGTACGGTTTGATTAAAGCGGGCTGAAAGAGTTCCCATGAGATGGTGTTTTGGGTGGAGAGTGGCAGGAACTGGGTGGGGAAGGCCATAGGGATTAGCACGGCCATGGGCAGTCAACAGGTGGGCAAATAACACCTACAAGCTTTGTGTGCCTCCTCATATGCCATTTAACCACCTAACAGCCCAAACTAAAAACTGAAGGGAGCCCCATACTTTATCCAGATGCGTGAAGGATTTACTGCCGGCTAAAGGAAGCCCACACATATCCCTCCCACCCGCTCTATTTCCAGGCAAGCAATGGTGTAATCACTGCGTTCAACCGGGCGCTTGCCCAAGGACCAGGGGCGCCGAGTACGGGGGAGCTCCGGGGCCCGAGCCCCCTCCCCGGCAAAATCAAGTCGGGGCTGAGCCCCCCCCCGGCCAGAGAGAAGTGATGCAGCATCGATGGCCCTTTCCATCGATACTGTATCACTTCTCTCCGGCCGGGTAAACGTGCAAATATGTCCGAATAAGCCCTCCACTCTAAGACTCATTGGTGTATGGTCCTGGAGGGGAGGGCTTAGGGCAGCGGTATTCAAACAGTGGGGCGCGCCCCTCAGGTGGGCCGCAGCCTCATGCCCAGGGGGGCGCGCATCCACAGTTTGAAAACAAAAAAAGCATTTATCCAACAAACTAAATTTCCTACATGCTGTAGATGATGAAGAGATATGGATTACGTTATTCCAAAGTGTCAAATTCACCATTTGGAAATCAATTGTAAAATTCCTTGATGAAGTATATCCTGAGGTTAATGCTAGAACTTCAAAATTAGAACATGTGTTTTATATCCATTTTTTCTCCTTTCCTTTAAAATTATTTTTTTAAACAGTGTAATAATGAATTGTTATGCATTTGTTGATATAAGTATTGTGTCAAGATAAGTTGTATAATTAAATTTGTTTTATGTGAAGATCTAGGAAAAATGTAAATATTTTATGTATATTTGAAAAGTTGATTTATCAGCTATAAAAAATAAAATTAAAAAAAGAGGATAAATTACCAAAGGATCGGGCTGTTGCTTCATCAACAAGCAGCAGCCCGATCCACGGCCCCTGCCATACATGCTTAGTGCGACAGGGGCCGTGCCTTTGTGAGGCCTCAGGCTCCATTAACAGCCTATTTATGAAGACAAAAGAAGGTGTGTGATTTTTATTTTCTTCATGAAAAGGCTCCTAATGGAGCCTGAGGCACCACAAAGGCCCGGCCTCTGCAGCACTATGGGTGGTGGCAATAGGGTAGTTTCTAGCCCATTTGGTACCCAGGGTGAAACACTAGGAATGCGCCCCCCCACCTCGCGCCCCACTTCCACCGCACCCCACTCCCACCGCACCACTCCCAAACTCAATATAACACTGCACAACATTGGGACACGGGGACCAGTGGGGGCAGACATTGGGACACAGGGACCAGTGGGGGCACAACAGTGGGACACAGGGACCAGTGGGGGCATACATTGGGACACAGGGACCAGTGGGGGCAGGGGACCAGTGGGGGCACACATTGGGACATGGGGGCACAACATTGGGACACAGGGACCAGTAGGGGCACAACATTGGGACACAGGGACCAGTGGGGGCACAACAGTGGGACACAGGGGCCAGTGGGGGAACAGCAGTGGGACACAGGGACCAGTGGGGGAACAACAGTGGGACACGGGGACCAGTGGGGGCACACATTGGGACATGGGGACCAGTGGGGGCACAACACTGGGACACGGGGACCAGCGGGGGCACAACATTGGGACATAGGGACCAGTGGGGGCACACATTGGGACACAGTGGGGGCACACATTGGGACACAGGGGGGGCATACATTGGGTCACAGGGACCAGTGGGGGTACACATTGGGACACAGTGGGGGCACACATTGAGACACAGGGACCAGTGGGGGCACACAGTGTGGAAAGGGGACCAGTGGGGCAGGGGACCAGTGGGGGCACACACATCTTCAAACACGGTGCATTCGGATCGTGAAAGTGCACAGACAGTTCCAGGGGGGGGCCCAAGTGCACCCAGTCGGTGGATACTAGGGTAAGTGCAGAGAGAGACACTCTCTTGGGTCTTTTCTCAAGTGCATTGAGGGTGGGGTGAGTGCAGGGCGCTGAGGCAAGTGCAAGAGAGGACTGGTGGGGTGCCAGGGACCTGTGAGACTTTGAGGTACACCAGGCGGCCAGTCAGCAAGCTGTAGAGAAAAGGAGGGAGAGAGGGAGAGAGAAGGAAGAGGAGAAAAGGAATGTCTTAATGAGGACAGAGGGAGTGTTAGTGTCAAGTTTGAGAGCAGTTCTTCACAGGTGTTCAGAAGAACAGTTTCCGTGCCTCTGGATACTCTAAAACAGACGCACCCAAAAGATTCAGTGTGGAGGGTCAGCTGAGAGATAGCCAAATTCTCCAGGAGTTTGCCCAGGAAAGGAGTGATAGAGATCGGGCGGTAGTTTGCCAGAATGCAGGGGTCGACAGAGGGTTTCTTGAGCAGAGGGTGCACAAGGGAGTGCTTAAGAGCCGTTGGGAAAACTCCAGTGGACAAGGAGAGAATGCAGAGATCAGCCAAGGTTCGGGCGAGGGAGTCAATGTTGTCCTTAATGGTTTTGGAGGGGCAGAGGTCCACCTATTTGGATGAGGCCTTCATGGACCAGACTTGTCTGGCGACCTCAGCGGGTGCGACGGCTGAGAGGGAAGAGAGGGGAAGTGGTGGGGGGCAAAAGAGGCTCCAGTGTAGGTGTATGTTGTGGTGTGGAAGGGAGGAAGGGAAGGATGTTTCCGTTTTTTGTGATGAAGTGTGCAGCTAGGGCCGAGCAAAGGTCCTGGGTGGGTGTGACAGAAGAAGAGGCTGCTTTAGAATTGGTCAGTTCCTTACAGACTGAAAAGGTTGGCGGTGTTGCTTGATACCACAGAGATGCAGGCTTGAATAAAGGCTCTTTTCTTGGTGCGGATGCAGAGTCGATATCACCCTTAAAGGAGGCTGCAGGCCAGTTTGTCAGAGGGTTCGCCCGACAAATCCCATTTCCGCTCAGCTGCCCTACACTTGCGTTTTTGGGCTGCCAGATCGGAGTCGTACCAAGAGTTGCACTTTTTGGGAGACTTCAGACGGACCCTCATGACATGACATTTTGTAAAGCTCAGGCAATATTATGTTACCACAGGTTGACAGAGCCTTTGAGCCACATATGGAAGTACTGAGGTTTAGGCGGACCTGGAGCGCTCGCTCCTGGGAAGCAAGCGGTAGAGCCACCCACACTGAGTGAGGACTGCAGTCTGCAGGGGGGGCCATAGGCTCCATGCTGGCCATGCCCCCCACAGTAGTTCCGCTCTCAGCCCCTGATGCCCTGCGCCCCCAGCCATGGAGCCCCGGGGACGGGTGACGGCGCTGAGCCTGGCACTGGGCCTCGTCTCGCTGGTGGCAGCGCTGCTCGTCTACGACACACTGCCATCTTCAGCAAAAACACCCCAGACCCCCCCCCACAATCTTGCTGAGATATCTCGCAGGCACTGACTCTGGCTTTGTTGATTTGAATAGTCTGCTTGGGGCTTGATGTGGAACCCATTCTTTAGCCGCCACATAGCCCTTTAATGCAGTTTTTCAGCATGTGTGTTCTGCAAGTAAGTAAGCATGTTTAACGTGGGTTTGCACACTGGTACATTTACTTACATGGTTGGCAGTGTAGTCGGCACGGCACCTCGGTCCAGGGGTCCTCCGCACCTGTCCTGACTCCTGCGTCGTGGTCGTCGCACTGCACTGCAGCATTCATACCATTGGATCGGTCAAGGGGGCACTTGTGGTGCTTGGTGGCGTGCTAATGCACATTGCACAGGTGCCAGCGCTGCCACCACGCCCATTCACCCATCGTGACCCTGACCCGGCCCCAAGTCCCAACCTTCACTGCGCCACCTGGTCTGCTGCTGCAGCCAGCCTTACTGCAGACAGTAACTAACAACAAGACCGGTGCTATCACCAGGCAAGGCAGTAGTGTGGGGGTGTTAAAAAAAGCATTTTGCAGCTCTAACATTTCGAACATATAGGCAAGCGCCTAACCTTGCCTAGTGATAGCACTGGCCCTGCCAGGGCCTCTAATAGCAGTCCCTGACAAATGAGGCGTATGCTCGTTTCTTGGAAGGTAAGACGTTATTTAAGCATAAGTGGGGTGTACTTTTTTTTTTTACTGACTCCTTCATTTTTTGAATAAGGGGTGTTTCAAATGAATGTTGAAAACCAGGAAAGTGGGAGTTTTTAAAACATGGAGACAACCATGGCTACAACATTCAGACGCGAGTGCTTCCATCAGTCCCAAACATCACTTGGGTGCAGGGTGAGCCTGGGTAACTGCTTTTTAACATTGTACACTACTTTACCAGAATTTCTGGTAAACTACAATGTTAAAAGTAGTTAACACTCTTCCCCCCAAGTCTGAAACGGTTTATAGTCATAATGTCGAAAAAAAAATGTCGACAAACAAAAATGTCGAAAAAAAATGTAGAAAACAATAATGTCGACATCCTATACATATAATGTAAAAAGTCATTTTTTAGAAAAAAAAATGTCGACAAAAAAATGTCAATTAGAACTATCAACACCTCACCCAACACCCCCCCACCACCCTCTCACCCCTCATACTCAACACATTCTAATTATATATTTATTTATTTATTTTTTCAATAAATAAACAAAAAGAGTATCATTTACTATGGGGGGGTCCCCCCCCAAACCCCCCTCACCCAACACCCCCCTGCCACCCCCCCACCACCCTCTCACCCCTCATTCTCAACACATAGTAATTATATATTTATTTATTTATTTTTTCAATAAATAAATAAACAAAAAGAGTATCATTTACTATGGGGGGGGGTCCCCCCCAACCCCCCTCACCCAACACCCCCCTGCCACCCCCCCACCACCCTCTCACCCCTCATTCTCAACACATAGTAATTATATATTTATTTATTTATTCAATAATCAAATAAATAAAAAGAGTATCATTTACTATGGGGGTGTCCCCCCCAACCCTCCTCACCCAACACCCCCTGCCACCCCCCACCACCCTCTCACCCCTCATACTCAACACATTTTAGTTATATATATATATATTTATTTATTTATACAATAAATAGAAAATTTCGAAAAAATATTGAAAACATGTCGACATTATTGTTTGTCGACATTATTTTTTTCGACATTTATTTTTCAAAATTTTGACTGTCGACATTTTTACTGTCGAAATTATGACTGAAACCACACTTGATTGCATTATACTTCAGCGAAGATTGCATTATACTTCAGCAGAACATCTGATGTGTCCACTTCACGTGGGCTTTTTCTAGTCTTTATGACAAATTAAACTTCACTCATTACAGTGCAAATAAACCAGGGTGTCAATTCTGTCCACCCAACTCTTTCCTTCTGGATGGAAAACATTACTTGCCTGTTACTAAGTAACTGCTCCAGCAAGGGTTTGCCACCCAGATCTATAAAGTGGTGAATGTTCCTGGTCAGACCGCAGAACACTTTCTTCGTTTTACAAACGACAATACAAATATCTTTTCAGAGCAGCAAGAGGACTCTGCCGCTTAGATTTCTTTTGCTCATTTTCTGGAACTTCAAGGTCCATCGGTTGCATATGATCCTGTGGAGGGTCTGCCTGCTGGAGACCTACAGTCATGGTGTGTGCCGAACTGTGCTGCTAGATTTCGGAATCCATTACTGGGAACCTTGTTTGTTCTTGCCAGCACTGCAAGCCCTGAGAAGCTCCTGCTGGCTATTCAGCGTTCTACTCTACTTCCTGGAGGAGGCGGAGTCTTCGGAAAGCACGTGACGGATCACGTGACCTCACCGAGACCTCTTTAGCAGCTGTGGGCCGCCCGAGCGGGGTGTGTGCCGAACCGTGCTGCTAGATTTCGGAATCCATTACTGGGAACCTTGTTTGTTCTTGCCAGCACTGCAAGCCCTGAGAAGCTCCTGCTGGCTATTCAGCGTTCTACTCTACTTCCTGGAGGAGGCGGAGTCTTCGGAAAGCACGTGACGGATCACGTGACCTCGCCGAGACCTCTTTAGCAGCTGTGGGCCGCCTGAGCGGGGTGTGTGCCGAACTGTGCTGCTAGATTTCGGAATCCATTACTGGGAACCTTGTTTGTTCTTGCCAGCACTGCGAGCCCTGAGAAGCTCCTGCTGGCTATTCAGCATTCTACTCTACTTCCTGGAGGAGGCGGAGTCTTCGGAAAGCACGTGACGGATCACGTGACCTCGCCGAGACCTCTTTAGCAGCTGTGGGCCGCCCGAGCGGGGTGTGTGCCGAACTGTGCTGCTAGATTTCGGAATCCATTACTGGGAACCTTGTTTGTTCTTGCCAGCACTGCGAGCCCTGAGAAGCTCCTGCTGGCTATTCAGCGTTCTACTCTACTTCCTGGAGGAGGCGGAGTCTTCGGAAAGCACGTGACGGATCACGTGACCTCGCCGAGACCTCTTTAGCAGCTGTGGGCCGCCCGAGCGGGGTGTGTGCCGAACTGTGCTGCTAGATTTCGGAATCCATTACTGGGAACCTTGTTTGTTCTTGCCAGCACTGCGAGCCCTGAGAAGCTCCTGCTGGCTATTCAGCGTTCTACTCTACTTCCTGGAGGAGGCGGAGTCTTCGGAAAGCACGTGACGGATCATGTGACCTCGCCGAGACCTCTTTAGCAGCTGTGGGCCGCCCGAGCGGGGTGTGTGCCGAACTGTGCTGCTAGATTTCGGAATCCATTACTGGGAACCTTGTTTGTTCTTGCCAGCACTGCGAGCCCTGAGAAGCTCCTGCTGGCTATTTAGCGTTCTACTCTACTTCCTGGAGGAGGCGGAGTCTTCGGAAAGCACGTGACGGATCACGTGACCTCGCCGAGACCTCTTTAGCAGCTGTGGGCCACCCTCGCGACGTTAAGCCCGAAAGAGTAAAGCCCAGCAGCTGTTGTGCGGCTGTTTGGCGGATGGTGGCGTCAAATATATTTCAATCGTAATGATCTCCTTAGAGGAGCTGCAGCAACATTAATATCATTGTGTGTACAACCTATACCGCAGAGTACCAAGGAGATTCTCAGCCTACCCCTGTCCCAGTCAGTGCTGTCCGTCGAGATCAACTTGCATGATGAGCCCGCAAACACGTCAAAAGCAGAAAACTAGGCTCGACTCTGAGCGGTCTCCCCTACAGTCATTGTCGAGTACCCTGGAGCGACATACCTCTGTGGTGGGAGAAGAAAACGAGGTAAGAACTGCTATACGAAACATGCCAGTGTTGCCCCAAACGACACGTTCTGAAACTTTGTGTCACAAACCGCCGATATATATTGTCAGCTCTTTGCTTACATTAACAAAAAACATCATCATTAATGAAAATCTCCTTACACGTTGCCGTCTCAAACCTATTTCAGATATAGCCTGGCAACTAACAATTGCATCTCCTTGTGCGCCTTGTCTAACGATGCAACTGGAAGAGTTTTCACATTGTGCTGCATACTGCAAATATGCTTACGCCTACGAAAGATCTGATGTTTTAGAAAAAACACCTTCAGTTGAAAAATGTAGTAACTGTGAAACCTTACTAATCCGGTCCTTGGCCCTCGATACTAATATGATGACAAATGTCCTGTCAGTGCCGGTAAACACGATTGAAGTAAATACCTCATCGTTTCAGTCTCCTTTTGATGTAACAGACTCTGAGCTTATGTTAATTCAAGTGCCCGTGAACATATCAAATGAGACAAACTTTACATTTTTACCACCACCAAACTTACTGAATGTGCAAGCAGCTAAAAACATCTTACCGGGTGGAATACAAACAAGCGAAGGAGCGTTGTCACCTATGGCGAGGGTACCAGTTAAGCACCAGGGCGTCCATTCTCACTTGACAATGCCATTACAAGGCTCGTCAGGTCTCTCTAAAACTGATGTGGAAAGCTGTAAAGATTGTTTAATAAATCCGAATCTGTCACGCCCTCGCCCAAGTACAGCCGTAAACAGCGGTGGAGGTGCACATGGGTCGGGAACGCTATATCAATCGGTAATTGCTACAGCGCCTCAACCCTTATTTGACAAATACAAGAAAAAAATTAAAAACAGCTTTAGGTATAGCACCCAAAGGTCTTGATCTGGCACAGCGCGAGGCTCGGTTAACTGAGAGGCTAACGGCTGATTACAACTCTATCAAAGAAAAGCTGATACAGAGCTTTGGCGAGAAGCCAAATATTAATCCTGTTAACACTGCTCCGAGCGGATGTATTTCAAACAATATATACTGTCAATCCAAATTTGGATTTTCTGAGCTCAATTCTTCCCACCGCAGCTCAGTAACTGACTGTCCTAATTTTAGTGATAACAATGTTACACTTGCCTCTGATTTTGAGAGCCAAAATCGTATGAACGAAGAAGATGTGGAAGATGAATCTCTACAACAACGAGGGATTCCAGCTAAACTAATACACGAAACAAATTCTTTATCTGCAACTTCTGCACAGGAACAAATGAATAAATCGAACCTGTCAGTTGCAGCTGGCATCCAAATTCATAATAATGTATTAGCCGCTACCTCTTTGGCTCTCATTCCTTTTGTAAAACTCTACGAGAGTTTAAACGACGCCATAAAAGATCAGGGCACGCAAATTAACCAGCTTATTTCTAAAATGGACATGATGGAACATCTGAATAATGCACTGTTGCACAGAATGGACAGAGAGGCGGAGACGTCCTCGCAATGGCAATATCGCCTTGGAGATCTCTTGTCAAGCACCCATGTAGATAATTCCACTTTAATGGCTGCGACACTTGAATGTATGAAATGGGTAAGGCATAATACCCAGGTAAATGCAGAACAAATTCATGGGCACCTTAGTGGTTCAGTCATTACAAACCAAAATTACCTTTCATCGAAAAGTGCTAATTTTGTACCAGCTTTGGCACATCCTCCAATGAATACTTTCCATGATGGATCCCCTAAAATCAGTGTGGAACATGCAAGATGTCAAGGAGATTTGGTACAAACACAAAAAACGCAGATAAACCCTACAGTCATGTCGCCCTGTCCAATCGCAAGTACTAGTGAGACGCGTGTTGATAGCTTAATAGCAACAACAGAACAAATACAAGATACTCAGAATTCTACCAGTGTCATAGAAACTCTAGATTTGATCAACTCCGATACAGTGCGCACTGAATCCCAACAGATGCCAGAGGTTATTAGTGCAGTGGAAAATTTAACCTTACCATCGGCCTCTATAAGCACAAATACGTTTGATATATTTAAAGGCTCAGCTAAAAACTTTTCAGTTGGCAAAATAAAGGTACCAATGATGTCTGCAAAAAAAGTTCGATTGGCTCCAAAAAAGGTAGCGAACAATCTACCAAAAAAACGCTCCACTAATGTTAAACAATTCGTCAGAAACATAGTGATTCCCCAAAAGCTTGCGCTCTTTGAACGCCCAATAAATGAGGGTCCTTTAGTTAATGCCATTACTGCGCACTCAAAAGAGTCTCAGAGCCAGCGCAATGATGCCAAGCCCCCCTTAAAGCAAAAGCAAAATCCAAATAAGCGGGCCTGTCTAGAATCAGACCCTGAACAAACAGTACCAGATGAGGAATCAGTGGACCTATGTGATCTTTCGACATACTCGCTAGATTCTTCCAGCTCTTCTTCGATCGTGCCTGGTGAGTCAGTAAGTCAAAGAAAGCCTAATGGCCCGAAAGAACCCCATCGTGGAGAACAATTAGGCAAAGTAGCAAAAGGGCGTAAACAAGTCACCACGTGTCCCTCAGTATCTCATAGGAATTCTTTGGAATTCAATCGGGTTAATGCAAGGCAGATCTCAAGCTTAAAGAATGGCGCTGAATCGCCTCAAAACTTCAATCCTAAAATGACTGCTGCTCAGCGGAATAAGCACATTCCAATAAAAACGAAAGCAAGCGATAGACGTCAAACAGCAAACCTGGAAAATCAGAGTGGAAAATGTGTTTTCTGACGACAACGATGTCAATTTAAACAGAAGAAACGTGATGAAATTACTCCATATCATCCCTTCACTTCGTACCATCACTACTGAAGATATCTTAATTGTTGAATATATCTCAGAGAAATCCGTCAATAAGGTTTTCTTACATATAAGATCATTTGCAGTAGAAAAAACCCTTTTAGCTGCACGAGATTAACTATTATCATATGGATTTGAAATACAATCGGAGCGGAGTATACATAACTCTGCAAAAAGTGATGCTGTAAAATCAAGAATTGATCCTCGACGTGAAGAATTAAGAAGTCTCCTATCTTTGCGAGAGCGTGGATTTGGAACAAAATCCACTTGGGAGAACTCTGATGAACACACAAGACAAATTGCATCACAGAAAAACCAACAAGCATAACCATCAATAAATATAAGCACAGAGAATTGTGGGATCATCTCTTGGAATACCAGAGGATTTCTCCATTTATTTAATAACTTCCCCACGGCTTTAACAAACAATTTTATCATCTGCCTTCAAGAGACGTGGCTTCGTGAGCCTCCGTCAAAAGATGGTTACACCATCGTTCTAAATAAAGCAGGAAAGAATCAACGTGGGAGACCCTTTTCTGGTCTAATTACAATGGTCAATAATGTATATGGCTGGGAGATAAGACAAACATTTATGCCAAATCTTTTCGTACTTGGAATACTACTGCAGCTAAGCCCGAGGAAGAACAATCGTTCACCACAATTATTGATCATTCATTTATATTGGAATCCAACTATGATTTCTTCGGCAAGTTTCATTAAATCAGTGATGGCAATTATCGATCCATGTCTAACATCAAGTTTGGAGACTATAATTATAATATGTGGCGATTTCAACTTCTCATGGCTTGAAAAATCATCTAAGAAAAGGACCTCATCTACTGTAGTATCAACTAGAGGAGATAAATGGTTGGAAGCCATGAAATCAAGAAACTGTGAGATGGTTAATGGTCATATCCAAGGAGATATTCCCCCAAGCTCTACTTGGCATAGAGATAAAAGTCTAAAAACATTCGATTATTTTGGGATTTCTGTTTCCTTCTGGTCAAAAGTAGAAAGACTGTCCATAATCAAAACATCTTTAAGTGATCACAGCATACTGGAGTTACTCTGTTTACTAGAACGATGTCTAATATCACCACAGTATAGCTGTCCCCTGGAGGTGAATGAGGGATTGAACAGGCTGCGAATTAAAGATCATCATATCTGTCAGTTGAGAGATGGCCTCAATGATGATATAACAACCATTTCTAACAGAGTAAATTACGCACCTTTGCTAATCCAATTTGGCACCGTAAAAAAAAGAACATACAATCCTTTCCAAATTCAGAAAAAATATGTATACAGTGCCCAGGTAAATCAGCAAAAGAAACAAATGCATAAAAACATCAGACAAATCAAAAAGAAATGTAAAAATATTCCTGAAGAAATAAAGGAAATCAAAAACTGCAAAATGAAATATCGAAACTGGTTAAAATCTTTCCAAATAATTAGAGATCAAGAACGGGCTGAAACAATGCTAGGCCTAATTATCCAACGAAATTCAAGAGATATAAATAACAATTGTACTCAAGAACTAAGTTTAACTAATGGAATATCTATGTTTACCTGGGAACAGCATTTTAAGAAGGTCTTTGAAAATACTTCAGCTCAAGGCTCCTTGGAGCCCGAGCTTTCATCGGCCCCATGGGATGTTTGTGAATCGAGAGCCAAAATCATCGCTATCATAACACAACTGAAGAACTCTCGTGCAGCAGGCCCTGATGGGTTAACAAACGTTCTCTTAAAAGAGAAAAAGGAACTTTGGGCCAACTTCATTGTGAATCTGTTTGGACTAATTTCAGTAGCTAAGTTGATTCCGAGCTCATGGAGCACTGCGATTATTGTACCCATATTTAAGAAGGGCAATAGAGATAATCCTGCCAACTATCGCCCTATTGCCCTCTTGGATATTATTGGCAAAATCTTTGCAACATGTTTACAACAAAAACTCACCAAATGGGCTTTCTCTAACAATCTAATGGATAAGCGACAAACAGGCTTTACAAAGGAGGTTGGAACAGAAATTAACCTTCTCATAGTAAATATACTCAAGCTTGACACAATGAAAAACAAGGGGAAAATTTTTGTAGCTTTCATAGATATGCGGCAGGCTTTTGACAAAATCAATCGCACAATTTTATGGAAGAAACTAACATCATGGTCATGCCCCGCGAACATCCTTCATCCACTCATGGCGCTGCATACAGGAACTTCAATAAAAGTACGTACTGATAACAAAGGATCCGTGACGAAAGATATTCCAACCTCCCAGGGAGTGAAGCAGGGCTGCCCTTTGGCAGCGTTATTGTTCAAGTTATATATTGCTGACTTGCCGGAGGCTTTTGTGAACGTTTGCTGCTTTCCACCGAAAGTAAACAACCAACCAATCAGCTATGCAATATATGCCGATGATATCGTATTATTCGATCAAACGGAAATTGGACTACAACGGCTTCTCCAAGCGCTGGTTTTGTATTTACAAGCCAATGGTCTTGAAATTAATGCCGGAAAATCGAAGATAATGTCCTTTGGGTCAACACATAAAAGATCAGCCGAGAATTTTAGCTGGTTCGCATCAGGAGAAAAGATTGAATCTGTGCAAACCATACGATATCTAGGAATACAAATAAACAATTCAATCAGAGAACAAGCCTGGATCTTAGACCTGAAGCATCGCATGACAGCTTTTACTCTTCAGGGTAAACGCTTACACAATGAATTTGGCAAATTCACCCTGATTCCGGTCATGACCTTCTATCGTCAAAAAGTTATTCCTGCCTTGACTTACGGGGCAGAGGCTGGACTCAATATTGATAATCGTATCTGGGCAGTGTTAGAGGGCCAATTCTGGAGAGGAGTCTTGGCTCTTCCAATTTTTGTTCCGATTGTGGCAATAAGACACGAACTTGGCCTTGACCCATTAGACGGCTTGATTCTATGGAAGTCCATTGCCTTGTTACGCAAAATGAACTTAAACACAGTAGCCCCAGCATATGAAATCCTAAAAGAAATGGACATCACACATTATGCAGGAATGCTTCATATCTGGGCTATGAAAATCAAAAAGTCATTGGCAGTCATCGATATTTCCTGGGAAACTGTCTGCAATACCCCACAGATTGCCAAAAAAAAACTAAGATCTTGGTATTGGATAAAAAATGGAGAATTGCGTGAGGCGTTGCCATCATCACTTAATCTAGGCATGACGTGCAACAGCCTAGATAAGTTACCTAAATACCTAACAAAATTTCCATCAAGACATCATCGCAACATGTTCCTAAGATTTCGGCTTAACATATATAAAACCAAAGAGATGATGTATCAGAGACACTACAAAGAAATAGCTGATAATAAATGTAGGTTCTGCAAAATTGAGGTAGAATCACTCAAACATCTAGTCTCTGAATGTGACCAGGTAACGACCCAGCTCTCATTCTTCCTCCAATATGTAACATCAACCTTTCAACTAACTGAACATCTGTGGTATTCGCTGGTAGCTGGAAACAATGTTAGATTTATTTGTGCCCTGGTAGATTTTCTTGATAATATTTTGGAGGAAGAATAATGTTAAAAACAGGCCTTTTACTTGAGAGAACTGCAACAAAAAAAACAAAAAAAAGAACCATAATGGATTGATGAACTCATATGATGGTGGATAGATGAAATAGTAGTAAGATGAAGAGGTTGTCTCTAATTTTGTAATTAAAGTTATGTAAATAACTAATTGTTACAATAAAAAATAAATAAATAAAACAGTCATGGGTACGTCATTTCCCTTCGCCAGCAGGTGATCCTCCACAAATGCAAAACGTGTTGAAAAGATTCCTCAGCGGATCACCAGTTTCCCGCTTCATCCTAGGTTGAACGGGACTTGGTCATCAGATTTCTATTCAGAATACAACCCAACTTGAAATCTCTGCTTTCGACGCAGCACGTCACAATTATTAATAGAAACAAAGAGCGGCTTCATTTCCAAATGCTGAATAATCCTACTGGAGTGCCCTCGTCAACTAACCTGCTTGAGTCGTCGCCAAAAACACAGGAAGGTCCATAATCTTTTAAGATAAAACTCAGACACCACTTTGGTTTGAAAGAAGGACGTGTTTAACAGATCTGGGACATCCAGCTGCATGGGAAAACATAGCACATTTTACCTCAGATTTATTTTTTAATGCAGGTCCACTCCTCCCCAATAACCAGTTATGCACCATTCTCCTTCCTGCCCCCTAGCCTTCTATAAGTAATAAGGTGAAATGCGATAGGTTGTCCCTCTGACCAATCTGGTCAGCCAGCTGCAGATGTGGGGATACCAGTGTAGCACCTGCCTACCAGACTGCAAGACTAGGACAGACAGATAAGCCGATAGAGCCGGACCTTCATTCAACCTTCCGGCAGAAGCGGTGACTAGCAGTAAAGCTACCTTCCATGTCAATGTCTTCAAGTCCCATTTTCCTGCTGGCTCAATGAAGAAAGGAACTCAGCTTTCACAGGTAGAAATCCAACTTGGAAGGAGGCACGCGTCAGACCTTCTGGAAATAATTAATCTAAGATACTTTGAGAACGGAAGGATCTCCTGGATACACCCAAAGTCAATAAGTGAACCCTGACAGAGGGATATTGAAGAACAGATCTGGCCAGATGCAGGAAATACAGTGCCAAAGTAGGTTCTGGAAATGATAATCTAAGGGTGTGCTAAGGAATACGTTACTTACCTGAAACAGGCTGGGAATCCTCAGTAACCTAGAGCAGTTTAAACTAAAACTGAAAACCTCAAGTCACTTTTATGCTCTACTACTGTCATTTCTGGGTCATACTGCCCACAGCCAATAGGTCCAGCGAACCACCTCTAGCAGGAGATCTAGGTCACACCAAGTTCAGGCACAAGTATTCCTCAGCTGACGAGCCCAGATCTTCAGAAATGGACTGGGCTTAGAGAAAGGTCAGTGCCCAAGGGGTTTCAGCAGAGGATGAGAGCCCTAAGTCCACGTCCAAATCTTTTGACCACTCTTCATATTCAGAGTAGAAGACAAGCTCCTTGTCTTCAAAATCTGCGACAAAGACATCATCATCGTCAACATGGTCGTAGCAACCGTCAATGAAACCATCCACAACCACGACCTCATCACAAACATCAACTAAGCCATTGTCGACCACTACTACCTAATCACAACTGTCAACAAAGCCAACAATGACCATGTATACCCCGTCGTCAGCTAAGCCGTCACCGGCTACGACTACCACATCCACCACGAGGATCTCGTCAACATCTGCCTCCATGGCTGTCACATACTCGTCAATGACACCCTTCCCTTGTCGATGTACAAAAATTAGCACCCTGCCATTGTAACCGTGGCCATGGTCACTGACGTTTCAGACACCAGTACATTGTCTGCATTGACTGCCTGTCCAAGAGCATCTTTCCCTAACCTTGGGCTAGCCTTGCTGCCGGGTGGCATTGTTGTGTCAGAGCCAGCTCTCTCCCAATCGAAAGAGGCCATCATATCATTGCCGTCCTCGCCAGAGTAGAGGCGATCGTCTCCCAGAAGACTGGGGAGGCTACCACCTTCACCCCCTCTGCATTCAGATCAAGCCATCACTCCTCTTACACAAAGAGACATGTCTTCAGACATTTTATCTACTCTCACCACTCAGTGGCAATCCTGCAGCACCGTCTGCCTGCACCGGCTCTGGTTACAGCACCGGTCAGACAACCTCGCTCCGATAACCCTGGCCCTTTCAAGGAGATGGATGACATCCCCCCAAGAAAGATAAACACCAAAGAGGTAAGCTCCAGACAGCGCCACAGAGGCTGACAAATACTGGAACAGACACAGACCCCGACGATGGGTCTTCCACACACACGACCCAGACATATGAATTTGACCATTTAATCGCATTTGATGGGGAGCCAGATGATGTTCCACTCAGAGACTCACCTCCTGATGTGGTAGGAGCCTTCCATGCTCTCATGTCCAGGGCAGCCACGATGTTCGACCTTGCGCCGGAGGAGCAGCGAAGAGGAAGTATTCTGTAGCACGCAGAGAACAGCGCAGGAAATCTGTCATGTCTATCCCTCTGTTGGAAGAAGTCTGGGACGATGGCCTAATCACCTTAGCCTACCCTGCCTCCATACTCAACCCACACCAGACTCCGTTGTCTCAGCTGCAGCCAGAAAAAGGTTGGCTAATCCATTCTCATCCTGCTCTGTCACCCAGACAAGGAAGGAAAACACCTTGACGCCTTTGGTAAGAATATTATCACCACCGCAGCCACGACTATCAGGGTGGCAAATCCAAAGGCCATACTCGCATGCTACGATCATGTGCTGTGTTACAAGTTGGGTCCCTTTCTGGAGTTTCTACCAGATGACAAGAAGCAATAAGCCTTGGACATCTTCCATGAAGGCGAGTTGGCTTCTGACCATGCCATTACGGTCTCGGTAGACATCGTAGACATTGGATTTCGCCAGCTGGGAAACAGAGGGCTCCTGCGCCTGCAGGATTGGTTCAAGGTGACATATTTTCAACCAGAGCCCAGTTAAGGGTCGTACATATGCCCTTCAATTAAAAAAGGTGGTCGAGGCCCTGCAGTCCATAAAAACAGACACAGAAACCGCTCGCTCCGTGCGCATGCTTCAGCAAAAGCACCATCCCTTTCGTTCAGGAAAAGGTCGCTATGGCAGGACTTTGCGGAATATCCGCACTATGTACCAGTCTTCCTCGTCTTCAGCACCTAGATGCCTCCGGGCTAAGCACGCTCAACACATGTCAAAATAAATAAAATAAACAAGACCCCGTATTCATCGGGGGACCAGTACAGGAAAAGGTCCCAGTCCTACAGTGGTTCACAGCAACGCTATGGCTCAGCCCAACCAAAGGGCTAGTCCGGCAAGCAAGCATGATCAGCCCAGGGTCAGGCCCTCACACTTCAGCACCCCAGTGGGAGGACGCCTGTCAAAGTTTGTCGACGAATGGACACTAATCACAACCGAGAAATGGGTGCTATCCCTCCTCCAGCAGGGCCAGTCGCTGGAATTTGTGGACTATATACCAGACATTCCTCCCAAGCGCAAACCAGAAAGACGACGACACCTTTTGCTTCAGGAAGTGCAGGTCTTGCAGTAGAAGGGAACAGTAGAGAAGGTTCCGAGAATCGAGCGGGGCAGAAGAGTTTACTCCCACTACTTCTTGGCAAGGAAAAAAACACTGCACAACAAGCCAGGTGGTTGGAGACCCATCTTAGACCCAAGGGTGCTCAACAAGTTCCTAAAGTCACAAACATTCTGCATGGTCACGCTACAGCAGGTGTTGTCGCAGCTACAACAAGGAGATTTTTTGGCGTCCCTCGACCTCGAGGATGCCTACTTCCACATCCCTATTCGCCTTTCACACCGGCGATGCTTACACTTTGTGGTGTCAGGAGTACATTATCAGTTCAAAGTTCTTCCATTCGGCCTGTGGTCTTCTCCGCAAGTTTTTACCAAGTGCCTTGCACCAGTAGTGGCTTCACTTGCGGTAGAGGGGCATCCACGTCTACCCGTACCTGGATGACTGGTTAGTAAAGACCTCCTCCTTTCCACTGGCAGAAACCAACACTGCCATCACCATCCAGTGTCTACAGCAACTTGGGTTTTCCATCAACTTCCCAAATTCATGCCTGGTTCCATCACAGCAGGCGCTCTATCTCGGAGCAACACTCGATACCCAGACCTGTACCGCCAGACCCTTGGACTAAAAGGTGGCAGCTCTTTTACACAAGGTGCGCTCCCTCAACAGCACCTGATTGATGCCAGTCTTCAACTACAAATCCCTGCTAGGGATGTTGTCATCATGCATCCTGTTAGACTCAAACTGCTGATTACACATGATACCTGTACAGGAAGTCCTCGATGCCCACAGGGTCCAGTCCTCGGGTTTCTGGGATGACTGTATTACCCTAACTCCAGTTTTCAGACAAACCCTTTGATGGTGGTCGGTAAGGGAACACCTGGTGCAGGGCTCCCCCTTCAAACTGCCGGACCACCAGGAGACCTGTTGCTACACCTGTTGTGTCAGACGTAGGGCACTCGGGAGATCGACCTCTTTGCCACGCACGAGAACAGACGCTGCAAGACATTTGACAGCCGCTTTCCCCATCCGGAGAGCTTAGGGGAAGTTTCTTTGTGTTCCCCCCTCATTCCTCTGGTGCCTTGAGTCCTACACACCTTCAGACTGTATCAGTGCAAACTGATATTAGTGGCCCCTGTGTGGCCGAAACAGTTTTGGTACTCAGACCTCCTTGCACTCTCATCAGGCCCCACTGATCAATCTGCTTCCTCATCAAATGCTCCTGTCCAGCACCACGGGCCGGGCCTCTCTCAATCCGACGGCCAGGCTCCCATCTTCTTAGAGTTCGGGGCACTGTCCCTTCTGCAAGACTGCCAAGTTGTCCTGGCCAAGGCTAGAGCCCCGCCCACCTTGAACTGTTACAAGAGCAAGCAGAAACGTTTTCAAGTGTGGTTCAGAAGCCAGCGACTGCAACCTCAAACCATCCGACCGAACGAGCTGTTGCCATACCTACTGTCCCTGGATCAATCTGAGTTAGCGCATTCCTCCATAAAGGTGCACATAGGAGCCATTTCAAGGTACAACTGTGCAGCGGATGTGCCTTCCCTGTGGTCTCATTGGCTAGTGAAGGAGGTTACAGGGGCTCTTCCGGTCTTTTCCACTAGGTACGCCGACCATCGCCTGCGTGGGAGCTCAATGTGCTACTCTCAAGACTGATGAAGTCACCCTTCTAGCCCTTGCACCAAGCCTCTATTAAACACCTTTCCAGCAAAACTGCACTCTTGGTGGCCATAACCTCAGCAAGACTGAGTGAAATCCAGGCATTTTCTGTTAAACCGCTCTAACGTTTCAGAAGGACATGGGCGATCTGAACCTAGGCTTTCAAGACCCTAAAGATCCTAAGGCACTCTGTCTAGCTAACACAATCTCAGAACTAGGATACTCTCACCATATAACAGAACCAACCCACAACAAAGGTAGAACCTTAGACTGGTTAACTGACCTCAACTGCAACATAAACATTGTGTCCATCAAACCATTTGGATGGTCAGACCATCACATAATAGCGTTCACCATAAAGGAAGGCAAGCAGCTCAACCAACAGAACCTGGCCAACCATGAACACCAGGAATAAACAGAATAAAACAGTTGAGAAACTGACTGTAGGAGCGGTAGTAGTATGCATGGCTAGTTGGAGTGAAGCTCCTCGAAGGGTTCTCTAATGAGGAGGAGGGCTATCTCCATTCCATGGGAAGGTTGGAAGCCTGATTGGTGAGAGTTTAGTGGCTGGTGTCTTTTTTTAACCAGTCTTGGAGCCGTTTCATTTGTACTTTCTCCATGATTTTGCCAATTCCCGGCAGGTTAGAAACAGGAGGGTTGATGAAGAGACCAGCGATAGCTTCTAGAGAAGTTGGGGTCACCATGGCGTGCTTCTGTTGGTGTGGAAACCATACCCCTGGGAAAGACTTGCTGATAACAAATTGACTATAGGAGGGGTAGTAGTTATCAACTCATCGACTTCACCAACGGACCCTACAGCCTTAGTTGACCTTTATAACCGCACACTCCTCAATGCCATTAACACAAAAGCACCACTAAAACTGTGTAAATCCAAACCTCGTGCGCATCTAAATTCTTGGTTCACCTTGCACCTCAGATCCCTTCGGAAACTCAGAAGAAATGCAGAAACTCTCTGAAAAAGTCTCCCCTCAGTAATCAACAAAGACAATTTCCTATTTGCATCCATCCCTTAACTACAAAGAAGCGATTGTCCAAGCTAAAAAAGACAACTTCAGTGACCGCATTTCAAAATCCACATCTAGTACCAAAGAACTTTTCAAAATTCTCAAAGAGCTTGAAACCCCTGCCCCACACCCGGATACCCACACCAAAGACATCACTTGGTGTACTAATATTCAGAGAACGTTACAAGACAAGATTTCAATGCTACAAAGCAAAATAGAATCTAAAAAACTCAACATTACCAATGCAGCCTCCGTACTGCCACATCCCCCACCTGACCGAAACAACTTAAACCAATTGAACTTCTCCCCCTTTCCATTAAAGAGGTTGAGGATATAATTACTAAACTAATACCCTCCAAATGCCAGGGCAACATTTGCCCTGCTACCGTCATAAAAGAGGCAGCTAAGGAACTTGCGTCTTTCATTGCATCCCTCATCAACGCATCTTTCAAATCCAGCATTTTACCCAACAACCTAAAGGATGCCTGGGTACTTCCACTACTAAAAAATCCTATACTAAATCCTAACAACCCCTCCAATTACAGACTGATCACCAGAGTACCCTTTCTTCAAAAAATATTAGGCCGTGCAGCATAATTGCAGATTCAAAAGCATCTTGAGTAAAATAACCTTCTTGGTCTCAGACAATCAGGATTCAGACCCAGACATGCGACAGAAACTGCTCTGATCGACCTTAAGACACAAATTGAAGCCCTCAAGGACAAAGGCAAACTTGCTCTTCTCCTCCCATTATATCTATCTGCGGCATTCGACCTTGTAAACCACAAAGTACTGTGCAACCATCTAACAGCAGCAGCAAACTTCTCTGAGAAAGCAAACGCCTGGATCCAGTCATTCCTAAACAACAGATCTATGAGGGTCTTTGCACCAACAGCTGCCGCAGAACCAACACCTGTTACCTGTGGAGTCCCGCAAGGCTCATGCGTGTCCCCAACATTACATAATGTGTTTACTAAACCTCTATCCAATGACCTTGACTATTTGGGTGTCACCTATACCAACTACACGGATCACATCCAAATACTCATCCCCATCACCGGAGGCCATGATACAGATAGCAAAACTCTGAATGACGCCTACCTCATAATAGCATGGACTCTGTTTTAGGATCCCCAACTAAACTTAACAAATTAGATGGACGGTTTACCTCCTTCAATATTGACGGGAACTTAATTAAAATCTCCAAGGACGTAAAAACCCTGGGTATATACATTCACTCCGCTCTCACACTGACCAGACAAACCAATGCAATTGCTTCATCCTCGGCATACACTTGCAAACTGATCACTGCATGCAGACCCTTCATCACCACTGCAAATTGTCTCTCAATAGCCAGAGCACTAGTCCTTTCAAAACTCGACCATTGTAACACGCTTTATCTTGGCTCGAACCAACAGAATTTAAACAAGATGCAAGTCATAAAAAATAATTGCATTAGGTCAGCAATGAATCACAACACATCTCGGAAACTAGACGCAATCTGAAATGGCTACCGATCAAGCAAAGAATTTCTCTAAAGACTCTCTCACTCACACAAGTGCCTCGCCGGCATGGCACCAAAATACCATACCAATAGTTTCTCACGCAACATACCAACTCGCCCCACCAGAACAGCATAGACACACTGCCTAAAAATCCCCAGGTTCAACTTAAAAAGAGCAGGAGGTATTAGCTTCCCTGTATTGGCAACCAAAAGTTGGAACACCCTTCCCATCTCGGTAAGATCTAAACCCTCTTACCACCTGTTCAGAAGAAATGTAAAGCTGTGGCTCCAAGAGCAATAAACCACTAGCTCACTGCGATACTGATCTGAATGCCACTTCTCTGTATGTAAATATGTAATTTATGTTATTCAGCCTGCAACGACCTCTTCTATGGGCCTCATTACGAGTTTGGAGGCAGCCATGCCCTTAGCAAGGGCATGGCTGCCTCCAAACTCGGGTCCGGGTCCATGGTCCCTGAATGGGGAAATACCGGGCCATTCCGAATTTGGAGGGCCCGTTATTTCCCCATTCAGGGAACCCTGTCCATCCCAATTCCAATTTGAGCCCCCATAGGGCTCAATGGGAATGGGGAGCATGCTAACAACGGGCCCGTTAATGACGGGCCCGTTAGCATGCTGGTCCCCTCGCGTGACCCGCAAAGGATGTCTGGTCTGACCAGACATCCATAGCGGGTCCCGCTAAGGGACCTCGTAATGAGGCGGTACGGGGTTAACGGTGCCGGGACCTTTACCGGCGCCGTTAACCCCTCACTGCCTCACTTGTAATGAGGCCCCATGTACGTAAATAAACTGTTTGGAATTAAGTAACATGTAAGACAAGCGCACAGATGCCTCAGGGCTTGGTGCGCTCTACAAATAAATAAACTAAACTAAGCGCATTTAAAGGGGCATGAAGTATTCTTCCTGTGTGTAGGCCTAGACCAGGTTTTCGGGAAGATTCCTGTTAGGCTTCTTATCGGGCATGAGACACATGAATGTATCTGGCCGAACTTCACAGATGTATATACAGATAAATCCATTCATGCTGTGCACCAGATAAATGATGCACTTGCCAGTCATCCACCACCAAACTCCTCCCCCATCCATACCTAGATCCTCTTTTAACCTGCTCTTGCTCTGTTTTTCCCAGCTGATGGGAGGCATACCACCCCAACATCCACTTTTGTTCTATAGAATCTTTCAATACTTCTCCTAGCCCTACCCTATTCCCCACCAGAAAAATAAATCCACATGTTCCTAATTTCATTAAGTTGTGTCCATGAAAAGAATATAGGCAGTGACCACTTGTACGGATGCTAGGACTTTTCTTTATACAAAGTGATGCAAAGCCATTTCTATCTGACATCTTACTTCATCAAGGCCGCCCTTGAAGTAATTAATAGAAAGAAGGCTTTCTTAATACAGTGTTGATGTAATGCATATGTTGGTGTGTTTTTAGTACAACACCTCTTGTATTTTACGGATGGCGTTTATTGTCTCTTCAGTCATGTTTTAATGTTGTATTTAGTAGTTCATGGATTTCTTTTCCGAATAAACCTTTATTTCTCTCCCTCGCATTATATACAAGAATGTAGAGTGGAAGAACCATTGTAATCATGTTAATCCACCCTGTCGCGGTTCAGTAATTGGGAGAGCCATCGCTTGACTAACCTTCTCTACCAATTAACTCTACTACTGTTGTCTTTAATGACCATGGCCGGATCCTGATTTCTAACCCAAAATAAGTAACTTTAGGTGATCAGTGCTAGTAATATTCATTCTAAACCCAGAGTAAACACTTCCCACTGCAATTGCTTCACACAGGTGTTGCTCGTTCTCGTTCCAAGGTGCGCACCACTTTTTATTTATTTATTGGACATTGTATGGCGCCTATACGCAAGTGTTTCCAGGTGCCACAAGACAACATAGGAGGGGAACATAGGAAGAAATTAGAACAACAGAAAAGTTATATTGGCCTTGTGACAACCCTACCGTGCAAGTACAAGGTGGTAAGTGCTGAGGGGAGGAAGAAAAGCAGGGGTGGGGTGCAAGGGGGGTGGGCAAGTGCTAGTGGGGCCAGGAGGTCAAGTGCTGGGGAGCCAAAAAGGCAAGTGTCAGGGAAAAAGGGAGAGGGAGGGTGGACCAAGTTAGGGCTAGTCCGGCGAAGGGAGCCCGAGGTCAAGTGCTGGTAAGGGATGCTAGGGAGTGTGGTAGGGGGGTGGTCTGGCCCGTGTGACTCAGAAGGGACCAGACCCCAGTATCAGTGGCAGAGGGAGCGTTCAACACGGGAGGAGGATGAGGGAGAAGGAAGAGGAGAAAAGGAAAGTCTCGAAAAGTTTCTGGAACTTAAGAAGATCCGGCTCAAGTCTGAGAGGGGCAGGGAGGTCATTCCAGAGGGAGGAACCAGCCGGGGAAAGGGATCTACCTCCCACTCTCTGTTTAGAGAAACGTAAGGCCCCATACACCCTTTTAGATGATGCAAAGGGCCTTGAATTTGGTCCTTGCATTCCCTGGCAGCCATTGGAGAGATTTTAGGGCTGGAGAGATGCAGTTCCTGGGCTTAAGGCCAAGGATAAATCCTGCAGTCCTATTCTGGATTACTTGAAGGGGGCAAAGGGAGTCTAAGGAAGACATGGTATCAAGTAGCAGACACAATGGATACAAGTTTCAAAAACCTTTATTTGGTATTTTGATTGGGTTGGTAGAATTCCTAACTGAACCTAACTCTAGAATGGGAGTTGTCCCGACCATTAAAAAAATAAACTAGTCCAAGTCAGTCTAGTCAAAATAAAAAGGCCTATGCTTAAAAATAACTAACCTTGCCCTCCTCAAAATGACAAATCTGTTAAGGGAATACAAAAGGAAAATAGTGTCTCAAAAGAAATGTCACAATGGCTTATATAACTCCCACTCCCATGTTCAGCATCACAGGTTCTAGAGAGTTTCTTAAAAAGGAAAGGTGGATGGCACAGTTCTATCAATCTTGTACACTTTGGCTTACTGGCCCTCCTCTCCCGGACACTTGGCTGGTTGGATTTATCCTATTGAAGATCCACGCTGGGTTTAGTGGGGTGGATCATTTTTCTACATCCCGGAGCCCTATATGGGTTCTGCAGTGTGATTCCATATGGAGGTATTACTGCAATAATTGGATTCTTGATGAGAACCATAGTGTAACATTTTATGTTGGGCAACTGGGGGGTTGCTAGGCTAGGTCAAGGATTTTTTAATATGCGTTTTTTAACTTTGTCATATGTCTGTTTTTTTTCTTTTCTTTGAACCTCTTGATAGATTGTAGTGATGAACTGGACAAAGAAGGAACACAAGGACTATACACAAACACAGAAGAAGAATCAGGCCATGGAAGGACACATGAATTTTACTCTAGTTGTCCAGCCATTGACCATTTAAATCCATTGTTGTTCCTATATTGCATAACCATTTCTGTCTTGTCCTGAGGAAGACGACTGTCAAGCCATCTCTCCCTTTTTCCCAAAAGAGACAGATGCCTTAGACATTTTTTTAGGTCGTCGAAACTACCTACTTTGTGATACCAGTGTGGCACATGTGATTGGTGGAAGCCACACTAGGAACCGGTGGTTGACTGTTTAGGTCGAAATGGTGACAAGAGCTGCAGGTTGCACCTCTCATTAATTCTGCACTGCAAGCCTGTCCGTTAATGTGTATAAATAACTTTTACCTTTCCAGAACACAAGACCGGAAAGAAGCTGTGTTTTTGGAATTCTGCACTGTCTTTTATTCTTAATTAGTGGAATAGTTACAGCCAGACTGAGAATTGACCTTTGGATTGTGCATGCAGTTTGAGACCGGGGTTAGTATCAGGACCCTAACAAGGTATCCCCCTCCATATCCCTTTTTCTTTCAGTTCCTGTGCCTTCCCTCCCCTCGTCTCTCTTCCCTCCCAACTTGTTTTGACTTTTCCGCAAGACTGTTTTTTCCTTCCAAGTTTTAGGGGGACGACTGCACTTTATACTCATCCTGCAATGCAGGGAGCTCAGTTGACTGTCATGCACTTTACCTGTATATATTCCATATTTATTGTCTGTTTTTATGCTGTTTTATCATGGATTCAGCATTATTTGTTATGTGATTTAATATATGAATAATAAAGATTTTTTGATTTTATACTATCCTTGACCAGGCCTATACCCTCATTGTGCTCTCATATTGATGGTTACTTATTGTGCTTGAATTTTCTAGCACTCTGCCCCGCGTTACCCCCTCTTTATTGTTTAGTTACTGGTACAATTCAACAGTTCAGGCTTGAGTTTATAGGCTCTGGTAGTTTAATCACTTCCTTAAGCTTCACCCGCCTTGTCATAAATACACAGTTCTACTTTTGACATAAACTTTCCCGCAATTCAACACAGGCTTCCCTCCGCCAGGCTCCAGCCGGTTTCTCTTTTAACATTCACTTTCTCCATTTCTCACACTTCTGCATAGGCTTCCCTCTGCCGGGTTCAAGCCTGTCCTTCACCTTTCACTATAACACAGTTCTGCACAGGCTTCCCACTGCCGGGCTTGAGCATATCTTTCTCTTGGTGGCGGTTCTCTTCCCCACGTTTACTTTTAGGTGTCTTTTCACTGTTGAAGACTTTCGAAACTGCAAAGATTTTACGTAGACCTCTGGATGACCACATCAACCTCTCTTTAAACAATTCTACAATCCGTAATCTTCCTCATCTTGCAACACCAATGCCTCTTGGTGTTTGTAGTGTCTTATCCTCTTTAGTTTGACCTTTAGGCCTCTTTCATAGTTTATATACATAGCCCTCTTGGCATATTCAGAGTTCACATTACTTGGCTTTTACTTAGTCAACTATCTTTTGGGATCGCGGTTACTTTCATGCCTTTAGTTCCCATTGTAATACACTTCAACTCAGAACATTTCACAGAGACCTTCAAATGTGTGATTTCGCCTCACAGGACCACTCTGTTACTTTGTATCAATTCCTTTTACAATTCGGCGATTGTCCTTTCCATTACGCATTTTATCGGCACACACACAACCTTCAACTTTAAGTTACAGTTACTTTTGCTTTTAACACAAACCAGGCTTTTGTTGCCTTCAATAACCCACAGGTTGTGTTAACTGGTTTTCTTCCATCAATGCTCTTAATGCAGCAGTCAAGGCCGTTGCCAACGCCTCCTCTGCTCCTCCCCAACTCCGTCGTTCACCCAGAAGGGTCGTGGGCTGCTTTTTAAGCACCTTGAAGGTTTTTTTCTTCCGCTCACTCCGTTTCAGTCTAGAAATGCTTACGGCTTCCCGAAAGTGTGGAATTCGCACTTGGCTCTCTTGATCTTCGCAATTGCTGATCATCCCCTTGGCTTTCCAACTTCCATAGCCTGGTTTGCATTAGCCTCGAAAGAGCTTTTCCTTCTCGTACCCAGCCCCGCGCAGAGTGTGCTTGTGCGTGCCACCTTTTATCCTGAAAGGAAGTGTTAACAAGTGGCAGGTGTGTATAGGTAGAATTACGTGCCCGACTCTGCCTGGCCTCATTACAGGGACAGAGCCAATGCAAATCAGTAGAGGTAATCTTTCTGGCCTCATTCCTCATCTTCCTCAGCTTACTAGTGTTGTCAATGTAAAGTGGGGATGAATAATGGGAGCTGTAGTTTCCCATAAAATAAGCAGGGATAGGGGTTAGATGGGATGTGGAAAAAGGGGATACCATGCCTCACTATCAGGGACTCCTCCCACACTCCCCAAGTACCCCTACCCAGGTGATCCTCCCTTGGTTGTCCACCCCGAGGGTCAGGATCCAAAAGCAATGGCCTGTTCCTGGCCACCTGAGTACGGGATCCCTGGGGACTGGTTTTTTACAGGCGGAAAGAGGCAGATTGAAGAAAAGGCTGTTGCAGTAGTCCATCATAGAGAGAACCAGGGCTCTGGAGACATTGAGCTTCTGGGGGAAGGTGAGGAAAGGAAGAATGCCCCTGTGGAGGTGGAGCTGAAAGTTGGACTTCTTGGCAAGGTTAGTGATGTGTGGAGAGAAAGAGTGGGAGGAGTCGAAGGCGACCCCAAGGTTTTTTGCCTCACATGTGGGTGAAGGGAGGGGACCCAAGGAGGCTGGCTAGAGAGTGGGGGAGGGTGCAAAGGGCAGGCGTCCCAACGAGGAGGATCTCCATCTTGCTGGCAGAGAGCCATGCCTGAATAGCAGTCAGGCAATCGAATATGAAAGAGGAAGGCAGCTTGAAGGAGAGTTGTGTGTTGTCTGCATAATACTGGAAATGAGGGGATAAGGTGGAGATCAAGTAGGCCAGAGGGATCAGGTAGATGTTAAAGAGCCATGGTGATAGGCTAGAGCTCTGAGGGACGCCACAGGTAGAGATTGAGGTGGAGGAGAGAAAAGGACCCTTGCTTGTGTTTGCAAGTAAAGCATCAGTGATTTTAATCTCCTTCTCCTGATCACAAAGAATGATTGCATGCCTTTTAAAAAAATAATAAATGGTTGTAAAATGCCAGACAAAGACTTTGTTCCTATGTGAGATTTAATAGGATAAGTGTGTAGCGGTCAACAATGGCCTGGGTTGTCTCAGCTGATTCACCTAGCCTATCGAGCGAGGAGCAATCTTCTGGAGATGGTGTGTTCCCCTTCTTTCTTGTGGATCTCAGATCCTTGAAGAGAGAAGGCTCATCTCGGGAGGAAGCTACTATGCCCGCTGTAACCACAGCAAAGGCAATAGGCCCCTGCCGGAAAAGACCAAACGAAGGGAAAAAGCCTCGGAGGCAAACAAAAACCTTCTATCCAATATTGTCCGATGCATGTAGTGAGAAGCTCAATCCTTGCTGAACTAGATTGCAGAGAGGAAGGGTGGAGTAGGCATCCACCAGATGCAGTTAGGGTGGATTAGCAGCTAGAGTGGAATATCAACCCAATGCCCTGGAGCGGCACAAGGAGAGGATGCAGATGTCTGGTAGAAATTCGGAAAGGTAATCCCAATGACAGAGTGAGCAGCACAGTAGGAAAAACAGGAGGATGGCGCCAGTAGGCTGCTGCTGTTTAGTAGCGAGGAAGGGATATACAGATCCGCCAGAGCGCCTGGGACCAATTCCGTTGGTGACAATGCACTATATAAGTACCTCTAACATAACACAACATAACATATAGGAGGAAAGCGCCGGAGCGCTGCTGCGATAGTTAGAAAGGCAGAATTAACAGACAATGCAAACAAATAGCAGAAGCGCAGCCTGCGCGGGTTAATAAAAGGACAGCAGTCACGGGCAGAAGGCGGAAAGTGAAGGCAGCAAAAATGAGCACAATGATCAAAACAGAGACGTAGGGCTCCAGGCACTACGACTAGCATCTTACCCCTAGGCAGGAAGGACATGGGTTGCAACGCGTCAGCGGTGCAGATCACCGGTATGAAAAAGAACTAAGCCCAAGACTAGACCGGCAACAGCATTCAGAAACGAACGTGGAGGCACGTTAATGGCACCACTTCCTCCAAAGCCTCCAGGGGGGGCTCAACTGTAATAGCCATATATGGTTGTGCGCTGCCGCTCACGGTGCTCTGGCAATGACTTGATAAGATCAAATTTGTTAATGGTGTCTCGATTTAAGGTTTCATTTACAGATGGAAAACCTTTGGGAAAGAGCATGCATAGTTTGAGTATTGTGGCTGCCAAGTCATTGTGTAGCTGTCAAAAGTTTTGAATAAATGTACTCCTGCAAAGGAGGCTCAGGCTTCCCCAGCCCGCAGGCCAATTCCCCATAACTAACAGGGACGAGCATTAGTTATTTGTAGACTCTTATACAAGGAAGAAGACACTGAGGTCTTGGTGTTAGGAAGCTCTGCTGCAACCTCTTCCAAGACCCAAAGCTTGCGGAAAGTAGACTGATGCTACCCGAGTGAGAAAGGGGCCGATACCCACTCGCATTGCATCATTGGGTCTAGCCTTGTCATACGTTCTTCGCCATCTGCCATCATCCTAGCTGGTCTCCTGCCAGAACTTATGTGAATCCAGACCAAGAAGTGATTAGAGTAGCACAGCCAATGCTCACCTGCAGCGGACACATTCTCAGACATGGACTTGCTCAAGAGATAGAATGGCCAACACAGGACCACCAAACAAAATGCCTGCACTCCATGGATGGTCCTCCCAACCTGAGTGCCATTTCATGAGTCCTACTGCACCTTTCCACCAACAGAGCTGTGACTCAATTTAAGTGCACCATGCCCCTGCGCTCCATTTATGGTGGGTCCCACTGCATTATGGTCTACCTTCAGCACTGGTCCACTGGAAGCTCAAGACTTATGACCGTAAACATGGATGATGTGCAAACTTCACTGTTTAAAAAGTATCAAAGATCACAGATGTGAGCAACCCAAGCATTTGACAAGTTCTTGCAGAGAAGCAGCGTGATGCGTTCCCTGCGACTGAAAATTCAACAAACACATGTCCTATTCACCACACTTTAACTGCACAGCAACAGGACCAGATCGTGTTCAACAAATCAGAGGTCAGCCCTTCTCCCCTTCCTTAGTCTTTGGGAGATCTGCGCTGGGACTGACACAGGATTGGTTCAGCGGCGAACCCATCCCCCAGAGCCTTCTGTGCTCTAGCACCTTGAAGCATCTCATGTGCTAGATGGATATACCAATAATGATGTTGGACTCCAAAAACCGGAAAGACTCAAAGAATATGTCAAAGTGGTACAGTATTATCAGTATAAAAATAAAGTAGGGCGATCTGGTGAATAACAGGCAGTTATTCTCACACTCACACCCAAGTGTGAGTATACAAAGGTGTTATACCTCGATATGCGTCATCTACGACATCATCCTACATGGCAAACTAAAACCTATTGAAGGAATGGATTGGTTAAGGGAACATATGTACCTATACTATATATAAGTGATAGTAACTTCATTGGCTGCCCCTTATCTGGTGGGCACGCCTTGAGCCACCGCTAAATACGAATAATACTGATTATAGCGGGAAAATGGCAGCAGGTTGGTCTTTACAACATTGTATAGGATGTTGCGACATAGACCATCTGATTGGTTGGCATGCTTCCCAACCTTGGATTTTCGGCTCGTTAGCAACACGTATGCAAAACGAAACGTAGGTGCTACAAGCAACCTCAGACTACTACACACTTTCCCAATTAGCCCATTGTCTCTCTCAGTCAAGCCCCAAGCAAAGGCTTCTCCTTTGTAGTTGGTCCCGAAGCCTGTTCTCTGTTCTGGGACATGTGTAGGCACACTATTATCTTTGTTTGGGCTTTATGAAAAGCCCTTGTTTTTGACTTCTAAATAACGTGTGAGGAGACCACAAACATGTCAATCTCAACCTTCTATTTACTTCTATTTGATTCAATTGAGCTGGCTGTCATTAACCTTTTTGGGCTCTGGAGACTTGCTCACTCCATCTTACATGGGTTTTCTGCTTCTTTGTCTAATACTTGGCTCCTGCAGATGTTTTCTCCTTTGCTTAATCTAAGAGAAATATGTCTTACATACATGGCTTCTCCTTTTGACTCCCTTTGTGCCTTGCAATTATTCCTTGAAGCAGCATCCTTCATCCCAGGCCAATAAACTCCTCTTTTTTCCTCACACAAAGCTGTTTTTCCAGCATCTCCTGACTCTGCCGGCCTGGTCTGTCTCTGAGGTAGCTTGATTGATTTTAATACGAGTTTGACGTCCATATTTCCATCATGGCCCCTCTACCCATGTTATGTTTACATCTGTAGCAAGCTTCTATATGTCTCATCTACCGTCCGTTTCTGCGTATATACACTTATTAGTCAGCAGGTTACTTTATCTTCTTTGTATATACGATTTCTTTATATTCAATGTTTCTCTTGTTACTTCAGTTACATCTTTATTCTTTCAGTATTTGCATGTCGTTTCAGTGAGTCTGAGTATCTTTCCTCTATGACATCACTCTGCTCTTGTCAGATTTCACTTTTAGCTCTATGATATTCCAATGGTGTATGCAGACATCCTTCCACCCTCTCAGTGCGAGGGTACATTCGATACGGTTGTCTGAGTGCATATCATCTCTCATACACTCTATGCGGTAATGGGATGGTACCTGGTGTCCCACAGAGGGCTCTTCTCCTACTGTTCCAGTATGATGGAGGTAAGGGGGCGGGAGCTTGGGATGACATGTACACCTGCTCCTCGACTTTCCCACCTCTGGTCGAGTCCTCGACCACTTCCTCTTCTTCAATCGTCTTCATCTTCTCTTCACATCTAGGTTTCCTTGGGATCCATATTTTCATCACCCCCCTCAGGTCACCTGCATTCTTTATGTGCTCATCCACACTCCAGGTCATGTGACAGTATTCTCCTGTTGGTTGACAGAATACCCAACGTCCTACATATTTCCTGTGATCCTTAGGGCAGTCCGCTGGCACCTGGGGGTGCCAGCAGACTTTTCTTTATGTTCTCACAGGTGGTATATTCAATCTGTGGTGCATGATCTCCATTCACATCAATCATTATCTTCATCCCAATAGCTTTCATGGCGGTTTTCACGCATTGTCCCATAATGATTCTTATGAGACAGAATCCTAGCAATACCAACAGTAGTATTGCTCCAAGTAATTGGAAGGTATTTGCCAGCCAGGTTGAAATCCATGAAAACAGACGAAAACCAGTCATCTCCTGCTGTCTTATAAACTTCATTCTCCATCTTCGTATGCAGGGTTGTCAGCATAGTTATTGATTTTGTCAGGATTTCATTTTATCCATCATGGGAAGATTCGAATGTGCAGCAAGAAGGCCCGACCTTAGCGCACAGGTCTTCTTCCATTGCTGTAATCAAATCCAGGACATACCTGTTCTGGAGGGTCATTAGCCTAATGGCCCTCAGTTCTTCTCTAATTGCATTAACTCCTTTTATTGTTGCATTGATCGTTTGCAGCAGCTCCCATCTGGTGATCTGCAGCCATTTGGCATTCACCGCAGTCTCAGGTCCTGGCATAAATATTGATGTCATTATCATTGCAGTCTTGCTGAATAATATATGGTCATCTGATATGTCTCTATAGGCTTCTATTGACTTTGATGAGAAATAGTTTTCCCTCTTCAGTCGGCAGATAAGCAACCTCTTCCTTCTCTGGTGTTCATCCATTTTTGGAAATTCGTCAGTATGGAGGTCACTTTGAGGAATCACTAATGCAGGAGCGTGTATGACCACAAGGGAGCATACTCCTCCCCAATTTTTAGGCAGCTGCATGCAAGCTCTGGATCCACAGGCCCAATATCGATCTACCAGCACAGCCATTCCTCCATTAATTCCTGCCACTTCGAGCACCTGCTTACATCATTTATTTTCTCCAACCAGGACGAGGACTTCATTCTTGAAACATGTTGTCGCACTTATTAGTGGTATTATAGATACTGGTCCTGCTTCATTGTCAACCCATGTTAGTAGCTTAGAGTACTTTGTCCGTGACGCTAAACACATTTCATTCACTATTTGTACTATGCTTACTAGTTCCTTCTTCAAAAAGTCTGCGGGGCATGAGGACATTCCTTCTTCCCATCCTGTGCTGGTAGCAACTTGTCCATACACCAATAGCCGAGGTCTCTTCCAGCATCCTGGTACTCCTGATCTTTCCACTATGTCTGAACATTCCAACCTCCTTTCGACAACTTTATTCGTTATCCAATCTGGGATGGATATGTTTTTTGCTTGTCTAACCCATTCCTTTCTCCATTTTGTATGTTTTCACTAAAGTATCTTCTTATGGAAATGTTCCCTTGTCAGATGACTGAGGCACTACGCATCATGTGCAGAAATCTCTTTTGCAATAAATGTTCTGGCTGCGTTCATGACGTAGGGAATGAGAGAAAACATGTAGCAGCTGTCATCTGACGTTCTCTCTCCCAACTCCTTCATGTGCGGATACCATAGCTTATTCTTTAAGTGAGCTGAATTATCAAGCTATGTATTTATGGCTTGTAAGAAACCAAAGGATGTCTCACCGCTAGTCCTCGGGGAATTTAATCCAGGTGGCCAGGACACGGCCATCGATTTTGGATCCAGTTCCTGGGGTGGACCAGTGCGGGAGGATCACCTAGGTGAGGGGTCTTCAGGGAGTGGGGGTGAGGCAACTGATGGTGAGAGGCGGTATTACCCCCTTTCCCGTACCCATGCCGCATCCTACCGGGTGGGATATCTTCAGACTTCAACCCCCCTAACCTACACAAGCACTTTCATATGAACAGTGGGCTCTTCGGAAAGACAGACTCACACCCGAGCACCTTATTGGACATGTCCCGCTAATCGGGTCAGGCAAATTCAGGCACTTGACTTTAATCACATACATCTGATACCCATTAGCTTTCCCCACACGGCTAAAAGGAATATAGAGACACACTCTGAGCAAGGTGGAACACGAGAAGGAGCAGAACTTCCAGGGCAAAGGCAAACCTACTGGGGCAGAGCGACCGACAGAGGGATGAGGGCAAAGGGTAGAGAAACCCAGGAGATCTATGCAGGAGGTTGTTGCCCCCGAAGAGCCATGAAAGATGTGCAGAGAAGGTCAAATCCCAGACAAGAAAACTGCATTGTGTTTCAACAGAGTCAGTAACCCTCTCGGGTGAATGACAGAGTTGGGGAGGCGAGGCCAAGCCAGTGGTATTAAACATTGACTTGTGAATTAGAACCACCAAGGCAAGAAAGGAATGCATACAGATGGCGAGTTGGCAAGCAACATGAAAGGCCAGTGTATGTTAAGGAAAGATTGAAGTTGCAACAATATATCTCACAATTGAAGGCTGCACGCGTGTGGATGAGACGCGAAGGAAGGCAGACCTGTGGTGAACTTTAAATTACGGATAACTGAAGCCAGTGATACAGAGTAGCAGAGTGGTCTAGCGAAAGGAAGTAGCCCACTCGCAAGTCTTGCATAAGGTGAAAGGTTTTTTATAAAGCAACAATGTAAATTAACTCTAAAAATGCATAATGGTCAAGATTAACCCCGGCAAAAGGGCAAGTAAAAAAGTAAATGTTGAACTTTTGTGCTTATGATACTAAACTACCCAGAACAAGAGACACTGGGGCAAATAACACCTAGAGTCTGAACTGAAGGGGAAGTCGAAGTGTTCCTGCGGAGGTCTATTGTAAAAACCTTGTACATTCAAAAGTCTTCGACAGCAGGAAAAGGTCCGAGTCCAACTGAGGGAGACCAGAAGTGTGATAAATTAGGGGAAGGGAACACCTGGAGAATGGGAATTAAGCTTGGGGAAGGGCACCCCTGCAAGTGCTGTGATTGCGAGGTCCGAGCCCGACCGAGTGCGACCTATGTGAACCTTTTGCTTTGAGAGGCCCGAGCCCGACCGAGGGAGTCCTGCGTGAACATTTGTTGAACTGTGAAAGAACTTTTGAAAGCTGGAATTAGAGACTTTAAGATAGAAGATCAGGCAGGCCTCGATCCACATTTTGAACTGCCTTTGTTTTGAGAATCTGAGCCAGAGTGCGTCATCCTGTCTACGGGAGCCGCCTTACTCTGTGCTGGAAGAGAGATGACTCAGCCATTTTGATACTTTATGTTATAACACTGATTTTCCTTTGGATACACATTCCCCTTTACACACTTTCTGTATAAGGGATAGGGCAGGCATTAGGTTTTGTTAGTATAGGCCATTTTGATTTGACAGAGACTGAGTAAGACTGTTTTCTTTATTATTTGATGGTAGAGACTACTCCCATCATAGCTATAGGGCAAAGCAGGAGTTTTTCCGAACTCTGGAAATTGAATAAAGGTTTTGAACTTGTACCGCTTGTGTCAATGTCATTTTTGTGATACCATGCCTCCCTTACAGCCTTCATGAACTTCTCCATCTATCTCACATCGGCTAAACCCACAGGGGTAAGCAACCTTCCCACTTAGTGCGAAAACTATATACTGCAACAAACCAAAGGAAGGTAAAGTAGTGGGTATCAAATGGTATTGTCTCATCAATTACCAAGGGAGGTCTTATACAAATAATATTCCTACCACACACTGCCTATTTTTAAACAAACATATCTGTTTTATCACAAAAATAATTATTTGCCCTACACACAAATACTAGCATAAAATACTCAAATGTATACATAAAACCTGTACATTAGATACAACAAAGTGTACACAATTACACAGAAATACATAAACAATCTATTCTGGTATCGCACTGATCTGGTTAACACTAGCATGGATTAACTGGATACAAATCTCACACAGTGTTTATAGCCTAACTTATATATATATTTTTGTCCTTTTTGGGCTTAAATATGCCAGCCATTCATCAGGCGCTCTATGAATACAAAAGGTAAGTTAATTTAAAATGTGATGTAATAGTGACCGTGGCATTTTGGTGTGTGGCACCTTACTATTTCAAAGATTTTTGTAATAAAAGGGATCAAATATTGTTTTAAAAATGGGCAGTGTGTGGAAGATCTATTATTTGTTTAAGACCGCCTTTGGTAATTGATGAGGCAATACCATTTCATACCCACTACTTTACCTGCATTTGGTTTGTTGCAGTTCATAATCTTCTCCAACATCTCTTTTAAGACGAACAATTTGTTTAGTAAAATTAGGGAAGAAGCTGCTTGTGCTTTTGTTAGGTATTATAAAGGATGTTTCATTGTACCCATAGTATCTGCATTTTTAATCATTAAGTGTCTAAACACCATAATAATAAGGAACAAAAGACAAATATTACCATTCCAGAAAAACTCATCAACTTTCTTGATGGTAGTGAGTCTCTCATATTATGGAACCTTCCCATTTTAATTCAATATGTAATTGTGTTATCTTCTGTAAATTACACTTTTATACCAAGAACTGCAAAATAATTGCCACAATGATTCTGAAAATTATGTGGTTGTTTTTAGGATTGCCCAAAAATGTTATGATGTCGACATGTCATTTTATCAGAGCTGGGTAAGACTGCAAAAAGTAGGTGAAAACAGCATGCAAGAATGGGTTTAATGTTATTATGATGGTTAGCATTGAAGATGCTGTGTATTCATTGTCCTTTGGCTCCGGTGCATCAACGCATTGTGCCCTGCATCTGTCTAAAAAAGTTCCAGGATAGCTTCAAGTCCATTCATTCCTTATTAGAGTTCAGAAATGCCGATTTTTATTTCAAGTGTAGTTTTATTATTCCATAAAGTATTTTTCTTTGCTCTTGGTTGCTGATCTCGTCTGCATACATAGAACTGCTTCTCTTGCTTCACTGTCAGTAGATGCAGGAGGGGTTGAGATTTCCTTCTTGTACGGTTTGATGTCATGCAGATGCAGCCAGGCTCACCTTCCTTGCAGCTTAGCAGCTGTGGGAGTAACTGCTTCCACCTCATGAGGTCCCCCGAAACAGGGTTTATTCCATGTGCGTACACATTTACGTATCCGCACCTGGTCCCCTGGATATAAGCTCGGTTATTTTATAGGTTGGCTGGCTTTCTTCTTCAATCCTGTTGACAGCTCCTTCTGGTTCTTGATCTGTTGAGAAATAAAAGACACTAGCGGTCATAGTTGCCAAATAATCATGCATCTCATCACCTAATGTCTTCACTACACTGTGGGCATCGGTTTCCACCCTAGTTGGAAATCCAGCCACCAACTCACGAGGAGTTAAGTGGTGATCTGAGCCAGGCTGATTTTGCAGTGCATATAGCTCAAGGGGCAAGCTGTATAACCACCCCTTTTTCAAAGTTATCTTAATCTTTGCTATCCTCTCTTTAAGGAGTCTGTTTAATCTGTCACAAATCCCATTCACCTGTGGGTGATGGGCAGAAGAGAACTTGTGCTTTATACCTAGTAAAAGAGTTACTTCCTGAAACAGTTCTTTTACAAAATGCAGTCCATTGTCAGACTTCAGCAGTTCGCACACACCCCATTTTGGGAACACCTCATCCACAAGGAACTTGGTGGCGCATGTGGAATCGGGGTGCATACATGGACATCCCTCGATCCTCATACCACTACCAGCATGTACCTATAACCATTGCCTGTCTGAAACATATCCAAATAATCTGTATGTAGATGCTGAAATGGGCCATTGGGTTTAGGGATTACTCCTTGCACTGTTCGCAAGTGTGCCCTGCAGTACATTTCTGGCACACAATGTAATTCACAATAAACTGTGCCACATGTTTTAACAAATTTGGCGAAAACCAATCTTCTGCAATTGTAGCAGCAAGACTAACTCGAGTCGTGTACGTGGGGGAGTGTAGCTGCTCCAGCGCTATCCTCAATAATGCTAGAGGCATAACTGGCTTCCCAGTGCTATCCTGCCTCCAGATCCCCTCAGTGATGGGTAAAGAACACCCCCTGTTTCCTCCATAAATCTAGCTCCTCTTGTGATGCTCGACCTTGTATTTCAATTAAATGAACAAAAGAGAGCATGTTAAAGCCTTTCTTTACCAACATGCATCATCCTGTCATTTGCATAACACTTCTTACTTCAAAATCAAAAATATTTGGGAAATATGCTGCCTTTTTGGTTTCCAGGTCCGCGGCTTCATTTCTGCCAGAAATCACATCTGTTCTTTTAGTACGCGCTGTGCATTTTACGACTGCGATAGTCAATGCTAGGCCAAGTCCCTTAATAAGCTGATCCAATGGGGCTGCATGTTACACTGGGGTGCCATCTCCGCGGAGGAAGACAGCGTGACAAACCTGCGTGCACAGTTGACGTCACATAGGCGGAGTCAGAGTACACCATCACTTCCTCATTCCCATATCTTTGGAGTGCGGCGATAAGCGCCACTAATTCTGCAGCCTGTGATGAGGAATGCGAAGGCAATCTCGTGCCTGTAACTACTTCAAATTCACCCTCCCCGTTAAGCTTTACTACTGCTGACCTAGTATGCCTTTCGCCGGTAGTCTGCTCAATAGAACCATCAATAAAGAGAACTCCCTCCACTTCACCCCCTCCGAGAGCATTTTCTCTAACAGAGAATGTCATCATAAAATTCAGTATACGTTGTGCAGTCATGTCCATAATCATACTCCCTTACTGGTTCCCTATGAATGTTGCTGGATTTAGTATTCTGCACCCAACAATTTTGATCGCAGGGATTGAGATAATTACCTCATACCGTGATGCTCTTTGTGTGGTCAATGTACGTTTGAGTTTCTCTAGAATGGCAAATAATGTGTTCTCAACAAATAATGTTACTGAACACCCCAGTGTAGCACGTGAAGCCTTTTCAATTGCAAATTAAACAGCAGCTAAAGCTTGTTCACAAAGGTAATGCCCTTTCATAACTGGATCTAAAATCCCACTGTAATGAGGCAATGATTTGTGTACATGTCCTAATGTCATTTTCTGCGTGAGAACTGCTGTTATGACTTCTCCATTTGAATGAGAAAATAAGTAAAATTCTTCACGATGGCCTGGAATTCCTAACAGGAGCTGTACTAATTGCCTTTTTAAATTCCTCAAATCCTTTAGTTATTTCATCTGTCCATGTTATATTTCTTTTGTCTACCTGTGCTTCTTTAAGTCCCTTTAAAAGTGGTCAAATATATGTGCTGTAATCAAAAACCCAAGCCCTACAATAGTTACATAACCGTAAAAACTGTTGCATTTCCCTCACTGTTTTAGGTTCTAAAGTCTTCATATTTGCTTCTGCTCTTTCAGGTGTCACTTTTCTCCCCTCTTGAGAGATTAGCTGTCCTATGTACAGGACCTCTTCCTGACCATATTGTAATTTTTCTTTGTCTACCTTGTATCCTTTCTCTGCTAATATGGTCATGAGTCACACTGAGTCTTCCCTGGTCCTTTCCTCTGTCTCATTGCACACTTATATTTCATCTTCGTACTGAATTTTTGCACTCTCGAGCTGTACATTACCAAGGTCCATCTGAAGGACCCTGTTAAAGATTGATGAGCACTTACAGTACCCTTAGGGCAAACAAGTAGGTTTCAGGCAGATATTTCTATACAAAAAGGAAGTCAAATCTTGTGAGTCCTTATGGCAGGGAATTGAGAAATACAACATGTTTATTTGATCTAGAACTGTAAAATATTTAGCCTTAAATGGAATATTACATAATATCATGGCATGATTTGAAACTAAAGGAAACTCTGCTTCAGTAATATTGTTTAGGGGCGAAGGTTCTGCATAAATCTCCACAACCCCCAGTTGGTTTCTTCACTGGGTACACAGCCGTGTTACATGGGGACTCAGATGGCACCAATATTCCTTGCTTTATTAACCCAGAAATGGTCTTGAATATACCTTCATCCGCTTCTTGGGACATGGGATATTATTTTGCTCGTGGCAAACTTGCTCCTGGTTTAATCTTGATTTTAAGTGACAGTCACTCCATATAAAAATACTTCTGGATATAAAGGGACTTCTCGTAATGCTTTCTGGCCTGCGAAGGCTAATATGAATTTGTTCACATTCATATAATGTATCCCTGGAGTGGAACCTAGTCCCTTGTCAGTAAAAGATATAGGGGCTTATGAGTCTGGCGTTAACCGTGCCGGTACTACCGGAAGGTTGCCGCCTGACCAATAATGATTTACTGGCACCTGACTTGTCGGTAATGCTGGGCGATTAACAGGTCCGACCTGTTGGGCACAGTGGCTCCGGCATGCAGACCTGTAATATGCCGTTCCAGAAACAACAGTGCCGGTAAACTTGCCAGCACCATTGTTTCCAGACCGCCAGGCTCAGAATGAGCCCCATAGTCATGTTAAATTTTATCAAGTCACATCCCAATATGTTAACTGGTGTCTGCCTATAATATAATAAAGGGCATCAACATGTCGTGAGATTTGTCATTCATTTGTAAAAGGAACTAAAATCATCGCCCTAGAAAATCCCTGCGCATTCATGGCAATGCCTGACATTGGGTATTTTCCCTCCCGGCCACAGGAACGAGTTAGTTGTTCCAGTGTCTAAAAGGAACAGAAATGTCTTACCTCCTATTGTTACTTTGACGCCTGGTTCCTCTTGGGGATCCGGTGTCACTGATAGTACTGAACACATCAGGTCGCTCTGTGGGCGGTTCTATTGTGGATTTAAAATGATCCCTGTACCTGTGAAAAGATATCCTCCTAACATGGTCATACTCCCTTGTTTAGGTGTGGGTGTTTGCGGTATTCCTACATTTGTGTTACATTGTGGTAGCATGGCCTGTTGTGTCTGTGCTTGCTGGGTCTGTATCTGTTGTGATTGCATAGGCCCTTGCTGTGGTTGCCCTTGTGTCAATTGCATTTGTAATGGCGTTTGTGGCACATGTGCCTGATTCTGCATGTGATCTTGGGCATAATACCCTTGTGGTTCTGCATTATATTGCGAAACATAGCCCAGCCCCCTCTTGGCGGTTGCCAATTTTGCTGCATGCCCCCTCTACTTCTACCTGTTCCGGCTAGATCTCCCATCCTCCCAAAATTCCAATATTGTTGAGGCTGTGCGCCATTAAATCCTCCTCCTCCTTGAGGGTTCTGAAATCCATCTCGTCCTCCTCCCCTGTGTCCATTCCCTCTTCCTCTTGGCCAAAAATGGTACCCACTCTGATCCATAGGGTATACTACATTACTTTGCTGCACTGGTCGCATCTCTTGGGTTGCCACACCTTCATTACTCGTCAATACCGCTCCCTTAATGGCTAGTTTTGACAATATTTTCTGAGCTAACTTCGCTTCCTGCTGCTTTCTACACCCAGCTTTCTTTTTATTCTTCTCTTGTAACAGTCGGCAATGGTGCACAATAGTCAATTGAATTTCTGGCCATGCGTTTGCTTACATCCCTACCTGTTTCTTCATCTGCCTTTGCACTGGCTCAGGCAGTTCCTGACATAAAATGTGGTCAAATGATGCCACTGTTTTTAACCCACAGCTCTCTCGTCTCAAGAAGCCATCTCTCTTGAATATCTTGACTTAAGGCAAGAGGATCTTTGTCCTCGCCCATCTTCCTAGTCATGATTGCACCCATATCTGATGTATCGGGATATTGTACTCTGACCACTCGCCATACATCTGCTCTGCAATTATTAAATGACGGTCCATGGCGTGTCATGTTTTGTGCAGTCACACCCCTATATCCTGCTCGTTTCCAAATGTCATCAGTCCTCTACCCTAGGCTGGCTGCTAGCAGGCCTTTTATGACACCTAAAGCCAACGTCATTCTTGATGTCATTCTTTCTAACTCATAAATCCATTTTCCCGCACACAAAGACAAACTAGGTAATTAACATTTCAAATGGTCCTTGTCCATTTGTGATTGTGGGGGTAGGGCCCTATTCTGGCGTGCGCACACCTGGAAGTCTTAGTGGATGATAAGATCAGATATTGGTAAAGCTGCTGTCGTGTGGATGGTAAGGTGATCTCCCACTGTCACCTGGACTAAGACAAATTGTAGGGGGTAACCATCTGCACAGGCTGCGCTTGTTACCTGTTGTATGCTCACTAGGTGTGATAAGTTTGAACAGGGTGGATGAGGAGTGTTCACAAATAGACACAACTGATTTATGGTGCAATTGATTAGTAAATCAAAGAGCCTAGCTTTAATTCCTCAAGTCAATAAACACATTTCATGTGAGAAGCTTGAAACTAAAAACAGATAAATACCGGGCAGTGTCCTGCCGGGCAGTGTCCAAAACAAAGTCCATGCATATAGTGCCAAAAATACAGAAAATGCCAAACAAATGCCAACACGTGTTTCAACCTATGAGGTCGTCATCAGGGCATATAAATACATATAGTACATTGGGCAATAGTGCTGATGCTGAAACCTGAACTGTGTTCATTCTAGAAACCTCATTGTAATTGTTCTCTGTCAAACTATAGAAAAAATGGAGCAACGGACGGTTCCAAAAGCATGTTACTGGTCAGTTCAGTGTGCTTTACTTCTAGACAGGTCGTGATATATTGCTCGGCAAAGATGCCGTTGGTGTGGCAATAATGCAGTAAACAGGTTCGTGTTGGGTGTGCTGATTCCGGATATCTGGCCGTAATCGGCTTGTGAATTAGGCGTGCTCAGTGGCAGACAGTTTCAGCGTTTGAGAAACTGTCTGCCACTGAGCACGCCTAATTCACAAGCCGATTACGGCCAGATATCCGGATTATTGCCACACCAACGGCATCTTTGCCGAGCAATATATCACGACCTGTCTAGAAGTAAAGCACACTGAACTGACCAGTAACATGCTTTTGGAACCGTCCGTTGCTCCATTTTTTCTATTGTTTGACAGAGAACAATTACAATGAGGTTTCTAGAATGAACACAGTTCAGGTTTCAGCATCAGCACTATTGCCCAATGTACTATATGTATTTATATGCCCTGATGACGACCTCATAGGTTGAAACACGTGTTGGCATTTGTTTGGCATTTTCTGTATTTTTGGCACTATATGCATGGACTTTGTTTTGGACACTGCCCGGCAGGACACTGCCCGGTATTTATCTGTTTTTAGTTTCAAGCTTCTCACATGAAATGTGTTTATTGACTTGAGGAATTAAAGCTGGGCTCTTTGATTTACTAATCAATTGCACCATAAATCAGTTGTGTCTATTTGTGAACACTCCTCATCCACCCTGTTCAAACTTATCACACCTAGTGAGCATACAACAGGTAACAAGCGCAGCCTGTGCAGATGGTTACCCCCTACAATTTATTTGTCTTGTCCATTTGTGGCCACAGAATATATTGTGGTCGTCCTCCCCCTTTCTCTAATAATGGGAATTGGGAAAACCCTAATCCATAATCATACCCACCTACTCTTTGTGTCTTCCAGGGGGGCTTGTCTCGCCCATTTGTCTCCTTCCTGGTAGTGACCATAATCTGCTTACACAAGGCAGGGATATATCCCCTGCGCTGTGCGACCGTGCTTGTGGTCGCTCAGTGTATGGTGTCGGATCTGGTGTTTTTTCTTTGGGGCACACTAAGTCTGACCATTTTACCCCTTTCTCTATATTCAAATCTTTTGAGAAACCGCAGTGCCATCTCTTCGCCCTCATCTTCTTCACTTTCTTCGTCTGACATCATTATGCCCCAGCTTGTATGACTCATCTCTTTCCACGTCATCAAGATCTAGTCTACTTAAAGACAGCGCTTTATGCTCCTCTGTTAATGCGTCACCTAACCTTCCTTCCGTTTCCCTTGATAAAGAGGTTTCAACATCCTCTTGGGTTTTATTCCCATCTTTAGCTCTCATTTGCCTATATAAATCCCCAATACTCTTCCCTATGTTTTCTGCTTCATGCTCGTCAGCCCATGTTTGTATTCTTGCTGTCCCTTGCAGCTCCCTGCAGGGCTGTAGTGACCCTCTAAATTCCTCAAATCGTTCTTGTGCTTAGATCGGCACTATGCTTCTATGCAATAGATAATCTCGTCATCCTTTGGTCCCCTACTTGTGTTCATCTCATCTTCCTTTATCTCTTTTCTCTTCTTCCTCTTGCCTTTTTTGCAACCTGTGTATTTGCATTCTCTGTATTTCGATCTCCTCTCGCAACTTTTCCTCTAGTCTCTCTTTGTTTTCCTTGCCTCGTACCTTCTTCACTCTTCCTTTTGCTTCCTTTTTCCTTTTCTTCATTGTATGCTCTCATGTTCTCTCCCTTTCTTTTCCTGCTCTTTTTTCTTCCCTTTCTCCAACCCCATCAATGCCCTTATCTAACTTAAGTACTATCTGTCCTCCCATCCATTCTGAACTGTTACTCCCTTAGCCTTAGCTTTCACCTCCCTTTGTCTCCTCGCTTCTTCCTCTATCTCCATTGGTCTGTCCTTTCTCTCATCACACTGTTTACTTTCATCACGTGTTGGCATATATTTGCATTCTCTACTTTTGCTCTCTTCTGAATTATCCTCACTGTTATAAGCGGGGGACTTGTATGTCGGATTAACATACACTGCTTCGGCTTTCAGTTCCTTTAAAAGATAAAATCCCTGTTCTTTAGTATTTGTGCTCTTGTTTTCAGGAGGGGAAAGAAGAGTTTTTTCAGCAGTAGAAAGAGGAGGCGAAGGTGTTCTAGCCTCCTCCTTATGTTGATTAAGCATGCACTCGTTCTCAGGCAGATCTCCTTTCTCACTCCGATCCATTTTTCGACAACTCTAAAACGGCCAATATTTTTTGTAACTTCTTCCCCTTCTATTTAGCTTACAAATATGGTATCACAAGTTGTAAATCCTGTTTTTGACAAACCCTCTTGAGGCCACAGCATGAGTGTTTTATTAGTCGTGCCTCTGACCCATTCAGCGTGATACTGTCTTATCCTGGGTGTATATCTCAGCAGTGTCCTGGATAGGTGTCGAAAAGGAGTGTCCCCTTTGATGAGAAGTCAACCTCGACTGTCAATAGTTACCAGATATTGATGTTTTAAGTCTCTCTTTATTTATTATTCCCCTTTGATTTTGACCCTCCTGATTGACGTCAATCTGTTGATTTAAAAACTGATGGTCACCTTAATATTTTTACCATTATTTCATATCTCCTAATCTAGACAAAATAAGTTTTATACTGACATATCTATAACCCCATACACATGTGCACGCTTAAATATTCTGCGTACAACTTCATTTCGCACCTTTGTTTTTTGGCCTTGCCTCAGGAGTCCTTAAATACCCCTATTTGGAATTTTAGTGCATACCCTTTCGTGCCTCTGGGAACCAGGAATCGAGTTATCTATTTCTCTTCTTTCTAATCCCCAAAAATCCCTTAACTTGTATACATAATTTTAGAATACAGTCCCTTCCCTAATTCTGCCACCTTTCATGTTCTACTTACATCTGTGGCTCAGCTCGAGTCCCTCGTTGGCATCGACTCTTCCACCAATCGACCAGTTCGCCTTCAGGGCATGGGGACTGGGCAGGAATTTCATCAAATGGGCACCTGCCCATCGATTCTTCTCACACGTTTGTATTTCCGCACCCATCTCCACAGTCTTCTGGCTAATGGCAGAATCAATCGAGAGGCCAAGAGTCTAGATCTGGGCCTAGGACGATTAGACAAGAACCATCCTCTGCTACCAAAATGTGCTCTAGCACCTTGTAGCATCTCATGTGCTAGATGGATTTACCAATAATGACCTCAGACCCAAATAACAAGACAGACTCAAAGAATATTGCAAAGTGCTAATCTATTATTAGTATAAAAATGAAGTAGGGCAAACTGGCGAACAACAGGCAGTAAGTCACGCACTCACACCCAAGTGTGATTATACAAAGGTTTTATACCTCGATATGCGTCATCTATGACATAATACTACATGCCAAACTAAACGTATTCAAGGGAGGGATTGGTTAAGGGAACATATGTACCGTTATTATTTATAAGTGTTAATAATGGCTGCCCCTTATCTGGTGGGCACATCTTGAACCACATCAAAATACCTATAATACTGATCATAGCGGTAAAATGGCAGCGGGTTGGTCTTTGCAACATTGTATAGCATGTTGTTAGATAGACCCTCTGTCAGGGCCGCCGTTGCCTCAAATGTAACCAGCATGGAGTCAAGGTCCAGTAAGGGTCAGTACAGGCATAAACTGTTATATTATAGAACACTATTGTGTCCATATTGCAGGAAACAGGATAGCAGAGAACGCTATCCGGCAGCAAGGACTACAAGCACCAGCATACTCGCGCGCTCGTGAGCAGAAGAACTACAAGGGACCACGCCCGACGATTTGCGCATTCGCGCGCACGGATCTCCGCTTGCGCTAAAGGACACTGACCGGAGCGGACGCATCGGCAGAGGGCTCCTGCAGGCAGCAACCCGCAGGGCCACACCCCGCCTGTGAATACTGCAGGCCCCGCGCCCCTGGCAAGATAAGTGCATTTCTCTCAGTACTTTGTTACGGGCGAAAGGCTAGACAAGAGAAAACCGCCTGTTAGACAGCTAGTGCATATTGTTTGACTTGGGAGAAGTCCCACGAATTTCGGCGCCAGCGAGGGCGCCGGACTGGGGGGGAAGCTCCGGTGAAATTTCCTTTCTGGCTAGACCAAGTGGTCGGCTTGTAGATCCGGCGTGACTTGGTGTGCCGTGTGAAATAACACAGGTTCTTGCAGACGTTTTGACTGACTGCCAGCGTGTGTGGATTGTGTGAAGGAACGCAGTTCGTGGCCTGAACTCATACTTGTTTTTGGTTCCTTTGTAGCGGCGCTCCGTTGTATTAGCAACAAGGACCCGATTCGCCGCCGTGTTGTTACGGCAAGAACTGTGGCAGTCGCCCAGCACGCAACCCGGCAGCATCTAACGAAGCTAAGTGCTCCTTTGAAATTTCTACTATTGTGTCTGGTAAAGTGGGGGCTAACTATACAACATTTTCACCAAGCCATTGTTCGACGATCTGGATCATCTTGGTATCACCTATACTAACTACGCAGATGATACACAGATCCTCCTCCCGCTTTCTGGGGATCATGCTAAGGACACGGAATTGGTGAACAAGGTATACCTTATCATCCAGGCATGGATGGCCACTCACGGCCTTTGTCTAAACGATGATAAGACAGAGTTGATCATCTTAGGTACCCGAGCCAATATCAAAAAACTAGGACAGGAATTTGCCTCCTTCAACATAGACGGGAACATCATCCAAGTATCCAAGGATGTTAAAACCCTGGGATTCTATCTTGATTCTACCCTATCTTTTGACAAACAGCTAAAATCCCTTGCCTCCTCCACGGCCTACACGTGCAAACTGATTAGAGCCAGTAAACCTTTCCTCTCCAACAAGAGTTGTCTAATCCTGGCCAGAGCCTTAATTCTCTCCAGAGTAGATTATTGTAATGCCCTATACTCTGGAGCTAATAAAAAAATAACCCAGAGACTACAAACATTACAAAATAATGCCTTGAGAGCGGCACTAGGCATTAACAAACAGTCCCATATCTCGTCCACCAGACGACATCACAACTGGCTGTCTACAGAGAACAAAATAAAACTCAAGATGCTATCCTTGACCCACAAAGCCCTCAATAACGCTGCCCCTAGTTACTTGTCTGACAAACTCCATAGGAGAACATCTTCCAGACCCACCAGAGCTGGTAACTTCAACTGTTTGACAATACCGAACTTTAGACTGAACACTATCGGAGGAAACAGTTTCCCAGTAAAGGCGGCTAAAACTTGGAATTCTCTACCACAAGACCTGAGAGCAGACATGCCCTACCGTTGCTTCAGGAAAAAAGTTATTCAACTCCTCACCTCGACTGACCTTTGCTGACCGGGGGCTCCTACTTCCTACGAGCATCTTGACCCCCTTGAACTTGTATACTTGCTGTAATTACTGTATGCCTGATCTGTCTAACCCAATGTAATTTTAATGTACATTTTGCCATGATGTAACCTGTAAGTTTCGTATTTCCTTGCCACTGCGCCCTGCTACCCCTGGGTCTGGCGCGCATAAAAAGTGAATAAAACAAACAAACAAAACAAACATTGTGGGTTGGTTGTGATAGGAACCACCAAGCTAATGTTTGAAACCTAGAGCGTGAGAGAAACGCTTTTGGCATATGATGTAATGTGCTAATGGTTTACTATACAGTGTTTTGAGCCACAGCTTGTGCGAGTGTGTGGGAGTGTGTATGGGCGGAGTACCTTTGATCTCAGGAGCCCCAGCAGGGCACATCAAGGTGGAACCTTCCCTCAAACCCTTCCAAATCCATTCCCCCTTTCCTTACCCTTCCTTCCTCCTTACCCAGTTATCCTAATTCCCCCTACCTATCCAATCCAGCGGACCCTAACCCTCTTTCCCCGGCGGGTTGCGGCGGCCTGTGTTATTTACCAAACCAGGTGCCAAAACCCTACGGGAAGGCAGGTGTGCGTGCTACCTCTGCGCAAGATTGAGAGCCTGACACCCTCTGATTGGTTGGCATGCTTTCCCACCATTGGACTTTTCGGCTCTACAAGTAGCAACAAGTACGCAAAATGAAACTCGGGTGCAGAAAAAACATCAGGCTACTCCACACTTTCCCAATTAGTCCATTGTCCCTCATCGGTCAGGCCCCAAGTTAAGGCTTCTCCTTCGTAGTTGACCTCAAACCCTGTTCTCTGTTCTGGGACATTTAAGGGAGTTTAGGCACACCATGATCTTCATTTGGGCTTAATGAATAGCACTTGTTTTCGACTTCTGAATCACGTGTGAGACCATACAGTTGTCCATCTCAACCTTCTATTTACTGCTATTTGATTCAATTGAGCTGGGTGTCATTACCCTTCTTGGCTTCTGGAGACTTGCTCACTCCATCTTACATAGGTTTTCCTCATCATTAATTGTCTAATACTTGGCTCTTGCAGATGTTTTCTCCTTGGCTTAATCTAAGAGAAACAGGTCTTATGTACACGGCTTATCCTTTTGACTCCCTTGTGCTTTGTAATTATTCCTCAAAGTAGCATCCTTGATCCCAGGCCAATAAACTCCTCTTTATTCTGCACACAAAGCTGTTTTTCCAGCGTCTCCTAACTCTGCAGGTAGCTTGATTTGTTTTAATATGAGTCCGAAGTCCATATATGTTTTCCTCTGCAGCCAGCTTCTATATGTCTCATATACCCTGTGTTTTTGTATTACATTCCCAATCAGCCCAGACCAGCATACTCAAAGGTGAGGCATCATGGGAGTCACGGAGCAAAATCTCTGGAGAGGAGCTGCAGGCTCCAGACTTCATCTCAAATTTATTAAAAGATGATCTGCCAGTCTTGTGCCTCATTCCTCAGTGTCCAGTAGGAACATAGCATATTTGCAACTTATCCCATTGTGATCGGTCTAGGTGGCTGTGCATCACTATAGAGTACAGCTCTTCATGACAGTGCAGCTTTTGTGGAGCATACCTTCTAGCCATCAGATGGAAACGTCTGCCTTGATGGAAATACAACCAAACAATATGACGTTTTTTGTTGTTGTTGCCTTGAATAACTATTTGCTGCCTTATATTCTTGTTCTTGGCACAACCAAGTTGACTTAACCGAAATATATGAATAAAAATTGCATAGCTAATTCCATGAATCCCTTTGACTGTTGTCTAAGAGGAAAGGCATAAAAGAACCCTAATGAAATGGAATATTACATTTCCTTGCAGGGTTGTGTCATAGCTTCCAGTTGGAAGGTCTTGGGCTTTGTCCCTTGGAAGTCCATGACGCCTTAGCATTCAGTGGGAAGGTCTTGGATTTTGTCCCTTGAAAGTCCATGATGCCTTAGCATTCAGTGGGAATGTCTTGGGTGTCAATTCAGTGTCCTTTGGAAGCCAATGACGCCTTAGCATTTTATGGAAGGTCTTGGATGTTGTCCCTTGGAAGTAAATGACGCCTTAGCATTCAGTGGGAAGGTCTTGGATTTTCTCCCTTCGAAGCCAATGACGCCTTAGCATTCAGTGGGAAGGTCTTGGATGTTGTCCCTTGGAAGTAAATGACGCCTTATAATTCAGTGGGAAGGTCTTGGATTTTGTCCCTTCAAAGCCAATGACGCCTTAGCATTCAGTGGGACGGTCTTGGATTTTGTGCCTAGGAAGTCAATGATGAATTAGCATTCAGTGGCAAAGTCTTGGATATCAATTAATTGTCCCTTGGAAGAAAATAATGCTTTCGTTTTCAGAGAGGTGGTCTTGGATTGTGTCCCTTGGAAGGCAAAGAGTTGGGCTGTGCGGTAAAAATGTGGTGGTAACGCTATTACTGCCGCATTGCGGCACCACCCAAGGCGGAGTTTGGGGGAAAGTCAGAGGATTCACCTCCAGCTTTGAGCTTGAGGTGAATGCGCTGACTTTCCGTCCATTTTCGGAGCAATTACCACTGCGGTAATTGCGCTGAAAATGCCCCACAGTCCTATGGACTCCATAAAATGGGGAATCATCGCAACTTGTGATCTAGCGCTGATACCACCGGACCATGGTCAATTTCGCCGCAAATCTTTACACTTCAGCCAAACAGCCCGAATCCCAATGATATACTACCATCATCACGCTGACCCTTTATCCAAGGATCGATTGTCCAGGAGGATGCATTGACGCCTGCAGCTGCAAGGACTTGAAAATCTGCAATTCACAATCAAGGCGCAGAATTGATTTTGGGAGTCCTGCAGTTTTTAGCAGAACCCAGAAGTTTAACTTGAATGATCTTTGGAATGGAACTGCAGAGGAGGATGGAGAAAGAACTTTAAGGAGTGATTCTGCCAGGCAATCTTAAAACTGGTATATTCGCAGCACACCATGCTGGCGAGTTCGAGCCTCTAGGGTGGAGGGTTGAGTGGTGGCAAACGAAAGGGGGAAGGAAGAGGTTCATCCCAATGCCTGGCGATGATCGCTGATTTTGCCTGTAACTATTTCCTGCCTTCAGGAATGCCCGCATGCATGTGAGCAATATGTCAAGATGGACAAAATACTAGCATACAGACAACAATAGATGATGCAACTGCACGTTATGTTAGAATAAATAATAATAAACAGCAAAACAAATAACTTTCTGTGTAAGATGCATTACGATAGAGAACACCCGCTGTCCTCCCCCCATTTGGTTAGGCTGGGATCATCTCCAGCCCAACATGGCAGCTCTAGTTGCAATACATTCAACCACCGCACAGGCCAAATATCTCGTCATATCTCGATTTCCTCTCCATCTACATTGTAATGTAATATTTCTTTCCACACAAGAAGTCCCGTTGTCACATCTAGGAGTCAAACCTAAAAAGGAGGATATTTAGCTGAAAAAAGTGCCTTCTTTTTACAAGCTGTTAAAGTTACATACAACTATAAAAAGTACAAAACACCGCAACTGTCAATTCATAAAGTTACTGTATAGAGTCCAAATTAACAACACCCCCACTAGTTCACAACACCTGCTTTAAATATTAGTGAGTTTAAATTAATGCTGTAGTTAAAATGGGCCCTATGAAGTGGTGGGTGATGTAGCGCAAGGAAAGGAGTGATTTGTACTTCGATGACTATTTAGATTCTGGAATTGTTAATCTTGGTTGTTTCTAGTAAACAGATTATTTACCCGACAGTTATTTACCTCATTTATCAGTCATCTAGTCACCCCACTCCCATTGCACCTCGGCTTTGTCACAATCTTCCTTTTTTGCCAGTTAAACTTTATTAAAGAACAGTCGTCTTTGTACCCCAAAACAATAATTAGAATGCATATTTTCATACAAAAGAGAAGGTGACAGATCCTTACTTCTGAAATGACACTGCTAAAGCCTCCTCAGCACAATTGCTACAATACTGTAGGTAAGAAACATGGAACCAGTTTACCAAAATAAAACTCAAAATGTATCAAAAAATGAACCAGAGCAAGTTCAATTGGAGGTGCAAAGTACATTGTATCATATTGATGTCGGCATTAGACACTGGCCTCATCTGGTAGATTAGATCAACGAAAAGGATGTAATCTCGTGTGCTATTGGGGTTATCGTGATGGTTTCCGAACGTAATTAACGGGCTCCAATCAGTTAAATATGGCGGCATCTGCTCCTGCATTGCTCAGTCTATTTTGCTCATGGCGGCCACACACCACACTTGCACCCATCACGCCTTCAGATCATGGGCTGCCTGGGACTTCCAGTGCTTTGCTATCACCAGTCTTGCTGTAACTAGAAAGTGGGTAATCAACCTAGACCTTTTGGCTCCCAATTTGTAATGTCCCTGCAGATCCTCATTCCCCAAGAGCAAAACCAAGGGTCCATGTCCAACTCAAACCCACATATTTCTTTGATCTGGGCAACCACTGCCCTCCAAAACCCATGCATATGAGGGCAACCCCACCCCATTAGGAAAAAAAGAGCCCAGGGATGTCCCCCAACCCCCAACAATGGGGGGAGAGCTCAAGGTTCATCTTGTCCAACGGTTCCCGGGTCAGGTAGCAGCGGCACAACAACTTAAAGCTATTCTATATTGCACTGCTTGGGACGCCATGCCTGCCCTTGTCCAGATGTTGTACCAGGTCAACCCGTCTGTAGGTCTCCTGTCTCACTTTTTTAAATCACAGTTAAACCTCCGCTATATTACTAACACTCCTTCCACCACTGCTAGGACAGCTTCCGTAAACAAACACAGACACTTTGATGAAAGTGACCATGTTGTAAGTATTTGGTAATGATTGCTGGCACTCTGGAAGGTTTGCAAGTCTCAATTTAAAGTTTTAGGACTCAGCAACAGACTGGAATTGGTGCAATGGTGCAGATCCCGCTAATCAAAACACACTCGAAGCCCTAATTGATGGACTCATTTTGAGATGCAACCCAGGGTGGCGGGGAAGGACACATCGATCAAGCTTAGCTTAGTCCTCCAGGATAAGGCCTGGGTTGGTAACCTTCCCAGATGCATATAATGTCTGCGTCCTCCAGTCCAAATACTGAAGGTCAAACCAGCGTAGTAACGAATCCTTAATTCCCTGGCCTACTATGTGGAACGTGGATAGAAAGGTTTGCTACCCAGACATTCTTAACTGTAATTCCAACAGAACAGAACAAAATAAGGTGCTTGTCATTTATTACTGGAGATAAACTTTTCAGACCACTGAGGCACAGAGAATAAAAACAAACCTCTGGTTGCCTGGAGCGGTTCTTTAAAGTATATGTAATATTTATTGTCGATAAAAATCTATAAATACAAGATCAGCTTTACTTAAAATACTGTACATTGGGCAGCTCCAAGCTGTAGTCTATACATGGGAACAGCGTGGGGAGACCAGCCTTTGTGCCACCCTCGTAAGGTGCCAGTTGCGTGCAGAGGTGGATCCCTCTTGAGGAGGCCACAGATGCTCTCTCCTTTCATAGACACTTGTAAAAGAGTTTTTGTTGTCGTGCAACCACGCCAGGGCCGCAGGGCCAGGCTTTCATGAGGCTCTCCTTATCTTTCTTGCTCAGGTGGCTGGTGCACAGTTGCAACTCGCGCAGATCAGAGGAGATCCCATCCAACGTAGAGCTGTTGAGTGGGCCTCGGATGGAGCATCCTTGGAAGGGGAAAGAGACAGAGGGGTTAACTGAAAAGGAAGACTATTAAGCTGTTTCAGCAAAGTACCCAAGTCTATGTATGGTCACCAAAAACCTTAACATCAAAGCTGCTTTAGATGTCAAATTGATTAGGTAAGGATATCTCGCACTAACTTTCTAAGATTGCATTGAAATGAGAGGACGAGTGCATGCAATTCTATCAACAACATTTAAGAAGCAGAAAATAATTCAGATTCATACGATAGCTCAAAGCATACGGGTTAAACGGGAACATAGTAACTATTTATGGACAGAAGGCAATCACGTTTATAATAATGAAAAGGGACACCAGAGGAGGACTGTATTGTGAAGCATTAGCCTCCTTCACTGCAACCTGTAGCTTTGAAATCGAGCGGGATCACCAACGTCAAGCGGGATCGCCGACGTCAAGCGGGATTATGCAAAGGGCAAAGTTAGGACAATGCATGATTGTGGTATGAACAACATTAAAGAAGTTCGATGAACCATAAACAAGGCATGGTGTATAATTGTATGCATGGACCTAGACTAGACCACAAATCTTACAAAACACATTAGCTGTGCCTGTAGCCCTGTAAACTTCGAAAAGGGCCATCACCTTCCTAGCTTTTTATATATAACTACAGACACAACAATTCATAACATGTAAAGGGACTATGGGAAAGATACTTGCCTGTAATCATCGTTCTCCATCACAATCGTAAATGTAGAATATTTTTGCTTATGAGTGGGGTCTAGGAACACACCACATTCGAAATATTTTCATTTCAAATATAGCCAATGCACAATGAGCCAAGCATTACTAGTTTTCTTTTTTTTTCTTTACAAAAAGTCATAAAACAAGGAATGGTCACTTCTTTTGTATTTGCAGAAGTAAACAAAGAGAAAACCCAAAATAAAACATCCTGAAACCCACAGACAACAATGCAGGTCAGTGTCACATTAAGATCAATGCAGGGCAGTGTCACATTAAGATCAATGCAGGGCAGTTTTAGGCTTCTGCTGACTTTGATAAAGACACACAGGGACGGACGCTGGCCTGCCATGAAGGTGAGGAGGCGAGTCTCGTTTATGATTATGACGATTCCAATGATGGATACTAGGTTTTTTAGAATTACTTAATCAATAATATAGCGTTCTGCAGGCTTCACCGGCCGGTAACGGCCCAGGGCCCAAGTTAAAGGCCAGTGGGAAGCAAGGCCATTCATGCTAGGCCCGGTGCCTTTACCGGGCAGGTGAAGCCAGCAGGACGCAGTCTATTAGCACCCCGGGGCAAACCCTTAAGGTGCCAATAGCATTTATTTATTTTTAAACCCGGTTCCATGGCAATGACCAGGTAGTTAGGCAGACAGTGCTGCCTGGGTGGAGGAGCCCTTTCATACTGACTCTGTGGGCTGCTTCTATGACCACCAGTCTGGCTTCCCTCTTTTTCTCTGGCCGGTCTCCCTTGGCCCTGCGCCTCCACCTACCAACGAGGCAAAAAACCTGGGGGCCATCTTCGAGTCCACTCTCTCCTTCACTTCTCACATCACAGACAGCTCTAAAAAAATCCCACTACCAGCTGCACCTCCTCAGTGGTATTCTACCTTTTCTCACCTTCCCCCAGAGGCTCACCGTCCCCAGAGCCCTGGTCCTCTCTAGGCTGGACTACTGCAACAGCTTATTTCTCAAACTGCCCTTTTCTACCCTCCGTCCTCTTGAACTCATCCAGAACAGAACCACAAGACTTATCCTTGGCCTCAAGCTCAGGGACCGCATCTTTCCGGCACTGAAATCCCTTCACTGGCTCCCAGTGGCTGCAAGGATTAAGTTCAAGACCCTTTGCATTGTCCACAAGACGTTCTGGGGCCTGGACCCACTCTATCTGCAACACACTCTTCCTAAATACTCACTTTCCGAGCCCTCTGCTCGTCTTCCTCCAACTCTCTGCAGGTGAGCTGCTTCTCCAAGCAGAGACTTGGGGTGGAGATCTTTATCCTCTGAAGGTGCCTCCCTCTGGAACAGCCTCCCTGCCTCTCTCTGTCTTGAGCCGGATCTCTATAAATTCCGGAAACTCCTCAAGACTTTCCTCTTCGCGTCCTCCTTCTCTCTCCCCCCACCCCCTGCTAACCACCTCTTTCTGCTCTCTCGCTCCCTCTTCTCTAAATCTGCTTCAGTTTCGCTGACTGGCTGCCTGGTGTACCTATAGAGCCTCACAGGTCCCAAGCTTCCTCCCCAGTCTCCTGCACTTGCCCTCGGGCCTTGCACTTGCCGCAGCACTAATGTACTTCGGTTACGACCCATGAGAATGTTATCTCTCTGCACTTAAACCATGCTCTAATGGGACTGGGCGCACTTGTCCCTTTTACCGCCCCCACACACTTTCTTTTCTGTTCAGCTACATAATCTGAATGTATCATGCCTAGTAAGATTTTTTTGTCTTGTCTTCCTTATGTCTTCCGCTCCCATGCATGGTTGCGTTTTGACATACTTGTGTATAAGAGCATAATAAATAATCAATCAGGTAAGGAGTTGGTGGGGGTGTCGAGGGGCCGGAGGCAGGGGAGGGGGGGAAAACAGCAGCGACTACTCTAGTTGCCACTCCTGCAAAGGGTGCTAATATTAGTGTAGGGTTCTGGGCAGGCAACCTTGGTGGTCCTTCAAAGCTATCACTGAAAAGGTCTAGCCATACGCTTACTTAGTAGCAAAGCTAAGCAGTAGGGCTTACACTAAGGAGATCAGGGGTTCCATGTAAAGTAAAATTAACTTACACAAATAATTGTCAAACACTAGATTGTTCACACAAGTAAGTAGAAAAAGAATCTATTTATTGAGCTAGACTTCCGCATTAAAGTGAAACATACGAAAAGGTTATGTTATTGGGGGAGGTTGCAGCCAATAAGGAAGCTTAGAACCGGGGCTTTGGCTCAAGGTAAAGACCCCAAGCCTCCTCAGAGGCAGGAGGCCGCCATCTTCCCTGCCGGTAAGTGCTCTCCTGTGCCTCTTTCCCCACCAACCGCAATTTCCACCTCCCTCAACCCCAAACTGCCCTCACTCCCATACTTGCCTGCAGATCCCTCAATAGCCACCATGGAAAGGGAGAAGGGACTCCTCACTTATTCATGGAGGTCATCTTCATTTGAAGTTTTTTTTCCTTTTTTTTTATACTCCATTCCTCTGGCAGGACAGAGGGAATCTTTTTTTTTTATTATTCATTTGAAGTTTTTTTAAAGAAGAGAATCGGCAACAGTGCTGTTTCTCAATTTACAAAAACAACTATTGGCAACCCAATAAGCATGCCAGGATGCTAATAGAATAAACCCCTCCTGGTTGGTGGAACATGGCGTTAGGGAGTTATTCCCAGGGCAGCTACTGCCTGGACTCCAACTGGCCCAATGTGAGACGGGCATGCTATTCAAAAGAGACACAGACTCAAAAGTATTTGTTTTAAAACATTTATTTACTAAGGTTCCTGGGTTGGTGGAATGGCCGACTGGTCCTAACTCTAACGGGATGGTTCCCTTAAATGATGTTTCTAATGGCCGTCATTGTAGAATAGTGCAAAATAAAAGTATGTCTACGTCCAAACCTATGCTTGCCCTCACGCTGTACAAAAATGTGACAGTGAGTCTTTAGAAAAAGAAAAATAGTGGCTCAACAAAAATAGCAAAACCAAAGTTGGTTTCCAAATGGTCTTCTCATTTTCGTGCAATTTGGTCAATGTCACAAACATGGATTCACTCACCAGGGCTGTTCGTAAGACCTTCACAGAGCCCTTATAGTGAATCCAAATACTGTCAATGTCTTTGAGTTCCTGGGGTTTCCCTTCCCCAAGCTTCAACTTGTTCACTGTTCGCTTTCAATACGAAACACAAAGAGCCTCATTACAACTTTTCTGGTCCGGACCGCGGTGATTCCGCAGCGGCGGTAACAAAGTTTCCGAGTCCGCAAGGTTGTGGAAAGACTGTCCGATTACGTGCTGTCGGTCGTGCGCACCACACGGACGCGGAAACGTAACCGCCGTCACGGAAACACCCACGGAAATGGACATAGCAGCGACACAAGTTGCGCAAAACCCGTGTCTGCCACCGTCGCCACGGACACGGAACCAAAATTACCATGATTGCCGAAACTGGAAACAAGGTGGCCATCATATAAAGCAGAATCCATTGCCATCCAGAGTCAGCACAAGCAGAATCCACACTGTGAGAAGCCAAAAGGGACCACCAGCATGTCTGCCAGGATTCCAGCCCAGAGGCAGTGCAAACAGCGCTTTAATGAGGCGGATCTAACTGTTCTGGTCGAGCACATAGTGGAGCATGCAGAGATGCTGTTCAGTGCCGATCAACAGCGTGCCACACAGCAGCGGAGGAAGGAAGTGTGGGCGGAAGGAGCACCCAAGTGCACCGCTGTGGGCGTGACTGTGAGGAGTGTAAAGGACTGCCACAAGTGGTGGGACGACCTCTGGCTGAGGGTGTGGAACCTGATCTCCACACACCGCCAACGCAGCGGTGGGACAGGTGGAGGACCCCCTTCCCCACTGAAGCTGCAAGCATGGGAGGAGCGTTTGCACAGTGTCCTCCACCTTGAGGGCATCCATGGGATCGGGGAGGCTGAGGCAGGAGTGAGTCCACCTGCAGATGCTGGTAAGTGCACAAACATAAATGCCATATGAGTATATGTTGAGGGCATGACTGGGCCAAAGGACCCATTAACACCCCCCCAGGCAGTGCATGACCGGGCAAAGGACCCATCAACAACTCCTCCCCCCCCAAACCAGTGCATGACTGGGCCTGGGCCACTGGGCCAAATGACCCATTAACAAACCCCCCCCCCCCAGGCAGTGCATGACTGGGCCAAAGGACCCATTGACAACCCCCCCCCCCAGGCAGTGCATGACTGGGCCAAAGGACCCATTAACACCCCCCCCCCCAGGCAGTGCATGACTGGGCCGAAGGACCCATTAACAACACCCCCCCCCCCCAGGCAGTGCATGACTGGGCCAAAGGACCCATCATGATTCATATGGTGACCAATATCACTACAATGCATTTCCGCCAACAAGTAGATGCATGTAAATGCCACTATTAAATGATCAACCTGTATGATGCATGTGATGCACCCATCAGGCACCACCACATAACTAATGGTATGCCCTCTGTGTCCCCACAGCCATATCAAGTGACAGTGATACTGCACAACAGCCCAGGCAATCAGCTCCGGCATGGGCACAAGCCAGCGCCCCTGCACAGGAGGATGCTGCCAGCAGTTCGGCAACAGGAGGATGCTGCCCCCAGTAGCAACTGCAACACATGTGCCGGCCACCATCACCAACATCCCCACCGTCTCCACGCTGCCTGATGCAACACAGGTGCCACGGGCACCCAACATGCCCACCCAACCTACCACAGAAAGCAGCTGCACTGCAGAGGAGGCAGCATGTAGTGACAACAGTGCCCCGGCAGTGCAGCCTGATACAGGGCCACAGGGGGAGATACCCACATTGGATGACTTGGAATCCTTCCATCAGCTGGAGTTCAGCCCCACATGACTCCGAAGTCCCATGAGGTCACCTACCCCCTCAATGGCAGAGATAAATTCCCGCATGCAGCGGAGGGAGGAGCAGCAGGCTACCATCACACAGCTGGTGGAGAGGCAGCGCGAGGAATCTAGGCTGCAGAGGGAGTGCTACAGCACATCAGTACGTCGCCTCTCAAGGTCCATTGGACGCTTTGCCGCCACTATAGTCACCCTGGCACGCCATGTGCGGGAGGGCAATGACAACACCTTCAGGCTCATTGAGTCCATGTTGATTGGCCAACAGGCAAATCTTGCACATATGCCACCTATTCCTGATTCTGTGCCATCCAACGCCACCACCCCATCCAGCTCCACCACTGCCAGTCCACGGAGGCACTTGAGTCAGTTAACAGGGCTCTCGGGCAAGGATGCACAAGCACAGAAGCGCACACGGAAGTGATGGCATGTGTGTCGGGCACTGCAGGACACATGTGGACTTGAAGGGTGTGAGGGGTGGGTACGTTTGGGTGGTGGGGGAGGTCAATTATGGGGTTTGAATATTGGGGCCTGGTTGGGGGTGGGTACGTTTGGGCGGTGGGGGAGGTCAATTAGGGGGTTTGAATATTGGGGCCTGGTGGGGGGTGGGTACGTTTGGGTGGTGGGTGGGCACGGGTCTACAGCTTCCCTAACCATTGCACCTCCTTCTCTGTTAATTCATCAATATATCATCATTTCAAAAAAACATACATGAGTGGACATCCATCATTTCATTTGCAGTACAATTCATTTATTGGCATCACCATATCCATGCAATGCTGTGAATGTGCCGTCTCTCAAAAGTAAATGCGAATCAGTTCATCCCGTGATCGTTGTCCATCTAGTGGACCCCCAGGAGGAGGTTGTGCCATTCCCATCTTCATCATCTGCGTCTGGGGGCATTGGAATGTTCCTGCGCAGGCACAGATAGTGCAGCATGGCACAAACGAGCGTGATTGTACCTGTCTTCATTGGGCTGTACAGCAGTGATCCGCCAGATCTGCTCAAACAGCGAAACCGGGCCTTCAGCAGCCCGAATGTCCTCTTCATGCCTGTTCCTTGGCCTCCGTACAGGCGTCATCATCCATGGCGTGAGTGCATATCCAGCATCACCTACAGGGGATGTAGATGTGGGGGACATGTCAGTGTTTGTGGTATCATGTCTTCATCAGATGCAGTGCAATCTTGTATCATTGTTCATTCATGCATATGTGGCATGCAGTGGTTGTGTTCTTTGGCCATCGTAGAGGACGTTGGCAATTGGACATTGACCAACGCATTGGTGTGCATGTGTAGTCTGCCCTGCGGGTGACATTGGCTTGTGAGTATGGCATTGTGCAGTGATGTGCACACATGGCAGAGTAACTCCACCGTGATGAAGTAGTCGATGCAGATGTCTCATGTACAGGCATCATGTGCATTGGGAGGGCAGTGTTGCATATTGTGGGTGGGTGTTTGCAGTGGCTCCAGGTGTATGGGACAGTGATGGTATCGGCTGTGTGTGTCATGTGGCAGGGTGTGTACGGGCACACTTTGGTAACCTGTCATGTGTTGCTTAGGTTCAGCTGTCTATGATGTATGTGCAGTCACAGCAGCACACTCACATTGCTCATTGCCCGACACACACACACACACACACACACCCCCCCCCCCACAGACCACTTCCACAGGGTTGGTGCATTGGCAGCTGTACTCACCCAATAGCCATGTGCTTTGTCCGGCATAGCATTCCATGTACCGTGGCAATGTGGAATTCCGCAGTACCATTGAGTCATGGATTGAGCCTGGGAAACGTGCACAGCAATGTGTGATCAGTTGCGTGGCATCACATACCATCTGTACATTCAGTGAGTGGTACTATTTCCTATTGCGGAACACCATCTCAATTGCACGTGGTACTGTCAGCTCAAGGTGGGTGCAGTTGACTGCACCTATGCAATTTGGCATGCCTGCTATGGCATGGAAGGCCAACTTGGTGGCAATGACCTTGGGGAGGGTACAGGGTAGGGCTATCTGTTCCGACACATGGCGCAACAGGGCATCCAGTACATGTACCAGGATTTTGGAGAAACAGGTTTGTGATAGGCCGTGCAGCTCACCAACTGTGTGTTGATAGGTGCCGGTGCCAAGGAAATGTAGAACAGACACAACCTTCAGGAGGGGGGATGGCGGTCGGGGTGTCTATGTGGCTGTTGATGTCATCCTCTATCATGGCGGTGATGTACAGGATTGTTGGACGGTCCAGCCGGTATAGTGTGTGGATCTGTCCTGGGGTAAGGTTCCCTGATGCGTGGTATTGCAGGCTGCCTGCGGGTGGTGCCGGCTGGACAATGGGGTTTGCCATAGGTACAGGGTTAGCTGGTTGCCGCCTGCGCCTCCTGCGCCTCCTCTGCACCAATACTGCCATCATGTGCAGTGCTGCCTGTTGGTTGAGTAGGCCCAGTCCCAATGCTACTAGAGCTGCTGCCTGCATGGTTCTGTTTTGTGTTGGGCTGGGTGTGGCCCTTTTGTAGGCTCCCAGTGGCCTGCTGGGTCCATCTGGGCTGATTTGGTGCACCTGTACCCTGATTCAGGTCAGCACTCAGCAGGCACTGTTTAACGTCATGCTTGCGGTGGCAGCGGTACCGCCACCGTGATCACGGTTTTAATGCCATTTTTCAGGCGGTGTTTCCATGTCCGTGCTAGTTGTGATGCTCGCAGTGTTTAGTATAGCTGGTAACGGAGGGGTTTCCGTGCAGGTGGAGTTTACGGGAGCCTAAACTCTGCGGTGGCGGTGGTGCTATTTCCGGGTCCGCAGGTCATGATTGGGCAGCCGCGGAAACGGTGCCGGTATGGTTATACTGGCGGCGTTAAGTCCGGACCGATGTACTTGTAATGAGGCCCAAAGTCTACTTTCCTCGCTGGGCCTCTCAGGGTTTCCTTCACCAAGCTTAGGCCTCTTCCAGCTTTCAAAACACAAAGTCTAATGGTCATAATGTGCCCTCTTCTTATGTATAGTCTTTCTTGCATATCATTCTCTTATGGGGTAGACTCAGGCTCTTTGCTTTTCCTCAACGCGACCACTTTGATCCTTTGCCACTTTCTTTGTTTCCTATACTTCTTTTCTCTTGCACTTGTTATTTTCAGATGCTTCCTGCACCATTTTCATGTATTTCATTCCCTTTTACGTGCACACTTGCACTGTCCTTTATTCCTCATCTTTGTTGTGCCTTTTTGCACACTTCTTTCGTTCTTTCTTGCACTCTTGCATTTGTTTCTTTATTTTCTGGTCGGGTGTCCCTTTTTTATAGTGTCCTTTCCTTTCGTGCCTCTTGCACCTTTTCCCACAGGCTTCTGGCCCTCTTTCATTCGTATCGCTTCTTAACTTCCTTTCATGTATTATTTCACACACGCACGTATCGCACTTATGCTGTTTATTTATTTTTATTTTATTTTATTTTATTTATAAAGCACCCAGCGGCCTGTAGGCATTGTGGCGCTGTTACAGAGTGTTCACCTAATAGCACAGTATACAAGTTATAGCTTTTCATGTGCAATAGTAAAGATTAAACATGGCATAGCTGGTGGTGTTACAAGGGAACAATTGGTTGCAGACAATACATTAGTTCCTGGTCTAGTTAAATAGCTTTGTTTTGAGCAGTTTTCTGAATGTTGTAAGGGATTCTTCATTTCTTAGACTAGGTGGGAGCGCGTTCCAGGCTTTTGGGGCTAGGACTTCAAAAATGGTGCCGCCGGCTTTCGCTCTGTTGAAGGTGGGGACTGAGAGTGAGCGAGTGTATTGGTTCACTTTTTGGTCTGTGGGCCGGGGCCTGGTGGACTCTGTCTATAAGGTATGTTATGCGTTCTTTGATAGGGATCCAGTGGCCGTCTTTCCTTGCCTGGGAGATGTGCTCTCTCCTCGGGATGCTCAGAGCGGCTCGAAGGGCGTTGTTCTGTACAATTTGTAATCTGTTTATGTTATTTGCAGACATGCCTAGGAGTAGGATGTTGCAATAGTCAAGTTTTGCGCCAATAGTGGCTCTAGCAATGTTGAGGCAGTTTTTTGGTGATAGATGGGGTTTTACTGCATTTATGATTTTAATAGTGAGTGCAGCAGATGATGATCCTACCGCCAATTTAGATCTAAGACCATCCATTGGCTCAAGGCTCACGACACAACGACCGCCAGCTCTCTTGTTGTCCTGATGCCCCACACCACTATATTTGTAAATATGTACATTTAGGTTGTCATCTGTTTGGCATAGATATCTTTCATGAGACAACCGGCATCTTGTATATAATATTGCCTATATTGTTTATCGCTGTAATTTATGCCTCCTCGGCGTGCATTGTTTCTATTTTACGCGTCCAGCGCTGTAACCACAGCTGGACCGCGTCCTTTGTATGTAACCAAGCTTTGCAATCCTCTTGATGCCTCTGCGCCTTGCTACCTCTCGGTTAGGTGCGCAATATAAGGAACAAGTTACTTACCTGTAACTGTTGTTCTCCAGCATGGGTCTGGCATGGATTCACATGCTCATGAATATTCCCCGTCGTCAGGCTGGGAATCCTCGGTAAAGAAAAAACCAGTATCAGTTTCGTTTCTGATCTGTCTTTCGTAGTAATAACCAATCACTGGTCTCTGCGTCATACTGACCACAGCCAATGACTGCCCTCTACCTAAGCACCGCCTCTGGCAGCCATCTTCAGATTTGGAAGCACGTGAAGTGGCAGTATGACCAAGTGAAGAGCCGCAGAGGGGTAGGCGGGAGGGTTCGCATGTGAATCCATGCCAGACCCATGCTGGAGAACAACAGTTACAGGTAAGTAACTTGTTCCTTCTCCAGCATGGGGTCTGGCATGGATTCACATGCTCATGAATAAAGAATACATAGCAGTACACACATGCACAACCACGGGAGGTGGCAAAGGCTCAACATTAAGCATTACATCAAACTCAACATTAAGCATCTTACCTCCTCACCAGGCTCACCTCAGGCGAACAGGTTGCGCAGCACTGCTTGGCCGACCCTGGACTCCTCCCTGGAATCCCGATCGACGCAGTAGAACTTTGTGAAGGTGTGCGTCGACCTCCACGTAGCAGCCCTGCATATGTCCAGCAGGGGCACACCAGAAAGGAACGCTGTGGTAGCTGCGATCGCTCTGGTGGAATGGGCTCTCGGACGGCCAGGCAGCGGTCGGTTTGCCAACCGATGACAGTACATGATACAGCCGGAGAGCCATCTGGAAATGGAAGCCTTCGAGAGAGCCTTCCCCTGATTGACAGGTCCAAAGTTCACAAAAAGTTGTGACGTCTTCCGAAAACCCTTCGTGCGGTCCACGTAGAACTTCAGCGCTCTAGCTACATCCAGCGAGTGCAAAGTCCTCTCAGCCGGCGACGAAGGCGACGGGAAGAACACAGGTAACACCAAGGGTTCGTTGAGATGGAAGTCCGACGGTACCTTGGGCATGAAGGAGGGGTGCGTCCTGAGCACTACCCTCGTGTCGTGGAAAGTCAAGTACGGGGCCTTGCAGGAAAGGGCCTGGATCTCTCCCACTCGTCGTGCGGAGGTGATGGCCACAAGAAAAGCTGTTTTCCACGATAGAAACTTCAACGGGGCCGAGTGCAGAGGCTCGAACGGAGGTCCCATGAGCTTGGTCAGCACCACGTTGAGCTCCCACGCCGGGGCCGGAGCCTTCACCGGCGGGAACGATCTGAACAGTCCCTTCATGAACTCTTTCACCAGACGATGAGACCACAAGGACGTCCGCCCCGTGGTTCTGGTGTATCGGGAGATCGCAGCAAGATGAATCTTGATGGACGCGTGTGCCAGACCAGCTTTGGCCAGCGTCAGCAGGTACGGCAGTACTTGGGGGGCCGTAATCCGTAGAGGGTTAATCTTCTGTGCGTGGCACCAGACAGAGAACCTCTTCCATTTGTGTCCGTAGCATTTAAGAGTCGAGGACGCCCTGGCCTTTGCAAGAACCTCTCTGCAATCGGCCGGTATGTCGTATCCTCCAAACTCTAGCGCTGCAGGAGCCAGGCCTGCAAGTTCAGCGACTTCGGGTCGTGGTGGAGGATGGCGCCTCCTTCCCTGGAGAGTAGATCCGCGTCCGCCGGCAGCTTGATCGGCGGGGACGCTGACAAGTCCAGAAGGTCCGGGAACCATATCTGCCTCGGCCACGCAGGTGCGACGAGGATCATCCTGCACCGTGACCTCTTGAGCTGGTTGACGAGCCGGATTAGCAGAGGCAAGGGAGGGAACGCGTAGAGGAACAGGCCCTCCCAGGGGAACGAGAAAGCATCGCCCATGCTCCTCGTCTGGGGAAACCTGCTGGCGAACCTCCGGCACTTGGTGTTCGTCGCCGTCGCGAACAGGTCGATCTGGGGTGTGCCCCACCGTCGGAAGAGGCGATCCACCAGATCCTGCCGTAGTTCCCACTCGTGGCACGAGCGCAGCTCCCTGCTGAGTGAGTCGGCGATGGTGTTTTTTATCCCTGCCAGATGAAACGGCACCAGAAAAATCCCTTGGGCAACGGCCCAATGCCACAGGTCCTGCGCCTCCTTGGACAGCGCTGGGGACCTGGTTCCGCCCTGTTTCCTGATGTAAAACATGGTGGTGGTGTTGTCGGTGAAGATCCTCACCACCTTGCCCTTGAGGGACGGAAGGAAGGACCTGAGGGCCCAAAACACTGCACGGAGCTCCAGGACGTTGATATGCAGGGACTTCTCTGTCGGGAGCCAGAGTCCCCTTGCGTGCAGATTTTCGGTGTGCGCTCCCCACCCTTCCAGGGAGGCATCCGTGGTCACGGTCTCCTGGTGGGCTGGGGTCTGGAAGTCCATGCCCGCCGTCAAATGCGCGCGGGTGCCCCACCACCGTATCGCTCGTCGGAAACTCTCGTCGAGCTTGATCCTTTCCTCGAAGCTGCCCGTCGTCTGGATCCAGCGCGCATCCAGGAATTCTTGCAACGGGCGCATCCGGAGCCTGCACATGGGAATGAGGTAGATGCAGGAAGACATCATCCCGAGGAGGGACTTGATGGACCTCACTTTGGCCGCGTCGGCCACCAACATCCGTTGCACCTTGCCCAAGATGGTCCTGGTCCTCTCCTCGGACGGGGAGGCCAGAAGGGACACTGTGTCGAGCCTGGCTCCCAGAAACAGTGCGACTTGCGCGGGCACCAGGTGGGATTTGGCGTAGTTCACGGAGAATCCCAGGTCCGTGAGGAGTTGGACGGTCCTTGCCGTGTGGACCACGGCGAGCTCCCTCGTCTTGGCGCGGATGAGCCAGTCGTCCAGGTAGGGGTAGACGTGAATCCCCTCGCGGCGCAGCTGCGCCGCCACCGGTGCGAGGCACTTGGTGAATACCCTGGGTGCCGACCGTAGTCCGAAGGGAAGGGCTTTGAACTGGTAATGACGCCCTTGGACCACGAATCTGAGGAATTTGCGGTGCCCCTTTAGGATGGGAATGTGGAAGTAGGCATCCTCCAAATCCAACGACGATAGGAAGTCTCCTTCCTCCAGCTGACCCAGGACGTGCTGGAGGGTGACCATCCGGAACTTCTGCGCCTTGATGAACTTGTTCAGACGTCGCAGGTCCAGGATGGGGCGCCATCCTCCCGTCTTCTTCTTCACGAGGAAGTATCTCGAGTAGACTCCGGAGCCCCGAAGCCTCTTTGGGACGAGTTCGATGGCGCCCTTTCTGAGCATCGCCTTTACCTCCAGGAGAAGTTGAGGGACGTGAAGTTCTTTCCTGGCCACGGGGGGGACGCGCGGGCACCTTCTTTGAAACTCGAGCGCGTGGCCCCGGGCCAGGGCGTCCAGCACCCAACGGTCGGTGGAGATGGACTCCCACACGCTGACGAAGCCCGCCAGCCGGCCTCCCACCGGGGTGCTTCGGTGGGGGCCCGACCCCACGGCCGGTTCAATCCTGCTTGGGCGCGGCCTTGCCGCCTTGACCTCCTTGGCGACGACGGCGGGGTCCGCTAGACTTGCCTCGTCCTCTATAGGCCTCTTGCGACGACGAGCGGGCCGCTTGACGGTAGGAAGCGAAACTGCCGCCGGAACCTTTGGAGGCGCCCTTGCCTCCGCCGCTCCGAAAGGGCGTCCGTCGTTGCAGGACTCCAAGGGTCCGGGCCGTCTCAGTATCCGCCTTGATGGCCTGAAGGGAATCGTCCACTGTCTTCCCAAACAGGTTGTTCCCGTCGAAGGGCATGTCCAGGACTCTGGTCTGGACGTCCTGCCGGAAATCCGTAGCTTTGAGCCATCCACGACGTCGAAGGCAAACGCCGTTGCCCAGCTGGCGGAACCCGGTGTCGGCGATGTCCGTCGCCACGGTGATGGCGTGGTCCGAGGCCACCTCACCTTCCTGCAGGATCTCAAGGGCCTCCGCCCTCTTGTCGTCCGGCAGAAAATCCAGCAGGGGAGCTATCTTGTACCAGAGCTCCCTGTCATAGCGGGCCACGATAGCCAAGGCGTTGGCCGCTTTAATCGTCGTCGCTGCCGACGAGATGACTCTACGTCCCATAGCATCCAATTTCTTTCCCTCGCCGTCCGGCGGGGAAGTCGATGTGGAGGCCGCACCCCCCCCCCCGCTTTCTTCCTGGCTGCCGCGGAGACGACGGAGTCCGGGGTAGGCTGCGCCCGGAGGCACAGGGGGGCCGTGTCCGGGACCCGGTACTTTTTCTCGTACCGGTCTCTTCTAGCTGGCGTCGTGGAAGGGTTCTTGAGGAGGGAAAGGCCCTCATCCCAAATGTCGTCCAACAGAGGCACTGAGAGGACCGTCTTCCTCTTGGCCTCGCGCCGCTGATAAAGGAAGCCTTCCTTTTTCTTCTCCTCAGGGCAGAGTTGGAAAAGCTCGGAAGCCCTGGAGATCATGGAGTGGAAAGATCCGATCTCGTCGGGCGGAGAAGCCCTGGTGGGAGGCGACGACGGAAAATCCTCGTCGTATGCCTCGTCGTCCGTACCCGTCGCTGCCGTGTCAGTCCCCGTATCATCCCCTCGGGTGGACGGGGAGGAGGGCTGGAAGGGGCGCGACGGTTGAAAAGGAGGTGGTGGATGGATCCTTCTTTTCTTGGTAGGGGGAACACCAGAAGGTCCCGGTTCTGGATCCCCCGACGGGAGAGGTTCCTCCGTCGGTAACGGTAGCCTCGTCCTTATCTCGGAGCATAAGGACTGTATGGCCAACAAAATGGCCGCCGAGTTGTCTTGCGGCGCTGGCAGAGGGGAATCCGACGGGCGAGCAGGGGCCCCGTCGGTATCCTCGACGATGTCGTCGTCACCTGCGTCGGGGTCCATTCCGACGGGCTGGCCTTCTTCCACGCCTAGGCCGTGGCTTAAGACCTCGATCAGCTCCTCTTCTGAGGTTGAGGCCGAATCTCCGACGACGCCCTGCCCCCCCTTCTTCTTCCCCACGGAGGGTTTCACGGGGGTCCTATCGATGGGCACAAAGCCCCTCCGAGGAGGCAGGGAGATTCTGGGCCCTGAGGTCGCCACCACTGGTGCAGCCACCACAGGCTGAGCCAGGGCCGCCGCGACCGTTTCGATAGAGGGCTTGGTCGGATGGATCAAGGCCTTCACCACCTTAGGTGCGCTCACCGCCTTATCCTTGAGGGAGGGGGCACTGCCACGCTCCTCCTCTGCCTTAGAGCTCGACCGGGGCCTCTCCAGGAGCTTCGCCGGGTGCTCGGCCTTCCTCTTACCCGACCCAGAGCGTTGGCTCGTGGTTGATGGTGCCGGGGAGGGTGCGCCCTGCCTGGCGCCCGTAGAGCCCGACCGTTCGGCGCTCCCGGTGCCAGCGGACTCGCGGTGCTTGGCCTTATGTTGGGCCCCCGTCGCCGGGGCGCCCTCAAAGGTCTTAGAAGACCGCTCGGATTTCTTCTTCTTCTCGCCAGACGGGCTCTTACCCTCCAGCCAGTTGGCGAGACGTTGATGGCGGTCCTTCATGGTCCGTTCCGACATGTTGCCGCAAAACGCACAGTCCTTCTCCACGTGCGTCTTGTCCTCATGAAGGCAGTAAAGGCAGAAAGAGTGTTCGTCCTCCTTGAAGACGTTCTGCAGCTGGCATCCAGGGCAGACCCTGAACAGCTTTCCGGGCGTCAAGCTTCCCTTCTCCTGGGCCATCTCCGAGACCGGGCCTGAGAAGCTTCTGGATTCCTCCGAAGTGTAGCTCGACGAAATCTTCACCCTTGAGGGGCACAGATGAATCCGACACGGGTCCCCGTTGATCGGATGTAGGATCGGTGGAGCTTGAGGCTCTTTGACCGAAAGAATCAAAGTTTTTTGTGAAAAAAGCGCGAAAAATAGCACTAACGCTCGAGAGCAATAGCACGAGGATCCCAACACATGAACGTGCGGTAAAAATCTGAAGATGGCTGCCAGAGGCGATGCTTAGGTAGAGGGCAGTCATTGGCTGTGGTCAGTATGACGCAGAGACCAGTGATTGGTTATTACTACGAAAGACAGATCAGAAACGAAACTGATACTGGTTTTTTCTTTACCGAGGATTCCCAGCCTGACGACGGGGAATATTCATGAGCATGTGAATCCATGCCAGACCCCATGCTGGAGAAATAAAATAAATACTAAATACTAAATGAGATGGCACTCACTTGTCTGTCCATTGATAGGGTAGAGTCCAAGTATACACCGAGAGTTTTCACTGCGGTGGAGGCTGAGAAAGTTGCATTCTCAATATTGAAAGAGTTGTATTTGTCTAGTTTTCTTTAGGGATTCTTTTAGGCCTACTGGTAGGATTTCTGTCTTTTCTCTGTTTAAAGAGAGACCATTTGCTGCCATCCAAGCCTGGATGTGTGCATATGTCTTCTGTAGGGTATTGAGGTCTTGTTCGTAGTTTCCTGTTAGTGGGAGAAGAATTTGCGTGTCGTCGGCATAGTTGGTAAAAGCAATGCTGAATTCTTCTAGGTCACTGAACAGTGGAAGGGTGAATAGGTTGTAGAGAGTGGGGGAGGTACATGAACCTTGTGGTACTTCACATTCAATGGGGGATGGGGAAGCTGCGGCCTGGTCAGAGAAGACCCTCATGGCTCGGTCCTCCAGGAAGGAGGTGATCCACGCGGTGGCTTCTTGTGAGAAGTGAGCAGTGTTAGTGAGATGTTTGCGCAGGTTCTTGTGGTCAACCAGGTCAAAGGCTGCGGATAGATCTAAGGGTAGTAGGAGTGAGGTTTTGCCTCTGTCCATGGCTTCAAGTAGTCGATTCTTAAGGTCTAGTAGGGCTGATTCTGTGCCGTGACATGGGCGGAAGCCAGCCGTTACTTGCATCTTTGTTGCAGACTTCCCGTCGGCTTCAATCAAACGCTCATTCAAACGCGGTCCTCTTTCTTATACGTTTCTAGTGTTAGCTTGTATTGCGCTCTTCACAACCCGGCTCTGCAATGCTTTCAGACTCATCACACTGACTTCTGCGCTGCAGCTGCACAAGGTTAGGGGTCTCACGTCTGCCCCTCGGACACTCTCAGGCTGTCTCACCGGCCCAGGGAAATTAGCACATGCATACAAAGGTTCTGCAGGGGACCAGCACACCTCTCAACTCCCATATACAGACTTTTCTGGGCTCTCTGGAGACACAGTTCCCTCGCCACGCTTCTGCTCTTTCGCATTACAGTTTCTTAGCATCTCGGCACCCCAGTCTCTGGCCATCGGTCCTGGGCAAGTCTGGCGTCTCGGTTTTCTGAATTCACTCTCCTGCTTGCTCTCCTACTAGCTCATACATCTGTGTCAGACCACACCTTTCATAGAGCGAAGACCAGTCAAGTGGAGTCAGGTGTGAATGGTTGATATCAAATGCCTGACCCTGCCTGACTATTAGTGGTACAACTGGAGCTCTTTCTATGGTAGGTTTCCCTTGCTTTCCCCATATTATTCCTATGGGTAATCTTTATTGATCTTAGTTGCCTCTTCCTCGTCACAGGGAGGGAGAGATGGGATGAGCTGGGACTTGACACTGAAAGGCTATGTTAGTACAAGGTGATTGGCAAGGAATAGAGGGCCCCTTTGCCCCAATTTAGTAAACACAAGATGAATCTCTCTGTATTAAATTACTCCCTATGTTACCCACCCGGATATGCGAGCACAGGCCTGTGTAACCCGTCCCATGATCTGGGGGCAGGGAGAGGACGACAGAGTGGCAATGGAACTGAGACTCTGTTTTGGTCTCACCTTGCTTCCCCCTTTCCCAGGGGTTGCTCTGGAATAATTGGCGAGTCTCTTTCTTGAGTTAGAGATAATGGGGCCTGCATAACCCATAAAGGCTTCTGTGATTTCTCCACCCATTGTCCCCATTGGAATACTGCATCTCTCCTAGGGTATTCTCCCGATAACAGCCCCGGTCTCCCCTACCCAGTTGATCCTCCCCTCACTCACTTGTCCACCCCCCAGCGTTGGGAATACAAAAGCGATGGCGCTCCCCTGGCCACCTGAATAGAGGATTCTCAGTGTCTACATGGGAGAATACCCCTAGGTTTCTCACACCGGGCATTACCTGACCTACTAAAGACCTCACCCGTTAGGGTTTATTGCTTAAGTAAAACAATATTGCCATCAGGGATTTTCAGAACCTGCCCCGTGGAAGGGTTCAGTGAGTCCAACCTAGTTGGTGAAAAAAGTCACCTGGCCTAGCCAAACTCTCACAGGTAACTTAGGCAGAGCAGTAAGGCAGGCACCAGCGATCAGGTGCTGGTGCGACAGAACAGTTAACAACACAGAAGCCAAGTAATGAAGCAACACAAAGATGTATACAAATATACTATTTAGTAGACCGTAAAACTTAATTCTACTGTACTCTACCAAGCTCTCCTACACTCCCACACATAGACACTTAGCAATCCCACAATGAGACTACACAACACTTTACCTCCACTACAGCTAAAAGCAATTCAGCAATGCAATGCGCAAACTAACAATACATGACATGCTACTAGGCACCTAACGTATGCAGTCCTTCCCTAGTAGGTAGGTAACTATGCAATGTCCCAAAAGAATCAGTGTTCAGGTAATTACCTGGTTGCGAGGAGGGGGAGGAAGTTCAAATTCTCCAGCACAAGCATTGATAAAGGTAAAAGAAATGTCTTTTAAACGCACCTCTTGAAGACAGGTAACAAAAATAAATTAGGGGTACACTCCCAATCTCACCCGATTAGGGGCTACACAGGAGGGTAGATTTAGGGAATGGACTTTGCACGCATACAATCCCTAGAGCGCATAGGGCACTCCAAAACAGGTAAGTACTCTTGCAACCCTTACTCCGATTTTCCAGGTGACCATCCCAGGGATACTTACCTAGCTTGCTGATTATGTTGATGTGGATCCAGCGGTCGCATCTGTTTTGGTTAAAGATGTGTCGGATCGAATCCGGATATGCAGTGATCCCAATTTCAGAGTCTCAGATGGCTCCAACTGACTTGCAGCTGGACAGGTCAGGCAGCTCAGAACAGCAGCCACAATCGATTACGTGACGACAATGGAAAACTGGGAGTCAGCAAACGAAGAAGAGCAGTAAAGAAACTGCACTTAGGAGTACGCTCGTTCGACTTGTGGCTGTAGCAAGAAACGGGCTTCAGGAAGGCCCCACTTTATAGTTGGGATCAGCAGAAGCACCAACTATGTTCCTGGGCCACAGTGAGAATCTGTGGAGAACCAAGCTCCAACTCTGGACGCGACCACAGCAGCAGAGAGGCATCAGCGGAAGGGCGGCCCACAGGGCGGATCCGGGACACTTCCGGAGTTAACTGACTGTAGGCTTCTGGTGCAGGACCACAGACAAGTGTTTTCACTGGCTGCAGGAAAGGCTACAGGGCTTCACCATTATACAGTATGGCACATGCTGGTTGTCCATAGCAGCAGTCTTCCGGGACGTCAGTGCAGACTCCTTCTGGCTCTTGGATCCAGTGCGCCGCTTCCAGAATTGCGACAGAGCTCATTTTATCCAAAGTCCACCCTGCGGGAAACCCCAGCATAGCAATGGCAAATATCTACACCACTCAAACAGGTAAAAGATATCCAGTCAGAGGCAGCCTCCAACACACATTTCTTGGCAGGAACATGTATTGGAACTAGACCAGTTCAGCCACACAAAGAACAAGATGGCCAAACGACAGGACTTAAATCACACAGCACAAAAATGTTAAGTATATGGCACAGGAAATGGAATTATGCAGTAAAAAAATGATAGTGCATGGAATGCACTGAAAAAATATTAAAAGCGTGGTTAACTGCCACCAGCTAAGCCTAGGCATATCAAAAAGGTATAATGCATGCTGCCAAACAAAAGTGGAAATGGGATACAAAGTACCCTTGCAGCACTCGACTGTGAAGGTGGCGTGTGCTGCCTGAAAACAAAAATGAAAACACGACTGAGGGAATCAGTCCCTCTTGTGACACAAACACAGGGCCAAGGAAGAGGGCGATAGGGTGACAATGCAAGTATCACATTAGACATGTCCCGCTAACTGGGTCAGGCAAAGTCAGTCACTTGACTTAAGTGTATACATCTGATACCAGTTAGCTCTCCACACATGGATATAAGGCGGAACATAGAGACAGACTCGGAGCAAGGTGGAACACGAATAAGAGCAGGGCTTCCGGGCAAAGGCAAACCTACTGGAACAGAGCAATGCACTGAGGGGCACGGGCCACGGGTGGAGAACCCCAGGAGTTTCTGCAGGAGGTAATTGCCTCCAAAAGGCAGCGAAAGACACATGGAGAAGGCCAAAGTCCAAACAAGAAGGCTGCATTGTGTTTCAAGGACGCCAGCGACCCTCCCGGGTGAACGACAGAGTTGGGGAGGCGAGGCCAAGCCTGTGGTACTAACCTTGACTCGCAAACTGGAAGACAGTAAAGACAAGAAAGAAACGCACAAAGCCGGTGACTTGGCAAGCGACATGATAGACCGGTGTGTGCTAAAGAAGTGGCAAAATTATATCGCACAATTGAAGGCTGCACACGTGTGGGTGAGACGAGAAGAAAGGCAGACCTATAAATGAACCATGAACTAACAATAGCTGTAAAGTCAGCGATACTAAGTAATGGAGTGGTCCGGTGAAAGGAAGTAGCCCACTCGAAAGTCTCTGTGAAAAGAGAAAAGTTTGTAACAATAAAGTGAATGAACTGTAAAAACAAGATGAAAATTAACCCAGAGAGAAGGGGAAAGTAAAAAGTTGAACTTTGATGCACAAGACAGTGAACTACCCAGACCTGGAAGCACTGCGGAAAATAACATAAGAGTGGGAGCTGAAAGCTGGAAAATCGAAGTGGTCCTGCGGAGGTCTGTAGAAAACGCCACGCACATCAGAAAACGGGCCGAGCCCGACTGAGGGAGACCAGAAGTTTAATAAGTTAGGGGACGGGAATCCCTAAAGAAGGTGAATTAAGATTGGGGGAAGGGAACCCTTGCAAGTGTTTTGTTTTGCTGTGAAAATTCTGAGCCCGACTAAGGGACACTGACGTGAACTTTTGCTTTAAGAGGTCTGAGCCCGACTGAGGGAGACCAACGTGAACTTTAGCATTAAGAGGTCTGAGCCTGACTTGGGGGCACCGATGTGAACTTTATGGTAAACTGTGCTTCGGAAATTGGAAAGTAAGACTTCAATGTGAAAGGCCAGACAGTCCTTGATCTACGTTTTGAACTGCCTTTGTGTTAAGAATCTGAGCCAGAGTGTGTCATCGTGCGTTACTCCGAGATGTCAAACGTGGGGAGGAGAGCTGACTCAGTCACATTTATTCTTTATATTCGAATACTGCATTTCCTTTACATACATATGCTCCTTTTTACACCTTTTAAACAAGATATAGGGCAGGCATTAGGTCTTGTTATTATAGGTCATTTTGATTTGATGGACTCAGCTAGGACTGTTTTATTTATTGTTTGATAGTCAAGACTACTCCCATCTTAGATATGGGGCAAAGTAGGAGTTTCTTCAACCCCATTGAAACTTCAATGAAGGTTTTACAAATTGTACCTTTTGTGTCAGTGTCATATTTGTGATATCATGCCTCCCTTACAACTCTAGAGACCCAAGCTACTCCTCACTGATGAGCCCCAACTAGGGCGAAACATGTTTGGGGATGCTTGTGGTCTCGTGCAGAAGGGATGTGGCCTAGCAGTTCGGGCTGGACTGCCCCATTTGGGGTGGGGCCAAGCCTGATTTGCATATGGTCTTTCCCTTCTGTAATGGCTTGGCAGGCGAAGAGCGGTGGTCTGGAGGGTTGCCCAGAGCATTGCCAGTGGTTAAGATTAATTCTAAACCTTCCAGCCATCACCTCTTTGTTTTTGCTATGTCACCCCGAGTGGGACGGGTATGCCCAGACGTGGGTCCCGCGCCTGCTGGGCCTAGAGACCCAAGCTACTCCTCACTGATGAGCCCCAACCAGGGCGAAACATGTTTGGGGATGCTTGTGGTCTCGTGCAGAAGGGATGTGGCCTAGCAGTTCGGGCTGGACTGCCCCATTTGGGGTGGGGCCAAGCCTGATTTGCATATGGTCTTTCCCTTCTGTAATGGCTTGGCAGGCGAAGAACGGTGGTCTGGAGGGTTGCCCAGAGCATTGCCAGTGGTTAAGATTAATTCTAAACCTTCCAGCCATCACCTCTTTGTTTTTGCTATGTCACCCCGAGTGGGACGGGTATGCCCAGACGTGGGTCCCGTGCCTGCTGGGCCTAGAGACCCAAGCTACTCCTCACTGATGAGCCCCAACTAGGGCGAAACATGTTTGGGGATGCTTGTGGTCTCGTGCAGAAGGGATGTGGCCTAGCAGTTCGGGCTGGACTGCCCCATTTGGGGTGGGGCCAAGCCTGATTTGCATATGGTCTTTCCCTTCTGTAATGGCTTGGCAGGCGAAGAACGGTGGTCTGGAGGGTTGCCCAGAGCATTGCCAGTGGTTAAGATTAATTCTAAACCTTCCAGCCATCACCTCTTTGTTTTTGCTATGTCACCCCGAGTGGGACGGGTATGCCCAGACGTGGGTCCCGTGCCTGCTGGGCCTAGAGACCCAAGCTACTCCTCACTGATGAGCCCCAACTAGGGCGAAACATGTTTGGGGATGCTTGTGGTCTCGTGCAGAAGGGATGTGGCCTAGCAGTTCGGGCTGGACTGCCCCATTTGGGGTGGGGCCAAGCCTGATTTGCATATGGTCTTTCCCTTCTGTAATGGCTTGGCAGGCGAAGAACGGTGGTCTGGAGGGTTGCCCAGAGCATTGCCAGTGGTTAAGATTAATTCTAAACCTTCCAGCCATCACCTCTTTGTTTTTGCTATGTCACCCCGAGTGGGACGGGTATGCCCAGACGTGGGTCCCGTGCCTGCTGGGCCTAGAGACCCAAGCTACTCCTCACTGATGAGCCCCAACTAGGGCGAAACATGTTTGGGGATGCTTGTGGTCTCGTGCAGAAGGGATGTGGCCTAGCAGTTCGGGCTGGACTGCCCCATTTGGGGTGGGGCCAAGCCTGATTTGCATATGGTCTTTCCCTTCTGTAATGGCTTGGCAGGCGAAGAACGGTGGTCTGGAGGGTTGCCCAGAGCATTGCCAGTGGTTAAGATTAATTCTAAACCTTCCAGCCATCACCTCTTTGTTTTTGCTATGTCACCCCGAGTGGGACGGGTATGCCCAGACGTGGGTCCCGTGCCTGCTGGGCCTAGAGACCCAAGCTACTCCTCACTGATGAGCCCCAACTAGGGCGAAACATGTTTGGGGATGCTTGTGGTCTCGTGCAGAAGGGATGTGGCCTAGCAGTTCGGGCTGGACTGCCCCATTTGGGGTGGGGCCAAGCCTGATTTGCATATGGTCTTTCCCTTCTGTAATGGCTTGGCAGGCGAAGAACGGTGGTCTGGAGGGTTGCCCAGAGCATTGCCAGTGGTTAAGATTAATTCTAAACCTTCCAGCCATCACCTCTTTGTTTTTGCTATGTCACCCCGAGTGGGACGGGTATGCCCAGACGTGGGTCCCGTGCCTGCTGGGCCTAGAGACCCAAGCTACTCCTCACTGATGAGCCCCAACTAGGGCGAAACATGTTTGGGGATGCTTGTGGTCTCGTGCAGAAGGGATGTGGCCTAGCAGTTCGGGCTGGACTGCCCCATTTGGGGTGGGGCCAAGCCTGATTTGCATATGGTCTTTCCCTTCTGTAATGGCTTGGCAGGCGAAGAACGGTGGTCTGGAGGGTTGCCCAGAGCATTGCCAGTGGTTAAGATTAATTCTAAACCTTCCAGCCATCACCTCTTTGTTTTTCCCTTACAACTCTGCACTGGTAACCTTAAGGGTGGCCCCACAATAAATGGGCTAAGCAGGTAAATGAAAGATAACGGCTTTCCTTACCTCAAAGGTTAGGCATGGGTTCAAGGCAAAGAAAGCTGCTGGGGGGTGGTAGGGGGTTGCATTGAAACCCACGGTGGGAAAATGCAAAAATAAAATCCTTCCTTAACTAACACATACAATCACAGTTTGGTGTCCAAAATAAGTGACAGACCTGACACACACAGAGCACTGTTATAATAACCAGGAAAGGGGGGATGGCAATGTTACACAATAGATCATAGGGCATATAACATTATACGGCAACACCAAAAGTCAAGACTAAACTTCACAAGTCCAAGCTCTCTTCTAAGAATGGAGTCCCCCGTGGCCCCCCTCCACCAATGTTTACGGTAAGTTATCAGGTTTTGGCTACTTAGGGGAAGTGTGCAGATATGCTCATAGTTCTCCCATGGGAGACAATCAGGTATGGTGTGGTAGATAGTACTAGAGGTAGTACAGAACTTCCAAGTCAAGTTTCCCTTGTGGCGAAGCGCCAGCTACCAATCTCAGTTGGCTGGGGGGCGGGATCGTAGGTCAGGCTCTGCCACCAAAGGCAAGGCACAGGTAGCTGTGGGTTAGGACTTTACACCCTTATGAAGGAAGGGGCGCGGGGGTGTCAAAACAGCTAATTAACTGCTAGAAAATAATTCCTTTTTTGGGGGTTTTATTACTATGTTTAAAGTGAGTTGAGTTTCGATAAATGCCTACAGGTTCTATGGAAATAACTACAAACAATGGGCATTGCCCTAAAGCAGGAGTATGCAACCTTTGGCCCTCCAGATACCTTGCACTACATCCCCCATCTGCTTTAGCCAACAGTCAACGGTGAGGGAGTGTGGAGTCGAAGCTCAAAACATCGAGAGAACTGCAGGTTGCAGACCCGAGTCCTAAAGTAAACCATGCACAGGTTGGATCAAGAGTGGGAGTTTCATACATGTGTAACATCATAGTGGGTTAAGGTTCAAATCAAAGTTCTAAACCTATGCTTACAAGTTATTGTCTCTCCTGAGACGCCCTATCCTACAAAGCCTCCCCAAAAATTGCCATTGAAAAGTTTCAAACCCTAATCTTAACAGGTCTGTAGACGCCTGGCTAGTCTGAATTATATAGCCAAATGTTACAAGATGTTGGCAAACAGTGAAAGCTTACAAACCTAGTCTCCAACCATGTTCTAATACAATAATACAAAAGTGTTGCTCTGGGAAGGTTCTTGCAGCAGTTACTCAGACTAGACTCTTATTCAGTCCACTCTGATTTCATTTTGCATTTCAAAGCATTTCTCTTCTTACCAAACGCCTTATCACTCAGTCCTGTGCTGGAACTTGACTCTTCTTCCACCACTTGGAAGCCGCCATCCAAGACTGGAGTGCTGGGACGGCCCAATTTGCTCTAGCGCAATACCCGCTTTTCTAGCCCTACCCCCCGCTCTTATGCTATCAATGCCATACCTATGCCAACCATGGCCAGAAACACGTGTATTGGCGTCAGCACCACCCCATCTGGAATATCAATCTTACAGATTTGCCCAGGGCATGCCCGCAACATCCTCAACCGGAAACAGCAAACTCCAAAACCCTGACAATCCCAAGCAGAGTTCGATCATAATCTCGAATAGGCTCGCTCCCCACGCCTACAGCCCACCTTCAAGAACACCCCCATCTTCATTGCTCCTACAAAAGAACCACAGGTACCCTTACTCACAAAGTCCCAGCTACTTGGGTAAGCCTAACTCGAACAATGCCAAACCTAAATTGAGACATGGACGCATACCTACTAACAAGGCTCCATCGTCTTCTCATTGTATTGTCACAGTATCATATGCTACCATAAACGTCATGCAAAATGCTGCTCCTGTCCCATGCTCTAATGTGCACAACGTTTCTGATCTACATGCTAGCACAACTGCCTTGAAAAATGTTGATCCTGTCCCATTACCAATGCCAAACGACAACATAGCCTCCACAACCGGCAGATGTACTCTAACAGCCAACAACCTGGAGCCCTGCCTATCCCAGTAACACCTTCACATCTGCACTGAACTCGCACACCAACCCCGTCAAGGACCTCAAACTCTAGCCTTAAATGCCCGCTCTTTGACCGTGCAAGCCTTAGATATTCATGCCCTCTTAATCACAAATAATCTAGATGCCCTTCATCACCTAAACCTGGCTACACGTTGAATCAGGGCCCTGGGTATCATTTGCCTTCCCCACAGGTTACACCATCTACAGAAGTGACAGACCTAATTCAAGAGGTGGTGGTGTGGCCTTTATTGCAATGGACTACTATATCATCGGACAAGTACCCTCGGCACTTGACAATAACTGACATTCTCTCCCGTAAATGGACCACCTCCCCCACTAATACGTGCTCCATTCACCTCGTCTATTGACCACCAGGCCCAACTCTCACCTTTGAGGAAGGCATACTTCTCCATCTAAGCCACAATCTCAAGCGATCCTCCTAGGGGACCTCAATTTATGTTTCAACGACCTCATGGACCTACCAGCTTCCTCACTAGCCACGGCCCTTGCCTCCTTCGGCTTCGACCAACAAGTCCACAATTCCACTCACAACCAAGGACATACACTAGACAGGCTGGCTGACACGAATTGTTGCATCACCCTCAACACAAACTCACCACGCCCATGGTCCGAGCATGACGTCATCACCTTCCCACTCACAGCAGGACCACCCGCCAAAACCCCCACCAGTCCCACCCAGTCCACCTTTGCCCGCTGCGCACAAAAACGTACCAAGGAAAACCTTACCCCTTACCTCAATCCTGACTGCCTAGAGATCACTGACCAAGTGTTCCTAGCACAACATTACTCCACCACCCTCACCAACACCATTGCACCCCTTGCTGCCAAAAAAGCTAAACCAGCGATCCACATTAACGCCTGGTACACCCAAGAGCTCGCCTCCCTCAGAGCTAAAAAAAAAAAAAAGACTAGCATAGTCTAACTGGAAAAAGTATCCCTCTGAACTTTCAAAAAGTGCTTTCACCATCATCACCAATACATTGAAAAAAAGCCTCCTCCCTCCACACAAGGATCACCAAAGCCAGCTTCGACTCAAAGGAGTTATTCTCCATCCTTAAATAATTGGAAACAACAGCCCCTCAAGTCTCCCCGATCCACAAGGACTCTGCCTTGTATAACACCATACAGAATGCTCTTCGGATGAAAGTTGAGGTTAAAATAACAAAACCAGGCAAAAAAAACGGCATCACGCAACAATCCCTATCCACGCTCTCAGTCCACATATCCGATACCCCTCGCTCAACGTCAACAAAGTTACTATCCAGCAAACTCTCAGAATGCTACAAAGTCAAAAGCCCTCTAGATGCAAAGGGGACATTTGCCCAGTGCCATTAATCAAAGACTGTGCCCTTGAGTTAGCCCCCTTTATCACTGCCTTTATCAATGCCTCTTAACACAGGTATAGTACCCGTGTGCCTGAAAGAAGCCTGGGTCCTTCCTTTACTAAAGAAACCTGCGCTTCATCCCACCACTGCCAACAACTATCGGCCTATTACCACGTTGCCCTTCCTCCTTTAAAACCCTCGACAGAGCTGCCTACTAACAAATTCCATCTCACCTAAAAACTAACCAAATTCTAGGCACCCACCCACTAATCTAGAGTCTGCCCTTCTCGACTTGAAAATCCAGTTAGATGCCGCAAGAAATAAAAGGAACAATGGCCATGAATCCTTGACTTGCCTGCGGCCTTCGACCTTGACGATCACAACATCTATGTCACCATCTTACTTCTTCCGCTGCATTCTTCGCAGAAGCTGCTACCTAGATAGCATCCTTCCTCTAAGGGAGAGTGATGAAAGTCTTCTCTGAAAATGCTTGCACCACACCCTCCCCTATCAGCTGCAGGATCCCTAAAGGTTCATGCGTCCACCCACGCTCTATAATATTTTCACTAATCCCCTCTTTGATCACATGGACTCCCTGGGCATAGCTTACACTAACTATGCCGACGATATGCAGATTCTCCTCCCACTCACAGGATCCTATCTTGAAGACTCCTCCACTCTCAGCACAATCTATGCCACTGTTCAAGCATGGATGGCGACTCATGGCCTCTGTCTCAACGATAAGAAAACTGAGCTTCCCACTGTTGGGCCGACAGCTGCCCTAAAAAGCCTGGACCCTCAATATGCCACCTTCAACATCGATGGATCCTCAATTCCTGTCTCATCCTCAGTATAAACTGTAGGAGTCCACCTCGATGCAACACTCTTCCCTAACTCGGCAAGTAAATTCCGCCTCCTCCGCAGCAGCCTACTCAACGAAACTGCCTAATGCCGCCAGGCCCTTCATATCCAGTGATAACTGTCTAATCGCCCGGGCAGTGTTCGGCACCAGGCTATACTACTGCAGCGTGCTTTTCGCCGGCACATCCAAATGCAACATAAAAAAACTTCAAACTATCCAGAACAATGCCCTACGGGCTGCCCTCAAAATCCCTAGGTCCGAACACATCTCAGCTGCCCCAAGGAGCTGCACACTGGCTACCCATCAAAGAATCATATACAATCATATTGAAGATGCTAGCCATCGCCCACAAGTGTATCGCAAATGTAGCCCCACCCTGCTTAGTTCAGAACATTGCCAAAGTCCAATCCGGATGGCTCACTAGAATCTCTTACGCCCAAATGTTGGTCCAACCCAAGTTCAAACGCACCAAAGCTAGAGGATCCAGCTTCCCAGTCCTTGCTGCCAAATACTGGAACTCCCTCCCACCCGCCTTGAGAGCGGAAGAATCCTACTCGGTCTTCCGCAAGGCACTGAAAACCTGGTTATTCGTCCTAGCACAAATCCTTCCCACTCCTATTGACCACCAATGCTGTATACCTGTAACTGTACCTGAATATGTAATGTAATGTCATGAATCAATGTATGTGTACCTATGTCTTCGCCCTCCACGGGGCACATGTAACTGGTAAAAGCACCTTGATGCGCACTATACAAATGAAAAAATAAAATAAATAAATGGAATAAGGCCTTTATCAGGTTTCAGGCTTCATGATTCAATCATCGCCGGGACTTCCCAAGCCTTGTGAGACCCACTTGTGGGCTTTCTCCAGCCCTCGAGTTTCTCAGGGGTTAAAGCAGGTATCTCTCCGCCCTCAGGTTTATCGGGATTCATAACACGTCTCTACCAGTCAGGATTAACAGGTCCCTTCCAGCCATTTGGTTTTCTCTCAGCATTCACAACAATAGTGATGAGAATTTCTCCCACACTCATAAGGGCCCTTTACCAGGCACCTGATAATGTGGTTCCATGTCAGTTTCCCGACAAGCATTTTTTCGAAGTATTTTTCTTCGCCAATATTACTTTGAAAAAACTCAAAGAAGTAATTTTTTTATTTGGGTCACAAACTCCCATCTGCACCCCCAAGGACCTGCTATTTCCCTTCCTCAACCCCTCCCAACGTCTCGTATCCCCCTACCCCTCCTATATATTTCAGTGAGTTTTTTTTTATAATTGGCGTTGGAACTTACTTTAAAAAAATGTTTTAGGACAAATCAACGTGATACTGATAATATATCAGCCTCCTTCCAGTGGTCAAGTTTCTCTCCCTTTTACTTTACTGCTGCTTGTGAATGACCTAACACTTTGGTCATCCACCTCCTGGGAAGTGTTTTCAAAGCATTTTGGTCAGCATCTCCTTCCAGGACCTCCAGATCAGCGCTGTTTCAAGTCTGGATTTTTCAGGTTTCTGTCTAACATTTAATTCTTCCAGGAAGTACACTTTTCCTGGTTCAGTGCTTCAGAAGCCTCCCCTCGTGTGAAGGGAGCATGGCTAGCTGAGAGTCTGCCTCCTCCATGATTCTCCCATTCACTGAGTTTTCCCTTTATGTTTCCTTTTATGTTACCTGGACTGGAGTGTGGCTCCTAATCTCAATCCTGATGGGGTTCATCAGGGTTTGAATTCTCAAATCCGATTGGCTATTCCTTCATTATGCCATTATTGGTGAAGCCTCCATTTCGGGTAATTCCATGATAGTCTTTATTATGGCTAGTGAAAGCCGGCAAGGTTTGTGGCATGGAGCTCGATATAGGAATCTATCCGTATGCGGTCAGCTGTTCCGCAGTCACTCCGCGTTGCCAAAGATCGGGCTGTGCTGGAACAAAGAATATGCAAATCTTCTCTTGCTTGCTTTCCATCAGGTAAAGTCCAGATACAGTTCCTCTATGAAAAGCGAACAGCACAGGGTCACAGACTGAATGTTTTCCACAATGCCCTGAATGCTACTCTGGTCCTTAGGCTGGTTCTGCAGACCAATATCACGCAGTACAACACCCATTGGTGTATTACTACATCGCAGGTGGAGGGATCAGGGGTAAGCATAGCAGACCCTCCTCATCCACCTATCTCGGAGGCACAAATACCAGTTTAAACAGTTCCTGGGGGGAATTAACAGCGGATTCAATACGTGCTGAAAAATGAATTTGTTTTGCCTTAAAAATGGCAAGTTGATAAATTGACGTGGCCTTACAAAAGGCTAAGCAAGCTTGAGGGCAGTTAGCAGGGCACCATTGGCACACGGCCTGTCTGCGCTGCTGGTAGAGGAAAACTAGTTCCTCTGAGAAACAAAGCTCTGAGGGACGGACCCAAGGTTTATAAACTTTCAGCGGAGCTAAAAGATTGGCTGTAGATTGGAGATAATTTGCCAGAGATTCCAGATCGCCAGAAGGACCTACAGACCGGGCTTCCGCAAGACTGGCTGTAACTGTTGCGGGAGAGATGCTAAACCAGCACCGTGATGGGGGACGAGGTAAGGCTAAAGGCCATAACTTAGGTTCAACATTAATCGCAAAAGGCAGTATCAAATGATCTGTCCATAGAGCTGAGAACCTAGGGTAGGCCAATAGAAGCGAAGAGAGGGTGAATAAAAGATCTAAGGTGTTACCTAGCGCGTGAGTAGGACCGACAATCAGCTGCAGAAGATTGAGATTAGTCATACAGAAGGTCAAATTGGTTGCAGATATATCCTTACCATCATTAAGGTGAACATTAAAAAACCCCAACACAATAAAAGAAGAGTACTGCAGTCTAAGATCAGTGAGCAAAGCCACAAAGTCAGTCACAAAACCGGCATCATAGCCAGGTGGTCTATTGACTAATAATGCATGCACTGTGCAGATGCTGAAAATTGCATGCGTAGAAGACAACACTCCATATTCAAAGTGTGAGTGAAGGCTAGCATAGAAAAGGAACAAACCTTGCGGTATATAAGAGCAATGCCACGCCTACCCAAGGAGGGGTTCTACCTAGTCCAATAATACTACATTCCTTTGGTAGAGCATGACTCAGAAGAGCAGCGGATGAACTCTTAAGCCATGTCTCTGTGTCAAACACTAAATCAGGAGACAAGTCCTGTAAAAGATCATAACAGTCTGTAGCGTGCACTACCAGAGATCACAAATTGACTAATAAGCATTTAACTTGCAGAGATAATGATGAAGGATCACCAACATTAAAGACAGGGTAGTCAGACCGAACCAGTCCCCAGGATAAATTGTGTTAGGAGAGGCGACATGAGTCGGCTCCTTGCGAGAATAGTACTTAGGCTTTTGAGGAGAGGTTATCGTGCAGGGCCCGTCCGTAGCACGGATGGGCGCAGATGGGCTGACTTTGGCCGACATTAGGTGCAGGCAAGGCGCTTCCGCTGAACCTGACCGCTGTGCCTCCTGAACTGTGAGATACTAATACCACACATGGTGTTGGCAGGAGCCAATCCGTGTGGAAGGATTCAGAGGCAGCGAGAGCAGACTCGCCAGGTGAGCGTGTGTTTGTAAAAAAAGATAACAGGCACGCTAGCACGATGAGCCCTGCACACATCAGGAGGCTAGGCAACCTTGCATGCAATTAGCGGCAACTCAAGGAAAGAAAAAACTATTCATATTTAGAGAAATCAACGGGAAGAAAATAAAATATAGGATGAAAGCATGCTGATTGCAAAATAAAAGGTGAAACAGTACAGGCTTTCAGTCACCCGCTGCCAATGGTCTGAGTCCAATCACAGAGCCCATAAAAGGAAATGTGTTTAAAAGCAAATGCAGAGAATAAAAACGTTTTCATGCAAGCAAAATGCAAAGCTGCTTTCAGAGTAAAAGCCGACTTGCCAGTGTGGTCGAAAGTCTCTTGAAGCCCCAGCCACAGAATTATCCAATTCTTGTAGAGGGGTGCAGAGGCAACGAGAGCAGACTCGCCGGGTGAGTGTGTATGTTGTGCTTCCCTGAATTGCCTTGGTGCTATTCTAAAATAGTTTCATAAAGTTCTTACTTACCTTAGACACTGTATTATACCATTCTTAAAAGTATTCTGGGTACAACTAGCTATTAGGTAGCAGATAGCTATGTACCAATAGGATAATGCTGGCAGCGGTTCGGACAGGAAATGCAAGGAGTGTCTGGGATATTATAAACAAGGGAGATGATTTCCAATCGGCGATTGCTGCCAACCAAGTGTCGGAGGAACGGTGGATCAAACACTATACGAACCTGTTCAAGATGAATTCAGTGGTAAACAGCAATGAAAAGAGGGCGAACCTGAAGCCATGGTCAATTGAGTTTGATTGCGCCAAAATATCCTGGATGATTAAAAAACGTAGTTCCTCTAGGGCAGCTGGGCATGATGGCATTTCTAACTATATGCTGAAGAAAAACTGTGAAGATTGGTCCGATCTAATATTATTTCAGCAAATAATAAGAACCAGGACTGTACCATTATCCTGGAAGGAGGCGATAATTGTGCCGATCTTAAAAAGGGGGATCGTGGTGACCCTCGGAATTATAGACCGATTTGTCTACTCTATTCCATTGGAAAACTGTTTGCATCAATTATTTTCCGTGATATTAAAAGATGGGCCCTTAAGGCCGACATCCTGGATAAACGGCAAACAGCTTTATAAGTGGGGTGGGCACGTCATTGAACCTGTTTATGCTGGACCTGCTAAAACAGAGAGCCCTGGAAACTAAAGGAAACATCTACCTGGGTTTTATAGACCTAGAGCAGGCGTTTGATGAAATTAGCCGTGAACTATTATGGTTGAAGTTAAAAAAATTGAAATGCCCAGAGGATCTGCTAGAAGCCATTCAAGCCCTGTACATGGATATGACCATCCAAGTTCAAACATCGAAAGAGGGTTCCTTAACTGAGAAGACCCACAACTTTAAGGGGATCAAACAAGGATGTGCCTTGGCACCGTTCTTGTTTGCCCTTTATTTGGATGATATAATTGACTCCCAAAAAAAGGTGAAATGGAAGAAGGTGAAATTTCATGGATCCTATATGCGAATGATGTGGTGTTTATCGATCAAACTGCAACAGGACTCCAGAGACGAATTCAAAAACTACCTGGATGAGAACAACATGAAGATAAACATAGAAGTCAATGATCCTGGTAATGAAATCAGCAAGTGGAAAACAGATAATGAAGAAAACCTTTAATTGAGCCATCAATAGCCAACGGTTGGAAGTGGTGGAATCAATAATCTATTTGGGAGTACGGTTAAACAAAAATATCAATGAACAGGGTCCATATTTGTTGATCCGGGAAAGACAATTGAAACTAACATACCAGGGGCGAGCCCTGCATCAGCATTATGGAACCTATTCTTTGATTCCTACGCTCACCTTTTATAAACAAAAGGTGGTACTGATCCTAACGTACGGAGCTAAGGCACTCCTAAATCTCTCTTGGGAAATATGGGAAGACTGTGAAGCCTTTTTTTGGCGAAAGATCCTTAGACTGCCAAATTCTTTGTCTGTATTCACAATAAGACACAAACTAAGACTCAATCACTTGCATCAACAGTAATGCGGAAAACCATCTCCCGCTTTCGAAAATGTGTTCTAGATTCACCGCCTGCACCTTTTGAGATGTTATTGAACTCTGGGACAACAAAGGAAGGTGTAAAAAACTTCCTAGAGACTCAGAATATTAAGATTGAAACACTAAAGGTAAATCCAAACAAGGCAAAAAGGATCCTCCAAGAAAAGGACTGGGACGAAACCCTACAAATGAAAAGAAACAACCTCTGCCCTCATATTTTATGAGAACGAAAAACATTAAACGATCCACCGCTGTATGTGACAGAATTCCCTTCTTCCCACTACAGGGATCTACTGATGAGCTGCAGATTAAATATTCTGCCCGAGAGAGAGATGCAGCTATTCAGAAATAAAATTAAAGTACTAGATGCAAGCTGGCACTTCTGCAAAGATCTGGATTCCCTAGAAACGATCACACACTTGATTGTGAATTGTCCTTATCTGAGGGAACGAAGAGAAAAAGCTATGGGGGGGCTATGTTGTGTTGAGACTCGACCCGGGAAGAAGAATACTGGGAGAGACTACTAACAGTGGACAAAATTGGGCGGACCATTGACATATTAAAATGTGTAGAATCCCTGTTGATAGACATACAGGTCTGAAGTCTGCATTCGAAGGCCCTAATGGTGGAGAGACTAATAGACTTATTGACTAAAGACTAAAGTTAAGCAGGCTTAACCTGGTATATATTAAAGGTTGGAAACATGGTCAGCCAATAAAACATAAGAAAATGAAAAAGAAAATAGGTCCATTACATACCTACCTGGAAAATACATTGTGTCTTTCTTAAAGTGTAATAGGTTATTGCTTTCCCTGATTTGCTTAGTGCATTCTAAAATAGTTGAGTGTTCATAATTATATTTGAGTCGCTCGAGCGCCCCTCCAGAAAGTATGAGTTGATTTACTAGCTCTGAACTGAGTTCTAAAAAGTAATGTTGCAAGTCGTATACTTGTAACAGGGTTGGATTAATATGTGATTTCATAACCGAGTGTCTCTGCATGACTACTAGTGTTAACTACATACTGATTGTATTCTAAAAGTATATCTAACCTGGTCTTAATCCACAAGTATAATAGATTACCATCGTGAATGTATAACCTTAGGTTTGACTCACCTTGACATGCTTCTGGCTCCTCTAAATAAGGTTATACCTTGGTTTACATACAATAGGTATTGAGTTGGTTTTTTATGATTGTTTTTATATATGTTATAATACTTGTTTTCCCAAGATTTATCTGGGCCTACTTGTATTTAAATACACCCTTTATTTTTACAATACATAGTGTTTTAGTGTTTCTGTGGACCATATGTATGCTACAATGTCTTGATAGCAAGCTACAGCTCTGTCCATGCTACCACATTCTCAGGTGGGACATCATTATACTAAGAGTGGAGCTTATGCACTGCCTCAGATAAGTCTTGGTAGGACTTTAAAACAACTGTCCTAACAATATGTAACCTTTCTTCGGTTAAGAATGCATATTGTTACACCAGATAACTTTTTAGAACACAGTTCACAGCAAATAACTAGTACTTTCCAGAGGTGCAGACAGCTACTCCTGGATAAGTAAGAACTCAGTGAGACTGTTTTAGAATGTATTAAGCAATTCACGGTAAACACAACTCAATGTTACACTTCAAGAATGGCAGCAGCTATTCAGGGTAAGAAAAACCTATTGGTATCTAAACTACAACTCAGGAATAGGCAGTTTACCAATGACACTTTTTAGAAGTGTGGAATACAATTCTAAGCTAAGTAAGAACTCCAGCAGACCTTTAAGAAAGGCAATCAGCAGTTCAAGGTAAGTAAGGACCTAGATACTTTTCATATGGGCAGTATACAAATCTAGGATAGGTAGGAACTCTAAGACTATTGTATATATGCACTAAGCAGAACAAGTTACACGTTTGGAAGAGAAGCAGCTATTCAAGGTGAGTAAATCCTATTAGTAAGCTTTTAAACTCATTCAGTTTCAGAATAATAAAACAATACCAACTCAATTAATTTTTAGAAGAGTGAAACACAGTACAAAGCAAGTAAACTAACTTACTTTTTAGAGGGGATGTATGTTAGGGGGAAAACTCAGAAATGTGCCAATTCCTCCCACCTTAGAGACCTCCAGCTCTTTTGCTACACTTTGGGACTTTGAACTTTTCAACTCAGTGTGTTTTCTGTGTTTATTTCTTTTGGTTATGGAATCTAACAAACTCCATAGGCATCATCGTTTACAATTGTGTCTCAAAGCACCTTCAGTACAGTGACACAGAGAAGTCTTCCAGATTTCCCAAGGTTTCAATACCTTGTCTGGGATAAACTACTGTTTCCCAAAGCAGTAAAATGAAACTGACTTTACTTACCGTTGTAACTTTCTAGAACAAGCACACACTATCTTACAATACTTAGTATCCCCTGTGTCTAGATCCTCATCTAACATTTTTACATTACCCTTCCCCCACAGAATGGCTGGTGGCAGTGGTTTTGTTTTGACCTACCATACCGCGGCTGTTCGCAGCCTCCGGTGAAGCAACCACGGGAGCCATCTTTTTCAAAACGGGCAGAGCCATCTTTGACAAAATGGTCCATTGTCTTTTTTTGCCATGTCTTTGTGGAAAGGTCCTTCTAGAGATTTTCTCTGCGCGCCAAACCAGGTTTGGTCTCTTTGTTAATTTCGCCTTTGGCAGGGTTTCTGAGTGAAACCCTGCTCTGGCTCCAGAGTGTCTGGGGTAGGCAGGAAGTAAGGGAGGTGCCCGAAACTCCCCGTGCTTAATCTCCTAGGAGACCCAAATGCACTCTGTGGTGATTGGCTGGCTGAATAGCAGGCAAGGACAGCCACTCTGCTGGGTGGGTGACAGCTAGGCTGGAATGAATGGGAGAGAACTGAATAAAAGGAGAGTCTTTTGGCTTGGAAGGCAGAGTCAACCACTGGACGAAGGAAACAAAGAAGAGCTTGAAGTGGATGCCTGCTGCAACTCCTGGACCGGCTATCTTAAACATAAACATTAAAAAAAGCCAGAAAACGACAACACATGGCAAGTAATTTAGAAGTACTTGACAAAAAGAAAACATTTGAATTAAATAACAGGCTAAAGCCAGCAGTGTTCAGGGATTTAGAGTGCGGAGAAATGAACGAAGGCCGGTCACTGTGGTGCATTGTTGGGTTCCTCAATTTCCTTGTGCTTAAAGTGCAAGTGACTTGTATTGTTCCTATTTTTTGCATTTACTTTAAGTTCGCAATTTTAAAGTGTTAGGAAGAATTCTCAACCTGGAGAGAGTGAGATATTTTTCTCACTCCCTCATCATATATATATATATTATGGGCTATTTATAACACGCTTAGTACCCAGAGGTTTGTAAGCGTGGACCCGGGGATCGAACCTGTGTTGCTCCGTGTCGTCTTGCTTTCAAGGTAAGCACTTTGCCGCTAAGCTATACTCCCAAACATGTAATTCTCTGTAATTTAACACCGTTTCTTTTTGGTTTTGGAATCTGACAAACTCCATAAGCATCATCTTTGCATTGTGGCACACAGCACCTTCACTGCAGTGGCTCAGGGAGGTCTCTTAGATCCCCCAAAGGTTTAAATACCTTCTCTTGGATAAACTACTATTTCCAAGATCAGTAAAGTGAAAGTGACTTTACTTACAATTGTAACTTTCTAGACCCAGCACACACTATCTTACAATAGGGTGCTGGAGGGGTTACTTAGTATACCCTTTGTTTAGTTTCTCATGTAACAATTTTATGTTACCCTTTCTACAATTAACGGCGGGTGGCAGTGGTTTACTTTTTACTACCATTGTGTGTTTTTACCGCGGGCTGTGTTCGCAGCTGCAGTAAGGTATTTTGTCAAGATGGCCCAGATCATCTTTTTTCGCCATTTCTTGCTGGAAAGGTCCTTCTTGAGATTTTCTCTGCGCACCAAACCAGGTTTTGTCTTTGGCGGGATTCACGAGTGAAGCTCGCCTCTGGCTCCAGTATGTCTCGCAGTGGCAGGAAGTGAGGACGGGACCAGAAACTCCCTGTGCTTAATCCCCTTGGTTACAGGAATGCACCCAAAGGCGATTGACCGGCTGGCTGTCGGGCAATGACAGCCACAGTGCTCTGTGATTGACAGCTAGGATGGAATGATGGGAGAAACCTGCATAAAAGGCGAGGCTTTTTGGCTTGGAAGTCAGATTCGACCACTGGACGAAGGAATCCGAAGAAGAAAAGAGACGCATGCTGCAACTCCTGGACCGTTGCTTTGCCCGGTGAAGCCCTGCTGCTGCTCTGAAGCTCCGAGTTCGCTTCGACTAGATAAGACCTGCAAGGACGACTTCTCCCCTTGAGTTGGTGGGACCAATCAACTTCAAAGTGAACCCGTTTGGACATCCTCTGGGAGCTGGCTGTACTTCCACTGCTGCTGCTGGAACCTAAGTGCCGGGGAGAGGAACACCAAATGGAGTGCGTCACTTTTAAGTCAGACCCAAGCTTGTGGAAGATCCTCCCGACTGGCAGTAAGCAGGACTGACCAAGCCTGAGCCACATCAATAGATTGCTGGACACTGATGCGAGGAAAGCCCAGTGTGGTATCGGAGAGTGTGCAGTGGTGCTATTTTCTGAGATGCGAGGAGCTGAAACTACAAAGTGCGGCTGAATAGAAGTTGGTCCTTTTATCGCCAACCGTCCCGTTGCAGGAGTCCCCAGAAGCCCTCCCTCTTGTCCTCACGACTGAGGCACAGGAACAAAAGGATCTGCAGAGCCACACAGGAACAGAAGCCAGCTGGAACCATTTCTTCTAACCAAAGGTACTGTACAGTCTAAGAGAATTTACTTCTTGTTGTCGTCGTCACCTTACTTGATCTCAGTTGAGACTTGTCTTGGTTGCTTCTGTTGAGTTGCTTGCATCTTCTACCTCTCACAAGCCTCCTAGCTTGTGACCCTACTTTGATTCTACTTTTTCTACAAAGACTTCTAAAACATTGTGCAAGACGTGCTTCAGCTCACTTAGACTTTTGCACAATTGCCATTGGCTGGCCTGGCTCCCTGAATGACTCTTCTCTCCTCTGCATGTGTCTGACCTTCCCTTCAGGAAAGGGTTAATTTACTTTGCATTGGGGCGTTCAAAAGTAATTACCTGCTTCAGAATATTTGTGTGATCGCTTGTTTTTATTCTGAAACCTCTTTACTTTAACACTCATCTCAGTATTGCGCTAACTGTAACAGTGATATATTAATGTCCACAGTGTCTTAGCTATTTAAGTCACCTAAGGGTGTAGGAAGGGTCTGTGTGCCATCCCAAATGGGTACTTGCTGATTTAGAGAAACTAAGAGTGTGTATTTTGAAGTGCATTTGTGTTACTATTATATTTGGCCCTTCTGAAGAAGGCTTACTCAAGCTGACTGTTAAATTAATAATTGTTTAATCAAGAAACCTTGAGTTTAAGTGTTTATTTGGATACTTGTCATTGTGAATCTCTGTTTAATAACCCTACTGCTCACATTGACCCCTCTTGAGATAAGCCTGGCTGCTCAGCCACACTACCAACCGGTGTAGTACAGACTTATACCAAAGGTTGGGTTCCTATTACCAGGAGGTCAAGGTTGTTGTAGTGCACCCAAAGGGTACTGCTCCAAATCGTTCCTACATAAAGGAAATGCAAAATCAGTGACAGTAACTTGGATACTGGCAATGGCTGGCCGACTGTGTAATAAATATTTCTAACAGCATGTGTTCTGGGATCCCTCTGATAAACAGTGATATTCTATGGTTAGTGTTTAGAAAGAAGATCCTCATGAAGGTGACATTACATTCACATAATAAGAGTTATTTAACACAACCAGTTTACAGCCTATGGTTCAAGCCCCTTATACTCTCATGCATATAACACAGTAAACCTCATTTCAGATCTACCACAGAGCACACTATCACACCACAAAGCGGAGTTACATGCAGCAACCCACCTATTTAGGGTAAAAAGAAAATCCTGTTTGGTGTAAACTGGCTCCCCACATAGGTCTGCATCCTATTTAAAATGCACTGCATTTTCTCTTAAGTCTGATCACAAAAATTCCAACTATCTTGCTGATCAACACTCATTCTACATGGAATCCACACTCTAACCGAACCATGGATAGGTGTGAGATCCAGAAATGTAAGCAAGAAAAGGCACAGCGTAAGGCCTTCTCAGCCTGAACCCCAGACTCTGGGAATTACCTTGGCTTTATAATCACTGTTTTTTCTTACCTTTGATTCAGTTTGGAGCTCAACCCATCACTGCATAAAACATATACACCAGTCTTGGAGACATTGAAGACATTCACCACTGGGAATTACTGCATTATAAGTGATAAAAAGACGGTCTTCTCTCCACCTCAATAGGATTGTAAATAACCTTGATTGTCTGTACCATATTTCCTTGCTCTATACGTGCAGCACTTTGCAGCCTCTGGAAAAAGTCCATGCAATAAAAATATCTCAAATACAGCACACGGCAAGCAGTGGATCTACGTTCCACAGACCTGCTAAAGCCATCTCAGAAAAAAACAGCATTTCCCTGGACTCTGCATTGCAGATGACAGTGCACATGAAAGCTCACAATTAGAATGTTAAGATGTACACACACACACACACACACTCACCTGCAAGATTTAGGTATTTGAGGCCAGAGTTCCGTTCCCTGACAGCCGAAAGCAGCAGTTCCAAGCCGAGAAGTCCAATGCCAGGGTTCCCAGACAAATCCAAGGAGACCAATGACGGGCACAGCAAAAGGCCTCTGGGGAAACAGGGGAAAAAGAGCAGAGAATTAGATTGATACATTGTAAGAGTAAATAAAAATACAAACTTAAGACACTTCAACATGAGGTTTCTGGGCATTGTAATTCAGTAACACAGCAGTGTTTAGTCAGCCACACTGATTCCAGGGACTCACACTAAATGTTAAACTCTAGCAACATAATGAAAGGGCGTCATTAAAGCACAACCATAATAAGTGGTTAATCAACCCCAGGGTCTTAGGCCCCAGTATTGCAGTGTAATTGAATGCTTGGGGGCTAGTTATGTATTGCAACTGGTCCAAACCTTAGAGCCTCGGGGAGGCTGCAATAATGCCGTGTGACCACTGAAGTGAATAAGCACTCTTTGCAGTCCCTGGCTCCCACATTGTGCCACGGACAAATGAAAAATAAAAACCACACTCCTTCCTGTCCTGAAAGATTAAGTTCGGAATAGTGCTTCCAGGAATTCTCCACAGATAGTATGTAGAGTACACAGAGTACGGGTGTTAGGGAGACTTCTCAGAAATGTGCCAATTCCTCTCTACCTTAGAGACCCACTGCAACTTTGCTGGATTTTAAGACTTTTCATTTTAACCTGGAGAGAGCGAGACCCTTTGTTCCATGTATTTTTAATGTGATTTGAACTCTGTGGTTCTTTGTTAAGTATGGAGCCTGACAAACTCCATAGGCATCATCTTTACATTGTGTCACACAACACCTTCAGTGCAGTGGCCCAGGGAAGTCTTTCAGATTTCCCAAAAGGTTTAAATACTTTTTCTTGGATAAACTACTGTTTCCAAGAGCAGTAAAGTGAACTTGACTTTACTTACATTTGTAACTTTCTAGACTCAGCACACACTATCTTGCAATAGGGTGCTGGAGGGGTTACTTAGCCCTTTGTCTAGTTTATCATGTAACATTTTTATGTTACCCTTTCCTCGATGAATGGCTAGTGGCAGTGGTTTACTTTTAACTACCGTGGTGTGCTTTTACCGCGGACTGCGTTCGCAGCTGCAGTAAAGAGCCCAAGGGTGCAATTTTTGTCAAAAGGGCCTCGGACTTCTTTTTTTGCCATTTGTTTGTGGAAAGGTCCTTCTTGAGATTTACTCTGCGTGCCAAACCAGGTTTGGTCCCTTTGTTCATTTTGTCTTTGGCGGGATCCACGAGTGAAGCCTGCCTCTGGCTCCAAGGTGTCTGGCGGAGGCAGGAAGCGAGGGAGGTTCCCGAAACTCCCTGTGCGTAGTCTCCTAGGAGACAAAAATGCACTCTTAGGCGATTGGCCGGCTAGCTGTCCGTCAAGGACAGCCACTCTGCTGGGTGACTGACAGCTTGGCTGGAATGAATGGGAGGAAGCTGCATAAAAGGCAAGGCTTTTTGGCCTGGAAGGCAGAGTCGACCACTGGATGAAGGAATCCGAAGAAGAACTTGGAAGAGACGCCTGCTGCAACTCCTGGACCGTTGGATTGCCCGGCGAAGCCCTGCTGCTGTGCTGAAGCTCCAAATTAGTTTTGACTAGAGGAGCCCCGTAAGGACGACTTCTCCCCTTGAGTTGGTCGGACCAATCAACTCCAAAGTAAGCCACCTGGACATCCTCTCAAAGCCTGCTGTGGTGCTATTTGCTGAGACGCGAGGAGCTGAAACCGCGAAGTGACACTGAATAGAAGCTTGTCCTTTTCCATCGCCGACCGTCCAATTGCAGTGCAGGAGTCCTCCAGACGGCATCTCTCGTGTCCCCCACGACTGAGACCCAGGAACACAGGATCTGCAGAGCTGCACAGGAACAGAAGCCAGCTGGAACCATTTTTCTTCTAACCCAAAGGTAATGTAAAGTCAGAGTACTTACCTCTTGTTGTGTAACCTCACTTATTCTCAGTGGAGATTTGTCTTGGTTGCTTTTGTAGAGTTGCTATTAGTGTCTTTACCTTACACGCCTAATCAGCTTGTGCCTTACTTCGATTTCTTCTTTTCTACAAAGAGTTCTAAAACATCGTGCAAGACTTTTACCTACCTGCAAGAATTGCTTCAGCTCACATTGACTTTTGTCCAATTGACTTTGGCCTGGCCTGGCTCCCTGAATACCTCTTCTTCCCCCTGACTCTGTGTTTAGCCCTCCTTCCAGGAAGGGGTTAACTTACTTTGCATTGGGCGTTACCAAAAGTACTTACCTGCTTCAGACTATTTGTGAGATCTCTTGTTTTATTCTAAAAATCTGTTCTCTGCGACACACTCCTATGTATTGCCCTAAAAGCAACAGTGATATATTAATGTCCACAGTGTCCTAGCTATTGAAGTTACCTGAGGATGTAGGAAGTGTGTGTGTGTGTCATCCCAAATGGGTATTTACTGATTTAGGGAAACTCAGAGTGTGTATTTTGGAGTGTATTCGTGTGTTGCTATTATATTGCCCCTTCTGAAGAAGGCTTACTCAAACTGACTGTTAAATATATTAATAATTGTTTAATCACAAAACCTTGTGTGTAAGAGTTTATTTGAATACTTGTCACTGTGAATCTCTATGTTACTCCCCTGCCGCTTACATTGACCCCTCTTGAGATAAGCCTGGCTGCTCAACACGCTACCAACCTGTGTAGTACAGGCTTATACCAAAGGTTGGGTTCCTATTGTCAGGAGGTCAGGGTTGTTGTAGTGCACCCCAAAGGGTACTGCATACAATCTTGCCTAACAATGGGCCTGGATACAGGGAAGACTGGCCTCATTTGCATGTTCTTGGCTCCAAAATCGAAAATTAGCTTTAAGTGTAGGAGTTAGGCTGACCAGATTAAGGGTAAACCTGTTCTCAATTTGTAGAAAAGTAAGTAAATCATATGTACAGGAAAAAATAGAGTCTGGCATAAAAAGTACCAAGTATATAGGTAGAAGAGCTGGCAACGCCCAAATTGTTCAGGCAATAGCCCATTAATGGAGGAGTTCTTACCGGACTTGGTAAGTCTGCATCTAATAGGCGGGTGCTCAGGAATGACGCAGGACACTCACAGCTCCTCCGCGCTAATGGGATACTTTGGGATTCATCATAGTAGTTTAGATTGTGTTCAATTGACTGCGCTGGAAAGGGTCTTGATACTGAGCAGCTAACAAAAATGTTAAGGACAATGTATGTAGTCAGGATTTTGAGCTACAGGCTAGCTCTGGGTGCATGATCCTCAGAGGTCAATTTTGCACAAAGCCCTCTGAGATTATGCCGTTCTCTGAACCGAATGGAGTGGACGACCGCTGCAGTCAGAATTTCTTGTTCTTGGTTGGCTTCTTGCAAGAAATGTCAAGCCCTCGTTAAGGTTGGGCCCTGCGGGTTCTTTTGGGGGAACGGTGACGCACTTGTGTACCCTGCAGTTGGGATTCTTCAGCTCTTTGCAAGACAGTCTTGCAGGCATTCAGCTTGAGTTTGATAAAGGGACCACAAAAATCTCAAATCGATGAGCTCCAGATGCAGTATGGCGTCAAGACTGTCCACTAAAGCTTGGGGACATTGCAGAGCAGTCCACAGAAATCAAGGGCAGGCATTTTGATTCAGACCCAGCCTTCGCCTCCGTTACCAAATACATGCACTTGCTACAAGGCACCCATTTCCAACTGTCCTCACTGATTGGAGTTGACCACACCACTTATCACACGTCCCACCAGGCTTGTGGATCTAACCAATGATTCAGTAAGCAGGCCAGCATCTAGGACACTGTGCAAAGCTTTGCAGGACAGAGCCTATTGCCTGATGAATTCAACTAACAATCCCAACAATCCTTTGATGGCATGATGGTGTCCGTAATCATCTTAACAGACAGTAAAAGCATAGACCCACCAGCACATCCATACTCTAGCATCTATAGGTCTGCCAAATGTTCCTTCCTGAACATTCACTCGCATCCAGCATTTATAGATCTGCCAACTTTCCTTTCCAGAGCATTCGCTCAGGCAGGCACGCATCACAACGTAGAGATCACCAGCTCAAGCCTCACAGGCACTGACAGACTAGACACAGACTTCCCCAATTTAATTTTCTGGAAAAGCAAAATGATGGGAAACAGACTTAAATTAACATAAGCCTGATACCTAGAAGTCGAACGATTCGACAACACTTACAGAACCAACTAAATTATCATGGGTAAAGAAAAAACTAGTATTAATCGGAGGAAACGGAGTTCAAAACAACTTTGTAAAGCAGATCTGAATTCAGCACAGCATTTTCGTACAAAACAAACTGGACTTCACATGCTTGCTTCGTAAAGCGGCCATCCGGATAAAATAATAAGGAAGAGCCTCCAATATTCCCAATCATTTGCATAACCTGCAAGCAAGCGGCAGGATGGGAAACTGCTTTGTAAAGCTGTTGAGGTCTCAAGGCAGCAGCTTTCTTCACCAGGCAAGGCACGTCTCCCTCTTCTACAGAACATCTCATTTCAGTCACTCCACCTTGTAGCCAACTGTTGTACACATAGCCATACTCTTTGTGATGGAGGAGATGGAAACAAGGAGTAAACCTAAACATAACTTGATTCTTCTGCCAAGTCAAGGATGTCTCCTATTGCCAACCACTGATCTCGGCTCTGAAGCAAACAAAGAATAAATATCAATGAAGAGAAGAATCAGGCAGCCATTCATCTAATGGAAACATGTGCGAGAACTGCTCATAGCTCCTGGAGAATTCATTAAGAAGGTACTTGCTATAGCAGGAGTAGATATCAAGATGTCCATGATTGAAAAGTTCTGGCACAAACCGACAATGGAGCACTTGCTTTGGTGGAAATGGTACACATTTGCCGAGAACAAGCAGAGCCGTGAAGAAAATGGTGTCAAATGAAGGGCCTTATCGACCATTAGGGCATGATTTTGTCTCTTTAGACAATCAAAATGTTTGGAATGCAGTCTGTAATCACCAATTGCCCCTTCCCTGGGGGGCCTCCATCTTGCACTTCTCCCTCCTCACCCTCCCCCTAGCCCATCCCTTTGTTGTGATCTGTCCCTCCCCCTGCATTTCTTGATACTGCACTTGTAGGACCCGAATGCCACAAGGCCTAGTAAGACTGTTGGTGTTGTTTTCTCCCCTGTTCCCCCCTTCCCCCGTCCCACTCTTTTGTCTTGTGGCGCCTGTAAACATTTCTGCTGTATGGGCAATATACAAATGCTCAATAAATAAAAATAAAATCCTAGCCTGAATTCAATGCTTCTCAGGCTAGAGCTGAAGCCCCAAGAATAACAATCGGCAAGTTTGGAAGAGACCTTTATTCTAAGCGCACCCCTGTGATGTGCACACACTGGGGAGTGAGCAAGGAGACATGAACACGGCTTACCTTTTTGTCACCTGTACCAGCTTTATTTGTGCTACCATTCACTGGGCACAGCTGTATGTTTGGTGCCTATAGTCTCATTAGCCTTTGGCTTGGGACCACTTGTATGGGGGGTGGCCACCTACTGCACAATAGAACCCTTTGGGGCGGCATGAATTCTTCAATTTTGCGCTCTGAGACTGGTTTTGGAGCAGCTGATCCAACATAAGTGAGAAAAAGGTGATCCACAGAACTAAGATTTGGCTCCTCTCAGATGAAACTATAAACTATCCATAAAATTGATATTCAACGTGTGCTAGGAGGCTGAAGAGGGAAGGTTAGAATATGCTTCCCGTCCCGGAAGACCCTCTAACTGGAAGAAGCACCAAACACAATATGGCTGCCGATCGTATGAACTCACACCAATTCCCAAAGCTCCCACAATGGAAAATTACTATAAGGGATACCCTCTCGCCAGACCCTATAACCCAAGGACAGTAGGAATACTACCAAGAGTGGACGAAGACGCACAGGAGGCAACTGGAGACCGCTACATGGACAGAATTGACTAACGCGCCGAGAAGCCATGACTCCAGTCGTTGGTGACATCACAACAAAGATACGTCAGACATGAAGCACCGTGCCATCCACACATTCGGGACACTCACACCCAACTCTGAAGAACACACGTATACAGCTCTATGAGTTAGAGGACAGTGACATATAAATACTGTCTGCATGTTTATTATTTTGTCATTAGGCTTGCCGCAGCAACACCGGAACGCAAGAAGGGCTTGTGCAAATTTGCTTACATGCAAATAACCACATAGTACGGCAGGAGCACTCGAGGGACCTGACAGCTACGACGCAGTATCCTATGGAAGACGCATACAGTAGAAGCCAGACCATGGTTTAGGAAAATCTAGTAGGCCATGATCATCCTAGAGAAAGCTGAAGCCACAAATGCTGTGTCCGCAGAACCACTGCGGCGGGAATGAAGCCACTGCCAAGGTTGCAATGTTGCAAAATTACATTCCTCACCCTGAACCGAAGTAACACAGGCTGCAGGAGCGGCACTTTCACCGACAAATACAGAATAATTCAGAGCTCCTGTGCTCACAAACGTGGTCCCCAAGCACGTAACCCGGCCGAGCTGATGAGGATCCAAGATTTGGTGACTGGGAAGTGCAAACCGTCCAACGGACCAGACAATGATTGCAACAAATTTGTTAAACTCCAGCTACAGTTCTGCGTTGGGGAACAGAGCGCTCTCATGGCAGTAATGGTTTACACACGATTATATTGCAGACACATTGTTGCTCATCACAAACACATAGTTACACATGCACTGTGAACAGGTGTCTAGCGGGCTGTGAGCTGAGATTGTCCCAGGCTTGGCGGCCTGAGGCTTAACCAATCAGAAATCATGGACCTAGGCGTGAGTAGCTGGGGTAACTGACCAATCACGAGGTCTGCATACTTTAACAAATAGTATCAGTTTTCGGGGAACGTAACAAGTCATGGAGACGCAGGAAAAAGGCAGCAAGTCATTTTTTAGGTCAGAAAAAGGAGCGTGGGCGTGTCGTAAAGAGGTTACTTCCGGAAGAGGTTGTAAGGCTTAGAGGAGCACAGGACCTGACATTTAACTTATGCACCAAGCAGAAGTGAGGGCCATTAAAAATGATATTGCTCAGGATCAGAGGAAGCCAGGGGGTCTGTACACGAAGTGGGACAGAAAAGTTGAAGTATCAATGAGCAGGAGGCCTTCCGTCAGGTGGAGAAAGATAGCTGGGACATTTCATGGCCTCTATGGAGATTGTATTGTATTGGTCATTTATATAGCGCCCTTTCCCCATTTGTATGGCCTCCATGCGCTTTGTGGTTGGACCGCCCCCAGTGACCTGAGTCAATGTGTGTGGGGGAAGGGGGTCTTAGAGTTAAATTAAAGATGCATGTGTGCATTTAGCCATTTAGGACTTATGTGGGCTGCCTGCGGCCTGTGTCCACAGACATGGTGCAAGGTTTATGGGAAAGGAATCCCCCTGGTCTGTTCCGTTATGCAGCCACTGCTACCAGATGGGTTTGCATATAATAGAAACCATACTGCGCATAATGTTTAGAGAATGATACAACTTTATCGACCAAGAAAATAAGAGGGTGTAAATACATCTTTACCCAAAGCCCAGTAGCGAAACCTTAACCAGAGCTCCAGGCTACCTTTTGCCTAAGGAGTAGCTGGCTTACAGGGGAAACAATTTAGGTGCCCAATCAACAGGCCATCATTTTAGTTTAGCTACTGTACTTAAAAAGCAAAAGTAGGGGCCGGAGGGACGAGTGCCATTACCCTAAAGGGCAGCCAGTTCTTCTGAAACAGCCCGTCTGTGTAGCAGGGTTTCTTGGCAGCACAGCCATTGATAATCAATAAAACAGACCCTCACAGAATAACGAGGTTATGTGCACTTCAAGACTGACCAAAGAGGGTCAATAGGAGAGGGATTCCAGGGACAGGGGATAATTTGAATAGTCTTTCTAGAGAAAGTTGCTCAAGAAGGAGCTACTGTGTACGAGGTGGGTTTAACTTCACAAAACATGCAAGTTAGCATTTGCACGCGATTACCTTAAGGGCATACATAGTATAAAGAACTCCACCATTCTCCCCACGTTCGACTGAATTCACAAAAGCATGCAAACCTTTTATTCTATGGCTTCCTTGCCCAGAGGAAGCAGAACGCTATACCTTCTCTGGGAAAGGGTAGACAGCCGTAGGATGGTATAACCATCACATTCCTGCCCAATAACACAGCTCGCCACTGTGGGATTAGTACTGATCTGAAGTAGGGCTGGATCTCCTGATCAGGATAACTCTGTGTTCATTCAAAATGTAACAGTTTTTACCCATGTGTGACACTTTTAGGGGGGCACCTTCATCATAACAAAGCTTTGACACGTGGGCATACTGGCTCTTGGCAAAGTTCTCTAGTCTATTTCATCCCTTCAGGCTCTAGGCGAAGAGATTTATTTGGTGAAGCCAAGCAGGCATGCAATCCAAACATGAGTTTGTCAGTTGGGGGTACCGGTGCTTTTTGATAGAAGCTATTCCAATGACTAGCATTGAACATCACCTGTCCCTAAGCTGTGATCTTGTTGGCTTCTTCACAGCCTTTTGATCAAGCGTTCTGTTGTGGACGAAACATTCAGAGTTACTGGTGCTCGCTTCTGAAGTTACAGTGTCAGTTCTCTCTGCATCAAAGCTTTTAATGTTGGCACGTAAAATCTAGCCAAAGATTTTTGGAGGTGAGGTTGGCCGTCTACTCACATCACTACGAAGTTACTGGGACTGGGGGTAATAAAGATATGGTTTCGTACCTTAAAGGGGAAATAAGGTATCTCTCAACCAAGGAAAGTCATCATCGATGTTAATAGGCTGAAGTGGCAGAAGAACAAAACCCCTACATTTGAAGCACCCTCCACCAGAAAAAACATGCAAAGCAGAGAAGAATGTTCAGAGGTTTTTCTCTGAATGACCAGAAAAACCGAACTGAAGATGGCGTCCTTGGGAGGAGGATCCTGGGAGTCCTCCGACTCAAAGGTTTAACTGACCGAGTCGTTTTTCGACATGTTGACTCCAGGACCCATTTTCATCCAATAGTTTACATTTAAAAAACAAAGTAAATAAATTAAGTACTTGGAATCAGGTTTTTTAGGGTGTCACATAGCAGCATCAATTTCAAATAGCTTATGAATCAAAGCAAAATGCCTTGTTGGAGAGAAGGCATCTACTGATTAGCAATGTAGACCGCCTTATCAGGAAACCTGCATATTGCCTTTATCGGAGAACACCACCTGCGCTGTGCATACCTTGCAAGGTCTCTCATCGCTTCTTCTGTCAGATGGTTCCCAGAGAGGCCCAGGTGGGTCAAAGCACATCCTTCCTAGAAAGAAAGAAAAGACTTGCGTTAGAGATTGGCTTCATTACTGGCACAACTATTCATAGCTTCCCGCTTAGGGGCCACTTTTAGATGCACACAGCAACTGCTATAAAGCTATGATTATTGATAATGGCTCATAATATTCATACTTATTTAACATGACGTAGTAAAGAGCCGACATCCAACTATCTGCAAAACGTGACAGATTATTTTGGGAAGGGATGGCATATTAGGGGGTCCCAGTCTGTGCCCCCTTCCTTCTTCACAATCCGATCAACAGTCTGCTGGGTCATGTAGTATCTGTCCTATACTGAGGGCGGGGTAGGATGCCTTTGCTCATCTTGTTCTGTAGGAACAGCGAGTTAAGCTTGTTCGCGTAACTGGAGCTTGCAAGGCACGGGATTGTGATCATTGAACAGCTTTTATAGCTTAGAAGACCCAACAAAACGTATTGCATATCTCTGATAACACAGTGCATCTTTGCAGACTTATGTTGCCAACATGCTTGTCTGGGTCTAGAGTTCAGTATCCTTTTGCTATCAAATAAAAACAAAATCCACATTCTTCCCTGTTCTATAATTTGAGCTATCGGTGAACAGCAACAGAGCCCAAGCTCATCAGACATTAACATATTGGCCAAATCAATCAGACTTGTGAAACTGCTTGCTTAAGCAGTGGCGTAACACACACAATGATTGCGTGGGGGTGCACAATTCACATTCCTGCTGCTATGCAAGTAAGGGTTACTCTGAGGCCCCTAAATAATGGGTGCCCGTGTGTCCATTAAACCAAACCCCATGAGTATTAGGCTTTGGCAGGAAAAGAAGCCAATTTCTTCAGCAACATATCCATTGTGGGATTCTGCATAAACTCCTTTTAGTGATGAATCGGCTCATCACCCTTCCCTTAATGTAAGTTCTTAAAAAGGCCAACTAGTGAACACACAGTCTTCCACTTTGCCTAATCCAAATCTGTAATTACCAATATGGATTTGAGAATGCTCATTTGTTGAGATCTGGTTGGGTCTTAAAACCTATGGAGAGGCATTATTCAGTGAATAATGCCTTTAATCTGCGGATTCCACAGAAGAAACTCTCTGGAAGCATGTGCGCCAGCTGAAAACCGGAAACCGATTTCGTGTGCATCAGTTAGGATCTGAACCAGGGTCAGATTTACAGCTCAGCATCGGAAGAACCTCCTGGTCCATTCCCCCATTTCAGAGCCCAAGCCAAGAAACTGCATCTACCAGCCCCAGGGCAATTCCTAATTGGGTAACGAGAAACATACACACACGATCAGAGATTGCTCCGATTCACTTACCTTGTGCCTCGTACTTTTTAATATGGAATGCACAGATTTAGGTCACCTTTTAAAAACAATAAACAAAACCCCCGTTGTCATGATAGCACATACACCGAGGTCAAGTGACCACTTGGTTGGAGGAAGGGGATAAAAGTAGGGCTTTAAACTATAATCCCAACAAGGGTTGCCATCAGTTCACTGATCAACAGATTTGTATATAAAGAAGTCATTGGCAAAGGTCACATCCTAACTAATCTCACAGCGCAAATACAATATTTCCCCATCACTAATCATAATTTGAACAAACCAATGTGGGTATCAATTTTGGCAATTGATGCTACAGGCAGGACTTACCTGAGAGAGGTACCGCACCACAGGGTCCATCAAAGGATTGTCTCGTGGTGAGGTTGCAGTTGCTCCAACCTCCAGACAGCTGAGGGTATGATGAGGTAGGCTCTTCAAGATCAGCTCCACTCCAGTGGAGCCTAGGGCATTGTGGGACAAGACAAGGGTCTTGAGGTGCACAGCTCCTGCACATTGGGAGAGGGGTTGGGGAGGTTGGGGGTCATCGAGAGGGGAAAGCAACAACAGAAATTGAATAAGGAAGCAACCCCATGAGTGAAGATCAAAAATCAAAAGCATGGCAAAGTTCAGCTGAAGGTCTACAGCAAACTCCAAATCGTGATAGAGCGAACAGTTACCATATTTTTACTGTTGCTCCAAGAGCCATCAAAACATTGGAAGCAAACATGTTGTTTACTCTTGGCTTGTTTTTGTAGAGACGGACAATATTTTAAGGTGAAGCATCTAGGCCCTTCTTGATACATTACTTTAAGTACTCTGGGAAAATGCTTTAAATCAAATTGTGCACCTCTCAAACTGATTGCAGCGACAATTCTTTAAGCAGTGTTGGGTGTTCATTTTTATGTAAAATGTCTCTCAAACTGTAGTTTGCTCATTTGATCAAATAAGATTTCAATACATTTTCTGGAAGACAGGGTTTAAGGTTCTCACTCAGACATTTTCTAATTGCCAAGTGGTGCATTTTAACCCTTTCTGGATGAATATCATTTTAGTTTTTACAGGGAATCTCAATGCAGCAGTGTCCTTACCCAGCTATATCCTACCTCAAGATAACAGAAGACCTCAATTCCCTATAAAGAGAGCGGTTAGGGTAAGGTTACATGTTCAGGGATTCCATTCCTCCAAATTCACAATTTCTTCTATTCCAAGAACTTGGGTCGACCGGCCCCAAGTGGTGGGACCAGGACATTCTTGCCAAGGGGGTCAACTTGAGTTGTTCTTGGCCTCTCCATCAAGCATGCATGTAACTCATGTACCCCTGTCTTGCTATGCCAGTGTGACTGAGCACCGTTGCTACCTCCCTTAATTTGCAAACAGTTATGATGTAAGGTTTCTGATCGATGGCAACTGCTGGCCACCATGGCACTAAGACAGAAGACAGCACAAAGGGCCTTCTGCTTGGGCAATTCCAGCAAGGAGAAATGTCAAGCGATCCCCAGATACTAATGCCTGGAATTTGCAGGGAATTCTCGTTGCTGGTTGGCTGAACCAAGTGGAACATTCTGTAAAAAAGAGCGAATACACCATCAAAAAAAGAAAGGAGGACCTTCCTCACACCCTATCTGATATACCTCACAAACTCACCCAGCCCAGTATCTCACCAGACGATCACCCTTTACAGCCCACCACCACCTTTCAGCACTGCAACATGTTTTCCACTCACTGTAAATGTTCATTTTTGCCTGCTACCTAAACGGTATGCAGACAATAAATAGTATATTGTAAGGACTGGTACCCCACAACCATCCAGTGCATAATTGTAAAATCGACTGATGTAGAGAGCTAGGTTTGTACTCAAATACTCAAAATAAAAATAAAATGACCCTATTCCTGTGTCCTTGCTTTTCTCTATTACCAACCTACATGCCAGATACAAAGACTGGGTTTGGCGCTCTAAACCAACTCTCAGGTGTGCAGTGGCGAGCACAGCCATTGCCTGCACTGCTCAGTGAAGGAGTAATGGCAATGTCATAGTGGCCGGTGCCTGCCTGAACACAATGAGAATTACTACTGCTTCTAGGCAAAGGGGGCAAGGTCGGGTTACTTTCACAAGTACTGTGGCAGATTTCTCCTCCAAATCTGACCCCAGGGTTCTTGACATGATGGTGCTGCTTCCAAGAGGAGGAGGGCTCACTTGATCTACAGAGCTGCTGCCATTTTTGTCTTTCTCCCTCAACCTGTCCTCAGAACTAGAAGGATGCTCCGGCGCCAAGCACATCCTTCGGGTGCGCTGATTAAAAGGACACACCATGTTCTGTATTGTGGCCCTGTCCCAAGCACCACATACTAAGATGGATTTCTAGAATCTGGCCTGGTGGGCAAGTTTTAGGAGGCCGGATTTCCTGCCATTGGCTCCAGTGAGAGGTGCCCAGGAGCTGTGGGTGCAAGGATTCTTCCGGTCAGGTCCAGTTGCAACCCCCGGCGATGGAGAAATGCAAGATTCACTGATGCAGACCTCTTCAGGACACTTCACAGGATGGGAGGCGAGTTCCAGCGATAGCTGGCACACACCGACGACAGCAGACATCCTTACAGTTGCAGTTGAAGAAGCTACTCTTGGACAGGATCTCCTGTACCACAAACTGGCGACTACCCAGGTTCCAGGTGCAACCAGAGAACAGTGACGCTTCTGGAGAGGCAGCCTACGAGAGAGCTGGTCAGTCCACCAGGTGGTTCAGGGAAACTTGCTCAGGTTGACTGGATCCTCGAGAAGGTGTTGAGACTAGATGGTCAGACTAGTCCAAGGGCTAAACCACTACTCAGGGTCTTCGGAGATCAGGTAGTCTAACAGGGCTTCACCCGGCCCGACACAGGAAGGGATGCCGGCCGCTTGCGAACTCTTCCTCAGATCTTCAGTCGGCTGCTCGTCTATGGAGGATTCCTGGCTCCAACAATGATCTGAAGAAATGGCTGCAGGAGTCCTATTCATAGCCAACATTCAGGCTGGAGGCAAGCCCAAGCCCACCAATGGTAAGGATATGCACCATCTGCTGAAGGATTAACTTCTGTGTAAAAAGTCAGGCCAGGCTCAACAGCAAAGCAAAATGAATGGGAGTCCATAAGAACTATGGAGGGAAAGTTACCAAAAGAGAAATCTTTATACGCAGATGGGTTGAGGGCCAGGCCTGGGATGCATTGTTACAGGCAATGTTCCCGCTGTCTCATGTATGCCCTCCATGAGCGTGCCTATTTGCGGACGCCACCATCTGGGCGGGAGGCTGGAGGAGTTGGTGGGGGGCACCAGAGTGTATGTGTAAGGGCTCCGGAGGGCGACCCGGTATTAGCCTGTTTAAGGGTGCAGCCGACTTCTGGGTGAACACTAGACTGCCACAGAGGGACTTGTGGATTCATTGCATTGTCGCACATGGCCTTTGATTACTGATTGTTTATTGGTCAGAACTATGCAAAATGTTACGGCCAGTGGACGAGCTGGTTGGATGTGGAGGAGGCCTGGGAAGGGGCAGGGATGGGCCAAGCCTGAGGGGCACAGTTGGGGTACGTCTGGTGAAATCCCTGCGCTTTTGAATGATAGGTTGTCGCCGTCACCATTGCAAGTCTGCGGATTATGCAGGCTGTATTAGACCGTGGGACCCAACAGCATTTCACTGAGCCCTGGACGATGGTGCATTTATACACCTGGGATGGGCCAAGGCGACGATTTGGGCTTTGAAGTGAGTCAGCCGGGGTGGATGGGATTAGGATTTGGGAGACATGAGTGAGTCGGACTCGGGTGAGCTGTTATTGTATGTGCTGTGCGGTATGTATCTGCAGGGTAATGGGGTTGTGCTCTCTTGTTTTTACTAAATGGCATTAAAAACGTTTAAAAATAAAAATGAATGGCCGAGGGAGCCGGTAGGTGAAGCCAGCCCCCATCCAAGGACCCACTGTAAGGACATGGGCCTCATTATGAGTGTGGCGGTCCGGAAACAAGCGTGCCAGTAAGCTTACCGGCACCCTTATTTCCGTGCGGCCACACTAAAAGTCTGCATGCAAGGGCTGTTGCGCCAGACACGTATGACCCTGCCCGGCACAACAGCCCTTGCAGGCAGCGTTGTCAAGAAGCACCAGCACCGTTAGCAACAGTGCCGGTGCTTCCGAGTCCCCATTCCTGTGGAGTCCTATGGGTCTGCACGGGAATGAGTACTTAACAAATCTGATGCCGGACTTAAGACGGCGGAAACAGTGTTTCAAGGTTGGCGGCAACCAGCCAGTGGGACCGGCGGGTTACCGCTGACCTTGTAATGAGGCCCATTGAGTCCTGTCTAGCCCAGCATTCCTGCAACGGCACATTCGCAGTGCCCATCCAGCCCCCTGGAGTCCCCTGATGCTGGGGACACCTGCAATTAAATGAAGCATCACAATGTCACCTGGTCTAGTAAGATAGTTGTCTCAGTCTTCCCTCTGTCCCCCTCCCTTTCCTCGTCATGCCTTGAAACACTTGTGTATAGGCGCTTAATAAATGCCATATCATATATCATAACGACGCCGTGAAAAGATGGCCGCCCCCGTGGTAAAGTCAATAGAAAGGCCTTGCCTGCCTACTGTCCCGCCTCACAATGCCCTCAATTGGCCCTGCCGGGATTCCAATAAGAATGGCACAGGGAGCCGGCAGGCAAAGCCAGCCCTCCATCCAAGGACCCACTCTAAGGACATAGAGTCCTGTCTGGCCCTGTCCGGCCATGGATGGCCTTGCCGAGACAACAGAAACCAGGTATGCCTCAATGAGATGCCATATTGTCGATTCTCTTTGTCTTAGACTGCCTAATCCAGCCCCTCATTTCCTCATGTTCCCCCCTTACCCCCACCATGCATAGTACCTATGGCACACTCCACTATGTCTACAGCTCGCTCACAAGCATTACCAATAAGATAGATATCCTGATTCCCACAAAGTAAACCGTGCAAAGGACTAGTAAGGCGATCCCGTCTGTCTTCTTGCCCCAGCGATAATGCAGACCTCCCATTCCTGCCGCCTATCTTACAGGAGCAGCACCCGCCTGTCCACACAACACTCTCCAAGATGGAGAATTTGCAAACTGGCCAACACTTGAAATACGCCTACACGCATAAACCTGCTCAGAAGTAGAGAACCCCTGCCATGACAATATGCTTTCCCAGGAAGCACTAGAACACCACGTATAGCGCCCTCAGCTAATCCCGAGCCCCATCTCTCTAAGAAATGCTCCCATATGCTCACCCAAACGCACCACTTGCCCATCACAACTAGGCAGGTTACGATAATCAAGGGAAAGCCGTACCCAGTCACCATGCAAGTCACATTCCATCTGCCCACATCGTCTACGCTCTCCAACTTACCTGACGCACTTGCGCCCATGTCACTGTCATAGCATAACCCTAAATGGGGCTTGTCCTGCTATTGACCAGGTGTCAACAGTAGACCAAATGCCCCGCAATCTACCCCACTCTCAAATACCGGACACCTATGATATGATTTGGTATTTAAAACAAGCCTATACACAAGTGTTTCGAGGCGCGACGAGCAAGGGAGGGGGGAACAGAGGGAAGACAGATAACGATCCTACTAGGTCAGGTGTCATTCAGATCGCGCAAGTGCGTGGGAAGGGGAAAAGTGCGAGGGGGAAGGGAGGGCGAAGTGCAGTACATAGGAGAGGGGAAAGTGCAGCACATGGGGTAGTAGAATATTAGGATAAATAACAGCCGGATGGTGGCAAGTGCAAGGTAAGAGCAGACATAAGTGCTGGTGGTGGACTGTAAGGATACAGAATACAGTCCCCAAGTGCAAGGGTTGCCTGGGAGGCAGTGCAGGTCTGCAAATGGTGGGGCCTAGGCCCAAGGTCACAAAGGGTGGCCAGGTGGCCAATGCAGTTTCAGCCAGGAATTTAGCAGGGGAGAGGGGGAGAAAAAGCAGAAGCAAAGAGGAAGGTTTTGGAGGTGCTTCCGGAACCGGAGATGGTTCTCCTCAAGTTTCAGGAAGGCTGGTGCAGAGGGAGGCCCCTGCAGAGGAGAGAGATCTACCACCAACTCGTTGCTTGGAGAAGCGACAGACGCTGAGGGAGTTGGAGGCGGATGAGCGAAGAGCTCGAGAAGGAAGATATTTGGGAAGAAAGAGTTGAAGGTATTGTGCCCCCAAGCCCCAGAAGGCCTTGTAGACAATGCAAAGGGTTTTGAACTTAATCCTTGCAGCCACTGGTAGCCAATGCAGAGATTTCAGTCCTGGAGAGATACGATCCCTGGGCTTGAGGCCGAGGACAAGTCTCGCAGTCCTGTTCTGCATAGGTTGCAGAGGGCGGAGAGTAGAGGCAGGCAGATTTAGATAGAGCCTGTTGCAATAGTCCAGCATAGAGAGAACAAGGGCTCTGGAGACTGAGCTTCTGGGGGAAGGCGAGGAAGGGAAGAATACCTCTGAGGAGGTGCAGCTGGTCGTGTGATTTCTTAGTGACATCAGAGATGTGAGGGGAGAAGGAGAGTGTGGAGTCGAAGATGACCCCGAGGTTTTTAGCCTTGCAGGTGGGAGCAGGAAGAGGGCCAAGAGAGGCCGACCAGAGAGCTGCAGGGAAGGAGGGAGTGGGCGTGCCAATGAGTAAAATCTCGGTCTTACTGGTATTAAGGCAGAGGTCATTAGCGGCACACCACTCCTGGATAGCAGACAGGCAGTCAGAGATGAGGGAAGGAGAGGAGGAGGCCGAGTGTAGCCTGAAAATGAGCTGAGTATCATTCGCATAGCACTGAAAGTTGGGACAGACAGCAGTGATGCGGTGGGCAAGGAGTGCCAGATATTGTTTGAAGAGCCAGGGAGAGAGGTTAGATCCCTGGGGGACACCACAGGTAGAGAAAAAGATAATCAGAGAGGAAGGACCCGAGTTGGAGCTGGGAGGGTCGGTCGGAGAGGAAAGAGGTCAGCCACGCCAGAGCCTGACCAGTGATACCCAGGTTATCACGGAGACGGTTGAGCAGGATGGCATGATTGACAGCGTCAAAGGCCGAGGAGAGATCAAGCAGGATGAGGACACACGGGGTGTTGGAGTCGAAGTTGGAGAGCAGGTCTTCAAGGATATTCAGGAGAGCAGTTTCCGTGCTTCTGGCAGCTCTGAAGCCAGACTGATGGTCATGAAGACAACCAACAAATTCGGTGTGGAGAGATGGCCAGTTTCTCCAGGAGCTTGTCCAGGAAGTGGGTGATGGAGATTGGGCGATAGTAAGCCGGGCATGGAGATTGGGCGATAGTAAGCCGGGCAGGAGGGTTCGGCAGAGGGTTTCTTAAGAAGAGGGTGCACAAGGGAGTGCTTTAGGGGGGATGAGAAGACTCCAGTGGCAAAGGTGTGATTGCAGAAATCAGCCAGGGCAGGAGCCATGGAGTCGATATGGTCCTTGATAATTTGAGGAACTGGTGTGAACCTGTTTCGACGAGACTTTCATAGATCGGACTTGTCTAGAAACCTTGTCTGAAGAGAAATAGGGAAAGGCAGAGAAGGTGGGAGGGGATGGGGTGGCTGCAGAAGGGCCAGAGGAGGAGCAGGGAATGGGAGGAGGGAGGCGATAGGAGGAGAGAGGACAGGATGTCTTGAGTTTTAGAAATGAAGTGAGAAGCCAGTGCCGTGCAGAGGGCCTGGGAAGCTACAGGAGAGGTAGAGACTGCAGCAGGATTGGCAAGTTCCTTACAGATTTTAAAGTGTTCAGCCGAGTTGTTAGATTCCGCAGAGATGTGGGCTTGGATAAGGGCTCTCTTCTTGGTGAGGACGGATAGCCGGTATTGCTTTTGCAGCAGGCCAGTTTGTCAGAGGATGATCACGAAGCACGCCATTTCCTCTCGGCCACCCTGCACTTGTGTTTTAGGGTGACGAGATCAGAGTCATACCAGGAGTTAACCTTGGCTTTGGGCTTCATGCGGATTCTCATGACAGGGGCAAGGATATCAAGAGTATCAGATATAGAAGAGTGGAGCATGGAGAGGGCTGTGTCAGGGTGAGAGTCAGCCAAAGGGGATGGGAGGGTGAGAAGGTGGTGGCGAAAGCCTCAACTGACAGGCGCTTCATGGGTCGGATGACCGAGAAGGTGGGTGGCAGTGATGGAGGTGGCTTGGCCTGAGGGGTAGGGAGGGTGAGGTGAGAGGATAGGAGAAAGTGATCACTCCAGGAGAGCGGAGTGGACAGGGGGACAGAGAGGGAAAGGTCAGAGGAGATAAGAACATCCAGAGTGTGCCCTGCAGAGTTACTCTGGCCTGAAGGGAGGATATTGAATGAGAGAGTCGCAGAGGTCACGGAAGAGTCGGGAGGGAACACAGGAGGCATCCAGGTGGATGTTGAAGTCTCCAAGAAGGAGGAGTTGAGTAGTCGAGGCCAGGAGTGAGGTGGAGAGGTCCAACCACTCAGAGAGGAAGGAGGAGATCAGACCAGGTGGCCGATAGATAGTAGCCACTGTAAGGGAATGGTTAGGAGAGAGAGAGAGCCTGCAGACGAGGCATTTGAAAGAGGAGTAGGCCTGCGTGTGAATGACAGATGCAGGAAGAGAATTCTGGGAAGATCAGAGCTACACCCCCTCCAGAGCGGTTGGACCTGGGCACTGAGAGGATCTTGCAGCCATCAGGTAGGAGTGTGTCAAAGCTAGTGACAGAGCTGGCCGTGAACCATGGCTCGGTGAGACCGAGGACATCAAGGCCAAGTTCTTCCAGAAGGCAGCAGATGCCAGAGGAGTGTTTGACAGCAGAGCGAGAGTTAAGAGTGGCAATATGGAGAAGGTTGCCATCCTTGAGGGACTTCTGGAGAGGGGTACAGATCAGAGGTACGCCCTTCGGAGGTGTAGAGGGAGCCTGAGAGGGGGAAGAGAGGGAGGGAGAAGGTTTGGTAGCCCAGGAGGAGGCAGAAGGGGGAGGCAAGTTAGCAGAGGAAGGGGGGGGGAAGAGGACAGCAGGAGAAGAAAGGAAATGGATGAGGCGCGGGAAGTGTCTATCAAAGAGGTGAAGGTTAGCCTGAGAGCCTTGGACCAAGACGGTCCCGTTCCAGTAAACATTAATGATGACCTTGGAAGAGTGGAAGGAGGCCAGGAGGGCATCCCACCGGGTGCCACCATTAATGGGAGAAGAGGATAAGGGAGAGAGCACAGAGACCATATGAGGGGTCCAAAGGTTAGGCAAAGGAACGACAAAGAGTGTCTGTGAGAATTTCCTTGGCGGAAGCACTGGTGTAGGTATCAGCGATAGGGAGGCCAGGGTTGGAGACCAGGATATCCTTTTTAAACTTCTTCCTACCAGATTTAGTGAGGAGAGCAGGATAGTCGATAGAGAAGCAGTTAGAAAAGATAGGGGAGACATAGAGCATCATAGGGTAAGTGGGGGAGGTGAAAGGGAGAGGGGAAAATAGTAAAGAAGGACAATAGAGTGTGCAAACAAGACAACAACACCATACCCATACCTAGGGACAAAATATCCACCACAGCTTGTCTTAACCCACCACCATAGGAACGGTGCAATGCTTTAGTCCAAAAGGCCCTAGCCAATCTAAAATCCAACCATTTTTGGCAAGCCATGACACAGGACACCTTGCCTTTGCCAAGTCCGCCTGTTAGGCAAGATTGTGGGCAGTACCCTTTCAGAGACTACACCAACCTTGTCCTCCTGACGATAGGTAACCCAACCTTTGGTATAAGTATGTACTACACAGGTTGGTAGTGTGGCTGCGCAGCCAGGCTCATCTCAAGAGGGGTCAATGTGAGCAGTAGGGTTATTACACAGAGATTCAGAGTGACAAGTATTCAAATAAACTCTTACACTCAGGGTTTCTTGATTAAACAATTATTAATTTATTTACCAGTCAGTTATATAAGCCTTCTTCAGAAGGGAGCAAAACATGTAACCCTTCAAAATATATTTCAAAACACACTCTTAGTTTCTCTAATCAGATGAAACCCACTGGGGATGGCATACAGCCACTTCCTACACCCTCAGGGGACTTAAATAGCTAGGACACTATGGACATTGATTTATCACTGGCACATTTAGAGCAATACTGAGTTTGGTGCAAAGGTTAGCTAGGGGAATAAAACAAAGGTTAACAAATAATTCATAATCTGGTAAGTACTTTTTGAACCCTCCAATACAAAGTAAATTAACCCTTTCCTGGGGGAAAGGCAAAAGCAGAGAGTCAGAGGTAAGAAGAATCTTCTCAGGGAGCCAGGACAGCCAATGATAGTTGAGCAAAGTCTAGGGGAGCTGAAGATCTTTGCAGGTAAGTAAAAGTCTTGCACAATGCTTTTAGAAGTTTTTGTAGAAATAAAATCACTGAAGTGCCACAAGCTGGGAGGCTTGTGAGGGGCAAAGCTTCAAGCAACTCTGCAAGTTTCAACTGATAACAGGTAAGGCTACACAACAAGAGGGAAGTCCTCTTAAATTTACAGTTTATTTGGTTAGAAGAAATGGTTCCAGCTGGATTCTGTTCCTGTGTAGCTCTGCAGATCCTGTTGTTCACGGGCCTCAGTCGAGGGAGGACGTCTGGGGACTCCTGCACTACAATTTGAAGGTCAGCGGCAGCAATGGGCAAACTTCAATTCAGCTGCACTTTGCGGTTTCAGCTCCTAGCGTCTATAGCAAATAGCACCACCGCAGTCTTTCATATACCACTCTGGACTTTCCTCGCATCTGGGGTATAGCACTCTGTTGAGGTGGCTCAGGCTTGGCCAGTCCTGCTTCAAGGGAGTCTGGAGGATCTTCCTGGAGCACGGGAACGACTTAAAAGCGATGCACTCGGTTTGGTGTTCCTCTCCCTGGCACTTCGGTTCCCGCAGCAGCAATGGAAGTACAGTCAGCTCCGAGAGGATGCCCAAACGATTTCACTTTGGGGTTGATTGGTCCAACCAACCCAAGGGGAGAAGTCGTCCGTTGCAAGGCTCGTCTAGTCAAGGCGAATTTGGAGCTTCAGCACAGCAGCAGGGCTTAACTGGGAAAACCAACAGTCAAGGATTTTCAGCAGGCGTCTCTTCCAAGTTCTTCTTCGGATTCCTTCATTCAGTTGTCGACTATGCCTTCCAAGCCAAAAGCCTCACCTTTTATGCAGGTTTCTCCCATTCAGTCGCAGTCTAGCTGTCAATCACACCGTAGGGTGGCTGTCCTCCAATCGTGCAAGTAGGGGTAGATGTGAGCCCCCCCCCTCTCCTGAAATTCGCTGACACTACTGCCATCAGCTTGGTGAAAACCCTCAGGCAGAGGTCAGCCCGAATGGCAGAACTCTAAATTGATAATGACAACTGCGAACCTCCGTATCTTCTGTGCTGGGGATGGATAGGCACATGAAAATCATCTTGAAGGTCCAATGACACCAACCAATCCTGGAGTTGGAGGGCCTGAAGGATCTGAGAAAGTGTGACCATCTTGAACTTGTAGTTCCTGAGGAACTTGTTCAAGTATCTCAAGTCCAAGATGGGTCTCAGTCCCCTGTCCATTTTGGGGATCAAAAAATATGGCGAGTACGGAACAAGTTACTTACCTGTAACTGTTGTTCTCCAGCATGGGTCTGGCATGGATTCACATGCTCATGAATGTTCCCCGCCGTCAGGCCGGGAATCCTCGGTATAGAAAAAATCAGTATCAGTTTTGTTTCTGATCTGTCTTTCTCAGTAGTAACCAATCACTGGTCTCTGGGTCATACTGCCCCCAGCCAATGACTGCCCTCTCCCTAAGCCCCACCCCTGGCAGCCATCCTCAGATTTGGTAGCACGTGAAGTGGCAGTATGACCAAGTGAAGAGCCGCAGAGGGGTAGGCGGGAGGGTTCGCATGTGAATCCATACCAGACCCATGCTGGAGAACAACAGTTACAGGTAAGTAACTTGTTACTTCTCCAGCATGGGGTCTGGCATGGATTCACATGCTCATGATTATAAGAATACATAGCAGTATACATATGCACAACCACGGGAGGTGGCACAAGGCTCAATATCAAGCAATACAACAACTCAACATTAAGCAACTCTTACCTCCTCACCAGGCTCACCTTAGGTGAACAGGTTGCGCAGCACTGCCTGGCCGACTCTGGACTCCTCCCTGGAATCCCGGTCGACGCAGTAGGATCTCGTGAAGGTGTGCCTCGATCTCCACGTAGCAGCCCTGCAGATGTCGAGCAGGGGCACACCAGACAGGAACGCCGTAGTAGCAGCGATCGCTCTGGTCGAATGGGCTCTCGGACGGCCGGGCAGCGGTCGGTTTGCCAACCGTTGACAGTGCATGATACAGCCGGAGAGCCATCTGGAAATGGAAGACTTCGAGAGAGCCTTCCCTTGATTCACAGGTCCAAAGTTCACAAACAGCTGTGATGTCTTCCGGAAACTCTTCGTGCGGTCCACGTAGAACTTCAGCGCTCTAGCTACATCTAGCGAGTGCAGAGTCCTCTCAGCCGGCGACGAAGGCGACGGGAAGAAAACTGGCAACACCAAGGGCTCGTTGAGGTGGAAGTCCGACGGCACCTTGGGCATGAAGGAGGGGTGCGTCCTCAGCACCACCCTCGTGTCGTGAAAAGTCAAGTATGGAGGCTTGCAAGACAGGGCCTGGATCTCTCCCACTCGTCGTGCAGAGGTGATGGCCACGAGGAATGCTGTCTTCCATGACAGAAACTTCAACGGCACTGAATGCATAGGTTCGAATGGGGCCCCCATGAGCCTAGTTAGTACCACGTTGAGCTCCCACGCCGGGGCAGGGGCCTTCACCGGCGGAAATGATCGGAACAGTCCTTTCATAAATTCCTTCACCAGACGATGAGACCACAAGGACGCCCGTCCTGTAGTTCTGGTGTAACGTGAAACGGCAGCCAGATGTACCTTGATGGAAGCGTGAGATAGGCCCGCCTTGGCCAAAGACAGTAGGTACGGCAATACTTGAGGGGCCGTAATCCGCAGAGGGTTAATCTTCTGTGCCCGGCACCAGATAGAGAACCTCTTCCATTTGTGTCCGTAGCACTTGAGAGTTGAGGAAGCCCTGGCCTTTGCAAGAACCTCTCTGCAATCGGCCGGGATGTCGTATCCTCCAAACTCTAGTGCTGCAGGAGCCAGGCCTGCAAGTTCAGCGACTCTGGCTTGTGGTGAAGAATGGCGCCTCCTTCTCTGGAGAGAAGATCCGTGTCCGTCGGTAGCTTGACTGGTGTGGACGCTGACAAGTCCAGAAGGTCCGGGAACCAGATCTGCCTCGGTCACGCCGGTGCGACGAGGATCATCCTGCAGCGGGACCTCTTGAGCTGGTTGTAGCAACGGCGGGAATGCATAAAGGAACAGGCCGTCCCAGGGGAACGAGAAAGCATCGCCCATGCTCCTCGGTTGGGGAAACCTGCTGGCGAACCTCCGGCACTTGGAGTTCGCCGCCGTCGCAAAGAGATCGATCTGGGGTTCGCCCCATCGTCGGAAGAGTCGGTCCACTTGATCCCGGCGCAGTTCCCACTCGTGGCACGAGCGCAGCTCCCTGCTGAGTGAGTCGGCGATGGTGTTTTTTATCCCTGCCAGATGAAAGGGTACCAGAAACATCCCTTGTGCGATGGCCCAATGCCACAGATCCTGGGCTTCCTTGGACAGGGCAGGGGATCTGGTTCCGCCCTGCTTCCGAATGTAAAACATCGTGGTGGTGTTGTCGGTGAAGATCCTCACCACCTTGCCCTTGAGGGACGGAAGGAAGGACCTGAGGGCCCAGAACACTGCGCGGAGCTCCAAGATGTTGATGTGGAGAGTCTTCTCCTCCGAGCACCAAAGGCCTCTCGCGTGGAGGTCCCCGGGGTACGCTCCCCAACCTTCCAGGGAGGCATCCGTCGTCACCGACACCTGGTGGGCCGGGGCTAGGAAGCCTGTTCCCGCTGTCAGATGAGCGCGGACACCCCACCATCGTACCGCCTGACGGAACGTTTCGTCGAGCGAGATCCTGTCCTCGAAGCTGCCCGTCGTCTGGATCCAGTGGGCGTCGAGGGATTCTTGCAAGGGCCGCATCCGAAGTCTGCAATGGGGCACCAGATAAATGCAGGAGGACATCATTCCGATGAGGGACTTGATAGACCTCACTCTGGCCACGTCCGTGGCCAGTAGATGTTGCACCTTTCCTAGGATGGCCCTTATCCTTTCCTCCGACGGTGAGGCCCGCCGCGCCACTGTGTCGAGCTGTGCTCCCAGAAACAGGGCGACTTGCGACGGGACCAGGTGGGATTTTGGAAAGTTGATGGAGAACCCCGGGTCCGTGAGCAGCTGGACGGACTTCGCAGTGTGTTCCACGGCAAGCTCCCTTGTCCTTGCCCGTATGAGCCAGTCGTCTAGGTAGGGGTAGACGTGGATCCCCTGCAGGCGCAGCAGCGCCGCCACCGGTGCTAGGCACTTGGTGAACACCCTGGGCGGCGATTTTAATCCGAACGGGAGGGCCTTGAACTGGTAGTGCCACCCTTTGACCACGAACCTGAGGAACCTTCGGTGTCTCTTTAGAATAGGGATGTGGAATAAGCATCCTCCAAATCCAACGACGACAGGAAATCGCCTTCCTCCAGCTGTCCCAGCACGTGCTGGAGGGTGACCATCCGGAACTTCTGTGCCTTGATGCATTTGTTTAGTCGTCGCAGGTCCAGGATGGGACGCCATCCGCCTGTTTTCTTCCTTATGAGGAAGTATCTTGAGTAAACTCCGGAGCCCCGAAGCCTCTTCGGGACGAGCTCGATGGCACCTTTCCTGAGCATCGCCCGTACTTCCAACAGCAGTTGAGGGACGTGTTTTTCCCTCCTGGCCACGGGAGGAATGCGGGGCACCTCTTCTGGAACTCGAGGGCGTGCCCCAGGGGCAGGGCGTCCAGCACCCAACGGTCGGTGGAGATGGACTCCCACACGCCGACGAACTTCGTCAGCCGGCCTCCCACCGGGGTGCTTCGGCGGGGACCCGACGGACGGCCGCTTTGCCTCCTTGACCACCTTGGCGACGACGGCGGGATCCACCTGATTTGCCGCGTCCCCTATAGGCCTCCTGCGACGAAGACCTTGCCGCTTGACGGTAAGCAGAGGCGCCGCTGCCGGCTCCCTTAGAGGCACCCTGTCTGCCTCCGGAACTCCGAAAGGACGGCCGTCGTTGTTGGAGCACACCCAGTGCACGGGCCGTCTCCGTGTCCGTCTTGATCGCCTGAAGGGATTCATCAACCGCCTTGCCAAAAAGGTTGTTCCCATCGAAGGGCATGTCCAAAACCTTGGTCTGAACGTCTTGGCGGAAATCCGTCGCCCTGAGCCATCCTCGTCGTCTCAGGCAAACGCCGTTGCCCAACTAACGGAAACCGGTGTCGGCGATGTCCGTGGCCACCGTAATGGCATGGTCTGAGGCAATCTCGCCTTCCTGCAAGATTTCCAGGGCCTCAGCCCTCTTGGCATCCGGAAGGAAGTCCAACAGAGGGGCGATCTTGAACCACAACTCCCTGTCGTAGCAGCCTACGATGCCCAGGGTGTTGGCCGCCTTGATGGTCGTCGTTGCAGATGAGATGACCCGTCATCCCATCGCATCCAGTTTCCTACCCTCACCATCCGGAGGGGAGGTTGAAGTCGAGGCCGATGGCCCCCCCCGTTTTCTTCTTGGCCGTCGCCGAAACGACCAAGTCCGGGGTTGGTTGCGCTCTAAGGCATAAGGGGACAGCGTCGGGGACCCGGTACTTCTCGTACCGGTCCCTCTTCGCAGGAGCCATGGCCGGGTTCTTGTGGAGGGTGACCCCCTCATCCCAGATGTCATCAAGAAGCAGGACGGTGAGGACCGTCTTCCTTTTAGCCTCGCGCCGCTGATAAAGGAACCCCTCCTTCTTCTTTTCCTCGGGGCAGAGCTGGAAGAGCTCGGATGCCCTGGAGATCATTGCGCGGAAGGATCCAATCTCGTCGGGCGGGGACGCCCGGGCAGGGGATAACGGGGGCACGTCCCGTCGTCGCCTCCGTCGTCATCCATACCCGTCGTAGTCGTGTCCATGCCTGTATCATCCCGGTGGGTAGTGGACCGGGGGGAAGGCAGAGAAGGCCTAGGATGCGTCCTCCTCCTCTTAGGCAGTGGGCTCCCCGAAGGTCCTGGCTCCGGATCCTCCGTCGGGTCTGGCTCAGGCTCCTCCGTCGGGGGAAGGGGCAACCTAGTCCTCATCTCCGAGCATAAGGACTGGATGGCTGACAAAATGGCCGCCGAGGTGTCCTGTGGCGCCGGAAACGACGGGCGTGAGGGCTCTTGAGGAGTCTCGTCTGCGTCACCGTCGCCCTCGTTGGTATCCCTCCCGATGGGCTGGGTCTCCTCCACGACTTGGATGAGCTCCTCTTCAGATGTCGTGTCCGTATCCACGACGGCCACCACCCCCTTCCCCCCTTTTCCAACGAGGACTTCGTGGGGGTCTTCTCGATGGGCCTGAAAGACGACTCCGGTGGTAGGGAGACTCTGGTACCTGAGGGCGCCTCCACTGGTGTAGCCTCCACAGGCTGAGCCAGGGCCGCAGCGACATCCTCAATCGAGGTCCTAGCAGGGTGAATCACGGCCAACGTCACCTTTTGTACGCCTGGGGCCTTCACCTTCGGGGGGAGGGTCCGAGCCTCGCTCCCCCTCTGCCGGAGTCTTCGAGATCGACCGGGGCCTCTCCAGAAGCTTTGCCGGGTTCTCGGACTTCCTCTTACCCGAGCCAGAGCATTGGCTCGTGGTCGATGGCGCCAGGGAGGGTGCGCCCTACCTGGCAGCCAAGGAGCCCGACCGTTCAGAGCTCCTGGTGCCCGCGGACTCGCGATGCTTAGCCTTTTGTGGGCCCCCGTCGCCGGAGCACCCTCACAGGACTTAGAAGACCGCTCGGACTTCTTCTTCTCGCCTGGCGGGCTCTTACCTTCCAGCCAGTTGGCGAGACAGAGGTGGCGATCCTTCATGGTCCGCTCCGACATGTTTCCACAAAACGCGCAGTCCTTTTCCTTGTGCGTCTTGTCCTCATGGAGACAGTAGAGGCACAACGAATGCTCGTCCTCCTTGAAAACGTTCTGAAGCTGGCATCCAGGGCAGGTCCTGAAAAGCTTCCCGGGGCGTCGAGCTCCCTTTCTCCTGGGCCATGTCCGGGGTAGGCCTCGGAACTTTGGGAATCCTCCAAAAGCGTAACTCGACGAAATCTTCACCCTTGAGGGGCGTAGAAAACTCCGAAATGGATCCCCGTTGATCGGAAGTAGAAACGGTGGAGCTTGAGGCTCTTTTAACCGAAAAAATGAGAAAATCTCCTGAAAAAGCACGGAAACGCAGCAAAAGCGCGAGAGCTAAGCACGAGGACTCCCAACACTTGAACGTGCGATAAAAATCTGAGGATGGCTGCCAGGGGTGGGGCTTAGGGAGAGGGCAGTCATTGGCTGGGGGCAGTATGACCCAGAGACCAGTGATTGGTTACTACTGAGAAAGACAGATCAGAAACTACTGATTTTTTCTATAGAGAGGATTCCCGGCCTGACGACGGGGAATATTCATGAGCATGTGAATCCATGCCAGACCCCATGCTGGAGAACATCCCTTGTTCCATTCTGCTATAGGTGCTGGTCTTATAGCACCTTTCTCTAGTGGGGTTAAAATTTCCTGCACAAGGAGTGGATCCGGAATCCTCAAAGAGTGGTTCCCCGGTGGATTGTTCCGAGGTCTTCTTATAAAAGGAAGGCAGTAACCGCGGGCTACGGTTTCCAAAGCCCAAGCATCCGAAGTAATGTCTCGCCATTCCTGCAGATGCTGAGACAGTCTGACCCCATGATCTGTGACTCAAGACCTCAGAGGGGTTTTGTGGCGGCAGCTGCAGAGGCTGGTGGTAATGAGGCTGCTTCTTGGGCTGGCTTTGCACCTCTACCTCGTCCACCGAAAAGAAATCTTCTCTGGCCTCTTTGACTGGTCATTCCTTTCGCTCTTCCAACTGACGAGTAGTAGCGAAAAGATCTACCCCTATAAGGTTGTGCACGAGGACAAAAAGGCTGAGGTTACCTAATAACAGCGCTCTAGTCAGCCTTCTTACCAAAAAGATGAGACCCGTCAAAAGGCATATTGAGAAGTCTAAAAATTGCACATCAGCTACAAGACCCAACTTTCTCAACCACGCAAATCTGCGCATAACGGTGCTGGTAGCCATGGATCTGCTGATGCTATCCGCAGAATTCAATCCTGACTGAAGGGACTCGCATATGGCTTCTTTGCCATCCTGAACTATAGCCAAGAAGCCGTCCCTTTCATCACCTTCGGGAAAGTGCTCTGCCGCCATGGAGATACAGTCCTATAGAGTATACGAAAACTTTGCGAGGGCACAAGTGGAGTTGGCAGACTTTAGTGCCATGTTCCCTGCAGAAAATACCTTCCTCGCCCATCCATCTACACGCTTGCCGTTGCTATCAGGAGGGATGGTAGGGTACACTGCCTGTTTAGAAGTAGCCGTAGCTGCCTGCACCACTAGACTCTCCGGAGTGGGGTGTTTCAACAGGTAGTCAGGGTCACTACTGGAGGGGCAGTATATTTTGTCAAGTTTTTGTCGACTACCGGATTAGATTCCGGTGTCTCTCAATTCCTAGCCACCCTTTTTTGCAGTGCCACATGAAAAGGCAAGATGGCATCAGTTTGTGGACCTTGTCCAGAATGTCTGAGGTCATCTTGGTCATAGGGCAAAGGTGGCCTGCTCCAACCTAAATAGTCAACCACTTTTGACATGAGCTGTCTATAAGAAGAGTCTGTATGTTCCACTGGTTCTGGCTCTCCTGGGGAAGTATCAACTCCACTTGCTGTTTGCAAGTTCTCATATAGGTCCTGCATTTTACTTTCCTCAGCTCTAAAGCTCTCTAGTACATTGGGAGTATCATACTGCAAGCCAAATGGTGCTTCATCATTGTCAGAATGCTCTTCCTCTTCAAACATAGTAGTAAGAGACTTAAATAACTCTTTCTTCGGGAGTGGAGCACACATCTTGTCAGGTTTTGTACCAATAGACTTCAGCGGTGTCGAAGTTGTCGACGTTTCCTTTATCAGCGCCGATTTTGGAGGGGCGCTTGGCACTGACGGCATAGCTGGCAAGTGTTGCGCAGCTGGCGTTGAGGTCTTCGGCGTCGATATCGAGGGCTTGATGGGCTTCGAGGACCTGGCGGGCATCGAAGGCACCGCTGGAGTCGAAGGCCTTTGACGACCTCTACTTCTCCCCATGTCTCATGATCCTTTGATTTTTTTCCAGATCGAGTCCTCTAGAGCTCCCAATGCAGATCAGACCTTTTACCAGGGCTGGAGGGTGTGCAGGTCTTTTGACGAGACCTTTCCAGTCTGGCTTCTTTCGAAGGCTCGGGAGGAGCATGGCTTTCTTTTTCAAATATGCTTAACATTTGTGCCCTGAATGTTTCCCATTCAGCTGGAGTTTTTTTGTTGGGCTAGAAACACTCTCTGGGGCAGCGTCAGACGAATAAGTCGATGAAGGCGACCATCGGTGTCTTCTCTTTGACTTTTCCTAAGACGAAGAAGAGTGGTGGGAACCCTCGACGCCATCGACGCACAGCGCCCTCTGCATAAATTATTTTTAGAAGCAGTTGAAGCTGGACAACAAGTGTCAAATATGAGGAATACGTTGGAAGACACAATCCATTCAAAGCCCAATTGCTTGATATTAAGAAGGTGATTACTCTCCAGATGTTATTGGAGTTGAACATATGCTACTCTATTGAGTATCTTAAGGAGAAAAGACACGTTGTTGATTGGTCAATAGTTTTTTGGGTTGTGAGGATCGAGGGTGCTCTTCTTTATCAAGGGGGTAATTCATGACTCCTTGAGCAACAGGTGCACCCTAGCTTCCTTAAATGACACATTTACCAAGTGAGCAACTCATGGTGCCAGGATTTCAATAGAGTCCTTGAAGAGCCTTGATGAGAAAAGATCACCCATACAAGAGGTAGGTTTGATTTTCCCCACAATTTCACATATCTGAGACTCCGAAATGGGTTTAAAATAAAATAAAAGGACCCCTGCAGAGAGTTTTCCTTGGTTATATTGTGGGGGTACATTGTGGGTTTGGGGGGGGGCAAATATCATGGAAGAAATCTGGTTGATCTGAGAGTCAGTGGAGTGTTAGTGCCCCAGTCTTAAATTGAATTCATTGTGAATAATCTGACACCAGTTACTGTCCTTATGAAAGGAAGGACCTACTTGGGTTTTACCTTCGAATTCTTTAAGGATGGTAAATAGATCATGCGTACTGGACTTGGCAGAAGAGATCCGATTATTATAACTTTTCGGATTTGGCAAATATAATGGCTTGCTTCAAGTTAGCTGCTAGGCACTTATAAGTAGTGAGACGCAAAGGGGTGGGATCATTTCGCCACACTCTTTCAGCCTTCCGTTTAACACTGCAAGGCAATGATAGAATCATAATGTCACTGAAGGAGAAATTACTTACCATAATGATCTTTCTATGGATTCTTCTCCCAGATTCTTCACCGCATATCATCCAGCTATGCTTTTTCTGCAACTTTTTCGACAGGGGGCGTAGTGGACCTCGACTTGGCCGTCGGTCCGCCTTGCTCGGTGCTCGATTGTCAGCTCCAGAAGTGACGTCGGGCGTTGTACAAACACGTCACTACGCACCATGCTTCAGTTCCTCCCTTTTTTCCCCATGTGCTTGAACCCTGCAGAGGGAGACCAATGGGAAGAGGTGAACTAGCCTGTGAAAAAAATATAACAAAAAGGATGCATCCCAAAGGGTGAAAACTGACACCCTAGAGCCATCAACCAACTTTCTTTCTCACTTAGATAGAAGCGTTGAGCAACAACACTTTCTGAGCGTAGACGGCTGGCAGGGGCGATGAGGAATCTGCCAGAGAAGAATCCATAGAAAGATCATTACGGTAAGTAATTTATTCTTCAACGGATTGCTTTTCTCCCGCAGATTCCTCATCTTGATAGACTCCCCAAGAAGTTATTCTAAAGGAGGAGGGCAGTAAGTATTAAACAAATAGAACTGCCCTACCAAAGCGTGCATCAGCCCGATGGCCAACATTCAAAGCATAAGACCATAGAGGCCACACGGCAAACGTCCCTAATAGGAACACCCATCTGTAGTGCTGTGGAAGCTGAAACCCCTCTGGTTACATGTGCTCTGATCCCTGGTGGAAGTTCTCTGCCTGCCGACTGGTAACATTCAGATATACATAAAATAATCCAACGTGAAAAGCGTTTGTTTTGTAATGGTGAGACCCTTGCGAGATAAAGAATGGGCTACGAACAGCTGGTCTGTTTTCCGGAACTCAGATGTACAGGCAATGTAAAAGCTCAAGGCTCTTTTAGGGTCAAGACGGTGAAACCGCTCCTCCTCTTTCGAGGGGTGTGGAGGAGGATAAAAAACAGTTAAATCAATAGATTGTGAAAGATGGAATTCAGAAACAACTTTTGGAAAGAAGGCATGCCTGATTTTGAGATACACTCTTTGTCTAAAAAAACACAAAAATTGTAGCTTGCAGCATAATGCCTGCAGCTCACGGACTCTTCTGGCTGATGCGATTGCCACCAAGAAGGCTGTTTTAAGGGACAACAGCCTCAAACAACAGGAATGCATAGGCTCAAACGGAGCCGCCATCAAAAAGGTCAAAACCAGATTACGGTCCCAATCTGGAACAACAAAAGAGGTTGGCGGAAATTTATTGAGAAAGCCCTTCAGGAACTAGGCTATAACCGGAATAGTGAAGAAAGAACCCTGATCAGGGGACCTTTTGAACACAGACAAGGATGCCAAATGCCCTTTAACTGTGCTGACCTGAAGGCCTGCTGAGGCCAGTGACAGAAGAAACTCCATCACTGTAGTGGTGGGGAAAGAGATAGGGCCAATGTCGCTTCTCTGCACCATGCCTCAAATCTTCTCCACTGTATGCGTACAAATATCTTGTAGACGGTCTGTGTGCAGCCAGCAACTCCTCAAGTAGTACTGCCTCAGAGAGGTGGCAGTCATCATACCTCATCCTCTCAAGAACCATGCATGTAGGTTGAGGAAACCAGTGTCGGATGGAGCGCTCAACCTTCCGACTGGGTTAGGAGATCCGGACACCGAGGCATCCGGTGAGGTGAACAGATGGACAGATCCAGGAGATCGGAGTACCGGGATCTCCTCACCCAGTCCGGGTCAATCAGGTTCATGGTTGCTCGAAGCCTTCTCAACCTCCTGAGAATCCAAGGAATGACGTGAATCGGGGGGTGGGGGCGTAGTGGAGACAGAAGGTCCAGTCCACCAAAAAAGCATTACACAGTGCGCTGTTCGCTGGGAATTCTCTCGAGCAAAACTGTTTGCATTACCCGTTGGACTCTGTGGTGAACAGATCCACTGCTGGGGTACCCCAGAGAGAGAAGACCTCTTCCAGGAATTCCTGGCACACATCCCACTCGTGCAAGACCGTGCTCTGCCTGCTCAGAGCATCCGCCAAACCATTCTCCATCCCCGCCAGATGAACCGCTTGAATCTTGTTCTCAAACAACCAGCACCGCAGTAGCATTGCCTCTGTGCAAAGGGGACGGGAGTGCACACCACCCTGTTTGTTTAGGTAGTACATGGCCACCTTGTCTGTCAGAATGAGTACATGCTTACCCTTGAGAGATAGGGCGAAAGCCCTCAGGGCTCGCCTGATGGCTTGCAACTCTAGTCTGTTGATATGCCACTTGGCTTCCGTCGTAGACCAAAGGCCGCTCACCTTCAATTGCTCGCAGTAAGCGCCTCAACCCTTCAATTATGCATCTGTGACCACCCGGGTCTGAGGCCAAAAGAGCCAGAGGTTTTGCCTGCCATAAGTTTGCTGCGGTTGTCCTGGTGGCCTTTTTAACAAGGGCAGACAATAACGCTACCAGATTGTTTGCAGGGCCCAGGTGTCGGAGGTGATCTCATGCCGCAAGAAGCAACTAAGAACCCTTTGCTGGGAGCCTTTGCACTTGACTGCTGCTGTAAAATCCCTTTCAGAGTCTTCCTTTCATCTGAAGACCGACAATACAGTGACCGGGTCCTGTAGCTGCTGCATCGTGAGGCATCTGCCTGCATCATCTTCCTCACTGCTGAGGTACTATGGAACTCGAGGTAACACTTACCCAGAGTCGTTGTACTGCTCCTGTGTGGCTAGGGTGGTGATTCGCACGTTTGAAAATTCACCCAGGACAGGCCCAACACTGGTGCACATTCAGGGAGCCTTCTCCCTGAATCCTTTAACAAACTACAAAGTACTGTACTTACTTGCTGCATGAGAAATCCTCTGAACTCGGAGTTTGCTACAGTTGGGTCTGCTCCTGTTCTGCCTACAGCTGGCCAATGGACCATCAGTGTCCTCTTCTGCCTCTGAGAACACTCCTGTCTATATCAGGGGAGGACTGCTAAAGCACAAGGCCTTTAACTCTTACAAGTATTTGCTTGCTAATGTTGGTAGTGTAACTGTTATTCCTGAAACAGAATAAGTTACAAGTCTTGCAAAAGTACTTACTTGCTAATGATGGTAGCGAAGTTACAAGAGTTGCAAATAACTTACTTGCTAATATTGGTAGTGTAACTGTCTCCTTCCTGAATAAATTGCATGGTTTACTTGAAAGTGGTTTTACTTACCTTGAATTGCATACTGTCTTTCTAGAAGTCTTTTACACTGTGGTTTACTTACCGGAAGTATTTTGTTGGTTTTTATACTGTGCTTATTGTTTAAGACAGTACATACCTTTCAGAATACTTCTCTTTGCCTGTCTATATATAAAATAAACCTTTATTTCTACATAGATAAGTGTTTCATTAGACCATATGTATGCTACAAGTTCTTTGTACCTTCCTATAGGCCTCTCTCCCTCCTAAGATAAGCCTGGCAGCTCTGCCACTGTACCATTACCTTGAGTGGTACAGGCCTATACTAAGAGTTGGAGTTCTGTATTGCCCAAGGGATAGTCTTATAAAGAAATACTGTCCCAACAACCACAAGGTAGTGGCCTTACTTCATGTGGCTGGGCTGGGTCTTGACTGACTATTTACTGTTGTGTATACACTATGCATTACTGTGTGTTATGTTTAACTTAAGTGAAAGATATCTGAACCAGGCTGCGTCTGGATGGGCCTTCAAAAGAGGATGAAAATGTGGGAGAAATGTATACATTGGAAATAAGATTCAAACAATTTTGTTATAGTGAAATCTTAACATGAAATCGCACCAAACAAAGCTAATGTGATTGAGAAAGAGATCGGAGGAGTAGAACAAGTGAGAATTATGTACACACTTTTATATGGATTTTCCAAAACCAGGCCTCACGGCCCCCCCTAGCCCCACAGAAAAGAACCACAACCAAACACCAAAGTCTGTTTTCTGAAGCTGCTTAGAAAACCAGCATTCATTTATGTCAATACAATCACGCACTATAACAAGCTTAGTTCCCAGCAAAGCAGCTCATTGGAGCCATTCTTACAGACACAAGAGTACTGCTGTTATAAAGTGACATTGAGCAAAGTATCAGTGGCCTTCATGAATAATTGCTCACCAACTCTGCCGCGGCACAGGAATAGGGCAAGTGACTCACCTTTAAGTGCATCAGCCAGCAGGAGGCGGTAGTGCTGGAGGAACTTGGCAGTGAGGCCACAGGCCTGTAGACGCAACGTGCTCAACACAGGGCAGCACCGGACCAGGGATGCCAGGGACTGGGAGCAGCCATCTCCCAGCGGGTTGATGCTTAAATCCAACTCCTCCAGATTCTGAAACAAGACAACTTATGCATCACAAAGTGTGACAATCTCGTGCACCTTAGCAAAGGAAAGACAAAGAAAAAAGGTGCATGAAGGCCACTAAAAATGTACTTCGGTTAAACCCCCAGAAAAACATTTACACATTGTTCTGGATACTAAAAATTACAAGTTAAAAATATATTGATGAGAAGTCTGGATTAACGGAGGAGATAAAAACGTGATCCTCCTTAAAGTGCAGGGGCGTGCGTTTACCCCTGAAGAGTGCTGGAACAGTTTACAGAGCAGACCTCATATGTGGAGTCTGCTCTCTCAAACAGGTTCCCAGACGCAGCACATTCATCAGTTTCAAAATGTGGAAATGGGAAGACAGCTGTCTGTAACTTAAGGGCTTCCCTTCACTTTTGAGAAACCAGACTTTGCTAGCAACATGCATCAGTTCTCAAGAGTGAGAAGAAGACAGGGCACAGGTTGGGAATGATCTGTGCACATTAGCAGGAAAGGGAAAGCCTATACAACCGGTTGAGCTATAAAAGAAATTGCCATTGTAAAAAGAACCTATCCGGGAAGAAGCCTGGACATTTAGCTAGTAAGGGCTTGATGTTCCACAAAATGGATAGTTGGTACCATGATGTCTGGTCTGAGTTTTCTACAATATGTTGTAAGGGTGCAGAAGTATGACTGTGACACAGTGGTGGCATAGTGGTTGGCAAACACTTTTATAAAACAAATGAAAAGAAACCCCTACCTTGCCCTAATGATAAAAAGCGTTTCCTTGCCTCAACCAAAACGTAGGAGTCCACCAGGATGTCCAAGTACTATAAAGAGTCCAGCGTCCTGGGTCTATTTTCAAATCTTACACTTACAACTAAACTAAAGAGGTTTGCTATCCTCTTAATACAGAAGAATGACTCCCTTCATTTGGACAGGCGCTGTTCCATATATCGAGGAAACTGGCTCCTGAGGGAATGGCTCCCTGCTCTTGGATTTCCAGCAAAGTGTTCACAATGTTCCCTACTACAGCAGGTTGAATGACAATCTTCCTCCGGTTCTCTCCCGGCTCCTTGCCTTGACAAGAGAACGCCTCCCATCTCTTGGCTTTGCACAATGTTCACTAAAACATGAGGGGTGTGACTCACTTCCCCTGGTGCTCTCTTAGCTTCTTTGCACTGCCAAGGGAATGCCTGCCTTCTGTTGGCTTTTCACAATGTCCGCAGCTCCAGGGGGAACGGTTCCCTTTCCCTGGTCTTTCTCACACAGCCGACCTGATTCACTATCCTGCCAGGAACTACTACTATGAAGATCAATGATGATCATTTTCTCTTATGGGTGCGGGACCCAGACTCGCAATTCCACTTCCTATTTCGAGTTTTCTCTTCCTTCTTGATAAACTTGTTTTACTCTCCTACCAGGTACTACCCCCCTTTGCTAAAATGTATGATAACATTTCTTCACAGCTTTCAGGATCCCAGGCCCTATATCGCCAGCTTCTCAAGCTCCTTTCATCTTGCCACTGCCTTCTCTGGTTCCTGGAGCCTGTCCATCAATCTGCGTACCTTAGAGGCTAGTGTGCGTAGATTGTGACTACTCCTGGGCTCCTGAAGTCAGCTGGGGGGGCTTCTGTGGCAGTCATGGGCAGTCTTCAGATTGTGGAGGCTCTGCAGTCCTCAATCTCCTCCTGGCAGCGCAATCTCTTCTCCACGCACTCCCCATAGTTCAGAGACGCTTGGAGCTTCTATCTGCCAGCTTGCCTTTCAGTCCTTCTGCTCTGGACCGGCTTCAGATCTCACAGCTGCTTTTGCAGCGCCCCGTGCTTCGTCCGTCTTCGTTGTACGCAGTTACTTGCTCTTGCGGTACCTCCAACTCGGAGAAGCCAAGTCCTTCTGTTTTATATTGGCATCGGCCAATAGGAAGTCAGTAATCACTAGACCGTTTCGTGTGGTTCCTAAAGGTGCTCTCCATCTCTCCACACCTCCTTCTCATCGCAGTACTGAACTGGCTATTCTTGCAGGGCTCAAAGAGCTCTTCTTCGGCTCAGTACTTCGCAAAGAGGTTCTACTTGGGTGGTTCTGATTCCTCCTCGTCTCAGTGCTTTTTTGAGGAACAAATTCCTCAACCTTACATATGCAGATAGTAGTATTGTAGATAAGTGGGGTGATGGGGAGTGCAGAAGTGATGGTGTATGTGAATACTGCATTATCTCCAAGTAGTCGTCACTGGTCCCATAAGGGGATTCCCTCCCCATCAGATCCACCCTTGACTACCACACCAGGGGGACTTTCGAGTATCGCCCTCACCTCACTCGTCTCATGAGAAGGGGCTACCCAATAGTGACAACATACTGAGATTTGTCCCAATGTGTTTTGACGTAAATGCTGCTTTCTATGTCGATTCCAGAGATTTGGTGAGTTGAACTTCTTGAGATTTATGGCGGACAGTCGGGTCTAAATGCGAGGGTTGTGTGTTAGTGAAGAATAGGAACTCTATCTTGAAGGAGTTCAGTTAGAGGTAGGCGCTGGAGATCTAGGTCTTGATCAGGTCAGGGTGGGCCTTGAGTTGTTGGCTGTATTTAATGGATGACATTTTCCAAGTAGAGCTGTGTATCGGTGGATGTGGATGTTCTGGCTGGTGAGGATGGTTCACAGAAGCACCATGTAAAGGTTGAAGATCATAGGTGAGGGGATGGATCCCTGTAGGCCTCCACAGGTAACAGAGTTGGTGTTATGGAGGTATCCATCTTGATAAACAGATGGTGATCTTCTAGGCAGGATGTGGACCAGCAGAGGACATCTTTTATGTAATAAATAAATAAATAAATATAAATATATATATATATATATATGATACATTACTCACAGTAATCGTATTTCTGATGCTTGTATCTGCTTAGATTCACATGCTATGCATAGGCCAACATCTAGTGGAAGATGCAGAGTATTACAGTTGTTTTCGAAGCTTCGAAAAGGGACGTCGACAGGGCGTGCCAGTAATACTATCCCTAGTGTGACGTCCACTGTAGCCATGGTCCTTCATGCGTCAAGGTCCCTCAGATTGTTTTGTTTCGGACATGAGGTTGCACGAAGTGTAGCATGAGTACAGGTGTATTAAAGCAGATATATAAAGACAATGCATTACTTACCATAAAAGCATTTCTGATGGTTGTATCTGCTTAGATTCACATGCTGTGCATAGTCCGACATCCAGTGGTCACTGCGGAGTACTGCATTTTATTTTTTCGTAGTCGAAAGGGGGACGTCGACAAGGCGTGTCTGTAACACTATCCCTATAGTGACGTGCAGTGTACCCACAACCCCTCACGCGTCGAGGTCCCTCTGTTTGTATTTTTTCTGCCCTGAGGGAGCCTTATAGACGTGAGTGAGTACAGAAAAGAGACAGAGTTAAAAGGATGTCTATGTTCCTTCCATCCGAGCGGGGAGGAAGGGTGGGCGCATGTGAATCTAAGCAGATACAACCATCAGAAATGATTTTACGGTAAGTAATGCATTGTCTTCTGATGTTTGTTAATCTGCTTAGAATCACATGCTCTGCATAGACTAGCGAGCAGTACCCGGAGTTGGCGGTGGGTTATGAGAAGGAACAGTAGAGAAAAGATGTCTTAATACTGCTTGTCCCACCTGGGAATCAGATCTAGAGTGGGCATTTAGACAGCAGTGTTTTGTAAAGGTGTGTACAGAACTCCAGGTTGCCGCTTTGCAAATGGACTCAAGAGGGACATTTGCAATGAATGCTATGGAAGCCCCAGTGCCTCGAGTAGAGTGTGCTCTTGGCTTGAAGGGTAGTTAGCAAGAGAGAAACAGAGGGTGATGCATTGTACGATCCATCTAGATATAGTGGATTTTGAAACTGCATCTCCCTCTCTTCCTGCTGCCACCGAGACAAAGAACTGATTAGTCTTTCTCAGTGGTCTAGTTCTTTCCATATAAAACATAACAGCCCTGCGCACATCCAATGTATGCAGGCTTTTTTCTCCCAAGTTTGAAGGGTTTTGAAAGAACGTTGGTAGTTCTATAGATTGGTTAACATGGAACTTAGAAATGAATTTAGGTGCAAAACTAGGGTGTGTGCGTAGAACCACCGTATCTCTGAACTGTTACAAAGGGGTCTAGGATAGACAGCGCTTGTAGTTCACTTACTCTCCTGATGGAAGTGATAGCTATTAGAAAAGCAGTTTTAAGGGTGAGGTCCTTAAGCGTTGCTTTGTGCATGGGTTCAAAGGGTGAGCCCATGAGCCTGGTTAGTACCACATTTAAGTCCCATCCGGGAGCTGGGTTAGCTATGGGAGGGTGTATTCTTTTAACCCCTTCCGTGAAGGCCTTAATAACTGGGACTTTCCACCACAACACTTTAAGTTGAGAAGTGGTGTAAGCGGAAAGTGCAGCCAAATGAACCTTAATAGAATTAAACACTAACCCTGAGTCTAGTAGGTGAGTCAGGTAGAGAACAACTTGTGTGGGAGAGCAGTCAACCGAGTTGATGCTCTTATTTCTACACCATATGACGAATCTCTTCCACTTGCTAGAGTAACAGTGACGTGTGTTAGGCATTCTAGCTTCCTTGAGAATGTCCATGCATCTTTGCGGGAGCTGTAAATTACCAAATTCTATGATCTCAGGAGCCATGCTGCTAAGTTCATGGTCTGTGGGCATGGGTGTAGTGTCTTGTCTTTGTCCTGTGACAGCATGTTGTACGGACAGGGTAGTTTCACTGGTGGAGACAGACATCTCCATCAGGTGAGCGAACCATGGTTGCCGGGCCCACATAGGGGCCACTAATATCATGGTGACTGGTTCCTGGTGCATCTTGTCACTATTTTGTTGAGAAGGGGAGTCGGGGGGGAAAAGCGTAAACATATTTCCCTGACCATGGTATTGATAGACCGTGCCCCATGGATCGGTTCTGGGGGTACCTGGAGGCGTAATCTTGGCATTGGGAGTTCTCCAGAGTTGCGAAGAGATCGATTTCTGGGAATCCCCATTGTGTGAAGACGTCAAAGACGACGTCTTCTTGTAACCGCCATTCGTATTCTGCGGGTAGAGGGAAGTCTCTGCTGAGTTTGTCTGCTAGAAGATTGAGTTCCCCATGTACATGTTGTGACAACAGGAACATGTTGCGTTTGAGAGCCCACTTACAGATGTTCTGGGACAGCTTGGACAGTCCTGGAGAGTGAGCGCCCCCTTGCTTGTTCAGATAGTACATAGCTGTGGTGCTGTCTGTGAGGACCATCACTGTCTTCCCTTGCAGGTGTGCCTGAAAAGCCTTCAGGGCTTTGAAGACAGCTAACATTCCAGCAAGTTTATGTGTTTGGATGCTACACTCGGAGTCCAAACTCCGTGTGCAGTCTGATGGGATAGGTGAGCCCCCCATCCTGTGAGGGATGCGTCTGTGGTTAGAGTGGCCTCCACTGCGGGGTTGGCAAATGGTTTCCCTATTACAAGGTTTTCCTTCGACCACCAGCGTAGCGAGAGAACCAAGGCCTGTGAGACCACCACTAGATCGTCCAATTGTCCGCTGGCCTGACACCACTGGCTGTTGAGCCACCCTTGCATTGGACGCATGCGCAGTCTCGCGTGTGGTACCAAATATATACATGACACCATCATTCCCAGCAAACGCATTGCTTTGCGCACCGTCACCGCTCGACCGGCCACATATTGAGGGATCTGAAACAGCATATTTTGGACCCTCTCGTTGGAGGGGAAGACGAGGCTGTCCTTTGTTCGAATTAGAGTCCCTAGGAATTGTTTGATTTGGCTGGGCTCTAGGCTGGACTTCTTCTCATTGATGGAGAAGCCCGGTTAGAACAAAAGGTCTACAGTCTTTTGGGTATTTGAGAAGCATGTCTCGTAAGAATCCCCTGTTATGAGCCAATCGTCGAGGTAAGGGTATACTGGGATGGACAACCTGCGCAGGTGGGCCGCTGCCACTGCTTTCGTGAATACCCTTGGTGCTGACGCTATGCCGAAGAGTAGCACTCTGAACTGCTAGTGTTTGCCCTCTATCATGAACCTGAGGTATTTTCTGTGCGCTGGCAACATTAAAATATGAAAGTATGCATCTTTCATGTCCAGTGTTGTCATGTAACCCCCTTGCGATAACAGGGGGATTACTTCTTGTAGTGTCACCATGCGAAAATTTTGAGGTTTTACATATTTGTTTGCTGGGCGCAGATCTAGTACAGGGCGCATTGTTAAATCCTTTTTGGGTACAAGGAAGTACACTGAATAAATACCTTCTGTTACCTGTGATAGAGGCACGACCTCTATAGCTCCTTTTTGTAGTAGCTGGTCCACTTCTTGAAGAAGGATGGCGAGGTGTTCTGTTGACAGGCGTCGTCCCCTTGGGGGTCTGTACGTCGGGGAGCGGTTGAATTCTATACAGTAGCCGTGGGTTGAAAGTACCCAGCGGTCTGATGTTACTCCCTCCCAGGCTGGAAGAAAGGATGTTAGCCGGCCCCGACCGGTGGGTGATGTATGGGAGTGGACCCGAATCTTCGGGTCATTTGGTGTTGGTGGCTTGGGAACCTCTACGGGTGGAACACCGACCTCTCCCTTTGCCACAACGCTGTCCTCTTTGGGTGTATTGTCCACTGGTTCCTTGAATCGAGGACCAGTTGCCTGCAGAGTACTGCTGCTGTTGCTGATGTTGTTGGCGTTGGCCTGGAAAAAAGCGTCTGTTTCCATAACCTCGCTTGTTGGGAGGCCTTGAAATCTGATCTAGGGTCTTGATGGTGTCAAATTCCTTTTTTGCATTCTCTAGCACGTCATCCACCGCCTTCCCAAAGAGGTTGGCATCCTCTATTGGTTTGTTCATGAGAGATGCTCGAGTTTGAGGAGGATTCCTTGGACTAGGGAACGGCCAGCTGTTTCTGCAGCATCTACAGTATATTTAGTGATGCTCTGGTTGACTAAGGCTACCTCGGTAACCGTGGCCAGAAGCCGAGTCTTTAGGGGTTCAGGTACCTCCTCAATGTCTTTGCGTAGTTTGCTCCATTGAGCATCTGCATAACTAACCAGTAAGGAGTTGTTGTTAGCAATCCTAGTGGAAAAGGCTGCCGAGGCTGCAATCCTTTTACCTAGGGCATACAGCTTTTTACCTTCTTTTACCTTCTTTATCTGGAGGTGCCTCGCTGGTTGATAGCGGGACCCCTGCCCTCTTTCTCGTATTAGTTACCACTAGGGAGTCCGGTACTGAGTGGCTCCTGATGTATAACGGGTCCGATGGAGAAGGACTAAATAATATTTCTATTTTTGGCTTGACCCTTCTGACCAATGCGGGTGTGGCTAGCGATGGATTCGTCTCTTTACTGAGGCAAGGAGGGGAATGGTTTGACTGACAGGGGGTTTCTCCTTGATAATCTTTTCAACGAAGTCTATGTCAGGAGAAATTTCCCCAGTCTTGATTTCGAAATGCGCTGCTGCTTTACGTAGTAGTGCATTAATGGTAGGTTGATCGTCTATAGGGGACGTATTCCTGATTGGTGAGTCTTTGGTAGGGGACAGGTTTAGGGCGTCAGGGTCTGTAGATGCTGATGGGGACTGCCAGGGATGTGAAGCACCTTCTTCTGGGTCTTCTTCAAAACCCCCATCACCCCTGTCTGGGTCATCCTCAAAACCTTCCTGGTCTATGTCTTGTTCTTGTCCATTACCTAAGAACTCCATCTTCCTGAAAGTGGGAGTCCTCTTCAGTGAGGTCATACAACTATAGATCCCCATGTGGGGGGTTGAACAGCCTAGGGTATTTAGCCCTAGGATCCTCCTGAGGCCCTTCTCTTGGTCTTTTGGGTGTGGGCAGGTATTGGGTAGATATAAAGTTCTCCATTTTGTCCATGCAAAATTAGAGTCTCTCTAAGGTCCCTTGTGGTAGCCCAGAACGGTCTGGGGGGGAAAAGGGAAGGCTTTCGGCCTGTAAACGCTTTGACCTATCCCATAATGTCGAGGATAAGCTCCCATCGCCTTCTGAAAAGCCTTCTAGTAAGCTGGGAGTCCCTTCCGACGGAGGGGGCGGTTCCTGCCTTCCTTCCGTCCCTTTTGGTGTTTCCCTGGCCTTGCGAGCGGTATTCGGCGTCTCTCTCGCCGTCCGTCTTTGGCTATCGCTGGAAACAATGCGCGCCAGGCTCTCGACGACTAAAACGTCTGTCGAGGGATCCTCTGGCCTCGATGTTGCAGGTGTAGCGTCCTCTACGCCGACGGGCACTCGCTGACGGGGCATGTCGTCTGGCGGTTTGGCGATAGCGCCCTTATCTGAAGGTAGCTCAGTCGCTGGTCGCACCTGCGGTTGCAAGGGGGGCTTTGGACCCTTACGGTCCGTGGAGGCCACCGGTAGGACCTGCGTCTCCGTTGGCGCTAGTGCTTTCTTCATCTTCGACGAAGAAGAGCCGTGGGCCGTTTGCTTATGAGCGTCTATGTCGCCGGGGTGTTCATCCCCATAAACGGGGCGTGAACCGAGCTTGTCGGGCCGGGGACAGACGACAAAGGGCGTGACCACTCCCTAGAGGGGTGTACAATCTCCGATGCGGAGGTCGGGTTATCACTTTCCTCTCCACTTTCGGCGGCGGCGGCGGAGGAGGAGGAATTGGACCTAGACATGGTGTAGGCTGCCCACCTCTTGACACTGCGGTCCTTTAAAGTCTTGGGCTTAAGAAGCTTACAGGACACACAACCGTCTTCCTTGTGGTCGAGGGGCAAGCAACGGTTACATCGTTAGTGCTCGTCTTTCCAGGTAAACTTGCCCTTGCAACGCGGGCAAAACCTAAAGGGTGTCCTCTCCATAGCTGAGGGAACTGGTAGGCGTGATAACAACCCCGAGGGACAAAGTGGGGGAATAGAAAGGCATTCTTAAAGAAATAGCAAGAAATGTCCCACGACCCCACTCTCCCTACTGTTTGAGGCCGGCGAGGCCAGGCCACGTGTTCGGCGACGCCGAAGGGTCTCCTCCGTCGAAGGCACAGCCGTCGAAGATCTTGTCGGCGGAGAACAGCTTCGTCAAAGGAGGAACGTAATGTTAAGTAACGACCAAAGGTCGAGTGTGGCATTTATAACTAACGACCAAATGGTCGAGTGCAATGTCTCTCGAGGAGCTCTGCGTAAAGGCGACCAATATCTGGGCGGACAAAAACAATCTGACGCGACGGGGGATTGTGGGTACACTGCACGTCACTATAGGGATAGTGTTACAGACACGCCTTGTCGACGTCCCCTTTTCGACTACGAAAAACAAAATGCGCAGTGACCTCTGGATGTCAGACTATGCACAGCATGTGATTCTTAGCAGATTAACAACATCAGAAATATATATATCAGATAAAGTTCAGATAAAAGATCTATGCACCTACTCCAAGGGCAGTAAGGGTGGGCACATGTGAATCTAAGCAGATACAATCATCAGAAATACAATTACGGTGAGTAATGTATCCCTTCTGAGGCTTGTGGAATCTGCTTAGAGCACATGCTATGCATAGATCAGCGAGCAATGTTAGGAGAATCTGGTGCGTTGTGAGAAGGTCCAGCAGCAAACAGATGTTTTAGAACCGCTTGTCCCACCTGGGTATCTGCTTTAGAATGAGTGTCAATGCAGTAGTGCTGAGTGAAAGTATGTACTGAGCTCCAAGTAACTGCCTTGCAAATGGTGTCCAGCGGGACATTTGCGATAAAGTCAAAAGTAGCTCCTGTACCCCTTGTGGTGTGAAAGGCAGAGTTTTGCTTGATAAAGCGTAACAGAGCTGTATGCATCTGACCATCCATCTGGAGATGCCATTTTTGGAAATACGGTCTCCTTCTAGAGTTAAAAAGAGCTCAAAACTAACGGAGTCTAGCAAGTGGAGCATGTAATAAAGAATGTGGGATGGAGTACATTCTATGGGGTTCATTTGTTTAGATTGGCACCAAATTACAAATCTCCTCCACTTGTCGAAATAACAGTGTCTGGTGTTTGGTTTACGTGCCTCCTTGAGTATATCCATACACCGCTGTGGTAAATTAAGACGTCCAAACTCTATGACCTCAGGAGCCAAGCTGCCAAGTTCATTGAGTGAGGTTGAGGGTGTAATGTTGTTACGCTGTCCAGGGTAACTCCTACTGATTACAAGGTACGCCATTTACTAAGAGTCTGAGAGCGAGTCCCAGTCTGCCACAGTCACTCTGTCTGAGAAGAGCTGCAGTGGCGTGGAATCTCTGCCATTCATCTACTGTGTTTGGCCCTTTAACCTTTGAGGCTCCACTTTCCGCCACACTAGCCACAAGTCGGAAGCGAAATGGTTGCTGTGCGCAGTCCTCAGATGCGACAAAAAACTCATTTTGGACCTTATTTTGCATGGAGCGGACTCACACCCAACCTCACCCAACCTCAGCAATGCTGTCGGCAGGGGTAAGTGCTGAGTCCGTCATCCCTATTACACCATCACCAACAAGACTGCCATGTTCGCCAACCAGCATGCCGACACTTCCTGTGATTTGCATAACAGCGTGTATATCTGTTCCATGCCTGTCCTCAATAGCGCAAGCTAAGCTGCGAAACGCTGACGTTGATACAGTGCCGATAAGACCCACAAATATCAATCAGTGCTGCAGTGTAACTGTAGACGGTATCCAAGCTTCAGTGAACAGAGAAAATACAATGCTTATAGCAGGTAGTTTTCATATGGCCGACGATAACATGCTTGTAAATACAGACAATACTGACAAGGTATTTGCCGTTGAAGTTGACACGGCTTCCTTCCAGTCCCCTTTTGATGTCACCGATCTCTAACTGCTCGCACTACAAATTCCAGCTGGTTCAGATGAAAATGCTGACCTGATTTTCGTTCCGCCCGTACAGAGGATCAGTACGATGATACCTTTAGAATGTGCTGATAACCTTCATGCAAAACTGCATAATAAGCCCACATTAGATAAAAGCTGTCTAACAAATCAGGATTTATGTGGGAGAAGGGGAGCTGATTTGGCAGCGCGTGAAGCATGTTTCACGGAGCGACTACTGGTCGACTTCCAACATGTGAAAAACAAACTAATAAATAGTTTTGTGTCACCGGCATTGAAGCAAATTCCAACCGAAGACGCCAATAATTGCTCGACAATGGCCAATCACATGGGAAATGAATTGCATTTGGAAATGACTAGTACGCCTCAGATCAAAGGCTTAGTCAGACAGAGCACTTCAAGGCACTATATTACCAAAGACTCAGCCACTTAACAGTAGTCAGCGCAACATCTAAATTCACAGTCAAGCTTTGACGTAGATGCTTCACAACATAAAAAAGGGAAGCCAGTGGGTTCACGAGGCTCAACACCTCCCTCTGATGCACAAAATAATGATTCAGCAATGAGTCATAATCAAAAAGCAAATCTCTCTGTCGCGGCAGGTATACAGATCCATAATAATGGATAATGGATAATAATGGCAAACTTGCCGCAACGTTGTTGGCGCTCATTCCTTTTGTTAAATTGTATGATGCCATAAGTGAAACAATGAAGGAGAAAAGCACTCAACCAACTAATTAAGATAACAACAAAACTAACGACGTTGGAACAGACAAATGCCACATTAAAAGAAAAATTGGAACGAGAAGCTGACATTTCAACTCAATGGCAACATCGTTTGGGAGACCTTGCTATGAAAGATCACACCGACAATGTGACTCAAATGAATGCCATTCTTGAATGCATGAAATGGCTACGTCATGCTGACAGAAGCAGAGCTGCGGATGTCCAACATGGAATGCCAATGCCACTCGACAATAGAGAAAAGCAAACATGCCTCAGTACAGAAAGCAAGAGAGTAATTGGAACACTCACACAGTAAAAAAAGACTGATGTCATTGCAGTAAATCATGTGAATGATACAGTGGTCTCATTATAGAACGTTTCCAGCTAAAAGCGATTCCTTAACAGACAAAATCAGAGCAAGCTAAGTCAACAACACAAATTAATGGTGTTGAAAATGAGTCAGTGAGCCATGACTTGCAAGTAGATGCAGTCAAATCCAAAGATATGGCAAACACATTTGGCATTTTTTCAGGCACAGCTAAAACTATACCAAACTCAAAGACCTTACCAAATTCGATAAAGACAACAAAAACAGTGCAAATGCAAAACAAAGCGAAGAAAAATACCTTGACACCTAAGACAAGAACCGCAAAACAATTTGTAAGGAACTTATCCACGCCACAAAAAGAAGGTCTATTTTCAAGGAAACTAAAGAGACAGATACAAGAGGATCCCACAAGATCATTGGAAGACAAACAAAAACGCATTATTCTGCAAAAAACTGCAAAGAGGACCCTCAAATAAAAGATGAATGGATTCAGAAGAGTGCTCAATATCACAGACCGAAGGCTCAATCAATCTGTGTGAATACTCAACATATTCGATCGGCTCAGCAGATGAGTCAGTAGAGCCAGTTCAGCAGGAGATAATGACAAATGACCAATCAATGGAGTCGAGGCAAATTAGCAGGTCCACTGCAAATGTTCACACTAATCAGCAGGTAACTAAAGGGTCTGGTAGACCACGTGATATAGCTAAACCTTCGACATTTGTCTTAAAATCTGACTTGTCTAAAATATCAAAGAGTGGGTTGCCTGTAACAAATATACAATCCATGAAATTGAATCCTAAAATGACAGCTGCCTATCTGCGGAAACAACAAAATACACTAACTTTGACAACACAACTTGTACATAAAACAGACCCCAGATTGAACAATTGGAAAATGCGCTTGGAGAACATCTTCCAAGAGGAATCTGAAGTTAACTTAAACTGCGGCAATATTATGCGCCTTTTGCCTTTTGCATAATTTTCCATCCCTATGAACAATTAAATCTAATGATATTATGATCGTAGAATATATCTCAGACGAGTGTCTCGATAAAGTATTTCTGCACATAAGTTCTCAAGCAGTTGAAAACATCCTGATGGCAGCCAAAGAGGAACTTCTAAATTATGGTTTTGATTTGGCCATGGTGAAAGATCTTCACAACCCCCCCCCCACCCCAAGTCCTAAATCTAACTGCGAAACGAGATCAACAAATAAAAGAAGACGAGATGCCTTAAGACAGCAATTTAGAATAAAGGACAGAAAAAATGGAGAGGAACTTAGGAATGACATGAGAAGACCTGCAAGCAAGCCTGAGACACCAAGATCATCAATTTCAGCATAACTGACTCAGAGTCTCAGAGAAACACCGTCTGATCTAATTTCCTGGAACACCAGGGGCTTTACACACTTGTTTCGATCTTTCCCTCTTCCACTGGACAACAATTTTGCAATCTGCCAACAAGAGACATGGCTGCCCAAAATTCCTTTAAGAGATGGTTACTCGGTGTTGCTAAATCCAGCAGGCAAAAACCTTCTTGGACAGCCGTTCTCTGGATTGCTGACCATGATTAATAGTGCCAGTGGATGGAATATCATAGACTCGCTGAATGCCAACTTGTTTGTTCAGGGCACGGTGTTACAGCTTGATGACAGTCCTCTTTTGAACACTAAACAGCTTTTTCTACTAAACACTTACTGGAACCCCATGATGATCTCGACCACACAATATATAACCTCAATAACTGAACTGATTGACGCTAATATATTACAATTTTATGAGTGTTGATTACTTTATGTGGTGGCCTAAATTTTACATTGCATCAAAAAATATCAATTTAGTGAGGCAATAAATCAACAAAAGAAACTACATAAAGATCTACGAATGCTGAAAAAGATGGGAATGAATATTCAACCACAGATTAAACAGCGTAAACAAGAATACCGTAATTGGTTGAGAAATGTTGTGATATGCAGAGACCAAGAACGTGCAGAAACAATCCTAAAACGTATTACCTGTCATCAAGCTAAAGAAATTTGGAACATTATAAATAATAACTCAAATTTCCAAGATAATAAACTAACTCAAGGAATCTCTAAATTGTGTTGGCAAGAGCACTTTCGAGACGTATTTTACAATGACAAACACCCAGAAAGCAATAGAAATACATCAGAGATTGCAATTAGGGACACAAGTGAAGCAGCGGAAGATATTGCCGCAGTCATTAAACAATTGAAAAACTCCCGTGCAGCTGGCCCAGATGGGTTAACAAATGTGATGCTTAAATTAAAAATAGACCACTGGGCCAGTTTGATGGAAGAACTCTTCAAACTGATATCCTGTCATAAGGAGATGCCTAGCTCATGGAAAACTGCAATAAATATTCCTGTATTTAGGAAGGGCAGCCGAGATGACCCGGCAAATTATCGCCCGATAGCCTTACTAGATATAACGGGTAAGATTTTTGCAACATTTCTACAGCAAAAACTGTAAGCATGGGCCACAAACGCCAGCATATTGGATATTCGTCAGACAGGATTCACAAAAGGAGTAGGAACAGAAGTAAATCTTCTAAAACTGGAAGCTATAAAAAAAACATATTCCTTGCTTTTGTAGACATGCGGCAAGCATTCGACACCATAAACCGTGATAAACTTTGGAAAAAGCTAAAACAGTGGTCATGCCCTTTGACATTGCTTCATCCTATAAGGGCCTTGCATGAGAAGACAACAATCAAAATACAGCTCAACACAATGGGAGATTTAAGGGACGAAATTATCATCAATAAAGGAGTCAAGCAGGGTTGCCCACTCGCGGCAATCCTATTTAAACTGTTTATTTCCGATGTCACAATAGCCCTAAAAGAAGTCAACAGTTTTCCACCAAAAGTCAATGGGAAGCCGATCAGCTGGGCTTTATATGCTAAAGATAGTCCTCCTAGACACTACCCCAATCGGCTTGCAAAGAATACTAACAAAATTACAAGGCTATTGAAATCAGAATGATCTTGCAATAAACATAGGCAAAACTATGATCCTTACCGCTGGTAAAATGTTAAACAAAAACACAATAGCTTCAAGTGGTATATTTCAGGAACACCAGTTGACCAAGTACCATCTATTTGTTACTTAGGTATTCAATTCAACCAATCAATCAGGGAAAAAGACAGGATGTTGGATTAAAAAAAATGTAATGATTGCATTCTCATTACAGCGAGCAAAATTACATGCCGAGTACGGCAAATTTACAATAAAACCTGTTGTGACTTTTTTTTACTCAAAAGGTAGTTCCATCGCTTACATTCGGTGCTGAAGCAGGTTGGAACATCGAGCCCCAGATGTGGAACGCTCTAAAGGGCAATTTTGGAGAAAGGTCTTCACACTACCAGCCTGTATATCGATCACAACTGTGAGAAATGAGCTTGGAACTGACTGAATGTATGGAGCAGTTCTGTGGAAATTGGTAGCAGCACTGAGGAAAATGTCCTTAGTTGATCAAGATATTAGCCTCGTCTGCAATGTTCCCTCATTCTGGCATTCTGCAAATCTAGGAAAATAAACTAAAGCTTATTCTAGACTATGCAGATATAAAGTGGGAAACTGGAATGCTGACTCTACAGATAGCCAAAAAAATCTAAGACTATGGAATTGGCTTCAAATTAATGCTAGAAGGAGTGAATTGAAAACTACATTATATCTGGGAATAGCAGCAAATGGCCTTGACCATTTACCTAAATATGAAGCAAAATTCCCGTCGAGAACCCACCGAAATCAATTTTTAAGGTAACGGTTGAATGCATGCAAAACAAAAGAAATTTTGATGTATAGAAAAGATAAGGAAAATTTTAACAACATCTGTCGGTATTGTGGAGGCGCAGTGGAGTCTTTAAAACATCTGATCATAGACTGTTTAGAACTATTGCATTTAAGATCCTTATTTTTGGGCACATTTGCTCCATTGAATGGGACAGTTAGTTGATCAACTTCGATATCTCTCAGTAGATGGTGTTAAATAGAAGGCAATATGTGGAATGTTTGACCTAATTTGTTTCTTGTTGATAGTAGCTCAATTCAGCTACTTCTACGATAGCTCTACCGATTTTCGTCTATTTTGATTTAGATCTGTCTCGTTTACCGTCAAAGTTGTTTTGCATGCAATCACCATGTGGAAATCAGGACAGTAGCCGATGTGGAGTTTTTGCAGACCTTTATTACACACTGGTTAAATGTAATGTCTTAACCACGGTGGTTGGACTCCAGGTTGTCTCACAGTTACTTCACTGTGAGTAAAAGGCACCAGGAGTTCCTCTCCCCTTGAAGTGTCTCCTGTTCTCACGGACCCGGATAGGCCCACCAGTTGCTCTCACTCTCCTCTCCTTCTCCCTGCAAAAAGCAACAACACTGCCATTAGGCCAGTCCCCTTTATACCCGGTGCTTGGAGGGAAAGAGGGCCAATCAGGGACAACTCCCCCACCCCCCCCTTTCCGATTGGTGGGGACCCTAGGCACCCACCCTCTATGAGTAGAGTTGCCCCCTCCTTTCCCTTGGCTGCCTGGTCCCGGCTCCCCCTCCCTGCTGTCAGCCACTCCCTGGTCGCTATCCCACCTGTGTCGTGTCTGACACACGCCCTCTCCATAGGCCCCGCCCCCCCAACATGGTGTCTCCCTTGAGGCATGCTCCCCGGAGGCCATTCCTGCTCGAGGCCCTATGTTGCTGCTAGGGGTCTGCCCTGCTCGAGGTAAGGAGGGGGTTCTGGTTTGCCCCCCCTGTCTGGTTCCTGACCACGTGTACGGCGCTCCTCTGACGCCGAGCGGTCGGCACGAGCCGGGCTCTCGACTTCCCAAGCCCCGCCGCCGCTCGCCGCCGATGCACGCCGTGTTCCCGGGTTGCTCAGCCGCAGCGCTAGTGGCCCGGGTCCTCGTGGGCGTACGCGGCGCTGCGGCTGCAACGCCGGCACTGCCGCGGAACACCGACAAGGCTTTCCCGTCGACAGGGACACCTCCCCGGCGCCCCCCATCAGCGCGACTCCTGGCAGCATTTGCGCCGCACACGCCCGCGCCGCACACGCCCACGGTACAGAAGGCTCCTCTGCCCGGGTGTCCCGCATTCCAGCCGCCACCCTGCTCACATCCTCACATACCCCCACCACAGATCCAGGCCGGTCGGGCCGGATCGAACACCTGGACAAGTAATCCGCCACCAGCTGGAAGCTGGCAGGTCTATGTAAGGTAATGAAGTCGAAGGGCTGGAGGGACAGGAACCACCGCAGTACCCGTTGGTTGGTGTCCTTGTGTCTCGCCAACCACTGCAGCGGTGCATGGTCGGTATACAACGTAAACTTCCTCCCCAGTAGGTAATATCGTAAGGTGTCCACCGCCCACTTGATGGCGAGACATTCCTTTTCGATCGTGGAATACGCTAACTCATGCGGAAGGAGCTTCCGGCTCACAAAACAGATCGGCCGTAGGAACCCGTCCACCTCCTGCGTCAGGACTGCCCCCAACCCCATGCCAGAGGCGTCCGTCAGCAGGAAGAAATGCTTCCGGAAGTCAGGGCATACCAACACCGGGTGGGATGATATACTGCGGTTCAGCTCCTCGACGGCCAGTATGGCTGCGTGATTGGTCGACAGGTCTGGGGAACCCCCGATCTTTAACGCCTCGGTCAGCGGCGCAGCCAGGGAAGAAAAAACGGGAATAAAGCGTCTATAGTACCCTATAAACCCCAAGAAGGCCCTTATTTGTTTCCTGTTGGTTGGTACTGGGATCCCCTGAATAGCCTCGACTTTGGACACCTGTGGTCGAATCACTCCGCCACCGACTATATGTCCGAGGTACTTGGTTTCCTGGGTCCCTAGGACCGATTTCCCTGGGTTGATATGGATCCCACCTGGGTCAGGGTGCCGACCACCTCGCGTAGATGGGTCAGGTGGTCACTCCATGATGCGCTGTATATCACGATGTCGTCCAGGTAGGCTGCGGCGTACAGGTCGTGGGGCTGCAGAAGGATGTCCATCAGCCTCTGGAAGGTGGCCGGAGCCCCATGAAACCCGAATCATAGTACTTTATACTGAAAGAGCCCCTGGGGCGTATCAAAGGCCGTCTTTTCTTTGTCAGATTCCCGTAGTGGGATCTGCCAGTATCCCTTGGTGAGGTCCAAGGTACTGAGGTAACGGGCAGCACCTAGCCTTTCCAGCAGTTCATACAAGTTCAGTAAGGGGTGCAAAACCTGCCAGCTGACGAGTGGGGAAAAGCCAGCCAAGGCACCTCTACAGCGGATGCCCTTGATCACCATACCCTTTCAAAGGGTAGGTATAGATCTGGTAGGCCCGCTCGAGCCAGTCAGTCGTGGATATCGATACCTGCTGGTCATTGTGGATTATGCCACCCGGTACCCCGAGGTTTCCCCCTAAAGGGGACGTCGGCTAACCAGGTATGCGACCAACTCATCCCATACTTTGCACGGGTAGGCCTACCCACCGAAATCCTCACCGATCAGGGTACAAACTTCATGTCGGCTGTCATGCGACAAGTCTGTGAAAGACTACAGATCAGACGGCTGCACACCTCGGTCTACCACCCCCAAACGGATGGGTTGGTGGAGAGGTATAACCAAACGATAAAGAAAATGATGAAAAGGGTAACAGGCCCCGAGGGGAAGGACTGGGATAGGGTCATACCCCTGATCCTAATGGTATTGAGGGACACTCCCCAATCCTCGACAGGATTCTCCCCGTTCGAGCTGCTATTTGGAAAACAGCCCAGAACAATCCTAGATCTGGTCAAGGAGGACTGGGAAAACGCTAAGGAAACATCCCTCACCGAGTACGCCGAGGACCTTAGGGAAAATCTGCCTACCTTGAGGGGACTAGCATAAACCCATCTAGGTATAGCCCAAGACCGGCAGGAGAGGGCATACAACAAGGGCTGTCACCTAAGAAAGCTAGAAACAGGGGATAAGGTACTAGTGTTGCTACCCACCAGTACAAACAAAATGTTGGCTCAGTGGAGAGGTCATTATGTGGTGAAGGACGTGGTGGGACCAGTGAATTATCGGATACACCAACCTGACCGGACCCCATCACATAAAGTCTACCATATAAACCTACTGAAGAAATGGACCGAGCCTGCCCCGGTTGACGTTCTGGCCACCCAGGGTACGGGGGTGATCTACGCAACCGGCCAATTGGATGCGGTGCAGTGAGGGGGAAACACTTACGGAACACATGAAGAACGAGATCCAGGGGACGCTCAACCCCCACCGCAACGCCTTCTCCCATTTACCTGGAAGAACCAGCCTAATGGAGCATCGTATTGAAACCCTAACCGGACACATAGTCCGGCTGAGGCCTTACAGGATCCCAGAGGCCCGAAGGTTGATCATTAAGAAGGAGATCGAAGAAATTTCGCCACCTCCCCATAGACCCCTGGCCAGTAGAAATGTTTTAGAATATTTTGCTGTGTCTTTAGGGAGGCCATGTGGCCCCCACACGGGTGATTATGTGCCAACTGGAGGACAATACCCATGTGTGTTTTGGGCAGGAGTAGTAGTTCCCTTCGTGCTCCTCCCTCCTCTTGGTAGACCCGATAGAGCAGGCCCTGTCTAGATGTAAAACCGGCTCCCTTGGTCAGGTCTGGGTCCCCATCTGTGATGGCTCTTTCGCGGGCAAGTGTTAAGGTAGGGTCCGTCAGGGTTTCTCCCCGGATGGAATCCTCATGGTCCTCGGGGTTCCAGGCTATCCGTTGGGTGGCATACATGGATGCGCATTTAGCAAGGCGAGCTTCCCTTCTTTTCCTAGCGGGTCTCTCCCTGGGTGTTCGGGGGGATGGGTTCACTGGCAAAGGGTGCTTCTTCCCACCATCCCTGGTCTAGGGCTTTGAGAGTCTGGTGGAAGTGGGGCAGATCGGTCCCAATCACCACCGGGGCGGGTAAGGAGGGGAGGACGGCAGCTCTCATCTCTGCAACGTTAGGGCCCACCTCTACTGTTATGGTTTTCATGGGGTAGGTCCTCACATCCCTGTGTATACACCGAATTGGGATACTAACATTGGTGAGGTAAGGAGAATCACTTACGGTTGGTAGTACCGCCGTCTGCCGACTTCCTCTGTCGAGTAGGGCCCTGGCTGGGTTCCCGTCTACCCGGACGTCCATCTCGTAGAGACCTTGGCATCGTGGTCCTTGCTCCGTCCTCATGAATCCGATCTCCATCGGCTCGGCGCCTCTCTTCCGGGGACAAAACCGGGCTATGTGGCCCAACTCGCCACAGTCATAACATTGCGTTTGCTGGTATCCCGTGGACAACGGGGTGGGCCGCGGGTCGGGACCGCTTCTCTTCTCCTCGGGTCTAGAAGGGCGTTCTTCCATTGCTCTCCATTTGGGAGGCACTACTCGCAGGCTCTTGGTTGTGAGGGGTTCCAACGGTGGCATTGGGCTGCGATTGGAAGAACCGACTCCAAAGGGTTTAACCCGCCCCCCCGGCCATTTGGTAGGCTGATGCTATGCCCACAGCCTCAGATAAGGTGGGTCTGTGATGTTGTCGGACCCATCTTTGCATCGGAGGGGGTAGGGCCTCGACGAACTGCTCCAGGGTGACCTTATCTAACACATCCTGTAGGCCTGTTCCCGGTGCTTGCAGCCATTTCTCGGTGAGGTCCTTAACGCGGTAGAAGAGCTGTTGGGGGTTCTCCCCCGGTTTGAGTCTAGTGTCGCGTAGCCTCATTCAGTAGGCTTCTTTGTCAAGTCCCAACCGGTCCAACACTGCCTTCTTGATTTCAGCGTAAGGCGTGGTTCCTTTTGGGTTAACGGCCTGGTAGGCACCTTGCATGATGCCAGACAAAAGGGGAGCGACATACTGGCCCCAGCGGTCCACCAGCCACTGTGCATTTCGGGCGATCCTCTCGAATGTGGTGAAAAAGAAAGCCGGGTCTTCGCCTTCCTTGAATTTCTGCAACACTGCGGAAGGGACCATGGGCTGGTTTCGGGTGCCGGTCACTGCATCCGTCAGGTGTTTTATCGTCTCTTGATGTTTGTCCTGAGACGTGGACTGCAGGGTACCCTGCATTTGTATTGCCTGCTGAAAGGCTTGGCGATCAGCGGCCGCCTGCTGGGCCTGAAGTTGGAAGAGCTGTTGTAACTGTTGTTGCCCCTCTGACAGTGTCTATTATTTTCTCCATCGCGTTCTCGTTAATCCTGCCGACTACGCCACTTGTGGAAATCAGGACAGTAGCCGATGTGGAGTTTTTGCAGACCTTTATTACACACTGGTTAAATGTAATGTCTTAACCACGGTGGTTGGACTCCAGGTTGTCCCACAGTTACTTCACTGGGAGTAAAAGGCACCAGGAGTTCCTCTCCCCTTGAAGTGTCTCCTGTTCTCACGGACCCGGATAGGCCCACCAGTTGCTCTCACTCTCCTCTCCTTCTCCCTGCAAAAAGCAACAACACTGCCATTAGGCCAGTCCCCTTTATACCCGGTGCTTGGAGGGAATGAGGGCCAATCAGGGAACACTTCCCTCCCCCCCTTTCCGATTGGTGGGGACCCTAGGCACCCACCCTCTATGAGTAGAGCTGCCCCCTCCCCTCCTCCTCCTTTCCCTTGGCTGCCTGGTCCCGGCTCCCCCTCCCTGCTGTCAGCCACTCCCTGGTCGCTATCCCACCTGGGTCGTGTCTGACACACGCCCTCTCCATAGGCCCCGCCCCCCCAACATGGTGTCTCCCTTGCGGCATGCTCCCCGGAGGCCCGTCCTGCTCGAGGCCCTATGTTGCTGCTATGGGTCTGTCCTGCTCGAGGTAAGGAGGGGTTCTGGTTTGCCCCCCCTGTCTGGTTCCTGACCACGAGTATGGCACTCCTCCGACACCGAGCGGTCGGCACAAGCCGGGCTCTTGACTTCCCAAGCCCCGCCGCCGTTCGCCGCCAGAGGCCGCCGATGCACGCCGTGTTCCCGGGTTGCTCAGCCGCAGCGCTAGTGGCCCGGGTCCTCGTGGGCATACGCGGCGCTGCGGCTGCAACGCCGGCACTGCCGCGGAACGCCGACAAGGCTTTCCCGTCGACAGGGACACCTCCCCGGCGCCCCCCATCAGCGCGACTCCTGGCAGCATTTGCCCCGCACACGCCCGCGCCGCACACGTCCGCGGTACAGCGGGCTCCTCTGCCCGGGCGTCCGGCATTCCGGCGGCCACCCTGCTCACATCCTCACATACCCCCACCACAGATCCAGGCCGGTCGGGCCAGATCGAACACCTGGACAAGTAATCCGCCACCAGCTGGAAGCTGGCAGGTCTATGTAAGGTAATGAAGTCGAAGGGCTGGAGGGACAGGAACCACCGCAGTACCTGTTGGTTGGTGTCCTTGTGTCTCGCCAAACGCTGCAGCGGTGCATGGTCGGTATACAACGTAAACTTCCTCCCCAGTAGGTAATATCGTAAGGTGTCCACCGCCCACTTGATGGCGAGGCATTCCTTTTCGATCGTGGAATACGCTAACTCATGCGGAAGGAGCTTCCGGCTCACAAAACACTGCCATTAGGCCAGTCCCCTTTATACCCGGTGCTTGGAGGGAAAGAGGGCCAATCAGGGACAACTTCCCCACCCCCCTTTCCGATTGGTGGGGACCCTAGGCACCCACCCTCTATGAGTAGAGCTGCCCCCTCCCCTCCTCCTCCTTTCCCTTCCCTTGGCTGCCTGGTCCCGGCTCCCCCTCCCTGCTGTCAGCCACTCCCTGGTCGCTATCCCACCTGGGTCGTGTCTGACACACGCCCTCTCCATAGGCCCCGCCCCCCCAACATGGTGTCTCCCTTGAGGCATGCTCCCCGGAGGCCCGTCCTGCTCGAGGCCCTATGTTGCTGCTAGGGGTCTGCCCTGCTCGAGGTAAGGAGGGGGTTCTGGTTTACCCCCCCTGTCTGATTCCTGACCACGTGTACGGCGCTCCTCCGACGCCGAGCGGTCGGCACGAGCCGGGCTCTCGACTTCCCAAGCCCCGCCGCCGCCGGAGGCCGCCGATGCACGCCGTGTTCCCGGGTTGCTCAGCCGCAGCGCTAGTGGCCCGGGTCCTCGTGGGCGTATGCGGCTGCAACGCCAGCACCGCCGCGGAACGCCGACAAGGCTTTCCCGTCGACAGGGACATCTCCCCGGGCGCCCCCCATCGGCGCGACTTCTGGCAGCGTTTGCGCCGCACACGCCCGCGCCGCACACGCCCACGGTACAGCGGGCTCCGCTGCCCGGGTGTCCCGCATTCCGGCGGCCACCCTGCTCACATCCTCACACACCATTTATTTGATTTTCTTTTACAGCTTAGCGATCACGCCTAAGAAGATTAACATAATGTTGATGTGAATTGTAATTAAAGTTTGTGTTGAAACTAAATGTTACAAGAAAAATAAATAGTAATGTTGTTCCCCCGTGCTGGAATAGCAAATTGGCACAGAGCTTGAGGGGGTTCCCACATCGCCAGCTTGCGCAGATGTGGATGCCAGGGTTGTCTCGCCCACATGGGAGCAACTGGGATAAGCGTAATCTATTCCCTGTGAATTTTGTTCATTAGTGGAGTTGGGGGAAAAGCTTAAGCACATTTCCCTCATTCATCGGGCGTTCCCTTTGGAGTCTGGTTGGGGAAATCAGGACGCTAAGTCTGGGCATTGCTTGTTTTCTCTTGTAGCAAACAAGTCTAGCGTGGGGAAACCCCACTGTGAGAAAATGCGATCGAAAATGCTTGTGTCGAGTCACCACTCGAGATCACTGGTAGTGGATCTCTGCTTAGCGAGTCCGCTATGGTGTTGATTTCCCCAGGAACATGTTGAGAAGTGATGAACATCCCCCTTTTGAGTGCCCATTTCGATATTTTCTCTGCTAGCTTGGAAAGATTTGGAGATGTGGAACATTGCAGTGATGCTGTCTGTGAGGATCTGTACCGACTGATTTATCAGCTGCGCTTCGAAGTTCTGGAGCACTTTGAATACTGCTAGAGGTTCCAGCAGATTGATATGGTTCTGTGCTGTGATGTGGTTCCACAGACCATGTGCTGTGACATGAAGGTGATGTGCCCGTGACCCGGAGAGTGATGCGTCTGTTGTAACTGTTGCTTTCACCGCCGGATCGTGGAAGGGTTTTCCCCTTTAACAGATTCTCCTTTGTCCACCAGCGAAGGGCTTGTACTAGTGTTGTCGGAACAACCACTAGATAGTCCCACTGACCGCTTGTCTGAGACCCCTGTTCCGCCAACCACTTCTGCATTGGGCGCCAACCACTTCTGCATTGGGCGCAATTGCGCGTGTTGGACCAGGTGCCATCATACCTTGCAAACACATCGCTTTTCTCACGCTTATTTATTTTATTTATTTGTTTATATAGCGTTAAAGCCCGCGGGCATCAGAACGCTTACATGTAGACTGGACAACAAAAAAGGAGACGGGACTAAGCGAGAAAGGGCCTAAGTTAACTTAAATAGAGTCGTTATGTTACCGGGATTTACTTGAAAAGTAAGGTTTTCAGTTTTTTCCTGAAGGTGAGGTAGTTAGGCTCAAGTTTTAATGAGGTGGGTAAGTCATTCCATTTTCCGATGACTAATGTCGGGAAGGCCTTGCCAAGGCCATGTTGTTTTTTAGTTATAATGGTTTGTAGTTTGCCTGTGTTTGATGATCTGAGGCTCCTGGGCGGCTCGTACCATTTAAACTGTTTCTTGAGGTAGGCCGGGGCTGCGCCATATAGGCAGCGATGTACCAAGGTGAGAGACTTGAAGGAGATTCTCTCCTCCATAGCCAACCAATGGAGGGTTTTCCTTTCTCCGGAGATGTGTTCTCTCCATGATTTTCCAGTGATCGTTCTGATGGCGTTATTTTGGATGGTTTGGCATATTTTCAAGCACTTACTATTAGCTCCCAAGAGTAGGGAGTTTCCGTAGTCCAATCTAGACAATATAGTGGCCCTAGCGATGATGGTGCTGTTCTTTTGGTCTAGCAATGGCCTGATCTTTTTTAGGAGAATCTGATGATACTGACAGTTTTTTTTAAGGTAGCTTGTATGTGCTTCAGCGCCAAGAGAGGCTTGAAGATACACACCTAGGGTCTTTACTTTTGCTGATATTGGAATCTGGATGTTTTTGATGGTAAATGAGTTAAAGGCAGGGCTCAATTTTTTTCTGGCCTGTGTAGATCCGAATATCATGAGCTCAGTCTTAGAGCCATTTAAACACATCCAGTTTTCTTTCATCCAGTGTTCGATGGTGTTGTATAGGAGAGAAAGTTTATCATTGTCTATTTGGTAGTTCCCACTGAGTTCAAATACCAGTTGGGTATCGTCAGCGAAATTGGTGAAAAATATACCCATCTGGGAAAGCATGGTGCAAAGGCATCGCATGTAGAGGTTAAAAAGTAAGGGGGAGAAACTGGCTCCCTGAGGGACCCCACAATCGACTAATTTGGTGTTAGAAGCTTTGTCTCCCCAAACTATCTTGGATTGTCTGTTTTGCAGGAATGAGGCAATCCATTCGATGGCTCCTTCTGAGCAATTGCCAGATTTTTCGAGGGCTTCCCGGAGTTTGACATGATCTAGCAAATCAAACGCCACCGGGAGGTCCAGTAGTATCAGTAACCCTGATTTGCCTCTGTCCAGGATGGAGAGCATTTCAGTTTGGAGTTCTAATAGCGCCGACTCAGTGCTATGGCTGGATCTAAATCCAGATTGTTGTGGGTGCAGTAAGTTATTTTCATCTATAAAGCTTTGAAGTTGATCAGTAGCTATTTTATCCATAATTTTCAGCAGAAAATTGCAATTTGTGATGGGCCTTAGGTTGGCAGGGTCCTGTTGGTTAAGGTCTGGTTTTTTTGGTAAAGGTGTGACCGTAACTGTTTTGATGATGTTGGGTACAGTATGGTCTCTGAATGAGGCATTTACCATTCTTGTAAGAAAGGGACCAAAGATATCAGGGTTTTCAAGAATAAGTTTAGGGGGAAGAGCATTTTCTAAGCACGAGGTACACCTCATGGTGGATAGCGTTTTTTTCATAATGTCAACTGTGGTGGGTCGGAATTGGAATTTAGGGGTTTCTGTCTCGATGTTATGTTCTATGAGGTAAGTTTTAACTGGTGTTTATGTGGTCTGGCAGTTAATGATAGTTTCTCTGGCTTTGGTAATTTTGTTTTGAAATGCAGTCTGAACATTCTCACAGTCTGTTTCGGTTGGCTGGAACGGTGGTGTGAGTGTTGTAGGCTTATCTATGGATTTAAGGATTTGGAAGAGTTTTCCAGTGGAGTTTGCCGCAGTACTTATGATATCATTATAGTGGTTTTTCTTCAAATCCACTAGTTTTGATTTATATGAGTGGTCTGCTGTCTTCCAGTTGCTTTTATTAGTTTCGGAGGGATCTTTTATCCATTTCCTTTCAAGAATTCTTTTGTCCTTTTTAAGCTTAATGGCTTCAGCAGTGAACCATTTTTGGTGTTTTGGGTTGGGTCTAACTTTTTTCTCTTTCAGGGGGGCATAGGTGTCTAACAATTTTGACATGCCTTGGTTGTAAGTCAAGATTATATGTTTACTGTGGTCTTTGTCCTTAGTGGAGCTCATGATTTTCTGCATTTCCTCAGAGAGCATACTACTCGTGATCTTTTTCAGGTTTCTGGCCATAACTGGTTTTGGCAAGTTAGCTAGTTTTCCCTTATTGAATTTCAGTGGTAGAGAAATTTCAATTTTGAAATGGTCTGACCATATGCAGGGGTAAGTGCCGAGTATGGTAACTTTGGGGTTGTTTGTGACGATCCAATCTAGTTGATTCCCTGTAGTTGCGGTAGGTTCTTTATTAATAATGGTGAAATCGCTGTTCTCTAAGTCCTCTTCTAGGGAAGTGGCTTGCTGGTCCTGTATGTTCCCCCTCCATCTGTTTATGTCACCTAACAATATGGTCTCTGAATTGGTTGATTTAAGGTTGTTAAGTAGGGTCACGATCTCATCGTTAAAATCTGATACTAAAGATGGGGGTCTGTAAATAGTGATTATATTGATGCAGTTATTTGGGGTGGGTGTGAGTTTGAGGTGAATAACCTCACAACCTGAACACTGAATAGGAGAGGCAAAGAGTTTGAGTGAGTCTTTTGCGATGATCGCCACACCTCCACCCTTTCCTGTGTCTCTATTTTGTATGTAGATATTGTAGTTTGTAGGTACTGCTGTGTCTATCGTGGGTCCAACGGGCTCTTGTAGCCAGGTTTCTGTAAGGCATAGGATGTCTAAGTTTTCATCCGTGATGTAATCGTGGATTTCTTGTGCATGTTTAGGCATGGACCTGGTGTTTAATAGTGCAATTTTGAGATGATCTTTGTCATCTTCTATTTCCAAGCCGGGTTTCGTGTTGAGGGCGGCTTTGGGTATAGTACTACTTGTCAATGTTGCGTTGGAGGGTGTTATCTCTTGTCTGTGTCTGAGATACTTTTGAACTAATCCTAGTTGCTGTAAGATTGTGTTTCGGGACAATAGTTCAGTTAGATTTGGGCGACCCAGACCTTCTTCTTGCTGTGTTGTCCTTATGTCGAAAATGGCAGCGTTTCGGGCCGTGAGCCGTCGGACGCCGTGGACCGGCGTAGACCGGCTTCGTTGCAGAAGCGCCGGCGCTGAAGCGCCTGACGTTTCTATATGTGGGCGTGAGAGCACTCTGGGACTTGTAGTCCTTGCTGTGCGGGCTCGTGTGCCTGCGGCAGAGTAAGTGCCAGAGAGGGATACAGTTGCGTCAGTCTTTAGGAGGCTGAGCTTCTATTTCACAATACAAAAACAAGCAGCAAGTCGAGTACAAGCAACGTGTCAGAAAGAGGTTTTAGTTACTTTCAGGATGGTGCTCTGAGCACTGCCTCCTCTGTGCCTCCTGGGAGTTCGAGTCCTGAGTGAGGATAGAGCTGAGGGTGTTTAAGTAGCGTCCACCGGGACCGGCGTAGACCGGCTTCGTTGCAGAAGCGCCGGCGCTGAAGCGCCTGACGTTTCTATATGTGGGCGTGAGAGCACTCTGGGACTTGTAGTCCTTGCTGTGCGGGCTCGTGTGCCTGCGGCAGAGTAAGTGCCAGAGAGGGATACAGTTGTGTCAGTCTTTAGGAGGCTGAGCTTCTATTTCACAATACAAAAACAAGCAGCAAGTCGAGTACAAGCAACGTGTCAGAAAGAGGTTTTAGTTACTTTCAGGATGGTGCTCTGAGCACTGCCTCCTCTGTGCCTCCTGGGAGTTCGAGTCCTGAGTGAGGATAGAGCTGAGGGTGTTTAAGTAGCGTCCACCGGGACCGGCGTAGACCGGCTTCGTTGCAGAAGCGCCGGCGCTGAAGCGCCTGACGTTTCTATATGTGGGCGTGAGAGCACTCTGGGACTTGTAGTCCTTGCTGTGCGGGCTCGTGTGCCTGCGGCAGAGTAAGTGCCAGAGAGGGATACAGTTGCGTCAGTCTTTAGGAGGCTGAGCTTCTATTTCACAATACAAAAACAAGCAGCAAGTCGAGTACAAGCAACGTGTCAGAAAGAGGTTTTAGTTACTTTCAGGATGGTGCTCTGAGCACTGCCTCCTCTGTGCCTCCTGGGAGTTCGAGTCCTGAGTGAGGATAGAGCTGATGGTGTTTAAGTAGCGTCCACCGGGACCGGCGTAGACTGGTCTGGTGCCCGGCTTGATACAGAGTTATTTGCAGCAGTATGTTAAGAATTGTTTCCTTTGATGGAAAGACTAGCCCTTCTTTCGTCTTTATTACAGCTCCTAGGAACCGTTTGGTCTTGTTTGGTACAAGGCTTGATTTTTTCTCGTTTTTTGAGAAACCCAACTGCAAAAGAAGGTTTATTGTTCTGTGTGTGTTTTGCCTGCAAATATGGGGCAATTCCCCTGTGATCAGCCAGTTGGCCAGGTAGGGGTACACTGGGATTGCCTCCCTGTGCAGGTGGGCCGCCACCACCGGCAGTACCTTAGTAAATACCCTTGGAGCGGAATGCTATTCAGAAGGGTAGCACTTTGAATTGGTGGTGCTTGTTTGCTACCTTGAAGCGCAAGAATTTTCTGTGCGCTGGGAACACTGAAATATGAAAATAGGCATCTTTCATATCCAAGGTTGCCATGTAACCCCCCTTTGCGTTAGCAGTGGGATTACTTCTTGTAGCCTTGTCATGCAAATTTTTGTGGGTTGACATATGTGTTTGCAGGGTGCAGATCTAATACTGGGTGCATTGTTAGATCTTTTTTTGGCACAAGTTAGTACGTTCAATAGATACCCTTGTTTACCTGGCTCGCCGGGACGATTTTGACAGGTTCCTTTAACAGCAGTGCTGAAACCTCTTCCAGAAGGATGCACTGCTCCTCCCTTGTGGTGGATCTTTGACGCGGGGGATGGTTGAAGGGTCGCTGCAGTAACTGTATGGAATAACCGCCTACCATGTTTGAAAGCGCCCACTTGTCCGAGGTGTTTCCCTTCCATATGTGGGTGAAGTCTGTTATACGTCCTCCTATTGGAGAGGCATGGGAGGGGAGGGGACCTGAATCGGGTGGTCATTGCTTTGGAGGAGTTGCTCCACCTCTGGAAGAGGAGGATCTCCCCTGGCCATGAGATCTTCGCTGGCCCCTTTGGAATCTGTGAGAGGCTTGTCCTTGATTAGAACCCCAGGATGACCCCCTATTTTGGCTGTATCCGGAACCCCTCTGCGTACTTTGTTCCCTGAAGCAATGAAAATAGTTTCAGCTTCTTTGGCCTGATGGTTTGTTAGTGAGCTGGCCTAAAGTCTTAAGAGTGTCATACTCTTCCTTAGAACTCTTTAACGCATCCTCAACTGCCTTGCCGAACAAGACATTAGGCTCAATAGGGATATTGAGGAGTGTTGCCTGTGTCTCTAATTTAAAACCTGATTGGCGCAGCCATGCATGGCGCTTTTTGAGTGTAACTTTTGCGATAATTCTACCAGCATTATCTGCTGCATCCAAGTTATTGTTTAAGATGCAGTTAGACACCGCCTTTCCTTCTGCTACTGCGAGGGACAGTTGGGACTTTAGAGGTTCTGGGGCTGAGGTCATTAAAGTTTCAATCTCTTCCCACTTGTGGCAGTTGTAACTTGCCAGCAAAGTGGTGTTGTTGGCAATTCTTGTTTGATATGCTGCTGAGGTAATTACTTTTCTCCCGAGAGTGTAAATCTTCTTGCTCTCTTTAACGGTGGTGCTTCTGATTAAGTTCGAGGTGTTCCCGCCCTTTTTCTTGTCATGGTAACTACCAGTGAGTCTGGCTTTAATTGACCTCTGATGAAAAGGGGGTCTGTGGGTACAGGGCAGAACATTTTCGCAATACGTTTGATTTGTTGTTTCTAGAGAGGGTTGAATTCTTCTCTGCATTGATAGTAGAATGGGAATAAATTGGGTTACAGGCTTTTTGTCAGCCAATATTTCGACAAAATCGTTGTCACATGGTGTTTCCTGAGTTCGAATCTGGAAATGATCTGCTGCTTTCATGAAATGACCTTCTGCTGAGCATGTCATTAAATTGTAATTGGTTATCCACCGGTGAGTCTGGCACCGGCGGGTTTACATGATTTGGAGAGGGTAAGACGTAAACGTCTTCTTCATCTTAATAATGATCTACCTCCCCACTAGGGTATCTTGCTCTTCAGAGTCTGTATTAGGATCATAGAGATACATTGGTCTGGGTTTTGCTGAGGGGTGACTTGAAGGGTGTCTAGCTGTGACCTTTTTGCGGGGGATTGTGAAGATGTGGCACCACTAGTTGATGGTGTGTTTTGTAAGCTTTCTATTGCTTGAGGATTTTTCTAAAAAATAAAATAAAATTACATTTTTAAAAAATCACCCATAAAAGACATGCGTCTCATTACTCTATCAATATCCTCAGCAGACCACTTTGAGGAACTTAGGATAGTACAGGAGTGGCAGGTAATTCTGGAGCAGGCTGCCCTTTGTGTTTCATAGTTGCAGCCATAGTATTCTCCTCCTTGGAAACACTCTCTCTCTTTATGTGATGTACTCTCTTTCTCCCTATGGGAACAGTGACTCTTCGAAGTGTGGGTGCCAATTTCAGCATTATTGAAAATTGTCGAATTTTGGCAGAGCAAGGTCTTCGGCTGCTGTATTGGACACGGCGTCCGAGTCGGATTTATCTTGCGACTTATGGGGCCAGTCGTGAAGCTAACGTGATCTTGAATGCCCAGAGGAAAGGGAACTAGTGGACAGTGCCCTTGACTTCTGGCCTTGGGATATGTGCTTTTTGTGAGATGATTTTGTGTGCTAATGCCGCCGGGTGTCGTCCCAGTAACAGCAGCGCTGGCCTGTCTGATGGGATCGGGGCCTACCACGTGGGAATCCAAAAAAAATCCTTCGTCGTCCGAAAAGATGGCGATGCTGCCGTCGCTGGAAGCTTCTTCCACGACCATGGCGGCTTCGGCCTGCATGGCATGGTGGCCCCAACGTTTTGTCTTACAGTCCTTTAGGGTCTTGGATTTAAAAAGCTGACAAGCTTTACAGTGGCCCTTGTCGTGATCCCTCGGAAGTTGGAGGTTGCACACCCAGTGCTTGTTGTCCCAGGGACATTTTTCGCAATTTGGGCAAAATTTAAAGGGTGTATTTTCCATGATTGGTTGGAAAAGCAGCTTGGAGAATATAGATGGGGACAGAGGAAATGTGCATTTTCTTAGTAGCCTAAGATATGACCACTCCCCCCCCCCCACTCTCCCTATTGTCTGGGCCGAGACCTGGAGCGGCCTTCCAAGGCCGAAGGAGTGTCGTTGAGGCAAGTTCTGCATCCAACGATGTTTGTCCTGGAAACCGTAGTTGAAGATGATTGTCGAAGAACGGCAATATAAAGGACAGAAAGAGTAACAAGCTCCACTTACGTTTTTAATCAATGGCGTTAGCCGAAAAGGAACTCTGCGTTTCAGCGTCCGACAATGATGGCGGAAAAAAACAATCTGAGGGACCTCGACGTGTGAAGGACCTGGGTACAGTGGTCGTCACACTAGCCATAGTATTACTGGCACGCCCTGTCGACGTCCCTTTTCGAGTTTCAAGAACAACTGTAATACTTTGCAGCTTCCACTAGATGTCACCCTATGCACAGCATGTGATCTAAGCGGATTCCACAAGCCTCAGAAATATATATATATATTTATATTTTATTGATATGGTTGTAATATCAAGCTTTCAACATATAAAAATATAAAATATATAGATATACATAAATGTTACTTTCAATTTCAGGATTAAAAACCTGATTGTTCCACCTTGCGTTCAAAGGTCACATAAAAACACTAAAACATATAAGCTCACCAAAAACATGTACATACATGGCATAACACTTAAAAAATAAACATTAAAAAAAAATATTTTCTTGCTCAGTTGATCGGATATATGCAAGTTGGTCACATCTAAACCAAGTGGAGACAAAACATTGATGGCTGCAATAATTACAGATATTCTCTCCCCCTTAAAAATACTCTGCCATAACATATCAGAGGCTGGTATTTCAAGAATACATGCTGTAAATAGAACTTTCTCTTATTAAGCAACATCGGACAAACTGTTAGCAAGTGCTTGAGTGTTTCAGGTTCCAGAAAGTTATTGCAGAATCTACACGCCCTAAGTTGGTATGGAGCTTTCGTCCTTTTGACCTTCAGTTCTCTCGTCGGCCATAGATTCAATCTGAGTCATAATAAGAGTGTTCTATATTTATGGATACAATTCTGGATTATTTAGACCTTTGATTGTGAAATTACCGTCTCCAAATGTATTATATTTAGTACTTTGTTGTCGGGTGATGATCCAATCATGAATCAATTTTGTTTTAGCCCAATCTGGGCTTTTAGCAGCAAATCTAATGTAATATCTGCTGATTCATGACGGACAATGCACGTTGGCATGCTACAAGGGAGAGACAGCATCTTCTTGCAGAAGCGACTTTCGAGTTTGGTCCACGAGGATGTATCCATATGAGCCCTGGTCTCTACATCATATATAATAACCGGAAACACTTTTTGTTTATAACATTTTATAAGTGGCTTTAATGAAAATGTGCCATATTTACAGTGAATCAATGAGGCTTGGACAGCTGTACTATGTACTTTTCTTTTCCAAATGATACGGGAGACGGATGATTGTGTTTAAGGCAAAATAGCAGCTTTATTACCTCAAGGCAGGATCCTTGAAGATGCCAGGCAAAACTGCAACTTTTTAGCTTGCCGTTTAGGGGCACATTTTGGTTGTATCTAAATTAATCACCAATTGATTATGTGTGGCATACGACCCTAATGCGGATAACAAATTGTGTAATCCTCTCAGGGTTTTGGAGAGAAGTATAAGATCATCAGCATAAAATAGCCAGGGCAAAGGAATAGAGGCAAGTCTCGGCGAATCAGAAACTATGGATTTGAAGTAGCGGCCAATATCTGCTTTTCAAAAATTAAAGATTGAGGACGCTAAAATGCAACCATGTTTCAGACCTCTGAATGTTGGAATGGGCTCTATAGCTGCCCGTTTGGTGTTAACCGAATCCGAACGAGTGAAATTGCCAGACCAAGGCGCGTATGTAAGGAGGACAGTTCGCCTTTTCCATTTGAGCAATCAGCAACTCTCTTGATACAGAATCAAATGCTGCTTTAAAATCTACAAATGCCATGTCGATGGGCTGTTTGGTTTGCAGCCTATGATATTTATTCGCTGAGATATTGCAAATAGGTTGGCTGCTGTTCCGAAACCCGGTACAAAACCTGTCTGAAAGGTGTCGAACATCGTCACCTCTCTGACCCATAAGGAAAATCTGAGTAGTAGGCGTGCAAAGATCTTGCCCGGAATGTCCAATAATACAATGGGACGATAATTTTCAGGTCGTTCTCGATCGCCCTTTTTAAATATTGAACAATAATGGACTTTTTCAAGGTTGCCGGAATCTGCTTTTTCATAATTACTTTTAAAAAGATGACATGTAAAACCGCTGCCCTCTGTAGTGGATGAGCTTTTAGCATAATATTTGTAAGGCTATCCGGCACTAGCGCTCTAGAAGCATTTATTTTGATATTTAATATAGAATATCATCTTTATCAGCTATTCAATTATCACAAGTAGACCAATTTGATGAGGTGTCGGTGTCACGTTCAGAATGAGAAGCATACAAATCTGAGAAATGCTGCACCCAAGTCTCCTTTGAGACCGAGTTCACTTGGAAAGGGGTTTGAGTGGCATGACTGGTAGAGTTTAAAATGCTCCACTGTTTTTTGAAGCTAAGGCCGAGAGCATCAGTGTCGAATCGCTGATAAATGACGGCGTGGGGAAATTTGAGACAATTTTTGTATTGCATTTTTAGGGCCTGTATCTCAGTCAATCTTTGACTCATAGGTAGACGAGCAAACGGTCGTATATACTCGTATATATTTTCTCAACGTAGTCTTTTTTATGTTCACCTCCTGGTCAAAAACATGTTTATGTCGGTACACTGGTTTCTGGTTCAAGGAGGGCTGCAGTTTGAAGAGGCTCATGACTGCGACATAATGACGCTCTGTACAGGACACACTAGGATACGGATTTAAATGAGCAATTCCTAAACACTTTTCAAAATCAGCCACTGACTGGGCATACCACCGAAATCTATTGCACCCGCCAAGAAGCTCCAGGGAGTAATTATAATAAATCGGATCAGTAAGAGAGGTGGATCATGACCAGGACATTGTTAACAGTTCAAGATCACTGTGTCGTTGCGGCAAAACCTGAAAGTACTGGATGATGGTGAGCTTGTGTCTTTGAACAAATATGTAATCAATTATTGCTGTTGGATTGCCTCGTCTCCATGTCGGCTGAGGGGGAATATCCCCCTTAAGAGCACCATTCAGCAGGACACATTTCCTTTCATGCATCAATTTGAGCCATCTTTGAGCTACTTCAGAACTCTTGTCAGCCTTGTTCGTCAGGCAATAAATGTTCAGATCGCCTGCTAATAGAACAAAGGTGACAGTCGAATCATGTACAAGCAAATCTAGCATTTGCTCCAGATGAGAAAGGAAAGTAGTCTCAACAATTCAAAGATGATTCTAGTATTTATTTAGTACAGCAAGAGTGACAGAGGATGTTTTTATTTTAACTAATTGTAGAAAAATGTTGGGGGTGGGCCAGCGCTCCAAGCCAAGGCCTATATTTGTTTTAATAGCAAGCATAAGGCCCACCAAATCTCTACCTGGAATCGATGATTTGGCAAGCAACAGAAAGAGAATATAACCGTGTCATACTGGAAGTTCAATGAACCACGTTTCCTGCAATAGGATGATATCAAAGTTGTTTAGAGGATTTTGATCTGTAGACAAAAGATGTTTGAAGCCTCTGGTATTCCAACTCGCTAACATGCAGGAATGTAGGTGTGTAGGTGTGTAGTGATGGGTTAAGATACAAATACACCTTCATTGTCATGACGAACTCTAGAGGTCCAAGCACCCTGTGAGTTTGGGGCTGGAATAGCTTTGACTTGTCTCAGTGCAACAATGTCACTTCTCGAGCACGTGATTCTTAAAGACGATGAAAGGTCAGTACCGCCAGAGTCTATTTGCAAAGAAGGTCTTGTTTTAACATAAATCCCATCTGGAATAACTCTGTCTCGCTTGCCATATGGTATTTAAAACTATACCCGACTGGATCCATAATCTGGCTCGAGTCATAAAGAAAATCAACTTGGTTAATGTCCAAGGAACACAAATCTTATTGGGTCTTGCCTTAGTTTCACTACACTCATGGTCATCGGGAGGGACCTAATGACGCTTGACCCAGACATTGGTAAGCCATTAAGAATTACAATAGATTTAGCTATTTAATTCCTCCTTTGTTCCAACGTGAGGAATTGTGGTTCACACATAAAACCCGGGCCAGCAGGGACTGTCCGATTTCTTGCAGAAGAACAATCCCTAACTGCTAGAGCCTCATGAGAGCCAGTTGCCTGACTCAAAGACTCTGCTGCAGATATTAATTCAACTAGTCGTTCATACTGGATGGGAGGACAAGAGTATAAGTTAGCTAAGGGGGCCAAATTTGCTTTCTCCAAATTTTGTCTGGTCCTCGTCATTCTGGAATATTTTTGGGTGATTACATGTTTTGCCCGCAGATTGTTTATAAGGTAGTGTTAGTGATTGCATAAAGTTTCGTCAGCTTGAGTAAGATGACTTAGGGGGAGCCTTCTGATTTTTTTCGTTTTTTATGCTCATTTGGATCATCTGTGGTTTCGTATCAGCAAAGATAGTAGACGACGGGCAGGTAACACTAGAGACAACGGTCTCCGATTGTTGTATCAAATCTTGAATAACATCAATAGTACCCTCCTGCATACCATCTGACACACTTTTCTACAACTAATTCTAGAGAAAGTCGTTTTCCTGGGGAACTTGAATGTCAGAAGCTTGCAAATTACACATAGTATTTAGGGCATTTTTTGGACACACACAGCCAGGTACATTCTGTATAACAACGCCATCATTCAATATATTTTTAGAAATACACTTTGCCAATAAGTTGTTCTGCATATGCAATTTTGAATCCTGCTATTCGTAGTTTAACACCTTTATTCAATATGTTTCAGAAGTGAGATCTACCAGCCCCCTCTGCTGCGTCAAAAGTGAGTCAATAAGATCTATAGTGCAGATGTCTGGGCAGTCAGTAGAAGGCATGGTAGAGATGACGGTGGGCTGGACGCCCAGGGTGGCGTCGGACGTTAAATGGGGAATGTGACTACAAATTAGGGATTGGTTACAAGTTGAAGAACCCAATGCAACTTCCACAGTTGGGGATCTACAAGATTAATTAGGATTTGATCGGGTTTTTCAGTGGTCGCATTATGCGAAGGTTCCATGCTACTGAACTTGGCCGAATAGTCGAGAGGACCGACTATGTGTGATTTTGCAGTGCAAAAACCTCAGTTAAGGATAACGCTCGCTTATAGCCCGAGCAAGTCCCGGTGGTGAAGGTGATTTAATAAGTTCATTTTCAGTAAGTTTTTAAGTAATAGGAGGCATAGCTGATTTAAGGGTATATAGATAAGTCATTTACAACAAACAATGGAAGTTTGAAATGGAAATGAAGAGTGGCTAAAATCTAATATGTGGTCAGCTCTTCTAAGTAACATTTAACAATGGAACAAGACGACAACTCGCAGCCCTCCAGCCCCAGCCAAACTGCACTCGCCAAAGCACTCTGCAAATGCACGTACACAAATGCGCGTGGCCGTTTTTATAGGCAATTGGGTACAAAGGGGTGATGCAAAGGGCGAACACAATATTAAGTGTTCACAAAAGTTCACAGAAAGTCCAAAATCGACTCAAAGTTAGCGCAAAGGAATCCGATGGTGTGCCCTGCCCAACTGCATTCGGCAAAGCACTCTGCAAAGGTGGGCATAATATATTGATGCATCTTTCAAGGATCCTTCATGGATCTAACAGGTGTTTCTGGATTCTTCTGGGGAGGGTTCGGCAAGACAAACATTTAGTAGGTGTACAGGGTTTCTACCAAGTTAGCTACAATTCTCACAATGTTAAACGTGATGGAGCAGTTTGGCTGCACTCTTAGGAGGTGCAAAGGCGGGTAGAAGGTACAGAACACACACAGACCCGTGAATATATCAGGACCCCAGGATTTGGTGACAGGGACTCATGGAGCCAGTGACTGAGGATTGTGCTTGAAAAGAGCAGGAGAAGCTGGTAAGTACATGGAGTCTTTCACAGGGTTGGGGCAAGGATCAGCATCTAGAGGCTTAAACCCTGGACAAGCTTTGGCTCATACGGACGAAAAGAATAATCTATGTACTCAGGAGGATGGCCCATAATGCAGAAGTATCAGCAAAGGAGAAAGCGCTGGAAAGACTGAGGGACCCGACCAAGGGGGATCCAGGCAGCTCGAACGGCCAGACTGGGTAACCAGCCAACAATGAACAGTCCCAGAATGGGAACAATCGATCGAGGTGACCAGGATTGCCCAAGAAGGAGCTGAAGCAGAGCAGTTTACAGCCACAACTCCTCCAGGCCAGGGAGACTCCCTACCTCGAGACACTTGATTTAGGAGCATATTTATACAGAAGTGTCGCAGCATAGGCACAGAAATGGTGCCAAGATAGGACAACCAGACCAGCAAGCAAGCAAGGTGGACTGGTGGGAGGATAAGGAAAAGTCTTCAAAAGCAGAAAAAAAGGCAAAATCATCTGTAACATACTTCTTGTGGGTGGAACGCTCTTGTCTGGTTTTGAGGGTTGTGGGGGAGGTGCCGGAGTGAGGGATGGGGTAGAAGGCATTTGTGGGTCTTGCTTTCAAGATGGCGATTTGCAATCTCTCTTCCGAATAGTATGTTGCTTTGAGGCACGCAACGATCTTCATCAGGTCTTCCATCAGAGAGCTTGAATGGTAGTCCATGTTGGCTAGGCGGGGAGTTGTCTTCATTGTCATCATCGTCAAATGTTTTGGTGAATCTGTGGCGTGAGCAACTTGCATGTCATGAAGACGTAGCTCTCTCGAGCTCCTGGGTGATCCCAATTAATCGATAGTTTTTCTGCACTTGGAGCTGCCCGTGGATGAAAAGTAAGGTGCTGTGAGGGAAGGCGCCCCTCACCCGGATTACAGCACAGATTGGGCACTGAACGCCGTTCCGCAAGAGCTCTGCTTGAAGCCTCCGTGCTCCCTCCAAGAAGGTGGTGCGATAAAACAGGGACTGAGGGACCGCCCCGGGGAAAGCGAGATCCTTTTTCTGAGGTGTGCTCGCCAGTTTACTGAAGGTATGCTACTGCAGTGGAGGAAGCAGATTAGTACGAAGCCTGAGGCCCTGACTGGCAGAGACTGCTTTTGCGCTAACGAGACAGAGGGCCTCATTACGAGGTTGGAGTTAGTCATGGCGCTATTAGAAAGCTGCTCCCACCTCTGCTTCGGACCAAATGCAGGCGATGCAGTCTCTGTTGAACAGCGGGACGAGAGTCAGATACTGCAGGCTATAGCATCCCTGAGGTCTTCTGTAGCGTTCTAGATCGATGAGGTAAACATTGATGCCAATCTGTTACAGCAAGATGCGCGCTCCCTTGCAGAAAGCAGGAGTGCTACAGGGACCAATATGTCAAAATATGAACACCACTAAAGAACTCCAGGCACTGGTACAAGGTCTAACTGTGAAGTCAAGATTGCTGGAGAACAGAGTGGAGGATGCTGACACCTATCCCGTAGAAATAACATTAAGATTCTACGTCTGTCAGAAACAGAGGAGAGACAAGACCCTGACTATGTGGACAATGTACTGCTGCATAAAATTGGCGCAGGTGCAATGACACAAGGATTTACAGTTGAGAGAGCACACACATCTCTCATAAAGAAACCACCACCCGGGGATCCACTGAGATGGCTTATTGCGATAGTCCTGAACTTCACAAACAGGGAACTCATTTTAAAATTCTACAGGGAAGGGTGCCTTACTAAGAGCGCATCGTATGTGCTGGCTATTCATCCAGACTGCACTAGGCAAGTCCTTAGGAAGAGAAGCATGTTTGTTCCGAATAAGGAGAGGCTTGTTCAGCAAGGACTGAAATACATGCTGTGTGTTTTTAAAATGATGTGTGATTAAATAAATGTGTAAAGGTTTGTTTTTTATACCTGAAGGAGCTATATTATGGGAAATCTCACTTCTTTGATTCTCCGGATGATCTGCACATCTGGATGGACGTGAACAACATGGGCGCACTCCCAGAAAAGAACAATGGCACTGAATGACATAATTGAATTCCCCTCCTCAATTTCTCCTTGGATTCGAGGTTGCGGATTCTGAGCTTCTAACCCTCATTGATAAAGACTCCAAGCTCGGTACCAGATTATCTGCTGCCTCCACCGGACGCTCAATTAAGAGGTTTACAATCTTCTGCTAAAGCTCTATTGTTTGCATCACATCAAGTTATGGTCTCCTCAGACGTTTTACAGTTCTTGGGTGTCACCTAGGGTTGGGTACAACGCCTTTTGCTGCTCATGCTCTGCGCAAGATGGACTCGGCATGTCATGCTTGCCTGTATCTTTTCAAAAGGCACTGTGTACATTCACCCGTGTTCTGGGTTTTAGAGAAATTATTGTTGGGATGGGAGTATTTTTTTACCCTGACCTCACATGAAGAGTCTACGGTAACGGAGGAATACCGTCCCGGGCCTGCCTGCTGCCACTACAACAGCATTCTCCAAATGTAAGAGGATCTGTTAGGAGTCCTCTATAGTGCCATCCATCTACATTGCCTGGGTGCCCACCTACCTAGCACTAACAGCCTGGAATCACCACCATACAGCCAAGATTCATGGTAACCTATTTCTACTTCTTTGTAATTATTTTACCTACTCTTCTAAGTATAGGGATTGTAAATATACTTTCATATACGTATCTCACAGCGACAGCGGATCCAGACCCTTTAAGATTCACAGTCCCTAAGAATACTGTGACACTTTTTGCCAAGAGATCTCAGTTCTAGCACATTGAAGGTCAGTGTGTCCTCCTACCCCACACCCTGTATTGTTTTTTTAGTGTCAGCAGCAGTATCTGACTTTAAATATGTCATGCAGTTTAACTTTGTATAGTAATACAATCCCAACATTTCTAATGCTAGTCCTTTTATATTCTCCTACTTTAGGGAGACCTTTCCCAGTCAACAGAAGAAGGCTCTTGAACTAAAAACTTCCTGAAACGTCCGGGGACCTATTACTGCCTTCATTTAGGCCACCCCATACCAGACCTGAATTGTCGATTCAATTCCAGGCGTTGACCTTTAATTAGGTCACCCTTATGTGCTCGTCTTCTGCAACTATTGACTTTTATAAATTGCTATAATGGGACTACTATTGAATTGTATTGTAACTGATTCTTTACACAAGTCAATGAAGGTGAAGGATTTTCACAAACAGCACTATGTGCTATTGAGTTTTTGTATCATGGTATAATCCAAACCTTAACATGAACTCCATCATTCTAATGCTTTGCTTTCAAAATTGGAAAAAACAAAGAGTAAGACCACTAATAAATACCTGTCAATTTTTGGAAGGAATTGGCGTTGTGTTCTTTTTCTGAGCATTGTTGATAATAATGTGTATGGTGCACTGAAACCATGTAATTGTGTACACCTCATGACAAAGACATTAGCCTGATTGCCAAATTAAAAGGCAAACAGAAAAACAACAAGGGAAGGACGCCCCCTCCGTGTATACATTTAGTTAGCCCATAGTCCTTTTCCCTTTCAGGGCTGTCCCTTCTGTTTCTGTAGGGGAGGCAGAGTATCACAAGTATGACACTGACACAATGGTACAATTTGTAAAACATTTATTGAAAATGTTGGGAGTGGAGAAATGCCTACTTTGCTCAATAGCTAAAATGGGAGTAGTCTCCACCATCAAACAATAAACAAAACCGTCCTAGTGGAGTCCGTCAAATCAAAATGGCATATACTAACAAATGCTAATGCCTGCCCTATCTCTTAAACAAAAAGTGAAAAGAGGATAAATGTACGCAAAGGAAAAATCAGTGTTCAAAAAAAATAAACCAGCTTTCCTCCTCATGTTATATCTCACATAGTAAGGCTGTCCCTGTAGGCAGGATGGCATGCTTTGGCTCGGTTTCCACAGTTCAAAAACGTGGATCAAGGCCCGCCTGACCTTCTACGTCAAAGTCTCTTTTCTTGTTTTTCAAAAATAGTACTTCAACACAAAGTACACAAAATTCACAAAGGTCCCCCTCTGCCGGGCTCAGACCTCTCACGTCAAAGTTCAACACAAGCTTGCAAGGGGCTCCCTTCCCCAACCTTATTATACTTCAGGTCTCCCTCTGTCGGGTTCAGACCACTTTCAGATGTCAAAGACTTACTAATGTGCATGGTTTTCTTTACAGACCACTGACTAAAAGTTCAAGTTTACTCTTGCTTACTTCACTTTTTCTGTTCATCCGCTTTATTGTTCCAAACAATGTACCTTTCACTGAGACTTTCGAGTGGGTTACTTTCTTTCGCCGGACCACTCCGTTACTTAGTATTGCTGATCTCACAGCTGTCCTTGTTTCAAAGTTCACTCGTAGGTCTGTCTTTCTTCACGTCTCATTCACATGCGTGCAGCCTTCACTTACGATATAATGCGGCTACTTCATTCGCTTTAACACACACTGGTCTCTCAGGTCGCCTGCCAACTCACCGGCTCTGTGCGTCTCTTTCTTCTTTTTGCTATTTCCAAGTTACGAGTCAATGTTAATACCACAGGCTTGGCCTCGCCTTCCCAGCTCCTCCATTCACCCGGGAGGGTCGCTGACATCCTAGAAACACAATGCATCTTCACTTGTGGGATCTGGCCTTCTCCACGTGTCTTTCGAGGCCTGTCGGAGGCAAGGACATCCAGTAGGAAACTCCTGGGGTTTTCGGCCTGCTGCTCTCGTCCCTTGGTCCGTTGCTCTGCTCCAGTAGGTGTGCCTTCATCTCAGAAGTTCTGCTCGTACTCGTGTTCTGCCTTGCTCAGAGTGTGTCTTTAGGTGTTGCCTTTTATTCGGATGAGGAGAGCTAATTGGTATTAGGAGTATGCACTTAGAATAAATTGCCTGACGTTGCCTGACCCGATTAACGGGACATGTCCAATTTGATGTTAGAGAGTTGGTCTGGTTGCTCTCAATCACCCTCTTCCTCGGCCCAGTGTTTGCGTAGAAAATGGGGTGGGGGAGTTGGGATTCGGAAGATCCTAAAAAAATAGGATGGATCAGATAAACAAAAGAGGAGGGGAATACTGTGTCTCGCCATCGGCTGACACACCCCCACTTTCAAAAGACCCCCTCGCCCAGGTCCACCCCCGGCGTCTGGATCCAAAGGCGATGGCTGTGCCCTTGCCACTTGAGAGAGATCCCCGGGGACTAGTGGGTGAGACACCATATTGTTTTGCTTACAATTCTCATTATGGTCTTCTGGATGGGAGGTGCTGGGGTAGTGATATGGCTGCTCTATGTATTGTGTCATGGCTAACGGGCTAAATGTTGTGACCTGGAATGTCCGGGACTAAATAGTTACATTAAACGGAACAGATTAGAATCGTATCTCTGCAGAAAACGGGTGATGATGGCACTCTTAGAAAACACTCATCTTACAGATGCCATACAGGCTTAACTCATAGGTAGATGGGATGGTACAGGATATGGAGCCACCTACTATACATATGCTATGGGGGTTTTGATTTGGGTAGCGACCTTGGTACCCTCTAGATTGCTAGAGGCCCGTACTAATAATGAGGGTAGAATGGTGATGGTCCATAGATACATGGAACATAGGGAGATGTGTATTTTTAACACTTATGCCTCCAACCATGATGCCTCCATATTTTTCCAGTCCTCATATAGCAGATTGGCCCCATTTAGGGATAGTTTGTGGGTTTGGGGGAGACAAAACTTTAACCGTAACCTAGACCCAGTGAGGGATAGGTCAGATGATAAATGTACATGACTGTTCCCACCTGCACGGACTCTATGCAAAGTGTTGGCTGATTTTCCCCATGGGGATCATTAGGGATTCGAAAACGGAAAGTTTAGGGCATACTCTTAGTACTCTGCTCCTCTCCAGGTTTTCACACGGATAGATTACTTTCTCACTGGAGCAGGGTACCCACATGAGTTGTTTTAGCAAATGTTACGTAGGTAGGTCATTATCAGACAATGCTCCACTGATTACCACTTGGCTGCTATGTACGGGCCCACCCCATTCCAAAAGGGAAACTGAAGGCTGAGGCCTTACCTGATATGCTGTTTAGGGACCTTTTGGGGGACAATATTATTTTTTTCTTTTTTTAGGTTGAAGAAGGGCAGTATGGAAAGCTAGGACATGTTATGGGAGTGTTAGGGAGAATTCTCATTTATGGCTAATTTCCCTCACCTAGTGAGTCCCCCAGCATCTTTGCTGGACTTCTGGATTTTATTTTTTTCCACTTGGTAAGAGTGAGAGCTTTCCCCCCACTCTTACCTGGGTTTTGCTATGTGTTTCTGCCTGTTTTTGTGATTGTGGACTCTGAAGTACACAACTTCAGTAACCCCCTTCTTTTTGTGTGTCACACAGAGCCTTTAGTGCCGTGGCACAGGGCTGTCTTTGAGACTTCCCTCGACTCCATGTTTGAGGCGACTACTGTCCCCCAAAAAAGGGTAAAGTTACCATTAACTTTACTTAGTTAATCTACCACAGATCCAGTACACCCCATCTTCCATGGAGTACTGGAAAGGGTTAACTCGTATCCCTTTTTATCTGTACCTCCTAGAGCATTGTTTCGCTCTTTTAACATTTAGACTTGGCTGGTGGCAGTGGTATCTACCCTAACTTTTCTACCGCGATTATATTAGATAAACATGGTAGTGTTCTTGGCTATTATATTAGCCTCGAACATAAACCCGCTTGACCAAATCGTCTTTCTTTTGGCTCCGGTTGGGTTTATTCACCATTTCTTTTTGCTAAAGTCCTTCTTGTGTTTTACTTTGCGCGGCAAACTAGGTTCGCCTTCTTTGTTCACTGTCTTTTGGTGGGCTTCTGCCCAGAAGCCCTCCTCAAGGCGCCTGGGTGTCTAGGTGGGCTGAATGTGAGGGAGGGGTGTAGTCACCCCTTGCACAGGGTGTCCTAGGAAACCCAAGTCGCACTTTGTCATGATTGGCCAGGGTAGTTGTCCGGGCTGGACAAACCCCCTGCTGGATGATTGACAGTCAGGCTGCGTGAATGGGGGGGTTTTCGCAGAAAAGGCAGGTCTCTTGGGCTAGAAGTCAGAGAGTCACCACTGGAACTACAAGGAACTGAAGAGAAGCGGAGAGAACGATGGTTGCTGCAACTACCCCGTCCCGGTGAAGCCCTGCTGCAGTCCTGAGCTATCTTCCCTTCAACGACTTAGAGAAGATCCAGTCCAGAGTCTTCTTCCCTTGAGCTTGGTGGGGATAACAAGCTCATCTTCTACAGCCAGAGGATCCTCTTCCGTGGTCGAAATCGCTACACACTGCTGTAGTGGTCCGGATAGCCACCTGAAGAACCTCTCCTGTTCTTAATGAGCACGCCTTTTATTCCTCGTCGTTGCTGCCGGCTTCATCCCTGTGTGGTGCAGACCCCCTTCAGACGTCCTCCTTCACAACGAAGCTCTAGGAATCGTGGGTCTGCGGGAAACCAACAGGAACAACTGCCAGGGCACCAGCTGCACCATTGGAACAAGGTACTGTGTTCTGTTGAGGAAACTGGGTGAATCCCTTTTTCTTCATTTCCAAGGCTTGCCCTTGTCTTCCCACCTCCTTATAACTATCGAAGTACTTTTGGCTACGTTGAATCGTGAACTGTCTGACCGTGTAATCTTAGGCAACTGGCCCCGGTGTCTTTCGACCCTTTGAACTCCTGTCTCTGAGTGTTTCTTGATTCTGTCTGCCTAACCAAAATATTGCCTGTGATTTTTGCCTCCAACTCCCTCTGGGTATCTCAGGTGCCAAGTGTGTTTTTGCCCCGGTAGCATTTCATGTCACGGATACGCGTTTGTTTAGTAGACCGAACTGTCAAAAAGTGATCGCAATTGCATTCGCGGTAACGTGTTTTTGTGCCTAACACCGGTTCATTCCAACACAGGGTACTTACTTTGAGACTTACTATACAAAGTGAATTGGTTAGTTGTAGTATTTTTAACGTCTGGTTTTTATTCAAGTTTAATAGAAGTGTTGTGTTAATAACGAATGGTTCAAAAATAAATGTACTTATATTTTTCTACCTGTAACCTTGAGTCAGTGTTTGCTTGAGTCACAGTAATTGTGGTCCCTGTGCGTAATCTCTGCTACTGCTCATATACTGTTGAGATACACCTGGCTGCTCCGCCACTGCTACCACTCTGACAGAGTAGTACAGGCATGTACCAAAGGTAAAACTTGTATCGCCACCTGTAGTCTTAATTGTGTGTAGTGGTCCCTAAGGGCACTGCACAGGATTCTGCCTAACAGGGAGTCCTTCAAGGTGACCATTAAAGGGGAGGTGATTGCTAAGACTGGAGGTGTCTGAAGTCACTGTTGGCTGACCTGACTAGGATTGAAACCGGTATTTAGCGCATTGAGAACGCTCTCATTTAGGATAGTGCTATGGAAAGGGATCTGATCACTCTTAGAAAGCAGTGCATTGGCGCAAAGGAGATGCTGGGTTTGGTCAATTTTGAGACATATTGAGAAGCTGTCACGCCCCTACGTTCCATGAACACATCTCACAATACAGCTCCCACTATTTCCACCAAAATACATGCCAAAACACACACTCCCCTGCAGGCCTGCCAGCAAGGAATGGGACAAGGTGAACGACGCCGGTTCTTGCCATCTCAGCGTTGGTTTCCATTCCGGCGGTGGCAGTTGCCATGGAGACGCGCCACGGGCATTCTACAACCTCTCAGTTGCCGGCACCTGAGAGCTCCTCCTTCAGCACGTTCGATCACGTGACGGATGATGAGTCATGTGATCATTAGTCAGCGTTCAAAAGGGACGCGCTGACTGCCCTTCAGCGCTTCACAGCTGATCCTGTTGGGCGGATTACGGATTCAGATTACTACCACTGACCTCGGATTGATCTTGGACTCTGATTTTGGCTTCTTCCTTCACGGTTCCATTGTTTGGAACTATTTTCTACTGGATTCGACCACATTTCCGTCCCTGGATTGCTATTTGGATTGCCCTTTTGTTATGAACTATGTTCTTGGATTACGCACTTTTCAACTGATGGACTTACGTTTTCTGGCTTCTACGTAAGGTGGTGATTTCATTCATACTAAGTGCTTTACCAACCTGTCATCTGGTCGTCACCCTTGCCGGCTGCCTCCGACAAACATTTTTACACCATTATTAAGTCCCGACCAACTCCTAAGGGTAAGCCTTATTCTAGACTTATTACACATTCATGTACAAGTCTGGGGTTCTGTGTTTATGACCTAACTTCGTGTTTGCCTTACAGTGGTCATAGGGGGCACCTTCCGGCATCTTCAGGCAGTCCTGGTTGCGGCTGACGAATATCACCACCTGTGGCCTCAAGGACTGCTCGGGCAGTAATTTCTTGTTTGCTCGAGTGGTACTTGGGGACGGAGGTTTCATCGGCTACACGACCATCAAGTCTTGACAGACTGTGAAGCCATTTTTTTGGTCGTCCAGACGATGGGACCTGCTGCCGGGGACCCTGTGGCTGCTCTAATGCAAGCTGTTGCATCCCTTAGAACCGAAGTAGCGGCTGCCACAACCGCGATACATCATCGCTTAGATAATATCCAAAGTACCCGCAACCCTTTACCGGCAGATGCTGAGTTTGGCGATCAGGCAACACCACCACCGGTTCCCTCTGTACCTCCTACACCACCTACTCCCGTGGTGTTACCTACTCAGTTTTCATTGGCACCTCCTGAGAAGTTTCAGGGTGATCCTAGAAAATATCGCACTTTTATTAATCAGTGTAAACTTCATTTTCTTTGTTGACCACTAGTGTTCCATGATTCCACCACAAAAGCTGCCTTTTTGTTATCCCATTTGACCGGGGTTGCAGCTACCTGGGCTAATCCTTTTCTTGAGAACAACCACCCAGCCCTTTACGATTTCGATCTTCTGGTGAGCGAGTTGGCAAAAGTATTCGATACCAGGTACAAAGCCCAGTCTTGGGATCTGGAGCTCCTACAACTATCCCAAGGCAGACAAACCTTAATAGAATACATCAGACGCTTTAACCAATTGTCAGCTGAGTCTTCAGGGCCTGAAAACAAGAAAGCTGTGGTATTTTACAAAGGTCTGTGTAACACTATGAAGGACGCCCTTTCTGTCATTCCTTCCCTTCCTGATGCATATCCCGAACTAGTAGATCTAACTCTTCAGGTAGACGCTCGGAAGACTGAATGTCGGGCGGAATCTGGTTTTTCAGGTAAACCCTTACTCTCTCCACCGGATGGTGCAAGTGAACCCATGCAAATAGGTGGTCTACGAATCCCATCACTCAGACCGAAAGGGAGCGTCGGAGAACCGACAATGCATGCTTCTACTGTGGACTCAGTGGTCATTTCGTCAAAGAGTGCCCAAGACGCCCGAAGAACAAGTCTTCGGGTTTTCAGAAAGCTCGTTCTTGAGTATGGGGGACAAGACAAGCTTGATTCTCAACCCCAGGGTTCCTACTTTCGGCCCAGTAAGACCAGTGGTCGTTCAGGCAGTGCTTCATCCTGATAGGGAGTGTTCACACACAGTACATATAGTTATTGATTCAGGGGCTACTGGTTGTTTTATTGATATACCCCTGGCCAAAGCATTGAATCTTCCACTAGTGACCAAGACGCATCCCGAACCAGTCCAAACTGTGGACGGGTCCTCTCTCATTTCTGGTCCGATTAAACAACAGACCGCCCAGATGGACGCGATTATTCAGGGTAACCATAAAGAACAGTTGTCCTTTGATTTGATATCCACACCACAGTTTGGAATAATCCTAGGCCTTCCCTGGTTAAAGAAGCATAACCCACTCATCGACTGGGGTACGGGGCAGGTTTCTTTTGAATCAGACATTTGCCAACACTTTTGTTTACTGGAAGATGATTTCAACAACCCTGCGAGGGCACTTGGGGCCCTACACTTAGCCTCTGTAGGGGAGAACGACCCACCCGAAACAACCCACACGGTTGGAGCCACTTTGTCAGGAGTACCCCCAGAATACCATGATTTCCATTCGCTTTTTGATAAAAACATCTGCCGAGATACTGCCCCCTCACAGACCGTATGATTGTTCTATTGACCTAATTGATGGGGCATCGCTTCCCAAAGGACGCATATATTCACTATCACCATCTGAAGAAACGTCCCTTAAAGAATACATCCGCCACGCCCTACAGTTAGGACATATCAGGCCTTCTCCATTACCCGTGGCCAGTCCCATTTTTTTTGTCCCGAAAAAAGAAGGCGATCTCCGCCCTTGTGTAGATTACAGACGCCTGAATGCGATTACCATAAAGAACCGTTACCCTATTCCACTCATCTCTACCCTGTTAGACAAGTTGACCAATGCCTCCATCTATACCAAACTAGATCTCCGGGGGGCATACAATTTAGTCCGCATGCGACCTGGGGATGAGTGGAAGACAGCTTTCTGCTCTCGCCAAGGATTGTATGAATACATGGTGATGCCTTTTGGCCTCTGTAATGCCCCTGCCATTTTCCAACGATTGGTAAACGATATATTTAGTGATATTCTGGATGTTTATGTCGTGGCGAACTTGGACGACATACTTATATTCTCCCAAACATTGGCCGAACATGTCATTCATGTCAGAGAGGTACTCACAAGACTCAGGAAGAATTCACTATACGCTAAACCTGAGAAATGTCTGTTTCATACAGCTGAAGTTGAATTCCTGGGTTTCCATATTTCACCTGGGGGGCTAACAATGAACCGATCCAAAGTCCAGGCTATCACAAATTGGCCAGTACCTGTTACATTGAAACAATTGCAATCCTTTCTAGGGTTGGCAAATTTTTACCAGAGGTTCATTGCGAATTTTTCCTCCATTGTGGCACCATTAACCGCATTGACCAGTCCTGCAGTACCGATGCACATCAAGCAGCCTTCGACTCCCTTAAAACCTCGTTCACCACGGCCCCAGTCCTGCAGCATCCTGACCCAGAGCTTCCGTATATCGTAGAAGCAGATGCTTCTTCCTTTGCCTTAGGGGCCGTCCTATCTCAGTCTTGTCCTACCACCGGAGCACTACACCCGGTGGCCTACCATTCCAGGAAATTCACACCGACCGAAACTCACTACACGGTCACTGAAAAAGAGCTCCTGGCCATCAGAGACGCATTGTTAGTCTGGAGACACCATCTTCTGGGGGCAAGACATCAGACTATCGTCTACACAGACCATAAAAACTTACAGGACCTAGCTTCTCTGAAATGCGCCAATAGTAGACCAGTTCATTGGCACCTCTTTTTTGCTGCATACGATTTCCTTGTCAAACACAGACCGGGTTTGTCACATGGTAAAGCGGATGCTCTGTCCCGTTCACCTGGGGGAATACCTCTCCCTTCATATCCCGAAACTCTCTTAGGTAAAGGCCATGTTTTTTGTACCTGTACTCCATCTCCTCCTATGATAACGGCTATACGCCAATGGGTTATACAACATCCCCAAGTATTGGATGATTGGGATACCGTTATGCAGGATGGGTTGCCTTTTGTTCAAGGAAAACTGTTCCTCCCCACCAATGACTCTCGCAACCAGGCCTTAGAGTGGTCCCACAATGCTCCTATCAATGGCCACCCAGGTCAGCAACGTACTCTGGAGTTGTTGAAACGCTGGTGCTGGTGGCCATCGATGCGGCGAGACGTGGAGACATATGTTAACACCTGCTCTATATGCGCACAATGCAAGACTCGGAAGGGTCATCCACTAGGACTGCTACAACCATTGCCCATACCCCCGAAACCATGGCATATGGTATCCATGGACCTGATAACTGATCTACCACGAATACAAGGCTATGACACGATTTGGGTGGTAGTAGACTCATAAACAAAAATGGCCCGTTTTTTACCATGTAAAGGCATTCCTAATGCTCCCTCATTGGCTCGTATGTTTTTTAATCTGTTTTCTGTCTGTTCTGTTTGCCGAGTGTCATTGTGTCAGACAGGGGGTCTCAGTTCACCTCACATTTCTGGTTGGCTCTTACCAAACTACTAGGTATAGATGCCCGTTTTTCTTCAGCTTACCATCCAGAAAGCGACGGCCAAACAGAGAGTAAACAAGGTCTTGGAACAGTACTTGAGGTGCTTAACTTTGCAATTCCAGAATACCTGGTTTGAGTCTCTTCATTTTGCGGAATTTGCATATAACAACGCCCTGCACTCGTCCACTGGGTTTTCTCCGTTTTTTTCGCTCTATGGCCAACATCCACATACTTTACCCTTTTCTGATTCGAATCCTGCCAATGCCCCTATATTGAGTACCAGTACCCCTGCGGCAAATGACTGTGTCAGAGATCTTGCATCCGTCCATGCTCAAACCCTTGTCCATCTCCAGGAGGCCCAGGTGTCTATGAGTACTGCCGCTAACAAAAAAAGGAAAGAGGCCCAGTCATATAAGCAAGGCGACCAGGTATGGTTGTCTACACGGCATCTCCATATACCGGGTTGTCGTTAACTGCTGCCCCGTTTTGTTGGCCCGTATAGGGTTTCCAAGGTCCTGAACCCAGTGGTCTATAGACCCGCCGTCCCTGCTTCATGGAAATTACACCCTGTTTTTCACACATCTCTCCTCAAGCCTTGTCCTGATGATACACGCATTGCTCCCGCTCCTGGTCCTGTCCCTGTGGTTTCCCAGGAGGATTATGAAGTTAGCGCTATTCTGGGATCCCGGGTTTTTCAAGGGAGGTTACAATACTTGGTGGACTGGTTGGGTTAGGGTCCTGAGGAGAGGTCCTGGGTCCCATCGTCTGATGTACATGCCCCGTTATTGTTGTCCAGGTTCCATCGGGAGAACCCTTCTAGCCCACGGGGTCATCGGCCTTTGAGGGGGGGGGCTCTGTCACGCCCCTACGTTCCATGAACACATCTCACAATACAGCTCCCACTATCTCCACCAAAATACATGCCAAAACACACACTCCCCTGCAGGCCTGCCGGCAAGGAATGGGACAAGGTCAACGACGCCGGTTCTTGCCATCTCAGCGTTGGTTTCCATTCCGGCGGTGGCAGTTGCCATGGAGACGCGCCACGGGCATTCTACAACGTCTCCGTTGCCGGCACCTGAGAACTCCTCCTTCAGCACGTTCGATCACGTGACGGATGATGAGTCATGTAATCATTAGTCAGCGTAGAACCAAATTTGAAATGGCGGGTATAATGGTAGATTGACCCAGACACCATATTTCCCTGCATGAAGACAATATGCTTTTGTATATCCAGGACCCTAAACGTAATTTGCCCTTGCCATATGTTTTGGAGGTACTAGATAACTCTGCCACACTCTCGGGCATAAATATTAGCCGTAGTAAATCCAGTCTTTTCCCACTGGCGAAGCTGGTCACCCATGATTGTACTCAGCTCCCTGATCTTTGCTTGAGATGGACTACTGGTTCCTTTTAGTACTTGTGGGTTGTCATTTGCTATGATGTGTGAATTGCATGAATTTAATACTAGAGCACTAGAAAGCAAATCCATGTCCATGGGATTCTGTACGAAGATGCCCTTATCTTTGATGGGCCGTGCCAAGCTCGTCAAGATGATTATTCTGTCCCACTTATTGCATCACTTTACAAATAATACCTATAGATCCTTTTTTTCAAATCTTTAACACTATGGTGCTGGAACTGCTCTGGGGCACTGGTACGCATAAAATATTACTGGACACACTGAAGATGGCGGTATTATATTGCCTCACTTGGAACTGTACTATCTTGCAGAACATGTACAGTTTGTCTTGTGGTGGTTATCTGATGACGTCACCCTTGACATGGACTGATGCAACCAGCACTAAATCCGGTTATTTTGAAGGAGGTATTGTGGATAGAAGATAAGACGCTGCCCTGCTGTCCCAATCTCTTGAGGCTGGGGAAGAAACGCTGGTTTAGGACCTTGAGATTACTGGGGATATAGGAGCTCTACTCTAATATCCCACTGACAGCCGCTGTCTACCAGGATATGGGAGACCTTCAGACTGTGAGGAGGTGCTGGGAGTCCATGGGAGTGGGCATCTGAGAATACATGTTTTGTGACAAGGTATTATTGGAATTTGCAGGGGTGGTTGAGGAACATGGAGTGCACATGGGACAATTCCTGCTGTATATGAGACTGGCGCAGAGGGCAATGTCCTCCTGGCTATGTTTACCTGAAGAACCGGAGGTTGACGAGACGTTTACAGTGCTAAACAACCTAGCGGAGGGTGGCACTGTGTCTTGATTGTATGGGATACAGCTGGCTAGAATGTATAGCAGGGATCTTTAGGTGAAAGCGCTATGGGAAATGATCTTGTTATAGACATGGAGGAGACGGATTTGGATAATGCATTATGGTCTACAGTGGAAAATAAAATATGGTATAGGAATATATATAAGGGTGCACAAAATGTGAATGATAATAACCTAGCTTGGAACTCACTTATACAATCTCTGTTCTTTCCCTCCGATGATATGCCATCTTTTACATGGAACCCATTTGGGTGTTGAGATATTTTATTTCTTAGCGGGTACTACAGGGGTATGTGATTTTTCTGGATTTTTGGGCCTGGCTGGAGTTCACGTGCCAAGAATGAGTATTAACTGATACTGTGTTTAATTTGAACTTCTCATCTCATACGGATATAATTCACTTTGGGAGCTTTTTCTAAGTATGTATTTTTTATAGTTTGTTGCTGCTCTGGTGATGGAATGGCTGTAATTCCCACCAGGGTAATGTTTATTTGAAAATGTGAAATGTCAATGAAAAGCTTTTTATTTTAAATCTTTTTTTTAAGTGATTTGGTGAATCTTGCTGATCTTGCCAACTAATGTAGAGTGTGGATTTCTCCATAAAACATTGTAATGGAGAGTCAGATGGATCACGGATTCACTGTTTGATTGCCTCGAAGAGACCCCTGCTATTGCAGTTGGCTTTGACCATGATGTTCTGACAGGAGAAGGCTTGTGGTGATTATTTTTCTGGGTGAAGTACAGAGCTCTTTAAGAAGGGTTGGTTCAGGTGGGATTTGAAACCGGTTTTCTCTTGCTTCCTTTTGGCTCTTTTGCTGATGATGAGTTCTTCAATGTACCAAGAAGCAGATGGTTTGAGCATAATGGTTCTCAATTTTTCTAGGGCATGTATGTTGATGTAAGACAATGGTATTTGTTCGGTGCTTCTAGTAAAGTGTTGCAATCCGTGTTGAGGGCTCCTGAACAGATGGTAGTGATGTGGATCAGGTGTTTGGTGAGCGGTTCTAAAGGTAAGAGACTTAAGAATGGGGATGCCCGCTTTATGGCTTGGGAGTAAAAATTTAGGTTGCAGTATAGTGGTGGATGGTGAATAAAAAGGTGCTGTCATCTGGCCTGTCAAGAGCTTGTGTTGTATTGGAAGGTGTTGAGGCTGCGAAGATTAAGTCCAGGATTTTTTTAAAATTGTTTTAATGAGTTCTGTCCATTGTGGGCTCGGTGAGGTGCAGTGAATCCAATAGGCGGTTTAGAACTGTTAGGTAGATTTTCCTTTTTGAGTGAAATTCTCCCCACTTGGTGAGTCCCCCCACTCTTGGATTTTTGGACTGATTTTTTCTGAACTTTTTTTCCCACACTCACTGATTCTTTTACACAGATATTGGGTACCCCTTTTTATCTCTTTTTGATACTTTCCTACTTTTCTGGCATCTACAATTTATTATTTCAGCACACAGCACTTTCTGTGCAGTGTTGCTGAGGAGCTCCTTGAGCTTCCCTTTTATGTTACCTGTGTTAACACGTGTTACCAGGGCAAGGGGACACGTTTTGTCCCACCTGTATTTTATTTTGCGAGATCAGCACACCCCACCTTAAGTGGAGTGTTGAGGGGAAACATTGGTTCTCGCTTTTCCAGTAACTTTTAGTTACTGTTCCAAGTTCATCTGACAGACTGGTGGCAGTGTACTTTTTGCACAACTTTTTGTGGACTTCTGTCACAGACAGCCTTTACAGCTGCGATAAACTGCAACACTTGTGTGCAGGCGCGCTATAAATAAAACAGATCATAAGGGTCACCATTTGCCTAAAATGGTGGCTGTACTTTTTTTAACCCCGGTTCTTGGTGACTTCTTGAGCCTTCTTTTACCTGCCTGGGTGGGGGAGGTCTTGATGGGTCTTTTGTCTTTGGGGGGCTTCCCTTGGAAAGCCCGCCAAGACCGGCAGAGTGCCTGAAAGGAAAGGAAGATTACCAAAACTCCCCTGGCCTTTGTCCTACAGTGTGCCTGCCTAGTACCAGTGTGTACTGGGAAGCTGGCTGTCCCCATTGGACAGCCCCAAGTTTGAATGAATGCATGTCGTGTGATTGGTAGACTCAGACAGCTTTCCTGCATAAAAGGTGAAGGTCCTGGAGCAGAATCTCAGTCGACCACTGGAACTGAAGAGCCGAAGAAGAAAAAAGGACGTCTGCAGCCACTTCATGTGACTGCCAGAGCAGTCTGAGTAACCGCTGCAGTGCAACTTCTGTGCAACAGGGAAGCCCCAAAGCGGACTTCTTCCCTTGGAGTGGTGGACGTAACCAGTGCCAAGACAAACAGCATTTTGCACCATCCCTGCAATTCTTCAATGCCCAGGGTTCTGTGCCATTTTGCGTTCCAACACCTTCGGAAGCTCTGTTTAGTCTGAAACTTGGAAAGCATCCTTTGCGATTTCCGGTGATTGGATCCCGCTCCCGAAAGTCCCCTTAGCAAGGCGAGGAGAGAGAAAGGGCGCAAACTCCACTGCACGACAACTGTCCTTCAACCAAGCATTGAAAAAGGCACCAACGAGCCTCTACTGCGAAGATCTTCTGCTGGCCGTTCAACTACTCGAAAGCAACCTCCCAACCCATCGGCAGTTATTTTCTTCAGTCGCCAAGGCCAAGAATTCCGAATCAGGGTCTGCTGTCACCTCACCTTGGGGACCGTCCTGCTGCACCAGTTTCTTTATTCATATGGTACTGTTCAGTCACTAATACTTACCTAGGGGCATTCTTTGTTGTTCCTGTGCTTCAGAGGGTTGCAGTGGATTGATTGATAGGTTGATTGATAGGTTATTTATAATCCGCCTATACACAAGCGTTTCAAGGCGCAACCAGACATGGAGGGGGAACACAGGGGACAAACAATCTTACTGGGCCTAGTATCATTTAGATTGTGCAAGATATTAATAGTCACTCACCGTAGTGATTAACATACTCTTAGTCCATAGGGCCCTTTCCTCCATACTGCATGGGTGTCCCTCGCTAGGGACGGGAGACACAATCTTTTTCACCAGAAAAAACCTTCCCCTTTACAGTTAGAGGCGCGCGGGTGCAGAGTTGGGAGCATGCGCTCCCCTGTCTCCGCTTACTGGCGCCACTCCTCAGTCCCCATTGACGCGTCGACAATATTTAACATTGCCCAATGACACCATTATTATTAGGGGGGGGAGGATGGTGGGACACATGGAGGAAAGGGGACTATGGACTAAGTATGTTATTCACTACAGTGAGTAACTATTAATTACTCTTACGTCCTGTCCCCTTTCCTTCATACTGCATGGCCGATTTCAACTGAATGTAGCCCCAGGGTGGAGAGGAGACCCTTCCTAAGCAGGGATTCCTCAGAACCGGCTGTCTGAAGGACGCGTCTGACTTGGAGCCGGCATCCAAACAGTAATGCTTCCAGAAAGACGAAGGGGTGGCCCAGGTGGCCGCCCTGCTTATGACCTGCCACGAAACCTGCCAATGGAATGCAATGGCCGTGGCCTTAGCTCTGATAGAGCGGGCGTGCATGTTAGCCGGCAGTGGCTTGTGCTGCCCCTTCTAGGCCTCCTTGATGGCCAAAACCATCCATCATGCAATAGAGGCCTTGCAGAACTCTTAGTGCTGTCCAGATACAATTTCAAAGCACGTCTGACATCCAGACAGTGCAAGACTCTGAGCCTCGTCCTTGGGGTCAGCAAAAAACACCTGTAAGACTATTTCCTCGTTTAGATGGAAAGCGGAGTGTACCTTAGGTAGGAACGCAGGGTGTGTCCGTAGGACCATCTTATCCCTGTGAAAAGTGGCATACGGTTCTGAGGCCACCAGGGCCTGGATCTCGCTGACTCTGCGAGCAGAGGTGAGGCTCACTAACATAGCTGTTTTAATGGTGACCAGACAGATGTCCGTGGACGCAGTTGGCTCGAAGGGCTTGTGCTCCAAGGCGCCCAACACCACATTGAGATCCCACGAGGGGTGTGGTTGCTTGATGGGGTAGAGCCTGGATAGGCCCGCCAAATGTCTCCTGACTATCGGGTTGGAAGAGGAGAAGACCTCCTCCTCTGAATTTCTGTAGGCCTCTATGGCTGCCAGGTAAGTGCGGCAAGTGTCCACCTGTACGCCTGAGTGCGCAAGGTGTGCCGAGAAGGAGAGCACATCATCCAGCGTGCACGCAAGGGCGTCAATCTCCTTAGAGCCCGCCCAATGACAGAACCTAGTCCATTTACTCTTGTATTGGATCCTGGTAGCCTTGCTCCTAACGCCCTGAATCATTTCCAGGTTAGCCTGTGATAGGCTCAGGTGCTTGAGCGTGACCTGCTAAGGTACCACGCTGAAAGGGCTAACTTCTGTGGGGTGGAGTGAATGAACCTGCCCCCCAAGAAGAGAGGGACCCATCGGAAGGTGAATGGGTGGTCTTTCCGTGAGACTGAGAAGTTCGGAGAAACACGGTCTCACCGGCCACCATGGAGCTATTAGAATGATGCTGAGGTGACAAGATTCCTTTATCTTGCGGATCACCATGTGGACCAGGGGTGTGGGAGGGAAGGCATTCGTGGTCATGCCGTCCCACTGTATCTGGAATGTGTCGCCCAAGGAGCCGGGGCCTGCCCCTGCCAGGACGCAAACTGTTGACACTTCCTGTTGTCCCAGGAGGCAAACAGATCCACTTGAGGATGCCCCCATCTGCTGAAGATCTCCAGCAGCACCTGGTCGTTCAATTGCCACTCCTAATTGTCCGCTCCCAGTCTGCTGAACCTGTCCGCCTCCAAGTTGGACTCGACCGTAAGTTGGACGGCTGTGAGGTAGATGTTCTCCAGGGCCCATTCCCACAAGCTGACCGCTATGCTGCACAGTGGCGGGACCTGGTACCCCCCTGCTTGTTGACATAGTAAATGCTGGTGGTCTGTGGCTGTCCAAAGTGGCTCCCCAGCCTTCCAGGGAGGAGTCCGTAGTGATGGCGACTTGCGGGGCCGGTGGTCTGAAGGGCTTGCCCGTCCGCAGGTTGCAGTCCATGGACCATCATGTGATGTCCAAGCGGAGAGAAGGAGGGATGCTGACCGGCTCCGCTTGGGAGCCCTTCTCCTGATTCCATGAGTCTACGAAGTGCAGCTGTAATCTCTTCATCCTGAGTCTCGTGTTGGACACGGCCAGTAGGACCACTGCCATGATACCTAATAAGTGTGGGTACCACCAGGCCGAGGTCACTGCTCTGGAAAGGAAGTGAGTAGTGGCTCTCTTGATGGCTGTGACCTTGTGCTCCGAGGGAAAGACTCTCTCGGAGCTCGTGTCCCAGATGAGGCCCAGGAAGGTCATGCTCTTCGTAGGCTGCAGCTGGGACTTCTTGAGGTTGATCGCAAACCCCAGGTCGTGGAGTGTGTTCATTAGTGAGGAGGAGTGCGGATAACCGCCTCTGGAGATCTCGCCCTGACGAGCCAGTCGTCCAGTTACGTGTAGACATGGCAGCCCTGGGCCCCGAGGAGGGCTGCCACTGCATTTATGAGCCTGGTAAATACAGTGTTGGGCTTACAAAGGGTAGCACCTTGTATTGGAAATGGCAGCCCTTGATCCTGAAGCGCAGGAAGGAGCAATGTGTAACATGGTTGACAAATCGGGATGTGTAGATAAGCGCCCTTCAGATCCAGGGAGCACATCCAGTCTTCCCTGTCTAGTGTTTCCGCAATGAGTGTTGGCGTGACCATCTTTAATTTTTGAAGAGGGATGGAGAGGTTGAGGGTGAATAGGTCCAACACAACTCTCAGGCCAGCCTGGTTCTTCTTTTGCATGGCAAAAGTCATGGAATAGAAGCCCAATCCTCTCTGGGAGGCTAGGATTTCTTCCACTGACTGGCTCTCGACGAGCAAGCGAATTTCTGCCAACAGAGTTGATGGCTCAATCTGTGGGAGTGGACGGGGGGAGGGAATAGAGGGAGGGACCGGTAGGCGCTATCCCGAGGATACTACAGAGAGGATCCTGGGGGCCAAAAAGTTCTGGGGCCACAACTGCACGTGAAAGGCAAGCCTGCCCCCCACTGGAGACACGTGGCCCTGAAGGGACAAGTCATGCTGGCTTTCCCTCTGAGGCTGCGGATGAGGAGAGGGACTGGAAAAGCCCTTGCCCCCCCCCCCTCCTTGATGTTTGCACCGGTGCTGTCTGGGAAACGGTCAGGCTGCCTCGACCTCTGTTCCTGGAAGCCCTTATAGGAGCGTTGATGCGACTGGATGTACACCCTGGGCGTGGCCTTCGTTAGGATGGATAGAGACTTTGCAGTTTGCGAGCTGTTCATTTTATCCAATTCCTCATCGGTGGTAGAGTTAAAGATGGCAGGTCCAATATGCGTTCTTGGACATCAGGGTTAAACTTAGTAGCCCGAAGCCAGGCAGTCCTTATGTCCGTGGCAATGCATGTAGCCCGGCCAGAGGTACCAATGTGGGCCACGCTGGACTCCATGATGTCCTGCAGCACCAGTTTGGCCTCTGCTAGCCCCGCCTTGAAGCATGCTTGGCTCTGAGGCGGAAGTCCTGGAAGGAAGTCGGCTATTTCCCGCCAAAGTCTCTGGTTAACGGCTGCCAGCATGGCATCAGCGTTGCATTGCCGCAGGTGCAGCGAGGTATTGGAGTACAGCTTCTTCCCATACACCTCCAAGATCTTCTCCTCCTTGCCTAGCAGCGGCTAGGACAAGGTGGCTGAGGACGACAGGCTTCGAGTAGAGTGATGCCACAGCAATCACAGAAAAGTGTGGCTGAGGATGAGCCGACAATAAGAGTGGAGCCCCCTCCATCTGCTATTATTTGGTGTCAAGGTGCCGATTGACAGGCAGGGCTGAGTGTGGCTTGAGCGACCCCTTCTTGACCAAAGTAACAACGGCCTTCTGCATCAGGATCCCCGTTCTATAACTACTCAGAATTGCCTCACCATTTCTAGGGCTATTATCGGCTCAAGGCTTGACTATTGCAATGCTCTCCTCGGAGGGACCTCAGGTAAAAACATCGCTAAACTACAACTTGTCCAGAACAATGCCCTTAGGGCCGCTACAGGATTCCCCAGAAAGAACCACATTTCAGACCTTAGGAGACAAGTCCACTGGCTTCCTGTAAAACAAAGAATCATCTTCAAAATCCTTTCCCTCACACACAAATGCCTCCATGATCTGGCCCCCCACATACTTGGCTCAGCGTGTAGCCATGCCCACCTCTGCATGGCCATCCAGACTTGCCTATACCAACAAGATCACCAAACCCATAACATGCAGAGTACGTGCAGGCTGCTCCAGCTTCGCAGCCATCGCAGCTCCCCACTGGAATGCCCCACCATCGCACATTAGGGGAATTGACTCCCACTTAGCGTTCCGCAAAGCTATCAAAACAACGCTATTTGTCTAAACTGCTTCGTTCAACTCCCAAGTTAGCGCTACCCTGTACAATACTGTTACCCAACGTGGTGAACCCAACTGTACTGTGTAACCTGCTAATATGCTGTAACCAAGTAACCACTGCCTCCTATGTAATTTTGCTTACGTACACCTTGCAACAAGCGCCTCAATGCCTTTGGGCTGTAGTGCGCTATACAAATGTAAAACAATAAAATAAAATAAATATTAGGGGAGGACGTAGAGTGAGGACATCTGCCAAAACCCTTTCGTCCGGCTGTTCGAACTATGGTTGAGGAAGCCCCAAATATTCCGCCAAACCTGCAAGTCGTTCGTGGAAGGCCTTGGCTGACGCTGGCGTGTCTGGGTCTTCCTCCTCATTTGTGTCTGTCAGGGTGTCCTGATGGTCTGGGGTGGGTGGAGGAGTACTGGGCGCCATGGCCCTCCGGTGTAGGAACTGGAGCCGGTGGCTGTTGCAGAACGCCTGTACTGTGGAAGGTAGGGAAAGCCGGAAGACCGTGTATGCGGTCCACATGGTGATTCACAAGATAAAGGCATCTGCACTGGGGTCTGCAGCGCTGGTGCCATTGGAGGAATGACTATGGGCGTCGGTGGAGTGACTGGAGGGAGCATTTCCCTGAAAACATCCCAAAGGATGGCCACCATCTAAGGAGTTCGCATCAGCGCTAGGAACCCTCTCAAGAACCGGTCTTCGGAGGCTGAAGAGGTGGCAGGTGATATTGACGGAGTGGCTGACGGCTGCTGGGGCCGGAGAGCACCCTGTATCAGTCCCTCCTTGAAACTCATTCTCCCGCCTACTCCGTTCCTAGGAGTGGCATCAGATGAGCAGCCATGTTATCTGGCGCGGCAGCCATACTATCGAGCTGCGTGCCATGTACCTGGCCACCTCCAAAACTCTTGGTGGTGGGGCATGAGACCTCCCCTGCACCATAGGCTGGGGCCTGGAAGGCGTATTACCCTCGGCAGTATTGCTGGTAGTGCTGCATGCAGGCGCCACCCCCCTTGGGTGAACACCTGGTAAAAGAACCTCGTGATACCTAAGCATTGTGCCCAGAAGGATCTGATGACCCCCTCTGCCGTGCGGCCGTTAGCTGGACTAGCCTTGGTACGTGTGCTGGTGCGAGAACTAGAAAGGCTCCTTTCGCTCTGGAGTTTCCTTGGGAAGGAGTCGCCCTTATGGGGTGCAATGCAAAACAGCAGCGCTACCGTGGGCCTCTATCTCTGTCTGACGAAGTCCTTCAGGTCCTCTGGAGGTGACCTTTCGAAGAGCTCCCTCCAACGAGCTAGCCGGTTCTTCAATGTGCGTGGAGCAAGTGCGTTGTAAGCGGTATAACCTTCCCAGCCGTGGTCGGGGCCAAGGCAGCTGAGGCAAAGAGCGAGGGGTCGGATGTAGGAAAGAGCCCCTCGCATGCTGGACACCTGCTGAAGCCGACATGCGCCGGAGAGGAGCATGCGCCGGAGGACCAAGTACCTGATTGACAAAAAGATCGAAGAAAGTATCCGGGGAAGAGCGCGTGGTATTACATGACCTAAGCCAAACCCTCGCCCAATCTCTCTCATTCCCTTCCTGGGCAAGCTCCTGGAGAAACTAGCCATCTCCCAGCTTAATCGCCATGCTGAATCTGTTGGTAGTCTTCATGACCATCAGCCTGGCTTTAGAGCTGCCAGAAGCACGGAAACTGCTCTCCTCAACATCCGTGAGGACCTGATCTCAAACCTTGACTCTTAACACCCCTTGTGTTCTCATTTTGCGCGATCTCTCTTCTGCCTTTGACACTGTCAACCACACCATACTGCTCAACCGTCTCCGTGATAACCTGGATATCACTGGTCAGGCTCTGGCGTGGCTGACCTCCTTCCTCTCCAATCGACCCTCCCAGGTCAAACTGGGGTCCTTCCTCTCCGACATCTTTTTCTCTACCTGTGGTGTCCCCCAGGGATCTAACCTCTCCCCCTGGCTTTTCAACCAGTATCTGGCACTTCTTGCCCATTGCATCGCCGCTCTCTGTCCCAACTTTCAGTGCTACGCGGATGACACCCAGCTCATCTTCAGGCTACCCTCGGCCTCCTCTTCCCCTTCCGTCATCTCTGACTGTCTTTCTGCTATCCTTGAATGGTGTGCCGCCAACGACCTCTGCCTTAATGCCAGTAAGACTGAGATTCTACTCATCGGCACACCCACTCCCTCCTTGCCTGCAGCTCTCTGGCCTTCCTCCCTTGGCCCTCTTCCTGCTCCTACCTGCAAGGCAAAAAACCTCGGGGTCATCTTCGACTCCACATTATCTTTCTCGAAGAAGTCACACTACCAGCTACACCTCCTCAGAGGTATTCTTCCCTTCCTTTCCTTCCCCCAGAAGTTCACTGTCTCCAGAGCCCTGGTTCTCTCGAAGCTGGACCACTGTAACAGCCTCTATCTAAATCTGCCTGCCTCTACTCTCCGCCCTTTGCAACTCATCCAGAACAGGACTGCGAGACGTGTCCTTGGCCTCAAGCCCAGGGACCGTATCTCTCCAGGACTGAAATCACTACACTGGCTCCCAGTGGCTGCGAGGATTAAGTTCAAAACCCTCTGCATTGTCCACAAGGACTTCTGGGGCCTTGGGCCCAAATACCTTCAACTCTCTCTTCCTAAATATCTTCCTTCTCAAGCTCTTCGCTCATCCACCTCCAACTCCATCAGGGTCAGCCGCTTCTCCAAGCAACGAGTTGGGGGTAGATCTCTCTCCGCAGCAGGGGCCTCCCTCTGGAACAGCCTCCCTGCCCCCATGAAACTTGAGGAGAACCATCTCCAGTTCCGGAAGCACCTCAAAACCTTCCTCTTTGCCTCCGCTTTCTCTCCCTATCTCCCCTGCTAAAACCACTGAACCTGCACTGAATCTGCAACTGGGCCACTCACCGATCTCGGTCCTTGGCCCAGCCACTCTTCCTGCACTGCCTCACTGCACTACGGGACTGTCTCTGTATCCTACAGCCCCTCCTCCCGGCACTTAACATGCACTTGCCACCAGCTGGCCCTATTATTTATCTTGTATTCTACTAACCCTGTACTGCACTTTTCCCTTCCCTTCTACCCTTGCACTTGCGCAATCTGAATGACACCTGGCCTAGTAGGATCGTTGTCCGTCTCTCCTTGCCCCCCCCTTGCCTCATCGCGCCTTAAAAAACTTGTGTATAGGCGCGTTACAAATGCCATATCATATCATATAATATCAGGAGCGCTGGTGTAATCGTCCCGTTCCCGTTGACGCGGAAAAGGGGACTGAGAAGTGGTGCCGGTGGGCGGAGTCAGGGGAGCGCATGCTCCCAAGGCCACACCGCTGCGCGCCTCTAAATTTAAAGGGGCAGAAGGATTTTTCTGGTGAAAAAGGTTCTGTCTCCTATCCCCAGCGAGGGATGCCCATGCAGTATGGAGGAAAGGGGACAAGAAGTAAGAGTACTAAATGATACTAGGTTTAACAGTTAAGCTGTTACTTGGATCCCCTCTGTTAGGACAGTTTTTCTGAAGTCCAAGGACTTAGTAAAACCATTCAACTGAGACAGTACAAGACTCCAATCTTAGTATAAGGCTGTACCACCTGAGTATATGGTAGCATAGACCGAGCAGCCAGGCTTATCTTAGGAGGTAGAGAAGGTACAAATAACTTGTAGTATACCAAGGATTCAATAGAAACACTGACAACCAGAAGTATTATAAAAAATAAAGGTTTATTATGAATAGAAGTTGGCCAAGTTAAGTCTTGGGGTAAGTACTGGTCATAGAGTCATAAACACATAAAAACACAACACAATGCTTGAAGGTACACAGACCAAAACATAAACCTTGTTTAGAAAGCAGAGTATTTCTAGGCAAGTCAGACCGTATCAATCACACTTAGTATAGGACACACCTATTGATGGGGAGTAAAAACATCGGTTATTTTTAGATTAATTTACAGTAAGTCAAGGGTAGTAGACCCTGTCAGTCATGCAGTGACACTCAGTTAATGAATCAATTAGTAAACCAAACCTTTTCTCAGGATACTTTTCTGAATAGTGGAACACAGATTCAAGGAACAGTATAAAACTATTTCAGGATAACACACAGTTATACTAGGTGAGTAAGACCGTTTGGTGTAAATTACATGTACAGGTTCTTTTCAGATCAGTGGAACACAGACCAGGGTAAGCAATAACTTTCTACACTAATTTAGGATTGCACCAGGCAGACCAAGGTCAGCTACACCTACAGGACACGTTTTTAAGAATGGCACACAGCTATGCTAGGCAAGTAAAATTTAAGGGTGGAATGACATGCATTACTCACCGTAATAGCATTTCTGATGATTGTATCTGCTTAGATTCACATGCTGTGCATATGGTCCGACATCCAGTGGTAACCGCAAAGTATAGCATCTTGTCGTTCAGGGACCGGAAGGGGATGTCGGCATAGGCGTGTCTGTAACACTATACCTATTGTGACGTGTAGTGTAGTGTACCCAAAATCCCTCACGCGCCGAGGTCCCTCCGATTGTATTTTTTCTGCCATGAGGGAGCCCAAGGCTATTGTGAGTGAGTACATGAAGAGAGAAAGTAGAAAGACGTCTATGTTACTTCCACCCCGAACGGGGGGGATGCTATGGAAGCCCCAGTGCCCCGAATAGTGTGCTCTAGGCTTGAAGGGCAGTTCTCGCTTAGCAAGAGTGTAACATAGTGTGATGCATTTGTTTTCCTCAGTGGTGTCGTTCTTTCCAGGTAGAACATGACTGCCCTGTGTAGCTTATTTCGGCCATGTTAGTGGGATTCTGGAAGAAAGTGGGTAGTTCGATCGATTGGTTCACAAGGAACTTTGAGATGGATTTAGCCACACATCTGGGATGAGTGCACAGAACTACCTTATCCCTGTGGACTGTAACAAAAGGGTCTAGAACAGAAAGGGCCTGTAGTTCGCTAACCCTTCTAATAGAAGTGATACCCACTAAGAAGGCCGTCTTGTAAGTAAGGTCTTTCAGACTTGCTTTATGCATTGGCTCAAAGGGAGGTCCCATAAGTCTGGTTAAAACCACATTTAGATCCCAACCAGGAGCTGGGTGAGAAATGAGGGGGATGGATTCTCTTAACCTCTTCCATGAAGGCTTTAATCACCAGTATTTTCCACCATGACACTTTCTGTTGAGAGGTGGTGTAGGCTGTGAGAGCAGCAAGATGAACCTTTAGGGAATTGAAGACCAGTCCTGCGTCTAACAAATGGGTTAGGTACAGCACAATGTGTGTGGGTGAGCAATCGATGGGATTGATGCCCTTGGTATTACACCAGATGACAAAGCGTTTCCATTTACTGGAATAGCAATAGCGAGTGTTAGGTGTCCTAGTTTCCCTGAGAATGTCCATGCATCTCTGAGGGAGCTGAAGGTGTCCAAACTCTATGATCTCAGGAGCCAGGCTGCTAAGTTCAGAGTTTGTGGGCATGGGTGTAAGGTCTCCCCCGTCCTGAGACAACACGTTGTACGGGCAGGGTAGTTTTACTGGTGGGGAGAGGGACATTTCCATTAGATGAGCAAACCAGGGTTGGCGGGCCCACAGGGGGGCTACCAATATCATGGTGACTGGTTGCAGGTTCATCTTGTGCACTATCTTGTTGAGTAGGGGTGTCGGGGTGGGGAGGGAAGCAAACACATTTCCCTGACCATGTTATCCAAAGTCCGTTCCCCTTGGAGCGGATCTGGGGGTACCTGGAGGCCCAGTCTTGGCATTGGGCTTTCTCCTGAGTTGCGAACAGGTCGATCTCTGGGAAGTCCCATTCTGCGAAGACATTGGAGACGATCTCTTCATGCAGACGCCATTCGTATTCTATGGGCAGTGGGAAGTCTCTGCTGAGCACGTCTGCCAGAAGACTGAGTTCCCCTGGAACGTGTTGGGACAACAGAAACATCTTCTGTTTGAGAGCCCACATCCAAATGTTTTGGGGGAAGCTTGGATAGCCCTAGAGTGTGTGTGCCCACTTGTATGTTCACATAATACATGGCTGTGGTGCTGTCTGTCAGAACCAGAACTGTCTTCCCTTGTAGTTGCATCTGAAAGGCTTTCAGTGCCTTCAACACTGATAATAGATCTAGCAGATTTATATGGTTGGATGCTACTTGTGGGGACCACACTCCATGCGCTGTCTGCTGAATCAGGTGATCCCCTCCCCCCCGTGAAAGATGCGTCTGTCCTGAGAGTGGCTTCCACTGTGGGGGTGGTGAAGGACTTCCCCCTTCAAGAGGTTTTCCCCTCGACCACCACTACAGAGAGGAAACGAGGGCTGGCGAGACAATTACCAGATCTTCCCATTGTCCGCTAGCCTGACAACACTGGCTGTTGAGCCACTCTTGCATGGGACGCATGCGCAGTTGCGCGCGGCGAACCAAGTATATGCATGACGCCATCATACCTCCTTCCCTGCAGCGACGAGACCGGAGGGCTGGAGCCCTGCCCGTCATCACCCGCAACTACATCAGAAAGCAGCACCCAGCTACGACAATCCGACGGCGAAGGTATTAAATCCTTCTGGTGCCCGTGAACACCTGACCCTACCCCCTACCTTAGCCCTCATGCTGCCGAGGTGCTTCAGGCAATTGTAACTATTTCAATCGTGAAATATTGCCTGTGAAACAAGCGTGCGAGCGCCTCTAAGATGGCAGACGCTTTATCTGGCTTCACTGGTTGCTAGGCAACCCAACAGCTGATCCCCGTGAGTGGCACACTCTGATGGGCTCAGCAGGACTACAACCACCAGCCAGCAGCACCGTAAGGCGAGAGCTGGCCCGCCCACTCCAAGGCCCAACACGGTAAGGCTGGAGCCTGTCTCTGCCTGTCTCGCCGCGTCTGAGCCATGAGGCATGAATCTATGCTCATTTGTGCATAGCACCCACCTAGCATACTCCTAGTCTTGCCAGGACTTGATGCCCACTGTTCCCCACCAGAAGGAAGTTTCTACCTGAACCTAACTACGTACCCGCCTTGGGAGCTGGTGCAGCTTGTTTTTATGGATCTACTCTGTTCGCGCACCTCCTATCTGAAGCATCAACCACTGCAACGCGGTAAGACTTAAATGCTATTTCAAACCGCGTTCCCACCCTCCTTGCCTACAATCTACGCCCCACACACGTAAGGAACAAGTTACTTACCTGTAACTGTTGTTCTCCAGCATGGATTCACATGCTCATGAATATTCCCCGTCGTCAGGCTGGGAATCCTCAGTAAAGAAAAAATCAATATCAGTTTCGTTTCTGATCTGTCTTTCGTAGTAGTAACCAATCACTGATCTCTGCGTCATACTGACCACAGCCAATGACTGCCCACTACCTAAGCCCCGCCTCTGGCAGCCATCTTCAGATTTGGTAGCACGTGAAGTGGCAGTATGTCCAAGTGAAGAGCCACAGAGGGGTAGGCGGGAGGGTTCGCATGTGAATCCATGCCAGACCCATGCTGGAGAACAACAGTTACAGGTAAGTAACTTGTTCCTTCTCCAGCATGGGGTCTGGCATGGATTCACATGCTCATGAATAAAGAATACATAGCAGTACACACATGCACAACCACGGGAGGTGGCAAAGGCTCAACATTAAGCATTACATCAAACTCAACATTAAGCAATTCTTACCTCCTCACCAGGCTCACCTTAGGCGAACAGGTTGCGCAGCACTGCTTGGCCGACCCTGGACTCCTCCCTGGAATCCCGATCGACGCAGTAGAATTTCGTGAAGGAGTGCGTCGACCTCCACGTAGCAGCCCTGCAGATGTCCAGCAAGGGCACACCAGATAGGAACGCCGTGGTAGCTGTGATCGCTCTGGTGGAATGGGCTCTCGGACGGCCAGGCAGCGGTCGGTTTGCCAACCGATGACAGTACATGATACAGCCGGAGAGCCATCTGGAAATGGAAGCCTTCGAGAGAGCCTTCCCCTGATTGACAGGTCCAAAGTTCACAAAGAGTTGTGACGTCTTCCGAAAACACTTCGTGCGGTCCACGTAGAACTTCAGCGCTCTAGCCACATCCAGTGAGTGCAAAGTCCTTTCAGCCGGCGACGAAGGCGACGGGAAGAAACAGGCAACACCAAGGGTTCGTTGAGGTGGAAGTCCGACGGCACCTTGGGCATGAAGGAGGGGTGCGTCCTGAGCACTACCCTTGTGTCGTGAAAAGTCAAGTACGGGGCCTTGCAGGAAAGGGCCTGGATCTCTCCCACCCGTCGTGCGGAGGAGATGGCCACAAGAAACGCTGTTTTCCACGACAAGAACTTCAACGGAGCCGAGTGTAGAGGCTCGAACGGAGGTCCCATGAGCTTGGTCAGCACCACGTTCAGCTCCCACGCCGGGGCCGGAGCCTTCACCGGCGGGAACGATCTGAACAGTCCCTTCATGAACTCTTTCACCAGACGATGAGACCACAAAGACGTCCGCCCTGTGGTTCTGGTGTATCGGGAGATCGCTGCAAGATGAATCTTGATGGACGCGTGCACCAGTCCAGCTTTGGCCAGCGTCAGTAGGTACGGCAGTACTTGGGGAGCCGTAATCCGTAGAGGGTTAATCTTATGTGCGTGGCACCAGACAGAGAACCTCTTCCATTTGTGTCCGTAGCATTTAAAAGTTGAGGACGCCCTGGCCTTTGCAAGAACCTCCCTGCAGTCGGCCGGTATGTCGTATCCTCCAAACTCTAACGCTGCAGGAGCCAGGCCTGCAAGTTCAGCGACTTCGGGTCGTGATGGGGGATGGCGCCTCCTTCCCTGGAGAGAAGATCCGCGTCCACTGGCAGCTTGATTGACGGGGACGCTGACAAGTCCAGAAGGTCCGGGAACCATATCTGCCTCGGCCACGCAGGTGCGATGAGGATCATCCTGCACCGTGACCTCTTGAGCTGGTTGATGAGCCGGATCAGCAATGGCAATGGAGGGAACGCGTATAGAAACAGGCCCTCCCAGGGGAACGAGAAAGCATCGCCCATGCTCCTCGGCTGGGGAAACCTGCTGGCGAACCTCCGGCACTTGAAGTTCGTTGCCGTCGCGAACAGATCGATCTGGGGTGTGCCCCACCGTCAGAAGAGGCGGTCCACTAGATCCTGTCATAGTTCCCACTCGTGGCACGAGCGCAGCACCCTGCTGAGTGAGTCGGCGATGGTGTTTTTTATCCTTGCCAGATGAAACGGCACCAGAAACATCCCTTGGGCGACGGCCCAATGCCACAGATCCTGCGCCTCCCTGGACAGGGCTGGGGACCTGGTTCCGCCCCGTTTCCTGCTGTAGAACATGGTGGTGGTGTTGTCAGTGAAGATCCTCACCACTTTGCCCTTGAGGGACGGAAGAAAGGACCTGAGGGCCCAAAACACTGCACGGAGCTACAGGACGTTGATATGGAGGGACTTCTCCGTCGGGAGCCAAAGGCCTCTCGCGTGCAGATTTTCGGTGTGTGCTCCCCACCCTTCCAGGGAGGCATCCGTGGTCACTGTCTCCTGGTGGCCGGGGGTCTGGAAGTCCATGCCCGCCGTCAGATGCACGCGGGTGCCCCACCACCGGATCGCTCGTCGGAAACTCTCGTCGAGTGTGATCCTCTCCTCGAAGCTGCCCGTCGTCTGGATCCAGTGCGCGTCCAGGAACTCTTGCAACGGGCGCATCCGGAGCCTGCACAGGCGGATGAGGTAAATGCAAGAAGACATCATTACGAGGAGGGACTTGATGGACCTCACTCGGGCCGCGTCCGCAACCAGCATCCGCTGCACCTTGCCCAAGATGGCCCTCGTCCTTTCCTCCGACGGAGAGGCCAGAAGCGACACTGTGTCGAGCTTCGCTCCCAGAAACAGTGCGTCTTGCGCGGGCACCAGCTGGGACTTGGCGTAGTTTATGAAGAATCCCAGGTCCGTGAGAAGTTGGACGGTCCTTGCCGTGTGCTCCACGGCGAGCTTCTTCGTCTTCGCTCGGATGAGCTAGTCGTCCAGGTAGGGGTAGACGTGGATCCCCTCTCGGCGCAGCTGCGCCGCCACCGGTGCGAGGCACTTGGTGAACACCCTGGGTGCCGACCTCAGTCCGAAGGGAAGGGCTCTGAACTGATAGTGACGCCCTTGGACCACGAACCTGAGAAACTTTCGGTGTCCCTTTAGGATGGGAATATGGAAGAAGGCATCCTCCAAATCCAACGACGACAGGAAATCGCCCTCCTCCAGCTGACCCAGGACGTGTTGGAGGGTGGCCATCCGGAACTTCTGTGCCTTGATGAATTTGTTCAGTCGTTGTAGGTCCAGGATGGGACGCCATCCTCCCGTCTTCTTCTTCACGAGGAAGTATCTTGAGTAAACTCCGGAGCCCCGACGCCTTTTTGGGACGAGCTCAATTGGCGCCCTTCTTGAGCATCACCTTTACCTCCAAGAGAAGTTGAGGGATGTGATATTCTTTCCTGGCCACTGGGGGGACGCGCGGGCACCTCTTTAGAAACTCGAGCGCGTGACCCTGGGCTTGGGCGTCCAGCACCCAACGGTCGGTGGAGATGGACTCCCACACGCTGTCGAAGCTCGCCAGCCGGCCTCCCACCGGGGTGCTTCGGTGGGGGCCCGACCCCACGGCCGGTTCAGTCCTGCTTCGACGAGGCTTTGCCGCCTTGTCCTCCTTGGCGACGACGGCGGGGTCCGCCTGACTTGCCTCGTCCCCTGTAAGCTTCCTGCGACGACGAACGGGCCGCTTGACGGTAGGTGGAAAATCCGCCGCCGGAACCTTTGGAGGCACCCTGTTTGCCTCCGCCGCTCCGAAAGGGCGGCCGCCGTTGCTGGAGAACCCCAAGAGCCCGGACCGTCTCCGTGTCTGCCTTGATGGCTTGAAGGGAATCATCCACTGTTTTCCCAAACAGGTTGTTTCCGTCGAACGGCGTGTCCAAGACTCTGGTCTGCATGTCCCGACGGAAGTCAGTAGCCTTGAGCCATCCACGCTGCCTAAGGCACACGCCGTTGCCCAACTGTCAAAATCCAGTGTCGGCGATGTCCGTCGCAATCGTAATGGCGTGGTCCGACGCCACCTCTCCTTCCTGCAAGATCTCTAGGGCTTCTGCCCTCTTGTCGTCCGGTAGGAAGTCCAGCAGGGGGGCCAGTTTGTACCACAACTCCCTGTCGTAGCGGGCTACGATAGCCAAGGCATTGGCCGCCTTAATCGTCGTCGCTGCAGACGAGATGACCCTGCGTCCCATCGTATCCAATTTCTTTCCCTCGCCGTCCGGCGGGGAGGTCGACGTAGAGGCCGCACCCCCTCCGCTTTCTTCTTGGCCGCCGCGGAGACGACTGAGTCCGGGGTCGGCTGTGCCCGAAGGCACAAGGGGGCCGCGTCCGGGACCCGGTACTTCTTCTCGTACCGATCCCTTCTAGCCGGCGTCGTGGATGGGTTCTTGAGGAGGGCGAGGCCCTCATCCCAAATATCGTCCAGTAGAGGTACAGAGAGGACCGTCTTCCTCTTGGCCTTGCGCCGTTGATAAAGGAAACCTTCCTTCTTCTCTTCCGGGCAGAGCTGGAAAAGCTCGGATGCCCTGGCGATCATGGAGTGAATTGATCCAATCTCGTCGGGCGGGGAGGCCCGGGTGGGAGGTGACGACGGCAGATCCTCGTCGTAAACCTCGTCGTCCGTACCCGTCGCGGCCGTGTCAGTCCCCGTATCATCCCCACGAGTCGTGGACGGGGAGGAGGGCTCAACAGGGCGCGATGGCTAAAAAGGAGGTGGAGGATGAATCCTTCTTCTCTTAGGGTCAGGGCTCCCAGAAGGGCCTGGCTCAGGGTCCCCCGTCGGGAGCGGCTCCTCCGCTGGTGGTAACGGCAGCCTCGTCCTTATCTCCGAGCAGAAGGACTGTATAGCCAACAAAATGGCCGCCTAGTTGTCTTGCGGCTCTGGTTGAGGGGAGCCCGACGGGCGGTTAGGGGGCCCCTTCGACGTTATCGTCGTCTCCTACGTCGGGATCCCTGCCGACGGGCTGCTCTTCTTCCACGCCAACGCCGTGGCTTAAGACTTCGATCAGCTCTTCCTCAGAGGTTGAGGCCGAATCCACGACGACCTCCTGCCCCCCCCTTTTTCTTCTACGTCGGAGGTTTCACGGGGGTCCTGTCGATGGGCATAAAAGAGGACTCCCTCCGCGGTGGCAGGGAGACTCTGAGCCCCAAGGTCGCCACCACTGGTGTAGCCTCCACAGGCTGAGCCAGGGCCGCCGCGACTGTCTCGATAGAGGCATTGGCCGGATGGATTAAGGCTTTCACCACCTTAGGTGCGCTCACCGCCTTCTCCTTGGGGGGAGGGTCACTGCCTCGCTCTCCCTCCGATGGGGCCTTCGAGCTCGACCGGGGTCTCTCCAGGAGATTCGCCGTGTGCTCGGCCTTTCTCTTACCCGAACCAGACCGTTGGCTCGTGGTTGATGGCGCCGGGGAGGATGCGCCCCGCCTGGCGCCCGTAGAGCCCGACCGTTCGGCGCTCCCGGTGCCAGCGGACTCGCGGTGCTTGGCCTTGTGTTGGACCCCCGTCGCCGGGGCGTCCTCAAAGGTCTTAGAAGACCGCTCGGACGACTTCTTCTTCTCGCCTGACGGGCTCTTCCCTTCCAGCCAGTTGGCGAGACGTTGATGGCGGTCCTTCATGGTCCGCTCCGACATATTGCCGCAAAACGCACAGTCCCGTGCGTCTTGTCCTCATGTAGGCAGTAAAGACAAAAGGAGTGTTCGTCCTCCTTAAAGACATTCTGAAGCTGGCATCCAGGGCAGACCCTGAACAGCTTTCCGGGCGTCGAGCTTCCCTTCTCCTGGGCCATGTCCGAGATGGGCCTGAGAAACTTCTGGAGTCCTCCAAAAGCGTGGCTCGACGAAATCTTCACCCTGAGGGGCATAGACGAATCCGACACGGGTCCCCGTTGATCGGATGAAGAAACGGTGGAGCTTGAGGCTCTTTTGACCGAAAAATAGAAGTTTTTGAGAAAAAAACGTGAAAAAATAGCACTAACGCACGAGAGCAATAGCACTAGGATCCCAACACTTGAACGTGCGGTAAAAATCTGAAGATGGCTGCCAGAGGTGGGGCTTAGGTAGAGGGCAGTCATTGGCTGTGGTCAGTATGATGCAGAGATCAGTGATTGGTTACTACTACGAAAGACAGATCAGAAACGAAACTGATACTGATTTTTTCTTTACCGAGGATTCCCAGCCTGACGACGGGGAATATTCATGAGCATGTGAATCCATGCCAGACCCCATGCTGGAGAAATACCAAGTTGAAAGTCAAATGATTTCAAGTTATTTATTGAAGACAAGCCAAAGTTTTATGTTGTGCTACTAATGTAAATAATTTATGGAAAGAAAAGTAACTGCTGAATTGATAGTTTGTTTACTGAAAGTGCACGCAGGTTTTGAAATATAAAAGCATCAGCTTGCGCGCGTCTTTAGAAAGTCAGCTGTGTAACCAGAGGCGTTCGTGGAGCGTCGCGCGTTGAATGATTTAAAGGAAAGAACCTTGTAGCGTGAGGCGGCGTGCCCAGGAAGTTCCTTTAATACGCGCAGTACGTTTTAGTTACGTCGTTTCTGAGGAGATTTGTTTGAAGTCGCAGTCATCATTTTGGTGTGCCTTTTTGATCCAAAGCTGCGTGCGGTTCCGAATTGCTAACGAGCGCGAACCAGTGGCAGTGCGCAGTCTCCGCATAGAAGGTGGCGCAGAAGACAGCTTTTATTTTTGTTGTGCATTGCGCGATCCTGAGGCAGTGCGCGATTGCGATCTCTTCATGAGAAGGAGGTGCTCATCTGTTTTACATAGTCAGTGCTGGCTTGTTTCTTCAGGTAGCGTGCGCACGCGTGTCTGTTCCACGTTCCTTCAGCTGTGATTTTAAAGTTGATGCTTGTTTGTTGAAGAGTACTATATTTCTACAGATGAACTATATATCAAGTCCATAGAAATACAAGTGAACTCTGCAAGTTAAGACATAATAGAGTCAAAATGAAATTTCTATTGGTTGAGCTCCAAAAGCATACAAAGACATTCTTTGCAAGTGAAAAGTTAATTTACTGAAGAATCTTCAACACAGAGTTATTCTAATATTTAACTCTGAGGAGTTTGAAGTCTTAAGCTTTCAATTGAGAAAAGCAAGTTAAATAATAAAGATAAAACTCCTCTAAGAGTCTCTAAGTAAAACTACTGAGACTATCAGGTAAAAAGGGATCCTGGGAAAGTTCATAATAGAATTGATAGTGCGTTATAAATTGAGGATTTAATAATTTGTTGTATGCTGTATCCTTTGCAGGTAACCAGGGTTCCAAGGTTCTGAGCAGTAGAGGACTCCAGTGTTTCCTGATCGTTTCTTTTGTTCTCCAATTCCCCTTTTCCCCCATTCTGGTTAATTCAATAATTGTTCAACTGATTGTTGGATGTACTGGTTTGAGGGTCTAGGTGGGCTAGTAGTCTGCTCCTGCAGGAGATCCGGCGCTGGGACCCGATAGTCCTTTCCATAGCAAAAGGTATAAACAAAGATGACCAGACCTAGTGAGCAAAGAGGGGGAAAGGAGGAAAGACATAATGGCCACCCCGACCCCACTCTCCCTACTGTGTAGCCGGCCAGAGGGCCCAGCCACGTGAATGGCTCAGCCACCGGATCTTAGGTGCCGAAATCCACCGCCGCCGTCAAAACTTCCCGTAGTCTCCGTCGAGGTTGTTCAATAGCCGTCCAAGTGACTTAAGGGGAAATAACCGACAAAGCCAGAATAAAGATAAAAAATGGGCCTCATTACGACCCTGGCGGTACGGAGTGAACGGCGCCGTAAAAGGTGCCGGCGCCGTTCACTCCGTACCGCCGCATTGCGAGTTCCCCTCGCGGGACACGGTAAGCACGCCTGGGAAAACCAGGCGTGCTTACCGGGTCCCGCGAGGCGAAGAGGGAGCAAACAACGGGCCATCTCGTAATGGCCCGTTGTTTGCTCCCTCTCCCATTCCCATTCAGCCCTATGGGGGCTGAAATGGGAATGGGGAAGGACCGTGTCCGGGTCCTTGGAGGGAGGAATTACCGGGCCTTCCGATCTCGGAATGGTCCAGTAAAACCTCATTCCGAGGACCCAGACCCCGATGTGATTTCGGCGGCAGCCATGCCGCCAATAGCGGCATGGTTACCGCCAAACTCATAATGAGGGCCAATGCCTCTTATGAAGAGCTTTGCTATAGGGCGACCAGTATCTGGGCGGAAAAAAACAATCTGAGGGACCTCGGCACGTGAGGGACTTTGGGTACACTACATGTCACGATAGGGATATTGTTACAGACACGCCTATGCCGACATCCCCTTTCGGTCCCCAAAAGACAAGATGCAATACTCTGCGGTTACCACTGGATGTCGGACCACATGCACGGCATGTGATTCTAAGCAGATTAAGAAGCATCAGAAATACTATTACAATGTTTTTCAGATCAGTGAAACACAAACTAAGGTAAGCAATAACTAACTTATTTTAGGATGGCATACAGCTATTCACGGTAAGTAAAACCCATATACTTATTAAAGGAGCTACCAGCAACTTATAGACTGTTTTCGCATCTGTATAAAACAGACAAAGGCAAGCAAAACCCAATGTTACAATTTAAGAGCGACCCAATGTTATTCAAGGTAGGTAAAGCCCAAGGCGGACTTATTTTAGACAGGCTATACAGCAGGGCAGGGGAAGCAAGACGCAGTAGGTGAACTTACACATGGATATTAAAAGAAATAGTTAAGTGAAGCTTACAGCATTAATTTTGGGAAGAGGCACAACCAATTCACAGGTGAGTAAAACAACCTTACATATACTTTTCAGAATGGCACAACACACATTCAAGGTAAGTAAGAACTTTTGTAACTGTTCACTCTCAGGGTTACAGTTACCAACTAACTCTTTCATGAGTCAGTACACTTTTAAACAATTGTTCTATTTTTCAAGGCAGAAACCTTTTCTTATCCAGTCCTTCCCTCTTCTATTGCAGGAGTTCTCTCAGAGACAGAAGAGGGACCCTAGTGGTCTAGGTGATAGTTGTAGGCAGGGTGAGAAAGAGTTCCATCGCAGAAAAAGTCACAGTTCCTGTGGAAGATGGTTCAAACAAGTAGTTCAATTAAGAGTTAGTTAGGGTCCAGGGACTTCTGTTAAAGGATTCCAGCAGTGGGCCTAGGTAGACTGGATGGCGGACCCCCAATCACAGTCAACAACTCAAGCTTTACAGAAATCAGAAAGGCTTAGGTAGGTAAATACCGCTGCCAACACAGTACTTCAGAAGAATAAGAGTTGTAGCAGGAAGACTTCAGGATCTTCAGCCAAAAACGTGGTTGACGGAATCCTTTTTCATGAAGAAGGAAGGCAGGACTTTGCAGCAGGTATCAACAGAGAAGGCTCCAGGCAAGACTTTCTTTGCGGCTGGATGCAGCTCTGTCGTATTGGTCACCTTTTCAGGAGCCAGGAGAAGACTGAATATCTCTGGTTGGATTCTCGTCTCGGTTACGGTCCAGCACTTGGATGAGGGGACCTCAAGGACTTAAATCATGTCTCTGGAGATCCAGCAGGATGCCACCAATGTTTCAGCTCGAGTTGAAATTCATAAGACCGTGCACGCATACTGGCTCGTGGTCCAGGGTATTGCAGCCACCGCAAGGTCACAGCACAACGTGGGATCGATCAAAATGCAGGTCTTCTTGATTCTAGTGGATCTCACAAGCTCTGCGTCGGGGTCCACATTTCCGGAGTCCCCAGGTTGCTTGGAAGGAAGGGTAACAGTAGGCTCTGTTACACAGCAGGCTATCCGGTCGCTGGAAATCATCTCAGCCATGGTTTCTTAATCTTCCTCTTCGGATTCAGGTCCAGTGGTTGACTACTTCGTCAGCTTCCAGGATCAGACATTTATGCAGGAACCCAGCCAACCTCCCAGTGAGAACTGGATTCTCGCAGGCAGGCTCGAAGACTAAGGGCTGCAGAGGTTTGGACTCCTCCCTCGCTTCCTTCCTTCACAGACACTCTGGAGCCTGGGCGGGCTTGGATGAGGACTCCCGCCGAAAATAAAAACCACACAAAGGAATTTCCCACCCTGGAGGGCAGGGGAAAGACCAAGAAGGAACAAGAAGCACACCAATGGTAAAATAAGAAGATAAGCGACATTTTGGTAAAATGGGCACCCATGGTTGCTATTACCGCAGCTGTGAAAAAAGCCAGCGGTAAAGGTGCACCGAAATTTGTAAATAGGTTCACTGCAACCAGCCATTTAAGGTAAGCTTGTCCATGTAACAGAATTGGTACAGTGCTTGCGAGAAAGGGGATGCTTTGCATCTCACCAGCCCTCCAGCTAAGGTTGAATGTGCTGGTTTGCACCCAACATCCTTTCTAACCTTGGGAACTGTAGTTGTCACAAGGTTAGTCAGAGAAAGTTAAAGGGGGAGCCCCAAGGGCAACCCTGTAATAATAAAAAGGTATATACCAAAAGTTGTCAAAGCAGATAAAATTAAAAGAACACTATTGAGAGTCTTAGGAATGACACCCACAAAAAGAGTAAAAGGATCTGTGAGTGTGGAAAAAGGTTCCCATTCACAAAGGAATAGGAAAACAATCTACCAGTCCAGCAATAAGTTCTGGGGTTCTCACAAGTGGGGTAGATTTTGTTCTAAAGTTAATATCTTATCCAACACCCTCTCAGGCCGACATTGAGCCACATTGGGGTGGACAACCCATTGTGCCCCTTACCAAAGAAACATAACTGATACTTACCTGGAAACCTGAAGAGCTCTTCATAGACTCTGCTCTGTCTGCTGCTTATCTGCCTTTTTCTCCCTCAGCCCTTGGGTCACTGGACCACCAGTGCCCCACTTGACTCAGACTCACCTAGGATAGGGGTGGACTTCCTAAGACTGGCTAAGCAGGGATTAACTACAAGTTGGTCTACAGTTTGTATACTTGTTTCAGAAGTTTCTGCTATGTTAACTTACAAATGTTCTAAAGTATTTTTATCCTTTGTATATTGCAAGCTGTGTTTAATACTACTGTGTGATAGTACTTACCTTACTTAAATGTTATAAGCCTTAGTATATATGAAATAAATGCTTATTTTTATATAACTGGTAGAGTGTGAGTATTTCCATGAACTGAGTGCTTGGACTCCTGTGTGTCTCACTACAGGCCGACTCCCTCCTAGACCAAGCCTGGCTGCTCAGCCATTGCTACCAAACCTTTGGTTAGTTCAGGCTAAACCAAAGGGGTGTAACCCTGTACACTAAAGTTGGGCTTTCTAAAGTCTTGACTCAGACTGGACTGGTGGCAAAGTTGCTCGGCAGGATAAGGTCCCAGGGGAAGATGATGTGGCAAGTATGATGCTGTTGTCTGTGAAGGACGCAGTGGTGACCAAGTCAGTGAAGTATTTGAAGGATGCTTCAGGATGTGAGCGTAGATGAGTTTGAAGGCGACAGTGTGTGTGGAAGAGAGGGTGAAACAGTGGGAGAAGACTTTGAATGATGAGTTCATGTTGGCTTCTTAAAGTTTGGCTCAGAGCCATCATGACCTGTGGTAGGAGAGGACACCATGGGCACTGTGAAGACTGCCTCTGAGTTGAATGCTGCAGCTGTTGGGGGTGAAAACATCCAGGATGGTGGCAGATGTAGGTGTCTTCCAGGTTTCCAGGTTGTGTGTGATGATGTCTGCAATGTTAGGATCATGTGATGTTGCTGTGCTGGCTTGGTTGAACATTAGCGTCCTGAGGCTGTGTGCAATGGTTTGATGGTGATGTGACTGGGTGTGTCCATGCTACTAAAACACAGACAGGCACACTGTTTACATATAAATATTTACTGTTGTGTAAAGTTTCTTTGTGGTGAAGTGGTTTACATTTAAACAATGATAATGGGTGGGATGTACGCATTACTCACTGTGTTATGGTGGTAATTACTTCAAACCACTGTCAAAGCACTTGCACTTCATGCATGAGTCATCTCACCTTAAAAGGGTCCTCGCTGAAAAGGCCAGTTGCAGGGCAGAGCTTTGCCAGTCCCTCGTGAGTCATCTGGTTTGACGAGAGGTCAAGGAGGGTTAGGTTGGGCATGGTAGCCACAGTTGCCAGTAGTTCCTCCACCACAAGATCATCAATGCAATTGCCCGAAAGATGGAGCTGACGGATGGAGGACTGCAGCTTAAGAGCCCGAAGGAGTGGTGTGAGGTTGCGCCTACGCAGAGAGAGATTGCACAGCTTGAAGGAGGGGCTGTTCTCCTGCTGCTCCAGGATTTTTATGACCAGTCGATGCTCTGCTGCATTGGAGACAGACATGCAATAAAAACAAGAGGCACATTAGTACTATGGATTGATGGACCCACAAGATGACAGATGTTCGTTCCCAAGTTGGCCTCTGTCCCATCTCTGTTAGTTGTTCAAGCAGGTTGAAAAAACATTGAGATCATTTGACAAGAGTAATACATAGAGGTTCAAAAGGCGTGCAAATCCTTTTGTCGGCGGGGTACCAATTTAAAAAGTATACATTTTTAAAGGCATTTGATGGTGTTGAGATGAAAAAGACCCAGGGTTCTAACACAGGCTCAGATAGGTCAGAAAGAGGAGGCGGACAAGAGGACATATTTGAACACTGTGCTTTATTTCAACTAGAAATTCCTACTCTGGTACCTATTTCTATGAGGAATTCCCTTTGCTAAAAGAAAAATGATTGCTCGTCCGGATGTCTTACAAAATAACTCTCTCCTCTGTTAAATCTATGCTTACTTATTTCCAACCTAAAAGAAAGAAGGAAAGAAAGAAAGAAGGAAGGAAAGAAAGAAAGAAGGAAATGGCTAAGTCTTCACTTAGCAAACAGGTTACTACCCCTTTGGAAACTTAGTGGTGGCTGGTTTTCTGATCCCCCAACCTCTACCCCCCGACCCCCATCCACAGTCTTCTTACAGCCTCTTCCAGCTCCTGGCTTCATAGACTGGCGACAAACAGAAAATCGAGAAAAACAAAAGCAAGGTCTCCGCTTTAGAAACAGAATGCCGTTGCCACAAGCTTCACGGATTAGTATTTTTGTATTGTCACAACTTGTAGCCTCCTTTATGCTATGGGCCTGCTCAGCCCAGTCTCCTTTATTATCCACCTCTCTCCCTCTTGTTGGGTCTCCGATAGCTCAGCCCATGGTGGGCCGTGGGTTTGCTCAAACCTATGTGGGCTGGTTTTGTTATTTCTTAATGGTATTCCCTGTTTCCCAGCCACATGTGGACTACGGCTCGGTTAGCCCGGCTCAAAATACTTCTTCCAACCCATCGTGGAGTCTTGACTTTCTCAGCCCCTGGTGGGCTATGGGCTTTGTCAGCGCAACTCAATATTGGGATCACTGCCCTTTGCAGCAGCATACCTTTTTTTCTAGCTGAAAGACTCAGTACTGGAGTCGGGTTCTCCATCTTCTGCAGATCTGCGCCCTTGCTTCCTTTTGTTCGGTCTGCTCTTTGGTCTGGTTTCCTCGCATTTGTGACTTTGGCGTTAGATGCCGGTACTTCTGCTTGCCTCTCTGCTCAGGGCCCCAGCAGGGTTGGGGGTCTCCGCCCTCATTGAAGCGGCAGCGTACCACACGGAGCTCTTGGTCTCCTCCCACCCCCACCAAGTGCTCTGCATGGTTTTCCACCGTTCGCACCATCCTCCTCCACATCTTGGAGCGGGCTGGTGTTGTGGGCCCTCCGACAGACGTCCTCTCCTAGATTCCTGCTTATTTTAAGTTCCTTCCTTGAGCAGAGGAAAGAATTCCATTGGTCAGCTGTTTGTCCAGGCGGTGATGACGAGTACAGGTCAGTAACCAAGCATTGACATTAAAGGGGCCCTGTACATTAGAAACTTGTTCCCTTCTGTAAGGGTTCAAAAGAAAGGCTTGGACACAATGGTGGCATATCTTTGGGTACAAACTTTTACTTATCAAGAAAGAGTTGGAAAAACACCTCTCTATCCCTAAAACTAAGAGGGGTTTTCCCTGCCTCAAAGAAAAATAGTGAAATTGTCTGGATGCCCAAAACCGAAATGTCTGTCACTGTCGCGTCTGAAAGCCTACCTCTGTCCCCAACACCAACAACTTAAACCAGCTGTGCAAGGATGATCTCTTCCCAAAGTAAAGTGTTCCTGGTAGTTTCAAAGAACAGAAAAGTTCACAGGCTCTCGGGCAATCAAAAGTGATGACAAACAATGTTCATAAGTATAAGATTCCAAGGCTAAGGTTGTGCTCCTTTCTCCTAGGCTTCTTCTACTTTCAGTCCTTTTGGGATTCCGAGTCACCTATATGTTTCTAGGTAAATGTCACTGAGTAATTCACTAGGATTTACTTCTCAGATTCCGTTTTTTTATCCCACCAGCTTGGCACACTTCCCTACCAAGCATATGATTATGTCTGTTTCACTTCCATAGTCCATGACCCCCTTGTTCTCAACTTCTTATGTGGGTGCAGGTCCCAGACTCCCAAGGATTTGAATAGCTTGGTTCCCACTCTCATGCCAATCAGTTGTCCTCTCATGGACCGTCCCTCTCACAGGGTCCTAGACCCTCTTGTTCCTCATTACTTCAAGCCTGTGCTTTTCACATGGGTGCGGGTCCCAGGCTCGCAATCTAGGGTTGTAACTGCCTGGTTTACTACCCTGCCGTACATACAACTTTCTCTTGTTTGCTTCTTTTTCACTCAAGGTCCCAGACCCTCTTATTCTTGGCTTCTCATATGGGAGCGGGTCCCAGACACGCACTTCATTGCAACTGTTTGGTTCACTCTCCTGCCAAACATTCAATTCCTCTCTGGTTTATTTTCGGGGTCCCAGAACCTCTTATACTTTCACTTCCATGTGGGTGCGGGTCCCAGACTCGCAGTCCCTTTTTAGGGTCCCAGACCCTCTTGCTGCAGCTTCTCTTTTCACCCCCTTGCTTCCCCGGACCTACTACACCTCTTGGGTAACCAGCGCACCCATTAGCTTCTTCGTTGTAGGCACCAACATTTCCCGAGCAGCTATGTCGCTTCGAGGCTCCGATAGCGCTGGGGTAAGCGGCAGGGCCTGCAGCGGCCCTGCAGACATCGGACTCTGCGCTGAAGGGCATCATTCCTCGCAGTCGCCCAGAGGTTCGTCACCGCAGCAGCCAGAGTGGCCCTTCCAGCTTGGACCAGGTTCGCATTCTTCTTTTCCTCCATTCTCGGTTCCCCTTTCGGCTCTCATCTGATCGCCCAGTGCAAGGCTCCCGCAGTTCCTCCTCGGAGAATCATTCTTCTGTGTCCAGGCTGAGGGCCTTTTGAACTCCCAGGCTGGTTTGTTGCTTTCGTTTGGGTTAATGAGATCCTGTGAGAAGCTAGACTGATCAGGCTGATTCCCCAAAATAATTCTCAGACTCTCAGTCATCTTCTTCACATTACTTCTTTTAAAAGTAGATGTAAAATACTTGGTTGGTATTTCAGTCTTGTGAGTATATCAGTTTCACTAATTTGACAATAAAACAGGTGGGCTCTGGCTAGAGGGTGGGAAGGAGGGCTTAGCAGTGGAGAGGGGGTTGGCGGTACTGAAACAGGGGTATACCACTTTCCTGAGAATAGTCGTCCCCAATCCCACGTGAGGGGGCTGGGGGAGTCGTTCCCCCATGTGATCCTCCCCCGGTGTGTCATCTCCAGAAGGATTATTGTACTGTGGAAGCACTGCCCTGGCCCCATGGGAAAGGTGCCCCCCCTCAGGGGAGAAGGGACAACATCTTCAGATTAGTCACACATCTCATAACCTACAAACATTGGGGTCTTGGAATAAAAGGGAAGTGGGATGGAACCCTGAATTGGGCATTCCTTGTCCCCAGAGGGGGGGGACACCACAGTGGGATCCCACTTGCCATTACCCCGAAGAAGGGTATTGCGTAGCAGGCTCACTTCCCTAGATCTAAAGGGTGGGTGTTCCCCCCCCTTGGAGGAAGGGGACGAATTCCCTGGGTTCGTCACACTGCCCTTCAAGAACCAGTACAGAGGTTGGCATGTTTCTGTAAGGAAGATCCTTGAACAATCCTCTAGCGAGGGCTGTGTAGTCATCTTACCTAATAGTGTAACGTATGTCACCAGAAGGGAAAGACAAGGCTCTCCAATGGTAACTATAGCAGAGCAGTCAGGCTTAACTTTAGGAAGGAGGAAGGCTGGCAGGAAGGTACAATTAATCCCAACAGACAGCACTAAAGAAGACACCACCCAAGTATACTAACAATATATATGTCTATGGCCGCACAAAATATTTATTATAGGAAAAATAAGTACTCTGGTTACGCAATACACATACCAGAGCATAGTGTAAGTAAAAAACAGTACATGAGCAGTTAAGGCCTAACTCACTCTTTACCCTCAAATGTAGGCCCCATTCCTGGTTCCAGACACAATACATATAGCCTTCCAGATGTGAGGTAACGGGTAGACCCCTAGACAATATTACACACAGTAATTACCATCATGTTCAGGATCCAAGGATACCATACATAACTTATAACAGGTTTCCTACTGCATGCTGAATAAACGACTATCCATAAGAGTTATGCCTAAAACACAGTTGTTGCCTTTAGGTCAGGTCTAGTGAACACAGGAACATAGTGTCCAACGAAGTCAGGAGGGCTATCAAACTCTAAGGCACATTTTAGGTAGAGAGTCTCCCCAGAAAGGCATATTACACAACAAGGAGGGGAACAGTGGCAACACACAGCGATATAATGTATAGCCTAGACAAGAGTGCAATATGAAGATTTAAAAATCGTTAATAATTCAGTTCAAGTTTCTAAAACCCCAGGATTTGGTGGGGACCTCCAGGAATCATAGAGGGGCCTAGACAAATGCCACAGTCCAGGCAAGTTCCTTGGAGTGTCAGCGCTGAGAACAGTTCCCCATAGGAATAAATAGGACAAGCCAGGTAAGTAGCAGCTTCTTTACACAGAAACACAGAAGAACACAGTCAACCACAGGGGACACCAGCGGAGACCCAGGAGAAGTGATCCAGTGGAGAATTTGAGACCCAGCAGTCCCAGGAGCAGCAAAGCAGAGCAAGATTCAGCCCGCAATGTAAATCAATTGGGAAAAGTGGTAGAAGGGGACCCCTGTGAGCGAGTATCATGAAAATGCACACCCTCACAGGAAATAGCTGTACAAGGGCCAAGAAAACAGTCCTAGGACAGAACACCTGGCCGCAGCAGATGAGGGAAATCTCGGGAAGGACACACAGCAACCAAAGTACCAAACCAGTGCTATAACAAGACCACTGCATCCAGTCAGTAGGGCCAGAAGATGACCCGAAATTTCAGCAACTGAGAGAAACAGCACAAAATCCTCAAGCAGGTAAGGAGATTTGCTCACCTTCATAAATTCCGGCAGCATGGATCGCAGAGATTGGGTTGCCTCTATATATTCCTTCACTCACACGGGCCGGCTTCTGCCAGCCACCAATCCCATTACAGGATTTAAAACAAAGGTTTTGCATAACAACCAATCAAGTTGGCCTCAAAAAAAGAAACACTCAAGCCCACCCCCCAAAAAAAGGGACAAGATCTGGTCCTAAAGCATTTAAAAACACTATGGAGGCTGCAATCCTGGGCTCCCAAAGATGCCACATTGGCAGAACACACATTGTCAAGGCCTGCTTTGTGGTTTACCTGAAAAAGGAAGCCTGTAATAAAAGAATATGACCCTAAGGTACATTGGGCTACTAATTTGGTAAATCTGCACCCCTGGTAAAGACAAAACAAAATATTACCTGCCACCAGCCTACCCCCGGAAAACCAAGTAAGGATGATAAAAAGAAACCTAGGGCAAACATGGGGTGCCTTAGAATGCATCCCTGGCACACGGCACCTTATGGGTAACTCAATACAATATAAGTAAGGTAAGAAGGAATGCAGTAGCATAGGGACTTCAGCTGAAGTGGAGCGGAGAACAAAATACATTAGTAACCCCCACGACTGAGGCCCAGGTACAACAGGACCGGCCAGACTACAACAGGAACAGAAGCCAGGAGGAACCATTTCTGCAGGCCCAAGGTACTGTGAACTAAGGGGTAATTACCTCTTGTCTGTGTAGCTTGCCTGTTCTCAGTTGAGACTTGTAGTTGCTGCCTTTTGCAGAGTTGCTTGCAGCTTTGCCCATCACAAGCCTTCCAGCGTGTGGCCCAACAGTGATTTCTTTTTTCTACAAAACCTTCTATAACATTGTGCAAGACTTTTTACTTACCTTCAAGAAGTGCCTCAGCTCCCCTAGACTTTGCTCAATTGATATTGGCTGTCCTGGCTCCCTGAAGACTCTTCTAACCTCCGACTTTGTGTTTTGGTCTGTCCCTCCAAAAAAAGTCAGATTCTTTACTTGCATAGCTGGGAAAGGGTTAATCTACATTGCACTGGGGGGTTCAAAAGTGCGTACCTGTTTGAGAAACTTGTTAACCAACGTTTCCTTCCCTAAACTTTTCCTTTTTGACATCAAACTCATCATTGCTCTAAATGTACCAGTGATATAACAATGTTCACAGTGTGATGTATCAATGTTCACAGTGTCCTAACTATTGAAGTCATCTCAGGGTGTAGGAAGTGTCTGTGTGCCATCCCCAAAGGGTATCTACTGTCTTACTGAAACTGTAATGTGTATTCTAAAGTATATTTAAGTGTTACATGTTTGCTTCCTTCTAAAGAAGGCTTATTTTAAAACGGACTGTTTAAATTAATAAATAATTATTTAATCAAGAAACCTTGGTATTCGTGTTATTTGGATACTTGTCACTGTGAAGCTCTAAGTTACAACCCTACAGCTCACATCGACCCATCTTGAGATAAGCCTGGCTGCTCAGTCACTACCAACTTGTGTAGTACAGACTTATACCAAAGGTTGGGGTACCGATTGCCAAGAGGAGAAGGCTGGTGCAGTCTCCCACAGGGTTACTGCATACAAACATGCCTAACACCACTTAAGGCTAAAACAAACGTTAAGGCAGAATGATTGGATCACAACCAAGGAACACTTCTCAGATATGAAGTTTTTCAAAAATGTCCCCATCTGCGATAAACCGAGAGACTTTGCGCTATCTTAGGCGTTTTCTAGACGCCAGGTGGAGGGCGGGGGGGGGGCACTTCTGAGGTTTTGTTTCAACCTTTCCTTTTCAATACGAGACAATTGCAGAGAATCAGGAACAAAGAGAGTCTGTTGGAGGACTCATGCAATTTGTCTAAGCTTGATGTACAGCAAAGTGTGAAACATATCCTAATAGCATGTGTGTCCAAGAAACATCTCTTGCGTTACAGATGAATTTTGGAATAGATAGTCTGCTAGGCCGCAAACGTTTTTATCATTGGAAGTAATAAGAATGTTTAAGGAACTTGAAACCATCACCCTTTAATAGCTCTGGGAAGGTCTATTGGCATCGAGGAGTATGTGATGAACTTAGTCAAAATGATACCATTAGAATTTAGGCTGTATTGATTGCTAGTCCCTCGAGCTGTGTCGAATTTGTCTACCTTATTCCGTTTCTCCTCTCTATTATTTTTCCCTCTTTTTCTTTTCCTGATACATATTTTATGTATTAATGTAATTATGTAATTTCTTTTGTAAATTGTGAAAAGACTCTTTTTGACTAAACACAAAATAAATACAAAGAAAGGGGGTAATTGCAAACAGAGTAGGGGTGCCATAAAAGGAGATTGCAGGAAACTGGAATTCTGCCCTAACAATTCCATATTCTCGTGCGAGTCCGAGGTTGCAACAGCTAAATCCTGGATTTTAATCAGGCCTGCTCTATCTATGCACCAGTTGGTTGTACCTGAAGGCCTCACAGTTGCTCCTAAATTTGACTTCTAATGTAGTACACTAAGTCCTTTAGCAGCACTTTATAAATCGTCTGGCTCACTTAAATGATTTGTTGTTCTGTCGATTTCCCAGTTTATCAAAAGCTTCAAGAGACTTACTTCTCAGATCACACAGTTAATCCCTTCAGAGCTGGTATCACTACCATGGATACCATAAACTTAACACACACCTCATTTCTTTAATATAAAGAGATAACTAAAAGGAAAAAAAAACACTCAAAACAGATAGTGGAGAAGTGAGGCTGGGGAAGTGGCAGGAGTTTAACAGAGGATCCTTCTGCAAATAAGTAACAATAACTTAACAAGACAGCATACATAGTTAACCGTTTCCTCAACTTTGACCTACACATCACTGCTCATTATACTCTTAAGGTTTGCAAATGAACTCTAGAAAAGGAAATGGTGTGTCAAATCACACTGGTAGGGTCAAATGTTCGTAGCCTTCCAAGCCAATATTGTCGGGGTAGAATAGGACAGCTTTCGGCTGTTTAAAAAGACTTGTTCTTTCTATACTAACACTGCCAAACAAAGCCTTTGGACCCTTGCTTTAAAAACTCTTTTCTGATACGCAAACAGTCCTTATCACTTGGGTCCTGGGCTGAGTGAGCCCACAACAAATCTTTATCTCCTTATATTAGAAGCACTTTTTAGGTCACAGCCAGCTTTAAACTGGTCATCCCTGTCCTCCAAGTTTTCCTAAAATCACGACCATCAAGACAGCCAGTGGTGACACGCCTTCGTGTATAATGTATTAATTATAAATACATTAAATGCTAAGAAAACTGATGATGGCCAACTAAACTCTTTCGATATCATTATAAAAATTCAAATGATATGCGCCTCTAGAGCTTAGCATGCTCTCACAAGAAACATCTTTCAGTATTTGCTGGCATTGCCCATGTTCCTGGTGGTGCGAAAGAGCATTTTTTTAATATTGGGTAGAGCTAATCCGTACTTACCAACATCCAAACTCTGGCAGGCCTTCTTGTATCGGTCTTTAAGTGGAGGCAAGTCCCAGGAATGCACCTCGGCCAACACCTAAACCATTAAAGCATCATTGTCACTAAAAGGATATATTCTTTCATTAGCGTATAATCAAGCTTTCTTCGACAAAAGAGTGAGAGGGGGGAAGAGCATTCAGTCTCAAAGCACAGCGTTATAAGAGTGTTCATAGACCACAGGTTTAGGGTTCAGAGTTGCAAACCACACCTTGGTTGTTTAATGACAGACTAACGGGTAAATGTAGCTGTTATGAGGGTTTGCCAAAGTCGCGATGTGGTGTAGGACTTGGGAAAGGCTATTCACAACCCCAGTTGCGCAAAGGCACTCTCTTAAGTAGAGTTGACTAAGCAGCAAGGCTGAACTAAAGAGGAAGGGGTATGGTATGGTATTGTTTATTTGTAAAGCGCATATACACAAAGCAAGTGTTTCCAAGCGCTCGAGGAGGGAGGGAACAAGGGGAAAAAACAGTTATTCAGAGCCCTTGAGTTTCTGAACAATACAAGTCTGCACTAGGCAGAGTAAGTGCATGGAACAAGTGCATATAATACAATTAACAGTGTAGATAACAGCAAATAGGTGTTACAACGATCCTGCAGTTTTTCCAAGTGCATTGAGGCGCCACATGCAAGGCGGGGAGACAAGGGAAAAACAGATAGACAATCTTCAAGGCATGGTACCATTCTGACTGTGCAAGTGCGCAGACAGGTGCAGGAGAGGTGAGGGGTGGAGGATGGGGGGAGTGCGGGCGAGGGACCAAGTGCGCCCAGTCAGTCAGAAGCTGGGGTAAGTGCTGAGAGATGCCAATCTTATAGGTCATTGACCAAGTGCAGTAACGATGAAACAAGTGCAAGGCCCGGAGGCAAGTGCGAGTGGACTGGCGAGGGTGCCCGGGACCTACGAGACTCTGAGGTACACCAGGCGGCCAGTCAGCACCTGTGCGGAAAAGGAGGGAGGGAGAGAGAGAGGAATAGAGCGGAGAGAGGTCAGCAGTGTAGAGGTAGAGAGAAAGGGACACTGTTGTGTAGTACAGTTAACACGTAGCAGACTTGACAATAAATAGAAAAACACAGGTAAGTTATACAAATAACATTTTATTACAATACTACCTAAGGCACACTTTAAATATTTCAAGGTAAGTAAAAATACTAAAGCACATATAGAATGCACAGCTAGGTAACCTCCAATGGGTTACACACTACTTAAAGGTACAAAGCATTTATATTAAACATTGCATTCACCAAAGTAGGGAGAGCGTTGTTACACACATTTAGCAACATATGCATTATTGTTGTAAGGCACTTCACACCACTACTTCAGAAGTCCAGCCCTAGCCTCTATCAAGTATCTGGTAGTGTTCCCAAAATGGTCCTTGAGGTGCAGGTTGTTAGGGAGTTTTACTAAAGTTCACCTATTATTATTTCTTTTTTACTACGCGCCGCATGCACGTGGTCCTCGCATAACAAACCGGATCAGGAATCTTGACAGTCAGACAATAGAGGACAGGAGAACAATGAATTTAGCTCTCTTCAGCCTGGTTTTAGGTTGAACAGGCGGCCATCTCTTAAATTCTACCATGGACAGGGATGTCCTCAAAGAGAGAGGAAGAGCATGCCACTCCCTTGGTGCTTGCTCTGTCAAATTTAGTTATTTTAAAGCATGGTTGCACCAGCTTTTGGTTGTTGCAAGAGCGCAGATTACGGCTAGGCTGATCGACAACCAATCGATCAGTTAAGTATTGGGGAGCAATTACCATCCAGAATTTATAGGTTAGTGACAAGAATTTATAGGTGATCCTTTGCTTGACAGGTAGCCAATGTAGGGGCCGTCTAGACCGAGTACCATGGTCTCGTTTTGGTAAGCCATGGATGGCTCGCAACGCACCACTGTGTGCGGTTTGGAGGGAGTGTAAATTGGCCTGTGATTTTCCAATTAGAAGACAATTGCAATTGTTCAGTCTAGTATTTACCAGGGCAGTGGCTAATAGAGATGTGTTACCAAAAGACAAAGCCTTATTTAGTGCAGTAACTTGGTGACATAGCCACAGGAAGATCAGGTATGAAGGACATGAGGCTTCATGGACAGCTCAGAATCCAAATACACCCCCAACGTCTTCACACATCCGGCCATGGAGATCTTGCTGCTCCTTTCTCCAGCAGCAGCTGGCCAAGCAACACAAGGGGTCTCCCCTCCACCACACCGGACATTGGGGCCATCACCCTCCCCCCCCCCACACACAGCAGCATTAAGGTAAACCCTGTGAGGCATCTGGGTATTTAGCATAACGCTGGACAGCATGTGCAATCGTGTTTTTTCTCCCAACATTTAAAACCTACAATCAAGGGAAAGACTTGTTTTTCAAATATGTGCCGGCATCAGCGCTCGTATGCTGCCGCATTTGCCGCTTTTTGTCCAAACTCCTTGTGTCCCCTTGAGGGACACCCATACCATCATACCCGCCGCCTTGAGCAGGAGACCACGCTGCGATTGGGCCCTTTATTGTCTTTTAGGCCAAATCAGGCGAGCCAACTGGCAAAGCCGGCCGAACTCCAACGGCCCCACTCGTAAGGTCCAGTCTGTTCCTGTCCAGTCCTGACTGGGGGTTGTGGGCCCGAATACGCAAAACCTCATTGTGCACCTGGATGATGATCTTATCCAGGCGCTCCATGGACTTTTCAATCGCACCCTAGGACATCACATAAGTGTGGCCTATATCTTGGCTCCCTACCTCAACCTCTGGTCTTTGTGCCTCTCCCGACCGACAATCTCTATAAACTATCCTCACAAGGCATTGAATGTTCTCTCCTTCGTCTCTAATCACCAAACCTTAAAACCCATTCCTTCCTGGACTTTCACCCCCCCCCGCCACACCCCTGTACTGTTATGTGCTTTACCTGTTTGCCCTTGAATGAAAATCGAATTTAGCTGTGTGCATATCCCGATTGTTAACAGAATGTGTTGACAAGTCCACCCCCTCTGTTCTCCGTCTAGTCTGCTATCTGTCCCCTCATCATCTCCGACTGTGTTCACATTGTTGGGATTACAGTGATTGGTTACCCCCTCTGCCCTCTGCTCTGGGTTGTTACCTGCTCCCTCACCCCACCTCAGTTCCCATTGTCTCTCTGCCGTTATTCCACCCGCTATCCCCTTTCCTCTGTGTACTCACTGTTTTCTGTGCACATAACCTCCTACCAGCTCCCAGTGTTTTTCCCAGTCTTGTGACCTGTCTCCCCAACCCCTGCCTACTGCTCTGCCCGTGCCTCTGTAGCCTCAACATGGTTAAGTGTACCTCACTCTCTGCAGTTTGCTATGGTGCCCTCTATCTGTCCTATCTTCTCTATCTCTTATCCATCATCCCTTACTAAATCCGTCAGGAAGAAACTCAAGAAGGACATATTGACCTCTAACCCAAGCCTTCCTATTGCAGACACCTACGTCACTGCCTCTGGCAGAGAGACTCTCACCGACATCCTCTTTGTTGTCCCTCACCCGACCCATGGACTCTCTGTATGATCGTTCTCCTCTCGCCTTTCCCTTCCTCACCCAATAATGATGGCACCCGCTGGGAGGTCCTTCTTGCCCTGTTCTCTACCTCCATGGTCATCATCAATGTCTACCGTAATGGTGCCATCATGGTAAAAGGTCCTCAACCCAACCTTCTACTCTTTGATAGGCTCCTCCCTCACCTTATCAATCTTCCTTCTTCTGCACCAGTTCCTTTGGTATTTCTGGTTCCCTTGCCAGCTGTGCCCACCTTGGCTCCCTTGCAGCCTCCTAACCACCCTTCTGCCCTCGCCACCGCTTCCTTGCTGCCACCCCCCACATTGACAACCTCGTCAGCCTTCTCCTCTTTGGTGAACCTGCAACCCACTAACACTGTATCTGGGGCTCCCTTGCCCCCTCCAGCCCAACCCTCACTGGCTCCCTTCTCACCCACTGCGATCATGGCTCCCTTGCCATCCTTGGCTCCTCTGCCCCCCTCTACCTCTGTCCCCTGCTCCCCCCACCCCGTAAATCTTTCACATATGGCAATCTGCTCCATATTGGCACGCTTAACAATCGCTAAGCTGTCAAACACTCCTCTGACATCTGCAACCGCCTTGAACTCCTGGATCTTAATGTTCTTGCCCTCACGGAAACTTGGTTCAAGGATCGATGTCACGAGTTTTGACACACTTCTCCCAGAAGGCTACAAGATACTCTCTCTACCTAGATCAAACAGACCAGGTGGGGGAGTTGTCATGCCTACCCCCAGGCATCCGGACGAAGTTCATCAGCCCCGGGAGCAGGCATCTAGACATTTAGTAAAACCTCAGCAGCCCCGGCTAGGGGCTATCTGGGTTCAGTCCTGGCGCCTTAGGTGCCAGGCTCATAGTCATTACTTACCTCAGGCAGACCATGCTGCAAATGACTCCAATCCAACATGAAGCCTAAAAGGGACTATTTTTCTACAGGGACTATTTTTTACTCGGGTGTGGTTCTAGGGACTTCTTACCTGGGACTACTTTTGAGGCTATTTAAACCACACCCGACAAGCAACACACGCTTCGCGTTATTCTGCATCCAGCAGCGTACCACTCACCGTGCCTGCAGCCTGCATCCTGTCTTCTGCCACGCCCGCGTCGAATCCGGAGCTCCTAAAACAAAGAGGAAAGAAAGGGACAAGGTTAGAAAACAAACTTATTTCTATTCCACACCTGATTCTGGATCCATCTTGTCTCCGGACCTGTAAAGAACATAATTTCTGCACACGCCGCACCTCCAGCTGCAGCGCCGCGCCATACTCACCAGCCTTCACAGCATCCTTCGGGTCGGCGCTGCTTCCATCATTTCTTCTCCGAACTTCGGCACCTAGGAGACAAAAGAAAACCACAAGGTGAGCCGAGAGAACCAACAAATATAATTCTTACCACCATAGACTTACCTGATTTACCACCGGAGGCATCCTTTTGTGACTCTCCATATTTTCACGTGCCGCATCTGTAAAGAGAGACAAAACAACACGTTTTCCTTGTGTAAAATTTACCGGACAGCACCGGGTAATACAGACTCTTACCTGAGCGCCACCAGCTGCCACAAGAGCATCTTTTCACGAGCCAGCTGCAAGACAAGAAAGGAAGGGGGGAACAAGAGTGAACATCGGACATATTGAACACTATGAACTTAATACTTACTGGTGCTCACCAGGAACCTCAGAGTCAATACTCTCCGGAACTCTCCCGAGCCTTCAAACCAGTGAAGTAACTGGAATCGATGCGCCCCTGCAAATCCACGCAGGATGGAGAGCTCATCTTTCAAGAATATAAAGTGAGATTGCTGCAAGGGCATTTCGGAGGTGATCAGTTGGGGAGGACTGTGGGGGTGCCATCACTTGAATCCACAAGTGGCTAAATCCATCTTTGGGGGGGGACCCCCCCAATAAAAAACGTTAGTATGTGTGACATTTTACAGTTATTTTAACATTGGTTTTTCGATTTTTTTTCGACATTTTATTTTCGAATTAATGACTTTTTCTATTATATGTATGTGTTTGACATTTTTGAATTCGACATTTTTTTTCGACATTTTTGTAATTCGACATTATTTTTTCGATATTATGACTATAAACCGGTTAAACCCAATGTTACCCTCAAAGGAACAGATGTATCAGAACCGATGCAGATCGGGGGGGCCAAGGGACCCTTAACTCAAAAGGAAAGAGAAAGAAGATGGCAGATGCAATTGTGTCTGTACTGTGGGGCCTCAGGACATTTTCTACAGGATTGCCCTATAAAGAAATCTAAAAAAGTAGTCAGAGTTGCTGATAAAAATCAAACGGAGCCTGATTCGGGAAACAAACACGCCCGACAAGCGTAGAGGTCCGTTTGCCGAGCTTGAAGAAGGATACTCAGACCTCGCACTTCATCATACCAATGGTCCTTATAGGTCCAAGGCAGCCATCACGTATGCACGCAGTGAGGGCATACATTGATAGCGGGGCAATAGGAAACTATGTGGACCACGAGTTGGCTTCTAGGATGAATCTATCTCTCTGCAAAAAGACCACTTCGGATGTCATCACCACAGTCGATGGAACTGAAATTGACTCTGGGCCCGTAACTCATTCCACCGCAGAGATGACACTATTGGGTCAGGATGGGCATCGAGAGACTATGGTGTTTGATTTAATCGAAGCCCCGCAGTTACAAATAATACTGGGGATACCTTGGTTGGAAACACATAATCCTTGTGTTGGTTGGCGAGAGAAGAGAATAACCTTCCCGGATTGTGCACATACTTGTTACACAAAAAAACCCTTGAACCAAGGCCTGGCCACAGTCACTACTCCAGTCATGCAGTTACCTCAGGAATATCAAGAATTCCAGGATGTTTTCCAAAAGGAACAGGCAAACACCCTACCACCTCACAGGTCATACGATTGTCAAATCGATCTCATACCCGGTGCACAATCTCCATGTAGTAGGATCTACGCCCTTACGGAACCCGAAAACCTTCAACTACGACAATACTTGGACCAATACCTTGCTAATGGCTTCATTCGTCCATCCAAGTCCCCTGCATCTTCAGCTTTGTTCTTCGTGCCTAAAAAGGAAGGTGACCTCAGAACGTGCATAGACTACCGCGCATTAAATCAGATCACGGTTAAGAACCGATACCCATTGCCTCTTATCCCCGAATTACTAGACCAAGTAAAGGACGCTTGCATCTAAACTAAATTAGATCTCCGAGGGGCATATCTGGTACGTGTAAAGAAAGGCGACGAATAGAAGATTGCTTTTCGCACTAAGTACAGGTTTTCGAATACCAGGTGATGCCCTTCGGGTTGTGCAATGCACCAGCAGCCTTCCAGTGTTTTATGAACAATGTCCTTCGTGAACTCATTGACGTCTGTGTTGTTGTATACATAGACGATATTCTAGTGTACTCCTCTTCAGAACCAGACCATATGAAGCACGTTCGTGCAGTCCTTGAGAAACTATGCCAGCACAAGTTATATGCAAAATTGAAAAAATGCGTTTTTCATGCTACGGAAGTTGAATTCCTTGGATTTATCCTGACTCCAAAAGGAGTCCGAATGGACTCTCGAAAGGTGGACGCAATCCTCAAGTGGCCATCACCCAGTTCAGTTAAAGGGGTACAAAGCATGCTCGGATTTGCTCATTTCTACCGCAGATTCATTCCGGATTTCTCACATGTTGTACACCCTATCACAGCACTTTTGTGAAAAAACAAACGCTTCTTGTGGACCGAAGAAGCTGAAAAGGCCTTCCAAGAGCTGAAAGCGAAATTCACGTCTGCACCTGTCTTAAAGCATCCACGCCCCGAACTTCCATACATAGTTGAAACTGATGCATCCAGATAAGCCATGGGAGCGGTCCTGTCCCAGAAGGATCCTGAAACCGGTCAACTTCACCCAGTAGCATTTTGGTCCAGAAAGTTCTCGGCACCCGAGTTAAACTATGCGGTTACCGATAAAAAATTATTAGCCATCAAATCCGCCTTCAAGGCTTGGCGGCATTATCTTCTTGGTGCCAGGCATACCATTACGGTAATCACTGATCACCGGAACTTGCAGTATTTAAAAACAGCCAAGGCCCAATCGTCGCGTCAACTTCGATGGGCATTGTTCTTTGCCGAGTTCGATTTCATGATCACTTATATCCCAGGTTGTAAAAATGGCAAGGCAGATGCCTTATCCCGAATAGGGATGGGAGAAGCATATGCGAACCCGGAACCGGTGCCTATAATTTCAGAACAAAGAATTCTTGGTATAACCACTCTACAGACACTAGAGGATATTCAAGTAAAGATCCAACAACTCTTCGATCCAACAGCCCTGCAGGACTGGGTGAAGAAAGGCCAGGACTACTCAGTCATCAATGACCTATCTTATTATCAAGGGCGACTATTTCTACCACACAAGGAACTACAAGAACTAGTCATCTCCAATTATCATGACACCCTGATGGAATGACACCCAGGTATCGCAAAAACTGAAGCTAAAATTAAGAGACAATTCTGGTGGCCCACCTGGCGAAAAGACGTAAAGTCATTCGTAATGTCTTGTGTCATTTGCGCCCAAAACAAAAGTCAGAAGAAAAAACCAACTGGCCTCTTACAACCTTTGGATATTCCACCTACACCATGGCACACCTTATCGTTAGACTTTATTACAGATCTACCTCCATGTAATGGATTTAACACCATTCTAGTTATTGTGGATCTTTTGTCCAAGATGGCCCACTTTATTCCTCTAAAGGGATTACCTTCTGCTTCAATTCTGGCCAAGGAGTTCCTCGAAAACCTTGTTCGAATACACGGATTTCCTTCCGTATTGGTCTCTGACCAAGGTAGTCAATTCATTTCACATTTTTGGAAGAAATGTCAACTGGCACAAATCGACGTGAGGTTATCAACCAGTCACCATCCCCAGACCGATGGTCAGATGGAGAGGACCAATCAGACCCTTGAACAGTACCTACGTTGCATGCTACACCAGACCGAAAGTAATTGGAAAGATATTTTATGGATTTCCGAGTATGCATACAATAAATCTGTACATTCAGGAACCGGACAAAGCCCCTTTTATACCATATATGGACATCACCCTCGAACCTCAGAACTAGATTCGCCTCAGCATTTAGAAATGCCTGCAGTTAGTCATTTGCCTTCTACTATTACACAAGCCTTTAAAGAGGCAACGGAACATTTGAAACAAGCAAAAGAGAAATATAAGAAAAAAGCTGATCAACATAGAAGTGAAACTCCACAATACCAGATTGGGGATCAAGTTTGGCTGGCTACAAAACACATACCTCTGAAGGGAACTCGGACTTTTAACCCTAGATATTTGGGACCTTACACTATTAAGGCCATTATCAACCCGGTAGCCGTCAAATTGGAATTACCCTCTAATATGCGCATTCATTCTGTCTTTCATGTTTCACTTTTAAAATCAGTTCAACCAGGAACAAGATTAACCAAAACACCCGACCCTATCTTGATAGAAGGAGAACCTGAATTCGAGGTAAAAAATATCCTGGACTTCAAGATGGTCAAATCAAAACTTTTTTATTTAATCGATTGGAAGGGCTACGGACCACAAGAAAGGTCATGGGAACCTAGTAACCACGTCCATGCACCTCGGTTGGTGAAAAGATTCCATCGGAACTTCCCAGACAAACCATGGCCCAGGGGAAGAACAACTTTAGTAGGGGGCTTGGGAGGGGGGAGGGAGGGAGAGTGCTGTCATGATGCCTACCCCCAGGCATCCGGACCAAGTCCATCAGCCCCGGGAGCAGGCATCTAGACATTTAGTAAAACCTCAGCAGCCCCGGCAAGGGGCTATCTGGGTTCAGTCCTGGCGCCTTAGGTGCCAGGCTCATAGTAGGAATCAGTCCTGGTGCCTAAGGCGCCAGGCTCATAGTCATTACTTAGCTCAGGCAGACCACGCTGCAAATGACTCCAATACCACATGAAGCCTGAAAGGGACTATTTTTCTACAGGGACTATTTTTTACTCGGGTGTGGTTCTAGGGACTTTTTACCTGGGACTACTTTTGAGGCTATTTAAACCACACCTGACCAGCAACACACGCTTCGCGTTATTCTGCATCCAGCAGCGTAACACTCACCGTGCCTGCAGCCTGCATCCAGTCTTCTGCCATGCCCGCCTCGAATCCGGAGCTCCTAAAACAAAGAGGAAAGAAAGGGACAAGGTTAGGAAACTAACTTATTTCTATTCCACACCTGATTCTGGATCCATCTTGTCTCCGGACCTGTAAAGAACATAATTTCTGCACGCGCCGCACCTCAAGCAGCAGCGCCGCGCCATACTCACCAGTCTTCACAGCATCCTTCGGGTCGGCGCTGCCTCCATCATTTCTTCGCCGAACTTCGGCACCTAGGAGAGAAAAGAAAACCACAAGGTGAGCCGAGGGAACCAACAAATATAATTCTTACCACCATAGACTTACCTGATTTACCACCGGAGGCATCCTTTTGTGACTCTCCACATTTTCACGTGCCGCATCTGTAAAGAGAGACAAAACAACACGTTTTCCTCGTGTAAAATTTACCGGACAGCACCGGGTAATACAGACTCTTACCTGAGCGCCACCAGCTGCCACAAGAGCATCTTTTCACGAGCCAGCTGCAAGACAAGAAAGGAAGGGGGGAACAAGAGTGAACATCGGACATATTGAACTCTATGAACTTACTTACTGATCCTCACCAGGAACCTCATAGTCAATACTCTCCGGAACTCTCCCGAGCCTTCAAACCAGTGAAGTAACTGGAATCGACGCGCCCCTCCAAATCCACGCAGGATGAGAGCTCATCTTTCAAGAATATAAGGCGAGATTGCTGTGAGGGCATTTCGGAGGTGATTAGTTGGGGAGGACTGTGTGGGTGCCATCACTTGAATCCACAAGTGGCTAAATCCATCTCTCCACTTGCAGAAGAATATTTCTACGGGTTAAGCAGACAAGATTAGGAGGGCAGATCCAGTCAGTCATCGCTGCACTACGCATCACGTGGGTGGAGACCGCAGCTGTCCGGGTCCGACCGACGCCCCTGTGGGAGCCAGGTGAGCGTAACAGGAGTAGCAATGATCTTCCCTGAGTCTGTCGTTCCCACTCAGGCCTACTCATCCTTTGAGTGCCTGGTCTGCAAGCTCTCGCTCTCTCCTAGCTCTTCACTCCTGCTGGCCACCTTCTATCGGCCACATGGTCAGCCTTCCCTCTTCCGTTAGGAATGGGTTGACCTGGACTCTTCTCAACTCCTCCTACTGGGTGATCTCAACATCCATCTCGACTCACCCGATTCCTCAGGACCTTTCCGCAATCTGTGCGACTCTCTCTCCCTTACCATCTTACCTCTGGTTCAAAGCACACCGCTGGCCACACCTTGGATGCTCTCATCTCAACTTACATTCCTCTATCTATCCCTCTCACTACTTCTCTCTTCTGGACTGATCACTCTTCTCTCTTCTCACTTGAAGCGCTCTTCTCCTCTTGCATCGGTAAGCCTGGCACTGCCTTCCGTTTACAAGGTTATCCAACCCATGAAAAAAGTGTCAGTGGCTGCCTTTGCCTCTACCTACTCTGCTCCTTCTACTCCTGTGGCTGACTCCAACCCTGTACAGCCCTCTCTAACTTTAACCTCTCTATCCAACACTCTTGATTATCTTGCCCCTGTCATGAGGGTACGGCCGAAGCCTACCAAAAAGTGCAACTCTTGGTATGACTCCAAACTGGCTGCCCTTAAATACAAGTGCAGGGCAGCCAAACGGAAATGGGATTCCTCTGGTGCACCCTCTGACAAACTGGCATGCCGCTTCCTTCAAAGGCAGTATAGACTCTGCATCCGCTCAAAGAAAAGAGTCTTTATTCAAGCCATCATCTCAGCAGCATCCAATAACATTGCCAAACTCTTTAAAGTCAACAAGGAACTAGCCAATCCTACCGCAGTCTCCTCCACTATTGCACCCACCCAGGCCTTTTCCTTAGCCCTGGCTGCACACTTCACCTCAAAAACACAGGATATCCTATCCTCTCTCTTCCTTATCACCTCATGCACCAACATCTCTTGTACCGCCCTTGGCCACCCCTGCCCCCTTCTTCTCCCTTCTCTCTCCCCTATTACACGTGAGGAGGTCACTAGACAATTCTGGTCTATGAAAGCCTCCTACAAACAGGTGGACCCCTGTCCCTTCAAAACCATCAAGCACAATATTGACTCTCTCGCCCCAGCCTTGGCTGAGCTCTGCAACCTCTCCTCGCCACTGAAGTTTTCCCCACTGCTATTAAGCACTCCTTTGTGCACACTCTCCCCAAAAAACCTTCTGCTGACTCTTCCATTCCAGCAAACTATCGCCTGATCGCTATCACTCCTTTCCCTGGGCAAACTCCTGGAGAAGTTGGCCATTTCTCAGCAAACCCCCCACACTGAATCTGTTGGTTGCTTCCATGACCACGAGTTTGGCTTTAGAGCATCCAGAGGCATGGACAATGCTCTTCTGAAAACCCATGAAGATCTGCTCTCAAATCTTGATTCTAACTTTCCCTCTGTCCTCATTCTAAACGACCTCTTCTCTGCCTTCGATGCGGTGAACCACAACAGCCTGATTGCACGTCTGTGACCCTGGGCATCACTGATCAGGACCTGGAATGGCTATGCTCCTTTCTCTCTGACCGCCCATCCCAGGTGAAATTGGGGTCCTTTCTCTCCCTTATTACTCGCTTCGTGCGGTGTCCTGCAGTGAAATAACCTATCCCCCTGATTTTTCAATGACTAGATGGCACCCTGCCCCGTATGATAGCCACCTTCACCTCCAACGTTCAGTGTTACGCGGATGACAGACAGCTCTACTTCAGGGTACCCTCAGCCTCTTCCTCACTCATACTGGACTGTCTATCCGCAATTCAGTCATGGTGTCCTGCAAACAACCTCTGCCTCAATACCAGTAACACAAAGATTGTCCTCATCGGGACCGCTGTTCCTGCCTTCCCTCTCTCTCTCTGGCCGGCCTCCCTTGGCTCTGCGCCTCCACCTACCAACGAGGCAAAAAAATATAGGGGTCATCTTCACCTCCACTCTCTCTAGCTCGTCTTACATTAGACATCTCTAAAAAGTCCCACTACGAACTGCACCTTCTCAGAGGTATTCTACCTTTTCTCTCTTTCCCCCAGAGGCTCACCATCTCCAGAGCCGTGGTCCTCTCTAGGCTGAACTACTGCAACAGCCTATTTCTCAACCTCCCCTCTTCTACCCTTTATCCTCTTCAACTCATCCGGGACAGAACCGCAAGACTTTTCTGGGCCTCAAGCCCAGTGGCTGCATCTCTCTGGCACTGAAATCCCTTCAGTGGCTCCCTGTGGCTGCAAGGGTTAAGTTCAAGTCCCTTTGGATTGTCCACAAGGCTCTCTGGGGCCTGGGCCCACTCTATCTGCAATGCTCTTTTCCTAAATATTCTCCTTCCCGAGCCCTCTGCTTGTTTTCCTCAAATTCTCTGCGGGTGAGCCACTTCTCCAAGCAGAGACTTGGGGGAGATCTTTATCCACTGCAGGTGCCTCTCTCTAGAACAGCCTCCTTGCCTCTCTCAGTCTTGAGTCGAATCGCCTTAAGTTTCGGAAACTCCTCAAGAATTTCTTCTTCGCCTCCTTCTTGCTCCCTCTCCTCTGCTAACCACCTCTTTCTGCTCTGTTGCTTGCTCTCCTCTACTGCTGCTCAATTTCGCTGACTGGCTGCCTGGCGTACATTCAGAGCCTCACAGGTCCCAAGCTTCCTCGCCATTCTCCTGCACTTGCCCCCCAGCCTTGCACTTCCCGCAGCACTACTGCACTTAGGTTATGACCCATGAGTGTGGTATCTCTCTGCACTTAACCCATGTTCTGACAGGACGGGGCGCACATGGTCCCTATTGCCCCGCCCCTCCCCCCACGCACTTCCTGTTTCTGTGCACCTGCATGATCTGAATGTACAATGCCTAGTAAGATGGTTTGTATTGTCTTCCTAATGTCTTCCCCTCCCATGCATGGTTGTGCTTTGAAACACTTGGGTATAATTACATAATAAGTCAACAATCAATTCTGATGGTAAAGCAGTTTTAAAAAGGGTCTAGTTTCTTCAGCCGAAGGCCCGGGCAATGATGAGAAACTCAGTCTTTTCATTGTTGAGAGCAAGAGAATTTAAAGCCAACTAAGATTGGATGGTAATGTACTCCTCATTCAGGGCCTTGGAGTCGTGTGCATGATTACCAGACAACTCAAGGAGAACCTATGGTAGGACTGAAGAAGACTCACTCTTAAGTGAACCGGGCTCCAAGTCTTAGGTTTGGACTGAACTACCCAAAAGGTTTGGTAGCAATGGACGAGCAGCTAGGCTTAGTCTAAAAGGGAGAAGGGTTGTAATCAAATGCTAAGAACTCGGGGGAACACGTATAGTCAAGAATACACTTATATACTGTAGATTTATAAAAAATATGGGTATTTATTATAGATACTAAGGCAACTAACACAATATTAGAATCAAAGGTAAGTAAACGTATTCACATTTATACAATAAGACATTTAAGCATTACTCAAGGCAATAGTAGATTAATACAGGTTAAGTAGTCAAAGTAACAAATCAATTCTTTAATCAACATTTAGGTAATGCAACAAGTATATTGGTAAGTAACTTTTAGGCAGTGTGTCTCCCTGACTAGTCCCCGGGGGATCAGTCATCCAGTCGGCCAGGACACGGCCATCACTATTGGATCCAGTTCCTGGGGGTGGACCAGTGAGGGAGGATCACCTGGATGGGGGGTCCTCGGGGAGTGGAAGTGGGACATAATTAATTCGAAGAAAAAAATTCGGCAAAATGTTTGACAAAATGGTGTTTTGAAAATACATTTTCGAAAAAATTACTGGATACCATCACATACACCTGAAGGCCCTTCCCCTTCCTAACAGGGATAAAAGGTGGAGCAGGACAGCACAATATGAGAAAGGCGGACCGCACGACGAGAGAGCTGACTCAGCACAGCAGATCAAGAGGAGGAGAAAGACGGCGCAAACCGGGAGGGTGACGAGGAGAGAAGCGACTTGGCCCTTTCTGTGCCAGGCCTGTGAAACCTGCACAGAAGGAATCGTAAGACCGCGAATAGCCAGCGCGTGTTGCAGCAGATGTCAATGGTACACAAGGCCCGCTTATAACCAAGTCGAGAGGATACGCTTGCCACCGTGGTACTGGCCTGAAAAGCCAAGCGGTTCATCACAGCCGGTGAGTCGAGGGGAGAGCCGATAAGAAACCAAACTGTTTGAACAAAAGTAGCAAAATGGCTAATTGAAGAGAGTACAAATAACTGTTAATGTGAGAGGCGAAAACCAGTTACAGAGGAGTCAGGCCCACGTGGGTGCTTGCTTGCGAAACTCTTGGCGAATACCCTATTGTTGAAACAACTACCGTTACCAGAAGGCCTTCAGAATGGCGCGAGAAGAGGGTCGAAGTGGTCATACGGGGGTCTAGCAAAATCCTCTGTACAGTCAAATGTCTTTGACCGGCAAATGAAGTTAAAGCTAAGGGAAGTGAATGCCACACTGTGTGAATTGCAAACGTTGGCAAGAGTGAACCTGACGGAGGTATGCCAATAAAGAGGGGGTAGAACCTGAAGTCCCAATAAATAATGTGTTGACAAGAGTGAAACCGGCAGAGGGTTATCCACAGTGAACTGATTAAAAAGACATTAAGATTCGTAAATGTCATAGAGGAGATTGCGTTGAAAGCCGTAGTGAACCCGATGGAGGGAGGCTAACATTCGAGAAGCGGCCGAACCCAGAAGAGGAGGATCCAGGGGTGAAAAGACATCACCCAACCTACAAGCAGAAAGGAACTTTTGTTGATTATTTTTGAACACCTCAGATCTTCGGAGGAAAGAGGCTTTTTGTACAAAAGAGACTTAACCACTGAAGACCCTGATAGCTGAGAGCGTAACTGTTAGCTCGTGCTGAGAATGCTTGAGTGTGTGCTGTGCACCACAGTCCTAACTTGTCCCGTGTTCAAAACATGGGGAAGGGAGACCCTGACTACCGCATCCTGACTTATTATTTGTGAACACTTCTTTCTTTGTCTGTGAACCCTATCCAACACTCTTTGTATTTAGCGTAAGGATTGGCACTATGTTTTGTTCTTGGTATAGGCCCTTTTATTTGACAATGCGCCACTAGAACTGCCTTATTATTATTTGATGGTCGTTGCTTGCTCCCAACTTAGATCTAGGTTTAGATTATTTTCTAACCCGCATATACAGTCTAATAAACACCCTTGAACTGTGATCACTTGTGTCTGTCTTTACTGTTGCCACCATGAGTTCATTACAGCAGCCTATACTTTATAAAGTCCAGCCCTATTTGGGGATGAGATTCCCAAAGTCAGTTGAGACACTGGGTGACCAGGGCCCGTGGGCAGCAGAACAAAAAAAGGCAGATGCTGTCAAAATAGGTTTCTTCCATTTTACAGGTAGGTACAATGTTTAGTTAAAAGGTGGATCAGGGAGATAAGGTAGACCCGTGTCCTTAGGCCTGGGAGAACACATTTGAATGTCCACCCCAATGTGTCCCAGAAAGCTCAAGAGGAATCCGATTTAATCAAGCAAGCAACCAGGTGAGTACTTAGGAGCAGGTCAGTACCTTTTCATGAGGAAATAACACAATGCCACTGGTGGGTCTCCAGGTGAGGCGACAGCAGCTCCTGTTGGGATTCTTGGCCTGGAATCTGAAGAAGCAACTTTTGGCAGGAGCACACAGTCATCTTCTTGCAATGGAACGCCCAGCAGACGATTTTCACAATACAGACGCGTTGGGACTTGACACAGGCTGCATCAGCGATGGTTGTCACACTGCATACTTCTCTCCATTTTTCAGTCTCCAACTAGGAAGGGGAGACATCTCACAGCGGGAAAGTCACTGTAGGTCCAGCAGGATGCCCACGAAGGTACAGCTACAGCTGCACTTCAGGATACTATGCACAGTTCGCAGCTCTTCAACGGGAGGCTCAAAATGCAGGTTGCCTCGACACTGGTTAGGCCCACCAGTCCAGGGGAGTAAGTCGTCCTGTCTGGATCTTCCCTGTCAATCAGAAGAGGAGGTTGATGCAGCAGCAGTAACTGGCGGTCTCTGGAGGTGGCTGCAGACGTCCTTCCTCGGATTCTTCATTCCATGGTCGACACTCTGTTCTGCACCAGCACCCTTTGCTTTACGCAAGAACCTTGCCAATCAGCAGTCATGCCACATTCAAACATTTTACCAGTCAGAACTGGATTCAAGCAGACACAACGGAGGACAAAGGCCTGCAGAGTTTCAGTGTACTCCCAGCTTCCTTTCCTCCCAGACACGCTGGCACCCTTGGGCAAGCTTGCCAATGGGAGCCCGGCAAAGACAAAAGAGTGAGCGGGACCTCCACCACCCAAGACAACAGAAGAAGGAATATGAAAGGACAAGTCACCAACAGTTGGTGAGAAAAGAAGACGGCGCCATTTTAGTACAATGGTGACCCATGTGTCCCTTGTTGCGGTGGCGACATCAGCCTGCGTGTACATTTGAATAGAAATCAGTATCCACTGCCACCAGCCACTCAGATGAACTTGTCACTGTAACTAGATAGTCACAGGAATACATTGTGTCCCCTCGGCACTCCTCATAATGTGGGGTGTGCCGATTCCACAAAATAAAAGTTAGGTAGGATAGAAAGTATCCTCCTATCTTTGGAAACAGTAATTATCACAAGGGAAATAAAAAGGGCAGCTCTAGGAGCTCCAGCAACACTGCAGAAAAAGTGCTGTGTACTGCAATAATACATTGCAGATGCCTTAAAAGGTGGAGGAAAGCATGACTCCAAAAAGATACAACCAAAGGGTTGAAAAGGGTTCCCAGAGGCAGAGTAAAAGACCGAGTGAGTGGGGTAAAAGGTTCTCATTCACTCAGGAAAACTGATCACAGTTCCAAGATTCCAGCAAAGGGTGCTGGGGGACTCACAAGTGGGGAAGATATTGCACACAAATTAAATTCTACCTGTGAGTAGTCCAGGAGAGTCCAATCAGCTAGCGGGGGTTATGCTCAGTAGGCAGAATTTCAATCTGCCCTATCCAACAAATTGATTAAAATTAGAGAAGGTATTGAGGTGAAGAAACTCAGTCTTTTGACTCAGGTTCCAGAAAAGAGCCCCCTGATCCCTATTAGTAAACCAGAGGAACAAGCTGCGTTTAGCTTTCAACCTATCTCAGAGCAAGACCTGTCTAAGATAATTTCTAATTTAAAATCCACAAGTTGTAAAGGGGATCCCTGCTCCTCGATCATAATTAAAGAGTGTTCTCAGGTCCTCATTCCAGCTCTAACCAAGTTCGTCAATGCCTCCCTCTTAGCAAATAAAGTTCCTGACAATATAAAAAAAGCATGGATCACTCCGTTGCTAAAAAAACCCAACCTTTGCCCCCTCACCGCCTCTAACTATAGGCCTATCACTAACACCCCGTTCTTGTTAAAAATCTTGGATAGGGTGGATTATAATCAGATCCCTACCTATCTGGAATAAAACCAAATCTATCATAAATTTCAATCAGGGTTCCGTTTGAATCACGGCACCGAAACAGCTTTGTTGGCACTCAAATCTCATCTTCTACAGAGAATGGATGGTGGTCATATTCCCCTTCTCATGATTTTAGATTTGTCGGCTGCTTTTGACCTGGTGGACCATAACATTCTGTCCACCAGGCTAAGACAGAATGCCAATTTCTCTAAAGAAGCAGTTAATTGGGCCATCTCTTTTTTGAAGAATAGACTAAATAGAGTGCCCAGCGACACGGCAGAAGCAGAACCGACCATACTTACGTATGGGGTCCCCCAAGGTGCTTGCGTGTTGCCTTGCTTCTATAATATATTTATGATTCCATTTTTCCAGATGCTCGAGAACGAGGGGATCGTATTTGCAAACTATGCGGATGACACCCAATGTGTCATCCCCATATCTGGTTCCCAGGCAGAAGATGAGGCAAGTATTAACGAAATATACAAGAAAATCCAGGATTGGATGGTACTGAATGGCTTAGCTTTAAATAGCTCAAATACCAAGCTTCTAATTATTGGCTCAGAGGCCAAATTAGACAAACTAGGGCCTAGCTATAAATCGCTCATTATAGATGATTGCCACATTGAAGTTATGAGCAAGGTGAAAACCTTAGGCATTTACTTGGACAAAAACCTCAGCATGAACGCCCAAGTGAACAACTTGGTCTCCTCTGCTTCATAATTTCTTAAATTGTTTCGCTGTTTGAGACCTTTCATATCAGAATCCAACGCAGAAACATTGGCAAGGGCCATAATTGGCTCTAAGATTGACGTTTGTTGCAGCCTACTTATAGGGTTGCCGGTATCTGTCATCCACCGGTTGCAAGTTATTCAGAATGGAGCAGTTAGGGTTGTGAAAGGCTTATCAAGAAGAGACCATATGTCGGAGGCCCGGCGCAGCCTCCACTGGTTACCGGTTAGGCCAGGATTATGTTTAGATTGCTTCTTATCACCCAGAAATGCATACATGGAGTTATGCCACTTTATTTAAAAGAACTAGTCTTAGTAAAAAATAACATCCGCTCCCTTCGTTCCGATGAAACAAACACTCTGGCTATGCCACGTGTGAAAACCAAAAAGTCCAGAGATTCAGCCTTCATCTCAGCAGCTCCCCTTAATTGGAACTCATTGTCTGTTACATTGAGGAATACTATCCCCGTAGAAATCTTTAAAAAGGGGCTGAAAACTGCGCTCTTCTAGTAGGTCGGATTCTCATCTGAGTATTCTTTCTGCATATGAACCTTCTGCTTCTAACTGGGTTTTTCTTTACTGTCCGTTTGTGTATTGAGTGTTTCGTTTCGAAGCGCCCTTAAGCCCTAGGGTACCTGGTGCGCTATATAAATGTTAAACATAAACATAAGTGCAGGACAGATGCAACACGAGACATAGGGACTTAGGTCAGTTTTCAGTGAAGATAGAAGCAGGGTTCACTCCATAAATTCCAAAATGATGACACATAGAAGTGCTCATGTGAACTCCACCGCTCTGGGTTAGCACTAAGGTAAGCAGGACTTTACGCCCAATACAAACCCAATGGGAAGGGGGCCCATTAAAGAGAGAAGTGATTTCAGTCCCCTGAAACCTAGAAAGTTAGGAGCAGTACCAGGTGATGGTAAATCATTTGGAAAAACTTGTCTCACTGTTGTCGTCATACAGGGTCGTTGGTTCAAAGGCAATCAACAGCTGCCGTCTCCAGGTTCCTGTGGAAACCTCAGACTGAAGAGAAGACACCCAGGTTTGGTCACACGACAAAGGAGAGACCCTAAGAGAGAACTTCACAGATGCATGTCTATCACTGACCCCAGGCAGAGTCAGGAGGCACTCTGGGACCTGGAGGCAGGACTTCAGTTATCTAGTATGCACCAGAGCGAATTTCCAGCACCAAGGAGGCCCACAACAAGATCCAGCTGTTTGAAAGACCAAAAATCCTTTCAACGATGAACAGCTTGATCCAGGCCTTATATAGAAAATGCAACAATGCACAGTGCAACAACCAAAAACAGGAGTGGTAGCTCAAGCAGGACAGGTGACTAGCTGGTCCCCAGTACGAGGGAGGAAGACGTCTTGCAGTGGTCTTCCCTGTTGATTAGAGGATCAAAATTCGCAACAAAGTGGTCTTGACTGGGCCATGGCTGGTTTCAGCAGTTGTCCTCCAGCGTCCCTCGGTTGTAGTCTAATTCTCATCTCTTCAGATCAAGTGGTCGACTTAGTACTCTACTTTCATCACATCCAGAAAATGCGCTGGGGGAAATCTCTGCTCTCCAAGAAGGACACTTGCAACATTCAGACTTGTAGTTGGCTGTCCAGAGAGCCCCCTCCCAACTTCCTGGCTGAAAACACTGAAAAGATGTTCTTTTTGCTGCTTTTCTCCCTTAGACTTCTACGAGACACCCGTCCTTTTGACTCCTGTCCTGACATTGTGCACGTAATTAAAGCATTCTGCTTTACTATGCATTACTTTACTATTAAAAACAATATCAGTACTGAGAGACTATGTGTCTCTCAGTGAACTTCTTCCATTGTTACAATTACACACAGCACCTTCAAGTGAAGTGCGGTTAGGATAGTTTGTATTCTTATAACGTTTTCTATAATGGCTTTTGGGTAACATTTACAATGAACCTGGGATGAGCTAGTCGCAGTGGATATTTTTCTATCGTGGTCCAGACATTTTTACTCCTGCACTTTGCATTGAGAACAAAAGGCTACTAAAGGTGGCTAGAACCCTAAAATGGCTGTGCCAGGTGGTGTTTTATTGTCCTTTGGCCATATTGTTCTTTGGCCTTCACCACCCCCTCACAGGTCCGGAATTGTCATACATGGGATCCCCTTTAGTGGGGAAAGCACCTGCTTTCCCGGGCAGAGAGTGAGTTTGTGTGTGAGCCCTGATGAGGGGGCTGGAGCGGCCTGGTCCCAGTGGCCATTCCTAGCCCCTGAATATCTGTTGCTGGGCAGATGTTTTGCCCAATGGCCACCCATGTTTGGATAGCCACTGCCTGTCTGAATGGTGCAGATCCTTACCAATGGTGGGCCTGGGCAAGCTTTTCAGTCCTAATCCTCGTTAAAAGGAGAACTCCTGCAGCTATTCTTCAGATCACTGGCAGAGTCAAGTCCCCTACGAAGAAGAGTAGCCCACTGATGATCCAGATGAATATGCCAGTACCAGTGTTTGACCCCAGTACCGAGTATCGAGCAGGTGAAAAATATATAAACTGAGAAAGCCTTAATCCATTCCTGACAAAAAAATGACATGCACACAAAAGCAGAATCCATTAACTTACATTTAAATAGGCAATGCATATGTTAACTGCCATAAAGAAGTAGTTCGTTTAAAATGACTGTGTAGAGAGGATTCCAAAATGGCCACCGAGAGGAGAGCGCCGTGATCGATGCTCTCCTGAACGAGGAGTGACCACACAGTCGGGGGCCATCCAGGATATCTAGGCCACAAACATACAATGGGAGTACTGAGAACCACGAAAGTCGTCCAGAAAAGAGGAAGCAGACACTGAGGGCATATACCGCCGGGGGCGAACGGGATTCCCCTCAGGCATTCGTATAGGCATCAAAAGGAAGTCGCAGAGTTAAGAAGCGGGGAGACCAGGAAGAGGGCATCCAGCCCAGTACAGAGAAAGTTGCAGGAGCCCCTGCGACCGGAGGAAGAGGAAGTCCAGCAGGAGCCGTTCGCAAACCCGCTCCTACCCTTTGTCCACAACCGGAGCAGTTAACACAGTAAGGCGATCAGAGAGAAGAGGAGTGCACACCCATCGATGGCAGCGTGGGGACAGCTACATCCAGAGAGGAGAACTCCACCAACAAGAACCCAGACCAGGACAGAGGCAGGACCAGGGGAGACCCGACAAGGAAAAATTACAGAGACATGGACCGCAAAACCTGAGACTTTTTGAAGATCATGGAAAAGCCCAAGCTGTGCCAAAGAGTGCATTTGCTGAGTAGGTGCTCAGACACTAGATCCGGAAGCGAACTTGGACGAGCACGTCATCCAGGCAGGGAAAGACATGAATACCTTCCAACCTGAGGCAAGCCGCTACCACTGCCAGCAGCTTGGTGAAAACCATGGGTGCAGAGGAAAGACTGAGCAGAAATGCCTTGAGCTGCGAATGATGTTGGCCACTGCGAACCTTGGGTATTTCCAGTGCTTTCGATGACTTAGTACATGAAAGTAGGCATCCTGACGGTCCAGGGAAACTAAGCAGTCCTGCAAATCGAGGGCTTGTAGAATCTGGGCTAGAGAAACCATCTTGAACTTGTCCTTGCGTAAGGAACAAGTTCTCCAGCATGGGTCTGGCATGGATTCACATGCGCATGAATATTCCCCGTCGTCAGGCCGGGAATCCTCGGTAAAGAAAAAAATCAGTATCAGTTTCGTTTCTGATCTGTCTTTCTTAGTAGTAACCAATCACTGATCTCTGGGTCATACTGCCCCCAGCCAATGACTGCCCTCTACCTAAGCCCCTCCCCTGGCAGCCATCCTCAGATTTGGTAGCAAGTAAAGTGGCAGTATGACCAAGTGAAGAGCCGCAGAGGGGAAGGAGGGAGGGTTCGCATGTGAATCCATGCCTGCCCATGCTGGAGAACAACAGTTACAGGTAAGTAACTTGTTCCTTTTCCAGCATGGGGTCTGGCATGGATTCAGATGCTCATGAATATAAGAATACATAGCAGTATACACATGCAAAACCACGGGAGGTGGCAACAGGCTCAACATTAACCAATACAACAACTCAACATTAAGCATCTCTTACATCCTCACCAGGCTCACCTTAAGCGAACAGGTTGCGCAGCACTGCTTGGCCGACCCTGGACTCCTCCCTGGAGTCCCGATCGACGCAGTAGAATCTTGTGAAGGTGTGCATCGACCTCCACGTAGCAGCCCTGCAGATGTCCAGCAGGGGCTCACCAGACAGGAACGCCGTGGTAGCAGCGATCGCTCTGGTCGAATGGGCTCTCGGACGGCCGGGCAGCGGTCGGTTTGCCAACCGGTGACAGTGCATGATGCAGCCGAAGAGCCATCTGGAAAGGGAAGCCTTCGAGAGAGCCTTCCCTTGATTCACAGTCCAAAGTTCACAAACAGCGGTGATGTCTTCCGAAAACTCTTGTGCGGTCCACGTAGAACTTCAGCGCTCTAGCCACATCCAGCGAGTGCAAAGTCCTCTCGGCAGGAGACAAAGGCGACGGGAAGAAAACTGGTAACACCAAGGGCTCCTTGAGGTTGAAGTCCGACGGCACCTTGGGCATAAAGGAGGGGTGCATCCTCAGCACCACCCTCGTGTCGTGAAAAGTCAAGTATGGAGGCTTGCAAGATAGGGCCTGGATCTCTTCCACTCGCCGTGCAGAGGTGATGGCCACTAGAAATGCTGTCTTCCACGACAGGAACTTCAACGGCGCCGAATGCATAGGCTCGAATGGGGCACCCATGAGCCTAGTCAGCACCACGTTGAGCTCCCACGCCGGGGCCGGGGCCTTCATCGGCGGGAATGATCAGAATAGTCCCTTCATAAATTCCTTCACCAGGCGATGAGACCACAAGGACGCCCGTCCTGTAGTTCTGGTGAATCGGGAAATGGCAGCCAGATGTATCTTGATGGAGGCGCGAGCCAGTCCAGCTTTGGCCAGCGACAGTAAGTACGGCAATACTTGAGGGGCTGTAATCCGCAGAGGGTTAATCTTCTGTGCACGGCACCAGACAGAGAACCTCTTCTACTTATGTCCATAGCATTTGAGAGTTGAGGACGCCCTGGCTTTTGCAAGAACCTCTCTGCAGTCAGCCGGGATATTATATCCTCCAAACTCTAGTGCTGCAGGAGTCAAGCCTAAAAGTTCAGCGAATCCGGGTCGTGATGGAAAATGGCGCCTCCTTCTCTGGAGAGAAGATCTGCGTCCGTCGCCAGCTTGATAAGTGGGGACGCTGACAGGTCCAGAAGGTCCGGGAACCAGATCTGTCTCGGCCACGCCGGTGCGACGAGGATCATCCTGCACCTGGACCTCTTGAGCTGGTTGATGAGACGGAGCAGCAACGGCAACGGAGGGAACGCGTACAGGAACAGGCCGTCCCAAGGGAACGAGAAAGCATGGCCCATGCTCCTCGGTTGTGCGAACCTGCTGGCGAACCTCTGGCACTTGGAGTTCGTCGCCGTCGCAAACAGATCGATCTGGGGTTTTCCCCACCGTTGAAAGAGCCGATCCACCTGGTCCTGGCGTAGTTCCCACACGTGGCACAAGCGCAGCTCTCTGCTGAGTGAGTCGGTGATGGTGTTTTTTATTCCTGCCAGGTGGGAGGGAACCAGAAACATACCCTGGGCGACGGCCCATTGCCACAGATCCTGGGCCTCCTTGGATAGGGCTGGGGATCTGGTGCCTCCCTGCTTCCGGATGTAGAACATTGTGGTGGTGTTGTCGGTGAAGATCCTCACCACTTTGTCCTTGAGGGACGGAAGGAACGATTTGAGCGCCCAGAACACGGCTCGTAGCTCCAGGATGTTGATGTGAAGAGACCTCTCCTCCGGGAGCCAGAGGACTCTTGCGTGGAGATCGCCGGTGTGGGCCCCCCATCCATCCAGGGAGGCGTCCGTCGTTACCGTTTCCTGATGTGCCGGGGTCTGAAGTCCATGCCCGCCTCTAGATGCGCACGAGTGCCCCACCACCGGATCGCTTGGTGGAAAGTCTTGTTGAGTGAGATCCAGTCTTCGAAGCTGCCTGCTGCTTGCACGCAACAGGTGTTGAGAAACTCCTGCAGTGGACGCATCCGCAACCTGCATAGGCGCACGAGGTAGATGCACAAGGACATCATGCCGAGTAGGGACTTGATGGACCTCACCCTGGCCACGTCCATGGTCAACAGCCGTTGTACCTTGCCCAGGATGGCTTTCGTCCTTTCCTCCGACGGTGAAGCCAATCGCGCCACTGTGTCGAGTCTGGCTCCCAGGAACAGGGCGTCTTGCGATGGTACCAAGTGGGAGTTCGCGAAGTTGATCGAGAATCCCAAATCTGTGAGCAGTTGGACGGTCTTCGCTGTGTGATCGACGGCGAGTTCCCTTGACTTTGCTCGGATAAGCCAATCGTCCAGGTAGGGGTAGACATGGATCCCCTGCAGGTGCAGCCGCGCCACCACCACCGGTGCCAGGCACTTGGTGAAGACCCTGGGTGCTAACTTCAATCCGAAAGGAAGGGCCTTGAACTGATAGTGTCCCCCTTGAACCACGAATCGTAGGAACATTCGATGTCCTTTCAGAATGGGGAAGTAGGCATCCTCCAAGTCCAGCGACGATAGGAAGCAGCCTTCCTCCAGCTGTGACAGCACGTGCTAGAGGGTGACCATCCGGAATTTCTGGGCCTTGATGTACTTGTTTAGACGACAAAGCTCTTGGCTGGTGTGCCCCTGCTGGACATCTGCAGGGCTGCTACGTGGAGGTCGACGCACACCTTCACGAGATTCTACTGCGTTGACCAGGATTCCAGGGAGGAGTCAAGAGTCGGCCAGGCAGTGCTGCGCAACCTGTTCGCTTGAAGGTGAGCCTGGTGAGGAGGTAAGAGATGCTTAATGTTGAGTTGTAGAAATGCTTAATGTTGAGCCTTGCCACCTCCTGTGGTTGTGCATGTGTGTACTGCTATGTATTCTTGTATTCATGAGCATTTGAATCCATGCCAGACCCCATGCTGGAGAAGGAACAAGTTACTTACCTGTAACTGTTGTTCTCCAGCATGGGTCTGGCATGGATTTACATGCAAACCCTCCCTCCTATCCCTCTGCGGCTCTTCTCTTGGTCCTACTGCCACTTTACGTGCTACCAAATCTGAAGATGGCTGCCAGAGGAGGGGTTTAGGTAGAGGGCATTGGCTGGGGGCAGTATGGCCCAGAGACCAGTGATTGGTTAATAGTAGAAAGACAGTTCAGAAACTAAACTGATTTGTTCTTTACCGAGGATTCCCAGCCTGACGATGGGGAATATTCATGAGCATGTGAATTCATGCCAGACCCCATGCTGGAGTATTTGAATGTAGCTTTAACGTTTCTCCGGTTGAGCCTCTTCATTCATGTTTTATTAGATTGCTCACACTTAAAAGAAAGTGATTTCCTGTTTGCCATCACTTTGCGAGACGGGCGAGTGAGTTCCAGGCATCGCCTGTATTAACCGCCTATTTGTTTTTTTCCAAGGAGAATGTAACATTCAGAGAGACACCCTCCTTTCTGCGAAGGTGGTCTCAGATTTCCATCTTTCTCAAAAGATCCATCTGCCTGTGTTTTTCATCCACCTCACCCTTCCAAGGGAAAGGAACAACACCATCGGCTAGATCAAGTATGGACCTTCAGTTTTACGTCTCTTGTATTATAGAGGCTAGGAAAGATGAGCAGCTTTTCATTGGTTACGCTAGGCGTCGTGATGGCAGGGCTGTCCAGGTGAATCATTTTCTGCATTTCTGAATGCTACGATCTAGCTGGGAAGGAGGTGCCTGAGGGTCGCAGAGCTCATTCTACCACAGGAGTGGTGGCCACCTCTGCCTTGCAGATGGGAGGGCCCGGTCCTGGATATTGGCAAGGTGGCGACACACGTTGGGTAAGCATTACTGTTTGGATTCCCTTGTGGGCCAGGATGCTCGGTTTGGTAGAGCAGTCCTCCAGCATTTTCTGGTATAGGTGATATTCTTGCTTCCCCTTTCCCCAACCCCTGCATCGCCCATCCCCGGTTTACATACTGCTTTGGGCGTCTATCATAGATGAGCAATCCTTCCACAGATTCCTCATCACCTTCCCTACATGCCCCTCTTGCGGGAAGCTAGTACACCATCAGCTCTTCTGTCCCCCAGCATCAAAGTGCTAGAGAAAAAGGGTGGAGCTGAGGTCAAGAGGTGCGGCGTCAGTATATGGGATACATTACTGACTGTAATCGTATTTCTGATGCTTGCATCTGCTTAGATTCACATGCTATGCATAGGCCGACATCTAGTGGTTGCTGCAGAGTATTACAGTTTTTGTTTTTGAAACTCGAAAAGGGACATCGACAGGGCGTGCCAGTAATAGTATCCCTAGTGTGAGGTCTACTGTACCCATGGTCCTTCATGCGTTGAGGTCCCTCAGATTGTTTTGTTTCTGACATGTGGTAGCATGAGGTGTAGCGGGAGGACAGATGTATAAAAGCAGATGAAGCAGATAAAGCCAGAGAAACATCTATGCGCCTTCTACTCCACAGGGGAGGAGGGTGGGCGCATGTGAATCTAAGCAGATACAAGCATCAGATATACGATTATGGTGAGTAATGTATCCCTTCTAAGGCTTGTGGTGGGATGTTTGAAGGAACAGCGGCAAATAGATGTTTTAGCACCGCTTGTCCCACCGGTGAATCTGCTTTAGAACGTGTGTCAATGCAATATAGCTGAGTAAAGGTATGAATAGAGCTCCATGTAGCTTCTTTGCAAATGTTGTCCAGCGGGACGTTTGCATAAAGACCAAGGTAGCTCCCGTACCCCCGGTAGAGTGAGCTCTAAGTGTGAAAGGCTGAGTTTTATTTGATAGAGAGTAGCAAACTGTGTGCATTTCACTATCCATTTGGAGATGGTGTTTTTTGAGACATATTCACCTTCCCTGCCAGGCGCTTTGGAGACAAACAGCTGGTTTGTTTTTCTTAGTGGTCTTGTCTTGTTTACATAGTAAAGGACCGGCATCTAGTGTGTGGACTTTTTTCTCAGGTGAGCTTGAAGGGCTTTGAAAGAAAGCTGGTAGTTCAATGGACTCGTTGATATGGAACTTCGATATGAATTTAGGTAAAAACCTAGGGTATGTTTGTGGTTCCAACTTGTCTTTGTGGATAAAAAAAGGAAGGGTCTTGCACTGACAAGGCTTGTAGTTCACCGACTCTTATGGAGGTTATAACCACCAGAAAATCGTATATGTAAGGTGTTTAAGGTTGGATTTAGGGTTAAGCTCAAAGGCGGGTCCCATGAGTTTTGCATGTACTACGTTTAGGTCCCACCCTGGAGGTGGGTTTGAAATGGGAGGTTAGAGTCTCTTTTCTCCTTCCATGAATGCCTTAATGACCCGGACCTTTCACCAGGACACCTTGCTTTGAAAAGCAGTGTACAAGGATAGAGACGCCAGGTGAACCTTGGTGGAGTTAAATACTAGCCTGCAGTCTAGTAAGTGGAGCATGTAGAGGAGAACTTTGACTGGCACAATATTACAAATCTTTTCCATTTGTTGAAATAACACTGTCTGGTGTTTGGTTTGCATGCCTCCTTGAGGATGTCCACACACCTTTGAGGTCGTTTTAAATGGCCAAACTCTCTGATTTCAGGAGCCAAGCTGCCAAGTTCACAGACTGAGGTTGTGGGTGGAGCGTTGTCCCCCTGTGCAGTGTGAGCATATTGTTGGGGCACGGGAGTTTGATTGGATCGCACATCGCCAGTTTGTGCAGATGTGGAAACCAGGATTAGTCTCACTTGTTCCTGGTGCCTTTTGTTCACCAACCTGCTAAGTAGGGAGTTGGGGAGGATGGGAGGGGGGCGTAGGCCAATTTCCCTGATCAGTTCATCCACAGGGCATTCCTCTTGGACCCGTGTTGGGGAAACTTGGATGTGAAGTCTGGGCATTGTATGTTTTGGCTTGTGGCGACCAAGTCTAAAGGGGGAGAAGATATCGTTTATGATATTTTTGTTGCGCTGCCACTTAGTTCTTCGGGCAGAGGATCTCTGCATAATGAGTCTGCCAGAGAATTGAGTTCCCCTGGAACATGTTGCGATGTTAGGAACATGCCCCGCTTGAGTACCCACTTCCACATTTTTTTGTGCTAGTCTGGACAGACTTGCAGAGTGTGTGCCCCCCTGCTTGTTTACGTAAAACATGGCAGTCGTGCTGTCCGTGAGGGCTTGTACTGTCGGACTTGACCGGAGCACCTGGAAAGCTTGCAGTGCTTTGAGCACTGCTAGTAGTTCCAAAAGGTTTATGTTATTTTGGGTTCTGATTTGTGTCCACAGCCCATGCGTTGTGGGGTGAAGGTAATGGGCTCCCCCACCCGGTGAGTGAGGAGTCTGTTGTGACAACTGCTTACATTGTCGGGTTGTGGAAAGGGTTTCCCTTTCACAGGTTTTCCTTTGTTCACCAGTGTAGCGCTTGAACTAGGGTTAGCCAAACCACCACTAGATCGTCCCACTGACCGCTTGCCCGAGACCACTGTTTCGCAAACCACCATTGCATTGGATGCATCCGCAGCCGTGCGTGAAACCAGGTAAATGCACAATGCCATCATCCAGAGCATGCGCAGTGCTTTGCATACAGTTATTAGGTGACCGGCTCGATACAGAGGTATTTGCAGCAGTATGTTTTGCAACTCTTCCGTTTGACTGAAAGACTAGATCCTCTGCTGTTTTTACAGCCCCTAAGAACTGTTTGGTCTTGCTTGGAACAAGACTATCTTTTCTCGTTGATTGAGAATCCCAATTGGAACATATTTATTGCTCTCTGGGCGTTTTGCTTGCAAATTTGGGGGGATTCCCGTGTTATCAGCCAGACATCCAGATAAGGGTACACTGGGATTGATTCCCTGTGTAGATGCGCTGCCACTACCGCTAGTACCTTGGTGAATACCCTTGGAGCGGAGACTTTGCCAAAGGGTAGCACCTTGAATTGGTAGTGCTGGTTCGCTATTTTGAAACGCAAGAACCTTCTGTTCGCTGGGAACATTGAAATATGAAAGTATGCATCTTTCATATCAGAGGTTGCCATGTAGTCCCCCTGATTTAGCAATGGGATTACATCCTGTAGCGTTGTCTTGCAGAATTTTTGTTGTATACGAATTAACCGAGTTACAATTGTCCGAATGACACTTGACCTTTTGCACAATTGACCGAATTTTAAAGGTCAATTAGTACATATATGGGGGGAACCCCCCGCAAACCCCCACCCAATCCAAAACCCCCGCAACCCCCACCCAAACCCCTTGTATTATTTATAATACGAAACCAACCCACTATATATATATATATAAAAAAAAAGATCAATTGGGCAAAAGGTCAATTAGGACCATTAAAATTCGACCAATTAGGTCATTCGGTCAATTTGGGTAATACCGAATTTTTGTGGCTTGACATAGGTGTTTGTAGGGCGCAGGTCTAGGACAGGGTGAATTGTTAGGTTTTTTTTCTGTACAAGGAAGTACATAAATATCCTTGTTTATCTGGTTTGCCGGGACGATTTCTATGGTGTCCTTTAGAAGCAGCACCTTCACCTCTTCCAACAGGTTATGTTGTTCTTCCTCTGGAGACTGTCTTTGTCTTGGCGAGTTGTTGGCGCTTAGATCAGTTCTATGCAATATCCCGCCGCCACAGCAGAAAGTACCCACTTGTTCGAAGTGATCCCTGCCCATGCGTGGGTAACGTATGAAATACGACCTCGTATTGGAGTGGCATGGGAGGGGACCTGTAGCAGGTGGTCATTGCTTGAGGGAGGGTGCGGGGGGGGGAGTTGAGCAACCTCTTGAGGAGGAGGATCTGCCCCTGCTTCTAGACCTTCTTTGGCCTCTTTGAAAACCCTGCTGCGAGGACTGGCTTTGTGACGAATTCCAGGACGAACCTTAGTCACCTTGATTTTAATTAGAGGCCAGATGAGAGTTTTACCTTCTAAACGGCGAGAGTTAGAGCCCCCTCTATGCCCAAAGGGTTTGTTTGTGAGCTGACCTAGTGATCTGAGGGTCATATTCATCTTTTGCACTCTTGAAAGCATCCCCCACTGCTTTGCCAAACAAGGCGTTGGGTTCAACGGGCATGTTTAGAAGGGTTGCCTGGGTCTTTAGTTGGAAGCCCGATTGTCGTAGCCATGCATGAAGTTTAATCAGTGTGCCTTCTGCCACAATTCTCCCCGCATTGTCTGCTGCGTCCAGGTTGTTCTTAAGGATGCAGTTGGCTACCTGTTTCTCCTCTGCAATGGTGATCAGAGAGTTATGTTTTCAGGGGCTCTGGCACTGAGTCGATCTGTTGAGCGATTTCATCCCAGTTGTGGCAATTACAACTAGCTAATAGTATTGTGTTATTAGCTAGCCTCATCTGCTAGGCTGCTGAGCAAGCTACATTCCTGCCCAAGGTGTAGATTTTCTTGCTCTCCTTGTCAGGAGGGGCTTCGGCAGAGGCCAGAGGAGTTCCGCCCTCTTTCTTGTAGTAGTAACTACTAAGGAGTCTGGCTTTAGCTGACCCCTAGTGTATAAGGGATGTAAAGGGGAAGGTCTGAACATCTTCTTGATGCGTGGGCTGACTGCCTGTGTCAAATTGGGTGCAAGTCGAGAAGGCTGGATGCGTCTTTGAACCGATTTTAACAAGGGGATAAATTGAGCTGTGGATTTTTTTATCCCCAAGGATGTCCTCAACAAAGTCGTAATCAACTTCAACTTCTTGTGTGTCTAGTTTGAAGTGCTCTGCAGCCTTTAGAAACAGATCATTACCGGGGAGTCAGCCACAGGTGGGTGAGTGTGATATGGGTACTGGATGACGTATAAGTCCTCTTCGTCGTCATCGTAATTTTGGTCCAAGTTCACCGTGTCTCCTTCGTCCTCTGGGTCTGTGTATGGTCCAGGGTCTTGGTAATAAGTGTCATGCCCTAGGTCCTGCTGTGACGAGGTGGTAGCATGCATGGTGTCTAGGCGGGCATTCATGGCAGCGGGCTGAGCGACAGTTGCCCCGCTTTGGGTGACTGCTGCCCCATTCTGTGGGGTCCCCTGAAGATTATGTAGGACCTCGCGGGTGGTCATCATAGTAATATATGAAACAGGACATTCTCCTCATAACTATCGAATTGTTCTGTAGTCCATTGTGAGAAGCTTGGTAATAGAGAGGGATAGGAGGGGCAGGTGTGGGCTCTGTGACAGGAGTCTTTTAATGGTAAATAGACCCTGAAAGGGTGCCCTGTGGGGTAGTGTAATCCCTGCTTTTAGTAGCATGAACTTCTTTAACCAGGGACGCCAAAGACGTATGGTTTTTCGACGTTCTGGCCTTTTAAAAGGGTATCTGGAACATGCTGTTTAATCAACTCGCTCATTTATTAGCTCTTTTTCTTGAGACCGTTGCTGCATCTTTTGAAGCCCAGTCATCGGCACCTGAGGACTTTGCGGTTTTGGACGCAGTGTCGGAAACAGACTTTACCGTGGGTTTAGGGGCCTGGTGTGTGGTGCTCGCGACCGTGATGGCCCAGAAGAAAGAGAAAGTTCGGACCTCCCCCCTCCATGCCACGTGTGGCCTATACAGACACGCTGTGGTCGACTTTTGGCCGTGGGGGGTGTTCTTGGTGTGATGTAATTTAGTAGTGCATGAGTCGCCGGGTGCCATTCCCATAGCAGAATCGCTGGCCTGCCTGTTGGGGTCAGGGTCTTGCATGCGGGAATGTGATGGATCCCGATCGCCCTCAGCATCACTTATGGCGTTGATGCTGCCATCGTTGGAGGCTCCCTCGACGTCCATAGCAGCCTCGGCCTGCATGGCGTGGTGGGCCTAGCATTTGGTTTAGCGGGCCTTTAGGATTTTTGGCCTTAACAGTTTGCAAGACTTGCACTGTCCCTCGCCGTGGTCCTTGGGGAGACAAAGGTTGCACACCAGGTGCAGGTCTTTCCAGGGAAATTACCCATTATAGGAAGGGCAACATTTTAAAGGAGTGTTTTCCATGATGTATGAGGAAGGCAGCCTGGAAATAGAAGGGAGTAAAGGGGAATATACATTCTCTTAATGAGACTAGATATAAACCTCATCCGTCTCTCCCTCCTGTGCAGGGCCGAGGCCCAAAGGGGTCTTGAGAGGCCGTAGACAAAGGATCGTCGAGACGGGAGTTGCTGTCGTCGACGAAAGAAACTTGTCCTTGAAGCCGAAGATCTTGCGGTAAACGGTTATTGAAAAGGACAGAAACAAACACTAGAGTTAAACTTTTCTAAGTCATGGCATCAGCCAAGAAGTAACTCCGCGATATGCGCCCGACTATGATGGCGGAAAAAAACAATATGAGGGGCCTCGAAGCATGCCCTGTCGACGTCCCTTTTCAAGTTTAAAAAACAAAAAATGAAATACTCTGCAGCTACCACTAGATGTCAGCTGTTAGGCAAGATAGGCAAGATAGTGTGCAGTACCCTTTGGGAGACTACAGCAACCTTGACCTCCTGGCAATAGGAACCCAACCTTTGGTATAAGTCTCTACTACACAGGTTGGTAGTGTGGCTGAGCAGCCAGGCTCAGAGGGGTCAATGTGAGTAGTAGGGTTTTTACATAGCGATTCACAGTGACAAGTATCCAAACAAACTCTTACACTCAAGGTTTCTCGATAAAACAATTATTAATTTATTTAACAGTCAGTTCAATAAGCTTGAGGGAGCAATATATACGCAACACACAAATACACTTCAAAATACACACTCTTAGTTTCTCTAAATCAGCAAGGATGTCACACAGATGGTTCCTACACCCTGAGGTGACTTAAGGAACTAGAACACTGTGGACATTAACGTTATCACTGGTACATTTAGAGCAATACTGAGTTGGTCTCAATGAAAAGGGTTTGGGAATAAAACAAAAGGTTATGCAAATATTCTGCACCCGATAAGTACTTTTTAACCCCCAATACAAAGTAAATTAACCCTTTCATGGAGGATAGGTAAAACACACAGTCAGAAGTAAGAGTGTCTTTCAGGGAGCCAGGCACACCAATGTCAATTGAGCAAAAGTCTAGGTGAACTGAAGCAATTCTTGTAGGCAAGTAAAAGTCTTGCACAATGTTTTTTTTGTTGTAGAAATAAAGAACCACAGAAGGGCCACAAGCTGGGAGGCTTGTGAAGGGCAAAGCTGCAAGCAACTCTGCAAAAGCAACCAAGACAAGTCTCAACTGAGTACAAGCAAGGCTTTACAACAAGAGGTAAGTCCCCTTAGTGTTACAGTACCTTTGGTTAGAAGAAATGGTTCCAGCTGGCTTCTGTTCCTGTACAGCTCTGCAGATCCTGTTGTTCCTGGGCCTCAGTCGTGGGGACAAGAGGGAGGACATCTGGGGACTCCTGCACTGCAATGGTCAAACTTCAATTCAGCGGCACTTTGCGGTTTCAGCTCCTTGCGTCAAATAGCAACACAGCGGTTCTCGGATACAACTTCAGACTTTTCTTGCATCTGGGGTCCAGCACCCTGTTGAGGTGGCTCAGGCTTGGTCGGTCCTGCTTCTTGGGAGTCCGGAGGATCTTCCTGGAGCTCGGGACCGACTTAAAGCTACTCACTCGATTCTGGTGTTTCTCTACCTGGCACTTCGCTTCCTACAGCAGCAATCAAGTACAGGCAGCTCTGAGAGGATTTCCAGATGAGCTCGTCTTGGAGTCAATTCGTCCCACCAACCCAAAAGGGAGAAGTCGTCCTTTGCTGGTCTTCTCTAGTCGAGGCGAATTCTGAGCTTTAGCACAGCAGCAGGGCTTCACCAGGCAAACCAACGGTCCAGGAGTTGCAGCAGGCGTCTCTTTCCAAGTTCTTCTTCGGATTCCTTCATCCAGTGGCCGACTCTGCCTTAGAAGCCAAAAGCCTTGCCTTGCCTTTTATGCAGGCTTTTCCCATTCATTCCAGCCTAGCTGTCAATCATACAGCAGGGTTGCTGTCCTTCAAGGACAGCCAGCTGGCCAATCACCTTTGGGTGTATTCCTGTAACCAAGGGTATTAAGCACAGGGAGTTTCGGGTACCTCCCTTACTTCCAGCCCCTGACAGACATGCTGGAGCCAGAGGCCGGCATCACTCGTTAATCATGCCAAAGACAAAACTAACAAAAAGACCAAACCGGGCTTGGGTGCAGAGTAAATCTCAAGAAGGACCTTAACAACAAGAAATGGCGAAAAAAGAAGACCGGGCCATTTTGACAAAATGTGTACCCATGGGTGTCTTACTGCAGCTGAAATTGCAGCCCGTGGTAAAAACACACAATGGTAGTAAAAGGTAAACCACTGCCACCAACCTTAATTGTAGAAAGGGTAACATAATACATGTTACATGAGAAACTAGACAAAGGGGATATTAAGTAACCACTCCAGCACCCTATTGTAAGATAGTGTGTGCTGTGTCTAGAAAGTTACAAAATGTAAGTAAAGTCAATTTCACTTCACTGCTCTTGGAAACATTAGTTTCACCAAGCAAAGGTATTTAAACCTTTGGGAAATCTAAGAGATTTTCCTGTGCCACTGCACTGAAGGTGCTGTGTGTGACACTGCAAAGTTGATGCCTATGGAGTTTGTCAGGCTCCAAAGTCAAAAGAAACACACAGTCCAAATGACAGAAAAATACAGTGGGAAAAAGGTCTCACTCTCTCCAGTTTAGAAATTAAAAGTCCTAAAGTCCAGCAAAAAAGCTGGGGGTCTCTACGGTAGAAGGGAATTAGCACATTTCTGAGAATTCTCCCCAACATCAGCCTATGCATAGCATGTGATCAAAGCAGATTCCACACGCCTCAGAAATATATATATATTTTTAAAAACAATTGTAAAAAAGAAAAAGGTGCAGACTCTTGAAGTGGGTAACTTCCCAAAGAACAGGTCATTTAGCTGTGTTTTTTCTAGCAGAGGAGCGCCCATGACTACTTTTTGATTGTTTAAGGGACTTAGATTTAGTCACCCTAAGTTTCCTAGGGTCATCTAAACGTGGACCCCTTGCTCACTGTGCTCAGAGAGGCACAGGTCCACCTCACTGATGAGGCCCAACAAGGCTGAAACAGGTGTCTGGGGTTGCTGTTGGTACTCTTCTCAAGAAGCCCTCCAAGGCTCTGGAGTGTCTGTGAAGACATGAAACGAGGGAGGAATCCAACACTTTGCAGCCCTCTGTCATCTGGCATGGCTGGCTGTCCTCCCAATGTTTGAATGTAGCATGAGTGCCGATTGGCTGGGTTTCTGGATAATGGCCTGGATCTAGAAGCTAGAGACAAGTCGACCACTGGAACAGAAGCACTGAATAAGACGACGACCAGAGACGACTGTAGCTCCTTCCAGTAACCGATGAAGTCTGCTGAAGTGACCAGTGCTGTCCTGACCCCGTTTTTGTAACGACAGAGAAGCTCCGAAGAGGACGGCTTCCTCGCATGGACTGGTGGGCATATTCAGTCCCAAGATGACCTGTTATTTGAGCCATCCCATGACGTGCTGCGACGTCCTGTGCTGCAAAATGCTGATATCCTGGAACTGCCAGCCATCCTGCAGTGCATCGTCTTCCCATGAACAAACTCTCCCGAACCTTTGGTGGACTCCTGCTGGTCCTCCAGAAGCAAGATTCCACTCCTGAAAGACCCCTCACCAGAGTGCAGGGGCGAGCAAGCAAGGCTAATCGACCTGACGAAAACCGTTCTTAACTGGTGTCTGCGAAAAGGCACCAAAACCACAGTTGGAGCACAAAGAATCCTTTGTTGGGAGTCCCCTCTCTCGACTGCCGCTGTGACATCCCATTCCACGTCCCTCCTTTTGTCACCATGACCAAAGCCCAGGAGACTATCTGCAACTGCTACAGTGTGAAGGCATCAGCTTCATCTTCTTCATTGCTCCCAAGATACTGTGGGACTTGAGGTTATACTTACCTAAAGTCATTATGTCGCTCCTGTGTGGCTAGAGGGGTAATTCGTGTGCTTGGGAGTTCTCCCAGGCACAACACTGGAACGCATGCAGGGAACCTTCTACGAAGTCTCTGAACCCTTTCACCCACAATAACTGTTACTTAACTGCTCCAGAAGATTTCCAACGGAACTCTTGATTTTTCTACAACTTGGGCATGCCTTCTGACCCTGGAAGGCACTTGGAAATAGATTTGGAAGGACTCTGGAAGCCCAGGCTCTGTGCAAAGATTGCCAAGTAACTTACCTTGTGTTGGTGTTGTTTCGATCAACAGTGTTATAGTGATTACTTTCCTTTGAATTGTGTCACTATTCTAAAAAGTAACTAAGTATTGAACTCACTTGCAGCATAAGGCAGTCTAACTGTATTATTCCTGAAACAGAACAAGTTATACATGTTGCCAATTACTTACTTTCTAATGTTAGTATCTGTATTATTCCTAAAACTGTAACGCTCACCTGATTCCCGTAGAGGCGCCGGTCTTGACTGGGCGTATACCGTATCTTCAAAGGTGATGTGTAACACACGGCTGGCTCTTTGGGCTGGACCTCTGTGCACTGTATGTCTGACTCGAAGGGTAAGATGTCTGCAGATAGAAAATATGGTATTAAGGAACTGGGTTATTGAATGTCCCTCTCTTCTTCCCTTTCTCTTCTCCTGTAGAACCCCAAAGGTTAACGCTCTCACCTTAGGTAAGTGAATGCCGTGCTCTCCCCATCTGCCTCGGGGCAGGGTGCTGTAACCAGTTTCTTCACTGGATAAGGGGAGCAGGCCTCTTGACTTCAGAGGACTGCTGTCCGTCGTTTACTGCACGAACGGTAAGTTTCGAGTAATTCTAATGTCTTTAAAGTCTTTAGTAATGATGTTTCTTGTTTTGCAGGGTTCCGGCGATGGCGGATGACGGGCTGAAGTGAGTTGAAGATGGAGCCCGTGTGATGAATAGAAGCGCCTGGAAGCACGTAAGTAAGCGCTTGTTGCCTGCTTCACGATGCGCTCTAACTGTCTTTTTATTTTGCAGGTACAAGTTCGGAGCGGCTGCAGGGTGCCGGAATACCCACTGGGTTAGATGTGGAAAGGAGTAATGGCACGTGAGTATTAAAGTTCCCCAATGTCTTTAAACGCACCTTGTTTTGTCTTTCAGATGCGGGATGCAGCGCCGAAGGCCTACGGAGCGTGCGAAGAGTTGGTAAGCTTTTGTCTTTCAGATGCCGGAATGCAGTGTGAAGACCTCCGGAGCGCACACAGAGTAGGTAAGCCTTTGTCTTTCAGATGCCGGAATGCAGCGCGAGGCATTGGTGACAGCCGATGGACCAGGTAAGTGAAGAGCTGTCACTGAAGACCGTAATGCTAACCTGTTCTTTCTTGTCTTTATAGGTGCTGCTGAAGACTGGATTCAGGATGGTAAGCCTTTTTCCTTAGGCCCAGGATCAGATGCAGAAGACACGATGAGCGTTCTGCTGCAGAGGATGCAGAATAACGCAAAGCAAGATTCATCCATCGGGTGTGGTTTAAATAGCCTCCTGTAGTGCTTAGGTGTCTCCTTCCACAGCCACGCCTAGGTAAGAAAAGAGTTCCTGCTTTCCAGAAGAGTTCCAGTGTTCTGAATCTAGGGAGTGGCTCCTGCCCCACCCAACAGGAAAAGTAGTTCCAAACAGAAGAGGATCAGAGGCTCAACTGGCAGGCAAGTAAGCAGCATGGTCTGCTGCAGGTAAGTCCACCCAAGCATTATGAGCCCGGCGCTTCCAGCGCTGGGACTGGGCATATTTATGAGCCTGGTGCCACTGGCGCCAGGACTGGGTCCAAAAGGTCCCAATTGGGACTGGTTGGTACTCGGAACCTGGGTTATGGATCTGCTTCCAAGGGAGTTGGGAAAACCCTGACCTTTTGGAAGCAGAGATCATGACAAAAACAGAATAGGATACATAGTATTATTACAAAGTTATTACTTAACTCTGAATTGTTTCCACTGGCTGCTCTGCAACACTACCATTACCTTGAGTGGTACAGACCTATACTAAGAGTTGGAGTGTCTGTAATGCCCAAGGATAGTCTTATAAAGTCCATTGGGTGGACTTTAGAATAACTGTCCTAACACAGCCAAGGTTATACTACGAACAGAGAAGTACAGTGTAGGATACAATATCCCGCAATAATGGAATGGGCACACAAAATATGGAACAAGTTACTAACCTGTAACTGTTCTCCAGCATGGGACTGGCATGGATTCACATGCTCATTAATATTTCCCGTCGTCAGGCTGGGAATCCTCAGTAAAAGAAAAAAGCAGTTTCAGTTTCATTTCTCTTTTCCCTAACAACCAATCACTGAGCTCTGGGTCATAGTGCCCCAGCCATTCACTAAGCCCCTCCTCTGACAGCCATCTTCAGATTTGGTAGCACGTAAAGCGGCAGTAGGACCAAGAGAAGAGCCGCAGAGGGGTAAGACATGCATTACTCACAGTAATAGCATTTCTGATGGTTCTATCTACTTCGATTCACATGCTGTGCATATGGTCCGACATCCAGTGGTAACCGCAGAGTATTGAATCTTGTCTTTTGGGGCCCGAAAGGGGATGTCGGCATAAGTGTGTCTGTAACACTATCCCCATCGTGACGTGTAGTGTACCAAAATTCCCTCACGCGCCAAGGTTCCTCCAATTGTATTTTTTCTAGCATGAGGAAGCCCAAGGCTTTTGTGAGTACATGAAGAGAGAAAGTAGAAAGACGTCTATGTTCCTTCCACCCCGAGCGGGTAGGTAGGGAGGGTGCATGTGAATCTAAGCAGATACAACCATCAGAAATGCTATTACGGTGAGTAATGCATGTCTTCTGATGTTTGTTAATCTGCTTAGAATCACATGCTGTGCATAGACTAGCGAGCAGTACCCGGAGTTGGAGGTGGGTTGTGAGAAGGAACAGTAGAGAAAAGAGGTCTTAATACTGCTTGTCCCACCTGAGAGTCAGATCTAGAATGAGTGTCTAGGCAATAGTGTTTTGTAAAGGTGTTTACAGAACTCCAGGGTGCCGCTTTGCAAATGGACTCTAGGGGAACATTTGCAATGAATGCTATGGAAGCCCCAGTGCACCTGAGTAGAGTCCTCTAGGCTTGAAGGGCAGTTCTCTCTTAGCAAGAGTGTAACACAGTGTGATGCATTTGACAATCCACCTTGAGATAGCTGATTTAGAGACAGGATCCCCTCTCTACCAGCTGCCACTGAAACGAAAAAAAGGTTTGTTTTCCTCAGTGGTTTTGTTCTTTCCTGGTAGAACATGACTGCCCTGTGCACATCTAGTGTGTGTGTAGGCTTCTTTCGGACATGCTAGTGGGATTCTGGACGAAAGTGGGTAGTTCGATCGATTGCTTCACAAGGAACTTTGAGATGAATTTAGGAGCAAATCTGAGATGTGTGCGCAGAACTACCTTATCCCTGTGGACTGTAACAACGGGGTCTAGAACAGAAAGGGCCTGTAGTTCGCTAACCCTTCTAATAGAAGTGATAGCCACTAGGAAGGCTGTCTCGTAAGTAAGGTCTTTCAGACGTGCTTTATGCATTGGCTCAAAGGGAGATCCCATGAGTCTGGTTAAAACCACATTTAGATCCCATCCAGGAGCTGGGTGAGAAATGGGAGGATGGATTCTCTTAACCCCTTCCATAAAGTCCTTAATCACCGGTATTTTCCACCATAACACTTTCTGTTGAGACGTGGTGTAGGCTGTGAGAGCAGCAAGATGAACCTTTAGGGAATTGAAGACCAGTCCTGCTTCTAACAAATGGGTTAGGTACAGCACAATGTGTGTGGGTGAGAAATCAATGGGATTGTGTTAGGGAGAATTCTCTCTTTAGGCTGAATTTCCTAACCTAGTGAGTCCCCCAGCAACTTTGCTGGATTTCTGGAGTTTGTTTTTTTCCTCCTGCCAAGAGTGAGACTCTTTTTCTCCCACTCTTGGACATGATTTATGGTATTCCTTTGACTGGTAATGTGTTTTATGGGCTATGGGGTCCTTTACTCCATAGGGTCTCATGTGTTTTTACTATGTGTGTTACACAGCACCCTCCGTGCAGTGACACAAGGGTGTCATAGTGACTCCCAAACATAGACTCCATACCCTGGGACTGACTACTGTCTCCCAGGGCATGTAAAGTCACCATTGGCTTTACTAGTCCCAAATTATTAACAGAAACCAGTACAAACCATCATATTGTGGACGTACTGGTTGGGGCAATTCGATTGCCCCGGGGTCTGTTAGTCGAGGGGGCACGTCTCCGTCCCCCCTGATCGAGTTTTGGCTGGTGGCAGTGGAAACTACTTTTTATATTCGACCGCAAATATTTCCCTATGGGATTCTCCCATTGTTCGAGGCTACCAACTTTAATTATTTAATTCTCATAGCCTAGAACATACCGCCGGTTTATTTAATTAATATTAATTCACCGGTTAGTATTTTCTGCCAGGACTCGATTCTAAAATGGCAGTTGTGTTCTCTTCTGTGACTCCAACCCAAGTCGAGCCCTTTGTTCCACTTTTTGGCGGGCTTCTCCACAGAAGCCTCCAAAAGTGGTGCCACTCTGTCTGGGTGCCACAGGGGTGTGGGAGGGGGTTTAGGCACCCTGGACTGAGTTACCTTGGTAACTCAAGTCGCACTCTTGTGTGATTGGCCAAAGTGGTGAGCCGGACGGCTCACCACTTAGCATGTTTGATTGACAGCTAGGCTGAGTGAATGGGGTATGCTGCATAAAAGCAGGGCTTTGGGGACCGGAAGTCGCCACAGTACCAGAGAATCCGATGAGGGAGAAGCTGAACCGACCTACCACGACGAGACCACCGGTGGAGCCCTGCGGGACAGACTCACCACTTCCCGACGACAGAGAAGATCTCCTGGCTGGAGAGGCTTCTTCCCCTGACTGGTGGGCACAACCAGTTTTACCTTCCTTCTTTGCACCCCAGACAGGTTTGTGGTCGAACTGCACGTGCCAAGCACCCCGGCAGCCGGATAGCCACTCACCACTGAACCGCGAATCAACGGACCGCTCCTTGTACCTGAGAAACTCCGTGGCTGGTTTCTTCCCTGGCAGTGCAACGGACTCGTGTCTTCCTCCACGACGAGATCCTCTCTTCCCCCGGACGAAGCACCGACTTGCATCCGCTGCCAGGAACAACTGCCCCCGCTGGAGTGTTCTCACCACTTTAAGGTACCCCGTCCGCCAGGCCTCCCTTTCTACAGATTGCTACAAGGTAATAATAACCCCTTAACCATCTGGACTGGGCTGGCCGCCTTGACCTCTAACTGGTCCCTTTCTTTGGCCCAACTCCTTTTTGAACCGTTACAAGACTTTTGTGCACTGCAACCGTGTGACCATGGACACATTTCGTTTGATCCTCTTAAAATGGATCGGGCCTATTGAACTCTAACTTCACGGTTTTACTTTGCCTTCCTCTCTTGTTGTGTTCTTGTAAAGTGTTGGGATCTGCTTCAACTCACTCTCTGCTTTTCTCTCCCTTTTAAAAACGAACTAATAGAGTGCCATCTACGTTAAGCGCTCACCGCGGTCTGAAAATAAGTGGGGCTTTACTTAAGACTTGTCTAATATTCTTTTAAGGGAGTGTATATCTTTTAGTGACTGTGTTTTTGAATTGCTTACTATTAGGCCCTGTGTGTTTTTCTAGATGTGGTTTTAAATAAATAATTATCTCTTTTACACCAAGGCCTGGTCAGCGTTGTTCTGTTGGGTTTTCTTGACCCATTGTGAATACTCTGTATACTGCTTAACTCTTCTTGAGGGAAGTCTGACTGCTCAGCCACAGCTACCAAGTGAATCTGTGAGGTACAGACTGCTACCAAGTGGGTTTACTGCCAAACACCTGTAGTCTTAAATCTTTTTCAGTGGTCTCAGAGGGAACTGCACAGGTTTCTGCTTAACAGATTGATGCCCTTGGTATTACACCAGATGACAAAGCGTTTCCATTTACTGGAATAGCAATAGCGAGTGTTAGGTGTCCTAGCTTCTTTGAGAATGTCCATGCATCTCTGAGGGAGCTGAAGGTGTCCAAACTCTATGACCTCAGGAGCCAGGCTGCTAAGTTCAGAGTTTGTGGGCATAGGTGTAGGGTCTCCCCCCTGTCCTGAGACAACATGTTGTACGGGCAGGGTAGTTTTACTGGTGGGGAGAGGGACATTTCCATTAGACGAGCGAACCAGGATTGGTGGGCCCACAAGCGGGCTACCAATATCATGGTGACTGGTTCCTGGTGCATCTTGTGCACTATCTTGTTGAGTAGGGGAGGCGGGGGACGGGGGGGGACGGGGGAAGCGTAAACAAATTTCCCTGACCATGTTATCCAGAGTCTGTTCCTCTTGGAGCGGTTCTGGGCGTACCTGGAGGCGTAGTCTTGGCACTGGGCGTTCTTCTGAGTTGCAAATAGGTTGATCTCTGGGAAGCCCCATTCTGCGAAGACGTTGGAGACGAGGTCTTTGTGCAGACGGCATTCGTATTCTACGGGCAGTGGGAAATCTCTGCTGAGCACGTCTGCCAGAAGATTTGGTTCCCCTGGAACGTGTTGAGACAACAGAAACATCTTGTGTTTGAGAGCCCACATCCAAATGTTTTGGGACAGCTTGGATAGCCTTGGAGAGTGTATGCCCCCTTGTTTGTTTAGGTAATACATGGCTGTGGTGCGGTCTGTCAGAAACAGAACTGTCTTCCATTGTAGTTGAGTCTGAAAGGCTTTCAATGCCTTGAACACCGCTAATAGCTCTAGCAGATTTATATGGCTGGATGCTACTTGTGGGGACCACAATCCATGCGCTGACTGCTGAAGCAGGTGAGCCCCGACACCCTGTGAGAGATGTGTCTGTTGTGAGAGTGGCTTCCACTGCAGGGGTGGTGAAGGACTTCCCCTTCAAGAGGTTTTCCATCGACCAACACTGCAGAGACAGAACGAGGGCTGGCGAGACAACTACCAGATCTTCCCATTGTCCGCTGGCCTGACACCTCTGGGTGTTGAGCCACTCTTGCATGGGACGCATGCGCAGGTGCGCGCGGGGAACCAAGTATATGCATGACGCCATCATACCTAGCGAGCGCAAGGCCTTGCGTACCGTCACCTCCCGACTGGCTACATATTGAGGGATCTGAAAAAGCATGTTCTAAAGGTCAGCGGTCTTCTGGGTGTTCAAAAAGCATGTGTCATAAGAGTCCCCTGTTATGAGGCAGTCGTTGAGGTAAGGGTAAACCGGGACGGATAGTCTGCACAGGTTTGGTGCCACTACTGCCAGGACCTTTGTAAACACCCTTGGCGTCGAGGTAATGCCGAAGGGGAGCACCTTGAATTGGTAATGCCGGTCCTCTATCATGAACCTTAGATATTTCCTGTGCGCTGGCAACATTGAAATTAAGCATCTTTCATGTCCAATGTTGCCATGTGGTCCCCCTGTTTCAACAGGGGGATCACTTCATGCAGCGTTACCATACGAAACTTTTGAGGTTTTATAGATTTGTTCGCTGGGCGCAGGTCTAGAACAGGGTACATGGTGTGGTCCTTTTTGGGTACAAGGAAGTACACTGAATAAATACCCTTGTTTACCTGAAGAATAGGGACGGCTTCTATGGCGTCCTTTCCCAGAAGCGTTTCCACCTCTTGATTCAGGATCTGCAGATGGTCTGGCGAGAGGTGCCGTGAACGTGGCAGTCGGAACTGTGGTGGTCAGGAGAATTCCACGCAGTACCCGTGGGCGACTGTATTTATAACGCACTGGTCTGAAGTTATCCCCTCCCATGCCGCGAGGAAAGATGTTAAACGCCCCCCGACCGGGTTGACATGGGAGGGGACCTGGATCTGTTGGTCATTTCTGACAAGAGGCTGTGTCTCCTCTGGGGTTGGGCCTCTGCCTTTGCCACGTCGTTGACCCCCTAGGTGGGTAGTTGGCGGGGCTCCCGGATGTCTTTCCAGAGTTCCAGTTTCCCATGTTGTAGTTGTTTTGACTTGCACGGGATTGCCCTTGAAAGGACCGACGAGAACCGCCTCCCCTTTGGGAGGAAGGCCTCCAAGTTATTTGTTCTAAGGACTTAAGGTCTTGTGCTCATTCGTGGCCGTCTCCAGAGCATCGTCAACCGTTTTCCTGAAGAGATTGGTCTCTTCAATGGGTTTGTTAAGAGCGGCCTGTGTTTCAGGCTTGAACACCGAGTTGCGGAGCCAAGTGTGCCGCTTGAGTAGTGTGCCCTGTGCCAGGCATCTGCCTGCTGTCTCAGCAGTGTCCAGAGTGTTTATGATTATGCTCTGATTCACTTGCCTGCCCTCGGCCACAATGGTGAGAAGTCTGGATCTAGCGGGTTCAGGAACCTCCTGGAGACCTTCTAGTACGAGGTTCCATTGTGTGTCTGCATAACTGGCAAGCAGCGCAGTGTTATTCACTATGCATGTGGTGTATGTAGCTGCCGAGGAAACACGCTTACCTAAGGTGTACAACCTTTTAGATTCCGGATGTGCCTCCCCCGTAGCAAGGGGTACCCCTGCCTGTTTCCTGGTGGTAGTGACTACCAAGGAGTCAGGGGTGGTGTGGCCTTTAATATATTGAGGGTCCATAGGAGCTGGCCGAAATAGTTTTTCCACTCTTGGATTCATTGCCCGGGTCTGAGCTGGCGTGACCAGGGAGGGGGCCAACCTTCTCTTAACAGAGTTCAGGAGGGGAATGGCTTGGCTTGTGTGGGGTTTCCCCAGTGGCAAGACACTTCAAAGAAAATGGACACAACAACTCCCAAATACGAATGGTGGTTCTTGAAGCCATCCGAACTGCACCCAGAGGAGGAGACATAGCCAAAAGATTGGCCCAAATAGAGTTGTATTGGAGACACAAATTGGATGCTATGACCCCATTGGGTCTAAACGAAGACTTTTACTTGGGACCATTTCTCTAGATACCCCACCTGGGACAAAATCAAAATAGTACCTAAACAAACTAGTCCTTGCTACAACTTACTACTATGTTCAAACAGATCATTAGAAATCACCAGACTACTAGATAGAACATAACAATAAGGTTGAGGATCAGACGGTAAACCTTGTATTTGAAAGTTAAAAAACAAGAATAATGGATTTCTCTTAGTATGTAAACTGAAAATTGTTTTACCTCCATTTGATAAGACACATTATATGTTTGATGTGATAGGATGTAACTATTGGACTTTGCCTTGGGCACAGTAGACTGTAAGTCTCATCATTGAGACAGAAAACAAGAGTAAGTGCCTGACTGCGGCATTGCATGGGGATCGTCCCACGGTAGAGAACACCTGGTCGGAGTTTCGCTCCGTATATGCTTTGTGAAATGTGTCTGACTCACGCTATATCTAAAGCTATTAAGGTTTAACGCTTGGATTGACTCGAGTACGTGTCTGTTGAATCAATGCGCGACTTTTATGCCCACTGCCATGATTGAAATGACGGTTTGTTGGTGTTGTTTAATGCTCTCTCTAATTTCGGGTCTGATATCATGTGCGGGGGGTGGGAATTAGGGGTGGGATATGTTCGGAAACAATGGTTTGGTTTTCTTCAGGTATGCGAAATAAGTGATTGTTATACTACTTACATGCTCGCTTTCTTTGTAACCAAGAGATGTAAGCTGCATTTATGTGACTGCCAAGCCTTTAAAAATCAATAAAAGTGAAATTTAAAAAAAAAAAAAGGTCACCAACTATATTGTGAACTAAAAAATGTTATGCTCGTTGAAGGATTGGTCTACTAAATTATTCTAATGGTCGAATACTCTTAAAATATTGGATATCCCCTATATACATTATGAGGAGTAGCTGTTTCATTAAGATATTTTGTCTGTCTAAGCCCTAAACAAACCTACACTGAAACATTAGTAGGCAGATACACATTAGTTTCCCTCACACAACTTCCATAACTTTACTAGTAAATATACTCTACATATCTACCCATACATCCTGTTAGATGCAAGATTCCACATTTTCATTCAACACCCAGTGCTCTATGAGACTTCTCAAACACATTTCCTTCTCCCCAATACCGGGTGGACACACTGTTTTGCTCAGGATCTCTATTTTTTTCATGAACCGCGTCACCTTTAGAGAAACCACATTACAATGTAATTTCTACAATTTTCTTTCTCACGTTACCCGAAGATCAGAATTGGCACTCAGGTCCATATGTACATTTAGGTAAGCTTCATCATTTACCTCTTTTAAATCCAACATTAACTTATTCAACTACTCTCGCACGCACGCACGTCACCATGTTTACATGAGTGACGTCATGTCACGTTAAAAAGTAATGCCGTCACAACGCAGCGCCGCTATTTAGCCACCGATTTTTGTGAGCCATATCCACACACGGATACGGCAGCCACGGGATTTTCTTCCACTTTACTCATCCTCTAGAGGTAAGCATGAATCCATTATAGACTTGGATACCCTCTAATTATGCCCTTTTTACTCTAGGCGACTAATTAGACTTCCACATACGCTAAAATTATTATTTGTGATTCTCTTAGATCTCTATTGGTTGAGTTGACAGCCACTGAAACACGAGACATACTGCCTATTCTACCTGTCTTCCAGACGATCCCTTACCTTCATTTAACCATCTTCTTGGTTCTAACTAACCTACACAAAGGGTAAGATGTGATAACCTCCTCCCACTTTTTTTTTTTTCAAAATGAAACCCATTTCTATACATAGATGTGATATCGAATCTTAGAAGTCAAAATCATACATCTAAATGAGGACTCTCATTACAATGTACAATCTAGAGCAATGAACAATGAGTATGTATACATTTAATTTGGTTCAATATAACAGTGAACACTATGCATTACCCCAACCTTTGACTAAATCCAAGGACACAAGTTATGATCATAACGCCCGCTAGATAGGGGTGTCAATTGAGGTTTAGTTGTTTATTTGTTTAGGAAATGAATCCAATATATGTATTTAAGACACTAAGGTCCTTTAAAACTCTTTAACCAATGAGATGGTATTGTCTTTACTTCAAGAAATGTAAATTATTTGGACACACCACCACATTATAAGTAATTATATGTTTTTCTGTAATCTTTATTTAGATGTGATTAACTGAACAATTGAATATGCCCCTGAAAAAGAGATGTTTTTCTCGAAACGCGTTGGGCCCCTTGCAAAATAAAAACTACACTTGAAGAAAAATTGTTTTCTAAAGAAGAATTATTATCCAAAATCAAGTTTTGATGTTTACTATTTATGACCATAATCTGTTGGTTTGAACAAAAAAGACTACATACCTAGAGTATGCTCATAAGCAAACCTTAACTGTTTGGCTCACCTATTGAGCTTGTGAAAGTGTGCAGGGGACGGGAGTTCCTTCATTTAGGAACTTATTTCGTTCTACTTTTGTCTCACAACCCATATGCCAGGGTTGACTCATCTCCCCTGCACCCTAAGTTTATTAAAAGCAATCTGTTGCTACTGAAACATAATCAGAACTTTTTGAACCTCTTAAAATAGGAGTGCATGGTGGACACAATTGTGGATTCAGTGACTACCAAGGAGTCAGGGGTGGTGTGGCCTTTAATATATTGAGGGTCCGTAGGAGCTGGCCGAAATAGTTTTTCCACTCTTGGATTCATTGCCCGGGTCTGAGCTGGCGTGACCAGGCAGTGGGCCAACCTTCTCTTAACAGAGTTCAGGAGGGGAATAGCTTGGCTTGATGGGGGATTCTCTTTGAGAATGTCCTCTACAAAATCTTGTTTGGGTACCGCCTCCTGGGTGGTGATCTGAAAGTGCCTGCTGCCTTGCTTAAGATGGCATTGAGGGCCATTTGATCGTCTACAGGCGAGGTCTGGCAGGCCAGAGTGGTGGGAGGAGAATCCAGGCATAGGACATCAGTGTCCTGATCTTGCATGGGGAGCGTCCATGGCTCCGTCTCCACTTGCTGGGTTTCTTCCCAGTTGTCCATGGCATCCGCCTGGTCATCAGGGTAGTCCTGCAGGAAGGAAGGGTCTTCTTCCTCGTCGAAGATGTCTTGGTAAGTGTTCATCTGGACCACATTTTCATGGTGGACAGAAGTCGAAGGATGAGAGTCAAGATTTTCCTGGAAATGTGAAGCGGACCCCAAAATAGGGTCTTCACGAGATCTCTTAGGGGAAGGATGCTCAGAACGTGAGACAATGCTTTCGAGATGGTCCATGCATCCTTCGAACTTCTCCCTGGTCCACTTAGATGAACCAGAAGGGCCCAAAGGTGGAAAAACAACGTCTTCCTTTCTTTGGCGTCGCAATTTGTCCCCAAGGGTGTTGGACAGAAGCTCCTGACTGTCCTTGTAGGTTTCGCGAGAACTGGGGCACCATGGTATGTCTTTAGACATGTCCGCGGCACGCTCCACAAGTTGACGGTATCTTAGGCATCAGCCCAACCGCCGAAGTAATCCTCACAATACTATCCACAATCTCTGCCGAATCAGCGTGAGTCAACGGGTCAGCTGCAAATTTACCGCCTACCGCGGCATCAGAGGGCCTAGCGGTAGATTTCTCACCTGTGGAACGGCTAGGAGGCCTAGGAGTAGGTTACGGGACTACCGGGGCCTTAGGAGGTGCCTTATGATCACGCGTAGGCGCGTAAACCCGATTTAGAGGTAGCGCCCTTATTTTTGGAGTGCTCAGTCGCAAGACGCTGCTCCGGATGCAGAGAAGGCTGCTGATCTACCAGATCAGAGGATTCCGTTGAAATTTTCGGCGATCATCGAAATCGGTGGTGGGGTTGTGTGCTTAGTGTTTAGTGGTTTCTGTACGCCCCTGTCGCCGGGTGTTGTCCCCGAAGCAAGTCTTACGTCAGGCCTAGAGGGGTCGGGGACGGGCATGGCGGACCTAGCAGCATCCGCCTCAAGGTCGATGACATCCGATACGGATGTCTGGTCATCATCAGTGCCCCGTCACTTTCGGCGGGTGTGGCGGTGGGGGAAGAGGGTTCAGCCCGCGACATACCGTACGCAGCCCACTGCTTTACACTGCGCTACTTACCAGTTTTAAGACAAAGGAGCTTACACGCTGCACACCGCTTCTCGTCGTGATCTAGGGGTAGACAAGGATTAAACATTCTGTGCTCGTCTTTCCACGGGTACCTGACCCTACACTTAAGGCAGAACCTAAATGGAGTCCTTACATAGCGAAAGGTATAAACAAAGATAACCAGACCTAGAGGGCAAAGAGGGGGAAAGAGGCGGGACATAACGGAAGATATGGCCACCCCAACCTCACTCTCCCTACTGTGTAGGCCGGCCAGAGGGCCTGGCCACGTGGATGGCTCAGCTGCCAGATCTTAGACGCAGAAATCCACCGCCGTCGAAACTTCCCGCAGTCTTTGTCAAGGTTGCTTGAATCGCTGTCGAAGTGACTTAAGGGGAAATAACCGGCAGTCGGTATGAAGATAAACAATATCTCTTATGAAGAGCCCTGCTATAGGGCGACCAGTTATCTGGGTGGAAAAAAACTAATCAGAGGGACCTCGGCGGGTGAGGGATTTTGGGTACACTACACGTCACGATAGGGATAGTTTTACAGACACGCCTATGCCGACGTCCCCGAAAGACAAGATGCAATACTTTGCGGTTACCACTGGATGTCGGACCATATGCACAGCATGTGATTCTAAGTAGATTAACAAACATCAGAACAACAGTTACTGGTAAGTAACTTGTTCCTTCTCCAGCATGGCGTCTGCATTGATTCACATGCTCAAGAATAAAGAATACATAGCAGTACAGTAAGGCTCAATAGAAGCAATCTCTTACCTCCTCACCAGACTCACCTTCAAGTGAACAGGTTGTGCAGCACTGCTTGGCCGACTGGACTCCTCCCTGGAATCCCAGTTAAGCTGAGAAGTTTTTCGGAAACTCTTTGTGCGGGCCACATAAAACTTCAGCGCTCTAACCACATCCAGCGAGTGCAAAGCCCTTTCAGCCGGCGACGTAGGCGTCGTAAAAAAACAGAGGTAACACCAAGGGCTCGTTTAGATGAAAGTTCGACAGCACCTTGGGCATGAAGGAAGGGTGCATCTGCAGCACAACCCTCGTCTCGTGGAAAGTCAAGTAAGGTCTTCTGTGAACGCCACCAAACAGGGACTCTCTTCCATTTGAGTCCGTAGTATTTCAAGGTAGAAGACACTCTGGCCTTGGCGAGCACCTCCTTACAGTCCGGCGGAAGATCGTAACCCCATTATTCTAATGCTGCAGGAGCCAGGCCTTCAGGTTCAGCAATCCTGGGTCGTGGTGCAGAATTGCGCCTCCTTCCCTGGCGAGATCTACAACCACTGTTAGCTTGACTGGAGGGGGCGCTGACATGCCAAGAAGGTCCGGGTACAGATCTGCTTCGGCCACGCTGGTGCGACGCGGGTCCTCCTGCACCGGCACCATCTGAGTTGAATGATGACTCGAAGAAGCAACAGAGGGAATGCATACAGAAACGGGCCGTCCCAGGGAAATTAGAATGTGCCCCTCATGCTCCCTGTCTGGGGAAACCTGCTGGCGAACCTCCGGCACTTGGTGTTCATCGCCGTCGTGAACAGATCGATCTGGGGATTGCACCATTTGAGGAAAAGGTAGTCCACTTGATCCTGTAGATGCTCTCACTCGTGGCAAGAGCGCAACTCCCTGCTGCGGGAGTCGGCAACACTGTTTTTTACTCCTGCCAGGTGAAACGGAATGAGGAACATCCCCTGGGCGACGCCCAGTGCCATAAGTCCCGTGCCTCTTTGGTGAGTGCTGGGGATCTGGTGCCTCCCTGCTTCCAGATATAAAACATTGTTGTGGTATTGTCCGTGAAGAACCCCACCACCTTGCCCTTGAGGGACGGCAGAAACGATGTGAGGGCCCAAAATACTGCCCGTAATTCCAGGACATTGATGTGTACCGGCTTCTCCTCCGGTAACCACAGGCTTCTGGCGTGAAGACGGCCGGTGTGAGCTCCCCAACCTTCCAGGGAAGCGTCCGCCGTGACCGTCTCCTGGTACGGGGGGTCCTGGAAATCCATGCCTGCGGATAGATTGGGGTGCACGCCCCACCATCTTATCTCCTGACTGAACTCCTCATCGAGTACAATTTTGTCCTGAAGCCTCCGGACACCTAGACCCAACGGGCATCGAGGTGCGTCCGCAACCTGCAGAGTCGAATGAGGTAAATGCATGACGACCTCATGCTGAGAAGAGACTGGATGGCCCTCACTGTGGTGATCTTCAATGCCAACAGTCATTGCACCATGCCCAAGATGGCCACTATCCTCCCCTCCGACGGTGCCGCCAGGCACGCCAACGTGTTGATCCCGGATGCCAGGAACAGGGCGTCCTTTGATGGAGTCTAGCAGGATTTGGTATAATTCACTGAGAACCCCAGATCCGTCTGTAATCGGACAGTCCTCGCCGTGTGGTCGACTGCGATGTCCCTTGATCTGGCCCGGGTGAGCCAGTCGGCCAAGTAAGGGTAGACGTGGATCCCTTGAAGTGGTACATAGGCCGCCACTGGAGCCATGCACTTTGTACAGACTCTGGGTGCCGACTTCAGTCCAAAAGAAAGGGCCTTCAATTGGTAATGCTTCTCTTGAACGACGAAGTGCAGAAACTTACGGTGTCCTTTGTGGAGGTACGCATCCTCCAGGTCGAGCGACGACAAAGTCTCCCTCTTCCAGTTGTCCGAGCACGTGTTAAAGAGTGACCATCCTGAACTTCTGGGATCTTATGTATTTGTTCAGTCATCGTAGGTCGAGGATGGGCCTTCAGCCCATGGTCTTCTTTTGTACGAGTAAGTACCTTGACTAAACTCCGGAGCCGCTTTGGCACCAGCTCCTTTCCTTAACATGGCCCACACTTCCAGCAGCAACTGTGGGACGTGATTTTCCTGCCGGGCCACAGGTGGTATTCAGGGACACTTTCGTTGGAATTCTAATGTGTGTCCATGGACGAGCGTCCAGCACCCAACGGTCGGTGGAGATGGTCTTCCACACGCTGACGAAGGTTGCCAGCCGGCGTCCCACCGGGGGTGCACAGGTGGGGGCCCGACGTTCTGGTCGGTTCAATCCTGTTTGGAGGTCGACGGGCTGCACTGCGGTCCCAAACGACGACATCGACTGCCCCCGAAGGCCTTGGAGAGGCCTCTGTTGGCTTCCTGGGGCGAAGAGTGTGGGGCTGGTGGTAAGAGGTGGAGCCCCCACCGAAACCCCTCAAAGATCGGCTAGACTTCCCTCCTGAGGAACGAAAGGACTGCCATCGTCGTTGAGTGCCTAGGGCACGTGCCGTCTCAGCGTCTGTCTTGATGGCCTGGAGGGATTCATCCACCTCTTTTCAGAACAGGTTGTCCCCGCCAAAGGGCATGTCCAAAACCCTTGTCTGGACCTCCTGCCTAAAGTTGGTGGCCCTCAGCCAGATGACGAAGGCAGATGGCAGATGCCGTTGCCCATCTGGTGGAACCCCGCGTCCGCAATGTCCATGGCCACCGTAATGGCATGATCCGAAGCCACCTCGCCTTTTTGAAGGAGTTCCAAGGCATCAACTCGCTTGTCAAGGAGGAAGTCCAGGAGTAGAGCTAGCTTAAACCACAGCTCCCAGTCGCACCTGGCTACGATAGCGAGGGGGTTGGCTGCCTTGACCGTGGTCGCTGCAGAGCACATAACCTTCCTACCCATCAAGTCCAATTTCTTCCCCTCGCTGTCCGGAGGGGTGGAAAAAGCAGAAGACGTCGAGCCCGACTTTCTTCCTGGCGGCCGCTGAGACCACCGAGTCTGGCGATGGTTGAGACCGCAGACACTTGGGCGCAGAGTCCGGCACACTGTACTTTCTCTCCAGCCGGTCTCTCTTCGCTGGGGCTGTGGCGGGGTTCTTCATCAACGCCAGCCCTTCGTCCCAAACATCGTCCAGTAGGGGGAACGAAAGGATGGTCTTCCTCTTTGCCTCTCGGCGCTGATAAAAGAAGACATCCTTCTTCTTTGCCTCCGGTTTGAGCTGGAAAACCTCTGAGGCTCGGGAGATCATTGTGTGGAACAATCCCATCTCGTCCGGAGGAGAGGATCTGGGCAGAGGTGACGGGAGGTCCCCCATCCCGCCGTTTTCGCCCATGCCTGTCGTCGCTGTGTCCGATTCAGTCTCCCTTAGGGGAGAGAGGGGCTGTGGAGAAGGGTGGCATGGAGGCATCAGGTGTCTCCCCCTCTTCTTAGTCAGCGGTTCCCCCGATGGCAACGGGGCGACCGGCACTGGTGCCGAAGGGGAGGGGGCGGATGGTGGGACTGTCAGTATCCTCCTCTACAACTCGGACACCAGCGAGTTGAGGGACGAGATTATATCCAGAGCAAAGTCCCTAGCGGGTCTCTGGCGAGGAGAAGGGCCCAGACCCCTGTTGTCCTGGGGCCCCTTGTCTCCAAAGACGGTATGCCCATTGCTGTCGTCGCCCTGGTCGTGGGCCAAGTCCCCAGCGCCTCCGTCGTCGTTATTGCCCTCTTGGACGGAATAGGCGGAAATGACGTCGTCCTCATCTTCAGTCGAAGAAATGTCTGTTCCTTGAAGGCCTTCAGTGCCCCCAAACCCCTTATTCAGGTCCCGAGGGGTCGTTACGGGCTGCGGTCCGGCCTCCTTTTCTCCGGCGTCTCATCAGCGGGCATATTCGAAGTCTCCATCCTGGGAGGAAGGGTCACCCTTGCCGCTGCCGTCACTGGGGCATCCTGCGGGTCTGCCCCTATGGCCTTTGAAAGCGACGGAGCCACCACCTCGAGGGAGGGTGAAGCTTTCGCCGGAGCACCTGGGCCTTCACGGAGAGGCCAGACCCTTGGTCTTGCTTGGCTTTCTAGACGGCCGAATCGGAGGTCTTGTACTGTTTGGCTTTCTGCTTAAGGGCCGGATCAGACCCTTTGTCCCTCTCTGCCGCGGGCAGGCTGGACACTGTACCTTGCTTGGACTTCTCCAGTCTGGTCTTCTCTGGGGTTCTCCCTTAGCTTACCCGGGTTATCCGACTTTCTCTTGGATGGGGAACTACAGCGTTGACTGGAGATCGGCGTGGATGGAGATGATGGGCGCGCCCTGACTGTCGCAAGACCCGCAGCAGTGGCAACCCCAACGGAAGTGGACTTGCGGTGCTTGTCTTTGTGTTGGGCCTCCATGGGTGGGGCGCCCTCAAAGGACTTTGAATCCTGCTGAGCTTTTCCGGATCCGGGAGAGGCAGGCCCCTTGGTACCACCCGGTGCAGAGGCCTTGGCCTGCAGCCACGCTTTCAACCGTGGATGTCAGTCCTTCAACGTGCGCTTCGAGAAGATACGGTAAAACGCACAATATTCCTCCTTGTGCGTCAGGTGCAGGCAATACAGACACTGAATGCTTGTCGTCTATGTACAATTCCGTAAACTGCAGTCGGAGCACAGCTTGACGAGGGAAGGGCTGTCCTTCTCGTCCGACATGAACCACGCAGTGTAGGCCTGAAGAATCTTCTGGAAGACTCCAAGAAGAATACTCGACGAAAACAGTCCTTAAGGGGCGATGAGAAATCCGAAAGTCGGAAGGATGATCGATGGAGCACACAACTCGATTGAACAAAAAATAGAGTTTAACTCTCAAAAAGCAAAAAATGCAGCAAAAACTCAAAGAGCAAAGGACGAGGACTCCCAACACTCGAATGTGCGGTAAAGATCTGAAGATGGCTGCCAGAGGAGGGGGCTTAGGTAGAGGGCAGTCATTGCCCAGGGCAGTATGACCCAGAGCTCAGTGATTGATTGTTAGGGGAAAGAGTTCAGAAATGAAACAAACAGATTTTTTCTTTTATCGACGATTCCAAGGCTGACGACGGGGAATATTCATGAGCATGTGAATCCATGCCAGACCCCATGCTGGAGAAACTATATATAGCTTTGGCAAAAATAATTATACAATGCATTGTAGGTAAGTACCTTTATAGGACAGAGTCATGAGCCACTCATGGTTCATGAAAGTACGTAAGGGCCAGGTTTGTAGTCATTAAGTCAGTTTTTTACTGTCTGTCGTAGCTGTATTGTTAACCAACGGGATGAACTCAGAAGGAAACCCCACAGTTATGGGGAAAAGGAAATGTCAACTCTAGGTATACATCAGAGTTATGTATAGCTTATGCTCAAAGCTTTCCTATGTAGGCAGTTTTAGCCTTAGACAGCCAGCCGGCAAGCCCCAGATTATGGATTAAAGGACCTGCCAAGTAGAGGTTCAGCTGAAGAGGTGAGTGGTATGCAGGTGACATCCCCCGGCGAAGGAGGATTGTGCAAAGGCCCTGAATGAGGTCCCTGGGCTGAAGAAATAAACTAGATACTGGAGCACAGTGCAGCAGCTTCTGACATCAAGACTGCAATCTCTGAGGAAATATCAATTCAGGCTGAGCTCCAGCTGTTCAGGAGCGAACAAAAAGATGCTGTGGCAGTGTTAAGTCTTGGACACAATCTACTATTGGTGCACTGCAGGAACATTGGAATGCCAGGCACGAGTTGGATCGGTTCAGTGGCTACACGTTCTATTGCAGATAGGAGCCGGAGTACTGTGAAGAATAATTTGGAAATGCCCAATTAAAGAGAAGGAAGCACCAGTGTGGTTCCCTCTGGATTCTGGTACCTCTGGAATCTGGTTAAAGATACTGGAGTAGACTTCTTAGAGAAATGCACAGGGATTCTGGTACCTGCCCCAGTCCCCTGACAAACTTAGGTTGCCCTGACCAGCAAAAGTCGCAAAAGACCCAACTCGAGCAGAACTCCAGAGCAAATTATTAGTGAGGTTTGAGATGGCTCTCATACTGGACTAAAAAAAAGTGAAATGGCCCTGGGGTTTCCATATTTCAGGCAGCCTTTTCTATGAAACAAAGCTTCAAGTCTTCCATAACACATAGCACTTCACTTTCAATGAATAGTGGAGTCTCCAGACTACTGCCCCCTCCCCTCATATGCTAGTTGCAAAACCCTTTTTTCACACAGGGAACACAACATATCTAAGAGAGCTGGAGAGGGAGAGAAGAAGAGTAAGAGAAAGAAAGAGAGAGAAAGAGGGAGAGAGACAGAGAGAAACAGACTGGAGGAATGAGAAAGTGAAATGGGAGTTGTTGCAGAGAGCAGTGGTAGGAATCTGGGGAGGAGACCTGGTTGCTTTGCCGTGTTAAGCCTTTTTCATCCTTTGGTAACTTCATATGCTTCATTATGGCTTACATGTCTTATCACTGTTTAAATACCTTGCTATAGAATGTTATGATTTGCTATACGCAGCTTTAAGATTGTCTGTACCCCTCAACAACCTTCCCATTGAGGTATCCACTGACTGCTTACCGCACTAAAACTCAAATTCTATGTTCCAGCACATGATAAGCATACCCACACAAGGCGACTAATCACCCCCCCCCCCCAACAAACAGACGACTACTAGACCATTACAAGCAACTTCAAGGCCCCTGCCAATGCATCCAAGCACCTAAGGCACACAAGTCGCACCACAAAACATAACATCAGCTGTGGAGCGAATGTTATGTTTAAACATAACATGGGAACTATTGAACTACCTATCCGGGAAATATAACTTGGAAGGGGAGAGAAGGGAGAGAGGAAGGGATTAACAACATGTAGCTCATGTTTGACAATGCACGGTTTACAACCGTGTTTTTAGAGGAAAATTATCCCTCTGAGACACATTACACAAAGCTCATTGAAAGTCACCAGACCAAAATCAGTCAAATTAATCTACTTTTGAACGTGTGAATGTATGTTTTACAACATTAACTGATACTCTGACATCAAACACACAGGCAGCCAAGTATGGAGGGTGGCAAACCAGAACCACAGAACTACAATGATGTACAACAGCAGAGCTAGACGTGGGAGAGTAAGCTGGAACTGGTGCATCATGCTAGAGTAGATGAGGGCACTGCCAGATTTGAAAAGCAGAGGGCACAGAGATTAAGGCTAAGGGGCATCAGTGGAACGGTCTTAGGATCTGAAAAGCAGGGGAGTGCTAATGCTCAAGACACAATGGGCCTCATTACACGGTAAGGGATTACCGGCACCGGTAAGATCACCGGTGCCGGTAATCTCTTACCACCCTATTCCGAGGTCCCTTAGCGGGTCCCTTCTTCAACGCCTGGTTTTACCAGGCGTTATGGATGGGACCTGTTAAGGGACTTCATAGCTAATAACGGTACCGCAAATTGCGGTACCGTTATTAGCTTCATCCCCATTCCCATTGAGCCCCATGGGGGCTTGAATGGGAATGGGGAATGGTTCCCGGAATGGGGACTTACCGGGTCCTCCAAGGTTGGAATGACCCGGTAAGTCCCTATTTCGGGATCCCGGACCTGGAATGCGGTAAGGGGGTAGCCATGGTGCTAATAGCACCATGACTACCTCCTACCGCGTAATGAGGCCCAATGGCATGGCTGTCCCCAAAGTGGAAAGCAGTTTGGTTGACGAAGATGCAGAAGTAGTGCAGCCACATCGCTGAAAAGCCGAGGGGGATGGTCCAAACAGTGGCGCGTTGCTGGGCTCAGTAGGGAATTGTGCTTACAGAGCGCAAGTCAGTTGTGAAAGAATAAAGGCACACCCACCTCTTCGTTGCTTTGCAGCACATGCAAGATTAGATCCTGTGATGCCAGTAATGCTCCTTCCTTCTTCAGAGTCAGCCTGGGCAGCAGCCCACACGTCTGGTAGTAGCGCTTTGAGGCCTGCTCTTCGAGCCAGGATACCGGACGGGTCTCACTACCGCTGAATATAAAGAAGCACAAGTTATGATTATTCTATTCTTAAGTCAACAAGGTTAAACTACCAGAAAAGATAGCAGCGACTGTGCAATCAGACTGGACTAACCCTAGGACTATGGATCTGATATAATACTCTTCCAGTTTCTAAGGACAACAATAATCAGTGCCATCATTATTACCCACATGTAGTACTCAATTTATTGACTTTAGAAAAATGAAGAGTTGAGTCCGCCCAACTGGGGTATGAAACCCATATCACATGGCATCGTCCTGTAAGGTGAGCTTGCTGCATTTGAACTATCTACCCAGCTAATAGACCAGGTTGATCAACTTATGGTGAACACTTTCCTTAAGGTGTTATGATGGATTTCTAGAATCTGGCCACCCTAGTTATAGTGAACAGGGACTCCTGGAGATTAGCTAAAACCCAATCAAGGTAGCAATGGATAGCAGCCAAGGCTTAGTCTCAGGAGAGTGTGAGTGGGACCAGGGCCCCTAAAAGAGTCCACACCACAGTGTGTCACACAATAATGCAAGTAAAACAGTAAGTATAAAAACATACAATCATTTATTATAGGCATTTTGGACACACTGAAAAATGAATCTAACATGTAGTATTATCGCACAATACTCTATGATACAAATATATACATTCACCATAGGTTCAAATATGTATTCAAGTGACTTATTCACCAAGCAGGTTAGCAGATTAAATGCAATAAATGGAACCAGGTCACAAGTTAATTCTCTAACTTAAGCAGCCAAATCCCTAAGAAGAACAGGGCCTTGTGCGTAACACTCACAGGAGCCACAATGTTTCTCCCCTGAAAGGAGTTCCAGCAGGTACGTCACAGTTCACTTGTGTTGGAGATAGTTCAAAAGGTTCTTTAACCATTTTACTAGAGGTAAGTAAATGTTTTCTGATATTTCAGGTTAATCTCCCCAGGTTCGATGACCAAAAGGTGAGTGGAATGGAACGCAGGAGACAAAGGGACTTGGTTCCTACTGTTATCTTTCGGAGGACAGGCGCATTTACTTACCCCGACTCCAATTTTCCCAGAGGTCACTGTGGATCGCCTATAGGGGTCGCTGGGAGCTTGATCTTCCGCTGTTGGTTCTGGTGAGTGATGCCCAGGAGTTGCTAGTTTGTGGATTCTTCTGGTCAGGTGCAGCTGCAAGATGCAAACTCTGGCAACAATGAAATGCAAGAACCACTGATGCAGACCTCCTCAGGAAACTTCACAAGTTGGATGAAGGCGAGTTCCAGTGGCGGTCTTGGCACACAGGCGACGACAGGCGTTCTTCCATTCACGGTCACAGAAGCTGCTCCAGTACAGGATCTCTTGACGCTTGGATGCTGAGTTTCAGTGGGGGTTGGGGGAGAATGTGACTTGTGGCATAAGCTGGTGATCACCGAAGTTCTAGGCTTAAACGTTTTGAGATTAGTTGGGGCTGAAGCACTGCTCAGGGTTTTAGGAGATCAGGGAGAGGAGCAAGGCTTCAGCGGGCCGTACATTGGGGAGGGGGTGCTGGGCCACTTCAGGAGTAGTCTTCCGATCTTCAGCAAGCTGTACTTCTTCGAGAGATTCTTGGCTCCAACAATGGTCCAAAGAAATGGCTGCAGAGGTCCTCTTATACAAAATCTGAGCTGGAAGCAAGTCCAAGTCCACCAATGTTAAGGATCTGCACCATTCTAACAGCCAGTAGTGGTCCAATCAGGGACAGCTACAGGTTTCACATTTGTCTGGCACCAAGGAGACAGGCAGACAGAGACGCACACATAAACGTACCCCCTCAACCCTCTCCAGCCCACAAAAGCATCAGCTTCCCTGGGGAAAGTGGCTGACCTTATAAGGAATGTCCTGACCTGGCAAGACAAGCAGAAGGCCAAACAACAATATGGCCAAAGAAGCAAGCCATACGCAGTAAACGCAAATGTGCATACTAAAAATCATGCACAAATGGTAAAAGTGTATCTGCTGCTACCAGCCTGTCTTTAGGAATATAAATAAAATCCCAAGTGTAAAAAGCTAGGGTGTTACAAATGTATCCCCACTGCGTTATAAGGGGCTGTGTGCAATGTTAAACAGTACAAGGATACAAAAAAAGGGAAACCTAGTTTCCTAGTACTGACAGTCTGAAGGACTGATCGCTTACCCCATAACAATGAGCAAAAGGCAAGGGAAGTGAAGCTGAAGGCTTTGATTCCCTTCAAAAAGTCAGAACAGGGTCAAAAACAGAACTGCTTCCGACCAAAACTAAAGTATCCTATCTAGACGACACCCCGCGAAAGGCACAAGAACTGAAGTACAAGCCTTGAACGAGGTCTGGAACCTACACAAGTGGAATCCGAAACAACCTGAGCCTTGTAAATCTCCATGTCTGTTGCTGTCATCCCCCTGTTTCCCATAGGCTGCCCTGGGCGTAAATTCCTGACCCTAACTCACTCTGACCCAACCTCTGGTGGTGGAGCCTGAGCCAAGGATCCTTTCCTAGGCTTAGCCTAGTGAAATTAATGGAGTACAGTACTTAAGAGAACTTAACTAAATACTTATCGAACTTTGGAAACTTTCTAAAAGCACCACCACAGTCCACTGCCTTACCTGAAGAAGCTATACTTTGGAGCGTGTGACTTCTGGGCACAAGTCCCCATAACATCTTAGGGTTAATATTGATAATAATGTGTTATTTATATAGCGATTAATCCAAAGCGCTTTACAGAGCACATATTTACATACAATATCACCCAAGCGAAATTGGTACTCGTTTATTGACCTGGGAAGGATCAAAGGCTGAGTTGGCCTTGCCGGGATTCGAACCTGCGATCTGCAGATCGCGAACAGATTGCCGCAGCGAGTGCTTAACCCGCTGAGCTATTTTACTGGCTATGGGTTGGACTTATTATGATTGAGGGTAGCTGTTCTTGGGTTGGTTTTTCTTATTTTATTTGCATCAGACTACTCACCTGTATTGCACTGATAATTAAGTCATATGAAATTCTATTCTCATAATGGTGAATGTGTATTTGACATGCATTACTCCCCATAGCAATAGATGATTGTATCTGCTTAGATTCACATGATATGCATATAGTCCAACATCTAGTGTAAATCGCAGAGCATCTTTCTTTCGAAGAACGAAAGGGAACGTCGACATGGGCGTGACTAACATAATCTCTAACATGACGTGTAGCGTACCCAAAATTTCACACGCGTCGAAGGACTCTCTGGTTGGGTTTGTTAGGCCATGAGGGAGCCTTATAGTCAGCGTGAGCGAGTACAGAAGAGAGACGGTGTAAGAGGTTTATGTTCCTTCTACTCCACGAGGGGAGCAAGGGTGGGCGCATGTGAATCTAAGCAGATACAATCATCAGAAATACTATTACGGTGAGTAATGCATGTCTTCTAATGCTTGTGAATCTTCTTAAAATCACATGCTGTGCATAGACTAGCGAGTAGTACCGACAGATGGTGGTGGAATGTGTGAAGGAACAGTAGCAAAGAGATATCTTAGCACCACTTGCCCCACCTGAGAATCAGACCCAGACTGCGTTAAGGTGTGTATAGAGCTCCATGTTGCTGCTTTGCAAATGGACTGAAAAGAACATTTGCAATGAATGCTATGGTAGTCCCTATGCCCAGAGTAGAGTGTGCACTAGGCGTGAAGGGTAAATCTCTCTTGGCAAGAGTGTAGCACAGTGTTATGCAGTTTACGATCCACTTGAAGATAGCGGATTTACAGACAGGGTCCCCTTCTCTACCAGCTGCCACTGAAACAAAGAACTGGTTTATTTTCCTTAGTGGCTTTGTCTTTTCCAGATAAGGGTTCTGGAAAAAGGTGGGTAGTTCTATGGACTGGTTTACATGGAACTTTGAGATAAAATAAGGCGCAAAGCGAGGGTGTGTGCCCAAAACCACCTTGTCTTTGTGAATCGTGACGAATGGGTCCTGAACTGAAAGGGCCTGCCGGTCTCTAGCTCTCCTTATAGAGGTGACAGCCACCCGGAAGGTGGTCTTGTAGGTAAGTGCTTTAAAGTTAGCCTTGTGCATTGGTTCAAAGGGAGACCCCCATTAGTCTTGTAGGAACAACATTCAGGTCCCATCTGGAAGCTGGGTTGGAAATAGGGGGATGAAGTCTCTTTACCCCTTCCATAAAGGCTTTAATTACAGACATTTTCCACCATGAAACCTTGCTTTGGGATGTGGTGTACGTCGAAAGCGCAGCTAAGTGGACCTTTAGAGAATTGAAAACCAGACCTGAATCCAACAAGTGGGTTATGTACAGGATATCTTTAGGTGAGCTTTAGGATTGATGCCCTTACCATTATACCAGATGACAAAGTGCTTCCATTTGCTGGAGTAGCAATGCCTGGTGTTAGGTTTCCGTGCATCTTTGAGGGAGTTGCAGGTGCCCGAACTCTATGACCACAGGAGCCAGGCTGCTAAGTTGAAAGTTTGAAGGCATGGATGTAGTTTTTTTGCCTGGTTTTGAGACGGCATGTTGCAAGGGCACGGCAGCTACCTGGGAGGGGAGACTGACATTGCCATGAGATGGGAGAACCAAAGCTGACTGGCCCACATCTGGGCCACCAGAATCATAGTCACTGACTCTTGGTGCATCTTCTGCACTATTCTGTTGACAACGGAATCGAGGGAAAAGCATAGACAAATTTCCCAAATTTCCTTTGTTATCCAAAGACTGTTCCCTTGGAGCGGTTCTGAGGGTACCTGGAGGTGTAATCTGGGCATTGGGTGTTCTCCAGAGTGGCGAACAAGTCGACCTCTGGGAAGCCCCATTCTGCGAAGATGTTGAGTGCAATGTCCTCCTGTAGTTGCCACTCGTGCGCCAAGTACGTCGCCAGAAGACCGGGTTCCCCCGGAACATGTTGTGAAAGGAGGAACGTTTTGTGTTTGAGAGCCCACTTACATATGTTCTGGGATAGTTTGGACAACCCTAGAGAATGAGTGTCCCTTTGTTTAAATAATAGATGGCCGTAGAACTATCCCTGAGGATTAGAACCGTCTTCCACTGGAGGCGTGTTTGGAAAGCCTTCAGGGCATTGAACACTGCTAGCAGTTCCAACAGGTATATGTGGTTGGTTGCTACCGCTGGGTACCACACGCTGTGCACTGTCTGTTGAAGGAGGTGAGCCCCCCCCCCACCCTGTCAGAGATGCATCTGTGGTGAGAGTGGCTTCCACTGCGGGGGTGGTGAAGATTTTCCCCTGCAGAAGGGTTTCCCTTGACCACCACTGCAGAGACTGAACGAGGACTGCTGAGACAACCACTAGATCGTCCCACTGGCCGCTGGCCTGACACAATTGGCTTGAGAGCCACTCTTCTTTGGGGCGCATGCCAAGGCGAGCATGAGGAACTAGGCAGACGCAGGAAGCCATCATCCCTAACATTCGCATGGCCTTGTGTACGGTCACCTTGTGACTGGCTACATCTGGAACGGCATATTTTGAAACTTCTTGTTGGGGGGAAATACAAGGCCGTCTTTGGTCCAAATTAGAGCCCCCAGAAACTGTTTGACTTGTCCACAGGTGATTGAATCCCATTATGGAGGCAAAGAAGGGAGGATCTAAACAAATGATTTCCAGGTCAGGGGTATGTGTTGGTGATAGCCAAGGGCCCTGATCCTCCAACTGATCTTGATCCCAGTCTGTGTCTTGATCAGCTGTGTCCTGTGCAAAGGGATTAATGTCCTCATAGGTCTCCTCCTGTGTTGGGTCCTCTGGCACATCCAAGATATGTTCCGCTCACCTTGTCTCTGCAGGGGCGTTGGGTGCTGTTGGTCCTCCCGGGGCTGTTAGCACTCTTCCCCTAGTCCACAGGCTGGTGGGTGGCTCAGGACAGTCTCACTGGGGTCTGCTCCTATGTGGACAGGGAAAAGGCGATAAGCTGCCCGCAGTAGTGTGCTGCACCCCCTCATGTTCCTTTCCCACTTCGTGTACCCCTGTGGATGGTTATGCCGGGGGGCTCACTTGGTAATTAATAATGATGGGCTCTACATCCTGCTCTTCTTGCAGGGGCACGGTTCTTCTGTGGTCCAGTTACTTCACTGATCCACTGTGAGGACTGGCCCAGTCCACCTGTGGCGTAGTCCTGTCCGTTGGCTGCTCTTCCTGCTGTGTTCCTACAATGTTCTCCTTGTTGTTTGTTCAGTAATTAATGTTCCGTGTTGTTTGTCCTTCCGTGTTGACTTTAATAGTCTTTGTTGTCCGTGTTGACTTTAATAGTCCTTTTGTCCGTGTATTGACGTTATTCCCTTCTTGTCTTTCTCACTCTCTCTCAGAAGACGATGAGACTTTGAAACTGCTGTGACTCTGAAACTGCTGTTAGTATGCAGAAGCGGGCTGCGGTATGCAGCAATGGAGCTATGTTATGCAGAAGTAGCGAGTAACAGGTATGTAGAATTTTAAGATTGCAAGCGCGAATGAACTGGGCTCTTGTGTGCTTTCTGAAATGCAGCGTTCTAACCTTCCTCCCTTTTCTTCTCTTGCAGCGGTTGCGCTGAGGTGTTGGATCCATGGGCAAGTATTGCTGGATTCCTGGTTCCTTTTGCAGACTGGGATCGCGGTGAGCGTCACGTTGCTAGAGCAAAGTAACGCGAAGCACAGACCAGTGTAAGGGCGGGGTTTATATAGCCCCTGGCTATTAAGCCATGCCCTTCAGTTTACCTAACCACACCCTGCCACCCCCAATGCTCAGTGCATGTGCAGATGGGGCCTGGAAGCTGGATGAGCCCGATGCTCCCGACTGTTAGTCTTTCTCATGATCCTGGCCCCTCAGAGGCGCCAGGACAAAGTCCAACTGGCTCTATTGTGCATCCCCCGGGGGTTTTGGTTTTGTCCCAAAGAGCTCACCAAAGGGGAACGGCTGGGCATCTGTGCAAATGACTGGGTGACCATGACAGATATCCTCCTGGTGTCCCTGTGCTGAGATGGGAGATTTCTGCAGTCTATAAGGAATGGGGCAGAAGTCCTCTTCCCTGGGTCTTTTGGGAGTTATGGACATGTCAGAAAAGTCAATAAATTGGGCCATTTTGTCCATATATTGTTCAAATCTCTCCCTAGTCCGTAGTAAAGATGCAGAAGGGTCTGAAGGTGGAAAAGGTTGCTCATGAGGGGGAGATGCTCCTAATGAGGCCTTAGGGAGAGGTGGGGGGCGGTGGCCGGTCATTTTTTAGAAAAAATAATGTCGAAAAAAAAAATGTCGAATTCCATTTTTTAAAATGTTATATTTATTTTGGGGTTCGGGATAAAAGAAAATGGGCAAAACAAAAAAAAAATTAAAAAGGGGGGTTAGGGGGGGGAACCCCCCCAATTTTGTAAAAAAAATGCATTAAAAAAAGATTCTAGTTATTTTCAAAAAAATTACTTTCGACATTGGTTTCTACATTATGACTATAAACCGTGGGGGGCATCAGAACACTCCCCTCGGTGAGAGGGGGTGCCCTTTGTGCTCTGTGGCTGCAGTTGAATTGTAGGCCTTGACGCGTCTGACGGCGCCGTTGCGGTCGGTGATTCCACCGAGGCCTTAGGTGCTTGTGCGCCCCCTTAGACGGTGTGTCGACTGTATGTTTTAGGTGTATGTTTTTTAGGGTGAACGCCCTTTCCAGAGGGATGCCCAGTCGCATGCTCCAAAGACGGTTGCGTGGAGGGCGCCAAACAGCAAGGTTTGTAAGGCACTGAAGTTTTCGGCGGCCCTGTTGGCGTTGTTCATGTCAACGACTCAGTTAATGAGGCCTTAGGGGTTGTGTGTTTTTGTATTTGTGGTACGTGGGTGCCCTTGTTGCCCGGGTGTGAACTACCCATAACAAAGCCGGTGGCCTGACTGTCGGGGCCGGGGATGGGCATTTGGGAGCCTGAAGGCTCACCGTAAAGGTCGATGGCTTCCAATTTGGAGCCTTGGCTGCCGATGGATTCCTTGTCCGAAGCAAAAGCTCCAACAGAGGCATGTCTTTTTGTCTGCATAACTTATGCCGCCCACCGTTTAGCCCACCTGTATTTCAACGTTTTCAGTCGAAAAAGCTTACATGACTTGCATGAGCGCTCGTCGTGGTCTCGAGGAAGACACCGATTGCAACAGTGATGGGTGTCCTTCCAAGGAAACTTGCCGTTTCAGGACGGGCACAAATTAAAGGGCGTCCTCTCCATAGCAGAGGGTAACGGCAGCTAGATTAAGAAGAGAAGGAGAGGGGAAAAGGAAATGCATTCTTAGAGAAGAAAAAACCCAGGGCCCCCCTCTTCCTACTGTAAGGGCCGAGGCCATGTGGTCGCCAGTCGTTGAGCAGTTGTGGATGCCTTCAGCGGCAGGAAGCCCACGAGGCAGTCGTCGAGATTAGTCCGGAGACTAGACGACTGCAGGTTTTGTGGACAAAGTTAGCGATATTAAATCTTGCAAGCTCTGCATAGGCGACTGTTAGGCAAAGTTTGCGGCCAGTACCCTTTGGGACCACTACACACAACTAGGACTACAGGTGTAAGCAAAACCAACCTTTGGTATAAGTCTGTACTACACAGTTTTGTTGTAGCACTGCTGAGCAGTCAGGCTTATCTTAAGAGGGAATGTGAGCTGTAAGGGTGTTACACAGAGGTCTATAATTACAAGTATTTAAATAGACTCTTATACTTGAGGTTTCTTGGTAAAACAATTTATTTCACATTCATTTATAAAACATTCACTAGAAGGAGGCAATCTATAGCACACTAAAATACACTTCAGTACTTCACAGGATCTGAGGCATTTAAACTACTTTGAAGGAGGAGCAAAATGGCATTCAGAGCATTTGAAGTAGGAGCAAAAAGGCATAAGTTAATAAAACAAATATTACAATTACTCTGAAACAGTACAAATAGTTTGAGTTCACCAGAGGAGTTGATTCAATGCCATAGGTTAGGCCAAAGTCAATGGGCTAAAGTCTTATATAGGATAAAGTAGTTCTGGAAGTTAAACGGAAAAGTCTTTGCCAAAGTTCTCAGAAGTAGTTTGTAAAAGAAAGATTCATATGTCGGGTCACAAGCCGACTAGGCCTGCAAGTTGCCAAAGTTTCACACACTTTCGCAAGTGAGAGGTAAGTTCTCTCGGTCGGGTTTTCACAGTACCTTACAATGAAGAAAAAGATGCAGCTGAAGACTTCTGTTCCTGGCAGTTCCTGCAGATTTCACTGTTCCTGAGCCTCAGTCGTGGGGACAAGAGGGAAGACGTCGGGGACTCCTGCACTGCACTGGGACTGGTCAAAAAGCTGGCAAAGGCAAATCTTTGATTCCGGTAGCTGTAGTCAAGCACACAAACTGGTGTCCTTCTCCCTGGCTATAGTACTCTAAGGAAAATACAACCAGCTCCGAGAATGGTATCCAGGTGGATTACGAGTTGATTGGTCCCCCCAACTCAAAGGAAGAAGTCTTCCTTGAAGGGCTCCTCTGTCGAGATGAACTTGTTGGCGATTCGGACCTGCAGCAGGGCTTCACCAGGCAAACCAACGGTCCAGGAGTTGCAGCAGCCGTTCTCTTCCAGCTTGTCTTCGGTTCTTTCGTACCAGTGGTCGACTCTGCCTTCCAAGCCAAGAGACTCACCTTTTAAACAGTTTTCTCCCATTCATTCCAGCCTAGCTGCCACTCACCCAGCAGGGTGGCTGTCCTTGCCAAACAGTCAGCCACCCAATCACGCCAGAGTGCATTTGGGTCTCCTAGGAGACTAAGCACAGGGAGTTTCAGGCATATCCCTCACTTCCTGCCTACTCCACACACTCGGGTGGAAGTGAGGGAGGCTTCAGTCCTGAAGCCCACCAAAGGCGTAGGAACAAAAGGGACCAAACCTGGTTTGGCGCGCAGAGACAAACTCTAGAAGGACCTTTCCAAAAAGAAATGGCGAAAAAAGAAGACCAGGACAGGTTTAAACAAAGGAGGCTCAGACACCATCTTGAAAAACATGGCTCCCGCGCTCTAACGCTACCGGTGTTCACGGTCGGGAAAAATCATGGTAGTTTGTTGTAAAACCACTGCCACCAGCCATTTCGCTAGGAAAGGGTAGCATTTGCCTGCTACATGAGTTTCTAGACATAGGGGATACTATATGCTGGGTCTAGGATTTTCAAAATACTAGTAAAGTCAATTTCACTTGACTTTCTCTGGGAAACAGTAGTTTATCCCAGAGAAGGTATTTAAACCTTGGGACAGCCTAAAGGGCTTCCCCGTGTCACTGCACTGAGGGTGCTGTGTGACACAAATAAAAAAGATGATGCCTATGGAGTTGTCTAAAACTCCATAACCGAAAGAAACAAACATAAAAAACAAACAGAACCAAAAAGTTCAAAGCCCCAAAGTTTAGCAAAAGAGCTGGAGGGCTCTAAGGTAGGGAATTAGCACATTTATGAGAATTCTCCCTAACAGCGACCAACAGGTTGACAGAAAAAACCAATCTGAGGGACCTCGACACGTGAGGGATTTTGGGTACACTATACGTCACGTTAGGGATAGTGTTACAGTCAAGCCCACGTCGACATCCCCTTTCGATCTTCAAAAAAAGATGCAATACCCTGCAACTTCCACTAGATGTCGGACTATATGCACAGCATGCTGTTCTAAGCAGATTCACAAGCATCAGAAAAGTTCTGTATGGTTGTGTATGTTCATATTTAACTGTGATCTTTTTTATATGCCTAGTGTTTAACGAAAGGCCTAATAACTGGAATTGCTGGTGTTGCTCTGTGTGGAATCATGGTAGCCCTAACCCACAATCGCATGTTTCCTGAGACTAAGCCTTGACTGCTCGGCTACCTTACCTTGACTGGGTTTTGGCAAACCTCTCAGTGTCTTTTATGTTTACCATAAATAGGGTGGCCCCCCAAATTCCTCCCACCAGGGCTCATTTTGGAAATTCACCGTAGCACATTCTACTAGGCGATCTCAGGTTGACGGTTACATGACTCTAAAATCCTTTCCACAAATGTGTAAACCCACAGTGCATTCTTCTGTGGTGGTTCTGAACTGGAGGTGAACTTCCACTGATGATTACTAGGTAAAGCAGTGGCATATGTGGCTTTTTAACAGAAATGGCCAATTCTGGTCTCACATTGCAGGTAGTCGTTTTCTGTGTGCATTTTATTAACCCGCCATGGTGATATTTGATATTGGAACTGACATACCACAAATGAGTGCACAGTATCACCCGCAAGGTAGAAGGCAAGTGTAGAAACCACCACATGGTAAGAGTCATGAGTGCAGCCCTTACCTGTGTGGCACAGGGATGAGAAAGATGTTCTCTAGCACCCTGACCCGGACTCTGACTGGCGGAGGGGCAGCAGGGTTGATGGCTGTGACAGGATGCTGTGGAGAGAGTGGAAAATGTGTAAAGATGAAGCAGCAATGCTGACATAGACCTACACCTGCCCTTTCACATATCCCAAGTACCATTAAGATGAGTCTAATATTCTAGGCACAACACAAAACTGCATAACTTTGACCAACCAAGGAACGTCAAACACCACCTCGACTACACAATTTGTTTGTATTATTAGACCAAATGTTGCGGGTCTGTACGTCAGTGCCTACATGACAGCATGTAAAAGGAACGCACACTGCATGGCCGTAAAACGTTTCCAGTATAACAGTGGGCGGGAGCTGACCAAAAGGCAGTAGAAAGAGGTGGGTGCCCAATCAAAGGAAGTACATTAAGGGTGCACTGGTGGCATAGTGAGCCACCAGTATAGTTTGAGAGAAACAAGGCATGCCCTGGAGCATGCCAGTGGGATGGCACCGCCATTGAACGTGGGCAGTGTCATCCAGCAGCATTCTGACCACGATCCATACCAAAGCCTCACATCTACCATCCATAAGGGGGCCAGGACAGGGTGGCGAGATGGGCACCTGCTGGAAAGATGCTCTGGGGCCACATACTACACTGAGCTACACTGAACCTCTTTTCACAACACTAGGGTCACCTTCTAAAAATAACACTTAGCTACAGCATTATACAATGACACACTCGACTATTCAGATTGCCTAAAGCCGTCAAGGGTGGTTCGGTAGGTCCTATAGAACTGAAACTGCATTCTTGACCCAAACAGGTGGAAAACAAACATAGTATGTTTCCATGGGATTGCATGGTTTCAACGGGGCCTGCTGTCAGCATCGGAGTCCATGTTCCTGTAGTCGCTTCTAGTGAACCGCTTTCAGGCCACCTGTATCCCCACCAGGCAACCAATGGAAAGACTAATGTAAAGATGCATTTTCAAAGCTAGCCCTGTGGTAGGGTTCTGAAAGGTTTACCTAATTGGTGAACATAGTTATTCACACTTCGCCCAGCCCGTCTCTATCAAGGTAATGTAATCACAGCAGATAAAGAGGGTGAGGAGGGCACCACTTGAAAGTTTAGTCTTGTAGTAGTTGCTTAGATTAATAAAATCATGAATTTTCTATAAAGAACAGTCTTTTATAATGTTCTCGCCTGGAGCTGCCAATCCAAAAAACGGTCCTGTAGCACTAGGACCTCATCGAACAAAAAACTTCCAGGAAACAAAGTGACTCCACTTTGTTAGGAAAGGTGCTTCACAGTTAGCCCCAGTTAGGTTGCTAGTATTTAGTATGCTGTAGATTAAGTATCAAGTTTTCGATATGAAAGTAATGAAATTCAAACAATTGTTTGATTCTTGGCAGGAATTGTTTAATTCACATTCCTGTAATATTTGCCGCCAAAGTTTGTCTTTGTAAATCACACAATGAGTTTGCATCTCAAATTGCCCATAATACTCTGGTGCCAATGCATTTCGGATAAAACCTTCATCAGGGCGGTATTATAGCAAAAACAAATTATATAGCATGACTTGTATTTCATCATTGTTAACAGTATATGTATACACATAACAGCCATTATTTAAAGGTAATTACAAAAGCACATACCAATCCGCGAGCCACGTCCATTTGAAGAGATAATGAACAGAAATAAAACAAAACGGCATCCCAATTAGTTAACTGAAGTAAGGAACAAGTTACTTACCTGTAACTGTTGTTCTCCAGCATGGGTCTGGCATGGATCCACATGCTAATGAATATTCCCCGTCGTCAGGCTGGGAATCCTCGGTAAAGAAAAATCATTATCAGTTTCGTTTCTGATCTGTCTTTCGTAGTAGTAACCAATCACTGATCTCTGCGTCATACTGACCACAGCCAATGACTGCCATCTCCCTAAGCCCCGCCTCTGGCAGTCATCTTCAGATTTGGTAGCACGTGAAGTGGCAGTATGACCAAGTGAAGAGCCACAGAGGGGTAGGAGGGAGGGTTCGCATGTGAATCCATGCAAGACCCATGCTGGAGAACAACAGTTACAGGTAAGTAACTTGTTCCTTCTCCAGCATGGGGTCTGGCATGGATTCACATGCTCATGAATAAAAGAATACATAGCAGTACACACATGCACAACCACGGGAGGTGGCAAAGGCTCAACATTAAGCATTACATCCAAAACTCAACATTAAGCAATTCTTACCTCCTCACCAGGCTCACCTTAGGCGAACAGGTTGCGCAGCACTGCTTGGCCGACCCTGGACTCCTCCCTGGAATCCCGATCGACGCAGTAGAATTTCGTGAAGGTGTGTGTCGACCTCCACGTAGCAGCCCTGCAGATGTCCAGCAAGGGCACACCAGATAGGAACGCCGTGGTAGCTGCGATCGCTCTGGTGGAATGGGCTCTCGGACGGCCAGGCAGCGGTCGGTTTGCCAACCGGTGACGGTACATGATACAGCCGGAGAGCCATCTGGAAATGGAAGCCTTCGAGAGAGCCTTCCCCTGATTGACAGGTCCAACGTTCACAAAAAGTTGTGACGTCTTCCGAAAACTCTTCGTGCGGTCCACGTAGAACTTCAGCGCTCTAGCCACATCCAGCGAGTGCACAGTCCGTTCAGCCGGCGACGAAGGCGACGGGAAGAAAACAGGCAACACCAAGGGCTCGTTGAGGTGGAAGTCCGACGGCACCTTGGGCATGAAGGAGGGGTGCGTCCTGAGCACTACCCTCGTGTCGTGAAAAGTCAAGTACGGGGGCTTGCAGGAAAGGGCCTGGATCTCTCCCATCCGTCGTGCGGAGGTGATGGCCACAAGAAACGCTGTTTTCCACGACAAGAACTTCAACGGAGCCGAGTGCAGAGGCTCGAACGGAGGTCCCATGAGCTTGGTCAGCACCACCTTGAGCTCCCACGCCGGGGTCGGGGCCGGGGCCTTCACCGGCGGAAACGATCTGAACAGTCCCTTCATGAGTTGTTTCACCAGACGATGAGACCACAAAGACGTCCGTCCCGTGGTTCTGGTGTATCGGGAGATCGCAGCACGATGAATCTTGATGGAAGCGTGCGCCAGCCCAGCCTTGGCCAGCGTCAGCAGGTACGGCAGTACGTGAGGAGCCGTAATCCATAGAGGGTTAATCTAATGTGCGTGGCACCAGACAGAAAAACTCTTCCATTTGTGTCCGTAGCATTTAAGAGTTGAGGACGCCTTGGCCTTTGCAAGAACCTCTCTGCAGTCGGCCAATATGTCGTAACCTCCAAACTCTAACGCTGCAGGAGACAGGCCTGCAAGTTCAGCGACTTCGGGTCGTGGTGGAGGATGGCGCCTCCTTCCCTGGAGAGAAGATCTGCGTCCACTGGCAGCTTGATTGGCGGGACGCTGACAAGTCCAGAAGGTCCGGGAACCATATCTGCCTCAGCCACGCAGGTGCGACGAGGATCATCCTGCACCGTGACCTCTTGAGCTGGTTGATGAGCCGGATCAGCAGCGGCAATGGAGGGAACGCATATAGGAACAGGCCCTCCCAGGGGAACGAGAAAGCATCGCCCATGCTCCTCGGCTGGGGAAACCTGCTGGCGAACCTCCGGCACCTGGGAGTTTGTCGCCGTCGCGAACAGATCGATCTGGGGTGTGCCCCACCGTTGGAAGAGGCGGTCCACTAGATCCGGTCATAGTTCCCACTCGTGGCACAAGCGCAGCTCCCTGCTGAGTGAGTCGGCGATGGTGTTTTTTATCCCTGCCAGATGAAACGGCACCAGAAACATCCCTTGGGAGAAGGCCCAATGCCACAGATCCTGAGCCGCCTTGGACAGGGCTGGGGATCTGATACCGCCCTGCTTCCTGATGTAAAACATGGTGGTGGTGTTGTCGGTGAAGATCCTCACCACCTTGCCCTTGAGGGACGGAAGAAAGGACCTGAGGGCCCAAAACACTGCACAGAGTTCCAGGACGTTGATATGGAGGGACTTCTCCGTCGGCAGCCAAAGGCCCCTCGCGTGCAGATTTTCGGTGTGCGCTCCCCACCCTTCCAGGGAGGCATCCGTGGTCCCTGTCTCCTGGTGGTCGGGGGTCTGGAAGTCCATGCCCGCCATCAGATGCGCGCCGGTGCCCCACCACCGGATCGCTCGTCGGAAGCTCTCGTCGAGTGTGATCCTGTCCTCGAAGCTGCCCGTCGTCTGGATCCAGCAGCCAGTCGTCCAGGTAGGGGTAGACGTGGATCCCCTCCAGGCGCAGCCGTGCCGCCACCGGTGCGAGGCACTTGGTGAACACCCTGGGTGCCAATCTAAATCCGAAGGGAAGGGCTCTGAACTGGTAGTGACGCCCTTGGACCACGAATCTGAGAAACTTTCGGTGTCCCTTTAGGATGGGGATATGGAAGTAGGCATCCTCCAAATCCAACGACAGGAAATCGCCCTCCTCCAGTTGACCCAGGACGTGCTGGAGGGTGACCATCCGGAACTTCTGTGCCTTGATGAATTTGTTCAGTCGTCGTAGGTCCAGGATGGGGCGCCATTCTCCCGTCTTCTTCTTCACAAGGAAGTATCTTGAGTAAACTCCAGAGCCCCGAAGCCTCTTTGGGACGAGCTCGATGGCACCTTTCTTGAGCATCGCCTTTACCTCCAAGAGAAGTTGAGGGACGTGATGTTCCTTCCTGGCCACAGGGGGGACACGCGGGCACTTCTTTAGAAACTCGAGCGCGTGACCCTGGGCCAGGGCGTCCAGCACCCAACGGTCGGTGGAGATGGACTCCCACACGCTGACGAAGCTCGCCAGCCGGCCTGCCACCGGGGTGCTTCGGTCGGGGCCCGACCCCACGGCCGGTTCAGTCCTGCTTCGACGAGGCTTTGCCGCCTTGTCCTCCTTGGCAACGACGCCGGGGTCCGCCCGACTTGCCTCGTCCCCTGTAGGCTTCCTGTGACGACGAACGGGCCGCTTGACGGTAGGTGGAAAATCCGCCGCCGGAACCTTTGGAGGCACCCTGCTTGCCTCCGCCGCTCCGAAAGTGCGGCCGTCGTTGCTGGAGAACACCAAGAGCCCGAGCCGTCTCTGTGTCCATCTTGATGGCTTGTAGGGAATCATCCACTGTTTTCCCAAACAGGTTGCTCCCGTCGAACGGCATGTCCAAGACTCTGGTCTGCACGTCCTGACGTAAGTCAGTTGCCTTGAGCCATCCACGCCGTCTAAGGCACACGCCGTTGCCCAACTGGCGAAATCCAGTGTCAGCGATGTCCGTCGCTATCGTAATGGCGTGGTCCGATGCGACTTCTCCTTCCTGCAAGATCTCTAGGGCTTCCGCCCGCTTGTCTGGTAGGAAATCCAGCAGGGGGGTGATTTTGTACCACAACTCCCTGTCGAAGCGGGCTACGATAGCCAAGGCGTTAGCAGCCTTAATCGTCGTCGCTGCCGATGAGATGACTCTGCGTGCCATCGTGTCCAACTTCTTTCCCTTGCCGTCCGGCGGGGAGGTTGATGTAGAGGCCGAGGCCCCCCTCCCCCCGCTTTCTTCCTGGCCTCCGCGGAGACGACCGAGTCCGGTGTCGGCTGTGCCCGAAGGCACAAGGGGGCCGCGTCCGGGACCGGTACTTCTTCTCGTACCGATCTCTTCTCGCAGGCGTTGTGGATGGGTTCTTGAGGAGGGCGAGACCCTCATCCCAGATATTGTCCAGTAGAGGTGCAGCGAGGACCGTCTTCCTCTTGGTCTCGCGCCGTTGATAAAGGAAACCTTCCTTCTTCTTCTCTTCCGGGCAGAGCTGGAAAAGCTCAGATGCCCTGGCGATCATGGCATGAAACGATCCAATCTCGTCGGGCGGGGAAGCCTGGGGAGGAGGTGACGACGGGAGATCCTCGTCGTAAACCTCGTCGTCTGTGCCCGTCGCGGCCGTGTCAGTCCCCGTATCATCCCCACGGGTCGTGGACGGGGAGGAGGGCTGAGCAGGGCGCGATGGTTGAAAAGGAGGTGAAGGATGAATCCTTCATCTCTTAGGAGGAGGGCTCCCAGAAGGGCCTGGCTCCGGGTCCCCCGTCGGGAGAGGTTCCTCCGTTGGTGGTAACGGCAATCTCGTCCTTATCTCCGAGCATAAGGAATGTATAGCCAACAAAATGGCCGCCGAGTTGTCTTGCGGCACTGGTTGAGGGGAGTCCGACGGGCGGTCAGGAGCCCCGTCGGCACCCTCGACGTTCTCGTCGTCTCCTACGTCGGGGTCCCTCCCGATGGGCTGGTCTTCTCCCACGCCAATGCCGTGGCTTAAGACTTCAATCAGCTCCTCCTCAGAGGTTGAGGCCGAATCCACGACGACCTCCTGTCGATGGGCATGAAAGAGGACTCCCTCCGCGATGGCAGGGAGACCCTGGGCCCCGAGGTCGCCACCACTGGCGTAGCCTCCACAGGCTGAGCCAGGGCCGCCACGACTGTCTCCATAGAGGCCTTGGCCAGATGGATTAAGGCTTTCACCACCTTAGGTGCGCTCACTGCCTTCTCCTTGGGGGGAGGGTCACTGCCTCGCTCCCCCTCCGACGGGGCCTTCGAGCTCGACCGGGGTCTCTCCAGGAGCTTCGCCGAGTGCTCGGCCTTCCTCTTACCCGAGCCAGAGAGTTGGCTCGTGGTTGATGGCGCCGGGGAGGATGCGCCCTGCCTGGCGCCCGTAGAGCCCGACCGTTCGGCGCTCCCGGTGCCAGCGGACTCGCGGTGCTTGGCCTTCTGTTGGATCCCCGTCGCCGGGGCGCCCTCCAAGGTCTTAGAAGACCGCTCAGACTTCTTCTTCTCGCCTGACGGGCTCTTCCCTTCCAGCCAGTTGGCGAGACGCAGATGGCGGTCCTTCATGGTCCGCTCCAACATATTGCCGCAAAACGCACAGTCCTTCTCCACGTGCGTCTTGTCCTCATGCAGGTAGTAGAGGCAAAGGGAGTGTTCGTCCTCCTTAAAGACATTCTGAAGCTGGCATCCAGGGCAGACCCTGAACAGCTTTCCGGGCATCGAGCTTCCCTTCTCCTGGGCCATGATCGAGATGGGCCTGAGAAACTTCTGGAGTCCTCCAAAAGCGTGGCTCGACGAAATCTTCACCCTTGAGGGGCGTAGAAGAATCCGACACGGGTCCCCGTTGATCGGCTAAAGTAACGGTGGAGCTTGAGGCTCTTTTGACCGAAAGAGAAATTTTCATAGGAAAAAACGCAAAAAAAGCACTAAAGCTCGAGAGCAATAGCACAAGGATCCCAACACTTGAACGTGCAGTAAAAATCTGAAGATGGCTGCCAGAGGCGGGGCTTAGGGAGATGGCAGTCATTGGCTGTGGTCAGTATGACGCAGAGATCAGTGATTGGTTACTACTACGAAAGACAGATCAGAAACGAAACTGATACTGATTTTTCTTTACCGAGGATTCCCAGCCTGACGACGGGGAATATTCATGAGCATGTGAATCCATGCCAGACCCCATGCTGGAGAAATGTGCATTTTCTCTCTATCTTTGAACTATATGTGCATGTCCTACCTTGGTCATGCCGAACGCTTGGATCGTGGTGTTGTACGGTAGTACAACAAGATCTACAAGAAAGTTAAACAACAATACTGAGTCATCCTCAAGAACTTCAGTAAGTGAAGCATGTAAAGCCTAATTGTTGCTGCTGTACTTACCAATCTGCTGTTCAAAAGCCGTGACCGCAGAGTGAGCCGCTTGCAACGCGCTCGCGTTAGTTTACCTTTCGTTTTAAAGGTTACCATGGAGACGGTGCGAGGCGTCGTGGTCCAACTGGAGCACGTACGGCTTGCGCCCCACCCTCGGGCGCGAGCCAGGGGGCGGGGATGTCTCCATGGTGACCGTCGCATTGGGATTCAATACGCGTGATTGTAATCTCGTGTCTTCGAAGCCTTAAAGACGCAGTTACTTGTGCAGGAAGGGGAAGAGAAGAACAAGTTACTTTCGTACCTGGTAACGTTCTTTCGATGGGATTGTCCGACGACGTATTCCATATCTATGACATGTAATCACCACAGCTGTGCTGCTTCGGAAACTTTTTTCGGCGTCTGCGTCCTGTGTCGATGACGTCGATGCGCCGTCGTCGAGGACCTCCTCCGACGTCTGACGTCATCCGATGTGATAAGTAGGACGCACGACGCCCGTAGCCTCAGTTGTAGTTTTTTCCCCCAGAACGTGTGACATTAGTCAACTGCCAGTCAGACACAAACCCTTGCGGAACGTAAGCTGCAATCGCAAAAGAAATTCTGCAGCGGGGAAGGCAGGGCGGGAGCGATATGGAATACGTCGTCGGACCATCCCATCGAAAGAACGTTACCAGGTAAGAAAGTAACTTGTTCTTCGAGGGGATTGGGTCCTCCGACGTATTCCATATCTATGACAGACTCCCAAAGCAGTACCAGAGCAAGGAGGAGGGAAAGAATTAAGAATCAAAATTTAAGCAGAGAAAAGGACCGCCTTGCCAAAGGCCAGATCCTGTCCTCGGATGGAATCGAGGGAATAGTGACGTACAAATGTATGTACTGAAGCCCAGATGGCTGCATCACAGATGTTGAGAATAGGAACACCCCTCTGCAGGGCAGTAGATGCAGCCACACCCCTGGTAGAATGGACCCGCAATCCAGCCGGTGGGTCCTTACCCGCCAAGCGGTAACACTCCGAGATGGCTAAAATAATCCAGCGAGACAAAGTCTGTTTCGTCACAGCTTGCCCCAAACGCTTTCCAGCGTAACCAATAAAGAGTTGATCGTCCACTCTGACCCGGGACATGCGTGAAACATAAAAGCTTAAAGCTCTCCTAGGATCAAGCCTATGGAGCCTCTCCTCTTCCTTACCAGGATGCGGAGGAGGATAGAGTGCCGGAAGAACAACCTTCTGGGCCAAATGAAATTCCGTCACTACCTTCGGAAGAAAAGAAGGACGAACTCTAAGGACAACCCTGTCCTTGTGAAATACAGTGAAGGGTGGCTTAACTGAAAGTGCCTGTAACTCACTAACTCTGCGAGCGGAAGTAACCGCAACTAAAAACACAGTTTTCAGAGTTAACAGCCTCAAAGGGCAAGAATGTAAAGGCTCAAACGGAGCACCCATAAGAAACTTAAGAACAAGGTTTAAATCCCAACCGGGCACCAGGAAAGGTGACGGAGGGAACACATTAGTGAGCTCTTTCAGAAACTGTGAAATTAAAGGGATTTTAAAGTAAGAACACTCTTCAGACGAGCGCTTAAAGATGTACAGCGCCGCCAGGTAACCTTAAATGGTACCCACTTGCAAGCCCCTGTGGGCCAAAGAAAGTAAAAAGGACAGAACCATGGGGATGTCATATGCAAAAGGATCCACATTCTGAACTCTGCACCAGTCGCAGAACTTACGCCAACGATACAGAGACTTTGTTGCTGGCCTTCGGGCCGAAAGCAACACCTCCATCACGGCTTCAGGGAGGTCCCAATCCTTATACCTCAACCTTTCAGAAGCCAAGCGTGAGGGTTGAGGGATCTGACCTCTGGATGGAGAACCTGACCCCCCTCCCGTGAGAGCAGATCGTCTCGGTAGGGAAGACGATGTGGAGGGCAGATGGACAAGTCGAGAAGGTCCGGGTACCACGTCCTCCGAGCCCACGCCGGAGCAATGAGGATCATCCGGGAACCGAACTTCCGTAACCTCCGCAGCACTTGCGGGATGACGGGGACTGGAGGAAACACGTACAGCAGCGGGAATGACCACTCCACCACAAACGCGTCTCCTAAGGCTCCTTTTGGAGGAAATTCCCGCGAGCAAAACCTTTCGCACTTTCGGTTGACAGCGGAGGCGAAGAGATCCACTTGAGGGGTCCCCCAAAGGGCGAAGATCTCCAGGAGAATCTCCTGAGCAAACTCCCACTCGTGAGAGATCGCGCTCTGCCTGCTCAGAGCGTCCGCCGTCACGTTTTCGTCTCCGGCCAGATGAACTGCCGAGATCGAAACTTCCTGCTGGATGGCCCAGAACTCGAGCTGCATCGCCTCCCTGCACAGAGGAAGTGACCCTGCCCCCCCTTTTTGTTGAGGTAGTGCATGGCCACTGTGTTGTCCGTCAGGATCAGGACACTCTTTCCTCGCACAGTCGGCAGAAAATCCTTCAGGGCTAGCCTGACGGCCCTCAGCTCCAACAGATTGATATGGAGTCTGGACTCTGACGGAGACCAACGACCGCTGACTGTCAGCCCGTTGGCATGAGCTCCCCATCCCGTGAGGGATGCATCCGTCACGATCGTCACCTCTGGCCAGGGAAGCCAAAATGGAGCCCCCTTCATCAAGTTGCCTTCGACGGCCCACCACAGAAGGTCCCGGGCGACACCTGAACCGGGTCCGACATCCTGCCGGAGTACTGCGACCATTGCGTCTTGAGTGCCCACTGCAAAGATCTCATCCGCAGGCGAGCCTCTGGCACCAGAAGAATGCAGGATGCCATGAGGCCGAGCAACCTAAAGAACTCGAACGCTGGGAGCGTCTGGGCATGCTGAACCTTGTGCACCATCTGCTGAATGTGAAGAGCCCTCACCTGGGGAGGAAAACACTGCCCCAGGGAAGTGTCGAGCACTGCTCCGATGTACTGGAGCCAAGTGTTGGCGTCAAATGGGACTTCTTTAAATTGAGGGAGAAGCCCAGCCTGTGAAGGGAGTGGCAGGTGACGGACAGATGATCCAGGACTTGCTCGGGAGAGCTCCCCCTGATCAACCAATTGTCCAGGTAGGGGTAGACGTGAATCCCCCCTTGCCTGAGATGCGCTGCCACCAGCACCATGAGCTCGGTGAAAACCCTCGGGGCGGAGGTCAATCCGAACAGCAGGACCCAAAACTGAAAGTGCGAGTCGCCAACCGCGAACCTCAGGTACTTCTTGTGCTTGGGATGGATCGGCACATGGAAGTAAGCATCCTTGAGGTCGAGTGACACCAACCAGTCCTGAAGCTGAAGGGCCTGGAGGACTTGAGAGAGAGAGTAACCATCTTGAACTTGTCCTTCCTGAGGAGTTTGTTCAAACCGCGCAAGTCCATGATGGGTCTCAATCCCCCGTCTTTCTTCGAAATCAGAAAATAAGGGGAATACCATCCCTTGTCCCTCTCCGCTACAGGCACCAGTTCTATGGCGCCTTTCTCCAGCAGGGCTTGAATTTCCTGCGCAAGGAGCGGATCCGGACTCTGCAAAGAGAGGTTCCCCGGTGGATTGTCGCGAGGCCTGTGCCGAAAGGGAAGACAGTAGCCGTGGGTTATGATCTCCAGAACCCACACATCTGAAGTAAAGGCTTGCCACTCTACAAGATGCTGCGCCAGCCTTCCCCCAACCGGCGAACCATGGGACATGGCCTCATGACTGAGTGGGAGCGGCTGCGGCGTTACCTGAGGGCAAAGAGGCAACTGCCCGAGCAGCCTTGGCACCACGGGTACCCTGTCATCCACTTCTGGTACCCCTGCGTTGGCCTCTTTGACTGCCAGCTCCTCTCGCTTTACTGAAGGACGAGTAATAGCGAAAGGAACCACCCCTCCACTGCTGTCCCCTAGGACGAAAAGGCGGAGGTTGGCGAACTGCAGCGCCCAATGACTTTGCTGCAGCTTTCGAGGTCTGCAACCTCTCAAGGCTCTCGTCAGCCTTGCTGCCAAAAAGGTGTTCACCGTCAAAGGGCATGTTGAGGAGCCGGGACTGCACATCAGGAGCAAACCCCGACTTCCGCAACCACGCAAACCTGCGTATCACGGGGCTCGCCGCCATGGACCTACTAACGCATTCAGCTCAGTCCAAACCCGACTGAACGGACTCACACATGGCATCCTTACCATCCTGGACCATAGCAAGGAAACCATCCCGTTCGTCCCCTTCGGGAATATGTTCAGCCGCTAACGCAACACAGTTCCACAGAGTGTGTGTGAAACGAGACAAGGCACAAATGGAGTTGGCCGCCTGAAGCGCCATATCACCAGAAGAAAACACTTTCTTCGCCCAGCCATCAAAACGTTTGACGTCCCTATCAGGAGGGATGGTAGGGTACGACGCCTGCTTTGCCGTGGCCGTGGCCGCCTGCACCACCAAACTCTCCGGAGTGGGGTGCCTGGTCAAGTAGCAGGGGTCGCTACTGGCTGGACGGTATTTTCACGACAATAATCTGCCCACCGCCGGGAGACTCTCCGGAGCAGTCCAAGCCGCCGCCACCCTTCTCTGTAAAGCCATATGGAACGGCAGTAGCGGGTCAGTTGGGGGACCAACATCAAGGATGTCCGTCAGATCATCCTGCACAAACTCCCCTGGGGGAGCAGACCATCCCAAGTACTCAGAAACCCTAGCCATAAGGCGCCGGTACGAGGAATCGTCATTAGAGCCAGGCACAGGCCTACAAAACTCCACCTCCGGAGAGGTGTCCAGTCCACTGGCATCATGCAGTGACTGCCTCAAATCGTCAAACTGACTATGGCCCGAGACAATTACATCTGGAACCTGACTAGGAACCAGGCCATCAGAATCCTCATCCGCCTCTGAAATATATTCCAGGTGGCGAAAAGAACGCACCCAAGAGTGCTTGCTCTTAACCAGAGCCTTCCTAGGGGGTTCCCCTGTGCCACGGGGTACCTCCGACACGAATCGGCGCCGACGTCGAGAGAACAGGCATCGGCGCCGACGAAATCGGCGTCGACGTCAGATGCAGCGCCGCCAGCATCAGCGGCGTCGACACAGCCCTCGAAGCCAGAGCCCCGAGCGTGTCCCTCGACGACCTGAGCGTCGACGGCTTCGACGACTTCCTCGGAGCCGGAGCCTCAAGAAAGCCTGTTGACGCCCTCGACGCCTCAGACGTCGATGTCTTCCTCGAAGACCTCACAGGTGCACACGGTCTTGAACGCGTCGAGGACCGGGGCCTGGAACGGGTACGTCGAGAACGAGTCTCCTTGTCCGAACGGGACCTCTCCCGTGACTCGTGCCGACCACTCTTGCGAGCGGTGTCTCTCGACCTCTCACGACCGACCCCACTCGGGGGCGCGGACGGCTTAGTACCCTGCGACTCAAGAATCGCCAGCATTTTCTTCCCGAAGGAAGCCCATTCCTCTGGCGCCGCACGGCTGATGGGGTAAGCAACGTGCCGGGCAGAGTCCTCCGAAGAGGACCTGGAAGATGACTGGTGTCAGCGCTTCCGAGAATGCCTCGAAGAGGCTGAGGAGTGGCGAGACCGACTCCTAGAAGGAGACCCACGAGACTTACGACGATGACGCGGAGAGTCACCCCTCGAATCATCCGTCGAAAGCCCCGCAGACTTCGACTTCCGGGGCTTGGACACCCGACCTACCAACAACTTCTTCTTACGTTCGCGTAAGGCTTTGGACGTGAGTGACTGGCAGTCGATACAGTCATACGTGTCGTGGGCCTCCCCGAGGCACCAGAGGCAGGCGTCCTGCGAGTCTGTCACCGACATCTTGGACCCACACTCCCCGCACTTCTTGAAACCCGGACGCGGGGTCGAAGAAGAAGTAGAAGACATCTTCACACGAAGGATTTTCACAAAACGAACAGGTTCGAAGAACCGAACTCCAAAGAGTCGAGGCTTTAACCGAGATTCACGAAGCAACACGTTCGCGGAAAAAACGGAACTGAGGCTACGGGCGTCGTGCGTCCTACTTATCACATCGGATGACGTCGGAGGAGGTCCTCGATGACGGCGCATCAACGTCATCGACGCAGGACGCAGACGCCGAAAAAAGTTTCCAAAGCAGCACAGCTGTGGTGATTGCATGTCATAGATATGGAATACGTCGGAGGACCCAATCCCCTCGAAATGTGTATTCTTTGCATGGATCGCAATGATGTATTAAAGACTATGGGTCCACATTGAACCAGCGACTAAATATAGGAAGTAGAGCGTATGGAGGAATTAGTTCATCCAGTGTAATCCATCACTACATGTATTCTGTTAATTGTGCATTAATCGCTATGATGTCATTTAAGCAATGAGTTCAGAGCATTCCACTATTATGAAGAAATCAACCCAGGTATAGTCCAATCATAAAAAATTACGGCAAAAATTGTATTACGGCGTAATATTGCTCAGTATTATTGTTTAACTTTCTTGTAGATCTTGTTGTACTTCCGTACAACACCACGATCCAAGCGTTCGGCATGACCAAGGTAGGACATGCACATATAGTTCAAAGATAGAGAGAAAATGCACATTTACTTCAGTTAACTAATTGGGATGCCGTTTTGTTTTATTTCTGTTCATTATCTCTTCAAATGGACGTGGCTCGCGGCTTGGTATGTATGTGCTTTTGTAATTACCTTTAAATAATGGCTGTTATGTGTATGCATATACTGTTAACAATGATGAAATATAAGTCATGCTATATAATTTGTTTTTTGCTATAATACCGCCCTGATGAAGGTTTTATCCGAAATGCATTGGCACCAGAGTATTATGGGCAATTAGAGATGCAAACTCATTGTGTGATTTACAAAGACAAACTTTGGCGACTAATATTACAGGAATGTGAATTAAACAATTCCTGCCAAGAATCAAACAATTCTTTGAATTTCATTACTTTCATATCGAAAACTTGATACTTAATCTGCAGCATACTAAATACTAGCAACCTAACTGGGGCTAACTGTGAAGCACCTTTCCTAACAAAGTGGAGTCACTTTGTTTCCTGGAAGTTTAATGTAATCACAGCAGACATCTAGAGCTACAGTATGGTCGTGGTGTGTGGATACAGTTAATCACAATAGAAACAGTCAATTTAGTCTTACCTGCTTAGTGTTTTAAGGTCTAATTTATTAGACGTTTAAACACTAAGCACGTAAAACCAATGAGATGCATGTATCACACAACACAACATTTATATGCGAATACATGCCTCAAGTAAAGTTAAAAGAGCAATGCACATAAACCATATACTCTGCGTTTTAAGTATAAAGCACAACAAAACAAAGGGAAAGACATTGGGGTATTTTTAACGGCACTGGGATTCATCCCCACCGAACAAGATGCGTCTGCTTCTCAACTAAAGGAATCCAACTGGCCTTCGTGTTGTGATTTCCATGAGTCAACAAGATTTCATGTCTCAATCCACTAACAAATATAGGACTGTATAAGTATCCCTAGGGCACAATTTTAAAATATCATAATTTAATTTAATCAAAAACAGATTGTTTAAAATCACATAAAATGCTTTCGGAAGAACAGAAAAACAACAATTTGTTATTCATTACAAGTGCAAAACGATGCCTTTTAAAGTGCAATTCAAACCTCCAATTACCTCAATTAAAATAGATCATATAATTCATCAATCTCTCCTCTACAAGCCAATCACAAGCAAAGAAAAACTCTTTAATACTGCTGTCGGGTATACAAAAGCGAACTCGTGATAGTAAAGACTAATCGCTGAATACTTTTCTTAAATTTATTAGGTGAATTCTACTGGCTGCCAACTAGATTCTAAATTGCAATAATGCTTTAGTACGTAACACTGTTTGCACTACAGTGTGTCCATACCCCGGACATCTAACTTCAACAGCCATTCCCCATCAGGTAGGTGGGCATAGTGCTTCAACAGGGTCAAACATTTCAAGTAGGCACCCACGAGGTCAGAAAACCCCAAATCAATCTAGGGACTGCCCCTGTGACCTCCGACCCCAAAACCACCATCTTTGTAAGGTCTATCCCGTTTCAAATGGGCTGGGAGCAACACAGAGCTCACTCCAAAACCCCAGAATCCCTCATTCCGTCTGCATGAGGCTGCCTGCAGGCAGAGGTCAGGAGACCCAAAAGAAGCCTCCAGGATCGATTGATCGATCTAGGGACTGCCCCAGTGACCTCTTGTTAGAACAGTGTTTCTAAAGTCCTACTAAGACTTCGGAAAAACCACATCTGAGGCAGTACATAAGCTCCACTCTTGGCTGTACCACATGAGAATGTATGTAGCATGGACAGAGCAGCCAGACTATCTTAGTAGCGAGGGAGAGCTGTAGCTTGGTACAAAGGATTTGTAGCAAACATATGGTCCAAAGAAACACTGAAATACTATGTATTGTAAAACATGAAGGGTTTATTTAAATACAAGTAGACCAAGATAATTCTTGGGTAAGTAGGTATTATAACATCATATTAACACAATCATAAAAATCAACTCAACACCTATGGTATGCAAACTTAGGTATAACCTTATTTAGAGGAGCAAGAAGCAAGTCAAGGTGAGTCAAACCTAAGGTTATACATTCAGGATAGTCATATACTTTTCTTGGGGAATAAGACCAGGTTAGATATACTTTTAGAATACAATCAGTATTTCAAGGGTAGTAAACCCTGGCAGTCATGCAGTGACACTCCGTTATGTATAGAACTTGCAACATTACTTTTTGAATTCGGTTCAGAGCTAGTAAAACAACTCAAATACTTTCTGGAGAGGCCTCAAGCTACTCAAGGATAAGTATGAGCACTCAATAAATATTCTTGAATGCACTAAGCAAATCAGGGAAATCAAAACCCTATTACACTTTAAGAAAGACAATTTATTTCAAAGTAAGTAATTCACCTATTGGCACATAACTATCATTTATGTAATAGCTAGTTATACCCAGTATACTTTTAAGAAGTGCATAATACAGTTTCTACAGTAAGTAAGAACTTTAGGAAACTATTTTATAATTGCACCAAATCAATTCCGGGAAGCACACCCCAAGGTTACATGTTTAGAAGAGCAGTAGCTAATCAAGGTGAGTAAGAACTATATATTTTTTAAAAGACCCTATAGCTACTTAAAGGTAGGCATAAACCCTAAGAGTTATTTTTAGATCTGTGTAAAGCAGACCAGGGGAAGCAAATCCCAGCGTTACACTTTAAGAATGACAATATTATTCAAGGCAGGAAACCCTATTGGTAAGCTTTTACACTCATTCAGTTAAGCAAGATAAAACAGTACCAACACATTACTTTTTATAAGAGGGAAACAACATTCAAAGTTAGTAAAGCAACGTATACTTTGTAGAGGGGCAGAATGCAACTCCAAGGTAAGCATAAACTTAATGACACTTTGAAACTTCTTCTTCTACAGAGATCCAGTTACCACACTAACTTGTTTAGTAAGTACTTTTACAATCATTATACTTTCAAGGCAGAATAATTTTTTAAAACCTCAATTTTTGGGGTTTTTCAACGATAACAATAACACATTACAGCGCTACTTTGCGTGGTGCCAGATTACCCACCCACCCCCCTCTGTTTGCAGAGATGTCATCTTCAAACAAGGGCAGAATCATTTTCTTATCCAGTCTTTCCCTAGTCAATTGCATGAGTTCTCTCAGAGTCAGAAGAAGGACCCTAGTGGTCTAGGTGCCAGTGATAGGCAGGTTGAGATGGGGTGCAGCTGCAGGAGAGTCAAAGTTCCATAGGCGATTTTCTTAAACAAGTAAGAATACACTTTCAGAGTTAGTTAAAGTGTTTAGGGACTTCACAGGCCTGGGTATGTGGTGTAGGCAAACTCCCAACCACACAAATCACCCACTCAACCTCACAGGATGCACACAAGACTTAAGGCAAGTATTACCACAAGCCCACACAGTACCTTAGGAGAAAGGAAGAGATTCTGGGTGGATGTCTTCAGGATGCAACAGCACAGGAACCGGTCCCTGCATACTTGGTCTGGAGACAAAAAAACAGACACTGGATGGGAACTTGCAGCAGGAGTCACATCAGAGGAGGCTTCCAGCAAAAGTTGTCACAGATTCTTGCAGCTCTGTGGATTTGGTGGCTTTTTACAGCAGCCAGATGAAAAACGAATATCGCTGGTCGGATTTTCTTCACTTTCTCCGCCCTGCACTATGGTGAGGGGAATTCAGGGATTTAAATTGTGTCTCTGGCGATTCAGCAGGAGCCCAGCAAAGTTTCAGATGGATTCGGAACATCATGCACCGCCCTCAGGCTCGAGGTGCCAGGGTATTGGCGGACAGCAGCCCAGCAAGGCCGCAGCACGTCATGGGATGGCTCAAAAGTCAGGTCTGCGTGAGATTAGTTATCACACCAGCCTCTGGGTAGGAGCTGCCGCATTCGGGACCCCCTGATCGATTGGAAGGAAGGGTTACGTCAGGCTCTGGTTACACAGCAGGCCCTCCGGTCGCTGGATATCACTACAGATTTCCTTTCTTCCTCTTCCTCTTGGGTTCCAGGTCCAGTGGTCGACTTGTCAGCAGCTTCCAGGTTCTGAGCATGTATCAGGAACTACAGCACTACTTCTGGATTCTCTCCCTGCAGTTTACAGAAAGGGGTGGTCTAGCTGTCCAATCAGGACAACAAGCCCACACTGGGAGTTGCTTCCTTTCAGGCAAAGTGGAAGACAAAGTGCTGCAGAGTTTTGGACTCATCCCTTGCTTCCTGCCTTCTCAGACACTCTGGAGCCTGGGCAGGGTATCCACAGGATTCCCACCAAAGACAAAACTTCCACTGGGTCGTTCGTGCCTAGAATGGCAGGGGAAGATCTCAGAAACAACAATGATATTTAAAAATTGTGAAAAAGGAACCCACCATTCTAGCAGAATGGTGGCCCTTCTGTGAATTACAGAGGCTGAATTAGCAGCCTGCAAGTAATAAGACTAAAGAGTCACTAAGGTAAAACCATAGCCACCAGACATTCACGTAAACTTGCAACTGGAACAAAAATGTTACCAGGTAAGTAAGAAAGGGCATACATTGTATCCCCGGGTGTGCAGGCTCACTATGTAAAATATAAAGGCGATGAAAATCCCTCTTTCTCCCTTGGGAACAGTAGTTCACCCAAGTACATTAAAGCAAAAGGTTCTTGGGTTGACACGGCTCAGGAAGATTTATCACAAATATGAAACTCTTACCGAACACCTCTGACAAAGTTACTCCTGGGTTCCTTTAGGTATATAAGCACTGTCCTTTTGGCATCCATTTGCCGGGGGTCCAGAGCTAAGGGAAGGCAGAGCTAACAGAAGTATTTGAAACCTGAAGGTGCCTCACCCGCTGATCTACGGAGATCTGTCGTCCAGGTGGCCAGGACACAGCCATCGCTATTGGATCCAGTTCCTGGTGGTGGACCAGTGGGGGAGGATCACCTGAATGGGGGTCTTCAGGGAGTGGAAGTGGGACACCGAAGGTTGAGACGCAGTACCCCCTTCCCATTAACACCTGTTCCCCATCCTACCCCGTAGGATATGTAGAAGCTCTACCCCGCCCTTTCCGACACAAACACTTTCCTATACCGTGACAGACAACAGACGAACACTCGAGCCGTTTACCTGACATGTCCCGACGCCAGCGTCAGGCAGAGTCACGCAATTGAGAACAACTACGCACACCTGATGGCCCTTTCCCTTCCCCACAGGAATAAAAGTGGGAGCATGAAAGCACAATAGGCGCAAGGCCGAACGCATGAGGAAGCAGTGATACCAAGCCAGCATTTCAAATGGATAAGAAAGGCGGCAAGACCTTAGAGGACGACAAGGAGGGAAGTGCCCTTGCCCTTTTCAACCCAGACCTGCAAAACCTCAGTGAAAAGAATCTTAAAACCAGGATTTCCAGCTGGCGTGTGGTGCAACAGATGTTAACGGTGCACAGTGGCCTCCCGCATTGACAACCCAGGCAGGGATGCACACTTTCTACCGTTGTACCGTCCTTGACTCCAGAGGCAGGACAAGCCAATGGGTTCAGCACAGCCGGTGAGTCGGAGAGTGCTGATAGCAAACCGGACTGTGTTGAGCCCAAGGTTGCAAACTACAACATTGTATGAACGTGTGAACAAGGAACTTGTCTGTGTTTAAGATTGAAAGAAAGTCCACTGAAGGACCAACTGCAGAGTGGTCAGGTGTCACATGGGCACTCATTCGAAGTACTCTGGCTGGTCCCCTTTGTTGAACCTACAAGTATCAGGAGGCCCTAGGAGAGGCCGGCCTGTGGAGTCAGAGGGGTCATAAAAGGGTCAAGTAAAACTCCTTCTACCACAAACGTCTCTGAAAGGAGAGCAAAGGGAAGTGAATCCCCCATTGTGAGAAAGCAAAAGTGAACTGTGTGTGGCAAACGTGTACCTGGCTCAGGGATGACTGCAAATCAAGGTGGATAGGAATACACCCATGAACATTGTGTCAACAAGAGTGAACCCGGCTGAGTGCTGCCCACAGTGAATGATGGTTTGAAAAGACATTGAGGCTCTTGAATGCTACATTGTGAATGAAAGGCTGCAGTGAACCCGACACAGAGAGCCCCGCGTTGCATGAAGGATCAGAGCCCGGCAGATGGGGATCCTAAGGCGAAGAGTAATTGCCCTGTGAAGAGTCATTGAAGGAACTTTTTTGTTGTTCATTATAACACATCAGATCCTCTGAGGCAAGAGACTTTGTGTGAAAGAGACTTGGCCACAGAAGGCCATGATATTTTGAAAACAAACTGTAACCTCGTGCTGGTGAGGCCCAGGAGTGTGCTGTGCTGAGGAGTCTTGCCTTGTCCCGTGCTAAAAACGTGGGGAAGGGAGACCCCAGCCATACCATCCTGACTTATTTTGTGAACACTTCTTTGTTTTTCTGATGAACATTATCCCACACTATTTTGTAACTTAGCGGTAAGGATTTGCAATATGATTTTTTAGTATAGGCCCTTTTTATTTGATATTTGACAAGATGCCACTAAGACTGCCTTATTATTTGATGGTGAAGCTAGCTCCAATCTTGATTTAGGTTTAGATTAGGCGTTTTTCTCAACCATTTATACAGTTTAACAAATAACCTTGAACTGTGATCACTTGTGTCGGGCTTTAATGTTGCCACCATGAGTTCCTAGTTCGGATCATTAAATTATATTCAACAAAAGGGCCTCATATGAAAACAGACATATTTTAATTTGTATGTATCAGACAATATGCTCACATAAAACATAAAACACTGATACATGCAGGTGTAACTTGAAGAGCAACACAACACCACCGTGGGATCTCGCCCACAAGGAGAGCTGTTTTTAAATTAACTGCAAAAATTATTCATATGAATGTCGAAGTGACGTGATGTTAGTAGCAGTGACTTCAACTAGATAACAATATTTATCCAACCTGAGTTAAGTGTTACACTCACCTGGTATCCACAGGGACGCTACCTAGCCGGGTTACTCGCTGGTATGCTTCTCAGCTTTGCCCTGATGTGGTCTGCGGGGAAGGTTCTGCCTTAAAATACAGGAGGACTGTGTTCAGGACTGACCGACTGGGGTAAGTATCCTCCCTCCTCCCCCGTATGATTTCAGTCCCTCTGGCGCCCTCTCCTCATCTTGTGGTAGAATTAGGTGTGCTCTCCGTCCTGCCTTCTTTGCAGGGCGTGTTGTCTTTCATGGGCGAGTGCGGTCCAGTTACTTCACTGACGCCGGCCCGTTTGATATTGTTCAGGTAGGTCTTATTGTTGTTCTTTAGTTTTGTTGCTATCCTGCATGCCTTTCTTTGTTTAAAATGTCTCTTTTTTCTCCCTTAGGTATGCAGAGCTTCAGCGCGGCGAACTGGCTTGGTTGAGCCCCGCTGGTAAATGTTGGCGCATTAAGAGCGCTATGATGCGGTAAGTAAGCGCTATGCGCAGCGCTGCAAAGTCTTGCCTTTGCTAACCTGTGTTTTCCTTCCTTGTAGGTCACGGTGTTCTTCAGCGCGAGTGGAATGTCCGGAGTGGTGCCAGCCGAGAGGCGACCAGCCAGGTAAGCCTTTTGAGCAGTTCGTAATTTGGAAATGTCTCTACTGATTTCTTTAATGTTGCCTCTATCTTCCTCTTCCAGGTCGTTCTGTCCGGGAGGCGTGCAGATTCGAGGAAGCTGTTCTCAGTAGCCGCGAGTGTTTAAAGATGAAGACTGCAGGTGAGATGCTGCTGCTAATTATGTTCCTTTTGTCTCCTTGCAGGTTCTGCTTCTCCGAGGTTCAAAGGGAATAGCTGGACACAGTGAGCGTCACGTTGCAAGCTGAAAAGTAACGCGAAGCGTGCTGTCGTGTTCGGGTGTGGTTTAAATAGCCCCAATAAAATAGTCCAGGAAAAGTAGTCCCTAGGCTACCACACCCAAAACAATAGACCGCATAGCTTGGTTCTTAGGAACCAAGCTATGTGGATGCCTCCATGTTGGCTGACAATAATAAAGTAGTTCCCAAGCACTTTGTTTATCCATGGTGTATGAGCCTGGCGCCATGGGTGCCAAGACTGGCCCCATGAGGGCTTTTGAAGAGGATTCCAGGCTCTAGAGGCCCGAGTCCTGACTCCACCAGGCCAATGGGTTTGCCAGAGGGGGTATTGGGCGCGGGTCGTGACATTAAGGCAGTATCAAATACAGATGTTCATCCAACATGGATTTAACCAGCGTCTACACTTAAATGTGCTTCTGGGGCAAGGAACAACACTTCCGTAATCTGACTTTGGTTAGTGAAGTTCCGAGACCCGTCTTCAGGACGCAGAAAATTAGTGACAGTGTTCAACTATGGTGCCTGGAGCCTGTGCATCACAGTTGGACCCTGGTATAAAGTTTCTTTTAGGTGTGGCGGGCAACTTATTTTGACTTAAAAGGAAGCCGTCACATGAGTTTGGCATCTAGAGAAGTCCATGATTCATGTTCAATAGATGGTTTCTTTCAGTGAATCACGTTCCCTTGGCGGGAAAGTTCAAACTGCATTATCCATAATGCATCATGTGTCTTGCTGTCCATGTGTGGTTGAAAAAAACGGGGGAAAATTAGTGACAGTGTTCAACTATGGTGCCTGGAATCTGTGCATCACAGTTGGACCCCTGGTGACAAATATTTGTTTCCATATCTGACGTTGGATTCGAAGATGCCGAGTAGATGCGGAAAGGCAGATATAAAGAAATTACAAGTCAGACCACTGCAGCGTTTCGAGTGAGCTACATGGGCTGACAGCATCTTGGTTCCGTTTCTAACTTTGCGTGGCCACACGGGTTGAGAGTATTCACCAGTATAAGCTGGCCTTATATAACAGGCAGTCCCTGTCACAGGTGGAACATAAACAAAAGAGAAAACCAATACGAGATAAGCGTTTGATAATTGTAATGGGTTATTTAGAAAGTATTTAATACCCAGAGGTTTCTAAGCGTGGACACAGGGATCGAACTTCCAAGACGAGCGAGTTGCCCCTGAGCTATCCTCCTGAGACAACCCGAGAGAAAGGAGGCCTGGCAGGTTAGTGAACCAGGAATACTCCTTAAGGTTAAAGAGAAGTTAAAGAGTGGTCATCTTTGAGCACTGCATCCACAATGATCTTCATAGTCCTAGTACTTGGTAATCTGGGAAACCAAGTCTGATAAAGAGACTGAAAATCTAAGACTGTATAAGCCTGATGGAAGCCAGGAGAAGAGAAGCAACCTTTTGGCAGCGGGAACATTATAACCAAGGGAAGGGAGTCAACCCCATAGTAGTGTTTAGGAATTAATTGGAAAGCCAAGAGAAGAAACTACATCTTGGCGGTGTGAACATTATAACCATGTGAAGTGAGTCAACTCCCTGGTAATGTCTGAGAGGTACGGGAAAGCCAAGAGAAGAGAGGCTACCTCTTGGCAATGTGAACATTTTAACCAGGTGAAGGGAATCAGTCCCCCGGATATTGTTTGAGATATAATTTGGAAAGCCAAGACAGATGAAGCAACCTCTTAGCCTTTGGGGTATACGTTAACCAGGGGAAGGAAGTCATTCCTACTGGTGTTGCTTGGAGGGATCTATGTGATGACTGCGAACCCCGATTATTGCAAAGGTCGAAAATGATGACTTTTTTATAACCCCCCCTTTACAGCACATACATATGCGAGGGGGAGACCCTGTGCAGCCCTCCCCATATTACTATCATATACCACCCCACATATATATGTGGTGTAAGGGGGGGTCTAAATAAAAGTCAGAATTTCAGCCGTCGCAATTATGAGGGTGAAATTTTGCGCCATTACCGCTTGGAGAACTTTAAGTTGGAACTTTAAACTTTGTGCTAGTTTTATTTAGAACTTTTGATCTGGCAACATTGAATGAATTGGAACCTATACAGTTGTCCATTGTCCAAAGAAAGGGAGTCACATCCCTCTGGACCATTAGTTGTAAGTATGAGAGTTGGAAATATGCATTTTGACAAAGGACGGTGAACAGGGGCAGGCAGGGAATCCCCTCTTAGTTATAAGGCAAGATGGGGTTTTCAATGAGTTTCTTTGAAATAAAAGTTTCTATCAATCCCAATGCCTCCACTGTGTCAGTGCCCTGCTTCCGCACCCTTACACAGCCCATTGACCCAATGGCTAAAAGAAAGGACTATCAGATATCGGTGGGGATTCCCATTCGGGCTGACGTTTGAGCACCAACAGAGTCACATCATGGGATGAAGTGGAGAGGAACCACGGAGCATGCACCTGACCCAAATGACGCAAAACAGACATCCCCAGCCACGGAGAGGTAGACCAGCAGGCACAAGAAAATATCAGGGATTCAACACTCCATGATGTGCAACCTTCGATTTATCAATGGCTGAAAATATCTGCTGCCTCTATGTCCAGAAAAATGTGATGAGACATAGATGAGGCCCAATGAGTTTGGAGAGGACCACATTCAATTCCCAAGCTGGAGCCTGGGGCTTGAACAGGAGGGAACGAGCAGAACAGTCCTTTGAGGAATTCCTTTATGAGTCTGTGAAACCACAGAGAAGGTGACCCAAGGGAACGCGTTAATATGGAAATAGTAGCATGATGGAAGGAAAAATTACTTAACGTAATGTTCTTTCTATGGATTCTTCGCCCGCAGATTCCTCTTCTGATAGATATCCTCATCCAGCTCTGCTGCCTCGGAAAAACTTTTTTCAGGGGGCGTAGTGGACCCCGACTCAGCTGTCGATCCGTCTTGCTCGGTGCACGTTCGTTGGCTCCAGACGTGATGTCAAGCGTCATATATAAACCATGTCACTACGCCCCACACCTCAGTTTCCCCCTCCCCCCAAGCTCAACAGCTGCATAGGAAAACAGAGAGAAAAAAAGAGGGCTAACCGGTGCATAAGAAGTTAATACAACAATTAACTTCCCTACGGATGAAAAAACCTTGCAAAAGACACCACAACCTGCAGCGTCAGAAAAGTATTTTATTTTTGATTTGGAGAGAAAAACATGCAGCATGAAAGACAGAAAATGGTCATCCCAGGACCATCACCAGGTGTCAACCCACTAAAGAAGAGATGCGCATGAACCCCCAAACTTTCTGAGCGGGGTAATGAGGAATCTGTGGGAGAAGAATCCATTGAAAGAACATTACTGTAAGTAATTTCTCCTTCACTGTATTGCCTTTCTCCTGCAGATTCCTCATACAATAGACTTTCCAAGCAGTGAGGCAAGGAGGCGGGCCGAAAGTAACAGATTTTGCAGCACCGCCCAGCCAAAACACGCATCAGCCCCACGGGCAACATCTAGACTGTAGTGTCTAGCGAAAGTGTGAAGTGAGGAGCATGTCGTCGCACAACAAATATCCCTAACCGGGACTCCCCTTTGTAAGGCAGTCGGAGCAGAGACCCCTCTAGTCGAGTGTGCCCTGATGCCAGGAGGCAGCTCCCTATAGCACTCCACTGTGCAGAATATGCTCCACCGGGATAGTGTTTGTTTCGTTACTGCTATGTCCTTATGGCTTAGAAAATAGGCCATGAAGAGTTGGTCAGGTTTTTGGAATTCCGATGCCCTTGCGACGTCTAAACTCAGGGTCCTTTTGGGATCTAATTGATGGAAACGCTCCTCTTCCTTGGAAGGGTGCGGAAGTGGGTAGAAGACTGGCAGGTCTATGGCCTGCGATGGATGAAACTCTGACACCACCTTATGTGGAATGCCAGCCTTACTTTAAGCAAGACCTTCTCTCGAAAGAACCGCAGAAAAGGTGGTTTGCAACAAAGGGCCTGAAATTCACTAACCCGCCTAGCAGATGATATTGCCAATAAGAAGGCTGTCTTCAAAGAGAGCAGCCGCGAATCACAGGTATGCATGGGCTCAAAAGGAGCTGCCATCAGGAAGGTTAGAACCAGATAAAGATCCCAATCTTGGATAACAAAGGGAGTTGGCAGAATCTTATTTACAAGGCCCTTCTGGAATTGAGCCATCATTGGGATCGTGAAATATGAACCCTGACTCGGGGACCTTTTAAACACAGACAAGGCAGCCAAATATCCTTTGACTGTGGTAACATGAAGGTCTGCTGAGGCCAGTGACAGACGGAACTCCATCACTGAAGTGGTGGGGCAAGAGATAGGGTCAATCTTGTGTTCCCGGCACCACACCTCAGATCGTCTCCACCTGAACGCGTAGAGCTTGTAGATTGTCTGCGTGCAGCCAGCAACACCTCAAGCACCTCCCCAGAAAGCTCCCAGTCATCATATCTCATCCTCGCAAGAGCCACACATGTAGGTTGAGGCACTATGGGTTCGGGTGAAGCACCTGACATTCCCACTGGGTTAGGAAATCCGGGTGCCGAGGCAATCGGAGAAGTGGGCAGATGGTCAGATCCAGAAGGTTGGAGTACCACATCCTCCTCGGCTAGTCCGTGGCAATCAAGATCATGGTTGTTCAAAACCTTTTGAGCCTCCTGTGAATCCAAGGATTGACGGGAATCAGAGGGAAGGGGTAGTGGAGAGGGAAGGTCCAATCGTTGGGGATTCCCTAGAGCAAAACTGTCTGCACTTCCTGTTGGACTCTGTGGCAAAAAGGTCCACTGATGGGGTACCCCAGCGAGAGAAGACCTCCTCTAGGACTTCCCTGCACACTTGCCACTCGTGTGAGACCATGCTCTGCCTACTCTGAGCATCCACCAAACTGTTCTCTGTCGTCGCCAGATGACCTGCCGAAACCGAGATCCGGTTCTTCAATAGCCAGAACCACAGCTGCATCGCTGATGTGCCACTTGGCTTCCCTTGCTGACCAAAGACCGTTCACCAGCAAATCCTCGCAGTGAGCGCCCCAACCCGTTAAAGACTCTTCCATGACCACTCAGGCCTGAAACCACGGAGGCGAGAAGGACACCCACGCCATGAGATTGTTGCTGTCGGCCCACCAACCAAGGTCGTCGACCAGTACCCAGGACACCACGAGGGAGTCGGAAAGGGTTCCGAGGTATTGGAACCACTGGCCCCATAGGAGCCATTGAAGAGAGCACACGCGCAGCCAGGCCTCTGGCACTAGAAAGATACAGGAGGCCATGAGGCCTAAAAGGCGGAGGAAGGAAGCTGCTGGTAAGGCACGGGGTTCCGGAACTGGTTCACCGTCTGCGCAATGCTATTGGTCTCTCCTCAGGGGCTTGGGGGGGGGGGGGCAGGGGAAGGCCTTCACCACCAGAGTGTCTAGGACTGCTCCGTTGAACTAGAGCCTCTGGACTGGCGTCACATGGGAATTCATCAAGTTCAGGGAGTAGCCCAGCCTGTGGAGTAGTGAGCAGGTGTCCTCCAGGTGAAACAAAACCCACTCCGCCGACATCCCCCGCATCAGCCAATCGTCCGGGTATACGTGGACACCAGATCTCCTAAGCTGAGCCGCGACTACTGCCATGAGCTTGGTGAAGACCCTTGGAGCAGAGGCCAACCCAAAGGGAAGCACCTTGAACTGATAGTGCATGTCCCCTATGAGGAACCTCAGGAACTTCCTGTGCTTTTTATGTATAGGCACGTCGAAATAAGCGTCCTGTAGACACCAGCCAGTCCTGCAATTCGAGAACGTTAGGATTATCTCTTTCAATGTTATCATCTCGAACTGGTCTTCCTCTGGAACTTGTTCAAAGCCCTGATGTCCAAAATGGGACGATGACCTCATCCCTTCTTGGGCACTAGGAAATACTGGAATACCAGCCGAATCCCCTCTGCTCGGGTGGTACCTCTTTCACGGCATCCTTCAACAACAGGGCTTTCAGTTCTTCCTGGAGCTCAAGTCCTGGTTACCTTGGTGGGGGTCTGTCCGTAGGTTTCCTTAGGAAGGGCATACAATAGCACCGCCGTACGAGCTCCAGGGCCCAGGCTTCAGAGGTAATCTCCCGCCGTTGGGGCCAATGCTCTGCCAGCCATCCACCAACAAGTAAGTCGTGGGAGGAGAAAATAAAACAGCTTAGAGGGGGGTAGCCGCCCCCCACCGCTGTCACTGCTTATTGGCCTTGCATGGCCTGCGGGAACGGTGCCTTCCTGCCGTAAGGCACACAGCACTTATAGCCTCTGCTCCTGGAGGCGAAGGCAGGTTTGGCCGGCTATGCAGCTAAGCCTAGCGACTACGCAGCAATCTAACTCCTTACATGTCACGACCCTCGCCCAAAACCCCCTCTGGCAAACCCATTGGCCAGGTGGAGTCAGGACTTGGGCCTCTAGAGCCTGGCATCCTCTTCAAAAGCCCTCATGGGGCCAGTCCTGGCGCCTATGGCGCCAGGCTCCTACACCATGAACAACAATGTGCTTGGGAACTACTTTATTTTATTGTCAGCCAACATGGAGGCATCCACATAGCTTGGTTCCTAAGAACCAAGCTATGCGGTCTAGTGTTTTGGGTGTGGCAGGCCTGGAACTACTTTCCCCGGTACTACTTTACCTGGGCTACATAAACCGCACCGTGACTGCAGAACATGCTTCGTGTTACTTTGCAGCTTGCAATGTGACGCTCACCACGTCCAGCTATTCCCTCGAACCTCGGAGAAGCAGAACCTGCAAGGAGACAAAAGGAACATCATTAGCAGCAACATCTTACCTGCAGTCTTCATCTTTAAACACTTGCAGCTACTGAGAACATCTTCCTCGAATCTGCACGCCTCCCGGACAGAACGACCTGAAAGAGGAAGATAGAGGAACATTAAAGAAAGCTGTAGAGATATTTACAAATTACGAACTGCTGAAAAGGCTTACCTGGCTGGTCACCTCTCGGCTGGCACCACTCCGGACATTCCACTCGCGCTGAACAACACCGCAACCTATAAGGAAGGAAAACACAGGTTAGCAAAGGCAAGACTTTGCAGCGCTGCGCATAGCGCTTACTTACCGCATCATAGCGCTCTTAATGCGCCATCATTTACCAGCGGGGCTCAACCAAGCCAGTTCGCCACGCTGAAGATCCGCATACTTAAGGGAGAAAAAAAGAGACATTTTAAACAAAGAAAGGCATGCAGGATAGCAACAAAACTAAAGAAGAGCAATAAGACCTACCTGTAAAATATCAAACGGGCCGGCATCAGTGATGGAACTGCACCACACTCGCCCATGAAAGACAACGCGCCCCTGCAAAGAAGGCAGGACGGAGAGTACGTCTAATTCTACCACAAGGTGAGGAGAGGGCGCCAGAGGGACTGAAACCCCCCTGGGGTGGAGGGAGGATACTTACCCCAGTCGGTCAGTCTTGAACACAGTCCTCCTGTATTTTCAGGCAGAATCTTCCCCGCAGACCACATCAGGGCAAAGCTGAGAAGCATACCAGCGAGTAACCCAGTTGGGTGGCGTCCCTGTGGATACCAGGTGAGCGTAACATTTCATTTCTCTAAGGAATCATCTGCAATCTGGCCGAAAAAAGTTCGCCGTCACAGGACAGGTCCATGGACATTAGGCGAAAAGCTTGAAGACCTCAACTAGGCCTGCCTCCTCAATGCAATCGCTGATGTCATCGCATGACCCACGCAGTCGGCCATGTCCAGCCCCGTTCCCAGCGACTACCGGGCCACCTCTTTCCCATCCTCCACACCAGCTGTAAGATGCCGTCTTGCATTAACACCTCAGGGATATACTGCGTAGCATTTTCTACTGCCTTCCAAAGGCCGAAGGAGTACTTTTCAAAACCACGAACCACGTTTGAGGCTTTCCAAGCCATGCTGCCTGATGTGAAAACTTTCTTGGCCATGGCATCAATTCTCTTGCCTTCTCTATTGGGCGGCAGATTTGAAATCGAAGATGCTGGTCTGGTGGAGACTGTGGCAGCCTGTACGACAAGACCTTCCGGGGAAGGGTGAGAAGACTGAAATGACTGGTCTCCTCTTGCCGACATACACTTTCCAGTCATGGTGGAGCCGACAGGGGGGGATGGAGCAGGAGGGATGCTGCCACAGAGTGGCTGGGGGGGGGGGCAATCGCTGGATTCAGCAGCATGTTCCGTTCTCTAACCAGACCCTCGTACAGTATGTCTGTAAGTTCATACCCCAGGGCTGGCACTGATGAGGGGTCTGCAGTCCCAAGCTGCCAACCCACCCTCTCTACCAGTGCCCTAACCTGGCGTGTGTGGGAATAGGGTTTGCTTTGCTGAAACTACAGGTCAGGTGAAGTCTTCAGCCTGCTGCCATCGTGAAGCCCCTGTGCCAGCTGCAATAGCTGAGCCTCATCTTCGAAATAGAGAATATAAGTTGTATGGGTATAACGAATAGCAAGTGTGCTTTGACCGCTTGGGGATATGTTGTGGCAAGCTGCGTCACCGGTAGCAAGATCTTGGCTGTTCAAACTGGCCGAATGTTCCCCAATTCTGAAACGTAAATGTCTAATCGTGCTGCCTACATAAATGTTTTTGCATACACAAATCAGAGCCTCCACAACACATGTAGTCTGGCAGTTAATGAAGTACTTAATTGTGAATTTATTACCTCTTATGTCAGCGTATTCATGACAATCAGCATATGCATGCGTTGTGATGTGCTTGTTAGTGTGTGCATGAGCTGGTAATGCAATGTGGAATGTTATGGTGTGGATGAGAGAATGTTTGTGGTGAGGGTTCAAGCCCAGGCAGTTGAAGAGCCCCTGCCTGGGTGATGGGTGCCAGTGTCTGTTCTATCTGTCCTATGTAACTGTTCCTGAGAAGTTAAGCTAATGTAACTAAAATGAAGCTAATCATGTTTAAAGGAACATACCATGAAGACTAAGCAGGCCACTTTGTATCACTGGCGACAAGGATTAAGACCCTACGTGAGAAAGAAGAGAAGGTAAAACTATCAGTCTGCTGCAGGGGGTGCGGAGAAAGAAGAATGGAACAAACTGCCCTCAAAACAAGCGAGTCCCATCACCCAGGGCAATAAAGAGGGGAGAGGCCTGGTCCTGCAAGCAGGAGAGCATGTCCTTGGGCAAGGAAGTGAAGTTCAGAAAAACCCTTAAAGTAAAGAAGGCCCAGAGCTTTTGAGGCACAGGATTCCCAGCCCCATTGAAAGATGAAAGTAGAAGATCCACAGCAGCGTGGGAGATGGGAACATACCAGGAAAAAGGGGAATGTATGTAGACGGAAGCAAGCATGCATGATGCTGAGCTAACAGTTGGTATACTGTCCATGAAAGGGACAGTGCGTCACGTACCCTTAGAATGGTGTAAGGTGCCACTAACTGGACACTAAGAATTCAAGTTGATCACCTGGTCAAGAGCAATGGAGGGGTGTCCCGCCCCAAGAGGTACATGGGGTGCCATCAGATGAGGAGCGTCTGCTGGAAGAGAGGATCTCCACCGCCCCTGGTGTCAAGAGCACAATGATGACGCAATCGGAGCCGGTGGGCATGTTGGTCATGGCCCAGAACGCCAACCTCGATTTCCAGCTAGGATTTCCGAAAAAATTATTTGCAACACCAGTGAAAACATATGTTCCACAACCACAACTTAATCCTTTGAGTACCCTCACTATAGGAGACATTGACAACACAAACATATTGATGCCTGTCGAATCTAACACATATCAAGACAAGGGGGCAATTTGGTCTGAATTAGGGGTTCAAACCAGACATCTGAAATTACAAGAACTGAAACCTAAATCCAAATTTACTCCACAATTGGCCAATAAGTGTGTTTTTGAGACATTCCATCAGGCTATAATTCTGGACCTACATCTACATTTAGATAAAAACTTTGGAAACAGGAGTAGATCAAGCGTAAATCTGAGTCAAGAAGGACATCGAACATTGGATAACCTTGCGGGTGATGTCAATATAGTGATCAAAGAGGCAGACAAGGGAGTAATGTTGTAATTTTGATCACACAAGATTACATTGAAAGGGGCATGAAACATCTAGCAACACCAGGGTGCTACAGAAGTCTCAGTAAGAATCCAACCATAAAGAGTGTACAGGATCTCCAGGCTTTGATACAGAATGGTATGTCTTGAGGCATTTGACAGAAGACTAAAAACGTTTTTTAAGCATCACAGAACCAATCATGCCTACGCTTTATTTATTACCAAAAATTCACAAATTGAGGGTCTTCCTGAGGTCCGCCCGATTAGGAGTGGGATAGGATGGGAAACATAAGGCATTCCACAGTATATAGACAATGGGCCTCATTCCGAGTATGGCGGTAAGGGATCGCGGCCACCGGTAACGAGACCGGTGGCGGTATTCCCTTACCGCCATACTCCGAGTTCCCTCTGCGCCCTCGCCTTTAAAGCCTGCTTTGAGCAGGTGTTAAAGTCGAGGGCGCAAAGGGGCCTCCAAGCCAATAACGGTGACCTTAATGAACGGTCACCGTTATTTGCATCTTCCCCATTCCCAATGAGCCCTATGGGGGCTCATTTGGAATGGGGAAGAGCCTTGGTGAATGGGGAATTACCGCCCCGCCAACCTTGGAATGGGGCGGTGATTCCGCCATCCACCAAGGCGCTGCCGTTCCGGGTACGGTGTCAACCAAGGCGTTAATAGCGCCATTGGTTAGCGCCGTACTCGGAATGAGGCCCAATGTACTCAAAGAACATGTATTAACATTGCCATCTTACCTTAGAGATAGCACTCAAGTCTTGCACTTTTTATCATACAATGGCAGGATGGTTTCCAGTTTGCGACTTTGGATGCAACAGCCCTTTACACAAGCATAGATCATTAGTTGCCAATTGAAGCAGTGGATTATAGTCATCGAAACTTCTCAGCATCTTCCATGTAGAAATGTTAAAGATGTTTTTGAGATTTAAAGGGGGTTGCTATGGGAGCGTATGCGCCATCCCTGGCAAACCTATTCATGGTACATTTTGAGCAGACACATGCTCTCAACAACAGTGATTTTTCAGAGAACATCATTATATGGAAGCATTATATAGATGACATTTTCATTACATGGCATGGTTCTCTGGAAGTTTTTGAAAGACTCATTGCTTATGTTAATGCCAATGCGTTTGGCATTATGCTGACAGGTCATTGTGATTTTGCATGTATAGACTTTCTGGATCTCCACATTGTTATTGTGGATGGAAAATGGAGACTACGGGGGTCATTACGAGTACGGCGGTAAGGGGTTAACAGCACCAGTAAGGATACTGGTGCCGTTAACCCCTTACCGCCGCATTCCGAGGTCCCTTAGCTGGTCGCACTAAGGCCGGCTGGTAAACCCCCTATGGGGGCTCGAATGGGAATGGGGAAGGGTTTTGTGAATGGGGACTAGACGGGTCCTCCAAGGTCGGAATGACCCAGTAAGTCCCCATTCAGAGAACCCGGACACGAGTTTGGAGACAGCCATGGCACTAATAGCACCATGGCTACCTCCAAACTCGTAATAAGGCCCTAGGACTTTACGGAAAGCCACTGAAGTTAACACCACACTGCATGCACAGAGTTGCCCCTGCAAATCAACAATCAATAATATACCAGGTGGTGAAGTTTTTCGAGCACGTTGAAACTGTAGCAATGATGCAGATTTCACTAATGACAGGGAACTTTTATCAAAAAGGTTTCGGGAAAGAGGATATCAACAAGATATTTTTGATAAAACATCTCTCAAAATTAAAGCAGTTGATAGATCAATTATGATACACCCTACTATTAAAAAGACTAAAACAGCCAGGTGTATTGATATCATTACTATGTTTTCACAGGATGCACATCTCCTACATAGAATAGTCCAAATAATAAAAACACAGGAATCACTTACTTATGGACTGTGACTTATTACCTTTTTTGTCTGAGAAATCTAAAGATGTGTTTACTAGAGCACAAACCATCAAACATAAATGAAGTCCCTCATTTTTGGATACTGGCCATAGGAGACAAACTAATGGCAGTGATTGGTTGAGAACTGCAAAAGGATTCTACAAACCTGGTACATGTCACATGTGCAGACATGCACATGGAGATTGTGAAGAATACACTGACTTAAGAGGTACTAAAATCACAATTAAGTACTTGATTAACTGCCAGACTGCATTTGTTGTGTATGCTCCGATTTGTGTATGCAAAAAACGTTATGTAGGCAGCACGATTAGACAGGTATGTGCCAGAATTAGGGAACATTTGGCCAGTTTCAACAGCCAAGATCGGAAGCTCTCACTTGCGGTACACTGGCAAGAGTATCATCAATTTGCTGACCAGAATGATTTAAGGTTTATTGGTCTGATGAGAGCCAGGAGTGGCAAGAGAGGGGGAGATCTCAAATTAAAATTGAGGCAAATGGAATCAAAATGTATATGCCACTGGCCACCAGGGGGCACACGGATGATCGTCTACCCCGTGTGAGCTCTGTCATCGATGGTCCGCGAAGTGACTTGAGCCCCCACGTCACGACCCCCCCCCCACGGCGACAAATCCGTGAATAAGGCGTCGGAACACTTCCCCACGGAGCAGGAAAAAACCCGAACGAAATCGGGGCTGGGAAGCCCAGGAAAACCCTATCTGAAGTTTTCACCCCGTCGGAAGCTGGAAAACGAAACTAGTCGACCCGACGCAGCCGCGCTGGAAGGCGGGCCTGCCTGGAGGAGAACACTCGACTTCTGGACTCCCCGTCGACATGCCTCCCCCAGACCGCAGCCCTTAGGGATGGAGTGCCCCCGCTGACTCCCCTGCACGGACCCCCACTCCTGGCCTGTGGAACAACAGAAGGCCCTGCCAAGGAAGTAGGCCGCACCCCGAGACGAGCGCGGCCTACACAGCCAGCAGAGGTCAAGGCTCCTCGTATTCCCGAAGCCCGTCACTCGGTGGATTGAACCGGACCCCCCCACTTTTGGCACCGCTCTAGGTGGCCCCGATCATGACCAGGCCACGTGGGGATAAAGAGGTGGCGCGACCCCCTAGATAACAAATGGCCGCCATCGTCCTACGCCTCATAGACTGGTCACCTAAACTTTCGATGGCCTCACGTCAACCCACACGAGATACCGAAAATAGAAGACAGCCTTGAACCTGCAACCCTGCATGACTTCACAGAGGGTAGGGCCCCCTACTCAGGGGCGTGTGCCTCCTCTTACCCGGGTCGTACTGTATGGACCCATTTCACAAACTAGCCAGATTTGCCTACGATCCTCTCCCCCCGCCACGCAGGCCTGCAGCAAACATGTCCACGGACCCATCGGAGGAGAGTGCTGCCGCCACCAAAGGAGACATTACCACATTACTGAATGAGATAAAAAACATGGGAGCCAACCTAGGCAGTAAAATCGATAAAATTACCCAGAGGATGGACAGATTTGAGGAACGGTTGGAATGTGTGGAAAATAATCAAACGTCGATCGATACCCTCGAGACTCAGATGGATGTACGGATTCGTAACATTGAAAAAAGAGAGGTCGAGGCGCGGCTCAAGATGGATGACTTAGAAAATAGGGAGAGGAGGAACAATCTCCGCTTTTTCGGTATCCCAGAGCGCGAAGGAGAAACTGAAAAAGACCTCAGAGATACCATATATATCATATCATAAAAATACTCACCGCCGATGAGGAAATTGATGAGCCCATGACCGAACGCATACACAGAGCTGGTGGACCGTCCGGCGGCCCGCATTCCGTCCTAGCCAAATTCCATCGCTATCAGGACAAGACCAGGATTCTGGAGAAGGCCAGATCCGGAGGCCCACTCACAATGGGGGGTGCCCAAATCACGATCTTTCAAGATTTATCGTCACTAACATTGGCACTCAGACGCCTCTGCAGCCCTCTGACGAAATGGCTTAAGGACCAAGGTACACGATATAGGTGGGGCCACCCTTTCTCGCTCACCTTTGAGCACGGGAACAGAAAAATCGTGCTACGCTCTGAGGACGAAATCAAAGACTGCATCGCTGACTTTCTTGGCACGGGCTCGAAGAGCAACGAAGGAGGTGACAATGAGCAGCTGGGACCACAGTGGGAGCTCCAGGGCCCCAGGCGCAAGAGGGTGAAGGGATCGAGGAAATCTAGACGCGCCAACAACACGCCTGACAAGGAGCAAGGGAGTTGAAATATGTACGACCCGGCCAAATGTAACTACCGGTGAAGAACGAGACATCGGCCCCCGCAGAGTTCCGAAGAGGTAATATCTGTCGTTGGGGTGCCACCGCTGGCGGGGCACCCCTCTGGACTAAGCGACGATGTAAACTCTCGCGGGAGGCCCCGGCAACGCACGTAACGTTAAACTTTTATATGCTTGTTGCCATTACTGTTGAAATGTTGAAGTTTTACAATGTTTTTGGGGGGAACTGAAAAGGGGGCTCATCCTTAAGTTGTGATGGTATATTCGACCGGGACCGTGAAGCAGCGGTCCCCACTGATGGTCTGCCAACGGGCCGCACAATGTCATCCGGCCCGTACCGGACGCCGTCAACAGCTGCCCAGGCAGCACCCCCAGTTCCCAAGCTCATTGGAGCTCCACCAGATATGGCGGAACAGGGGGGGAGAGGTGAAGGGTCAGAGATACTTGGGAAATGTATGCGCATCATTGGGCGCACTCCGGAATGTCACCGTTCAGATGTCACTGAGAATCGGCAAACCTATCTGGCTGCAACAGATGCGCGATCCTCAAACCCAAATCATCGATGGCTTCACTTGAGAAGTCTAAGGGCAAGGGTCTCCTGAGAGTTGGGACTGTCAATGCGAAGGGACTGAACTCTCCTACTAAGAGATCACTGGTCCACAGAGAATTCCGTAGATCTAACATAGACATTCTTCTCATCGAAGAGACGAAATCTGCAAGGGGAGAGGAGCGAAGAATCCTGGGAAGACGCGGGGGTATGGAATACTGGAGCTCCGGCCCACTCAGAAAGGCGGGTGTCGGAATCCTCATCAAGAAGGGAGTTGGGTTTGAATTGGAAAAGACTTGGTCGGATGTGAGTGGTCGAGCCCTTCTAATAGTGGGGAGAATTGCACGAGTCCAGGTCACAATCGCTACAATATACTCACCCAACAGCGGACAGGCCGCATTCCTAAAAACGATCCCCAAAATTGTGCTAGAGACCGCGGGTCAGCTCATCCTAGGTGGTGACTTTAATCAATGGGTAGACCCTGCCATGGACTGGAGACCAGGCACGCCGGGCCTGAAGACCCAACACAAAGGGAACCGTACTGAATTCGCCGCCATGATGGATCTATACGACCTACGTGACGTGTGGAGGACTCTACACCCGGACGAAAGTGGCTTCACCTTTTATTCGCATCCCCATGGCACAATCACACTGATAGATTACATATTCGTTTCTCCTGACCTTTCAGAATCCACAAGCTACTCTGGAATCGTCCCAATAACATGGTCTGATCATGATATGGTCTTGGCGGACGTCAATTGGACCGACCTACCAGTCGCTGGGGGATCTTGGCGCTGCAACGAGTCCCTTTGGACTGATGCAGTGTTCAAAAACGAAATGGAGACCGAGATCGAAGAATATTTTAAGGTAAACAACAACGGGGAGGTCTCCAAACAAGTGATTTGGGAGGCTGGGAAGGCTACCTGTAGGGGAGTACTGATGCGCGAGGGCTCCTCTAAAAAAAGGGAACGTAAGATTATAGAAAATAAACTGCGTAATGAGATACACCAGCTGGAAGCGGAAGTAAGAGATAATGCAGGGGTAGGCCCCACCAAACTAGACGCAGCCCACCGTAAAAGGGAGGAACTACGACTGTTAGAACATGGCCAGGTGGTGAGAAAACTGCAATTCCTCAAGCAAACATATTACGAGAAAGGGGACAAGGCCTGTGCACTACTAGCTGCTACGCTAAGAGAACGGAGGGAAGAACGTAAGGAGAGAGAGATAACAGAGCCCACCACTCCCCCGGCCGACCCCCCCCCGCTCAATATCCGAGTGCTTCGCCGACTTCTACCAAAACTTATACACCTCAGAGCTATCTCTACCCAATCTGACATATCCTCCTACCTGTCCTCAATCAACATGCCTACAGTAACCCTTGCGGAAGCCGAGCTCCTTGATACTCCAATACTTGAGCATGAGATACGAGATACAATCAAACGATTAACGCCAGGGAAATCCCCAGGGGAGGATGGTTTCACGGCAGGCTTTTACAAAACCTTTAGCGACCAACTCTCTCCCTTCCTCACGGAACTCTTTAATGAGATAGTGGACACTGGGGCTGCCCCGGAATCTTTCAAGAAAGCCCTCATAACAGTCATCCCTAAGGAAGGCAGGGACCCCAAATTATGCGGATCATACCGCCCCATCTCCCTCCTCAAACTCAACGCCAAGATTTATGATCGAGTGTTGGCCACAAGACTGGAAACCTTGATGCCTAAATTGATCCACCCTGACCAGGTTGGGTTTATTCTTGGGAGACAGGGTGTCGACACTAGGCGCAAAACTCTGCACCTCATTCACGCAGCACATAATCTACCAGAGGACCAGGTCCTCTTATCCATTGATGCAGAGAAGGCCTTTGACAGGTTGGAGTGGGATTTCCTGAGGGCAGTCCTCCAGAAAGTAGGGATAGGCCCCAAATTCTGCGATGGGATACGTGCAATATATACCTCCCCCAAAGCATCGATATTCGTGAACGGGGAGTATTCCAGGTGGTTTGCGCTGCAGCGAGGAACTAGACAGGGATGCCCCCTTTCCGCGATCTTGTTTGCACTATCCCTTGAACCCAAGGCCCAAAAACCTAGAGAAGATTCCCTGATAGAAGATATACGGTTGGGAGAAACGGAATATAAAGTAGCGTTGTACGCAGATGATATCCTTCTACATGTGACTAAACCCAATGACTCTATTCCCCATGCCCTAAAACTAATAGAAGAATATGGCCAATACTCCGGCTTCAAAGTAAACAAATCAAAGTCCACTCTCTTCCCCCTCCAAGGCACCTCTGATGAGAACAATGCCAAGTTCCTGCCACTCGGGCTTAATCTGGAGCATACAAACTGCAATACCTGGGTATTCAGATTACTAGATCCCTAAGCGACTTATATGAGGCCAACTTCCCCCTCCTCCAACGATTCGAGGCAGACCTTGAGAAGTGGAGTAAATTGACGATCTCCTGGCTGGGGCGTATCAACGCCATCAAGATGGTGTGCCTCCCCCGCTTCCTCTATCCTTTCCAGATGCTCCCAATTGAGATGCCCAAAACATTCTTCACAGAGACCCGTAAGATCATGATGCGATTTATTTGGCAGAGGAAAAGACCAAGGATCGCATATGACACGCTTATACTCCCCAAAGATAAAGGAGGAGTAGGCCTTCCCGATCTAACTACTTACTACAAAGCCGTCCAGTTACGTGTCTTGATTCCGCACCTTAGAGACCACAAACACCTGCAATGGGTACAGACGGACAATCATTACATGTCCCCCGCCACGGTAGCGGAATGGCTAAGGTCTCCTTACCAGAGGGCCCAGAGGAGAATCAAACACCATCCCATACTGACCACCATATGGAGCATATGGCGCACTGGGAAAGAGATGCGAGAAGTCACAACCTGGCCATCCCCACTCAGTCACTTGTGGTCTCCTGGCATAAACAACCATATTCCGAATCTAGAACGGTTTCAGTCATGGTACGAGGTGGGCCTTGAGAGGGTGGGGCAACTCCAAAGAAAGGACTCGTTCATAACGCTACCGGACCTAACCACAGCATTGGGGATAGGTAATTTATCGACATTCCACTTTCTCCAATTGAAGGGAGTGCTAACGAAACCTGAGTGGAGAGAGAAATTGAAGAGAGATCTTACCGCCTTCGAGAAACTACTAGACTCCAGAACGGAAATGAAAGGTCTTATATCTGTGATGTATCAGACGCTAATAGTGGCGGGGGGGGGGTCTACAGACCCCTTCAGAGCCAGGTGGGGAAAGGACTTTGGTGAAGAGATACTCCCCGACCAATGGGACTTAATGTGCAGAGCTGCACACAAAGCCTCCTTGTCCAATCAATACAAGCTCCATGCCATAAAGCTCTTACATAGGTGGCATTATGATCCACTTAAACTCTCTAAAATGTTCCAGTTGTTGAGCCCGAGATGCTGGAGGAACTGTGGAGCATCTGCTGACTACTGGCACATGTGGTGGAGCTGCCCGCATATCACAGTGTACTGGACCGAGGTCCTGTGATGGATTAAGGAGATCGATGGAATCCAAAGAGAGCTCGACCCACTCCTTGTGTTGTTCGGCCTTGAGAGAGACGATGAAGAGTGGCTCCGGGTGAGAGGTCTGGCCCCCCAGCTGCTGTTGGCAGCGAGAGCCCTGATAGCGACCAAATGGAAGTCTCCCCTAACCCCAGGGAAAAACGAATGGATTAAACTGGCCACAAGCATTTACGTGATGGAAACGATCACAGCCTCCCTGCACAATAAATCAGCTAAATGTGAAATCTTACGGATGGACTTTAAGAACAAACACATCACACCTATCACAGACTCCCAGTCAGAAGAACCCTCAGAAGCCTAACTTAATGATGTCATATTCTAAAGAACACTGCGAAGGATCAGAGACTCATTCCCAGCAGCCACGGTGACGACAGATGTTGCACTATGCCAAATATGTGCTCCCATTGTTTATGTTAAATGATTATACTTACGATGTACATTATCCCAAGTGGGGGAGGGGGGTGGGAGCGGGTTGGGGTGAACAGTGTAAGAGACATACCCAGGCAAATGGAACTGTCAGGGATCTAAGCCATTCTAATATTGTTTGTCACTTTGCATTGCTTCTCTGACATGTACCCCTGGACGATGTACAATTTTCTTTGAATACTGTTTGCCCTTCTTTTGTCTTCTGTTTCTGTAAAACCAATAAAGGACATTTTAAAAAAAAAAAAATGTATATGTCATTTGCGTTGTATTAAGGAATGTTTAAATAATGATCACAAAATTACTGCTTTTCTGTAATCTCTGGTTGGTTCCTCAATCAATGTTGTAACATTATTTTGCCAATTGACAGATTGTATACTGTACAGTGTTGATTTTATTGCTATGATATGATATGGCATTTATTACGTGCCTATACACAAGTGTTTCAACGCGCGACAAGGCAAGGGAGGGGAGGGGAAACAGAGGGATGACAGAGGGAAGACAGACAACGATCCTACTAGGCCATTGAGAACGCACAAGTGCAGGGGGCGTGGAGAAGTGCAGGGGGAAAGGGGGGGGCAGTGCAGTACATAGGATAACAGTAAAATAATAAAGACAATAAATAAAAGAACAGCCAGCTGGTGGCAAGTGCAAGGGTAAGTGCAGACATCAGGTGTCAAATGCTAGTAGGGGCTGTAGGGATACAGAAACAGTCCCCGAGTGCAAGGGTTACCAGGGGGGCAGTGTGGGTGTGCAACTGGCAGGGGGGCCAGATATCAGACAGTAGCCAGGTAACCAGTGCAGTTTCAGATTCAGCCAGGAGATCAGCAGGGGAGAGGAGGAGAGAAAGCAAAAGCAAATAGGAAGGTCTTGTGGTGCTTCTGGAACTGGTGATAGTTCGCCTCACGTTTCAGAGAGGCAGGGAGGCTGTTCCAGAGGGAGGCCCCAGCAGAAGAAAGTCTACCACCAACTCGCTGCCTGGAAAAGTGACCAACCCTGAGGGAGTTGGAGGTGGATAAGCGAAGTGCTCAAGGAGGAAGATATTTAGGAAGAAAGAGTTCAAGGTATTGAGGTCCCAGAAGACCTTGTGGACAATGCAGAGGGTTTTGAACTTAGTCAGCGCTGCCAATGGCAGTCAGTCCAGAGATTTCAGTCCTGGAGAGATAGGATCCCTGGGCTTGAGGCCAAGGACAAGTCTTGCAGTCCTGTTTTGGATGAGTTGCAGAGGGCGGAGAGTAGAGGCAGGCAGATTTAGAAAGAGGCTGTTGCAGTAGTCCAGCCTAGAGAGAACCAGAGCTCTGGAGACAGTGAGCTTCTGGGGGAAGGAGAGGAAAGGAACAATACCTCTGAGGAGGTGAATCTGGTAGTGTGACTTCTTAGAGACGTCAGAGATGTCAGGAGAGAAGGAAAGTGTGGAGTCGAAGATGACCAAGGTTTTTAGCCTCACAGGTGAGAGCAGGAAGAGGGCCAAGAGAGGCCGGCCAGAAAGTGCCAGGAAAGGAGGGTGCAGGTGTGCCTATGAGGAGAAAGTCTTACTGGCATTAAGGCAGAGATCATTGGTGGCACACCACTCCTGGATGTGCGGACAGACAGTCAGAGAGGAGAGAAGGAGAAGAGGTGGCTGAAGGGAGCCTGAAAATGAGCTGTCATCCGCATAGCACTGAAAGTTGGGGCAGAGAGCGGCAATGCGGTGGGCAAGACGTGCCAGGTATTGGTTGAACAGCCAGGGAGAGAGGTTAGACCCCTGGGGAACACCAGAGGTAGAGATAGAAATAGAGGAGAGGAACGACCCAAGTTGCACCTGGGAGGGTCGATCAGAGGAAGAAGGTCAGGTTATCACAGAGACGGTTGAGCAAGATGGCATGGTGGAATGTGTCAAAGGCAGAAGAGAGATCAAGTAAGAAGAGGACACAGGGGGTGTTGGAATCGAGGTTGGACAGCAGGTCTTCACGGATGTTCAGTAGAGCAGTTTCCGTGCTTCTGGCAGCTCTGAAGCCAGACTGATGGTCATGGAGACAACCAGCGGATTCAGAGTGAAGATTAAGCTGGGAGATGGCCAGTTTTTCCACGGGTTTGCCCAGGAAAGGAGTGATGGAGATTGGACGATAGGTAGCTGGGCAGGAAGGGTTGGCAGAGGGTTTCTTAAGAAGAGGATGCACAAGGGAGTGCTTCAGGGGGGAGGGGAAGACTCCAGTGGCGAAGGAGTGATTGCAGAAATCAGCGAGAGCAGGAGACAGGGTGTCTTGATGGTTTTGGAGGAACAGGGGTGACCTGTTTTGACAAGACTTTCATAGAAACCTTGTCTGAGGAGAACGGGAAAGGCAGAGAAGGGGGAGAGGGGAAGAGAAGGGGGGAGAGAGGCGAGAGAGGCGAGAGAGGGGAGAGTGGTGGTGGGAGAGGAAGGGTCCGCCGGTGACTTACCGTACGCGGCCCACCGCTTTACATGGTGCTCCTTAAGGGTTTTAGGCCGAAGGAGTTTACAAGCCCACACTGCTTCTCGTCGTGATCTAAGGGGAGACAGGAGTTGCACATCCTGTGCTCGTCCTTCCACAGGCATCTGACCCTACACTTAGGGCAGAACCTAAAAGGAGTCCTTTTCATAGCAAAAGGGAAAGATGACCAGACCTACAGGGTAAAGAGGGGGAAAGAGGAAAGACATGACGGAAATATGGCCACCCCGACCCCACTCTTCCTACTGTAAAGACCGGCCAGAGGGCCTGGCCCCATGGATGCTTCAGCCGCCGGATCTTTAGGCGCCGAAATCCACCGCCGTAGACAAGTCCCCCGTAGTCTTCGTGGAAGTTGTTCTTGCTGTCGAAATGACTTAAGGGGAAATAACCGACAAGTCGGTGTAGGATAAACAATGTCTCTTACGTAAGAGCTCCTCTATAGGGCGACCAGTTATCTGGGCAGAAAAAAACAATCTGAGGGACCTCGGCACGTGAGGGATTTTGGGTTCACTACACGTCACGATAGGGAGAGTGTTACAGACACGCCTATGCTGACGTGCCCTTTCGGTCCCCGAAAGTCAAGATGCAATACTCTGCGGTTACCACTGGATGTGGGACTATATGCACAGCATGCGATTCTAAGCAGATTAACAAGCATCAGAAACAAATATAGTACACTAATTGACAATTGCTCAATATACAATGTATTGTTTCAAATACCTCAAGGAGGTTATACACATTTATTGAAGACCAATACAGTATGAGAGACTAGCGCGCAGTAAACTGGTAAACGGGTTCAATGTGAGAAGCTAAAATGCACTGGTAACTGAACCATGAACAGTACAGAGGAAGCGAGTCTTAAAGATTTCACTTACTATTTGTAGGACTAAGAAAATAGCAATTTGATACAGGGTGAATGCTCTCTTTTTTTGTATGCACACAAAACACTATAGAGGTGGTACAGTCTAATATTTAGATTGTAAATGAGGTTGACATTATCTTTATAATGGTGATACGGGCATATCAATGCACTAATTTGTTTTCAACCTGAATCAATCAACAATAAGGGCACATCTATACAGTGGCCATATTAGGATGTGTTGCTCTACACAATCACCCTACTAATTTAAAATTGCAAGTGGTTACAAAGTAATGCTAAAAAATTAACAGTGGCTTTTTGTTCTTGTCTGTTTTTCCTCTTGTTATACCTCCAATCCCATTTGCTATGATTTTGGGCATGTAAGCATATATTTTTTCTAATTTGTTCTTTATGTGGACATTTACAAATGTATTTTTAACAAATGCACATGCCAAAATATTTGTGACATTTGAATATGTTGCTATGGATATCACATCAGCCTTGAAGACGAGTTAGGTCGAAACACGTGTCGGCTGATACTAGAAAATAAACTTCAAATACAAGAAACATATCAAGACTTTATTGTGATTGTTCAAACTGTATTGTACATATTATACTTTTGAGGCATAGCGTGACTCGACAGCACCGAACAATACTGTGATCTTCTAAATATATCGATGCCCCCTGTGCCCATGAACATGGGATCAACAGTGCCGAAAATAATCGATTTGGGAGAGCGCGCTAAAGGATTTATCGCTGAGCGCCAGCGTGGAGTGTTTGTCCTTCGGAGACGATAAGGTGACTGTCCGCGTCAATCGAGGCTGTTGCACTGGGACAACGGTGTCTGAGACGCTCAAACTTTGATTCGCGCGGGAAGGGCCCGGCATCGAATGTTTCGGCACCTTTTCGACATCGAGCCCAAAGTCTTCCTTAACGCTGATGGCGTCGGTAGGGGGCTTGTAAGAGGTCGGCCTGCTGCTTGGGGAGGAGGTACCCGCGCCTGCAGCAGCATGTTTCTGAAACATTTCAAGCATGGAGACCTTGAAATCTTCCCACTCTTGACGAGTGGTCGGCCCAGCCGATCGCTTACCTCCTTCCGTCGATTAATCAGAGTCTCAGCAGTGTTGCCTCTTCTTTCGCAGTGAGGATGGGGAAGAGTGACCCCTAGAATGGGGCCGCTTCTTCTTCCACCAATGTTTCTCCTTATTTTCTTTGGGGGCAGGCACCTAGGTCTTGGCCTCCGAAGACCTGATGTTCAACCGTGCTGGTGATTTTAAAAGTGGTCGGCCTAAAGCGAGTTTAACCGCCCGTTCACATACCGATTTTGAGTGCATTTTAGTGCACAACGCAAACCCTCAGTGTCGTGACCCATGCCGAGGCACCAGAGGCATATCTCATGCGGGTCGGTAACCAACCTTTTGGAGTGGCAGTCGGAACACCCCTTGAAACCAGAAACCTTGGTGACGGACATCTTGCAGTCGAGGAATAAAATTGAATTCTAATGAAAATACATCAAGTAGAGTCGAAGACTCGATCACTGTGTTTCTAAAGCTGCTTGTCGAGTGCGCTGAAAAATAGGAACCAAGGTATGGGGCGTAGTGACGTGGTATATATATACGCCTAATGTCACGTCCCGAGCCGAAGATCGAGCACTGAGCAAGACGGATCAACAATCGATGGCCGAGTCGAGGTCCACTATGCTCCCTGCCGAAATGTTCCCAAAGCAACAAAGCTGGATGAGAATATCTATCAGATGAGGAATCTGCGGGAGAAAGGCAAGCCATTGAATGTGAATGGGCCAGACTGACCCGCACCAAAACAAAAAAGGTATGGTAAGACATCCTGAGCTTGCACACTGAAAGGGTTGAAGCGGCCTCGACCAGAACACCAAATGGAGAAAAACTTCCACTTGCTCTTGTAGCAGCGAACCGTTGAGAAAGCCTGGGCCTTGGCTAGGACCTCACAACAGTTTGGAGACGATATACTATACAACCTTTTTTCCTTCGAGAAGTTCACTTGTGCCAGGATCACAGTTCTCTGCTGAGGGAATCCGCCACGGTGGTGTGCATTCCTGGCAGGGAGTAATCGAATAAAGAGATTGTGGGCTAATGCCCAAGTCCACAGGGCCTGAGCCTTCTTCAACAGAACTGAGGACCGGGTGCCACCTTGCTTGCAGATATGAACAATTGTAGCTGTGTTGTTGGTAAACACCCGGACCACCCAGGCCTGAAGTTGTGGTAGAAAGCACTTGAGGGCCCAGAACACAGCTTGCAATTCCAGGACCTTGATGTAGAACTCCTTTCCGCCTGGGACCAGAAGCCTCTGGAATAGAGGTGGCCTGTGTGAGCACCCCATTCCTCCAGAGATGTGTCCGTCATGACTGACCTGATAGTGCAGCAGATGGAAGGGCGCCCCTGGGTAAGATTTGAGTGGTGCATCCACAGGCACAGAGAGTCGCAGAAGGAGCACCTGAACAGGATCTTGTCTTCCCAAGAGCCAGAAACGTGTTTCCAACAAGAAACTCCTGGCGACGCCTCATCCGAAGCCTGAAGTGCTGGATCAGGGGGATGCAGGATGACGACATTCCCAGCAGGGACGTCAGGTTGCAGACTGACGCAGACCTCTTTTGCGAAAGCAGGAGAGTCTTTTGAAGAATGGCTTTCACTCTGTTATGCTATGGGTTAGCGATGCAAACCAGCCTGTCCAGACGACCCAAGAAGAGAGCGCGTTAAGAAGGTGTCAAGCTGGATTTTGCATAGTTGACAGAGAACCCCAGCAATGTTAAGCAAGGGATTGTGGTCTCTCTATGTCGAAAAGCCACAGGAAGAGACTCTTGCCAAACCAGACAGTCATTGAAGTACAGGTAAGCGTGTACCCTGAATGACAGAGATGTGCTTCCACCAGGGCTAGGCATTTGGTAAATATTCTTGGTACGGATTGGAGGCCGAAGGCCAAAGGCTTGAAATGAAAGTGCTGTTCTGTGACGGTGAACCTTAGGAACCTTTGTTGCCGTAGATGAATCAGGACGTGGAAGTATGCGTCTTCTACATCTGAAGACGAAAGGAAATCTCCATCCTACAGCTGGATTAGGCTGTGATGGAGGGTAACCATCCTGAAGGTCGGAGTCTCCAGGAATTTCTTGAGGAGATGCAGATAGTGAACCAGTCTCCAGCCCCCATACTACAACTTCATGAGAAAGTATCTCGAGTATACCTCTTGCCCACGTTGATGAACGTGACGATTTAAATCGCCACCTTGGAAAGGAGGGAGTGAACTTTGTGCAGCAGGAATGGCAAGTGCTTTTCAACCTTTTACAAGAGAGGCACTGACAGCACACACCCAATGAATTCCAGCTTATGTCCCTGCTGGATTAACAACTCCCACTCGTCCGCGGTGACGGAACACCACTGCCTAACGAATGTGAAGATATACCATCCCACTGGGGCGCGAAAGTGGAGAGGAGCGTTGAAGCCTGCTCAGGTCTGTTTGGTGAATTGGACCCTGGTGTGTGAGGAACCGTTGTGGCGCTGATTCCCCGTGTTAAGGATTGGGACTTCGCCTTGTAGCTATCCAAGACGGCGTAGATGTTGGACCGGTAAGACTGTGACCGATATGAGGGCCTGTAGTCACAGGACATGCTTGAGAACTGTGTCTTGACTGACCGAAAGGACTGACGCCATTGCTGAAGTGTCCCCAGGGAACGGTCGGTATCAGTGTCCGCTTTGATGACCTGAAGATACCCCTTTCATTGAGTAACAATTCACCAGCTTTCTTAACATCACAAAGCAAATTCTCCAGTCACTGTCCTTGGTGATCTCAATCTTCGGGCTCATGATCCGCACGATAAGCAAGAGATGTCCCTCCTCTCTGCATTACGAAGCATCAAATTCAAACAAGGGGTCAGAGACCCTACCCATAGAGGGGACACACACCCTTGATTGGATACAAACACATCATCCATCGGCTGAAAACACCACCATATCACAATGTCCCCGGTCTGATCACTTTTTAGTGAACCCTACCGTTCTCCTCCCAAAAGCCCCAATGAGACTGGACTCTGGACCAAGACACTTTAAAATTCCCAGAAATATTAAAAACATTACCGCAAAGAAACTAGCAGTGCAACTGGGGGCTAGGCTATCTCCTCTGGATTCCTTTAGCATCGATATTGCTTCTAGTCTCACCACAACTATCAACAATGTTATTGAGGCTTTTGCTGCCGAAAAATCTAAGCTAGTGAAACCTGAATCAAATAAATATTCTTGGTTTAACGAAACTATTTGTCACTCAGATGCTCGAAAAGGACGGAAGAAAGGGACCGGCCGAAGCATCCCTCCCCTCATACCCTCCTGCTCTATAAATAAGCAGTGAAACAATTTAAATTAGCAATTGTTGAGGCTAAATCAACCAGCTTTAATAACATGATTACTCTGGGTCAATCTAGCTCCAGGGAACTCTTCTCAATCTTGAAGGAATTTGAGTACAAATCCAAGAGCAAACCAGCGCCAAATAGGTTCTGCATGGTGCCAAATGGTCCATAACAAATTCTCGTCCAAAATCACTTTCTATCAAGAAGCAATTTTGGCCAAACAAAGGAGGAGTCTGAATGTCAAGAACTCCTCTTTTTCCCCGCTCAGCACTCTACTCATACAAAACAAAAAAGTCCCTGTCAAATTTGAATTTAAACACTGCTCTGAAGACCAAATCTGTAAGATTGTGGCCAATATGAAACCAACCTCCTGCCTCGGTGACAGCTGTATCTTCAAGGACTGCAGGAAGGTTCTGGCCCCATGGGTAACTAAGTTGATCTACCTCCCCTTTGCTGAAGGCAATGTTCCTTGCCTTCTTAAGGAAGCATGGATCACTCCTGTATTGAAGACAAACAACCTGGATCCCTCCATTGCCAAACAGAGAGCCTTTTGAGGAGTTCAACTACAATAGCCAGGCATGTTATCATACATCTACATAGCGGTCATCGATGTCAGGAAACACACCTTACTCACACTCAAAATTCACCTTGTAATATGTCCCAAGGAAGGAGCATAGAAGGTTCGAGCACAGCAGGAGGGTTATATATGCGTAGGCCTTGGCAAGGCCAAAAACAAAGTCTGAATCCCGAGTGGCAACCCCTCTCAGAGCCATCGACAAAGAAAAATGCACCCTTGTCATTGACAAGGTGGTCATAGTGGTCACAGACGGCGATGGAATATGGTGTTCAGCCAAAGACATCGATGGGACCGTAGACCGGGTCTCGAAGACTTGACCCGATTATGCCTTATCGGGGTCGTAAACAAGGCCATCATGGATGGGCCAGCAGGTGGTGATGAAGAGTGCTTCTTTGCCAAACACGTGTGCCGAGTAGAAGACAGACGGCCGCTTCATTAAAGAAGGAAGAAGCCGGCATAGCTCGTGATACTATCACTGACGGGATTGTCAATGCTGTCGTTGACGAGGTGGCAGCCAGAGCTTGGCTCATATGTCCCTTTTTAGCTCTTTTACCATGGGAAGAGTCATCATGGCACCATGACCTCTTGGATGAGGAGGTACGCTCTAGGGGTCTGCTCTGCCTGAGGCAAGCATGGCTACGGACAGGCGCTGTATCAAAGGCTCCAGAACCATCGTCTAACCAAGCAACCAAACTCTGGTGAATGTCCCAAAGTGTCTTGTTGGTGAAAGACTGGCAGATGGTTCAGTCCTTGATCTTGTGATCAGGATAAAGACAGTAGAGGCAGTTGTGAAGATCCACTACATAAACGTTCAAGTGACAGGTAGCATAGGCCTTGAAAAGGCTTTTCTTCCTGGTGTCAGATATACCTTCAAGGACACAATTCCATGGCCTTCAGGAGAACGAGCCAAAAAGGTACCTCAGGAGGCCTACAGTTCCCTCCTCATCCTCCCACGAAGCTGTAAGACCACCACCGACAGGCGTAGGAGTTGGAAAAACAGTAGCTAAAATAAAGAAACAATCAACAAATAGATGGAGAATGAAATATTTTCTAAGGCCTCCCAACACTGAACATGTGGTAAGGGAGACCCATCAATTGACTGTGGGGACATATGACAAAACATGACTAATAAAGCACTAAAGTGACAGCAGTTTTAAAATTTTAAATGTAAACTGCTTTAATGTTACTGAGGGTTCCCAGCCCGGCAACGGGGAATATTCAAGCAGCATGTGAATCTAGGAAAGATCCAAAGCCGGAGAAGGCAAGTTCTTTCCTGGGTGAAGTGGCGATCTGAACGTCTGGCCAGATGTGGGGGCTGGGACTGTCTGGTCCCAGTCCCTACTCCAGCCAGGGGTATGTTTGTTACTGGGCAGATGTGGTGCAGAGGCTGTCATGCACAATATTATAAGAATGGGTCTGATCAAAAGGAGCTTCAGGCCCTCTCCGTTGGGGTGTAGTAGCGATTTTACTTACCTTTTAAAACCATTAAGTTGCTTTTATTCTACAATTGAATTCATCCTATTAGCTTTGCACATGCTTGCTCTAGAGGGACTTTAAAGACTTACTGTTTCCTACTCAGGAACTGAACTGGAACTTTGACTCCTTTGAGGCACTAGGCCTGCTTATCTGGTAGGGAAGGACTGCTGAAGCTACTGTGGTCGTGTACTATAAGGAAGGGTGTATGGTTAATGATGTGAATGCACAGCTTTTCTACCCAGCAACTGTGTACAGACTGTTTTAGTGACAAATGATTGACTTCGACTTTACCTGCTTCGAGAAAAAGGCCTGATAAATTAGCATTTATGTACTACTGGGTTGCCCATTATATTTGGATGCTTTATTTGTGGGCAACTCTATTTCACCAGCCCCATACTTCCTGAAGACTGTCTTACTGCTCAGTCTACGTTACCTTGATAGAGTTTGGCTAGAGTGATGTGTTGATTAATCTGTGGCCTCTCCGAACCATCTCACAGAGCTGGTTCTGGAAACCCATCTTCGCAGTCGATAAAGACCCAAAAAAAGTTGTTAAAAGAATTGTTCATAGGGCCTACCCTCTGATACATAAATGAATAAGGGTGGTTTGCTACCTTGAAGCCAGGCAAAGAGGAATACAGGAAGAATGTCAGAAAGCAATTAGAAAAAGGCACATTAATGAGTTGGGAGAGCCACTAAGATCAGAGAAAAGGGAAACATACATATATTCAGACTTTTTACATGGTTATTGGCAATAAAATACAGCCACTGGTTCGGGATGACCAGGACAAGCTAAGCAAGCAAGATAACAGAAGATGGGTATGAAGGAGAATAGAATAAGGTGGGCGGAAAGAGAAGCAGGCAGTGGATTAACCTGAACTGTGTTTCTGTGCTTGTTCTTACCACAACATTTATCTCCATTCGATTTCCTTCCAGGCTGGTCACAGCTTGGCTTTGCATGATGCCAACATCAGTAACCCTTGTGCTGGTCAGTGCTGGGGTTTGCCTGATACGGTCAGTAGCCCTTGGTATAGATGTGTTCTCCCTTTCACTGTCCCTCCAAGAACCACCTTTTGTCCGTCCCACCACTGTTCTGTCAACTATCTGCGTTAGCCTTGTCTGGCGGGAACGCTTCTTGCCAAGAGAGAGCGGCCGGCTGGCAGGACGTTGGAGGGCTGCCCTTTCTCTAGGGGGGAATGTGTCGCTATCATCACTGTCAGTCCCGGTTTCAGCCATTTCCTCAAGACGACTTAAGGGGTCGCACCGACTCCTCTTCCTAGGATGGCTTCGTCCAAGGTCATCCTCCAACCAATCATCAGAAATATACTGGTCAGCAGGGATCAGAGCCAGCCTATCTCTGGGATCAAGCGCCAGGGTGGGTGTGTCTGTTAAAGTCTCAGTTAAGCGCATTGATTTTGCACTGCCTAGGCTTCTGATAGTGTTCTGGTATGCCGTGCGCCCACCACTGGGCAATTCTATATCTACATCTTGATGGCCAGATAACTCCAAATGAGAGTTGCTGCTACTGGCAAAATTGGCCCGATTCTCTTGGATGTTCAGTTGGTTAGGATCATGAGTCCATCCTGTATCAGCTGATGACTTAAGATCCATCAGCCGAGCCCGCTTCTTGACTGGTCTCAGAGGAGTCATGTAGCCATCCTGGTGCTCTTCAGGCCCCCATTCATCCTCTAATGAATGTTCTCTCCCAGAGCTTGCAGATAAGGGACAATCGCTGCCGAGTTCTTCCTCACTATCGCTGTGGTGCCTGGATGCAAAATTCTTAGAGTTGCTCACTGGTGTCCGCAAACAGCGGAAAGACTTTTTACGAGGTTCCCCACTGTCATGGCGTGGTCTCCTGGTCTCTGGTTCTGCAGGGTGACAATCCACAGGCATAGCACGGGGCAGTGGCGGAGTCAGGCGTTGTGAGGTCTCTGCATCAAACAGCTCACTGTCCTGGAAGTGTGATGGAGGCTCTGCAACCTGATGAACTAGAAGAAAAAGCAGGTTTATAACCAGCCAAGACAAATTGGCAATAGGAATTAAAAGAACATTTCAACTACCTTAGAAGTTGTATATACAGACCCTAGGCTAGGCTGGCAAAACTGGCCTTCGCCTGATACCAGCAGTATACCTCTTCTCCCAAAATATGTCAGCAGATGGCACACTTTCAACCTGCCATCACTAATCCAAATTCTGCCATGGCACACAGATGAGCAAACCCATTTCTCCTACCCTTCCCGCCTCCTTTACAAAGCAGTGGTGTCTTTCACCTACCCAAGGACCATCATCTTCTCACACTTCAGTAACAAGCCTTTTAAACCCTGCCACGCAAGATCCAGTTCCTTAAATTGCATCAGGCAGAACATCACCTTACCCCCACATATGCACAGTTGGGCTGCACTACCCAGTTGATGCCCTGCACCACAAAGGCAAACAGCTGCTAAATTGCTGCTTGTTCGTGGCAGTGTTGGCCTACAACTATCCCCCAATTTTAAGCAATAACGTGTGCCTTCTGCTGCTTAGTGCGCAGCTGTGCTCAGTAGCCAAAGTTGCATTAGCGTATAAGAAATGCTCCCTTCTGGGCAGTTGAGAAACCTTCTAACCCCACCATCAGTGTGACACTGTGTTCTGGAGCCACCTTCGCCACAGCTAACTGGTGGCAGTCTTAATAATATTATTTATGTTATGGATCTACATTTTCTCCATAGCTCTAATGCCTCCATCTTTTAATGGTTTAGGGCTCCTGCATCAGCCCTCCCTGCCACATCATTCGCTTACATCTGCCAGACGCAGCCTCCTTCAGAAGTCTCTCTGTCTCTTTCCGTCTCTGTGTGGTTTCAGGATCTAGGTGTTTGCCATACATCTTTGTCCACTCCTGAAGGCTACCCAGTGGAGTTTCACCCTGTGGGGAAACAGAGGAGTCAGTTAGTATTAAATGTGCATACTAATGTCATGATATAGCTGCTCTGGGTCAGGCATCAACACAAAGATACAGGCATTGGATCCTAAAACATGGCAATTTATTTATCTGTATATTCAGTTCTCCAATGTAAGGATCTTCACTAAATGGAAGCAACAGGTTGGATACTACCTCAGAATGTGGTTGCATTTGTTTTTTTCTCACATCAGTGGAATGAAAATGGTTACACCTAAAATTTCTCTCTTGTGAAAGGTGTAAAAAGACCTTTTCTCTGTGAAGTAGCCAGGGCGTACAACAAAATTGCACCTGGTTTCACCAACAACAAGGCTGTCAGGATTGTACTGCACTGATGATACCTAATAAGGGTGAAACCAGGTACGAAGTTGTTTCACATCTTTAAACATTGTTCCAGGAGTCCCGGGCTCACAAGGCAGTGCAACAAGGCCATCATGCCTTACATTGGAGAGCCAGAACCATGGCTTTCCCCCTCCCCCATCAAGGGGAAGATTTGCGCTATGGAGGGAGTTGTTTCCAGTCACCTGCCAGCAAAATCAAGTGCGAAAAATACAAGTACCAGAATGCTCAGAGCTAATTAACTTGTCACACCAGAAACAGAAATGCAGACCCGCCTGAAAAAACACAGAAACTCAGCCTCCCTGAAGATTGATGAAGTCATGAAAACATGCGTTAGGAGAAGCTAAAGACTGGTAACAGAGCGCCTGCCTTCACATATTTAAACAGGTATGAAGTTGTCCTGACATTTTGCAAAATGTCTGTTATGGGTTGATTAAGCTATGTATAAAATAGCACTCCCTCCAAGATAATGACAATTTACTGGAGAAAAAGACTTGCACTTGGGCTAATTTGCATACCCAGAATGCCTTGCTGATGTGGCTCCGAACTGGAGGTGCACCTCCAACAATGGCTACTAGGTGGTGTTGTAGGATGTGTGACTTTGCACAAATGGACTATCCTCCTTTCACATTTCAGGTGAAAGGGTGTTGTCAACCCTTTTTAAACCCACCATAACATTGTTGGTGTAATGGAATATATGACAAACTTTTCATACCTGTAATGGTCTTTCTGATGCTTGTATCTGCTTAGATTCACATGCTTTGCATAAGCCAACATCTAGTGGTTGGTGCAGAGTATTACAAGATTTTGAAAAAGGGACGTTGATGGGGCTTGCTTGTAATACTATCCCTATCGTGACGTGTGCTGTACCCATGATCCTTCACGTGTCAAAGTCTAAAGATTGTTATTTTTTTCCCCCTGACCTGAGGTAGCATGAAGTTTATTGTGAATAAGTTGAATGAGATGAATTGTGATAAACAATACTTAAAACAGATTATTTTGTCTACAAAATTTCACATACTCCCAACGAGGGGAGGAAGGAATGGGCCCATGCGAATCTAAGCAGATACAAGCATCAGCAAGATGATTATAGGCATGTAAGGAACAAGTTACTTACCTGTAACTGTTGTTCTCCAGCATGGGTCTGGCATGGATTCACATGCTCATGAATATTCCCCGTCGTCAGGCTGGGAATCCTCGGTAAAGAAAAAATCAGTATCAGTTTTGTTTCTGATCTGTCTTTCCTAGCAGTAACCAATCACTGATCTCTGCGTCATACTGACCACAGCCAATGACTGCCCTCTACCTAAGCCCCGCCTCTGGCAGCCATCTTCAGATTTTTACCGCACGTTCAAGTGTTGGGAGTCCTCGTGCTTAGCTCTCGAGCTTTTACTGCATGTTTTGTGCTTTTTCAGGTGAATTTTCACATTTTTTCGGTTAATCGAGCCTCAAGCTCCACCGTTTCTACTCCCGTTAACGGCTACCCGTTGCAGGATTTTCCTACGCCCCTCAAGGGTGAAGATTTCGTCAAATCAACTTCTTGGAGGATTCCAGAAGATTCGCGGCCTACTTCGAGATGGCCCAGGATGCGAGTTTGTCGCCCGGACCCAAGCTGTTTCGCAGCTGCCCTGGATGCGGGCTGCAGAATGTGTTTAAGGAAGACGAACATTTGCAATGCCTCTACTGTCTTCATGGGGACAAGACTCATGTAGAGAAGGACTGCCAGTTCTGCAAGAACTTGTCGGAGCGGACCATGAGGGACCGTCGATCCCGTCTCGCAAGCTGGTTGGAGAAGAGCTCGACGGGTGAGAAGAAGAAGAAAGGGTCCGAGCGGGCTTCTAAGTCCTGTGCGGGTGCCCCGGCGACGGGGGCCCAACACCAGGCCAGCGCCACGAGTCCGCTGGCTCCGGGAGCGCCGAAAGGTCGGGCTCTTCGGTCGCCAGGCAGGGCGCACCTTCCCCGGCACCGTCAACTAGGAGCCAACGCTCCGGTTCGGGGAAGAGAAAGTCCGAGACCCCGGGTAAGCTTCGGGAGAAGCCCCGTCCGATCTCGGAAGAGAGGGAGCGAGGCTTCGCCCCTCCCCCGAGGGAGAAGGCCCGGGACGCACCTAAGGTGGTGAAGGCCCCTACCCAGTAGGCGAAGGCTTCTATCGAGGCTATCGCGGCGACTCTTGCCAAGTCGGCAGAGACACCGCCAGCGGAGACTGCCTCCGGGACTAGAGTTTCCCTGCCGCCAAGGAGGGAATCCTCTTTTCAGCCCATCGTCGTGGCCGCCATAATGGAAGAAGCGAGGGGGGGCACGGTGCCCTCCTCGAGCTCGGAGTCAGCCTCGGAGGAGGAACTGACCGAGGCCGTGAGGAACCTAGAAGTCCAATTCGAGAAGGTTGATCCCGTCAGGAAGATCCTCGGGAGATAACCGAGGAAGACTACGATGGTGAGGAAGAGCGGCCTTCCCTTCCGGCGCAGCCGGGTCTTAGGCCTCAGGATGGCTCGGCGGCCATTTTGTCTGCCATCCAGTCCTTATGTTCTGAGATAAGGACGAGATTCCCACGGCCCAGGCCGGAGGACCCGCAACCTGGCCCGTCGGGAAGTCCTCAGAACAAACGACGGAGGACCCAACCCTCTCCTCTGCTCGCCCCCGTAAGGCCTACAGTTCCCTCCTCATCCTCCCACGAGTCGGGAGATGAAGGTGCGTTGGGCTTGACGACGGGTTCTGAGGGCGACGACGACGGAACAGGTCTCCCGTCGCACGTGCCTCGCCGCCCGACGAGATTGGCTCATTCCACGCCATGATCGCCAAGGCGTCCGAATTGTTCCAGCTCTGCCCGGAGGAGCAGAAAAAGGAAGGTTTCCTCTATCAGCGCCGGGAGGCCAAGAGGAAGACGGTCATCGCGGTGCCCCTAATCGATGACATCTGGGAGGAGGGCCTGTCGGCTCTCAAAAACCCCTCCACGGCACCAGCCAAACGGGACCGGTACGAGAAGAAGTACCGGGTCCCCGAAACCGCTCCCCTGTGCCTCAGGGCCCAGCCAACGCAAGACTCAGTCGTCTCGGCGGCGGCGAAGAAGAAAGCGGCGGGGTCAGGAGCCTCGACGTCGAATTCCCCGCCGGAAGGCGAGGGAAAGAAGTTGGACGCCATGGGGCAGCGGGTCATTTCGTCGGCGGCGACGACGATCAAAGCGGTAAACGCCCTGGCGATCGTGGCCCGTTACGACAGGGAGCTCTGGTTTAAGCTGGCCCCCATATTGGACTTCCTGCCGGACGACAAGAGGTCTGAGGCCCTGGAAATACTGCAAGAGGGCGAGGTGGCGTCGGACCACGCCATAACGGTGGCAACCGATATTGCCGATACCGGGTTCCGCCAGCTGGGCAACGGTGTTTGCCTACGACGACGTGGTTGTCTCCGGGCGACCGACTTCCGTCAGGACGTCCAGACCAGGGTGTTGGACATGCCGTTCGACGGCAGCAACTTGTTCGGGAAGGCGGTGGACGAGTCCCTCCAAGCCATAAAAACGGAGACGGCCCGCGCCCTAGGAGCCCTTCAGCAACGACGGCCCTTTCGGAGCTCTGGAGGCAGACAGGGTGCCTCCAAGGGATCCAGCGGTGGCTCGTCGTCCTACCGCCAGGTGGCACGCTCCTCGTCTCAGGAGGCCTACAGGGGTCGCGGCAAGCAGGGAGCGCCTCGCCGCCGTCGGCAAGGTGGCCAGGGCGGCAAGGCCACCACCTCCAAGCAGGACTGAACCGGCCGTGGTCTCGGGGCCCCCACCCAAGCACCCCGGTGGGAGGCTGGCTGACGAATTTCGTCGGCGTGTGGAAGTCCATCTCCACCGACCGTTGGGTGCTGGATACCGTGGCAAGAGGACACTATCGAATTCCTGAAGAAGTGCCCTCACGTTCCACCTGTGTCCAGGAAGGAAAATCATGTCCCGCAACTGCTGTTGGAAGTACGGGCGATGCTCAGGAAAGGCGCCATCAAGCTTGTCCCGAAAAAAGGCTCCGGGGCTCCAGGGTGTACTCAAGGTACTTCCTCGTCAGGAAGAAGACGGGCGGCTGGCGCCCCATCCTGAACCTTCGTCGTTTGAACAAATACATCAGATCACAAAAGTTCATGATGGTCACCCTCCAGCATGTACTGGGACAGCTGGAGGAAGGCGACTTTCTATTGTCGTTGGACCTGGAGGATGCATACTTCCACGTTCCCATCCTCAAAAGTCACTGAGAGTTCCTCAGGTTCGTCGTCCAGGGATGCCACTACCAATTCAGAGCACTGCCGCTCGGATTGAAGTCGGCCCCCAGGGTCTTTACCAAGTGCCTACCACCAGTGGCGGCGCGGCTGCGCCTGCAGGGGATTCACGTCTACCCCTACCTGGACGACTGGCTCATCTGCTCAAGGACGAGGGAACTCGCCGTCAAACACACTGAGAGGACCGTCCAGCTACTCACAAACCTGGGATTCGCCATAAACTACCCGAAGTCCCACCTGGTGCCGTCGCAGGTGGCCCTGTTTCTGGGAGCGAAGCTCGATAGAGTGAGGCGCCTGGCGGCCCCGTCGGAAGAACGGACAAAGACCATTCTAGGCAAAGTGCAGCGTATGATAGCCACGGACGTGGCCAGGGTGAGGTCCATCAAGTCCCTCCTGGGGATGATGTCCTCTTGCATCTACCTGGTGCACCTCTGCAGACTACGGATGCGCCCTCTTCAAGAATTTCTCGACGCCCGTTGGATACAGGCGACGGGCACCTTCGAAGACAGGGTCCCCCTCAACGAGGTGTTCCGGCGGGCGATTCAGTGGTGGGGCGTTCGAGCGCACCTCACGGCGGACTTTTAGACGCCGGCGTACCAGGAGACAGTGATGAGGGACGCCTCCCTGGAAGGTTGAGGCGCCCACACCGGAGATCTCCACGCAAGAGGCCTCTGGCTCCCGGAGGAGAGGCTCCTGCACATCAAAGTCCTGGAACTCCGAGCCGTGTTCTGGGCTCTCAAATCGTTCCTCCCGTCACTCAAGGGCAAGGTGGTGCGGATCTTCACGGACAACACCACGACAATGTTTTACATACGGAAGCAGGGAGGCACCAGATCCCCAGCCCTATCCAAGGAGGCACAGGATCTGTGGCACTGGGCGGTCGCCCAGGGGATGTTCCTGGTTCCCTTCCACCTGGCAGGAGAAAGCAACACCATCGCCGACTCGCTCAGCAGGGAGCTGCGCGCGTGTCACGAGTGGGAACTGCGCCAGGATCAGGTGGATCAACTCTTCCGACGATGGGGCAAACCCCAAGTGCAAGAGGTTCGCCAGCAGGTTTCCCCAGCCGAGAAGCATGGGCAATGCGTTCTCGTTCCCCTGGGACGGCCTATACCTGTATGCGTTCCCTCCGTTGCCATTGCTGCTTCGACTCAGCCAGCTCAAGAGGTCCCGGTGCAGGATGATCCTCGTCGCACCGGCGTGGCCGAGGCAGATCTGGTTCCCGGACCTTCTGGACTTGTCAACGTCCCCTCCCAGCAAGCTGTCGGCGGACACGGACCTTCTCTCCAGAGAAGGAGGCGCCATCTTCCACCACGACCCGGCGTCGCTGAACCTGCAGGCTTGGCTCCTGCAGCGCTAGAGTTTGGAGGCTACGATATACCGGCCGATTGCAGAGAGGTTCTTGCAAAGGCCAGGGCGTCCTCGACTCTCAAATGCTACGGTCATAAGTGGAAGAGGTTCTCTATCTGGTGCCGCGCACAGAAGATCAACCCCCTACGGATTACGGCCCCTCAAGTGCTGCCGTACCTGCTATCGCTGGCAAAGGCTGGGCTAGCCCATGCCTCCATTAAGATTCATCTGGCGGCGATCTCCAGATATACCAGAACCACAGGACGGACGTCCCTGTGGTCCCATCGACTGGTAAAAGAGTTTATGAAAGGACTGTTCCGGTCGTTCCCGCCGGTGAAGGCCCCGGCCATGGCGTGGGAACTTAACGTGGTGCTGACCAGGCTCATGGGGCCCCCATTCGAGCCGATGCACTCCGCACCTATGAAGTTTGTGTCGTGGAAGACTGCGTTCCTGGTGGCCATTACCTCCGCACGACGAGTGGGAGAGATCCAGGCCCTATCCTGCAAAGCACCGTACTTGACTTTCCATGCCGCGAGGGTGGTGCTTAGGACGCACCCCTCCTTTATGCCCAAGGTGCCGTCGGACTTCCATCTTAACAAGCCCTTGGTGTTACCTGTTTTCTTCCCGTCTCCTTCGTCGCCGGCCAAGAGGACTTTGCACTCGCTGGATGTGGCTAGAGCGCTGAAGTTCTACGTGGACCGCACGAAGAGTTTCCGGAGGACATCACAGCTGTTCGTGAAATTTGGACCTGTGAATCAAGGGAAGGCTCTCTCAAAGTCTTCTATTTCCAGATGGCTCTCCGGCTGCATCATGCACTGTCACCGGTTGGCTAACCGACCGCTGCTAGGCCGTCCGAGAGCCCATTCGACCAGAGCGATCGCTGCTCCTACGGCGTTCTTATCTGGTGTGCCCCTGCTGGACATCTGCAGGGCTGCTACGTGGAGGTCGACGCACACCTTCACGAGATTCTACTGCGTCGATCGGGATTCCAGGGAGGAGTCCAGGGTCAGCCAAGCAGTGCTGCGCAACCTGTTCGCTTAAGGTGAGCCTGCTGAGGAGGTAAGAGATGCTTAATGTTGAGTTTTTTGTATTGCTTAATGTTGAGCCTTTTACCACCCCCCGTGGTTGTGCATGTGTGTACTGCTATTTAATCTTATATTCATGAGCATGTGAATCCATGCCAGACCCCATGCTGGAGAAGGAACAAGTTACTTACCTGTAACTGTTGTTCTCCAGCATGGGTCTGGCATGGATTCACATGCGAACCCTCCCGCCTACCCCTTTGCGGCTCTTCACTTGGTCATACTGCCACTTCACGTGCTACCAAATCTGAAGATGGCTGCCAGAGGCGGGGCTTAGGTAGAGGGCAGTCATTGGCTGTGGTCAGTATGACGCAGGGATCAGTGATTGGTTACTACTAGGAAAGACAGATCAGAAACGAAACTGATACTGATTTTTTCTTTACCGAGGATTCCCAGCCTGACGACGGGGAATAGTCATGAGCATGTGAATCCATGCCAGACCCATGCTGGAGAACAACAGTTACAGGTAAGTAACGTCTTCCTCGGTTATCTCCCGAGGATCTTCCTGACTTGATCGAACCTTCTCGAATTGGACTTCGAGGTTCCTCACGGCCTCGGTCAGTTCCTCCTCCGAGGCTGACTCCGAGCTCGAGGAGGGCACCGTGCCCCCCCCTCGCTTCTTCCATCATGGTGGCCACGACGATGGGCTGAAAAGAGGATTCCCTCCTTGGCGGCAGGGAAACTCTAGTCCCGGAGGCAGTCTCCGCTGGCGGTGTCTCTGCCGGCTTGGCAAGAGTCGCCGCGATAGTACTCCGGAGCCCCAGAGCCTCTTTGGGACAATTTCTATTGCGCCCTTTTTCAGCATTGCTCGTAAGTCCAGAAGCAGCTGTGGCACGTGGTTTTCTTTCCTGGCCACAGGCGGGAAACGGGGACACTTTCTTTGGAACTCCAGGGAGTGCCCATGGGCCAGGGCATCCAGCACCCAACGGTCAGTGGAGGTGGACTCCCACACGCGTATGAATTTCGCCAGCTGGCCTCCCACCGGGGTGCTCGGGTGGGGGCACGACATCACGGCTGGTTTAGTCTTGTTTTGCCGAGGCCTCAATGATAGTAAGCAAAGAGCTCGAAGGAGAGAGACCAGAGCTGCAAGAGGCTGATAATACAAATGTATGCATGAACAAAGTATAGCTGCTGGCCAGAGGTCAAGGATGCCATATCGAGAAGCTACTCCACTGTAGGAGGGAAGGTAACGAGGATAAGCAATGGGTGCATGGCATATTTCTCTTAGATTAAGAAAATGAGCAAACATTTACAAATGCCAATTGTTAGGACAGTGTTTCTGAAGTCCAACTAAGGGCTTAGTAAAACCATTCAACTGAGGCAGTACAAGACAACACTCTTAGTACAAGGGTGAACCACCGAAGTACATGGTAGCGCAGACAGAGCAGCCAGGATTATCTTAGGAGGGAGAGAGGACTGTAGAATCAGTACACATGAAACTAATACAAATGGTCCAAAGAAACACTGAAACACTATGTATGTAAAAAAATAATTTATTTAAATACAAGTAGGCCCAGATAAATCTAGGGGGTAAGTAAGTACTAACACATTATATGAAATCACAATATAAAAACACAACACTATACTTGAAGGTACACAGACCCAAGTATAGACCTTATTTGAAATACCCAACAGTAGTTCTAGGAAAGTCAAAACATTTTTGGACACATTCAGTATAGGTCACACCTATTCTTGGGGAGTAAAAACCAATGGTTACTTTCACAATTACATTTAGTAATGCAAGGGCAGTAGACCCTACCAGTTATACACTGACTCTTAGTACAAATCACGTAATCAGTCAACTGGACAATATACTTTTTGTGAATAGTGGAACACTTATTCTAGGTGAGTAAAACCCAAGGATGTAATATTCAATTACATGTGTTTTTTAGATAAGTGAACCACAGATAGAGATAAGCAGTAACTCTTGTAACTTATTTTTGGATGACACACAGCTAACACAAGGTAAGTCAAACCCATATACTTTTTATATCTCACAAGCAGTCCAGGTTAGATCTTTCCCAGCTATAAGGATAACTGAAGTATCACTTATCCGGGACAGTTAGACCCACAGACTCTAGGTTAGATAGCACAGGGAAAGAAAACCCTATTATTATACTTTTTCTGAATGACTCAAGGTTATTCTCTTATTCTGAACAGGCTAGAAGCAAGTCAATGGAAGCAAGACCCAGTTGGGGGACACTCATACAATTACCCTGCAGGAATAATCTGGTGAAACCAACACTTTACTTTTGGGAAGAGGCACAACCTAATCACAGGAGAGTAATATACCTTCACATTTACTTTCAATTAGATTGTCAAAACAGTTGCTAAGGAAGAAAATATGCTAACCATACTCTTAAGAATAGTGCATCATACATCCAAGATAAGTAAAAACTGTTCATTCTTAGAATTACAGTTACCAACCAACTCTTTACAAGTAAGTTACTTCGAAACACTTATTTTCTATTCTAGGCAAAAAGCCCAATCCCTTGAAAGTCTTTCCCTTATTCTTGAAGCATGAGTGTTCTTAGTAGCAGAAAAGGGGGTTGGGGGTCAGGGGTCACTAGTGACCAAAAGGCAGTGTCAGGATAGGTTCTTTAGTAGCAAATGTCAGGAAAACTGGGCAAACAGGCAAGTACTTTACTTTAGAGTTAGAAGAGGGTCCATGAGCTTCACAGAAGACGCCCCAGCAGGATTCTAGCAGTGGGACTGGGTGCACTGGATGAGAGGCCTTCCCATCACAGAAGACACCCCACAGCTACACAGAAATCCTAACAGACTTAAGGTAAGTACATACCCAAGCCAGCATTGAAGAAGATTTTGCAGCAGGACGACTTTGGGGTCTGCAGCCAAATACCAGGTCAGTGTATTCCTTGTCGTGGTGACTGAAAAAAAGACCTTGGAAGGAACTTTGCAGCAGGGATCGATGAAGAAGGCTGTAGGCAAGGTTTCCCTCGCGGCTGAATGCGTTTCTGCAGATTTGGCGCCTTTTCAAGGAGCACAGAAGAAGACAGAAAATCGTGGTTGAATTCCTGTCGTTACAAAGGTCCAGCACTCTGCTGAGGGGACTTTTCGGATTCGATTCGTGTCTCTGGAGATCCACCAGGATGCCCACGAAGTTTCAGCGAGATTCGGAATTCGCACAGTGGCTCAAGGTCCCAGAGTATTGGGGTATTGCAGCAACGCAAGGTCGCAGCAACGTGTGGGATGGCTCAAATGCAGGTCTTCTCGAGTCTAGTGGGTCTCACCAGGCTCTGGGTCGGGTAGTCGTTTTCGGAGACCCCAGGTCGATTGGAAGTAAAGACTAAAGCAGGCTCCGGATACACAGCAGGCTCTATGGTCGCTGGAAATTGTTGCAGCCGCTTTTCCTTCATCATACTCTTCGGTTTCGGTTCCAGTGGTCGACTTTTCTTCAGCATTTATTAGGAACTACAGCACAACCTCTGCATTCTCTCCCCACATTTTACAAGAAGGGGTGGTCTGGTTGTCCAATCAGGACAGCCAGCCCCCCACTGGGATGTGTCCCCATTCAGGCAAGGCGTAAGAGGGCTGTGAAGTTTTGGACTCCTCCCTCGCTTCCTGCCCTCACAGACAGACTGGAGCCTGGGTGGGGAGTCAGGGGAACTCCCGCCGAAGATAAAAATCACACAAAGGAATTTCCTGCCCTGGATGTCAGGGGAAGGAACAAGAAACGACAAGAAACACTAAAATGGCAAAAAAAGACGACAGGCGCCATTTTGGTAAAATGAGCACCCTTAGGTCCCTTACTGTAGCTGTGAACACAGCCCGCGGTAAAGGTGAACCAAATTAATATAAGATATCACTGCCACCAGCCATTGAAGGTAAGCATGTCCCGGTAACAGAATTGTTACAGTTTTAGTGTGAAAGGGGATACATTTTATCTTCCCACTTACTGAGGTATTAAGGAAAAATATCCCACTAGTAAAGCAAAAAGTTCTGGGGTCGACCCAGGTCAGGAAGATTTACCAGTTCTGTGAAAATCTTACCTTAAACCAAGTAATGACACTAAAAGATGCAGAAAAGCCTATGTGAGATGGAACAATGAAGTCTCCAGAGGCCGAATAGGCTAATGACACCCGAGATAATTAATCAAATGGCACTAAATAAGAGGCATAATTGACAAAATCGTGGTCTCACACGCGTGATTCAGAACACACAAAAAAAGGCCTATTCATTAAGCTCCAGATGAAGGCAGTGTACCTACACTCCCTTCGAAGTCCCAGAGAAGAGAACAGCCTGCAAGGTGAACTACAAAGAGGCCTTGGATTAGGGCCTGACCAATAAGAGATGATTGTCTAATTGGGCGAGTGGGTAGTAGCCTGAGGTTCTCTGCAAGAGTTTTGTTGTGCTTATGTGCTGCTAGTGAGCCGAGTGGGCAAGGTTGGGAGAGGATGCCAACCTATCATGAGGGCCTATACAACGATGAACATACAATATTGCATGTGCCAATCAACTGTTATTGTATTAACTGTTATTGTATTATACTTATTTAGAGGGACATTCAAGGCCTGCCTACCAGAGAGGAGCAGCCAATAAAGTAACTAACACCTAACCTCTATAAGTAGATATGTTCCTCTAACCAATCCCTAAACCCGGTTTTATTATTTGCCATGTAGGATGATGCCATAGCTAACGTACCTTGAGGTATAAAGCCTTTGTGTAACCAATCGGCATTGTGAGTGTGTGGACTACAATCAGTTCGCTAGATTGCCCTACTTTATTGAACTGATAATAAAGTGGTACTTTGCCATATTCTTTGAGTCTGTAAAGTCGTTTGGGTCTAAGACTGTTTATTATGGTAATCCCATTCTGCGCATAGACGCGCCAAAAAAGTGCTACTGCAGTGCAAAGTCTGAAGAAGACGACTCAAGAGGCCCAGCATCCCTTCCTCCATCTGTCTCGGTGAAGCCCTCCAATACTCATTGATCTGCGAAGGACCCGAGCGGAATTTCAAACCCAGGATTCGGCGATATGGACCACAAGTCATAGCGCAATATTTTTGGGCTGAAATGGTGATATACAATCTATTTCTTTATATTGTTTATGTGGGTTAAATGCTCAGTTGTAAGCCACCAACTACATGTGAGATGTCACAAGCACCTTTATTTATAAGACACTGATCAAAATAAAGTGCAAATACAGTGTTCCTCTTCCTGTTTGAGAATACACAGCTGTGTAAATGTCAAAATGTATATAGAAAATTGTAGCATATCTAATGTATGGAATACATTACTCACCGTAATCGTATTGCTGGTGCTTGTAGCTGCTTAGATTAACATTTTCTACATAGTCTGACATCTGGTGGAAGTCGGAGTATTACAAGATTTGTTTTCGAAACTCGAAAACGGACGCCGACAGGGCGTGTTTAATAATACCATCTCTAGTGTGATGTCTACTGTACCCAGGTTCCTTCACGGCTCGAGGTCCCTCCGATTGTTTTTTCTGACATGAGGTTGCATGAAGTGTAGCGCGAGTACAGATTTGATAAAGCAGAAACAGTGATAACCGAGAAAACATCTATGCGCCTTCTACTCCAGCAGTGGAGGCGCATGTGAATCTAAGCAGATACAAGCACCAGAAATACAATTAAGGTGAGTAATGTATCCCTTCTGGAGCTTGTGTGTCTGCTTAGATCACATGCTCTGCATAGAGCAGGATCTAGAGAAGGAGGTGGGAATTTAGACGGTACAGCGGCAAAGAGATGTTTTAGGACCGCTTGTCGCACCTGTGAATCTGCTTTCAAGTGCGTGTCAATGCAATAAAGCTGTGTGAACATATGGATAGAACTCCATGTAACAGCTTTGCAGATGGCATCGGGAGGGACGTTTCCCAAAAGGTACAGAAGCTACCTTAGCTTTCCTTGCAGAGTGTACCCTTGGGGTGAAAGGTAGAACTTTCTTGGATAGGGACTAGCAGAGCTGTATGCATTTGACTATCCATCTGGAGATGGTGTTCTTCGATATGTGATTGCCCTCTCTACCAGGCGCTTTCGAAACAAAGAGTTGGACTGTTTTCCTTAAAGGTTTTCTTTACATAGAACAAGACTGCCCTCTGTAAATAAAGCGTATGGCGGCTTCTTTCTGCAGAGTTTGATGGATTTTGAAAGAAGGTAGGAAGTTCAATGGACTGGTTTATATGGAACTTTGAAATGAACTTCGGTGAGAACGTAGGATGTGTTTGGAGGACAACCTTGTCCTTGTGTATAATGAAAAGGGGGTCTTGTACAGACAAAGCCTGTAGCTCACTAACCCGTTTTATGGAGGTGATAACTACTGGGAACGCAGTCTTGTGAGAAAGATGTTTTAGGCTGGCCTTGTGCATAGGCTCAAAGGGTGGACCCATGAGCATGGAGAGCACAACAGTGAGATCCCAACCCGGAAGAGGATAGGGAATTGAGGGGTATAGCCTCTTTAACGCTTCCATGAATGCCTTAATGACAGGGACTTTCCACCAGGACACCTTGTTCTGTGAAGTGGTGCAAGGTGACAGGGCTGCCAGATGCACCTTTATGGAATTAAATTCTAGGGTGGAGCCTAGTAGCTAAAGCATGTAGTGTAGAATGTTAGCTGTAGAGCATTCTATTGGGTTTAGTGATTGTGATGTACACCATATCACAAATATTTTCCACTTATTAAAATAGCAGTGCCTAGTATTGGGTTTTTGTGCCTCTTTAAGATATCCATACACCTCGGTGGAAGATTTAAGTGGTCAAACTCTATGACGTCAGGAGCTAAGCTGCCAAATTCATTGACTGTGGGTGGAGGGATGCCCCTTTGTGTTGTGTGAACATGTTGTATGAGCACAGGAGCTTGATAAGGTCACACATCGCCAGTTTCATCAGATGTGGAAACCAAGGCCGTCTCACCCACATAGGAATAACCAGGATCAGCATTACTTGTTCCTGGTGCATCTTGTGCACTATTGTGCTCAGGAGTGGTGTTGGGGGGAGCAGGGGGACAGAGAAACATAAGCAAATTTCCCTGACCAGTTCATCCACAGGGCGTTCCCCCCCCCCCCCGACCCTGCTTGAAGAAACCCAGACACGAAGTCTGGACATTTCGCATTTAGGCTTGTGGTGAACAAGTCTAATGGGGGTGACCCCATTGTGAGAATATTCCATCTAAGATATCTCTGTCGAGTTTCCACTCGTGTTCTTCTGGTACAGGGTGTCTGCTTAGAGTGTCTGCCAGAGAATTGAGTTCCCCTGGAACATGTTGAGAGGTTAGGAACATGTTCCGCTTGAGTGCCCACTTCCACTTTATTTTGGGATAGCTTGCACAGACTGAATGTGCCTTCCTGATTGTTTATGTAGAACATGGCTGTTAGGCAAGATTGTATGTAGTAACCCTGTGGGAGATTACACCAGCCCCGTCCTCCTGGCAACAGTCAACCCAACCCCCGATACAAGTCTGCACCACACAAGTTGGCAGAGGGACCCAGCAGCCAGGCCCATCGCAATAGGGACCAAGAGGGACCAACGTGAGCCGCAGGGCTGCAACACAGAGCTCCACAGTGACAAACATCCAAATAACACTTACACCCAAAGGCTTCTTGACTAAAATAATTATTTATTAATTCAACAGTCTGTTCCAAATTAAAGGATAGTTCCGGGACTTTTTTTTTTATTGTCCCTACGGTTCGGCCATGTGTTTTTAAGCATAACTCGGTAGATCGTAGAAAACTTTCCTATGGACCTTACCCGACTTTTCGTCCATTAACGCACTCGAAATCAGCCGCCATTTTCTGATAATCCTATCATTTCCCCCCATCGCCCTGGCTCACCTGCTTTTGCGGCACTAAATCAAATCCCCCGCCCCTGAGCCTGACATCAGCAGACGCGTACCGCCCATTTCCCAACGCCAAAGCACGTTTCGTGTCAACAATCGCTGCGCCTCAGCTACTGAAGTGTCGTCATGGAAATGGCAGGACGCCTCTTTCCTCAATAAGTATAAACACACCGTTTCACAACACACAGCAGCAGATTTTCGATTCCATTACTCTCTCTGTGTTACTTTGAGTATTCTGTGACTCTGGTCAGCTACCTTCGCCGCTTCTAGGCCTTGTGAACACCTGTACCATCTCTGTAAATTATTTTACTTTCTTTACCACACAATGGCTACAATAATGCCGTATATGTACGAGCCCGAGTACACCGAGCAAGAACTACTGGAAAGGCAAGCACGCGAAAACGATGGGGATTCGGACGGCAGTTGGGAGGACCAGTCAACGGATGAAGAGCCTGACCATGTCGCATGGACGGCGTCTCCACCTGGTGCACGTGCAATCGGTGCAAGCTAATGCCAACTGAGGAGGAGAACTGCTGCTGCCGTGAAAATTCCGGGTGCTTGGCCTACATTTCGGAAGGCGAGCCAAGTCCGCAATGCATCACCGAGCTGCCAGAGTTCAGGGAAGCCTGCCTCTCACGGACCGTGTTGAGGATGATGATGGTGCTTATGCACGAACTTTGCGGCACTGTTTGTCCGCGTAATCCGAGTAACGAGTAAGTATACTCTGGTTTTGATGTCAGTGATGCCACTACTATGTCATGGTCGTCTCCCACATATAAAATTACATCTACATATCATTCGAATGCATGTAAATTGGTTCCATATTGTGCATTTTCTAGATAGAATTTTTTTCAAAGCAGAATGACATTTTTTACCTGAATCGACAGTGATAAGAAAGTTTTGTCATTTTAATACAGTTTGCATCTTTCATTTTCACAGGTGGTACAGGCTGGTGGCCTATCGTTGCTCACCGCGTTCGGAGAGTAATACCTGCCTGTGCTGTACTTGCCATTTCCCCAGCGACAGTGGACAATACCGCGGATTTTCCCTGGATGTGCTGCAACCGGAACTTTACAATGTGTAATGTTTATTATTTATGTTCAATTGAAATTAAGATCTAAAATAAAACCCAACATATATTTTAACAATGGTTGTTTTGGTTTTTTAAATGAATCTAGTGTGTCTCCATTGAATAGTCTTCCTGTGCCTTGTCTTGTCACACCACATGTCTCCGGCCAGCATCCTCCCTCACGCTGGCCGCCCACCTTCAATCCACATAACCGTTGAACCCATATGTAGCAGACATACATATGTTATTTTGCGGGTTGGCATCAAGCCTCCCGGCCTTGCCTCCTCCCCCAAAAATACTTACCACACCACTTTGTTCAAGCGTTGGCAATAAAAGGAAGGCCGTTGGATTTTATTCATACAAAACATGGTTATAGGTAAATAATCAATATGGTTGATCATAATAAATCATCCTTTTGGGCACCGGGTACAGAGATGACCCCCTCTGGCCCGTGCTGCCTTGCCACCACAGGCCAGCCTGCTGCTGACTAACTGCCTAGGCATCCAGGGTCTCCAGGGTGAACTGCACCCATATATTCTCCTGGGAGGGTGAGGTATTTATAAACTCACCCCCCTGCCTTCCATGTACTAGATCCTGCAGCCCGCCTCTTACATGCAGTTAGATGGCCTCTCCTTGGTGAGGCCCTGCAGCAAACGAGTCTTGTCTGCACAACCACTGCCCTTATCCACCCCCCCCCCCCGCCCTATCAAAGGCAGTTCGCACCGGGGTACTTGTGCTGCCAAGTGGAGCTGTCAGGGAGCGATAAAGGCCAAGAGGTGCCAAAGACCATGTACACTTCAAAGTGGTCTATAGAGCATGGGTTGTTGTTCCCATGTCTACCTCCAGACCCCGTGTCTCCTGCCAAGCATCCCCCCCTCACGCTGGACGGCCCCCTGCAAACCGCATAATGCCACGACATATACACGTCATTCATTCACAAACACACCCCTGTTTCGAATTATTTATAACCCACTTCATATTTCTAATGTGAACTTCTTTGCGCTTTGCTAGTCAACCCGTGAAGGTGCTGGTTATTTGCTCTTCGTCTCTGTGAACTTCCGTGACCACTTCGAGGAAACTCGTCAGTTTGCAACCTGTGAACTGCTCCCTGTTCTACGACAAGAAACTACTCTGATCCCTGCATCTAACTGTTTGTTCGTCAAGGTAAGGCCATGTACCATAATCATTTTGCGTCCAATTTCTTTTCGTTCAAGACAGTACATGCAAGTAACTAGTCACATGTTCTGAGTTTAGTCAAATTATTTTTCTATTTTTTTAAAGTTATTCAAATACTTATCCGCATGTGAATAACGTGTATAGTTCCAAGAACCAAAACGAACCTTGCATTGAACCTTTTATGTGTCATTTAATTTTTTAACACATTGGTATTCATAGAGGATTGTTGATCTTTACTTTTCAGAACTTTCCACAATGCCTGCCTGTTCCATTGGCGGTTGCCCTTCGAAGACCCATAATAAATCTGAAGGTACTATAATGCATGTTTTCCCTAAGACAATAGATCAGATAAGAGAATGGGTTCGATATTGCGGATATCCACCGTCTGAGCTTGAAAGTAGAGTCCTTGTCTTTGCGGACAAGAGGGGTGATCGATACCGCATCTGCAGCAGGCACTTTACCTCTGACATGTACTCCACATCATTGCTAATAAAGAACACACCGCGAGCGAGGCGAAAACTGCTCTCAACCGCTATTCCCACTCTATTCGTCCACATCCCTCCACTGGTGAGTCAAGTTTACGTATTTATCTCTCGGCCTTGCGGTAGTGTGTAGCATTAGCTAACACTAATTTCCCCATTTATGTATCCACTCAATATGAAGGCGGAAGATTCTCCATCCGTGTCGTTATTGCAGTCATCAGCCACTTCAAGCGCCTATCGGGTAATCTTACTTGGCTATTCTGCCACTGACTTGTTTTAGGCATGTAAATCAATAGTTTTAATTTATCGTGTAATTATTTTACCTAATGGTACACCCTTGTACTCGTCCTCTAGTCTTTGTTTTCAGTTATAATTATTGTTATCCAAAATAATGCAAGTACTGTCTTTCAGGGAGATGCTGAGGAGTCCAACGTATTGACGACTACCGTTGATGTCACTCAGATGCTCAAGCTACGTTTCCGGACAGTTCCATCGATGGAGATCATCAGATCTTGCATTCTTGTAGCGTGATTGTTACACACAATGTCTCTTTAGTTTTTAGCCATTGATATGTCCTTCTGTCGTCGCCCTCCTATGTGTCTTCTTTTTTCAAAATTGTATTCATTACTAATGAAAGTCCTATGTTTCAGGGAGTCGATGGAGCATTAGTCCAAGAAGAAGGGGGAGCATGCAGTTACGGGTCGGCGCAACAGCTTGCAGAAGTGTGCACCGCAGTTACATCGTCCCTTGATGTTCTTATGCATTTCGAGGTATGGATACTGACAGTTCGATCAAGCGAAATCATAGGACGTGATTACATCCGCTATACTTCCTTCTTTATTAACGCAAGTACTATGTTTCAGGGAGATGACGGAGCTTCTTCTACAAGAACATCACCCCTAGTAGTTGATGCAGATCTCTGGGTGGTGACACTTCCAACGATCGAGCAAATCGAATCATATTTAGATATCCATTATTTATTTTAGACAACTGACCATTTGTGCAGGTCTATTTAGATGAGCCTTTGACGCCTGCACAAAGTTTATGTTCTTTTTAACAAAATAGAAAACCATACTAATGCAATTACTGTGTTTCAGGGAGTTACTGAAGCATCATCTTCAATAATATCATCAATGGAAGTCTCTGAGGAGCCCGAGGTATGGATCTTGACAGTTCCATCTAACTAGATCAACTATGCGTGAATAATTGTCGTTTGAATGTTCTACACAAAGCGTTCATTCGTGTTTTGCTATTGAGATGTACGTGGGTATTGGTCCCCAAGTACATTTTGTGTTTTCAATATTATTATACATACTAATGAAAGTTCTATGTTTCAGGGTGTCGATGGAGCGTCAGTGCGTGATGGATGTGCTTATCATGAAAATATAGTCGTTGCAGCGCAAGAGGAAGTGGAGACATGCACACACGAGTCGGAGCAACAGCGTCCTGATGTTGAAGTTCGAGGTAAGAAAGTTTCAAAGAAAAGAAAGCAAAAGAAGGTTAGTGTCCTGGTCACTATATTATGTTGTTTTTCACTGTTAATAGTTCAATACTGTAAGTTGTGTTTAAACTGAACATCCCTTTTCCAATCTGTCCTCTAGTTGCGAGTGGGTGTACGAACTAGATCTACACAGACAGTGAAGCGAACGAGAGATGTTGCTTGTCAAACCTTTTGGCAGGGACTTGAGACTGGAGATGTATCGTGCCAATGGGAAGAATATGAAGTGATTGACAACGGAGCTATACCACCACCAGCCATTGATAGTGAATGTCCTCCTGGTAGTTCGGATGCAGTCGGAGATCAATTCACAGAATCCACACCCGCAAAAACTAAGACCGCGAGAAAGTTGAAGAAATTGTTTTATTCACCCATCGCCGGAGAAGGAACAGATGTTGCAATGGAAGAGAATGAAGTGGACAATGAAACACCATCAATATCACTGAACATAGCGGAAGACGATATCAGAGATTCTACCTTTCATGTGAGTGACATGTCCTCAACGTTACAGGCCGAACCAGCTGGGATGCAGAGTGACAGTATAAGGAAAGAGGCCAAATTCATTGTATTCGATAGTTGTTTGATTGATATTATTATTCGGATGAAATGTGGGCATTCGGTTGGTGGGGAAGTATGTGGGGAGCCATTGATTAATGTGACTCGTGCAATTCGAGGCACTAACCTTAAAATACATGCCACCTGTACAAAATATCATCCTTTCTCATGGTCTGCACAACCCATGCTGGGGCAACTGCCAGCAGGCAATCTACTTTGTGCAGCGGCTGCACTTTTTAGTGGTTCAAGTTTTAAAAAGTTAGAGTCTTTCTTTCAGTTTGTGGGAATCCATTTCATTGCGAAAACTCAGTTCTACAAATACCAAACCGATTATCTATTTCCAGCCATTAGCGAAGCTTGGAGAATGGAAAAAATGTCTATTGATAGTACATTCGCGGGCAAACGGTTCAGGCTAGCCGGTGATGGACAGTGCGACAGCCCAGGATTTTCAGCCAAGTACTGCACCTACCACTTTCAGGACATGGAAAGTAAGAAAATTGTGAGTTCGGTGGTCGTGCAGGTGTCACAAAGCACATCCTCAGTGGCCATGGAGAAAGTTGGCTTTGTAGCATCATTGCAAGAACTACAATCGCGGGGAATGGTGATCGACCTGATAGCCACGGACAGACACGTTTCAATTGCCAAGACAATGAGAGAAGAGTACAAAAATATAAATCACCAATTTGACGTTTGGCATCTTGCAAAAACAATCAATAAAAAAATGTCGGCTGCAGGTAAAAAAAAAGATATGCAAGGTATTTCACAGTGGTCCAAGTCAATCAGCAACCATCTTTGGTGGAGCTCAAAAACATGTGGAGGGTCGTTGGAAATTCTACTGGAAAAATGGCGGTCAGTAATGCTACACTATAGCAACGTTCACCGCTTGACCACAAACCAACATTTCCACAATTGTGAACATGGCCATTTGTCCACAGAGGAGGCACGGAAGAAGAAGTGGTTGATTCCTTCATCACCCACTCACAAAGCCATTGAAAAGATTGTATTTGATAAAACTATAACAAGAGATTTGAGGGGACTCACGGAATTCTGCCACACAGAAGATTTGGAGGTTTTCCACAATATGTGCCTAAAGTACAGGCCAAAACGATTGCATTTCGGCATGGAGGGCATGATAAATCTGACTCTTCTAGCGGTCTTGGCACATAACCATAATGTTGGCCGTCAACAAAGTAGGACGACCGGAACTTTAGGGACGCTTCGCTACAATAAGGCCTTCACTAAAAGAAGTAAACAATGGGTGATCAAACCAGTGTTTGAGGATATGCAATATGAGTTTATTGAGAGACTTATTGTTGACGTCCTAGATAGGCACATAAATGGAGTTGTGAACGAACCTGTGCAGGGGACAACTGCATTGCCACCCAACATTGCCTCTGTTCCATGTCCACCTAAAGCAGAGCTCATTGAGAAATACACATCACGGTTTAAATTATTGTAATTTGATTGTCTGTTCTCTCGAGTCTCCTCATGTTGCAGGCCCATTGAATATGTGTATCTATGTAATGTGTAAATAAAAGTGATTGCTCAGTGTACATGCAATGTGTCTCTCCACCCTTGCCCCTCCCTTCACCGTGCAGTAGTGCGAACCACCCAGGTGTCACCTGTGACTTTGCTCTCGAGTCTCCTCATGTCGCAGGCCCATTGAATATGTGTAGCTATGTATTGTGTATATAAAAGTGATTGCTCAGTGTACATGCAATGTGTCTATCCAACCTTGTTCATTTGCGCATTAAATTAAACCAAACAGTAAAATAAATCATTTTTAAAAAAATATAGAATGTCTCCGTATTTATGGTTCTCTGGGGCTGCAAAGCACGCAGACAAAATGCAAAGATGGAGTGTTTGTTTGTTTGTTTGTTTGTTTGTTTATTTATTTATATTGCGCACCAGACCCTTAGGTTACCGGGCGCAGCAACAAGTATATGCGAAGCTTACAATGTTACAATGTTATATAAATGAATTTACAATATTACGCCATATTACACAAATTACTAGAATGTACAGATAAAGAGTTGCCGTATTTACATAAATGTACAGTTAACAATATACATGATTAGCAGTAATAAACATAAAGGTTGATGTCGCGTCGGGGTGCATTAGGTAGGACTACGCTTGTGAGTGTTCGGGTGTTAAGTCATTGTTGGCGATAATGTGTTTGATAAGGTTCCTTCTGAAATGGGGGAAGGGTTGGTCAGCTCTAAGGTTAGGTGGCAGGGCGTTCCACAGGTTAGCAGCTTTCACAGGGAAGCAAACGCCACCAATTTTGGCAAGTCTGAATCTAGGTACTGCCAAACAGTTGGAGTTGGCGAGTCTCATGGGTCTATTGGAAGTTTTTCTTTTTATTTTGTCCATCAAGTAGCTAGGAGCAGCATTATTTAAGGCCTTATGGGTTAATGAGATCATTTTTAGCTGGATTTTATTCTCAGTAGAGAGCCATTTATGTTGCCGCCTAGTCGAGGAGATATGCTCCCTCTTTCTTATTCCTAATGCAGCTCTGAGAGCATTATTTTGTAGAGTTTGAAGTCTTAGGGTAGTGGCTTTATTGGCGCTACTGTATAGGGCATTACAGTAATCAAGTCGGGAAAGAATTAAGGCTCTAGCCAGAATTAGGCAGCTGGTATTGGACAGGAAGGGCTTGCCTGCTCTGATCAATTTACAGGTGTAAGCAGTGGTGGAGGCTAAGGAGTTTACCTGTTTAGTGAAGGACAGGGTAGAGTCGAGATAAAAACCAAGTGTTTTTACTTCCCTCGAGACTTTAATGACATTTCCGTCTATGCTGAAGGCTGAGTAATCTGGGCCCAATTTGTTAATATTGGCTTGTGTGCCCAGAATGATCAACTCTGTCTTATCATCATTCAGGCAAAGACCGTGAGTGGCCATCCATGCCTGAATGATGAGATACACTCTATTCACCAACTCCCCATCCTCACTGTGATCCCCAGAAAGTGGGAAGAGAATCTGTGTATCATCTGCATAGTTAGTGTAGGTGATACCGAGATTGTCCAAATCATCGAACAGAGGTTTGGTGAATATATTGTAAAGGGTCGGAGAGACGCAGGATCCCTGAGGGACACCACAAGTAATGGGTATAGGGTCAGCTGCTGCCGAAGGGGAAAAGACTCTCATAGTTCTCTCACTCAGAAAGGATTCTATCCAACTGATGGCTTGGGTGGAGAAGTGAGCGGCAACGTCCAGGTGTTTGCAGAGGACTTTGTGGTCCACAAGATCAAACGCAGCTGAGAGATCTAGTAGGAGGAGGAGGGCTGTCTTACCCTGATCTCTCAGTTCGTCTATTTGGGCCTTTAAGTCAATCAGGGCTGTTTCCGTTCCGTGTAGTGGGCGGAAGCCAGATTGTCTAGATCCTAGTAGTTTGTGCAGTTCAAGGTAGTTTTGAATCTGTATATAGGCCACTTTGTCCAGGATCTTTAGCAGAAACGGAACTGTGGTGATTGGACGGTAATTGGTGGGGATGAGAGGATCTAAAGTTTGCTTTTTAAGCAACGGGAGCACCCAGGATTGTTTTAGGTTAGCTGGGATGATACCTGTGGAGAAAGATGCATTGACAAGTTTGGAGATAAATGGTGATAGGTCTCTGGCAGCGTCTTTTATTAGCTGTGCTGGGCAGATGTCACCTTTGCAGTTGGATGGTTTGAGGGTGAGGATGATTTTTTCAATCTCGAGTGTGGAGGTTTTGGTGAAGGAGAATTTGGTATGTTGAGGCATGGGGATCGCCTTAGGTGGTGACAGTGTAGGGAGTTTAAGCGAGTCTTTTTTAAGTTGAATTTTGTTTTGGAGGGTAGTAATTTTATTAGTTAGAGCATATTGGATGTCAGAACACCAGGTCTGATCTTTAGTGCAGGTGTCTGGTATGGCAATAGGTGACTCAAGTTCCTTTAGGATGGAGAAGAGTTCCTTCATGCTTGATTTGGAGTTGGCGATACGATCGTTGTATGAGTTTTTCTTAGCCAGACAGACTGCGTTTTTGTATTGACGGGAGATAGATATTAGGTTAGCCTTGTTCTCAGCAGTTGCACATATTTTCCAGTTGGATTCATATTTTCTCTTGGTGAGACGTAAAGCCTTGAGTTCGGGCGTGAACCATTTATTTAGATGGGCTTTGGGTTTACTTGTACGCATTTTAAGTGGGGCAATTTTGTCCAGAGTATCAGTCATAATTTTGTTGTACTCGTGAACTAAAGTGCCGGGGTCTAAATTGTCAGGCAAGGCGTTTAAGGTTGGAAGAATAGCGGGTATGACATTATCTATTGTCATATTCTTTTTGTTTCTTGTGGGGCATGAGGGTGCCATGGGGACGACTGTAGAGGATGGTTGGGAGGTTAGGAGGTCAAAGGACACTAATGAGTGGTCAGACCATGATAAAGCTGAGATAGAGGAGATGACTGTAGTACAGTTAGAGTCAGCGACCCAATCTAATATTCTACCTTTCGTATGGGTAGGGTTGTTGACTTTTTGGGAGAACCCTAGAGAGTTAATAGCTTGGGTAATAGTCGAGGCATGCACATCTGTTTTGTCATTGAATCCTAAGTTAAAATCCCCTAATAACAACAATTGAGAGGTGGTTTTAGCATTGAGGGTTAGTAACTTGTGTAGATCCTCTTCGAAGGTCCCAAGTGGGCCTGGAGGTCTATAGATTAGGTGAATAGTTAGGGATTGATTATTATTTATAAGGAGTTTAGCAGTGAGGGCTTCACAGGATTGTAGCGTTAGTGCAGGGGCTAGTCTTAGTGAGAGGCTTGATTTAGAGATAATGGCAATTCCGCCTCCGCGGGTGCCCTCTCGGTCTTGTCTACATATAGTGTAGCCGTCAGGTATGGCTAGCATGAGTGAAGGGCCTGCTGCCTGGTGTAGCCAAGTTTCAGTTATAGCAATGAAGTCCAGGTTATTCTCAGTGATTAGATCAGCTATCTCAAGGGCATGTGCAACTAGTGACCTGGCATTGAGAAGTGCTCCTTTATAGGAATGTTCCTTAGTTTCCTCTTTGGCATGTGTAGGATTAGGAGTGTTTTTCGCGCTGGATTTTGTCTTGGGCACAGATATTTGGGTAAGCGTTGAAGCTCGGGTGTGGTTAGAAGCGTGGCCTGTATTGCCAATTTGATGTTTCATTTCAGATTTTGTAGGAAGGAGGAGTCGTCTAGGTGTCTCATGGAGTTTGTTAAGTCTAGCGCGTAGTTTGCTATTTCTATCGTGGGTGGAGCTAGGCTTGGAAGTGTAAACTGGTGGTTCTAACAGAGTTTGGTGTTTAGAGTCAGTGTAGGCATGAGTGTTAGTAATAATATCTGGTGATATATGTGATAGAGGTGCATGTGAGTAAAGTGGGGTTTCTGTGTAGCTGCTTAGCTTGCTAGTAGCAGGAAATGTAGCAATAGCCATGATGCAGTAGAAGCTAAGTAGGCTGGACATTGTGCGTGACTGGTACTTAGTTTGGTGGGTGAGTGGTTTACAATACAATGGTCTCTGGGCGACCATAGGCACTACACAATATCACAGTGGTCTCTGGGTGACCATAAGGCACTACACAATATCACAGTGGTCTCTGGGCGACCATAAGGCACTACACAATATCACAGTGGTCACTGGGCGACCATAAGGCACTACACAATATCACAGTGGTCACTGGGCGACCATAAGGCACTACACAATATCACAGTGGTCACTGGGCGACCATAAGGCACTACACAATATCACAGTGGTCTCTGGGTGACCATAAGGCACTACACAATATCACAGTGGTCTCTGGGTGACCATAAGGCACTACACAATATCACAGTGGTCTCTGGGCGACCATAAGGCACTACACAATATCACAGTGGTCACTGGGCGACCATAAGGCACTACACAATATCACAGTGGTCTCTGGGTGACCATAAGGCACTACACAATATCACAGTGGTCTCTGGGTGACCATAAGGCACTACACAATATCACAGTGGTCACTGGGCGACCATAAGGCACTACACAATATCACAGTGGTCACTGGGCGACCATAAGGCACTACACAGTATCACAGTGGTCACTGGGCGACCATAAGGCACTACACAGTATCACAGTGGTCTCTAGGTGACCGTGGTGCCGGTGCTATTATCAAGTGACAGCATATTGCAAAGCAGGGCAAGAGTATGGTTGGTTGGCTATAGATTGTGCATTGAAATATTTTTGTTGCGGTTCAAGAGCACAACGGAGCATGTGGGACCTTGGACGTAGCAATGTTGGGAGGTGCTAGATCAGGGCTCTAGCTCGAAGGTCGGGAATGGAATATGGAGGAGGGGGCAGTATGCTTACCCTGTAGGTGGACGGCAAGGGGTCCTGGCTCTAGGCTCGACGGTGTAGACAGCCTGAGGACAGGCACAGTGCCTTTGTGGGTGCCCTCGTTGATTGAAAAAAGAGTACGTTTTTCATTGTCCAGGTGGTAGTCTATCGGTTAGAGAATAGAAAAATTGTGCAGGGGGGGTGGCCACGCCGCGCTCCCATGCGCGTAACAGGCGCAGGAACAGGCCTTTGTATGGCCTTAGTGCTGGCCGCCGGCGAATCCGCCTGCCGGCGGAACCAGCTGGAGTAATCGAGGCTCAGCCTCGGTTTCGCGCCGCGCCGAGTGTAAATTTCAAGTCCTGTGAGATGGCCTTACACTGAATGTAGCTAACTAGGAATGTGTGCTCGTTCAAAGTGAAGGTCAGCTGCTTTGATTTTTTGCTCGGGTGCCGGAATTGCCCACGACTCAGTATGAGGTTCTATTGTTATTTGACCTTGACAGGCCGGGACCATCCCGAAAGACTTCTTTTTGGGGGTGTGGTGCAATAACGTAAGAAACGATAATGAATAAAATTTCAGAAACGATAGCCATTTAATGTTCGTTCATTAGAAGAAATAACGTCGGCATAGAAGGAGTGGTATTTCGGGGCTGCCCTACGCACAGACACAATGGAAAATGCAAATATAATGTAAGTAACTCTTTAGATGAGTTTATACCGCAATTTAATTACTATAGAGTAGCTTTAAAGACGGGTTAAGTTGTACTTGTTCGTTCTATGTGGCATATTGTTTTGTACCGCGCACTATCTTGAGGAGAACCATCTCCTTTTACGGAAGCACCTCAAAACCTTCCTCTTTGCTTCTGCTTTCTCTCTCCCTCTCCCCTGCTACAACTGGTCCACTGTCTGCGACCTCGGTCCTGGGCCCTTCCACTCTCCACCTGCACTGCCTCCCTGTCAACCCCTGCACTGGGGGACTGTCTCAGTATCCTACAGCCCCCCCTTCCCAGCACATGTTCTGCACTTACCTTGCACTCGCCACCAGCTGGCCCTATGTATTTATTATTTTATGCTACTTACCTTGTACTCCACTTCCCCCCTCCCCTTCCCCTTGCACTTTTACCTTCCCCCTACCCCTGCACTTGCGCGATCTGAATGACACCTAGCCTAGTAGGATCGCTGTCTGTCTTCTCCTTGTTCCCCCCCCCTCCCTGCCTCGCCACACCTTGAAACACTTGTGTATAGGCGCGTTGCAAATGCCATATTATATCATATCAGTGACGAAGTGGTCCACTGGCGCTCAGGCGGCTCTGAAAAAGGCGGAGGAGAGGGGGTGGGTTACTGGAAATGACGTATAATACCCAGTTGCACTGTCCTAGCTATGAAATAATTTCCCGACCTAATATATAAAATGAATAATTTTAATAAAGATCTGATGGTGAGACTAATTTCATTTTTTATGTTTTTCAAACAGGTACATCCTTCATTATTGTATGTGTCACGAGTACCAGACACCGGCGGATGGCTTTTTCAACCGCCAGTTGCTTCTCCGCGTGAACAACGTTACCACCCTGACCATTTTATGGGACGATCGCCAAGTACAAGTATGCCCTTACGCGGTACTAACGGCTAGATGCAACATACAGACCGTTGTGGTGGCCTAGTGCCTCGTTGTTGGAACAGCCATGCGATTATCAGTGCGACTGAAGAGCTTATTTTATCGTAAACCAACACCCTGTGTACTGCACACGAACATCGCTTGCCTCAAGACGAACTATTTTGGATCGAGAGCAAAGAAAAATGCAAATCGCTGAATATTCTCTAAACATTTGATGTCCAATAAATGTACTTTGCCAAATGTACAATCTTGCCGTTTGCTTTTAAACCAGTTTCATATTCCGAATTGTGGCGCTGTATTGTGAGATGATCTAAGACCCTGTGTACAGCAAAGGAACATTGCGTGCCTCAAAACGAACTTTTTGGAACGTGAGCAAATAAAAATGAAAATCGCTGAATATTCTCAAAACATTTGATGTCAAATAAATGTACTTTACCAAATTTACAGTTTGATTTAAAAGTACCGTTTCATATTCCCAATTGTGGCGCGCTGTGTTGTGTGAGCTGATCTGTGTTGATTTCCGGGTTCTGTGTGGAGTCGCGTAGAAGACGCCTGGGCGCGTTTGCCTACGCAGCTCAGTCACGTCACGGATAGAGGCGGGGAATATGAATGTTTTCATAAAGTCTGTTTCAGGGGCGGGGGATTTGATTTAGTGCCGCAAAAGCAGGTGAGCCAGGTCGATGGGGGGAAATGATAGGATTATCAGAAAATGGCGGCTGATTTCGAGTGCGTTAATGGACGAAAAGTCGGGTAAGGTCCATAGGAAAGTTTTCTACGATCTACCGAGTTATGCTTAAAAACACATGGCCGAACCGTAGGGACAATAAAAAAAAAGTCCCGGAACTATCCTTTAAGCCCTCTCTAGAAGGGAGCAATTGGCAATAATAAAAATACACTTCAAAACACACTCAGTTCAACATAGTAAGTAGATACCCTTTTGGGAGGGCACACAGATTTTCCTACACCCTGAGTTGACCTCAATAGCCAGGACAATGGACATCAACATATCACTTTTCACACCGCTGCAAAAACATACAATGGTAGGAAAAAGTAAACCACCATATTTTACAAGACCCCTGTATGACAACTTTGACCGTTCTTCACCTCTTCCCAAGGCCTTCTGGTTACGGTAGTCTTTACCATTGGGTAGTCTTCGGCGTTGGGTAATCGGCCAGAGTAGCCTGCGTGAACCCCCACGTGGTGTTGGACTTCTGTGTATCTGCTTTTTCCCCTCCTTTTAATAGTATTCTTTTGCTTCTCAAAGTATAATTTAGCATTTGGCTAATTTTCATTCAACACAGTTGGGCTTCTTATCAACACTCCCCTCGAATCACCGGCTGTGGTGAAATGCTTGGCTTTCTGATATCTTGGAGTCAAGGTTTGTACAACAGAGACCAGCTTCTCTCCCCGGCTTGGTAATCAGCAGAGGAGGGTCTCGTGTACCAGGCACATCTGTTGCAATACACGTTGGCTATTGTTCGCAGACTTATCGCTCCCTCTGCGGAGGTTCCACGGGCCTTGGTCGGAAAGGGCAAGATCGACTCTCTCCTTGCCTCCCTCTCCGTCGGCGCCGCCTTTCTCCTCATCTTGAACTGCCATGTTGAGTTAGCTCTCACGTCATGCGGTCTGCCTTGCTCGTATTGTGCTCTTGTGCTCCCCCTTTTATCCCTGAGGAGAAGGGAAAGGGCCATCGGGTGTGTGTGATTCAAGTCAATTGCCTGACCCAGGTATTGGGACACGTCAGGTAAACAGCTCTGGTTTTAGTCCGTTGTCTTTCATGTTGTGCGAAAGTGTTCATGTGGAAAAATAGGGTGGGGGGCGGGAGGGGGGCAGTTTTTAGGAATATCCTATATGGTACGATGGGGAAAAGGTGTTGAAAGAAGGGGCATACCGCGTCTCGCCCATCGGTGTCTCACTCCCACTCCCCAAGGACCTCCCTCCCCTTCAGGTGATACTCTCTCACTAGGCCACCCCCAGGAACTGGGTCCAATAGCAATGGCTGTGTCCTGGCCACCTGGATGACTGATCCTCTGGGACTAGCAAGAGAACTTTGGGTTTCTCACACTCCCCAACCACCGCCCACAGGCATCTACTGTTAACCATCACATTGGACCACACCTCCCAAAAGCACACTTGCAAGTTGCTGGCCCTCGCAATTGTTGACCTGTACCTGGTACACTCCTCCCTTACTCATTAATCAAGGAGTGAACCACGCATGTCAAACACCAGGCAGCCTGCTACTGTCATGATGCCTACCCCCGGAGCACCAGGCCAGGCCCAGCACCCCCGGAAGCAGGCATCATGCCCTCAGGTAAAAGCCCAGCGGCCCCTTATAGGGGCTCGTTGGTCTCAGTCCTGGCGCCTTTGGCGCCAGGCTCATGTTGGACATCGGTCCTGGCGCCATAGGCGCCAGGCTCATAAAGGGAGGTGTTTTGTGCACTTACCTGATGCAGACCATGCTGCACGCTTCAGGCCTCCCCGAGACCTGAAAGGGACTATTTTTTCATAGGGACTATTTTTTCACTCTGGCGTGGCCAGGGAAGGATACATACCTAGTTGGGGAAGGATACATACCTGGGACTTCTTTGGAGGCTATTTAAGCCACGTCCAGACAGCAGCTCATGCTTCACGTTGTTCTGCTTCCTGCAGCTTAACGCTCACCGTGTCTGCTCCTGCTCCTGGACTCCAGCCACGCCCGCCTCGAACCCGGAAGACCTGCAAGGAAGGAAGAGAAGAGAAAGGTGAAAACCAAGGACTATTTCAAACTTCTTACCTGCATCCGGAATCTTCTCGCCAGCATCCCTGAAGAAAGACTTCCATTTAAAAGCATTGCGTTGCTCGCTGCAGCGCCACGCTTCACTCACCTGTCCTCGAGACATCTCCCGGCTCCATCGCGGCTGTCAGCATCGGACGCCACATCTCTGCACCTAGGGGAGAGAGGAAGAAACAAAAGGTGAGCAGAAGGAACACATAAGGAAAGCCTGATTAACAGCCATAATACTTACCGGCTTTTCTTCCACATTTCGGGTCGGCGCCGCCCCGTTGGCAGGTACCGTACCCCGGTCCCTATGGGGAAAGGACAAGAGACATTTCTGGGGAATGATAAGGACATTTAGAGGGATCGCCCTCATCAATACTCACCTCGGCAGTTTAACCCCTCGACGCATCGCCTTCATTCTGCACCTGAAATAAAGGACAGATCACAGGTTAGAAAGACAACATAAAGGGGGCCTCACTTGAACTTTCATACTTACGGCGCATCGCTCAGGAAAGTCAAGTGGATTTTGCCAGCGCCATTCTGAAAACCAGTGAAGTAACTGGACGAACATGCGCCCCTGCACCAGAAGCAGGATGGAGAGTTCATCCTTCCAAACCATAAGGTGAGCTTAAACCGGGGTTTGGAGGAAGTTAGAGAGGAACGAAGGGGGAAAGGGGGGAGCTCGCACACTATTCTGCAGACTGGCAATCCCCTTTCTCATCTGCAGAAGGATATTCCTACGGGCCAGGCAAGCATGATTTGGAGGTCCTGTCCAATCGGTGTTCCGGGTCCTGCGCATCACGCTAGAAGAGGCCACAGCAATCCAGACTAGACCAGCGCCCCCGTGGGAACCAGGTGAGCGTTACAGCTACACTGTGAAATAACTAATGCAACCAAGCATAGTGGTGTGCAATAGGAATTACATCATCCAAACTACACCCGTTAATGAAACCATGCTTTTCTCATATGCTGGACCATTTTCTTTCCCTCTCCCGTCCTTCCAGACTAAAGCTTACGGATTGTACTGTAATGAATCACTGTATGTTATAAATTAACTGTTGTCGAAGCTGTAACCAAACATAAGATACCGTAAGCAAATGTTACGAGTTATCTTGGTATGAGCCAGATACTGTTTGTTTTATTGATTTATTAAGCGCACCAAACCCAAGGGTATCTGGGCGCAAAGGCGTTACAGGTATACTTTCATCATGAGTTACAATATTGACATAATTATTTACAATAAGTTACAAATATTTACAAATGATTACACTTAATATAAGCGAGAAATATACATGAAGTACAGGTAGGGCAGGTGTAACTAGCCTACAGGAAGCCATTGTTTGGCGAAACAATAGGCACGTGCACCAAGAGGTTATTGTTGGCTGTTTATTACTGCAATTGTATGCAATGGCTGATTAAGATTGCACAAGAGTACAACTTGTAAATATCATGTAACCTCCACATAGTAATTTACTTAATTAAAAGGCACTTTTCGTAAAACCAACAAGGAATAGAATTATTTGTTGAATCATAGATCTCAAGCATTGAGCGCACAAGTGTGAGGGGTCACCCAGTTTACTCATGTACACAATTTCAGAACGGTAGGTCTTATGGTCTTCCCCCACCGGATGCGGACAGTGCTTAGCTTTTCTGAAAGAAAATATCATTAACATGGACAACTAGATTGGCGCGGTGCCACTTGGCAACACCACCCATGCATTTATTTTAGCCCCCTCCTTTTATCCAAGATTCAGGAAGCCAGCCGAAAGCCCACCAATGGTAAGGATCTGCACCATTCAAATAGCCAGTGGCTGTCCAATCATGCATTGCCACTGGTCATCACATATGCCTAACAGACTTTCTGGCACCAGAGGCGTGAATTGGGATTAGATAGTCCCAGACCCCTTCTCTAGCCCACACACAGACACCTAGCCACCTTTAGTAGCTATTCATGGAAAATGCAAAAGTGCACAAGTGAAATGTTTTTAAAACATTAAAAATATCACTGCTGCCACCAGCTTGTCTTAGGCACATTGTAAAAGTAACCAAAAAGCTGTTACAAAAATAGATGACAATGCATTACTTACCGTAAAAGCATTTCTGATGGTTGTATCTGCTTAGATTCACATGCTGTGCATAGTCCGACATCCAGTGGTCATTGCGGAGTATTGCATTTTGTTTTTCGTAGTCGAAAAAGGGACGTCGACAAGGCGTGTCTGTAACACTATCCCTATAGTGACGTGCAGTGTACCCACAATCCCTCGCGCGTCGAGGTCCCTCTGTTTGTATTTTTTCTGCCCTGAGGGAGCCTTCTATACGTGAGTGAGTACAGAAAGATAGAGAGATGTAGAAAGATGTCTATGTTACTTCCATCCCAGCGGGGAGGACGGGTGGGCGCATGTGAATCTAAGCAGATACAACCATCAGAAATGCTTTTACGGTAAGTAATGCATTGTCTTCTGATGTTTGTTAATCTGCTTAGAATCACATGCTGTGCAAAGACTAGCGAGCAGTACCTGGAGTTGGAAGTGGGTTGTGAGAAGGAACAGTAGAGAAAAGATGTCTTAATACTGCTTGTCCCACCTGGGAATCAGATCTAGAGTGAGCATCTAGACAGTAGTGTTTTGTAAAGGTCTGTACAGAACTCCAGGTTGCCGCTTTGCAAATGGACTCAAGGGGAACGTTTGCAATGAATGCTATGCATGCCCCAGTGCCTCGAGTAGAGTGTGCTCTTGGCTTGAAGGGTAGTTCTCTCTTAGCAAGAGTGTAACAGAGAGTGATGCATTGAACAATCCATCTAGAAATAGTGGACTTTGAGACTGCATCTCCTTCTCTTCCTGCTGCCACCAAAACAAAACTGATTAGTCTTTCTCAGTGGCCTCGTTCTTTCCATATAAAACATGACAGCTCTGTGCACATCAAGTGTATGCAGGCTTTTTTCTCCCAAATTGGAAGGGTTTTGAAAGAATGTTGGTAGTTCTATTGACTGGTTGACATGGAATTTCGATATGAATTTCGGTGCAAACCTTGGGTGTGTGCGTAGAACCACCTTATCTTTGTGAACTGTTACGAAGGGGTCTAGAATAGAAAGAGCCTGTAGTTCACTTACTCTCCTAATGGAGGTGATAGCTATTAGAAAAGCAGTCTTAAGGGTGAGGTCCTTAAGAATTGCCTTGTGCATGGGTTCAAAGGGTGAGCCCATGAGCCTGGTAAGTACCACATTAAGGTCCCAGCCGGGAGCTGGGTTTGCGATCGGAGGGTGTATTCTCTTTACCCCCTCCATGAAGGCTTTGATAACTGGCACTTTCCACCATGACACCTTAAGTTGAGAGGTGGTGTATGCAGAAAGTGCCGCTAGATGGACTTTAATAGAATTGAACACTTGACCTGAGTCCAGTAAATGGGTCAGGTACAGGACAATTTGTGTGGGAGAGCAGTGGACTGGGTTGATGCTCTTACCTCTACACCAGATGACAAATCTCTTCCACTTGCTAGAGTAGCAGTGGCGAGTGTTGGGTTTTCTAGCTTCTTTGAGAATGTCCATGCATCTCTGAGGGAGTTGTAAATGGCCAAATTCTATGACCTCAGGAGCCAGGCTGCTAAATTCATGTTCTGTGGGCATGGGTGTAGTGTCTTGCCTTTGTCCTGTGACAGCAAGTTGTACGGGCAGGTCAGTTTCCAAAGGGGCAAAGCCTCTCATATGCTCAAAGGAACAAGTGAGACTCACTTATAGGTAACACCTGCCCCAGCATTGTAGCGGACTTTGTCTAGAGGGTAAAAAGTAAAAAGGTTATGTGTTATTTTCTCTTTTCTGGGATCCTTCAACTGGATGCCTGGAGATGACACAAGCCTGTGAATGGAGAGTGGTTTCTGCTAAGGGAACAATCCTGTCCATACCTGCGCATTGAATGGATTGTATTTCTACCCAGGATCGGACTGGCCTATAGGGGATTAGGCCTCTGGCCGAACGAAAAATGCTGGTGTGGGGCAGATATTTAGGCCAAAGTGGGGCACTTGTTTGGCCAGTGTGGGCCAGTTTGATAAGCTACTTCACTATGCGGCTAGTAGTTTTCACCAGTGTAGCTGAAAATATATTCTATAAAATGCACAATTTGCCTCACATTTTATCAAAGAACTCCCCCTTGGGTTCTATTGGGTTCTATTCAAACAGTGTCACAAAAGGAATGAATAGCCATTTGCAACTGTGGGCCACTTCTTCATTGGTGCCTGAGACAATTTTATGGCCCAGTCCGAACCTGGTTCTACTGCGATCAAAGTAGAGGGTCAAGGACACCAAAGAAGAGGTGAGGGGCACAACCATGCACTGGAGTGAAGCAGGAAACGCCCAAACATGGGATGTACCAGTTCCTGAAATGCCCACACACCAAACACTGCGCTAAAGGCAGCAAAAGGAAATACAATGTTGTTCAAATGTACTGGCACCAAGGCCACAACAAGCTACTGGAAACAACACAAATTAAGCATTGGCAATGCCAATAGTTTTGGCGTTTCCCGTTTGCATTTGTAGGCACCAGGGTGCAAGGAGGAGAGTGGAAAGTTTTAAAGGAGGATGCATTAAGGAATGCAGGTGTGTGTAATGGAACGAGAAGGGGAATAGAGCAACTGAGGAAGCCATTGATAGAGGGTGGCGATGATGAGCAAGAGGAAACATGAGCGAGAAAGTGGGAGTGTAAGAGGAAGAGTGTGAGAGGGAGGATGAGAGAAAAAGTAAGGGCTGAGAGCAAAGGTGAGAGTTGGAGAAGAAAATGAATGAAAGCAGAGGATGGCAATTTTAGGTGCAGAACTAGTCAAAACATTACATATTGTGACATGCGAGACCATTTTGGTGTCATTTTCACTTGTTGTAAAGCAACGCTGGCTGTGATGAAAGGATGACGCAGGAAACAAAAACACTGATTTCTCAGGCATTACAGAAGGGTGTGGCTATGTCTTTGGACTGGCAACCCCAGTTGAATTGTACATGATATTTTAACATAAGCCAGGAAGCGAATCAGAGCTGCAGACAAGACAGTGCAATTAAATGATTTGCCCAGAATCACACACTTTGCTTGTACCAAACAGACGGTGTTGCCATATGCACTTATTTATGTAGGACAGACCATCCCTGTGTATTTTTACATGTTCTTCTTTAGGCCACACCCGTCAAGTCTTAGGTCACGCCCACGAGGCAAGCCACGCCCCCAAATGAGCCCCCGTCCCCTCTCAATTTCTTACCCCACTTAACGCGCTGCTGAAACGTCTAATTCACCTCGTTTCCCAAAGCTGCACTAATTGCTTACTCATTGATTATCAATAGCCACTATTCTGAAAGGATTTTAGAAAACGTTGAGGTGTTAGCAGTGCCCTTTTGCAAGCATCCTCTGTGGAACATTGCAATCCCTGAACACTGCAACATTTTCCTTTCATAGTTTTCATTTGAAATATGCAGCACCTTTTAAATAGACCCGTATTACAAAAACTTTCCACCGGTGAAGAGCAACCTAGCGTATACTTTGCTATTCGTGGTAATTTATTTTGATGCGTTTTCTTTGTGCTGAAGTAATTTAAATGGGTATTTTTGGGGTTACAAGGCAAAAGAAGGGTGGGTGGTTTGAAAGTGGGAAAGGAGATGGGGGGTGGTGGCGCGAATCCTACATTAAAATTAAAACACAATAAGCCACAAAGTATTCCACTTAAATGCTGCCGCAGTGAAAATACGTTTTAGAGCAATTTATTTGTATTTCAAGGGCCCTTTACCCTGATGCAAATACCAGTGCAAAATCACACTGCAATGCTGCAAACCTTCGGAGTCTTTTAGGCAGGCATATATGTTTTGAAGGCAACTTTGAAGCTTACGTGGTGATGTCACGATAGTGCTGGGGCTGGTATTTGGGTCAGGGCAGGCTGTCAATGAATATGCCGATTTTTCTGGAAACGCGGCATGCTGCCTTTTACACACAGCCTGTCTGAGCCACGAGCAGCCATTTGCAAAGCTCTTTTCATATTCATTTGCGTCCTGCGCAGTCTCTTGCGCTAGAATGAGAACACTCATGACCTAACGCTGCCCCTTGAGAGGCGGAGCCGGCCTCATTCAGGGAACCCGGGCACCTTGAATAAATCTAATTTAAAGCCATGGCAAGAACATTAAGATTTCGGCGCCAAAGACCCAGCATTTCGGACAGCTGAATTCAGTACAAGGGGGAGATCGTTTGCGTTACAGGTCCGAGAGGATAGCTCAAGGGCAATGTGTTCGACTTGAGAGCAAGACGACACGAAGCACCGCAGGTTCGATCCCCGGGTTAGCGCTTGGAAACCTCTGGGCATTAAGCGCGTTATAGATAACCTATCATATCATAAGTCATCCAATGAGCGGTGCCAAGAGGAAATACGTAAAGCTGGGAGGAAAAATATAACGTTAGTTTGTCAAATTCTCGGCAGATTAGTGCACCAGCTGCAGACATCTGCCTCTGATTTACTTCGGACAGGGTTCAATCCCAGCAGGTTGATAAAATAACATCCATCCGGTAATAGAGGATCTCTTAAACCTGTTGGAAAGTGAATCGATGCTTTGGCAGGCGGAGGGTGTACTCTATCGAGTTCAGACAGTTTGGGGGTGTATCATAATCATTTTTATTTCCTCAATCAGTGGGGGCCCTTTTGTGTTCAGGGTTATGTTTGAGCACACTTTTCCAAAAACAAGCAATTCATTATACAGTTAGTTTAAAGGCAACGTCCAGTCTCTTAACCTTTACCCTGCTACTGGTTCCAGTGCCTCTATATGTCAGGGACTTTTATAAACGTTTATTGGGTGGTGACACGGGATTGGAGCGTTGTGTATGTGTGGGGGGGGGGGGGTGGTGATGGGAGCACAGCCCATACCAGAGACAATCATTGCGTTTTAATGCGTCCTAAGGGCAAACAAAGTACATTAACCGATTTTGAATGCGTATCCATACGGCCAAAAAGTTGAATAATGGCGTCCCATTGCTCTTGGCGCACTCCGCAGTTGTACATACTGGTGCAATGTTTTACAAGTCCCCCACACGATACAACATATTTACCAAGCCCCTTTTCGATGATTTGGATCATCTCAGTATCACCTACACGAATTACGCAGATGATACTCAGATCCTCCTTTCGCTTTCTAGAGATTATGGAAAGGATTTGGCCTTGTTAAATAGGGTGTACATCATCACCCAGGCATGGATGGCCACTCACGGACTATGCCCGAGTGATGTTAAAACAGAACTCATAATCCTAGGTACCACACTCAATATAAAGAAACTCGGCCCAGACTACAATTCCTTCATGATTGACGGAAACATTAAAGTTGGACAGGAGGTCAAAACTCTGGGATTCTATCTAGATTCCAATTTTTCCTTCAAAAGACAAGTGAGCTCCCTTGCATCCTCCACGGCCTATACATGCATATTAATCCGCGCAGCTAAACCCTTCCTGTTGGATTCTAGTTGCCTGACACTCGCCAGAGCTCTTATTTTGTCTCGCCTTGACTACTGCAATGCCCTATATCTGGGATCTAGTAAGGCTACCACCAGTAAATTGCAAACCCTTCAGAACAATGCTCTAAGAGCAGCTCTGGGCATTTCCAGAAGGGAACACATTACAAATCTCAAGTAACAGAACAATTGGCTAGCCACTAAAGATACAATTTTATTAAAAACGGCATCACTCACTCACAAGTCTTTGAACAATGCCGCCCCAACTTACCTGATCAACAGATTCCACCGACAGTCCTCATTAAGACCCACCAGAACTGCATACAAAAACTGTATCTGTTCCTTACTACAAGCGGGCCACGATAGGGGGCAACAGCTTCCCAGTAAAAGCCGCTTTGTTGTGGAATTCCTTGCCTCCTAACCTTAGAATTGACATGCCTTACCAGAATTTCCGCTCATTGGTAATCTCATGGTTGAAACTCGAGACCCACTAAGACTTTGAAGTGCACAGCGCCACCCGCACAAACTGTAACCACATATGCCTTCCTGCTTACCTGCCTGTGTGCCTCCTGCTTACCTGTATATAACTGCCTGCTGGCTTCTACTGATTTGTATATAACATTGCTGTACTTCATTCTTGTATTCTGTATATTCTTGTATTGTAACTAAGTTTCGAAAATTCTTGTAAAGGCTGCGCCCTGATACCCCCGGGTACGCTCGCGCATTATAAATAATATAAACAAACAAACAAGACTAACCCGGCTGGGATGCAGTGCAGTCAAGTGGGGAGCTTGTTTCCTTTTGTATCCAAAGTTCACAGTGGGGCTCATATTATACAGTCCTGCCTCAGCAGTTACTTCAAATCACATTTACTGCAAGCCACACTATAAATATAAAACACCTGAGACCTCAAGAATATTCTGGAGCCAGCCAGATTAGCTGGCATATGTTTTTCTTATCTGAAAGGTTCACCGTCGGAACACAAGAAACATAAACCAGGGCACGGAGAGACCCAGAGCCAACACCTTGCCCACGGGAACGATATAAGAAGCTCGGCGACGTAGATCTCGCACAAGCTCAGAGACACCAAACAGACCATAGCAACGCTCCACCTCCTTCACAGCTTTATCTCGAAAACACAACACCCCCCGGCTGACTTTAAACATAGTCAACCGAAAGTTTAGGTAAAAAAAAAAAATAAAAAAAAAAAAGCATTGGTGCTGTGAGAAACCTGAAGGTGTCTCACCTGCTAGTCCCCGGGGATCTGTCATTCAGGTGGCCAGGACACGGCCATCGCTTTTGGATCCAGTTCCTGGGATGGACCAGTGCGGGAGGATCACCTGGATGATGGGTCCTCGGCAAGTGGAAGTGGGACACAGGAGGGTGAGACGCGGTATCCCCTTCCCAATAACACCTTTTCCCCATCCTACCAGATAGAATACCCAGGAACTCAACCCGCCCACCCCCATTTCCCAACGCCAACACGTTCTCAAGAACAGTTCACCGTGAGTGACAACGGACGAACGCCAGAGCCGTATACCTGACATGTCCCAACACAGGGGTCAAGCAGAGTCGCGCAATTGCGGATAATTACATACACCCGACTTCCATCAGACTTCCTCACACGAAAGCACACTCTCAGCAAGGCAAAACACACGAGGGAGCAGCAATTTCCAAGATGGCAGTTTAATACGAGGAGAAAGACGGCGAGTCGAGAAAGGACTGCAAGGAGGGAATCGCACTTGGCCTTTTCAGAGGAAGGAAACCGCTACTTTCATGAACCCCCGAGGATAAGAAACATAAGAGCGGGAATTAATACTGAAGAAAGGTGCATTGTGTGTCGAAGGTACCCGGGGCTCTCCCACATCGATGGCCGAGGCGTGGAGGAGCGATTGCTGCTGTGGTACTGTCCTTGGCTCTGACAGCAAAGCAGGGCCAGTGAAGTCAGCACAGCCGGTGAATCGAAGAGACTGATAGCAGACAAGATTGCAAGCAGCAACATTCTATGAATAAACGGGTTAAGCCAAACCCTGTGCACATTCGAAAGTCTTCGATAGCATATAGGAATTGTAATTGGTCCGAGCCCGGCTGAGGGAGACTAATTGTGAAAATGAGATCTGAGGCTGACAGAGGGATCCGGGGAGAACCGTGAGTCACCTGAGAGAAGACTGTGGTACAACAGGGGATGTGAGCAAGGCTGAGGGGGATCCAGGGTGAAGCGTAAATCGCCCTAATTGAATACTTGGAAAGGAACATTTTGTTTGTTTGATACATCAGGCCCTCTAGACCAAGAGACTATTGAGAACGTAAGAGACTTGAAGGCCCTGATGCTTGTAATAGAACTGTGTCCTCGTCCCGAAGAAGCCCAAGCGTGTGCTATGCTCGACTGAACCACTGTGTCCCATGCTGAAAACGTGGGGAAGGGAGGCCAACGGCCTAAACAGCCTGACTTATTTTGTGAACACTACTTTCTTTTTCATTAACATTTCCCCACATTATTTGTAAATTAGCAGTAAGGATTGGCAATCCTTTTTTTTAGTATAGGCCCTTTGTATTTTGACGAGAATAAACTAGGACTGCGTTATTAATTGATGGTCGTAGCTTGCTCCCATCTTAGATTATGTTTCGATAGACGTTTGATAAGGTTCACACCCTTGATAAGGTTCAATAAAACGCCCTTAAACTGTGGTCACTTGTGTCAGTCTTACGTTGATACCATGCCTTCCTTACAGTGCATAGAAATTTAAATAATAACCAGCATATAGTTCCTACAGTTATTTTGCTCCTACCTTGGAGCGTGCACACACCTCCCTACCAACAGCAGCAGCCCACCAGATGTGAGCGAGAGGTTGACGGGCCAAATGGTGCTTCGCCCTTTTCATAGCAAAGCATTGGCAAATTGCCATGCCAATGTCATACACTGCTCCTGAACTCCCCTTTCTCCTTTTTTTTACATTTACATTACCAATGTTTTAGCGAATAGGTGGCTTACGCCAGCAAAGTGCCAAAACCAAAAACATCCTTGTCGAGATTCTACTATGCGTCCACAGGAAAACGCACAGGTGTCGCACAGAGTGAATGGTGACGCTGACTAAACGAAACAAGATTAAAGCTGTTGAAACTGTTAAGAGGGTGCAGGGAAGCAGGGTGCATTACTCACCTTGGCATTTCTCTGTGTTGCAGAGGCCCCTTTCTGGATCAGTAACTGTGCCACTTCAAAGTTCCCAGAGGCAAGGGCATCGTGAAGAGGTGTGATCCCTTCGCAGAGTGGTCCACCAGGATCATTGATATTGGCTCCATGTTCGAGTAGGAACTGTACGATCTCTGTAAATATTGAAAAGACAGCAATGGGCACAAATTAATATAACTAGCTAAAGCCAAGTCATTACCCAAGAGATACAGGAAGGTAAACACCTTACAATGCCATGCCAGCCAGTCATTCTCTTTCAGAAAACATTAGCATTATTGAAGGCACCCTGCGATGCCATCCCATGCAAGATAACCTTTCTATTTCAGAACACAATGGCACTATTGTAGACACCCTTCTACACCATATAAGCAAGTCCTTACTTTCTGAACTCAGACATGTATGCAAACATCTTGATATGCCATAATGCCCAAGCCCACTGTTCACCACATAACCACATCATCTAATCCGCCACAAGGTCATGAGGCAAAACAAAATGAAAGGGGCGTGTGGGCGAGAAACAAGAGATAGCAAGAGTGTTTACATGGTGTGTAAAAGGGCAAGTAAATGATAGTAGTAACTCATATAATCCTAGTCCTACAGCTTCTATAGATTTTCATGGTCTTGGAGGCAGTTGGAGCAATTTCCCGCAGCTTTACAAATGCAAGCATCTGCACATGTATTTGCCTTCTTGAGAAGGGCAGAGACAGGGTGATGTTTCCTCTGATCCAAAATCTTTTCTTTAATTAAAGCATTTTTAAAAAGTGCTTTCATTAATACATAGAATTACATTTTCATATACAAACAGAAAAAGTCACAATTTAGGACAGCATCCCTACATATTTTCCCCACCAAAAATAGTGGCGTATATATGGTTGTCTGGAATGTCATAGGCGATTCTTTTGGGGGGGAATTTGTGGGAGTGGGGGTTGGCCCAAGCAGGGGCCATGCCTCAATATTGCTGCAAAAATATAGCAATATTTATGTATCGCGATATTTTTGAGGGGATATTAAAACATGGAACCTTTCGGACACCTTCCACCGGCACCCCCATCAGTATCTTCTCAACCATACATGAACACAGTAACTGTGCACCAATTAGTCTGAAGAGGCCGTTTGTTTCATCATTCAGTGATAGCATTTGATGTAGCTCACCCAATAGCCTCCTGATCATGGCTGGCTGCGACAAATGTCGACATTTCAACCAACCACTCGTCAATCTGTAGATTCAATTTTTCTTTCCAGTGATGTAGGATACTTTGTTGGTCCAGATTCTTTAAATTTGTATTTGACTTATGAACTTGTGGCATCTGATTAAAGAGGATTGTTAAGGTTTAAGTTACGTACCTGTAACTATTGTTCTCCAGCATGGGTCTGGCATGGATTCACATGCAAACCCTCCCTCCTTCCCCTGTGTGGCTCTTCTTTAAGTAACTTAAATCTTCTCCAGCATAGGGTCTGGCATGGATTCACAAACTCATGAATAACGATTACACAGCAGTACATATACACAACCACAGGAGGTGGCAAAGCTCAACAGAAGCAATAACACCCTTGCATCTGGAAAAGACTCACCGCAAGTAAACAGGGTGCGTAGCACCGCTTGGCCAGCTCTGGACTCCCTCTGGAATCCCTGTTGACGCAGTAGAACCTAATGAAAGTGTGCTGCAATGGCCCTGGTGGAGTGGGCTCTTGGTCAGCCTGGCAGCGGCCTGCTCGCTAGTCAATAACTGTCGATAACGGTGCATGGTGCAGCCGGATAGCCAGCTGGAGATGGAACCCTTAAATAAGACTTTACCGTGATTTACAGGTCCAAAGTTGACGAACAACTGAGAAGTCTTCCAAAAATTCTTTGTACGTGCCATGTACAACTTCAGGGCATGAGCAACGTCCAGAGAATGCAAGGCCCTCTCTGCTGGCGATGGCAGATTCGGGAAGAAGACAAACACCAAAGGATCATTGAGGTGGAATTCTGATGGTACCTTTGATGCATGGAAAGACAAGTATGGTTGCTTGCACGACAGGGCGTAAATCTCCCATACCCTCCTGGCAGAGGCGATAGCTAGGGGTGTCATGGTATTAGTTTTATGACGGTATGATAACCTTCTTGCCAAATGACGGTATATCATGGTTATCGCGGTATAGCGGGTGGAGTTAACTAATCTTAACAAATATTTTCTAAAAGGTCATAAATTGTCAGATTTATCATCACAAACAAAACCAGGCACCCAGGGCCAGAATTGGGCGTTTCAACATACTTTCCACTGAAATGCCACCCCTTGCTGCCACCAAACACAAACACACGTGTGTAGAGGAGGACGGGGGAGCCCTGCTGCGACTGGCAAAGCAAACTGAATAGCTTTTCTTAAGAGGTCATTTAGGCTTTTAGCCCCCCACGGGCTACTGGTGAAGATGAACATGTTGCCATCTTGATAACCTGCATGCCACAGATCAATGGAGGCTGATGATAGTATACACACACACACACACGTGTACACACACACACACGTGTACGTGCACACACACACACACACACACACACACACACACACACACACACACACACACACACACACCCACACCCCCCCCGGCCCCCCCCCCCCCCCCGGGGATGAGTGAATTTCTCAGTGTGACTTATTATATGTAATTTCAATGATAGAACCAGGGAAATCCCCCATTGTCATATGTTCACAGAACATTATCCATTATAAATATATAAACCCCAAAGCCGCCAACTCAAAGTAAACCCTTTTCCTTCTTGGCACTGTATCTATTCTTCCTATTGCTAACATATTGATTTTGTGTCGGGCACGTGTGGTTTATGGAATGGCATTAAAAACTGCTCCAACTGAAACTACTTGGCAGACGGCACATCCAACAGTGCAAGACCAAGACTGCGCAGCACTTGCTTACTGCAGCCTTTCCAAATCAGATTGAAAAGCACACTTAATGGTATAAACGGTATAACGGTATAAACAATGTGACGGTTATTATTGTTCAATTAAGTGGTTCACGGTATCTTTACGGTATACCGTTATACCGTTACATCCCTAGCGATAGCCACGAGAAAAGTCCATTGAGGAACTCCTGACAAGTCTGTGCGATCACAGGGAGGGTCTACCTGGAGATCTGGTGTACTAGGAAATGGCGAGGTGCACGTTGATGGAGGCGAGTGCCAATCTCGCCTTGGCCAAGGAACGCTAATAGGGAAGAAGTTGAGGGCCGTGACCCACAGGGGGGGGTAATCTTCTCAGTCTGGCAGCACACAGAGAAGCGCTTCCATTTATGGATGTAGCATTTTAACGCCGACAAGGCTCTGGCCAGGATCTCCGTACATTCCGCTGGTAAAGCATAACCCCAAAACTCTAGGGCTGCAGGAGCTATGTCCTCGGGTTCAGTGACTGCGGGTCGCGGTGCAAAATCGCCCCTCCCTCCCTCTCTGGTGAGAAGGTCTGGGAACAGCAGTAGACTGATGGACGGGGACTGCCAGACGCAGCAGGTCCGGATACCAGATCTGCCTCGGCCACGTTGGAGAGACACGTATTATCTTGCAGTGGTACTTTGAGTGTGTTGATCACACGTAGCATGAGTAGAAATGAAGGAAAAGCATACAGAAACCGTCCCTCCCACGGCATGCTCCTCAGCTGAGGGAACCTGCTAGCGAACTTCTGGCATTTGGCATTCACTGCTGTTGTGAAGAGTTCGATCTGGGGTTTTCACCACCTGTCGAATGGAAGGTCCACCTGGTCCTGGCAAAGCCCCCATTCGTGGAAGGAATGCAACTCCCTGATGTGCGATGGTGTTCTTGATGCCAGGTGAAAAGGGATGAGGAACATGCCCTGCCGAATGGCCCAGAGCCACAGATCCTGGGCTTCCTTGGAGAGTGCACCCCCACCTGCCCGCCCCCTCCTTGCTTCCGGATGTAAAACATGATGGTGGTGTTGTCTGTTAAGATCCTGACCACCTTGCCCTACATCGACGGCAGAAAAGACTTGAAGGCCCAGAATACGGCCCGAAGTTCCAGGACATTGATGTGGAGGCCCTTCTCCTCCAGTTGCCAGAGGCCTCTGGTGTGCAACTGCCCGGTGTGGGCTCCCCATCCTTCTAGAGAGGCGTCCTGTGAGAAACCTGAAGGTGTCTCCCCATCTAGTCCCCGAGGATCTGTCATCCAGGTGGCCAGGACACGGCCATCGCTTTTGGATGCAGTTCCTGGGGGTGGACCAGTGCGGGAGGATCACCTGGACGGGGTGTCCTTGGGGAGTGGGAGTGAGACACCGACGGGTGAGACGCGGTATCCCCCTTTAAACATTTAGATTCTTTAAAGTAGCTTCAAAGTACTGGCCCCGATTCACTGGAACACCCTCCCGACAAATGTCCAGAATGAAGAATCCTTCAAGCATTTTAATAAATCACTAAAATCCTGGCCATTCAACCAATTTTAATAGACTAAGCCTACCAGAGTATACTGTCACTTTGCTAACCTGCCAAAATATCTGCCCCTGCACTATGTAATGACTGAGTACTCTGTATTATGTAATGACTGTGGACTTCCTCCAAGATAAAACCACTTTACTACTGCTCTGATCATCTACTGCTTAATTGTAAAAATGGAACTGTCTGTAACTACGCCGTGATACCTCAGGGTCTGGCCGTATAATAAATAAAAACCTTTTCCCCAACCTACCGCGTAGGATATTCCATAATACTGCCCCCCCCCACCCCCCCTTTCTGACATGAACACGCACAACACGAAAGACCACACACACACACACACACACACACACACACACACACACACACACACACACACAGACAAGAAGTAAAGGCGGTTCATCACAGCCGGTGAGTTGAGGGGAGAGTCGATGAAGAAGCCAAATTGTGTTGAACGAAAGTAGCAGGCGGCTAATTGAACTTTGAATAGAAGAAAAGGGGAAAGCCAGTATAGCGTAATCAAACACCACGTTGGTGTTCACACGTGAAACTGTAGGCGATTACCCCGCTATTGAACTACAGTTACCAGAAGGCCTTGAGAGAAAGGCGAGAAGAGGGGTCAAAGTGGTCATACGGGGGTCTTGTGAAATCCCCCATACAGTCTAAAGTCTTTGACCGACAGATGATTGAGAAACAGAGGGAAACTGATCATGCATGGTATGAGAAGTAGGATGTAAAGGTTAGCAAGAGTGAACCCGGTGGAGGGATGCTAACAAGAGGGGACAAAAGCTGAATAGGGGCTAGTGAAGGGCTGAGCAGGGCACCATATCCCGGAGTGTCTGGGAGAAGTAAAGGTAATAGAGGGATAGTGGTAGTAGCCGAATAGGAACAGTAGTAGAGGGAGAGTGGGTAGAGCGACAGCAAAGGTACAGTGTGCATCAATGAATATCACTGTGAAGGAACAAGTTACTTACCTGTAACTGTTGTTCTCCAGGATGGGTCTGGCATAGATTCACATGCTCATGAATATTCCCTGTCGTCAGGCTGGGAATCCTCGGTAAAGAAAAAACCAGTATCAGTTTTGTTTCTGATCTGTCTTTCGTAGTAGTAACCAATCACTGGTCTCTGCGTCATACTGACCACAGTCAATGACTGCCCTCTACCTAAGCACCGCCTCTGGCAGCCATCTTCAGATTTGGAAGCACGTGAAGTGGCAGTATGACCAAGTGAAGAGCCGCAGAGGGGTAGGCGGGAGGGTTCGCATGTGAATCCATGCCAGACCCATGCTGGAGAACAACAGTTACAGGTAAGTAACTTGTTCCTTCTCCAGCATGGGGTCTGGCATGGATTCACATGCTCATGAATAAAGAATACATAGCAGTACACACATGCACAACCACGGGAGGTGGCAAAGGCTCAACATTAAGCATCACATCAAACTCAACATTAAGCATCTTACCTCCTCACCAGGCTCACCTTAGGCGAACAGGTTGCGCAGCACTGCTTGGCCGACCCTGGACTCCTCCCTGGAATCCCGATCGACGCAGTACAATTTCGTGAAGGTGTGCGTCGACCTCCACGTAGCAGCCCTACATATGTCCAGCAGGGGCACACCAGAAAGGAACGCCGTGGTAGCTGCGATCGCTCTGGTGGAATGGGCTCTCGGACGGCCAGGCAGCGGTCGGTTTGCCAACCGATGACCGTACATGATACAGCCGGAGAGCCATCTGGAAATGGAAGCCTTCGAGAGAGCCTTCCCCTGATTGACAGGTCCAAAGTTCACAAAGAGTTGTGACGTCTTCCGAAAACACTTCGTGCGGTCCACGTAGAACTTCAGCGCTCTAGCCACATCCAGCGAGTGCAAAGTTCTCTCAGCCGGCGACGAAGGCGACGGGAAGAACACAGGCAACACCAAGGGTTCGTTGAGATGGAAGTCCGACGGCACCTTGGGCATGAAGGAGGGGTGCGTCCTGAGCACTACCCTCGTGTCGTGAAAAGTCAAGTACGGGGCCTTGCAGGAAAGGGCCTGGATCTCTCCCACCCGTCGTGCGGAGGTGATGGCCACAAGAAACGCTGTTTTCCACGACAGAAACTTCAACGGGGCCGAGTGCAGAGGCTCGAACGGATGTCCCATGAGCTTGGTCAGCACCACGTTGAGCTCCCACGCCGGGGCCGGAGCCTTCACCGGCGGGAACGATCTGAACAGTCCCTTCATGAACTCTTTCACCAAACGATGAGACCACAAGGACGTCCGCCCCGTGGTTCTGGTGTATCGGGAGATCGCAGCAAGATGAATCTTGATGGATGCGTGTGCCAGACCAGCTTTGGCCAGCGTCAGCAGGTACGGCAGTACCTGAGGAGCCGTAATCCGTAGAGGGTTAATCTTCTGTGCGTGGCACCAGACAGAGAACCTCTTCCATTTGTGTCCGTAGCATTTAAGAGTCGAGGACGCCCTGGCCTTTGCAAGAACCTCTCTACAGTCGGCCGGTATGTCGTATCCTCCAAACTCTAGCGCTGCAGGAGCCAGGCCTGCAAGTTCAGCGATTTTGGGTCGTGGTGGAGGATGGCGCCTCCTTCCCTGGAGAGTAGATCCGCGTCCACCGGCAGCTTGATAGGCGGGGACGCTGACAAGTCCAGAAGGTCCGGGAACCATATCTGCCTCGGCCACGCAGGTGCGACGAGGATCATCCTGCACCGTGACCTCTTGAGCTGGTTGACGAGCCGGATTAGCAGTGGCAAAGGAGGGAACGCGTAGAGGAACAGGCCCTCCCAGGGGAACGAGAAAGCATCGCCCATGCTCCTCGCCTGGGGAAACCTGCTGGCGAACCTCCGGCACTTGGAGTTCGTCGTCGTCGCGAACAGGTCGATCTGGGGTGTGCCCCACCGTCGGAAGAGGCGATCCACTAGATCCTGCCATAGTTCCCACTCGTGGCACGAGCGCAGCTCCCTGCTGAGTGAGTCGGCGATGGTGTTTTTTATCCCTGCCAGATGAAACGGCACCAGAAACATCCTTTGGGCGACGGCCCAATGCCACAGGTCCTGCGCCTCCTTGGACAGTGCTGGGGACCTGGTTCCGCCCTGTTTCCTGATGTAAAACATGGTGGTGGTGTTGTCGGTGAAGGTCCTCACCACCTTGCCCTTGAGGGACGGAAGGAAGGACCTGAGGGCCCAGAACACTGCACGGAGCTCCAGGACTTTGATATGGAGGGACTTCTCCGTCGGGAGCCAAAGGCCTCTCGCGTGCAGATTTTCGGTGTGCGCTCCCCACCCTTCCAGGGAGGCATCCCTGGTCACTGTCTCCTGGTGGTCTAGAAGTCCATGCCCGCCGTCAGATGCGCGCGGGTGCCCCACCACCGGACCGCTCGGCGGAAACTCTCGTCGAGTGTGATCCTCTCCTCGAAGCCGCCCGTCGTTTGGATCCAGCGCGCGTCCAGGAACTCCTGCAACGGACGCATCCGGAGCCTGCACATGGGAATGAGGTAGATGCAAAAAGAGATCATTCCGAGGAGGGACTTGATGGACCTCGCCTTGGCCGCGTCGGAAGCCAACATCCGCTGTACCTTGCCCAGGATGGACCTGGTCCTTTCCTCCGACGGGGAGGCCAGAAAGGACACTGTGTCGAGCTTCGCTTCCAGAAACAGTGCGTTTTGCGCAGGTACCAGGTGGGACTTGGCGTAGTTCACGGAGAATCCCAGGTCCGTGAGAAGTTGGACGGTCCTTGCCGTGTGCTCCACGGCGAGCTCCCTCGTCTTGGCTCGGATGAGCCAGTCGTCCAGGTAGGGGTAGACGTGGATCCCCTTGCGGCGCAGCTGCGCCGCCACCGGTGCAAGGCACTTGGTGAATACCCTGGGTGCCGACCGTAGTCCGAAGGGGAGGGCTTTGAACTGGTAGTGACGCCCTTGGACCACAAACCTGAGGAATTTTCGGTGCCCCTTTAGGATGGCAATATGGAAGAAGGCATCCTCCAAATCCGACGACGACAGGAAGTCTCCTTCCTCCAGCTGACCCAGGACGTGCTGGAGGTTGACCATCCGGAACTTCTGCGCCTTGATGAATTTGTTCAGTTGTCGCAGGTCTAGGATGGGGCGCCATCCTCCCGTCTTCTTCTTCACGAGGAAGTATCTCGAGTTAACTCCGGAGCCCCGAAGCCTCTTTGGGACGAGATCAATGGCGCCCTTCCTGAGCATCGCCCTTACCTCCAGGAGAAGCTGAGGGACGTGAAGCTCTTTCCTTGCCCCGGGGGGGACGCGCGGGCACCTTCTTTGAAACTGAAGCGCGTGGCCCCGGGCTAAGGCGTCCAGCACCCAACGGTCGGTGGAGATGGACTCCCACACGCTGACGAAGCTCGCCAGCCGGCCTCCCACCGGGGTGCATCGGTGGGGGCCTGACCCCACGGCCGGTTCAATCCTGCTTCGACGAGGCTTTGCCGCCTTGACCTCCTTGGCGACGACGGCGGGGTCCGCCAGACTTGCCTCGTCCTCTGTGGGCCTCCTGAGACGACGAGCGGGCCGCTTGACGGTAGGTGGAGAAACCGCCGCTGGAACCTTTGGAGGCGCCCTTGCCTCCGCTGCTCCGAAAGGGCATCCGTCGTTGCTGCAGAACCCCAAGGGCCCGGGCCGTCTCAGTGTCCGCTTTAATGGCCTGAAGGGAATCGTCCACTGTTTTCCCAAACAGGTTGTTCCCATCGAACGGCATGTCCAGGACTCTGGTCTGTACGTCTTGACGGAAGTCCGTAGCCTTGAGCCATCCATGTCGCCTAAGGCACACGCCGTTGCCCAACTGGCGAAACCCAGTGTCGGCGATGTCCGTCGCAATAGTGATGGCGTGGTCCGACGCCACCTCACCTTCCTGTAGGATCTCCAGGGCATCCGCCCTCTTGTCGTCCGGTAGGAAGTCCAGCAGGGGAGCCAGTTTGTACCATAGCTCCCTGTCGTAGCGGGCCACGATAGCCAGGCGTTGGCCGCTTTAATCGTCGTCGCTGCAGACGAGATGACCCTGCGTCCCATAGTGTCCAATTTCTTTCCCTCGCCGTCCGGTGGGGAAGTCGATGTGGAGGCCGCACCCCCCCGCGCTTTCTTCCTAGCCGCCGCGGAGACGACGGAGTCCGGGGTAGGCTGCGCCCGGAGGCACAGGGGGGCCGCGTCCGGGACCCGGTACTTCTTCTCGTACCGGTCTCTTCTAGCTGGCGTAGTGGAAGGGTTCTTGAGGAGGGCGAGGCCCTCATCCCAAATGTCGTCCAGTAGAGGCACCGCGAGGACCGTCTTCCTCTTGGCCTCGCGCCGTTGATAAAGGAATCCTTCCTTTTTCTTCTCCTCAGGGCAGAGTTGGAAAAGCTCGGATGCCCTGGCGATCATGGAGTGTAACGAACCAATCTCGTCGGGCGGAGAAGCCCTGGTGGGAGGTGACGACGGTAGATCCTCGTCGTATACCTCGTCGTCCGTACCCGTCGCTGCCGTGTCAGTCCCTGTATCATCCCCTCGGGTGGACGGGGAGGAGGGCTGGACGGTGCGCGACGGCTGAAAAGGAGGTGGAGGGTGAATCCTTCTTTTCTTGGGCGGGGGAACACCAGAAGGTCCTGGTTCAGGATCCCCCGACGGGAGAGGTTCCTCCGTCGGCAACGGTAGTCTCGTCCTTATCTCTGAGCATAAGGACTGTATAGCCAACAAAATGGCCGCCGAGTTGTCTTGCGGCGCTGGCAGAGGGGAATCCGACGGGCGATCAGGGGCCCCGTCGGCACCCTCGACGATGTCGTCACCTGCGTCGGGATCCATCCCGACGGGCCGGTCTTCTTCCACGCCAAGGCCGTGGCTTAAGACCTCGATCAGCTCTTCCTCCGAGGTTGAAGCCGAATCTACGACGACAGCCTGCCCCCCCTCTTTCTTCCCCGCCGGGGATTTCACGGGGGTCCTATCGATGGGCACAAAAGAGGACTCCCTCCGAGGTGGCAGGGAGACTCTGAGCCCCGAGGTCGCCACCACTGGTGTAGCCTCCACAGGCTGAGCCAGGGTCGCCGCAACAGTATCGATAGAGGGCTTGGCCGGATGGATTAAGGCCTTCACCACCTTAGGTGCGCTCACCGCCTTATCCTTGAGGGGGGGGGACACTGCCTCGCTCCCCCTCCGATGGGGCCTTCGAGCTCGACCGGGGCCTCTCCAGGAACTTTGCCGGGTGCTCGCCCTTCCTCTTACCTGACCCAGAGCGTTGGCTCGTGGCTGAAGGTGCCGGGGAGGGTGCGCCCTGCCTGGCGCCCGTAGAGCCCGACCGTTCGGCGCTCCCGGTGCCAGCGGACTCGCGGTGCTTGGCCTTGTGTTGGACCCCCGTCGCCGGGGCGTCCTCAAAGGTCTTAGAAGACCGCTCGGATTTCTTCCTCTTCTTCTCGCCTGACGGGCTCTTCCCTTCCAGCCAGTTGGCGAGACGTTGATGGCGGTCCTTCCTGGTCCGCTCCGACATATTGCCGCAAAACGCACAGTCCTTCTCCACGTGCGTCTTGTCTTCATGTAAGCAGTAGAGACAAAATGAGTGTTAGTCCTCCTTAAAGACGTTCTGCAGCTGGCATCCAGGGCAGACCCTGAACAGCTTTCCGGGCGTCGAGCTTCCCTTCTCCTGGGCCATGTCCGGGCCTGAGAAACTTCTGGAGTCCTCCAAAAGCGTAGCTCGACGAAATCTTCACCCTTGAGGGGCGCAGACGAATCCGACACGGGTCCCCGTTGATCGGATGGAGAGTCGGTGGAGCTCGAGGCTATTTTGACCGAAAAAACGAGGTTTTTGAGCAAAAAACGTGAAAAAATAGCACTAACGCTCGAGAGCAATAGCACAAGGATCCCAACACATGAACGTGCGGTAAAAATCTGAAGATGGCTGCCAGAGGCGGTGCTTAGGTAGAGGGCAGTCATTGGCTGTGGTCAGTATGACGCAGAGACCAGTGATTGGTTACTACTACGAAAGACAGATCAGAAACGAAACTGATACTGTTTTTTTCTTTACCGAGGATTCCCAGCCTGACGACGGGGAATATTCATGAGCATGTGAATCCATGCCAGACCCCATGCTGGAGAATTGTGTGTACCCAGGCAATACTGAAGCAGTGGTAAGTAAATCGGTAGGTGACAGATGAGCATTAGGAATGAAACCAGGCAATGTTGGTTTACAACATGAGCTCCTGCGAGAGCGCAATGCACAAATGCGCATAAGTTGATGTGAGTTGGAAAAATGCACCCAGGAATCTGGCAAGCAGGCCAAGTCGGGACAGTCAAAGTGAAGCATTTCGGCGTTACAAGCTAGTAATGCTGAAAGCCTTCACTTTGACATTCATTGATGCGCACCACGCCTTTGCAGACCAGCCACCTGACCTCGTTACTAGCACTCGGAGCATCAAAATTAAAACGTCACAAGATCAAATTGTCTTATAAACATGCTTTTGCTTTGATGTGTTGTGTCAGGGATACATTGTCCCATTACACTAAACACGTACACTAAACACACACTAGTGTTATAAACACATTCACTGTTGGGGCGCTCTGTGTACAGAGCACCAACACTTTACTTTTAAACACTTAGGGGTCAGTAACGCGAGGAGGACAATTGTTTGATGACTTATCAAAATATGCCATTTTATTCCCAAGAGAAATATGATCAAAAATACTTAATTATCCCTACTCTGCTGAGGAATTCCCTGCCTAACAAAAGCTAAGGGAACACACTCCAACACAGGATATCTGTCCCTCACACAAAGCAACAAATACACAAAGAAAATATATGGCAATACAACATGCCATGAACAACATTCACAGTTTGTGAATAACCTTCCAATGACCTGTATTCCCTTCCCAAGGATTCAAGGTCAACCCTGTTAATGTTCAACCAAATGAAATGTCTTAAATAAGCACTTGATTGTTACGCTCACCTGATATCCCCGTGGGTGTCTGGAAGGCTCTGAGATCTGGAACCCTGGATGCGTAGTTGCCCAGTGCTGAATAATGAATCTTAGTTATTTGTAGGGTGAGCTATACGTCCTGCGTTTCATGTGCAGGGGCGCTTGACGTTTGTTGGCGAGCTGCCAGAGTTGCTTCACTGGTGCAGTACGCCTTCCTTGGGCCCATGCCTGCTGTGACCCCGAATCTGCTGGTAGGCAGGTAGGTTTGTTAACTGTAAGTCTTTGTTCTGTTTATGGTGGGAATTCGTCAATGACTATCTCCTTCTTTTCAGGTGCGAAGGTCTCGATGCTAGCGTGTCGGATAGAGAGGCACGTTTCTAGGTAAGAGAAAGCGCGAAGCGCAGCGCCTTTGTCTTTTAAAGCTAACCTGTGTTTTCTTCTTCTCCTCCTCACAGGCCGCTGTGAGGAGGAGAAGAACCTTGTAAGGGTTGAACAATGGGTTTAAGCACGGTTTGCTTTACTCGCGAGTAAAAGGATTTTCATATTATACATGAGTGCTACTGTTAGGGAGAATTCTCAGAAATGTGCCAATTCCCTTCTACCTTAGAGCCCCTAGCTCTTTTGCTGGACTTCAGGACTGTTACTTTTTATCCTGGAGAGAGCAAGACCTTTTTCCCACTCTCTCATGTATTTTTCTTTGATTTGAACACTGTTTCTTTTGGTTTTGGAGTCCGACATACTCCTTCAGATTTCCCAAAAGTTTAAATACCTTCTCTTGGATAAACTACTGTTTCCAAGAACAGTGAAGTGAAATTGACTTTACTTACATTTTTTAACTTTGTAGTCCCAGCACACACCATCTTAAATAGAGTGCTTGAGGGGTTACTTAGTATCCCCTTTGTCAAGTTTCTCATGTAACATTTTTTTATGTTACCCTTTCTACAATAAAAGGCTGGTGGCAGTGGTTTACTTTTTCCTACCATTGTGTGTTTCTACCACGGGCTACAATCACAGCTGCAGTAAAGCACCCATGGGTGCCTATTTAGTCAAAATGACCCAAGTCTTCTTTTTTCACCACTTCTTGATGGAAAGGTCCTTCTTGAGATTTACTCTGTGCGCCAAACCAGGTTTGGTCCCTTTGTTCACTTGGTCTTTGGTGGTATTCACTAGTGAAGCCCGCCTCTGGCTCCAGCGTGTCTGGCAGGGCAGGAAGTGAGGTAGGTGCCCGGAACTCCGTGTGCTTAGTATACTTGGTTACAGGAATGCACCCAAAGGTGATTGGGCGGCTGGCTGTCCTTGGAGGTCAGCCACCCTGCTGTGTGATTGTCAGCTATGCTGCGAATGAATGGGAGAAACCTGCACAAAAGGCGAGGTATTTTGCTTGGAATGCAGAGTCGACCACTGTACGAAGGAATATAAAGAACTTGGAAGAGACGCTTGCTGCAACTCCTGGATCGTTGGTTTGCCCGATGAAGCCCTGCTGCATTGCTGAAGCTCTGAATTCACCCCAACTACAGAAGCCCTACAAACGACGACCTCTCCCCTTGGGTTGGTGGGGCCAATCGACCCCAAGACAAAAACTCATCTGGAAATCCTCTCAGAGCTGGCTGTACTTCCATTGCTGCTGCAGGAACCGATTGCCAGGGGGAGGAACACTAGAATCGAGTGTGTCGTCTTTAAGTCGGACCCGGGCTCCAGGAAGATCCTCCGGACTCCCTGGAAGCAGGACTGACCGAGCCTGAGCCACCTCAACAGAGTGCTGGACCCCCAGATGCAAAGAAAGTCCACAAGGTATCCGAGAACCATGGTGGGGCTATTTGCGAGAAATTAAATGACATTATATTTTATTTATATCGCGCTCATACACAAGTGTTTCAGAGCGCAACCAGGCAAAGGGAGGGGAACAAGGGAGAACAAAAACAACGATCTTACTAGGCCCAGTGACATTAAGAGTGCGCAAGTGCATGGAAAAGGGCAAAGGGGGAAAGTGCATGGAAGGGGGGAGAAGTGGAAAGTGCGGAACAGAGGAAAGAACAGAATAAAAAGTAAAATAAATAACGGCGATAAACAGTGGAAGTGCAGCCAGCAAGTGGCAGGTGCTAGATTAGTGCAGAAGAAAAGTGGGACGGGGACTGTATGTGTACAGATACAGACCCCAGGACAAGGGGTGGCACGGAGGCAGTGCAGGAGGGTGGCAAGGTGAGCAGGTACCTGGGCCCGAATGTCAGAGGGTGGCCAGGTGCACAGTGCCAGAGACAAAACAGTTCAGCAGGGGAGAAGAGGGTGTTATGCTTGGGCTAAAACATGGCGCTGATGCGCAGTGCATTCTGGGGGCACTCAGAGCTATAATGGATATTTATTCCATGCCTCAGTGAAAACTGTACTTGCTTTGCTAAAAGACATGCTTTCAATGTTATCCGTTGCTGAGCCTGGTATGCAGTCAAGGACATTGTGCTGGGAAAGCTGGTTTTGTTATGTCTTGCTATGAGTTATGGAATTGTTTTTCTGTGGTGTTTTAGAAGAGGGAAGCTTTGCTCCTTGGGGGTTACTGTCGGTTGATCCAGCCGGCAACCAACGGTCCCTCAACAATGCGCAAGTGCTAATGCCAGAAGGTTTGAGAAATTGCCACTCCTTTTGAGGAGGGCATATATTGGGAAGCTCTGGAGAGGTCAGGTGGAAAAAGAACACAAAGACCTCAGTCGGAGGGGGGACGCCTTGTTCCGACCTTCCTGTGGGCTGTTATGCTCTGTCTGGCTGTTACCGGGGTCTTCCGGCTGCTTCTGGCGAGATGAGGGATTCAGTTACGCCCACAGTGATGCATTTTCTTTTCAATTCTCTGTCTTTTCTGTGATTTATTTCTGTTTTATCATTTGTTGCTTCTTATCTATGAATAAATAGCCGTATAAGTGCTCATTATTTTGCTAACTGCGTATTTGGTTGTGAGTTATTGCTCCTTCTACCTGCGTTCAAAATATTTTCTTTGCTCTGCAAATGTACTGGTGATAAATAATTGTCCGTGCACTCTTGGCGAGCAATACAGAGGGGCAGAAGCAAAGTGGACGGTCTTGTGATGCTTCCGGAACCGTAGATGGTGCTCCTTTAGTTTCAAGGTGGCCGGGAGGATGTTCCAAAGGGAGGCCCCAGCCAGAGACAGATCTATCCCAACTCGTTTCTTTGTAAAACGACTGACACTGAGGGAGTTAGAGGTTGAGTAGCGAAGGGCTTCAGAGGGGAGGTATTTACGGAGGGAAAGTTGAAAGTATTTTGGACCCAGGCCCCAGAAGGCTGTGGAAGCTGAAACCGCAAAGTGCCGCTGATCTGAAGTTTGTCCATTGCTGCCACCGACCTTCAAACCGTAGTGCAGGAGTCCCCAGACATCCTCCCTCTTGTCCCCATGACTGAGGCCCAGAACAACAGGATCTGACATACTACAACTGCAACAGAGGCCAGCTGGGACCAATTTCTTCAGAGCTAGGGTACTGTAGCCTTGCTAGCTCTCAGTTGAGACTTGTCTTGGTTGCTCTTGCAGAGTTGCTTTTATTTTCTGCAAAGACCTCTAGACACTAGACTTTGCTCAATTGACATTGGCTGTCCTGGCTCCCTGAAAGACTCTAACCTCTGACTTTGTGCTTTAACTATCCCTCAACAAAAGTCACACATTCCATAACTTGTGTAGCTGGGAAAGGGTTAATTTACTTTGCATTGAGGGGTTCAAAAATACTTACCTGCTTAAGAATTGTTGTTAACCATTGTTTTATTCCCAAAACCTTTTCCATTTGACACCACACTCAGTATTGCTCTAAATCTACCAGTGATATGTTAATGTCCACAGTATCCTAGCTATTTAAGTCACCTCAGGGTGTAGGAAGTATCTGTGTGCCATCCCCAATGGGTATCTACCGATTTATTCAAACTGAGTGTTTATTGTTGGAGTATATTTTTGCATTACATATATTGCTCCCTTCTAATGAAGGCTTATTCAACTGACTGTTAAATTAATAAATAATAGTTTCATCAAGAAACCTTGAGTGTGTTTATTTGAATACTTGTCACTGTGATACTCTGTGTTACTACCCTACAGCTCACATTGACCCCTCTTGAGATAAGCCTGGCTGCTCAGTCAATCTACCAATTTATGTAGTACATGCTTATACCAAAGGTTGGGTTACCTATTGTCAAGAGGATATGGCTGGTGCAGTCTCCCACAGGGTACTGCATAAAAGGGTTTACCTATATTTCATTGGGGGAAGTCTAAAGTGCTCACCTGTTGAGAAACTTGTAACCATGGTTTCCTTCCCCAACCTTTTCCTTTTTGCCATAACTGCAGTAATGCATTGTAAGTGTCAACAGTGATATATTAAAGGACACAGTGTCCTAGTAATTGAAGTCACCTCAGGGTGTAGGAAGTATCTAAGTGCCATCCCAAAAGGGTATCTACTGACTTAATTGAACTGAAGGAGTGTATTTCTGAAGTGTATTTAAGTGTTGCATATTGCCCCTTTCGAAAGAAGGCTTAATTTAAAACTGACTGTTTGTTAAATTATAAATAATTATTTTATCAAGAAACCTTGAGTGTAAGTGTTATTGAATACCCGTCACTGTGAATCTCTATGTTAAAATCTGATAGCTCACATTGACCCCTCTTGATATACGCCTGGATGCTCAGTCACTCTACCAACTTGTGCAGTACAGGCTTATACCAAAGGTTGGGTTACCTATTGCCGAGAGGACAAGGCTGGTGTAGTCTCCCACAGGGTTACTGCATACAATCTTGCCCAACACTAGTCTCACCTAATAAAATGTAAAAGGGATTCAAAGAGCCTTTCTACCCTTGGGAACTCTAGTTCTCACAAAGTTAGCGAGGTAAAGTTAAAAGGGTAGCCCCAAGGGCAACCAAGCAACAATAGGCAGTATGTGCCAAATGTTGTCAAAGAGGATAACAATAAAAAGACGCTATGGAGAGTCTTAAAAATGCCACCCATAAAAAGAGTGGGAAAAATAATCCACCAGTAAAGCAAAAGGTTCTGGTGTTGACACAGGTCAGGAAGATTTATCATTGTTATGAAAACCTTACCTAACAGTCGGGAATCACAAACATCCAAACGCAACCTTTCTTTGATGGAATTGTTCTTGTAACAATTTGTGAAAGTTAGCCTCTACTTTCTGAGTGATTGTGAACAGCTTTCTCCCTCTTAATTGGAGACACAAAACCACTTTGGTAAAGTAAGTTCAACAAAGGAAAACTGAAAGCTTTTTGTGTAGACAAGCACTTTGAATTGCTTTAAAAATGTGCGCGATATTTATTGTTAAGACTTCTCACTGCAATAAACAACGTATACTCACTCTTCTTCTACACAAGTTCTAATTGAGCTGGTCACAATAACTGGCAAGACGTTTTCAGTGAATTACAGTACAGAGCTTTACTCACCGGCTCCAAAACACTGCAGGCGGCTTCTACTACCTGACCTTTATTCCTGCTATTACTACTTCAGGCACTCTTGGGACGCACACCCCTCTGCAGCATGGGTGTCTAAGGTTCCGCCTCTACCAAGTTTCTCTTTGAAGTCCCTCAGCTTGCTTCTGCACAGGGGGGTCGGGTTGCAGCATCTTCTCAGCTACTAGGCGCACCTGGGAAGACATTTAACCTCAGCACGTTCCTCTCAGTGCAGCCACGGCCGGACAGGGTTTGTGAGCACAGGACCAACTCAGAACCTGCAGGATAAATCTGATCTTCTCTCATCCTGCCGTGCCAGTAATCACACTTACTCGTGAACTGCAAGCCTTGTGCTCTTCTTCTTCTGCTACTACTACTAGCCTTCCAGCTTCTTCCTTCTGCTCCTTCCTGCTGCATCATTTTATGCCTCTCAGGTGGGGAAATTGAATTCAGGTGCAGGCCCTTAATGTTAATTGTCCTTTACTTCCACATGTCTCCCCAACCCCCAACCCTCTTCTTTGTCACTCCCTATGGACTCTGGGACACGTAGTTCATTTTAAGGAAATTAGGTTTTTCCATTCCTTTTACATTCTTAAGGCTGGTTTTAATTCCCTTAGTGTTTTTAGAAGAGGGAGTGTGGGTTTTGGTCTTATTAGAGACAGAAGTATTGTAAATTTCACTGTGTGGAGTCATTCTGGACCCCTGACCCCACTCAGCTCTCTTGAGACTAATCCTTGAGCACGCTCCACGCTTACCTTGATTCGGTTTGGCTAACCTCTTTTGGCTAAGAGTTCCCCTGTTCACTATAGCTAGGGTGTCCACCATGCCAGATTTGAGAAATCCAGTTTAACAGATAAAACATGTTTTAGTCCTACACTCAGCCATTTCATTTTAGTGGATTCCTTTGTTTAGGGAAACCACAAAGCAGGCTGAAAATGCCCCCACACCCCTCTGTAGGCTCTGTGCAAGCCCAATACAGCAGTTAATGAAGCAGTGTGAACTAGTTTAAAGCAGCTACTGGCCCTGGGTAGGCCATTACACTTCCTGAGTGGGTGGCTTTGGTGATGTATGAGGCCAACCTGATTGGCAGCCCCCCAAAAGCTTTCTTTACCCCTAATGGGAGTGATAAAGCCAACCCCTGTGAATATGTATTAATTTATGTATTGTGCAATTGTTGTTAGGTGTTTATACAGCAAGTCAATTCTGTTTCAAAGCGCCCACAGGGCAACAGTGAGGGAACATGTGATAGAAAAAAACTCAATGAATACGGTGGAAGATAAAGACGGACCTACTATGCCTTGTAAGTATTCAGAACATGCAAGTGCAGCGAGAAGAATGGGGGGGATGTGTGTAAGTACTGGAATGTCTGTGCTTGTGGGTGAGCAGTAAATGAAGTGCATAGTATGGTAAGTGCTATTGGGTGGAAGATGCAAGCCTACAGAAGTGAGGGGGGAGGGTGCCAAGGCAGGTACTGCGCGGTAGGCAGAGGCTGGGGTGATTGGGTGTAGGAGGCCAGGTCTCTGAAGGATACAGAAGGGCCCTGGCCATCAATAACAGCGACTGAGATTAACAGAGGAGAGACAAAGGGAAGGCGGAGGTGAAGAGGAAGGTCTTGAGGAGTTTCTGGAACCTGAGGAGGTTGTGCTCAAGACGAAGAGGGAGGGGGAGGCTGTGCCATAAGAGGGAGACACTTGAAGAAAGTGATAGACCTCCGGTCCTCTGTTTAGCAAAGTGCTTTACACATAGAGAGTTGGTGCCAGAGGACTGCAGAGGTCTAGAGGAGGGAGAGCATTATATTAAGAGAGAGTTACAGATAGTGTGGTCCCAGGCCCCAGACAACCTTGTGAATGAAGCAAAGGGGTTTTAATTTAATCCGTGCCACAACCGGGAGCCAGTGGAGAGTTTTTAGGGCAGGCGAGATGCGGTCCCTGGGCTTAAGGCCAAAGAGAAGTCTTGCAGCCCAATTCTGGATTAGCTGAACGAGTGACATTTGGGGAAACCCTGTTTCCACACCGTTCGGTCAGATTTGTACAAGGTGAGTAGATTGGCTTACCTGCTGAACAATCTTGGAGCCAAATAAAACGGACTACAGGTAGAATGGGTGGCTCTTGCCTGTGCTCCGGTTTACATTTTCAAGTGCTAGACATCATTTTTGGGCCTTCATTATTCTGTTGCTGGCCGTCCTCCTCTCCTTAGGCCAGGCCTTCCATCCCGTAACCGTTTTGTGGATTGTTTTACTGCAGTTTACCACCAGACTCTCCCATCTTGGTTTTGGAAGCTACTGCTGCCTGGAAAAGTATTGGGACCCCAGCATTCTGCCAAATCGGCTTCTCTCGGCCATCCTAATTAGCCACCACCATTATCCTGGGGCAGGGCTGTTTTTGGTGGTGGGCCATCCATGTCTGCCTGCTGAGCCACCAGGGTCTCCCGTGTGCAGATTCTTCTGTCCTTCTGGAGCCCACTCTGCCGCTGATTCCACTTCTGGATGGTGGGTTCCATGCCTGTAAAGGACAGTTTTTTTGGGCCGTCAGAGGCTCAAGGTTCAAGGCCCTGAGTGGCCAAATCCTTCAGTTCACCCTAAAAAGGATAAAAGAAGCATTTACTTACCAGGTTGCTCTGCTTTCCTCCAACAGTGTTTTCAGTAACCAACACACAGTACAGACCTGTGGGACGCTGGGCTGGCAGGTTATCCAAGGTAATCACATCCCGTGGTCATCGACCTGCGCGGTTCCCCTTCTACCGCATGTTCCCATCGTGCTGCTCTGCTGCTGGGGTTGTAGGGTCTCAGCCCACCACTGGATCTCTTCTTCCATGTCTCCACTGGTTTCCCAGCCTCTGGGGTCGATTCTTTTCTTCAGGGTACCTGTGGGAAGGAACTGGGACTTATCTGATTTTTCACGATAATCGCAGGTCAGCTTACAGACTTTGACCCATTTCCGAAAGGACACTTTCTTCAACTTTTGTAACTCCTCTAAGTGGCACTCGAAGGTATTTACCTAGACAGCTGCATTTTTCTAGGATTTACTGTAGATTTCCACCAAGCCTTAGAACTTTAGGATTCCTGCTACCGGAAGCGTGGACCTCTATTTATTTATTTTATTTCTAGAGCTCTAGAACAGAGGCCCTGAGGCATAAGAGCGCTGACACAAACATAAAAAATGTAATGCAGAAAAAGCCTAGGAAGAAAACCTGAGAAAATGAGGTCGAGGCAGAGGGGACATTTTATTCAAAAAGAAAGGTTTTCAGGTTACGTTTGAAACTAAAGAGTCTGGAGCCCAGAGTTGAGACTAGGAGTTGTGACTGGGAAGCATCCATTTTGTACCTCGCAAGGACAAATCCTTTGGAAGAGCAGGCAGAGTCAGGGAGTGGAGGCAGCTGCTTGCAGCACAAACACTAACTGATTCACACAGACTGGCAATTGCCAGGGACCACAGTAGTCACAATACTGAGTTGTGAACCCATTATTCTCCTTCCTGTCTCCACACAGGAGCAAAGTTGAAGATGGAAGTCCATGCACATTAGAAGAGGTTGGATAAAAGGCTGTTTGAGAAGATTGCTATATTTTCAGCTTTTCCACCTACTTCAATGGCACCCCCAATATATTTGCTCTTTTGAGTGACTCTGTCCTGTCTTTTGGGAGTGAGGTCCTTTTTAACTTCATTTTTCTGTTTAACTCATTTCGTTTTTTGGGGGACAGAAGACTTCTCAATGCTACTAGTACAGAAGGATACTGTCCCCAATTTAAGTCAATGGTGTAGCACTAACACCTTTTTGTATGGAGAGCTGTGGAGCGAGACCAACTGTCCCTTCCTTTAGGGTGTGTGGGCATTTTCCCACTTCGTGAACAACGGACAGACCAGTGGCTCTGGCACCTTTACTTTACACCTTTTGGCAGCACTCTTATGCAGCTTTTATTTTGAAAGTCACACTGCAGCCTTTTCATCACTACAGTGCTCAAAAAGGCAGCGATTCCCGGTTAAGCCCAATCTTTGTTCTCTGTTTCACTGTTACTATGGTTGCTTTTCTTCCTAGCAGGGATACTAAATGGTCAAATGTGGACATTGTGGGACCGGGGGTCCATCCATTGAATAATTAAATAAAGGCATGAACGTTAGTAACAAGAAAATGATGGGATGGGTATCTTCTGCAGAAGTGATTGGGAACCTGCCATATGAACTTCAGCTCGGAGTACTTCTTTCCATACCATTATGACCAGTACATGCCTAGTGTTTTACTTTTAGCTGACCTTTATTAGGCCCCCATTCTCCTCTTGGATGAAGGCAATGATGGACATTTAACGCATGTGTGATTGCAATGGATAGCCATGCTCTTTCCCCTCCAGGTGTACTGGATCAAGGACGTGGGCTCATGTCCAACGGATCCGGCCAGTCTGAACCAGTGTGGACAATGGACTGCTATAGGATGCTAGTAGCAGTCATGAGGGTTGTAGACGGATGCCACTCAGCTGATTCGGCAGACCTGAAAGGACATTCCGGGAAGTTATCTCCACCCCCTATAGGCTATGTTAGACCGGAACTACGTCATACTTTTCTAAAAAAGGAGACGGACACAAACATGTGAACGTGTGGTCATTTGTCCTCGCAAAGGTGGGACCAACATGCCAGAAGGCATAGGACAAGGTTTTTTGGGTTCTTGATGGTCATGAGACAAACAGTGTATATAGACACTGCGCCTGGAAGGCGGGTTTAGGTTAGTCAGCTGGGATTGCTGTGGTTGCTATGATGGGTTCCTTCCTTGACTTGCAGGCCAATTAATAAGTCCCCTCCATTTGCCATCTTCAGAATACAAGTGTGTGACCAATTTCTTCAACGGTATTCTCTTTGCAGGCTCTGGCCAGTAGCCCCGTTTGTGTACAAGGAACTGGTTTTACCTTGGTGAGGAGCTACGCACAGGCCCTATACATATCCCAAACGTCCTAGGAGGACATTACCGTTAGAAGGGATACAGTGAACCAAGGGTTCAGGTTATCCCTCATTATATAGAAATATGTCACTCTGAGGAAAGCTTGCCTGTGTGCAATCCTTATTGATGTAAAGACAGCATTGAACAGGGTTCCTAAGGCAAGTATCTGCTGGGGACCATAGAGACAGTGAATCGAAATAATCAAGCAGTGGTCCACTGGGGCGTGGCGGGGGAAACAACTAAACCTTTTAACGTAGTGAAAGGCGCCAGACAGGGCGGTGTGCTAGCACCAACGCCGTTTTCTATATATGTAAATTACATTATTGGGGCATTAACTAACACACGGCCCAATCCCACAGACTAGGCCTAGATAAGATTTTTCTTTGCCGACAAGGCAGTTTTGCTTGCAACAACACCGTCTGGTCTTAAGAAGTAAGGGACTATTTTTTATGATAAATGCAAGGAAATGGGTGTGGAAATAAACATCGGCAAAACAAAGGCTATGATGCTTTGCTCTAGATGCACTAAAAATATCAGACTAGATGTATGGATTGAAAAAACTGGAGCAAGTCACGGCCTACGACTAGTTGGGTATCAGGTTTACAAGCCAATCAATAAAAGCAAATAGAGAGTGATGGAAATCAATGGTGGAGCTATATTACGTTTTGATTACAGACCCGGTAGTGGTGTTGAAAAACCGTCCACAGAGTTATCGAAAGCACAAGCTAGAGCTGCCACAACCTATGGGGCTGATATATGGCGGCATGTTAAGGCGCCAAATATGGCCATCACAGAAAATACATTTCCCAAAGAACTTCTCCAACAAGTAGCCCGAACATTTTAGTTCATTTGGACACCAATGTTCGATAAATTACTGATGACATTCATAAACCTGTGCTGTATTGGATACACCTATGGACCACCACAGATCTTTTCAAATTCAGGGAAGCATTAGAAGATATCATGGCGCAGGAGGATTTTAGGGAGAATTTGAATTTCTGTGCCAATTCCCTTCAACCTTAGAGACTCCCAGCTCTTTTGCTGGACTTAGGGTTTGTGATTTGTTCCTCCTGAGTGAGTGGGATCTTTTTCTCCCTCATGTATTTTTCCTGACTGGGATTTTTGTGTTTCACTTTTCTATGGAGTGTGACAAACTCCATAGGCATCTGCTTTTTACATGGTGACACAGCACCATAGGTACAGTGCCACTAAGAAGTCCCCTGGATGTCTCTTAATGTTTAATTACATTTTCTTGGGTGAACTGCCACTCCCAGGAATAAGATGATCCTTACCTTTCTCTTTGTGGGAGCAGCACACACCACCCTATGTGAGGTTCTGGGGGGTTACTTAGTAATTCCCTCTCCCACTTCTCATGTGACATTTTCTGTTACAATAACATACATTAAAATGGCTAGTGGAAGTGGTTTACTTTTTACTACCAGTGTGCATTTTTACCAAAGGCTGAACCCTCAGCTGCAGTACAGCACCCACGAGTGACCATTTTCACAAAATGGCCCCCGTCTTCTTTTTTTCACCATGTTCTGTTTGTTAGTTCCTTCTTTGCTTTTACTCCGTTAGTTGAAACAGTTTTGAGCCCTTTTTTATAGCCTTTGGTGGGCTTCAGTGTGTCTGGAAAGATAGGAAGTAAGGGGAGGTTCCCAAAACGTCCCTGTCCTTTGTATCTAGGTGTACTTAAGTGAAACCAGTCCCGATTGGCCGGCTGGCTGTCTGTCCTGGACAGCCACCCTGCTGTGTGATTGACAGCATAGCCTGAGAATGAATGGGAAATCTAGAACGAGAGGCAGAGTCCACCACTGGAGAGAAAGGATAAAAAGTACTTAGAACATTTGTAAGGTAACACAAAAGTAGCAGAAACTTCTGAAACAAGTATGCAAACTTTAGACCAACTTGTATAACTTTAATTAACTCCCGCTTAACCAATTTTAGGAAGTCCAACCCTATTCTAGGCGAGTCTCACAGTGAAGGGTGGCACTAGTGGTCCAGTGACCAAGGGCTGAAGAAAGAGAAGCAGGTAAGCAGTAGACAAGGCACAGTCTCTGAAGATTTCTTCAAGTTCACAGGTGAGTATCAGTTAGGTTTCTGCAGATAAGCAGCACAAAAGTCCACCCCAATGTAGGTCAATGTAGGCCTGGGAGGGGGTGTAAGTAGCAGCTTAACTACAATGCTCTGAAGGACAGGACTAACAAAGCAGGCCCGAGGTAATTATTAGCTTGCAAGGTACAGTACAGCCTATAAGAAGCTGGTGCAGCAGGGCAGTCCTCAAGGAGAGGCGACAGCAGGCCGCGGTTCAGGATTCCTGGTCTTGGCGACAGAAGAAAAGAACTTGCAATGGATTTGGTGGTTGCTGTCGTGCAGTTGAACGCCCAGCAGAAGATCTTCGCAACACTGGCTCGTTGGTGCCTTTAAGGCTCGGTTGAAGGACGGTTGTCATGCGGTAGATTTTGCTCCGGTTCTCCGTCCTCGTCTTGACTGAGGGGACTTTCAGGAGCGGGATCCAGCCTCTGGAGTTCCAGCAGGATGCCTGCAAAATTTCAGATGAAATAATGCTTCGAACGACGTTGCACTTCAAAATGGCATAGGACCCCTGGTTTTGGTGAATTGCAGTCTGTGGAGGGCGCAGCTGTTCCAGGGAGGACTCAACATGCTGTTAGTCTTGGGACTGGTTATACCCACCAGTCCAAGGGAGGAAGTCGTCAGTTTCGGGGTTCCCTGTTCCACAGAACCTGAGGTTGGAACAGCAGCGGTTACTAATGCTAGGGAGAGTTTTCAGTTTCTGTGTCAATTCACCTCAACCTGAGAAACCCCCAGCACTCTTTACTGGACCTATTCTCCTGAGTGAGTGGAACTGTTTCCCCACTCACTCATTCTTTTGCTCTAACTGGGAATCTTATTTCACTGCTTTGGTGTTTCTTTTTACTTTAATGAAGTAATACTTTCCTCCATGCATTTCAATACAGGCATCTGTTGTGTTTGCAGCACGCAGCACACAGCACCCTATGTGCAGCGTTGCTGGCGAGTCCCTTGGACTTCCCTTTTTATTTTACTTTCTCATGAGAACAAATGTTCTCAGGAGTAGTAAGGTAGCTTATATCATACTTAACTTTTCTTTTTTGGGATCAGCCCACACTACCTTATGTGGAGTGCATTGGTTACATTGTAACTCCTTTACCACTGCTCCTGTAACTTTCTAGTTACAGTAACTAACAAACTTAAATGGCTGGTGGCAGTGGATATCTTTTTCTACCATTTGTGTGCAGGTTACTCGCAGGCTGGATCCTCTGCTGACGTACAGCAGCCTTGGGTGAACATTTTCTCAAAATAGCCCGGGTCTTGTTTTCTCACCATTGTTCGTTTTCAGGTTCCTTCTTGGCTCTTCTTCTACCATTCCAGGTGGGGGTGGGTCCATTTTGAGCTTTGTTTTTGGTGGGCTTCTTTTGTGAAGCCAGCCATGGCTCCAGTGTGTCTGGGAAGGCAGGAAGTGAGGGAGGGTCCCCAAAACCACTCTGGACGTTGTTGGTGTACTTGGTTGGAACCAGTTTGAACTGGGCGGCTGACTGTCCTATAGGACAGCCACCCCTCTGTTGATTGACAGCTCCAAAGGGTTCCAGCATAAAAGGCAAGGATATTTGGACCACAGGCAGAGTTTACCCACTGTAACTGGAAATTCAAATTAGAAGATGAGCAGAGACGCCTGCAGCACCTTCCATAACCGCAGAAGTACTGGTAAAACCCTGCTGCTGTCCTGACTCCAGTTTTCAACTTGGCAGGGATGCTCCGCCAAGGACGACTTCCTCTTTTGGGATGGTGTGCATCATCAGACTCAAGGCCACCCTAAATTTGAGCCATCCCTCGACGTCCTGCGACCTTCCTGAGCTGCAGAAACCCAATTCCCAGGGTGCCTCAAACATACTGGAGTGCACTGACTTGCAACAAACAAATCTCGCTGAAACTTCGCAGGCATCCTTGTGGACCTCCGTAAAAAAAGGAATTCTCTTCCAAAAGTTCCCTCACCAGTACTGAGAAACAGAGGAGATTCCGACCAACTATAATCTTTCCCTGTTGGTGCTAAGAAAAAGGTGCCAAAACCACAAACCAGGAGTGAGCTGAATCTTCTGCTGGTGCAGAAGCCCATCCAAAGTCCCCCCCTTTCGTCCCCACGACTAAAGAGCAGGAAACTGGGTCTGCAACGCTGCATTGGGACGGCGTCCAGCTGCATCTTCAATTTAACCCTCCTTGTCCTGTGGGGCTTGGGTTACACTTACCTTAGACCATTTCCAGTGCTTCTTTGCTTTTGGAGTGGTGTTTTCAATGTTTGGGAGTTGAGCACAAGTCCATTGTCCAGGTCTTGCAGCCTGTGCTCCTACACGAAGGCTCCCCTTGAGCTCCTGTGCTTTTTAAAAGAACAACTGACTGGTTAGAGAACTTGTGCTGTCCATTTGACGGTGGCATTGCTGGTTCCCCAAAACTGTGAACTAATTTCTAGTTAAGAAACAGACTGCCTAAACCATTCTTGGATAGTGTTACCGTGTTACTTACCAGTTGCAAGCTGTGTTCTTTCTAACCTTTACTTTCCCTTAAACTGAATATTGCAAAGGTGATATATATAAGTGTTTTTACTAACCTTACTGAAGTCACGGTGTGTGGTTTGGAAAAGTACAAGAAATTGTACTCACCTGCCTTAGTTTCCTTTTCCAATATTATCCAATTGGATATTGAATGTTATTAGCAGTTAACACATTTTTAGTATTGCTTGTTTGCCTTGTGTATACATAAAATAAATTATCATTTTTGCTATAACTTAAAGTGAGTGTTTCCTTGGATCAAAAGCTCAAATTCCTCCTCCTAAGATAAGCCTGGCTGCTCTGGCACTCTATGAACTTGCGTAATACAGGCCTATATAAGAGGTTGGGGCCCTAAAACCAAGAGATAAGTCTTATAAAGTCTAACCCCAGTTGGACTTTAGAAAAACATACCGAACAACTAAGACGGCTGCTGGCGGTCGCTGAAAGTGGTTGCGGACGCCCTTCTTCGGATCTTCAGTTCCAATGGTAAACCCTATTCTTTTATGCAGGAAAACTGGCTGAGGCCACTACACATGCATTCTTTCAAACTTGGGGGGTGACTGTCCAGTAGGGACAGACAGCCTCCCATCACAAACTGATTCCAGGCATGGACACTGCAGGACAAAGACCAATAGAGTTTCGGTCTCCTCTCCCACTTCCTGTCCTTTCAGGCACTCAGAGAGCCTTAGCTGGCTTTCCAAGGGAAGCCTGCCAAACTCAAAAGACCCATCAAGACCTCCCTCACCCAGGCAGGTAGAAGGCGGTTCATGAAAGACCAAGTCATCAAGAACAGGGCTTAAAAAAGTAAAGCCACCATTTTAGGCAAATGGTGACCCTTGTATCCCTTACCGCAGCTGCAAAGGCAGCCCTTGACAAAAGTCCACAAACAGTAGTACAAAAAGGTACACTGCCACCAGCCTGTAAGGGGAACTAAAAGTTACTGCAAAGAGGAGATAATGTTTCCACTAGGGACTCCACTTAAGGTGGGGTGTGCTGATCTTGCAAAAATTAAATCTAGATGGGGAGAAAGTGTCCCCCTGCCCCGTTAACATGTGTTAACACAGGTTAAAAAAGGGGGAAGCTCAAGGAGCTCCCCACAACAATGCTCAGAAAGTGCTGTGTGCTGAAATAACAACATGTAGATGCCAGAAAAGATTAAGGAAACCATAACTCCATTAAAAAGTATCAAAAAGAGATAAAAGGGTCAGAGTATGAGTGGGTGTGGAAAAAGTTTCCCACTCAGGAGAATCAGTCCAAAAATCTAATAGTCTCAACAAAAATGCTAGTGGACTCACAAAGAATTTCACTCAAACAGGAAAATCTACCTAGCATTAGCCAAACCCCAGTCAACGTAGAGTGGAAGAGCAGTCAAGGCAGTCTCAGGAAAAGTGAGAGTGTGGTCTAGGGCTAAAACAAGTCCACACAGAGAAACACCAGTAATTCCAGTTAATCAGTAATTACATAAACTTAGAATTACATACTAAGCCTTTACATATTAAGCCTTTTTAATCACACCAAGCATATAATTTGCAGGCAAGTATTGTAACCCAAAACCATGTATCACATATATACATTCACCTTTAGAGATATTACATACCAGTAGCCATCAGATAAATAATGAAACGCAATAAAAAAAAAAAAAAAAAAAAACAGCCCAGTTTCCCCTGTCTTATGAAGTCCAGCCCTGAGAAGTCACAAGTTCCACAAAGTTACTCCATGGAAGGTATATCAGAACTGATACAGTGGGCTGTGTTGATGGTTGAAAAGTTCTTCATAGTAAGGTAAGTAGTTACTTCAAGACAGGCAAGTACCCAACTCTATGCTGTTACAAGGGTAAGTCTTCGAACAGGGTCCTTGACGCAGTTCCGATGACCAGAGTGAGTTTAGGGACGAGGGCTCTACACCCAATGTTACCCTATGCGAAACAGGGAGTGACAGAAACATGTATGACAACTTGTCCCCCCCCCCCCCCCGACTCCAATTCTTCCAGATGACACTGCAGGCTTTCTGGAATTTGCTGTGTCTCGAATCTTCTGTCCTTGGCTCGGGTGAGGGGAGCCAAAGGGCTGCAGGTGCAGAGGCCACTTTTCATGTCGGAAGATGGTTGTAGTTATCACCAGAAGGCTCCAAGCAACTTCTGGAACAAGACCGCAAAAAAAGAAAAGATGCAGACCCTTAAGAACACCTCATGGAATTGCAGAATTATTCTTCCAGCGGAGGTCACCACGGACGGCAAAAGTTGATCTTCCAACAGTGAACACAGAAATAGCCTCAGTTTCCCAGGTATTGAGTCGGCTGTGATTGCAAGGACAGGCGACCTATGCCAAAAGCTGAAGATCTGGGGAGTCCCAAGGCTCCGCTTGGAATGGCGACAGCTGCAGCGTGGTAGCCCAAAAGGTAGCTGGTCAGTCCACTGAGTGGTCGAGAGACACTTCCGAAGGCTTTCAAGGTGTAGATCTATGAGCAGGGCTGCGAGACTGGTTGTTCCCGCCGGTCCTAGGGTCGAAGCACCAACAAGGGTCTTCTGAAATCAGGCAGATGAGCGGGGCTTCACCAAGCTAATCATTGGAGTCAATCCTTGAGTTGTCAGCAGGCTGCTCTTCGTTCGTAGAGGTCTTGGTTCGAACAATGATCTGTTGAATAGCAGCAGGAGCCCTCCTTTTATTCAAGAATAGGGCTGAGAGATAGCCCAACCCCATCAATGGTAAGGATCTGCAGGCATTGTTTTTTAAGTTATAGGCCTGCCCAAATTTCTCTTTAACAAATCAGTTCAATTGATTCTTTGTGTCTTTATGTTCTGTGGTGCTCTTCATGAATGGTCACTGTGAGGTTCCACTACGCATCATGGAGGGAGTCCGATTGCAGGAAATCCTACCAAGTGATTTCCAGTCTGGCCCAGTTAAATGCCCACCAAAACTGCCACCCTTTCAAAGTCACATTGGCAACCACACAACCATCCATTAATCATCTGTAAAAGTAACTTTGCTTTTGAGAGAGAAGATCACAGACTTTCAGCAGGTAGACTTTGGCCAGCATGTTCCCTTATACAACCTATTGCAATTGAAACAATCCCTCGACAAACTCCCCAATCACAAACATTTGAACAGAAAGACTGGTGCCAACAGCAGCTCTCACCTAGATGCCCATGGTTGCAGGCCTCGTGTAGTGGTGTCCATCCACAGTAATCTCTAGGATTCATTGGATGACCCTGGTGAGATAAAACAAATAGGTTATGCAGAACCACAGTATCATATGAATGAGGTCCAGAAGAAAACGCTGCTTCTGGTCCTCGCGAGCACATTATGAACAAGCTTACCGGCAGGAGACATCTAATTTATGCAAGTGAATGATGCATACACCCAGCCAAAGGAAAATGTGCCCTCTGCTTGCAATCGAATAATGCCAACTCACTCACATGCAAAGGAGAAGGTGCTCCCTAGAGGAGAATGAAGGGTCACTGTCTTCTCAGTTTGTGCTTAATCCCACAAGCAGAGAAGTCAGGTCCATATTTTTACACCTGAAAGATATCCAATCCCTTTCACACTAGACAGTGGCTCACACAAACACTCCAGGGATAGGGAGGGGGCTGTTACGGATGTTACCGACCCACACTAGAGTAATGGGCCGGAGGTGAAGACGAGGCAGTGTCACAAGGGTAAGGGACGTTAACACCCGCTGCAGACATCTCCCTCCGCCAGGGCTGCAGTGCCATTCTAATATTGCTAAATCACAAAAACAGGTTAAAAACAAACTAAGATAATTGAAGTTGCTCATGACCGTACAGTGAGCATTGTCGTGGTGGAATGTTGGCCAACAGAAACAATGATCACCCAAGTGGAAAGTTCGAAGACAAACTTCAGCTTTTCAACCGTGTTCAAGGCCTTTTGCAAACCAATTATTATAACGGTCACACCAACATTCCAATGTTATGATTAAGCTTCACAGAAGCTTCCCGAAGGCCATGTCAGGCATTATTGGTCATTAAAACAGAGTTAAACACCAGAGCACAGAGAGGTTGCTCAACGTGGTTTACCGGCTCATAACACTCGATAAGGCCTATAAACTGTTAGAGTAGATTTTCTTTTTTGACAGAAATTCTCCCCACTTAGTGAGTGCCCCAGCACTTTCTGCTGGTCTTTTGGATTTTTCTCTGAATTTCCAGAATGAGTGGGAACCTTTTTCCACACACACTCATTCTTTTACTTTGTTCATGGAAACTCTTTTTGGTATCTCTTTTTAGAGTCATGCTTTCCTCCAACTATTTTGGCATCTACATTTTGTTTAAGAGGCACACAGCACTTTCTGTTCAGTGTTACTGGAAACTCCGAGAGCTTCCACTGTAATAATTCCTTATTTTCTCTTGGTTAACACCCTGTTACGAAGGCAGGGGATACCTTTTTTTCCTACCTGTACTTTCCTTTGTGAGATCAGAACACCTCACCTTCTGTGGAGTGCTGGGGGGATCCAATGAATTCCTTTTCTAACTTCTTCAGTAACCTTTTGGTTACTGTGACAAGTCCCTCTTTTCAGGCTGTTGGCAGCGTACCGTTTACATGAATTTCTGTGAACTTTTATCGCAGGCTGTCATCGCAGCTGCGGTAGGGGCACAAGGATCATCATTGACCCACAATCCCTTACCAGCAAGGGCACCACTTCTTATCTCTAAAGTACATCTTTTGGAATTGACAACTTTAGAGCACCATGCCTCAAGCAATCTCAGGGGTCGACTTACTTCCTCCAACGTAACCAAGGCACAAATCCAGAAGGCCAGGTGATTTCGGGAACTCCTACGGTGGTCCCTGAGTGAATCCGAGAACGGGTGGAGTAAACACACTGTTTAGTCCCATCCTGTCCCCATAAGGTTCTATGGGTGTAAAGTTCTAGCCCTAGCGCTACCTTGCCTTGAACAGTGGAATCCTCCCCCTTGGTCTCTCCCCAAGGTGATTCGATTGGGAGAGGGTCCGTTCTATACTTTCCTCTTCTTCTGTATTGAACATTGAGGGACTTACAAAATACCTGCTGGCTATGCCACACTTGTTCAACTTCGTGTATTAGAATCCTAGCCTCCTGAAAAGACATTTGGTGGGCCCCGTCACTTTAGAGATACTAGGCGCCTGCTGTTTCAGTTACGGAAGGACGTTTGTATGGTGTTTGCCATCTCCTTTATTTTAAGCCTATTAGTTATCAACTGGTTGATTGCTTACCTGGTTCCATTTCTTTATTCACTTGCTTTACTACACTATCTTGAAATCTACCCCTAAATGTATTTAAAAGTGAAGTATACCCATGAATGTTTTAATGCGTTATTTACCTGGGTTTTTTCAATGCTAAGAGTTTGTCTAAGGCCTAAATAAATAACTATTTGTACACATTCAGTCTAAATTGTGTTATTAAGAGCACTCTGCGTGTGCTTAACTGAACCCTTCACCACTTAAGTCTAAGCCTTGCTGCTCAGTCACACTACCCAGATAGAGTTTGGCTAGTCAATAGGGCGAGTTCTCAGAACCTGTCCCCATGGTGGATTCTGAAAATCCTTTTATCAGCCAGTCAATAAATTCAAGAACGCTAATTACTTTACATTATTTTACTCATTGGACTTGTCACTGTCAGAACAGGCATGTTAGCAATTCACCTTTGATCTTGAATCTCTTGCCTGGATCAGCATTGGCTTTTATTTGCTCCTTTCTCTTCTCTCATAGCAGTTTTTTCATGCTGTTCAAATACTAATGATTCTGAGCTAGATTCACACTACAGGAACATTTGCGATGAATAAATCTATCAGTACGTACCTTTTCCACCACGTACTGGACCTGCTTCAGGTTCCCCTCGATACAGGCTCGGTGCAGGGTGGTTTCGCCCTTCTCGTTCCGCCGATTCCACTGTTCAAAAAAGAATTGCAGCACATGAGTGGAAGCAGTATCCAGAAAAAGGATGAGAGAACATCAAAGCAGCAATACCAGTATAATATTAAAAACGCACCAGCGAACGCTGAATTCTCACAAAGAGCAGAGAAATACAAATTCAAAGAAAACAATTCTCTTTGTGTAAGCCTGTTGGGAAATGTATTCTGAAGTCCAACTAAGGGCTTAGTAAAATCTTACAACTGAGGCAGTACAAATCTCCACTCAAAGTATACGGCTTTACCACCTCAGTATTTTGCAGCGTACATAGAGCAGGCAGGCTTATTTTAGGCGGGAAAGAGGGCTGTAGCTTGGTACCAAGAAATTGTAGCATACATATGGTCCAAAGATACACTGAAACATTACGTACTATAAAAATAAATGGTTTATTTAAATACAAGTAGGCCAAGATGAATCTTGGGGGAATAAGTACTATCACATGATCTATAAACACAATTATAAAAAACAACTCACTACTTAAGGGATACAACCCAAAGTATTACCTTGTTAAGAATGGCAGTGAGCAGTTCAAGGTTAGGTAAACCTATAACAGATTCAGAATGCAACCAGCTATTCTTGGGGAGTCAAGCCAGGTTAGATATACTTTTGAATACAGTCAGTAATTCAAGGGTAGTAGACCCTATCAGTCATGCAGTGACACTTAGTTAAGGAATCACTTAGTAAGCCAACCCTGTTACCAGGATACGTTTCTGAATATTGGAACACAAATTCATGGAACAGTAAACACCTATAATTAAATTCATGATAACCTTTAGTTATACCTGGTGGGTAAGACTTAATTATGTAAAACTATTACAGTTGCTTTTCAGATCAGTGAAACAGAAATTAAGGTAAGCGATAACTCTCCAACTTATTTTAGGATGGCAAAAGGCAGACCAAGGTTAGTAAAACCCCAACTACATTCAGGATAACATTCAGTTAGAGTAGATGAGACCTAATGGTGTAATCCTATTAGAGTTGCTTTTTTTTAGATCCGTGGAACACAAACTAAGGTAAGAAAGAACTCTTTACACTATTTTAGGATTGCACCAAGTAGAGCAAGGTCAGCTAAAGCCACAGTACACTTATTCAGAATGGCACACAGCTATTCAGGTAAGTAATAACCCTATGACTGTTCTGAAACTGCTCTTGGCAATTTCAGGGGAGGCACAACCCAAGGTTTGAAGTTTAGAGGTGCAGCAGCAAATCAAGGGGAATACGACCTAAATACTTTTTAAAGGAGCTACCAGCAACCTAAAAGTGTATATATAAATCTAAGACTGTTTTAGAATCTGTATAAAGCAGAGCAGGGAAAGCAAAACCCAATGTTACACTTTGAAAAAGGCCCAGTGTTATTCCAGGTAGGTAAAACCCAAGGTAGACTTATTCTAGACCGGCTATACAGCAGGTCAGGGTAAGCAAAACCGAGATGGTGAACTTATACACAATAGTTAGGTGAAGTCAACAGCATTACATTTGGGAAGTGGGTGAAACCGATTCACAGGTGAGTAAAATAACCTTATATATACTTTTTAGTAGGGAACAACACATTCAAAGTAAGTAAAACATTTGTAACTGCTCATTTCAGAGGGGCCGTTACCAAACGAACTCTGTTACAAGTAAGTAACTTTTAAACACTGGTTATATTTTTCAAGGCAGAATCCTTTTCTTATCCAGTCCATCCCTAGTTTATTGCATGAGTTCTCTCAGAGGCAGAAGAGGGACACTAGTGGGCTAGGTGCTAGCTGTAGGCAGGGTGAGACAGGGTTTAGTTGCATAAAAAGTCAAGAGTTCCTGTGGAAGTCTCTTAAAAACAAGTACGTAGTTCACTTTAGAGTTAGTTGGGGTCCAGGGACTTCAAAGAAGACACCCTATGAGGATTCCAGCAGTGGGCCTGGGTGAACTAGATGAGAGGACTCCCAATCACATGAAACACCCCAAAGCTATACAGAAAACACAAAAGGCTTAAGGTAAGTAATACCCCAGGAAACACAGTACCTCAGCACAGAAGAAGAGTTTGCAGCAGGACGTCTTCAGCATCTGCAGCCAAAAACCTAGTTGATGTATTTCCTGTCGTGAAGACTGAAGACAGGACACTGGAAAGGAATTTGCAGCAGGGATCAATGGGGAAGACTCCAGGCAAGGGTTTCTTAGTGGCTGGATGCAGCTGTGTGTTGTTGGCGCCCTTTTAAGCAGCCAGATGAAGAACAAATATCGACGGTCGGATTCTCGTCACTCTCTCGGTCCTGCACACCCGGAGAGCCACCTGGAAATGAAAGCCTTGGATAGGGCCTTCGCATGGTTCACAGAACCAAAATTCACAAAAGGCTGAGTAGTTTTCCCAAAACTCTTTGCGCGGGCCACATAAAATGTCAGCGCTCGGGCCACATCCAGCGAGTGCAAAGTCCTTTCAGTAGGCGACGAAGGCGTTGGAAACAAAATACAGGTAACACCAAGGGCTTGTTCAGATGAAATTCCGACGGAACCTTGGGCATGAAGGAGGGGTGTGTCCTCAGCACCACCCTCGTCTTGTCAAATAAAGCCGCTTGCAGGACAGAGCTTGGACCTCACCTACTAGTCTTGCAAAGGTGATGGCCACGAGGAAAGCGGTCTTCCATGACAGAAACTTGAGCATGAGCCTAGTCAGCACCACGTTCAGTTCCCACACCGAGGACGGAGCCTTCAACAGCAGTAACGAGTGGAAATGTCCCTTGATGAACTCTTTAACTAGACGGTGCAACCACAGTGAAGACCGTCACAGAGACCTGGTGTAGCTGGAGATAGCCACCAGATTTATCTTGATGGAGGCGTGCGCCAGCCCCGATTTAGCCAATTACAGTAAATACGGAACTACTTGGGGGGCCGTGACCCTCAGAGGGTTGAACTTCTACGACCGGCACCAAGTCGCAAACTGCGTCGATTTGTGTCCATAGCACTTCAGAGTAGAAAACGCCCTGGCCTTGGCGAGTAACTCCCTGCAATCCGCCAGAAGATCGTAGCCATCAAACTCTAAATGCTGCAGGAGCCAGGCCTTTCGTGTTCAGAGATCCTGAGCCGTGGTGTAGGATTGCACCTCCTTCCCTGGCGAGAAGATCTGCAACCAATTGACTGGAGGGGACGCCGACATGCTGAGAAGGTCTGGGTACAAGATCTGCCACGGCCACGCTGGTGCGACAAGGATCATCCTGCACCAGTGCCTTCTGAGTTGACTGATGACTCGAAGTAGCAGCGGCAACGGTGGGAATGCATACAGAAACAGGCCTTCCCAAAAGGAATGAGAATGCGTCCTCCATGCTCCCCAGCTGGGGGAACCTACTGGTGAACCTCTGGCACTTGGTGTTTGTCGCCGTCTTAAACAGATCGATTTGGGGACTGCCCCATTTGAGGAAAAGGTTGTCCACTTGATCCTGCCGAAGCTCCCACTCGTGGCAAAAAGTGCAGCTCCCTGCTGAGAGAGTCAGCGATGGTGTTCTTTACTCCTGCCAGGTGAAATGGTATGAGGAACATCCTTTGGGCGACGGCCCAGTGCCACAAGTCCTACGCCTCTTCGGAGAGCGCTGGGGATCTGGTGCCCCTCTGCTTCCGGATGTAAAACATTGTGGTGGTGTTGTCTTTAACGACCCTCACCACTTTGACCTTGAGGAACGGCAGAAATGACCCGAGGGCCCAAAACACCGCCCGTAGTTCCAGAACGTTGATTTGTAGCACCTTCACTTCTGGCAGCCATAGACCTCTGGCGTGAAGACATCTGTTATCGGCTCCCCATCCTTCCAGGGAAGCGTCCGCCGTGACTATCTCCTGGTACTGGGGGCTCTGGAAGTCCGTGTCTCTGGCGATGTTATCGCTTGACAGAACTCCTCATTGAGCGCGATTTTGTCAGGGAAGCCTCCGGACACCTGGACCCTGGACCCAAAGAGCGTCGAGGAATTCCTGTAGTGGGCGCATCCGCAATCTGCAGAGCCGAATCAGATATATGCATGACGACATCATGCCGAGCAGCGACTTGATGCGCCTTATCGTGGCGACCCTCAGGACTAACAGCCGTTGCACCTTGCCTAAGATGGCCGCTATCCTCTTGTCTGACAGTGACGCCAGGCAGGAAACTGTGTCGAGCATGGACCCCAGGAACAGCGCTTCCTGCGATGGAGTCAAGCAGGACTTTGGAAAATTCACAGAGAACCCCAGGTCCGTCAGCAGACTGACTGTCTTCGCCGTGTGATCGACAGCGATGTCCCTTGACTTGGCCCAGATGAGCCAGTCGTCCAGGTAAGGATAGACATGGATTCCTTGCAGTCGTAGACTGGCCGCCACCGGAGCCAGGCACTTGGTGAAGACTCTGGGCGCCGACTTCAGTCGGAAAGGGGGAGCCTTGAACTGGTAATGCTTCTCTTGAACGACGAAGCACAGAAACTTGCAATGTCCTTTGTGTATGGGGACGTGGAAGTACCCGTTCTCTAGATCCAACGACGACAGAAAGTCCCCCTCCTCCAGCTGGCCAAGCACGTGCTGCAGCGTGACCATCTTCTGGGACTTTATGTACTTGTTGAGCCGTCATAGGTTGAGAATGGGGCCTCCAGCCCCCGGTCTTCTTTCTTACGAGAAAGTGCCTCATGTAAACTCCAGAGCCCCAGAATCGCTTTGGAACCAGCTCTATCGACCCTTTTTGCCCGAACTTACAGCAGCAGCTGAGGGATGCGTTGTTCCTGTCGGGCCACCAGAGATATTCACGGGCACTTACGTTGAAACACTAGAGTGTGTCCGCGGGCGAGAGCGTCCAGTGGGAGGGTTGGTGGTAAGAGGATGAGCCCCCACCGAAACCCTTTGAAGACCTGCTAGACTTTCCTCCTGATGAGCAAAAGGATGGCCGGTGTTGTTTCAGAGTGCCCAAGGCACGGGCTGTCTCTGTGTCGGTCTTGATGGCCTGGAGGGATTAATCAACGGCCTTCCTGAACAGGTTGTCTCAGTCGAAAGGCATGCCCAGGACCCTCGTTTGGACCTCCTGCTTAAAGTTGGTGGCCTTGAGCCGTTGTCGCAGAGTAGATTACCTTTCTACCCATGGAATACAATTTCTTCCCATCGTTGTCCGGGGGAGCAGATGAAGACGACCAACGCGACGACTGCTTCCTGGTGGCTGCCAATACCACCAAGTCCGGCGACGGTTGAGACCTCAGACAATTGGGCGCAGACTCCGGCACCCAGTACTTCTTTTCAAGCTGGTCTCTCTTCGCTGGGGTTGAAGTGGGGTTCCTCAGCAGTGCCAGCCCCTCATCCCAGACATTGTCCAGCAGCGGTACCAACAGGATAGTCTTCCTCTTAGCCTCCCGGCGTTGTCTATATCCGACGCATAAAGAAGATTGCGAGATCTGCTGTGGCTTCACCAAGCGCACAATGAAGTATCAACACGTCTAGTTGGCGGCGTGGCTCAAGACCAGGGCCACTGCCCTGTGTGATTCACAGGTTGGAAAACCTTCTCCTCCGGGGTGAGCTGGAAAAGCTCTGTCGTTCGGCCAATCATGGAATTAAATGATCCCACTTCGTCTAGTGGGGAAGCTCTCGGCGCTGGTGATACAGGATCTCCCATTCCTGCGTCGTCATCCGTATCCGTTGTCACAGTGTTCGTCCCCGTCCACCTAGGGGGTTGGGGGGGGGGCAGCGAGGATTGGAATACAGGTGTAGAATGTTTCCTCCTCGCCGGTGGCTGCCCCAGTGTCAACGAGGTCACCGGTGGTGGTGCTGTCGGCAACCTCCTCTGCATCTCCAACACCAGCGTGTGGAGGGTCGAGAGGATATCCTGCAATATGTCTCTAGGAGGCACCTGGGGGACAGGTTCACTGGACCCAGCGCCCATGTCGTCATCCCCGCCGACGGGGTCGACGCCGCCTCATGCGGGAATCTCCCCAATGGTCCCGTCATCATCACCACCATGGATGGTGTGGACGGAAAGTATCTCCTCCTTTTTCAGATGAAGAAATGTCTGTGCCCTGGAGTTCTTCTCCACCCCTTACCCCCTTCTTCAGGTCCTGAGGGGTCGGTCGCAGGCTAAGCTCTGGCATCCTCTTCTCTGGAGTCTTTTCTATCGGCTTGACCAAAGACCCTCGCCTGGCAGGGAGAGACACTCTGTTCGCCACCAGGGCACCATGGACTGGGTCCGCCCCGTTTGCCTTCGCAAGGGAGGCCACCACCACCTCGATCGAGGAGGGCGATTTGGCCTGGATCACCTGGGCCTTCACGGGATGGTCGGCCATCTTGTCCTGCTTGGCCTTCTCCTTCACGGGCAGTTCAGACACTTTGCCCTGCTTGGCCTCTCCGGTGTCTCCCACAGCTTCCCCGCGGTAGCAGACTTCCTCTTGGACAGGATCGGTGGCTGGAGATCGAGACAGACGGAAAAGATGAACGTGCCCTGACCGTCGCGGGACCCGCCTGCGCGGCGACCTCGTTGGAAGCGCACTCGCAGTGCTTGGCCTTGTGTTGGGCCCCCATGGATGGAGCGCCCTCAAAGGACTTAGAAGCCCACTCAGGTTGGCTGGATCCAGAAGAGGCATACCCTTGTGAATCACACAGGGCATTGGCCCTGGTCTTGAGCCACGCCGCCAACTAGACGTGTCGATACTTCATTGTGCGCTTGGTGAAGCCACAGCAGATCTCGCAATCTTCTTTATGCGTCGGATATAGACAATACAGGCACTAGGAATGCTGGTCTTCCGTAAAAACATTCAGCAAACCGCAGCTGGTGCAGAGTTTGAAGAGGGAAGCTCCGTCCTTCTCCTCAGGCATTATCCGGTGCGGTATAGGCCTGAAGACTTATGGAAGCTTCCAAGAGGAAACGCTCAACACCTTCTGCCCTTGAGGGGCGATGAAAGATGCCGAAAAACGGGTCCCTGTTAATCGGAAGGATAAACGATGGAGCACACAGGCTTAATTGAACCGAAAACAAGAGTTCTCCTACCAAAAAACATGAAAAAACACAGAAAGCTCGAAGAGCGAAAAGCCAGGACTCCCAACACTTGCAGTAAAATTTTAAGATGGCTGCCAGAGGAGGGGCGTAGATAGAGGGCAGTCATTGGCTGGGGGCAGTAGGACCCAGAGCTCAGTGATTGGTTTATAGGAGAATGACAGTTTAGAAACGAAACTGAAACTGTTTTTTTCTTTTACCAAGGATTTCCAGCCGGACGACAGGGAATATTCCTGAGCATGTGAATCCATGCCAGACCCCATGCCAGACCCCATGCTGGACAGTAAACCCTGTAAGGAAAGCAAGGCATCAAATTAAGAAAGTCACAAGTTATCACAGTTCAAGGGTGTTTATTAAACTGTAAAGTGGGTGAGATAAACGTAAGCTACGACCATCAAATAATAATAATACAGTCCAATTGGAGTTTAGTTTTCATGTACCAACATGTTTTATTAAAAAAAACATTTTTCGCTTAAACTGCTAGTATTCTTAGTGCATGATTTGATCTGTCCACTCAATGCTTTGCATTTTGCTTGGCATTTTGCCAGTTTCCTGCAAAATATTCTGTGCCACGGTTGGAATGAGAAATCTGCTCTGCTGGTGAAAATGGAAAGGTGGGCATAGGGACACACGTGTTGCTATAAAATGTATAGTTTTGTTACTTCTTGCACATGATATGATATATGGCATTTATAACGCGCCTATACACAAGTGTTTCATAGGCTGCATTGTTACATATTTGCGCAATGCATAGTGTGCATTTTTGTCAGGGATTGAAAAGGCAATCCTATGTACATGGCCATTTCTCTTGATACGTGTATGATGTTCTTTTAATGGTGCACATTAAATTGTAAATTCCATTTACTTGGTCTAGGTTTAGGGGATTCCTGTTGAAGGATTTAGAAAGTTGGGGTCCCCCTCCTCACGCTGCTCTTTCAGCTGCACTAAAAGACATACAGCGTCGGAGATGGGGGTTCACAGGGCAAGGGAAATTCTGCTTCAGGGACTTTGCACGCTACTCCAAATGGGCCTGAAAGCGCTGTAGCTGAACTTGCCGGCATAATAGTGGATCTCACAGAGGCATCAGTGGCATGAACGTGCATCTCACAGAGGCATAAGTGGCAGAGGTCAAGCGACGTACAGGGGTTGAATGATTTGTAAACCTGTTGCAAAACATGGCCCTAACAAAGGCTTCTAGCATTGGCTATTAACGTACAGATGGCACAGTAGAATTAGTGCTTTCGGCAGAATGAATGCAAAACCTTTTCCATGCTGCCCCCAAGAACTCTGGAGGGTGAGTATCTTTAATAATACCGGGGCCCACAGGTAATTCCTCACATCAGTAGTTTCGCCGAAAATGGCTCAAGGGAAAAAACCAGGGTAAGTACTGCCTTCTCTCCTAGTTGCGGTTTACATGATCTGGGCTTGCACCCTGAGGCGGGGGAAGACCCTCACGACCCAGAACAGCCTTCCCACAATGTCACCCTTCGGGCCTATACTGAGGAATCCAGCGACGAAGACTCGGGGAATACGGGGGAACCAACGAAGTTGGAATCTGGCAGCTCGGTGCACAAAGAAGTGCAAGAATAACAGTTGGAAACATCTTTGGGTGTCTCAAGGAACAGGTCAGACTGGGTGTTGGCATCTCAACCCCCTTTCATATACCTTAGGAAGGTAAAAAAAAAAAAAGTTGCAATAGCAGGGTCACCACAGGAGAAGTGCCTTCGGCCACAACCATACAGAAGTCAAAAGATACTAAAAAATAAAGCGAAAAAGCAGAATGTTTTCTCAGGCCCTGGACAGAGGCCAAAAAGAGAATGTCCTTGCATGGTCATTTCCTACCAACAGTGAATCAAAAAGAGAGTGCTTAAATAACATGCCAAGCAATCTAGTGCCCTCCAGTGAACAAAAACCTGCCGTGTGCTAAAAAACATAAGGTTCGCAGAAGCACATCCAAAGAGTGTAAAAATAAAGTACCACTGCGAAGAGCACGTCTGGATTTTAAGGAGTATGGGGAAGAATACCCATAGAGTAAAAAGCAAGAGGACACTTGGTTCCCCTAAACTCCTCTCCATTAGGAGGTTAGTAGTGATATGCAAAAGACAACACCATCAATGAGAGGCTGGGCGCCCCCTGAACTAATAGGCCTAAGGACTAACCAGTACCCACAAAACAAAATGAGTAATGTTAAAAAGACCTCTCTCCCAAATGTCAGGTCAAGGTCACAAAACAGCCAGCAGATGGGTTGGGGGTCTCATTTAAAGGAGGTTGTAAAGTTGCAGAAAGAAGGATTTTCCTTGCACATACACTAAACGATGTCTCTGGCTTTCTGGGCACTGAAACGGATGCGCAGACATGGTGGAGTACCTTCAGTAACCAGACGTGTAGTCCTGGTGGCCAAAGTGGGGCAGGTGGTGGACCAGCAGTCCAACCAAGGTAAACTGCAGCATTTGGAAGTGATAGATCACAGATGCTACATACTCCTAGTCATTTGCAGAAGGTTTGGGGCTCTAGACATTAAGTGAGTTTGCAGGTCAGGGCCTGTATCTCACCCTCCCGGAAAGCCGTTTTCCATGAGAGGAACTTGAGAGGGGCCCGATGCATGGGCTTGAAGGGGGCCCCCGTGACCCTCATCAGCACCACACTGAGTTCCCACGCCAGGGCAGGCGCCTTCACCGGCGGGAACGATCAACACAGTCCTTTTAGGAACTCCTTGACTAGATGGTGGGACCAAAGAGAAGACCGTCCTGGAGACCTGGTGTAGTGGGAGATAGCCACCAGATGCACCTTGATAGAAGCGTACCCCACTCCCGCCTTGGCCAAGGATAACAAGTACGGAAGAATCTGCGGGCCTGTGACCCTTAGAGGGTGAAATTCTGCATCCGTCACCACGTCGCAAAATGCTTCCACATGTGCCCGTCGCACAAGACTCAACAATGCTCTAGCCCTGGCAAGGACTTCCCTGCAGCTTGCCGGCACCTCGTGCCCTCTGAAATCTAAGGCTGCAGGAGCCAAGCCTTCAGGTTCAGCGACCCCGGGTCGTGATGCAGGATTGCGCTTCCTTCTCTGGCGAGCAAATCCGCAACCACTGGCAGCTTGACAGGCTGAGATCTGGGTACCAAATCTGCCTTGGCCACGCCGGATCGACGAGGATCATCCAGCATCGGTACAGTTTGAGTGGATTGATGACTCGCAGCAGGAGAGGCAACGGAGGGAACGCGTACAGAACAGCCCTTCCCACGGGAAGGAAAACGCGTCCCCCATGCTCCTCGGCAGGTGGAAACTGCTGGCATTTGGAATGTGTTGCAGCAAACAGATCGATCTGGGGTCTGCCCCACTGATGGAGTCGTCGATAGTGTTCTTGACTGCCGCCAGGTGAAAAGGGATGAGTAACATCTCTTGGGCGACGGCCCAGTGCCACAAGTCCTGCACCTCTCTGGAGAATGCATGTCCAGAATCCTCGTCTGGACTTCCTGACAAAAGTTGGTGGCTTTCAACCAGCCACGACGACAGAGACAGACACTGTTCCCCATATGTCGGAACCCTGTGTCCGCGATGTCCAGGGCCACCATGATGGCATGGTCCGAAGCCACCTCCCCCTCCTGGAGGATGGCAAGTGCCTCGACCCGCTTGTCGCTGTGTAGGAACTCCAGAAGTGGGGTCATCTTATACCACAGCTCCGTGTCGTATCTGGCCAGGATTGCAAGGGCGTTGGCCGCCTCGACTGTTGACGCGGCCAAGCAGATTACTTTTCTTCCCATACTTTCTTCCCATGGCCTCCAACTTCTTCCCCTCGCTATCCGGAAGGACGGAGGACCAAGGCAAAGAGTTAGACTACTTCTTCCTTGCTGCCGCCGAGACCAGGGAGTCCGGGGAAGACTGTGAACGTAGGCACTTTTATTTTTTATCCAGCAGTTCTTTCCTGGTCTGGGCAGTGGCCGGTTTCTCATCAAAGCAAGGCCCTCCTCCCAAACGTCATCCAGGAGAGGCAGGGCCAAGATGATCTTGGCCTTGCATCGTTGATCTTCCTTCATGGTCTCCTCTGTGGTCGATTGGAAGAGTTCCGACGCTCTGGCGACCATGGCAGGGAACGACCCCTACTCATCCAGCGGGGAGGGGCCTTGGCTGCGGCGCACCGTCCACGTGTCTTTGGGGGTGGGGGGTTGTGCATGTGTGGAGGTTGATGCAGCGGCGTAGGGTGGGGCTTCATCATTTCGCCAGAGGTTGGTACAGGTGTCGTCGGCATCGGTTTCTGAATCTATGACACCAGGATGTGCAGGGCGATACATCCCTCAGAGGTGTCGGGCGGTAGGCTTACTGAGCCCCGCGCAGTCATCGCGACAGGTCTGCCGTCGTCGTCCCCATCGGGATTTTTCTGCTGTCTGCATCGTCTCCCAAGCTCTCCTGGATCGTGTGTACGGACGCCTGGTCCTCCTCGTCCGAGGAAGAAATATCCATGCCCTGGAGTACGGTTGAGGGTTCCTCTCCCCCACCCCCTTTTTTGCATCCCGAGGAGTCGGGTTTGGGGATTGCATCCTCTTCTCGGGTGTCCTCTCCACCAGCTTGGCCGATGCCTCCATCTCGGAAGCAGGGATACTCTGGACACTGCCAGGGCTACCTTGGCTGGGTCAGCACGCTTGGCCTTCGAGAGGGCGGCCGCCACCAACTCGATCGTCGTCGACGACGACGACTTCACCTGGGCTGCCTGGGCCTTCTGGGGTAGGTTGGTCGTCTTTTCCTGCACCTTGGTCTTCTCAGGCTTTATACGCAGCTTGGCCGGGTTAGCCGATTTCCTCTTCAAGGAGGAGCTGGAGCAATGGCTGCAGATGGAGGCAGGTGGTGAAGATGAGCGCACGCCCTGCCCGTCGTAAGACCTGCTTGCACAGCGCCCACATCGGAAACAGACTCGCAGTGCTGGGCCTCGTCTTGAGATCCCCACGGATGGAGCACCCTCAAAGTACTTTGAAGCCCAATTTTCGGACCGGCCGGTCCTGGGTGAGGCATGCCCCTGCTTTCCGCACTGGGCAGAGGACTTGGTGCTGAGCCACGCCGCCAGCCTACTGCGACGATCCTTCGCAGTTTGTTTGGAGAACCCAAGGCAGATTTCGCGATCCACTTCCCTGCGATCCGGATGGAGACAATAGAGGCACTAGAGGTGTGTGTCCTCTACAGTCCGCAGCTGGAGCATAGCTTGAAAAGGGAGCTTCCCACCTTCTCCGACATGATCCGGAATGCAGAGTAGGCTTGATGGCCTTCTGGAATCTTCGATGAAACTTTGACGATTCTGTTACGCTCACCAGGTCTCAGAGGAGGCGTTGGGGCACGGTTGCAGCCCTCCCAGGGGTGAGGTTGCTCCGGTCCGACTTCACCCTCTGCGCTTATGTGGTGACTGGTGGTAATAGGTGATGTTGCTCGGGACTGCTCCTGCATGGATAGTAGGGGGCGTGAGTATGCCAGCTTGTGCACCTGATCCCCTTCCAGACCCCTTCTCCCAAACCGTGGTACCCGTGGGATGCGCTGTCCCTGGAAAGCTCACCAGTTGATTAGTTTTGGCGAGCACTCCGTCCTGCTGCTCCACTATACTTCAGGTAAGTGTTCGTGTTTGCCTTCGTCTTTCCTCGTCTGTTTTTGTATTGTAAAGTTTGTTGTCTTGTACTGCTGTCCGTTCCACTTTTGATGTTTTTCTCTTTTGTTTTCTTCCCTTGCAGGTGATGTTGCCAGCCCGGCAGAAGCTGCGGAGCTCGAGGCGGCAGCCGGAGGGAATGAGGAATGAAGCTGCAGCGGTACAGTTCAAATGCAGCGTGGCCCTAGGAAGGATGTTCTAACATTGTCTTTCTTCTTCTTCACAGGGTCCTAGGTCGTGGATGAGGAATGCAGTGCTGTGGCGTCGGGATCAAGAACACTGGATGTCAGGAGATGAGTCTGCAGATGAAGCGATAAAGCACCGGTTTCCTGGAGCTGAGTATGTAGGAGAACGCCTGGTTTCAAAGGTAAGTAAACTGGTCCAAGCAGCAGTGAGCGCCACGTTGCACGCGAGTGCACAGTAACGCGAGGAACCGCCCTTAAGGATGGAGCAGCTTATATAGCTGAGCTTCTGAAGCCACGCCCACCAGGTTCAGCCTGCCTGCCACACCCGATGAGTCAGCACATGAGGCTGTTCTCTAGAATACAGGCTTTCGGCTTCTGGAAAGTCCTTGTAAAATAAAAGCACTCCTGCACTGAAATAAAGTGTTCCTGCTCACATCTCTATATGAGCCTGGTGCCAAAGGCGCCAGGACTGAGTCCAGCCAGGGCCCCTGTGTTTATGGGTCCCAAAGGGACATAAGTGAGCCAAGTGACCCATTGCCCCCATCACTAGATGGTGTAGTTTTTGTGTTCTGGGGCCTGTGGCCATGACAGATTCTTGCCCTTGAGGGGCATTGAAATTCACTGACAAACGGATCCCCGCTTGTCGGCCAATGTAGATAAAGAGCACACAGGCTCAGATTCACAAAAATCGAACATTTTAATGAAAAAGCGCAAAAAAAGTGGATCCGCTCGCAGAGCAAAACACGAGGACTCCCAACACTTTAGCGTGCAGTACAAATCTGAAGCTGGCTGTCAGAGGGGCTTAGGTAGAGGGCAGTCATTGCCTGGGGGTAGTATGACCCAGAGTTCAGTGATTGGTTTAGAGGAGGAATACAGTTTGTAAGTGAAAGTGAAACAGTTTTTTCATTTACTGAGGATTCCCAGCCTGACGACAGGGAATATTCATGAGCATGTAAATCCATGCCAGACCCCATGCTGGAGAAAAGAAGACTAATGGAATCAAGGGAAGCCATGGTGGGGAAGTTCTTAGAGTTATAGTGGTGGGGGATTTGAACCTACAAATAGAACCCCTGCGGGACATGGAGGGACTGTGGGATGATCTCGATGAGACATGGGACATCCCGGACTTAAATGCTCTCGGGCTGAAGAGGGAACACAGACAGGCCGTGAGCTCCGCGATAGCACTCCTGGGCTTGGGTTTAAGGGCATGCAACGTGCAGTTTACGGACTATCAGCCGGCAAGACCCACCTTCACAGGGATTGATAGAGCCACAAACAGATTATATCCTCCTGTCCATGGGGCTGTGGCCATTTGCAATAAACCTTAAAGTCCTTGACACCCTGGGAAGTGATCATAGGCCCCGGACGTTGAGCTTGATGTATATGGGTATTGTAAGAAAGGCATGGCATCAAAGTAAGACAGACAGAAGTGATCACTGTTCACTGGTATTTATTAACTGTAAAATAGGTGAGAAACGCCTAAATCTAAGATGGGAGCAAGCTACAACCATCAAATAATATTATTAATAATAATAATAATAATAATAATAATACAGTCCTAGTAGAGTCTAGTCAAATAAGAAGGGCCTATACCAAGAAAATCTATTGCCAATCCTTACCGCTATGCTACAAAATAGTGTGGGATAATGTTGACAAGAAAACAGTATTCACAAAATGATAAGTCAGGATGTTATAGCAGGGGTCTCCCTTCCCCGCGTTTTTAGCATTTTTAGCACGGGACAAGGTGGGACTCTTGAGCACCGCACACTCCTGGGCGTCTCTGGAATGAGCTCACAGTTCCTGATGTCTATATCAGGGCCTTCTGAGTACAAGTCTCTTATCATGCAAAGTCTCTTGCTTCAGAGGGCCCGATATGTCCAAAATAACAAAACAAAGGTTATTTCTAACAACCTTCACGTCGGGTGTTTATGCTTCAGCCAAAACAGCAAAACAATTGTTCCCTCTGTTAACCTTCATTTAGGGTGATTGCTCTTCACCCTTGGATCCCCCTCAGCCAGGCTCTGATCCTCCTCTTAGTGGTTAGCCTCCCTCAATCGGGCTCAGACTAACCATTAATTGTGGACATCCCTCAGTCGGGTTCACACTTCTCATCACAATGTTCAGACCTTCCAGGATTTTGCGGCATGAAATGGCAAATTTTGCGGCATGAAATGGCAAATTTTGTGGCACAAACCTTTATATATTGCGCATTTTTGCGGGACATTTTGTATTAACTGGAGGGTGTAAGATTGCCACATTGCAGGAAATAGGCAGAGTGCAAGGCTACAAGAGAGCCAGGGTATCATTATTATTTATCTTTTGTATTATTTTAATCAATAGTAAGAGTCCCAGATGTCTCTGGCTTGGCAGAACAGTGTTTGATTTGGCTACATTTCTGGTTTAATGTTCATGCCTATTTAATAGTATTAACTAAATTGATCATTATCAATTGCAAAGCTGAAAATATTCCCCTTCTATGTTCTCCAATCCCCCAAACACCCACACACCTCTCTCACCAACACACATCTCACCAACTCTCCATCACAACTTACATTCCTTAACCTCTCACTCTGTCATACAAATACTCACGTGCTATGTCACACTGTCAAGTCACAATTTGCACTGCCCAGTTCCTGCCACACTCCAAATCATACTCCCAACTGACACCTTACACTCTACAATTCCTCCCGCAATATACAGTCCTTCATTCTTTTGTGCTGCTTCTGCATCTTGCATCCTTTCTCCCATTCCATCGCACTCTTCCCTCATCCTTTTTCCCAATCTGCAGCTCACTGCCTCTTTCTGGCCAACTGCTTCCTCTCTGCTTTCTGGCTCACTGACCACACGCTCCCTTTACTTTCTGTACCTGTGCTCGCTCTCAGATTTCTGGCCCACCGCATCACTGCTTCCTCTGCTCTCTTGTACAGCGCTTCCTCCTCTGACCCACTGCTCTCCCTCTGCTTTCTTGCCTATCACTTCACATCTCACCCATCCCTCTCCCTCTTTCTCATAGTGTAACCATTTTTTTTTAAAAAAATTAAATGTAGATTTTTTCCCAGTTCCTCAAATAATGGGGCATTTAAAAAAAGAACGGAGGATATGCTATTTTTAGACAACCCATTTTTGGAAATGAGCAGGTCACCTTATTCTCAAAAGTGACCGGCGCATTTCCACAGGCTTGAGCTGTAGCACAAATTGTGCACTGGCCAGCTGCCATGAATGGTGTTCTGGGTTGTTTGACCGAAGTGTAATTATTTGCGGCGGAATTGACCGTAGTCAATTTCGCTGTGAATTGATTTGGACTTCAGCCAAACAACCCAAAATGTACCTTTCACCACCACCCCACCCCCTCCCCTACTTAACTTCTTGGTCGCTGCTGCTTCCCCTGCAACCCTGCGGTGCCAGATCCGTCCCTCTAACGCGGGTCGGATCCGACTCCACAGGGTCCCTTTTTCGTTATTTTATTTTTTTCTGTCCCCGCCTCCAATTTTGAGGAAAAAGGGGAAAACACTTCTGCAACCACCCTACACCAAAAATACTGAACATGGGGAGCGGGTGACACCCCCCAACACATGTTCAGTATTTATAAAAATCGATTGAATATTACTGCACGAAATAGGTCAAATTGTAACATTCGATAGATTTTTGTCATCAAAATGGGCAATACTTTGAATAGAATTGCTCTCCCGACAGTGTTCTGCAAGCTCCCAGCGCCTTTCACAGGGACAGGCCCTCCAGGTGCCTGCCGCTGTAAAATGCGACCCAAAAAATGCATTTTTATCCAGTTTGAGGAACAAAAATGCAAGCGACACAGCAGCGGTTCATACCTTAAAAGAAATGCATGACATAGTCAAGAAAGACCCTGTCATGCAGTGGCAGCCCCACATCCCGTGCGCGTAGGGTTGCTTACAATTTCTGCACATTTAAAAGTGCATCTTGCTTGGAAATGAGGGATGCGCTTTTAAATTGACAGTAACATCACTTTATTTGATCAAGGAGGTGAAAAAGGCCATATGAATGGGCGCGCATATAAAATGGGCCCATTCATGGGTCCCTTGTGGATTGGGCTGCACTTTTCTGGGGCGCAAGTGATGAGATGTGTTAGCGCATTTCATTTCTTGTGTAAAAAAAAAGTTGAGAACCTGGCACCCTGAGTATTATTTTTTTTAAGAAACAAAAAAAGTTCCCAATTAAGTAACTCGCGTCCCCTGCACACTTTCCAATATCTGGATGACCAGACCAACAATTAAATTGTATTTTAAACAGTATTTCTAATAAAAATCTTTATAAAGAAACATTTAGCGTAAAAAAAGCTTAGGGAAGTCAATTATTGAAGAAATCAACATTCAGTCAGAGTAGGTCATAAGAACCGAAATTCATGTTCATTCTTGATATTGAAATTGTGGACGGCCCAACGCGTTTCGAGCGGTACAACACTCTTCATCACAGGCAAATCAAACAATTCTAAGGAAAGATATGTACAAAATTTACATTAGAATAATGTTTTCCATTGACAACAATTTTACAAAAACAGCTTGTACAACCAACTTGAAAACACTATATAGGCTAATTAAATGAGCATCATTGGCGCTAAATATCATAATTTCGAGGTGAATTGACACCCAAGGGCTAACATTTTCAAACTCAACAGTTCACTTAATGTTACAATTTGCAAAACAAAGTGAGTCAGCATCATGAGCTTACTTAATAGACTGGACTGTGTTTTAAGAAATATTGTAAGGTCATGTGGTGGTTATAACAAAAATGGACTGAAAAACAGAAAAGGAAATTCTAACCTTGTGAATATATAAGAATATCTTCAAGCGAAGAGATGGTTGATCCAGGAAAGGGATCCCAAGTAATCGACCAAACAGTACTAGATTAGTAATGTCAACGCACTCATATCTGTAGAAAAGGAGTGGGTATCAGAGACTAGTAAATAAGAGCAGTAATCAGGAAAGGCTCGAGCAATAATCAACTTAAAAATACACTTACAATTGATAGCGATCTATCTGGGTAGTGGAAAGTCATCTTTAGCCATGGTGTGAAACCCACGGTAATCAGGAAACCAAGGTGGCGGCTTGGAAATACTTAAATTGTAGCCAGTGACTGGGAGATTTGTTCAACAGATGTCCACTGTCGCTAAAAGGAATAGAAATAGAGAGGTGGAATAGTATCAAGGTCTAGCCGAATTTAAAGGAGGTAAAGGGCGACTTAGGAACAAGATTCTACATAGGGAGTGTAATTAGAGGTGAGGAGCTCTTACCTGTGTAACCACAGCACTGCCAACTGGAGACTTCTATTCCTTTTCTGTTTTTCAGTCCATTTTTGTTATAACCACCACATGACCTTACAATATTTCTTAAAACACAGTCCAGTCTATTAAGCAAGCTCATGATTCTGACTCACTTTGTTTTGCAAATTGTAACATTAAGGGAACTGTTGAGTTTGAAAATGTTAGCCCTTGGGTGTCAATTCACCTCGAAATTATGATATTTAGCGCCAATGATGCTCATTTAATTAGCCTATATACTGTTTTCAAGTTGGTTGTACAAGCTGTTTTTGTAAAATTGTTGTCAATGGAAAACATTATTCTAATGTAAATGTTGTGCATATCCTTCCTTAGAACTGTTTGATTTGCCCCTGATGAAGAGTGTTGTACCGCTCGAAACGCGTTGGGCCTTCCACAATTTCAATATCAAGAATAAACATTAATTTCGGTTCTTGTGACCTACTCTGACTGAATTTTGATTCTTCAATAATTGACTTCCCTAAGATTTTTTTACGCTAAATGTTTCTTTATAAAGATATTATTAGAAATACTGTTTAAAATACAAATTAATTGTTGTTCTGGTCATCCAGATATTGGAAAGTGTGCAGGGTCCGCGAGTTCCTTAATTGGGAACTTTTTTGTTTCTTATTACTTTACGCAACCTAGGTGTCAAGGTTGCTTATATCTCCTCTGCACCTCACATCTATTCTCTAATTTCTTTCAATTTCCTACTTTACACATTAATCCATTAAAGGATTACCTACACTAATATAGTGTGCCATATACGTCCAACTTTGTTTCTTCCATATAATTTTCTTTAAAACAGTAATTTTTGCAGATTACTTAAAAAAAAAATGTAAAAAAAAAAATGTTTTTTTAAAGCTGCTGTTTTTGCGAAAAACTGCAGTTTTTATGGCATTTTGCGCAAAACGGCTGTTTTCGCAGCATTTTGCGGGATCGCAAAATCGCTATAAGCTGGAGGGTCTGAATGTTGTTTAGCTTCTTTACACTTTTCTCTCAGCGTCCCTCAGTCGGGTTCACTATCGTCTTTCAATCAAGTTACTTTTTTGTAATATTCAAAAGTCTGTGTCTTTTGAAACAACCACCTTTTTGTTAGGTCCCCTCATCCGGGCTCAGACCTTTTGTCAATTTTCTATAAAGACTTCCGAACGGTGATCACGTCTTACTGGGTCATTTTGTTAGCTATTGGCAAAGGCACGTTTGTTTACAATAACCAGTTTGCATGGCGTTTCCCTCCACCGGGGCGCAAACGCATGTCCTACAATGCCATCAGTCGGGTTCACACTTTCCACAGTTCACAATTTCTACAACATGCCAAGGACTTTCGATTGTACAATTGGTTTGGCTTGACCCTTGTGTGACCACCCTGACACCTCACGCCGGCCTTTTCTATGGCCTGTTGGTACTTGTAGTTCCACTATCTTTCGGTTCAATACTTTCCTTTTTCAAGAGAGGGGTATCAGCCAGAGATCTTTGAATGAGCGCCCACATGGCGCCAGTTAACTATCGCAGCTACCAAGTTAATTCACAAAAGACCTCTCTTAATAGTCTTAACGTTGCCACTGCAAACTTGAGTCTAACACAGTCTGACCCACTATCAGGGTCTTCCGACTCACTGGCTGTGCTGAATTCGTTGGCGTTTCTCTTCCCGCTGGAGTCAAGGACAGTACCACGGTGGCAACCTCATCCCCCTCCCCTTGCTATCAGTGCGGGAGAGTTGCACATACCGCCGACATCCGTCACACCATTCGCAAGCTGTTATTCCCTGTCTTATGTTTCTTTTGTCGGAGGCTTTGCGGGTAGGGGTTGAAAAAAGGCAAGGGCAACTCCCTCCTTGACGTCCTTTCAGGTCACGCTGCTTTTCTCCTCCGTTTGAACTGCCGTCTTGGAATAGCTGCTTCCTCGTGCATTCGGCCTTGCTCCCAATGTGCTCTTGTGCTCTGCCTTCTATCCCAGTGGGGAAGGGAAAGGGCAGTCAGGTGTGTGTAGTTGTCAGCAATTGCCCGACTCTGCCTAACCCTTGCGTTGGGGCATGTCAGGTAAACGGCTCCGATTTTAGTTCGTTGTTGCTCACAGGGTGAGAAAGTATTCGCGTTAGAAAAGGAAAGGCGGAAGGGGGTAGAGTTTCTAAGTATCCTACTGGACAGAATGGGGAAAAGGTGTCAAAAGAAAGGGGATACTGCGTCTCACCCTCCGGTCTCCCACTTCCACTCCCCGAAGAACACCCACCATCCAGGTGATCCTCCCGCACTAGTCCACCCCCAGGAACTGGATCCAATAGCGATGGCCGTGTCCTGGCCACCTGGATGACAGACCCCCGGGGACTAGTAAGTGAGACACCTTCAGGTTTCTCACAGTATGCTCATGAAAGCTTCTCAGGCTAGGCCCAGTAACCCCTTATAATATAAGGCCAATAGAAAAAAAGGATAAGGTGAACCGATATGGATCTCCTGACCCTCAAACCAGGGATCTATGATACAGCGCCCCCAGATCTAGGACCCATGATCTTCCTGGACACCCCAAACCAAGAAGTGTTAAAAGTGTACGACAAGTTAAACCTGGGCTTGCTGCCCTTTGTAACTAAACCATGTAAGAAAATAAAAAAAAACATGCTACAAAAGGGGTTTGCTGGTATGACACAGTGTAAGAAAGCTAAGCTAGGCATCCTGGCCTGCTTAAAAAGCGACAAGGGTATTAACCGGGATGAACTGAGGTCAAGGAGAACACTAAATAGGCAGTTAATAAAAAACAAAAAGTGAGTTTGTTCGACAACAGTGGGTAAAACTTCAAGAGGCAATTAACCAGGAGGACTCTAATCTTTTTGGGTGCATTGTCAGCATAAGTTCAAAAGCCAACGCTGACAGCTTCGCTGACAATATTATGCCATAAGCATGGAAAGCACATTTCCAGAATCTGTAAAGAACGACAGGTACACCTGAGCCCCAGATCACGGCAGGGAGACCACAAACCAGAGAGAGCACTACAAGCCCAATTTGGATAGAAATTATGGAAGTCCGGGACGCAATAACATTACAACATTGGGGCCAGGCCCCAGGACCAGACTTTATGCCCGTCGATCTGGTCAAGGACGAACTGGACATTTGGGCTCCAGTGTTGTGGCACCTCTTTGACGTGATCCTTAGGGCTAACTATGTCCCCCAGTCCTGGCAGGAAGCTACAATAATCCCCATATACAAAAAAGGAGGGAGGGAGAACGCAATGAATTACAGGCCCATATCCTATTAGATGGGGTAGGAAAAATATTCAGAATAATATACAAGCAACTCCAAGAATGGGGCGTCCAGGAGGGCGTAGTTGACCATCTACAGACGGGATTCCAGCCCAAGACAAGCACAATCGACCAGGTGTTCCGCCGGAACATGATCATGCAGAAATATGCGTCCCTGAGGAACATGAACCTGTACACAGTGTTTGTGGACTCAGGACCGCATTTGACTGCGTGTCAAGAGACAGGCTGTGGGCCATTATGGCCAGAAGAGGGATTCCTGGTAACCTCCTCCAGATCATCATGCACCTATATTCAAATAATAAAGCAAGGGTACGCTGGGGACTGGGGGGAGAACTGACCGAACCTTTCTCTATAACAAGAGGGGTGCGTCAGGGGTGTGTCCTTGCCCCCCCTCTTGTTTCTCTAACATATCGATGAAGTCGTCCGTCAATTTAGGTCAAGGAGCATCAACCTAAATTAGGTTTGAAAGCTATTCCAATCCTTTGAGGATGACGCAGTTATCTTATCCACATCTGTCAGAGGGTTGGATATCACCCTTGGTGCTTTTGTGGAGAAGTGCCCTGACCTACAAATGGAGGTTAATATCGAGAAAACGAAGGTTATGGTCTTCCTCACAAAATTTAATAAGCTTCCTAAAGTTAAACTTAACATCAATGGTAATTCCGTGGAACACGTACGCAGCTACGAGTACCTGGGTGTAAGGTTGTGCGTTAGGGGTAGCTGGAACACGCAACTGGTCAAATCAAGTGCAGCGCTAAACAAATGCAGAGGAGCGATCTGGAGATTCTTTCACGCACACAAACAAGGGGCCTTTTCCCCAGCCCTCACCATATATTCTGCCCAAGCCAAATCTGCGACACTTTATGGTGCTGAGATCTGGTATCATGCTCCCAACGACAAACTGGCTGTGGGAAAAAGAAGCTTTTTCAAGCGCTTATTTGGTTTGCCACCCGAGTGCCCGGGAATACCAATTTACCTAGAGTTCGGGTGCAAACCCATATGTGTCGATATCACCCTTTAGGCCCATACTCTATTGGATTAGGGTTTGAACCGCACCCGAGCTCAGTGCTTACCACGATGCTCTATCACACCTGATTGACCAAGAGGGTGCTCACTCCCTACCTTGGCTTGCTCACGTGAAAGGGTACCTAACTAGCTACCATCTAGAAGTATACTGGTCTAACCCATCAAGCATACCGAGAGGCGCAAGTGGCAGACTTGAGAATATAACGCGTAAGACAGCAGTAATAGACATGATGAACGCATGCGCAATCCTGAGCACGGGGTGTGGGGGGAGAGGGTTTACCTGGAAATCAAAATGGATCAGGGGAACTTACATGGATGTGGCCAGACCCCCTTAGACTGGCACCTTTACACGAGATTTAGGATGGGTCAGCTAAATCTGGCAGTTCACACTTCCAAATGGAATGCAGCAAGAAATGATGCTTGCCAGATCTGTGGCCAAGCAAGGGAGACCACAAGTTACTTTCTGATTTTTTGGGAGATATATGCTGGTGCAAGGAATAGATACCCGAAATCACTTGGTAATAACTATGGTATTTGAGGCACAAGGGATGCTTTACTACTATTTCGCCACTCTTAAAACATCAACATAGCGTACTTTGTGGCGTCTTACCTATATCAGGCATGGTGTATAAGATAAAGTGCACAGAATGGCGGCTGTGCCTAGTGCTTGAACGAAACCCATGTTGTATGCTTTAAGCATCCAAGTACTGTCCATGCACAAAACCCACTCCTGGGGGTCCAACAGTGTACTAAGAATAAAGATATGTGACGCTTGCACTTTATAATATCTGCACGCTCGCACTTTTATGATAATTTCAACAAAGTTATGATTTAAACAGTCCTGGTGGTCAGTCGATCTAAAGGGTCGCCGACCATGTTACTTCTATCAGTACCAACAGAGATAGATAACGGTTGTGGTAGGGATGAACTGTTTCTAATATGCTTTTGAGATAAGTGTCCTCAGATTTTATTTTAAGGTTTTACATGTTTAGCCCCTATGATGTTTTATACGCACAAATCTTATTTGTATGGTCATTCATGATTCATTATGTTATGTATAATGCACTGTATTTGTATGTGGCTAATGACTATGTCGAATAAAGCTTTTTGATGATGAGGATGAAAAAATATGGATTAAACAAACAGGGTACTAATCAGCCAAATCACTATTATAAGTATACTGCATAATTTACAATAGCAACCGGGGGCGGGAGGGGGTGCAATCTCTGAAGGATCTTCAGCGTGGTGGTATGCAATTTTATCCTAATTTCCTTAAACATCCTCCTACCCCGGATTCTGGGGCGTCCCCCATACTTGGGGTGGTGTGAACATCAGTGACTGCAGGGGATTGTAGGGCATGATGCTACTGCAGGGAAAACTGAGACGCGACTTGACAATGATATGTATTAACCTATAAACTAGGCAAAGTAACTAGCAATAACCGATAGAGGAAGATCTGTCAGACCAGGTCCTTGCCTGGCAGAATCAAGCAGAAGTGTCCAGAATATGCATTTGATTGTAATTATACACGAAATGGAGCAGCTGCGATACAATATAGCAGTTTACAACAAAAGACAATGCTTGTAATAGCTGGATTTCAAAAGTCCATTTGGTAGTTCTATAGCACCTCTTGAGGGCAGAATCAAGACAAGTTGTGTCCACACAAAGAATAAACATCAGATCAGACGAGTTTTGGATTAGAGGAGGGAACTAGACACTCAGATACGTGAAAACGGACGCCAGCCAAGGTGTGCAACAAACTGGCTTGAATCTAGCTCATCGGTGGATTGTGCATAGTAGGGTGTGGGTAGCTGGAATGAGTCTTCATTGTGCGATTGCACAAGGTAACAGGTTTGCATCATTGGTATCAGATGAGGAGTGTGTCAGATAATGAAGGTGAGCCTGGGTTGGTGAGGCAGCTTTTGGCTTGTGGGTATAAAATTACAATGATGAAATTTATATTTGATGAGGTTATGTCAAAGCCAAAGTCTGGTATTAAATGAGGAACAATGTGGGTGAGTATTAAGGGAAGAGAAGGATAGTGAAGAAGAAAGTGAAGATCACAGGGATCAGTTATTTGACAAAAACAGGTTCTTGAGGTGTTGCACTCTGGCAAGGGTAGGCTCTCAGGGCACTGGAAGATGAGTTGTAAGGCTACCAAGGAGATTGTGCTGTGCCAAGGACAAGGTGGGAGGGAGCAGGGTCAGGTTTGGTGAGTGGCTAAAGTCAGGCTCACATCGTTCTGAGCGGTACCCAGGGAAGGCGCTTTAAGACCAATAAACAGTGCAACTAGCAGGCACTCAGAGCTGTGCTGTACCAAGAGAAAGCCATCAGGCCTGAAAAGAATAGGATGGTCCAAGATAATCAAGCAGTCAAATCTTTGTTTTTACCTGGCTGACCTTCCTGCGACCAGAAACAGCTTTGTCATAGCCTTCCAGGTCTTCATCTTCATCTGTAACAGTAAAAGAGAAGTGATAAGATAACAGTAAAGCAGGTCTGACTACCCTTGAATGACCAATACATGCAGCATAAAATACATTTGGGGCGAAGCCCCAAATAATTTCCCTAGCATTGCTAAGGCGATTGACGTCACATGCTAATTAATAGGCCCTGTAATGTAGCGGGATTAAATGCGGCAGGCAAGAAGTTAAAAGACATAACTTTAAAGAAGTGTAAAGGTGAGGACTATTATTATAAAATATGTTGTTTTGGAAGCTGCAATTATTCGGCGGGGGTATTTATCTTAACATTGTAGTGGGAAGAAGCTAAACTCAGGGGGTTTGCCATATTCAGAATATATATCCTAAGAAAGCACAAACAACTAAACACTGGTCCCAGGGTGGAGAGTGCAAGATGCAAGTTCGTTGGAGGCAAACATTTGAAAATAATTCAACTAATAATACTTATGTAACCCAGAGGCTTTATCACCCAGTAATAGGCCCAAGAAAAGTGAAGGCCTTAATGAGGACACAGCATCATTACAAGTGGGGAACAAACCTTGCCAAGAGAGTTATAGCTATTAATACTCAAGGACCATGTCTGTGCAGAATGGACAAGGAAAGGGGTTGGCTGTGCAAAGCGTGCAAGGCAAATGCAATGATGGATATCCAAAATCCAGCCAACCTATAATGGTGAACAGGGACACAGTGAAGTCTAGCCTAAACCCAATTAAGGTAGATAGCAGAATGGCAAGGCTTAGACTCAGGAGGGGTGGGAGAGTGGTCTAGGGCTACAATGAGACACACACCGAGCACTCCAATAATTCCAGTTAGACAGGTAAGAACAAAAATATACAATGATTTATTAGGCCTTTAAAATACACAATAAGCAATGAAACCTTAAGGAAAATATTGTCATACACATTCTACAAAACACATTAACATTCACCCTGAGGAGAAAATACAAAGCATTTGATCTAAGAACAGTTGTAAAACAAGTAAGTACTCAGTTGCAGTAGAGCAACCAAAAAACAAATCCCTGGCACAGAGTAAGTCCAGCCCTATGATGGTTTGGCGCCTTGTGCCCTAAAGACACCATTTCCAAAGTTATACTTTCAGGTAGGTTTACTATCTGATTGGACGATGATTGTGATTATGAGTCAGAGTTCCAAACGTTAAGGAGAGTTCAGGTAAGTAACTCTCAATCCCAGTACAGAGGATTAGGTCTAGAAAAGGATCCTGGACCAGATCACCACCGATCGAAGTAAGGAAAGAGAGGGATAGGGATGTTATGCTGTTGTAACCCTGTAGAAGACGGGGGTGGGACATACAGGTATGTTGAAAATTGTTCAAAGGAGGCCCAGTGGCGCAGGTGCAAGAGGTCACTTTTCGGACACAGGATTTAATTTCAGTCAGTCATGGTGCTTGAATCTCAGTTCCAAGCACCTTCCAGCTGAACACCCTTGTGAAGAAAAGTGGATTGCGACAGGAGTCAATATGATCAGGCAGCAACAGGTGATCTTCAATGGATGAACAAAGGAGCAAGCCCTGCAAGGCTTTCTATGATGCAAGAAGGGTGAAAATGGAGGAGCAGGCATCTTGCAGTACAAGCTGAAGCCATCCAATTTTCAAGGATGCATTCAGAACAACGACTGCTGCAGCAAGGAAGCTCAGGACACAGCTTGTCAGTCCACCGGTCGGTCCAGGGGCACTTCTGAAGGCTCTGCAGGAACAGATCCTAGAGCAGGGGTCGGGAATGATTGTTCTCACCGGTCCAGAGATCAAATCACCAATGAAGGTCTTCTTGAGATCAGGACAGGGCTACACCTGGATAACACTAGAGTCATTGCCGGTCAGCTGCAGGGGTTGCCTGTGGGCTGCCAGTCTTTGTAGAAGTCTTAGTTCCAAAGATCTGCCAAACAGTTGCAGGAATACTCCTTTAATCCAAGATTTAGACTGGGAGCTCGCCCAACGCAATGCTAAGGAAAGCACCATTCAAACTGTTAGTGGCTATGCCGTCATTGGTCGCTACAATCCACAACATCTAACCAGAAACAGACATTCAGTTGCCATTGTGTGTCCTGGAACCGGACAGTCCCATCCCCCAAATACTGCCCCATTGCCCCTGAAAGCAGCAGCTTTCCCCAGGAAAGGGCATTCCATATATGACCTTTCCTGACTGGAGAAGGCAGGAAGAAGGCCAAAGAACAAGCAAAACCATGCGGCTCGACCATCTTTGGGTGTGAACCACCCTTATTAGCTATTTGCGGAAAATGAAATGCTCAAGCAAAATTATAAAAATAAGGTAGAAAAACATCTACGACCACCAGCTCATCATAGGCACATTGTCAAAGTAACCAAGAAGGCATTACAGAAAACGATAGAAGGATACAAAGTATCCTAACCGCACTTCACTTTGAGGTGATGCGTGCAATTGTAACAAGACATAGTCTCTCAGTACGGATAGTCTTATGGACTGATAAGTTTCCCCATAAGAATGGGCTTTATTTACCTCCAGAAAAGTGAGGGCAGGAGGCAGCAAAAAGAAAGGGAGGAAAGCGGCAAAAGAAAATGTTTCCTAAGGAACAAGTTACTTACCTGTAACTGTTGTTCTCCAGCATGGGTCTGGCATGGATTCACATGCTCATGAATATTCCCCGTCGTCAGGCTGGGAATCCTCGGTAAAGAAAAAATCAGTATCAGTTTTGTTTCTGATCTGTCTTTCTTAGTAGTAACCAATCCCTGATCTCTGGGTCATACTGCCCCCAGCTAATGACTGCCCTCTCCCTAAGCCCCGCCTCTGGCAGCCATCCTCAGATTTGGTAGCACGCCAAGTGGCAGTATGAGCAAGTGAAGAGCCGCAGAGGGGTAGGCGGGAGGGTTTGCATGTGAATCCATGCCAGACCCATGCTGGAGAACAACAACAGTTACCTTGCTCCTTCTCCAGCATGGGGTCTGGCATGGATTCACATGCTCATGAATAAAAGAATACATAGCAGTATACACATGCACAACCACGGGAGGTGGCAACAGGCTCAACATTAAGCAATACAACAACTCAACATTAAGCATCTCTTACCTCCTCACCTTAAGCGAACAGGTTGCGCAGCAATGCTTGGCCACTCTGGACTCCTCCCTGGAGTCCCGATCGACGCAGTAGAATCTTGTGAAGCTGTGCGTCGAACTCCACGTAGCAACCATGCAGATGTCCAGCAGGGGCACACCAGACAGGAACGCTGTGGTAGCAGCGATCGCTCTGGTCGAATGGGCTCTCGGACGGCCGGGCAGCGGTCGTTTTGCCAACCGGTGACAATGCATGATGCAGCCGGAGAGCCATCTGGAAATGGAAGTCTTCGCTAGAGCCTTCCCTTGATTCACAGACCCAAAGTTCACAAACAGTTGTGCCGTCTTCCGAAAACTCTTCGTGCGGTCCACGTAGAACTTCAGCGCTCTAGCTACATCCGGCGAGTGCAAAGTCCTCTCGGCCGGCGTCGAAGGCGACGGGAAGAAAACTGGTAACACCAAGGGCTCGTTGAGGTGGAAGTCCGACGGCACCTTGGGCATGAAGGAGGGGGGCGTCCTCAGCGCCACCCTCGTGTTGTGAAAAGTCAAGTATGGAGGCTTGCAAGATAGGGCCTGAATCTCTCCCACTCGTCGTGCAGAGGTGATGGCCACGAGGAACGCTGTCTTCCATGACAGGAACTTCAAAGGCGCCAAATGCATAGGCTCGAATGGGGCTCCCATGAGCCTGGTCAGCACCACATTAAGCTCCCACGCCGGGGCAGGAGCCTTCACCGGCGGGAATGATCGGAATAGTCCCTTCATAAATTCCTTCACCAGGCGATGAGACCACAAGGATGCCTGTCTCGTAGTCCTGGTATATCGGGAGATGTCAGCCAGATGTATTTTTATGGAGGCGTGAGCCAGTCCAGCTTTGGCCAGCGACAGTAGGTACGGCAGCACTTGAGGGGCCGTAATCCGCAGAGGGTTAATCTTCTGTGCACGGCACCAGACAGAGAACCTCTTCCATTTATGACCGTAACACTTGAGAGTTGAGGACGCCCTGGCCTTTGCAAGAACCTCTCTGCAATCAGCCGGGATACCGTACCCGCCAAACTCTAGTGCTGCAGGAGCCAGGCCTGCAAGTTCAGCGACTGTGGGTCATGATGGAGAATGGCGGCTCCTTCTCTGGAGAGAAGATCCGCGTCTGCCGGCAGCCTGACTGGCGGGGACGTTGACAAGTCCAGAAGGTCCGGGAACCAGATCTGCCTCGGCCACGCCGGTGCGACAAGGATCATCCTGCACCTGGACTTCTTGAGCTGGTTGATGAGGCGGAACAGCAACGGCAATGGAGGGAACGCGTACAGAAACAGGCTGTCCCAAGGGAACAAGAAAGCATCGCCCATGCTCCTCGGCTGTGGGAACCTGCTGGTGAACCTCTGGCACTTGAGTTCGTCGCCGTCGCGAACATGCCGATCTGGGGTTTGCCCCATCGTTGGAAGAGTCGATCCACTTGATCCTGGCGCAGTTCCCACTCGTGGCACGAGCGCAGTCCCTGCTGAGTGGGTCGGCGATGGTGTTTTTTATTCCTGCAAGATGGAAGGGAACCAGAAACATCCCCTGGGCGACGGCCCAGAGCCACAGATCCTGGGCCTCCTTGGATAGGGCTGGGGATCTGGTGCCTCCCTGCTTCCGGATGTAGAACATCGTGGTGTTGTTGTCGGTGAAGATCCTCACCACTTTGCCCTTGAGGGACGGAAGGAACGACTTGAGAGCCCAGAACACTGCTCGGAGCTCCAGAATGTTGATGTGGAGAGACCTCTCCTCCGGGAGCCAAAGGCCTCTTGCGTGGAGGCCTCCGGTGTGGGCCCCCCAACCCTCCAGAGAGGTGTCCATCGTCACCGTCTCCTAAAATGCTGGGATTTGAAATTCCGTGCCTGTCGTGAGGTGAGCATGGGTGCCCCACCACAAGATCGCCCGACGGAACTCCTCGTCGAGAGGGATCCTGTCCTCGAAACAGCCCGTCGCCTGAAATCAGCGGGCGTCGAGGAACTCCTGTAGCGAACGCATCCGAAGTCTGCCGAGGACTACAAGATAGATGCATGAGGACATCATCCCGAGGAGGGACTTGAAGGACCTCACCCTGGCCACGTCCGTGGCTAGCAGGCGCCGCACCTTGCCCAGGATGGTCTTGGTCCTCTCCTCTGAAGGGGAGGCCAATTGCCCCACTGTATCGAGCTTCGCTCCCAGAAACAGTGCTACTTGCGATGGAACCAGGTGGGATTTGGGGTAGTTGATGGCGAACCCCAGCTCCGCCACTGGTGCCAGGCACTTGGTGAAAACCCTGGTTGCCGACTTTAATCCGAACGGTAGGGCTCTGAATTGGTAGTGACGTCCCTGAACCACGAACCTGAGGAACTTCCTGTGCCTTTTTAGAATGGGGATGTGGAAGTAAGCATCCCCCAGGTCCGACGACGATAGGAAGTCGCCTTCCTCCAGCTGTCCCAGCACATGCTGGAGGGTGACCATCCTGAATTTCTGCGCCTTGATGTGCTTGTTTAGCGGACGTAGCTCCAGGATGAGGCGCCAACCGCCTGTCTTCTTTCTCACGAGCAAATACCTTGAGTACACTCCGGAGCCCCGGAGCCTCCTGGGGACGAGCTCGATGGCACCTTTCTTGAGCATCGCCTTTACCTCCAACAGCAGTTGAGGGACGGGATTCTCCTTCCTGGCCACGGATGGAATGCGAGGGCACTTCTTTTGGAATTCCAGCGAGTGCCCATTGGCCAGGGTGTCCAACACCCAACGATCGGTGGAGATGGACTCCCACACGCTGACGAACTTCGTCAGCCGCCCTCCCACCGGGGTGCTTTGGTGGGGGCCCGACAACCCGGCCGGGTCAGTCTTGCTTGGCGACGACGGCGGGATCCCCCTTGCTTGCCGCAACCTCTGTAGGCCTCCTGGGAAGAGGAACGGGCCGCCTGGCGGTAAGTGGAGGAGCCACCGCTGGATCCTTTGGAGGCACCCTGTCTGCCTCCGAAGCTCCGAAAGGGCCGTCGCTGTTGAAGATCCCCAAGGGCCCGCGCCGTCTCCGAGTCGGTCTTGATGGCCTGTAGGGACCCGTCCACCGCCTTACCAAAAAGGTTGTTGTTGTCGAACGGCATGTCCAACACTCTGGTCTGGACGCCTTGGCGAAAGTCTGTCGCCTTGAGCCATCCTCATCGTCGGAGGCAAACTCCGTTGCCCAGTTGGCGGAATCCGGTATCGGCAATGTCCGTTGCCACCGTTATGGCATGATCCGACGCCACCTCGCCTTCCTGCGGAATTTCTAGGGCCTCCGCCCTTTTGTCATCAGGTAGGAAGTCTAGCAGGGGAGCGATCTTGAACCAGAGCTCCCTGTCATAGCGGGCCACGATCGCTAAGGCACTGGCCGCCTTAATTGTCGTCGCTGCCGACGAGATGACTCGTCCTCCCATAGAATCCAACTTCTTGCCCTCGCTGTCCGGCGGGGAAGTGGAAGTTGAAGCCGCCGCACCCGCTGCCTTCTTCTTAGCCGCTGCCGAGACGACAGAGTCCGGCGTGGGCTGGGCCCTGAAGCACAAGGGGGCGGCATCGGGGACTCTGTACTTCTTCTCGTACCTGTCCCTCTTGGCTGGTGTTGTGTAAGGGTTCTTGAGGACAGCAAGCCCCTCGTCCCAGATGTCTTCGAGTAAAGGCACCGCGAGGACCGTCATCCTCTTGGCCTCTCGTTGTTGGTACAGAAACCCCTCCTTTTCCTGTTCTTCAGGGCAGAGCTGGAAGAGCTCGGATGCCCTGGTTATCATGGCGTGGAAAGAGCCAATTTCGTCGGCTGGAGACACCCGCGGGGGGGGGGGGGGTGTGCTGAAAGACGGGATGTCCGCTGTGTCATCGCCGCCGTCATCGTCTGTCCCCGTCGCTGTATCCTCTCTAGGGTCCGGCGTGGGGGTTGAGGGGTCCACCGGTCTCGCTGGCACAAAGGGCGGAGCGGGGTGGACTCTCCTCTGCTTGTTCGGAGGGCTTCCCAACGGGCCTGGTTCTGGATCCTCCGTAGGGGTTAGGGGTCCATGGTAACCTCGTCCTTATCTCGGTGCATAAGGATTGGATTGCCAACAAAATGGCCGCCGAGCTATTCTGGGGCTTGTGCAATGGCTGCGATGGACGGGATGGCCGCTCCACTGGGCCCTGTTCGTCGTCATCGTCGCTATCTTCGATCACGTCAGAAGGGACCGCCCCCTGGGCCCCTGGGATCAAACCTTCTCGAACCTCTCGTTGAGGCCTATGAACCTCTCGTTGAGGCCTATGGACCTCTCGTTGAGGCCCTTCTCGGTTTCCACCAGTTCCTCCTCAGAGGCTGATTCCGAGTCTGTAATGGCCACCGCCTCCCCTCCTCTTTTTCCGTCGGGGACTTCACGGGGGTCTTAACTGTGGGCTGGAAAGAGGATTCCCTCCGCGTTGGCAGGGATACTCTGGGCCCAGAGGGCATTTCCACAGGCGTAGTCTCAGCCGGCTTCGCCAAGGTCGCATCAACCACTTCGGCAGAGACCTTTGCAGGGTGGATCAAGGCCCTCACCACCTTAGGTGCATCCTGGGCCTTCGCCTTGAGGGGAGGGTCAGCGCCTCGCTGCCCCTTCGAGATCGACCGGGTACGCTCCAGCGGCCTACCCGGGTTCTCAGACTTCCTCTTACCCGAACCAGAGCGCTGGCTCGTGGTCGAACGTGCCGGGGAAGTAGCGCCCTGCTTGGCAGCCGAAGAGCCTGACCTTTCGGCGCTCCCGGTGTCCGCAGACTCGCGGTGCTTGGCCTTCTGTCGGGCCCCCGTCGCCGGGGCGCCCTCACAGGACTTAGAAGTCCGCTCAGACTTCTTCTTCGCTTTCTCAACTGCTGTGCCCTTCTCCAGCCAGGCGGCGAGGCGGGAACGACGATCTTGTTTGGTCAGTTCCGAAAGGTTCTTGCAGAACGCACAGTCTTTCTCCACGTGCGTCTTGTCCTCATGAAGGCAGTAGAGACATCGCGAATGCCCGTCCTCCTTAAAAACGTTCTGTAATCCGCATCCAGGGCAGCACCTGAACAGCTTGGATCCGGGCGTCGAGCTTCCCTGGTCCTGGGCCATGTCCGTTGATGCAGGCCGCATATCTTCCGGAATCCTCCAAGAAGTGTAAACTCGATGAAAACTTCACCCTTGAGGGGCGTAGAAGACTTCCAAAACGGGTCCCCGTTGTCGGAAGTGGAAACGGTGGAGTTGAGGCTCGATTAAACCGAAAAAATGAGAAATCTCCTGAAAAAGCATGAAAACAAAGCAAAAAAACTCGAGAGCTAAACACAAGGACTCCCAACACTTGAACGTGCGGTAAAAATCTGAGGATGGCTGCCAGAGGCGGGGCTTAGGGAGAGGGCAGTCATTGGCTGCGGGCAGTATGACCCAGAGATCAGCGATTGGTTGCTACTAAGAAAAACAGATCAGAAACGAAACTGATACTGATTTTTTCTTTACCGAGGATTCCCAGCCTGACGACTGGGAATATTCATGAGAATGTGAATCCATGCCAGACCCCATGGTGGAGAACAGTAGCCATACAGTATTGTTTTCAAGGGTCTCGGCGAAGCCCTGCTCCTTCACTGATCTCCAGAAAGCCTTCATCGGTGCTTCGACACCTTGAACAGTAGAAACAATCCGTCCCAATCCCTGCGTAAGAATTCTGCCTTTGGAAGCTTTTACAAGTCTTGCAGAACCATCCTGTGGCCTTTCCAGTTTCCTCACGGGCTACCTCGCGGCATCATTTGCCATCCTGAGTTCCGACTCTACATATGCTCAACTTGTGAAACAAGGACACCCTCCCAACCTCTGGCATTTGCAGCTCTTCAGCACAAAGAGGGGCCATGCAACACCAGCTTCTTTGTTTCTGCCACAAGGGACAACTTCCACGGTTTGATTGCGGTGGTCATCGCCATTTTACATCAGTCCTTCAGACTAGGAGTACTGGGAAACCATGTATCCCTTTATAATTCTTGTACTTTTCATCATTACACACAGCACCTTACAGTGCAGTGCAATGGGGATACTTTTGTATCACCCTAGCTTTTTACACTTGGGATTTTTAGTTACTTTTAAAAGGTGCCCAAAGACACTGGTGGCAGCAGCTCAATTTTGACCATTTTTGTATTTTCTTTGGTGTGCACATCCGCGTTTGCCTTGTATGGCTACTGAATGCAGCTAGTGCCCCAAAATGGCTGTGTGGCAAGATTTTTGTTTGCTTCTTTAGCCATATTGGCCATATTGTTGTTGGACTTCTTTCCTGCCTTGCCAAGGCACGAAATCCCTTATAAGGTCATTGTGAAGGCATCACGAAGCAACACACAGACAACATATTCAAAGTTTAAAACAAAATGATTTATTAAAGGTAATTGTCAGGATGGTAGAAAGCCTAACTTGCCCTATGCTAAGGTGGGATTTCCCTACCTGAACAAAAACTAAGGAAAGTCAAAGAGTTCGACTAAAAAATCTGTGTGTCCAAAACCTATCCTTGCCCTCAAAACTAAAGCTAAACAATGTGTAGGGATGTCAATAATCAAAGAAATGGTGATCAACACAAAGTTGTGAACTTCTTCCAGCTCTCAGCTTCCCTTTCAGCTCCCCTTCCCCAAGTTCAAGAAAGTGACATAAAAGTATCAAAATTACCTTTCTCAAGTTCAACAAATCCTTGAGTTTCCCTTCCCCAAGTTCCAAACACCACAGTCCATAAGAAGAGGGTCTTGAGGCTCTGTGCTAAAAAAAGCATTTGCAGTTCATCAAGTTCCCCTCCCCAAGACTTCAACGTAGTAATTGATATTGGGTTCGGTCTTTCAAAGTTCAACACGACTCCAGGCCAACTAGACCCTCCCTCTGGTTTACCTCACCAGTTAACTTACAGGTCTCCTTCCTGGTATATTTCACAACATCTTTGGTTTTCAACATTCATGTCTCCCTGGTCTAGGCGCAGTTATCAGACCATACGGTCCACCCATCACAGGTCGCACAACCACGAACCCTAGGCTCTTCAGCCCACACAGGTTCTTCTGTATTTGCACATGTGTCTGAATTCACCTTCACTTTGCTTCTCTTTGTTGGCATTGTGGATTTATGTACAGGTTCTCACTCTCCTGGCTTCTCCTGGTTAGCCTCTTGGCTTTGCCATTATGTGCAACACCTCTTGCCAGTCTTTGGCCTTGCCGCACTGTATCCATTCATAAAAGTTCACTTGGAGGGGGTCTTATGTGTTCCCCACCTTTCTGTCGCATTCTTTCACACTTATGCTCTTTTCCCTTTTTAGCTTTCATCCACTGTTAGCTGTGCTCATAAAGTTTAAATTCAATCCAACATTCACTGTGTGTAGTTTCTCTTTGTTTCAATGTTTCATTCAGTTCGGTATTCAAAGTGTATGATTCAACTCTTCAAGTTTTCATTCAGTTCGGAGTTCAATATGCATAATTTAACGGAACTGCAAGTTTTCATTCAGTTCGGGAGTCAATATATGTTATACAGCACTTCTGTGTTCATGTCTAGCCCAATTAGGAGCGCCCCGGGCCTTGAGTGACGTCTCTTTCCACTCCCCGGTCCTCAGCGTTCCGCCTCCGGTGGCTACGCGTCTTCTAGACAGCTTCACTGGTGGGCAGGCCGGTCTCCTCGAGCCCCACTTGCATTCGGAGCACACGCCGGCAGCTCTGCTTTCCTTCACGGACATGAACAGCATCCTCTCTGCTTTCTGCCTTCTGCCTTGCTCACAGCTCTGGTTGCTTTCTCTGGACAACAGAGGCTCCCACACCTGTGGCAGCCTAACGGTTCAACTTGCCTTGGCATCCACAGGTTGTATGGGACATCGACCGGCGTCCTGGCTTCCTCTCAGGTCCCACCACATCTGCCTCCTCATGATACGGGTACCCTGCTGGTCGCTCCCACACAGGCCTCCCTGTTTCTCCCCTTGCTGTTCCATGGGTCTCCCTTTATAAACCTACACCACTTGTCAGGTTAAAAGTGTGGATTTCCAATTGGGATTGCCTGACCATAGTTAGAGGGACATGCCTGACTTTCAAAGCACTCTGCAGGCATCTTCTTCGTCACAGTACCAGAGTGGTGGGATTAACTGAGTGTTCATTACGCTTAATCGCCTCTTCTTCGTCTCAGTACTGTCAGAGGTCAAATGTGGGGGAAATGAGGGGAGCTGCTTTACAATAACCCATAAAGGTTGAGGGGAGGGTTAGGTTGGTTGTCAATAGGGAAAGGGGGAACCATGTCTCGCCTGTGGGCATCCCACTCCCAATCCCTAAGTACCCTCCACCCAGTTGATCCTCCCTTGCGTTTCCTCTTCCCCAGGGTCAGGATCCAAAAACAATGGGCTTTCCCTGGCCACCTTGAGAACAGGATCCAGGGGGAGTAGGAGTGAATACCCTCAGGTTTCTCAAATCATGCACTTTCCCAAAAAAGCTGCTGCTTTCGCGGGCTTGTGATACCTTTGTGTGAGTGTGTGTGTCTCTATGGCCCAGGAAGGGGGTGGGACTGTCTAGTTCCAGTCCACATACTTGGTGCCAAAAGGTCTGGGTGTCGGGCAAATGTGAAACCAGTATTTGACCCTGATTGGACAACTGCTTGCTGTTTGAATGGTGCAGATCCTTACCATTGGTGGTTTTAGACTTGCTTCAAGCTCTGATTTTGGATAATCAAATCAGCATAAATCAGCATATATCAAGCCACTTCTAAAAAAACACAAGTGGTGACGTAGAAGACCTCTCCAACTACAGGCCGATCTCAAACATTCCCTACCCGGCAACACTCATGGAACCCAACGTATATAAACTTACCCAAGAATACGTAGAAAAACACCACCTGCTAGACCAAGCTCAAGTCGGTTTCAGACCAGCAAGAGGAACGAAAACAGCACTACTAATCATCTGGGACGACCTCAAAACAAAGGCAGACTGAAACACAACCTCAGCCCTTATTCTGCTCGACCTCTCTGCAGCTTTTGACACAGTTAGCCATGACACCCTGACCAAAAGACTAGAAGACATGGGCATAACAGTCACAGCACTACTCTGGACTAAATCATTCCTAGCAGACAGAACAGAAACCGTATGGTTTAAACCCTTCAAATCCACTCCACGGGTTAACGACTGTGGAGTGCCACAAGGATCTTCACTATCACCACTATATTTCAACATCTACCAGACTCCGGTCATCAAAATCTTTAAAAAATACAACATTACTTGCTACAACTACGTGGATGACACTCAAATCTACCAAATCAAAGGCACCGAAACGGATCATTCAGCTCTAATCAGAAAGAAGTCTTCAATTGGATAAATGCCAACAACCTGAAAATTAACCCAGGAAAGACAGAAATCATGATCACATCCAAAGACCAAGAGAACGAAACCGCCATCCCATGGCCAACGAAAACAGGAACCGCACCAACACCATCTAAGGTAGTAAAAAATCTGGGAGTCCTGATGACACCCTAACCTTAGAACCACAAATAAAAGCAACAGTCAAGAAATGCTTTTTCCTCCTCCACACGGCAAGAAGAACCCTACCTTTCCTCTCCTTCAAGCATAAAACACTCACTATCGCCGCCCTCATCATGTCAAGAATCGACTATGCAAACAGTCTCTACCTCGGAATACCAGAATACCTCATGAAGAAACTACAACGGATCCAAAATGCAGCAGCCAGACTACTCCTAAAACTATCCAAAAGAGACCACATCACTCCTGCCCTAAAAACACTACACTGGCTCCCAGTAAAACACTGCATCGCCTTCAAAACCATGTGCATAACGCAGAGGGCAATCAGTGGACAAGGAGCAGAATTCCTACAAAAGAAAATAATCTACAAACCAAAGAGGCCCCTCCAATCCAGCAACGAAATCCGCCTGGAACTAAAACCATACCTTAAGAAAAAAATTGGAGGCACCTCCTTCTACCACTTAGCCGCAAAAACTTGGAACAACATCCCAAAAGAGATCAGGAACACCAAAGATCACCACAAATTCAGGAAATTACTTAAAACCTGGCTCTTCAAGACCACAGACTCAAACTGAAAACGGAAACAGAGAAAAAGGATGACTGAACTGGAAAGGAAACTGACAGCCCCAGAACTGACAGGGAAGCCCCCGCAGTACCAGACAGATGACACTGGATAGACTGAAACACAGGTGACACCCATGGAGACGGAGTCAACTATCCCAGCCAATCCCACCAACATCTTCATCCCCCCCTTAGTTGCCCACCAGGTACCAAAGTATCAATTGAATTGCCCAGACACTGCCAATCACCACACCAGCTGAGTGATGGACATTGGCAGGTACACTGGCCACAAAAGTAGGAAGGGAGGAAAGGTCGGGTTGCGATTGAGGATGTATGAGGTGGGGGTCAGACGTGAAAGGGACCTTAGTGCAAGATGGGCCCAGATCAGGACAGAGGAGCATCAGGAGAGACTACGCAAGCCCTGCGCCTCAATTCAGGATAGAGATGCCAACTAACCAATTCCACTAACAATTTCCACCTCTGCACACACCTCTAAACTCCAAACCAAACAACCACAAACCTACAGCACAGCAAACCGCACAAACTTCACTACATTGCAACAACAAAACAAGAAACACAGACTTCCACAACAGTACACGATGACTACCGGCCGCAATCACCCCAGGCCCAGCCAACGGACCCAACGGGCTGTGGCTGCCAACAGCACATCACTACTCTCTTGCACTTTTCCTGCTTTTTCCCACTAACTCACCCTCCCTTCCTCTTTCAGAGCCGCCGGTGCGCCAGGGGACCACTCCGGTGGTGATAGTGCGCGGTACAAATGTCCTTTAACATTAACATTTCTTCAGATCATAATTGGAGCCAGGAATCGATCGAATAAGAGCAGCCGAGGTGGCCCAGTATCCATTCCAGTAGCCAGCCCGGTGAAGCCCTGCTCCTCTGCTAGGACTAGAGGGACCAAATAGTCTAAACGGTTCCTAGTGATTGCATCGACAGCCAAACCATTGACAACCATACCATTGACAAAAAAGCATCTATAAAAGCTTGTTTTATTATTTTATTTTTTATTTTAGCATTTATAGCTGTGCACCAAGCCCTCAGGCATCTAGGCACGAGTTACATAGGTAGGTACAGATGCATAGGCGGGTAAAGTTCAAGCCAGTAGGAGAGTCTAATTAGTTAAACAAGTGAGTCTTTTGTTTTTTTCTGTAGAGTTGGTAGGATGTCTAGGAGCATAAGTGTAGTGGGAGATTGTTCCAGAGTTTAGTTACGACCATGGGGAAACTTGAGCCACCTGCGTGTTTCCGTCTGAATCTGGTGGTGAGAAGTCGCTGGCTGTTCGAGGATCCGAGCGGTCTGGCTGATGAGTATTTCTTAATCCTCTGGACAAGGTAAGTCGGGGCTATGTCCGCTAGGCACCGGTGAGCAAGTGTGAAGATTTCGAATTGTATTATTTCCCGGATGGGGAGCCAATAGACAGTGCGCCTTAGCTCTAGAAACGTGGTCGGATTTGGTGAGGTCCAGGGCGGCTCTAAGAGCATTGTTTTGAATTATCTGGAGCCTGTTTTGTCAGAGGTCCCAAAGAGTAAGGCGTTACAGTAGTCTAGCCTGGACAGCACCAGGGTACTGGCAACAGAGTCCGTTTGTGGTGCATAGGAAAGGTTTGCTTGCTCGTATGAGTTTAATCATGTAAGCTCTTGCAAAGGTGATGTTATCGATTTGGCGGGTCATATTGAGGGATGCATCGAGGTAGATGCCCAATGTTTTGAGAGATGTGGAAACAGGGATGTTGTGGCCATCTATGGGGAAGAGCCGGTATGCTGGATCCAGGTTTGAAAGGCGAGTTGAGGGGCCAACTAGAAGCAGCTCGGTCTTCTCCTCGTTGAGACATAGGCTGTGTTGGGCAATCCAGGTTTGGATTGTCTCGTAAATGGAGTTTATGGTGCTGACGTCCTAAAAGCCTGTAAGTGGGATGAGTATTTGCGTATCATCCACGTAGCTGGTGAAGGCGATGCCTAGGGACTCTAGGTGGTCGAACAGAGGTTTTGTATAGATACTGTAGAGGGTGGGGGAAAAGCAAGATCCTTGTGGGACACCGAATGGCATTGGGGTGGGTAGGGCTGCGGCTTCGCCAGTAAAGAATTGTGAGGTTCTGTTTTGATGAAGGAGGCAACCCAGCTAGTCGCTTCAGGGGAGAAGTGTGCCACTGATGTCAGGTGGTGGCAGAGGGCGTTGTGGTCCACCAGATCAAATGCTGCAGAGAGATAGAGTAGCATCAGGAGGGAGATATTTTCAGCATCATTGGCATTGTCAAGTTGATTCTTGAGGTCGAGGAGGGCTGTTTCCGTTCCGTGGCCTGGGCGAAAGCCAGATTGGCTGGGGTTGAGGATGGAATGAGCTTCTAAAAAAGCCTGCATTTGGGTACATGCAATTCTGTTAAGGATTTTCAGAAGGAATGGGACGGTGGCGATGGCTCGATAGTTGGTGGGGATGGAGAGGTCAAGTGCTGTTTTTATTAGCAACGGGGTGATCCAAGATTCTTTAAGGCAGGAAGGGACAGTGTTGGAAGAGAAGGAGGCATTGACAATGGCAGTGATGAGGGGGGTGAGCAGTGTAAGGCATTGTTTGACCATGGTGGCAGGACAGGTATCTTCTTTGCACCGAGAAGGCTTGAGGCCTTTTACTAGTTTGGCACGGTCAGGTTCGGCCTGGGGGAGAACTGGAAGGGCTGTAAGGGTACAGGAGGTACATTGGATGGGTTCTGCAGTGGGGTGACAGCCAAGTTGTGTGCTTTGGAGTCAATTTTCATTCGTAGTTGTGTAATTTTCCCAGTGAGGGCGTCATACAGCAATTCATGTGAGCTTGAGGCAACTTCTGATATTCTGCTGTTATAGGAGGCTGCCTTGGTGGCGAGGACGGATTGTTTATACATGTTAGACTGTTCTAACAATAGTGCCTTGTTGTGTCCACTTGGGTTCTTTTGCCACTAGTAGCCTTCTGTTAGGGAGTTTATCTAAAGTTCACTTATGGGCGGACTTTATGCTTGGTGTACAGAGCCCCAATCCCTAGCATAAGACTTATGAATGCAATTCAAAAGGTAAGTAAAACCACTGTTGTAGCAACTCAAAATATTCTCTTGTAGGAATAAAATATATGAACACCACCAACACTAGCAGGTAAGCACTTTTCAAGACTTCTAATACTTTTCAGAGGCCTTAGGGCTTTAGCAGTCCATCCCTCTCTAGGTATGAGTTCTTCAAAGTAATATTGGAGAGAAAACAGGTAAGGCACAGTTGCAGAAAAGGCAAGGTTCCAGAGGATTCTTCAATTATAAGTAAGTATGAAGCTTTTGCTGGTCAAAAAGGGCTCAGGGACCTCAGAAAAGGCTCCCTATCTGCGCACAAGCGTTAGGCCTCAGCGTCCGTTTATGGAGGAACACCCAAACAACGGAATCAGCACTCCAGAGACAAAGGTGTTCAGAGAGACTCTAGGTAAGTATTACCTAGAGTCCCACAGTACCCGAGGAGTGAGGAAGATGAACAAGCTGGACGCCTTCACGATGCAGCAGACCCGGTCGCCTGTTCCCTGTTTGTGGTGACGAAAGGAGGGACACAAAGGGATTTTGCAACAGCAGTCGAGAGAGGGGACTGGCAGCAAAGTATTCTTCCTGCTCCAACGCAGGTCTGTGGTTTTTGCACCTTTTTACAGATCTCACTGAAGAACGGTTCTCGTTCGATTGATTCACCTCGCTTGTTCTGCCCTGCACTCTGGTGAGCGGACTTTGAGGAGGGAGATCTTGCCTCTGGAGGCCCGGAAGGAGTCCACAAAGTTTCAGGAGGATTTGTTTGTGGCAAGATAATGAACTGCAGGATGGTTGCAGGTCCCAGTGTATTGGTGGTTTGCAGCCCAGGAAGGTCGCAGCACACCGTGGAATGGTTCTTCTTGTAGGTTGTCCTAAGGCTGATTGGTCCCACCAGCCCAAAGGAGGGGAGAGTCCTCTTCGGATCTCCCCCGATGCTTAGAAGGAGGGGTTGTGCAGCAGCATTTACACAGCAGGTATCTCCGGTCCTCTGGAATTGGCTGCGGACGTCTTCCCTCTTCTTCGTGGGTTCTTTGGCTCCACTGGTCAGCTTGTCAAATCACCAGGAATCCAGGCTCTTATACAGGAACGAAGCCAATCAGTATTCATGCTACATTTAAACTTTGGGTGGTGGATGTCCTAGGACATCCAACCTCCCAGTTGAAACCGGTTCCAGGCAGGCATGCTAGAAGACCAAAAAACAGCAAAGTTTTGTTCTCCTGTCCTCACAGACACTGCCCAGCTAACTATCGTCCAATCTCTATCACTCCCTTCCTGGACAAGCTCCTGGAGAAACTGGCCATCTCCCAGCTTAATCTCCATGCTGAATCTGTTGGTAGCCTTCATGACCATCAGTCTGGCTTCAGAGCCGCCAGAAGCACGGAAACTGCTCTCCTGAACATCCGTGAGGATCTACTCTCGAACCTTGACTCTAACATTCCATGTGTTCTCATTTTGCTTGATCTCTCTTCTGCCTTTGACACTGTCAACCATACAATCCTGCTCAACCGTCTCTGTGATAACCTGGGTATCACTGGTCAGGCTCTGGCTTGGCTGACCTCTTTCCTCTCAAATCGACCATCCCAGGTCCAACTGGGGTCCTTCCTCTCTGACATCTTTTTCTCTACCTGTGGTGTCCCCCAGGGTTCTAACCTCTCTCCCTGGCTGTTCAACCAGTATCTGGCACTTCTTGCCCACTGCATCGCTGCTCTCTGCCCCAACTTTCAGTGCTATGCGGACGATACCCAGCTCATTTTCAGGCTACCCTCGGCCTCCTCTTCTCCTTCCCTCATCTCTGACTGTCTTTCTGCTATCCAGGAATGGTGTGCCGCCAACGACTGCTGCCTTAATGCCAGTAAGACTGAGATTCTACTCATCGGCACACCCACTCCCTCCTTCCCTGCAGCTCTCTGGCCGGCCTCGCTTGGCCCTCTTCCTGCTCCTACATGCAAGGCGAAAAACCTCGGGGTCATCTTCGACTCCACACTCTCCTTCTCTCCTCACATTTCTGACGTTTCTAAGAAGTCACACTACCAGCTGCACCTCCTCAGAGGTATCCTCTCCTTCCCCCAGAAGCTCACTGTCTCCAGTGCCCTGGTTCTCTCGAAGCTGGACTACTGTAACAGCCTCTATCTAAATCTGCCTGCCTCTACTCTCCGCCCTTTGCAACTCATCCAGAACAGGACTGCAAGACTTGTCCTTGGCCTCAAGCCCAGGGACCGTATCTCTCCAGGACTGAAATCGCTACACTGGCTCCCTGTGGCTGCGAGGATTAAGTTCAAACCCCTCTGCATTGTCCACAAGGCCTTCTCGGGCCTTGGGCCGAAATACCTTCAACTCTCTCTTCCTAAATATCTTCCTTCTTGAGCTCTTTGCTCTTCCTCCTCCAACTCCCTTAGGGTCAGCCGCAGCAGGGGCCTCCCTCTGGAACAGCCTTCCTGCCTCCCTGAAACTTGAGGAGAACCATCTACGGTTCCGGAAGCACCTCAAAACCTTCCTCTTTGCTTCTGCTTTCTCTCCCCCTCTACCCTGCTAGATCACTAACTGTACTGAATCAGCAACTGGGCCACTCACCAATTTCGGTCCTTGGCCCAGCCACTCTCCCCTGCACTGCCTCCCTGGCAACCCCTGCACTGCGGGACTGTCTCTGTATCAACTACAGCCCCCTTTCCCAGCACTTGTCTGCACTTATCCTGCACTTACCACCAGCTGGCCCTCATTATTTATCTTGTATTTTACTAAATCACTTTGTACTGCACTTCCCCTCTCCCTTTCCCCCCCTGCACTTTTCCCGTCCCCTTACCCCTGCACTTGCGCAATCTGAATGACACCTGGCCTAGTAGGATCGTTTGTCTGTCTCCCCTGTGTCCCCCCTCCCTGCCTCTTCGCGCCTTGAAACACTTGTGTATAGGCGCTTTACAAATGCCATATCATATCATATCATGGAGCCTCAGCGGTCTACACAAAGGATTCCTGCTGAAGGTAAAAGTCTAACCACGATCTTCCCCACCCAACACGGCAGAAGAAGTACAGAAAAAGAACAAGCAACGGTAAAAACAGATACAAGTGATCACAGTTCAAGGGTGTTTATTGAACAATGTTTGCAGGGTGGAAAAACGCCTAAACTAAACCTAAGATGGGAGCACGCGTCGACCATCAAATTAAATCAAATGAAATCAAGGCAGTCCTAGTGGCGTTGTGACAAAATAAAAGGGCCTATATTAAGAAACTTCTTGCCAAACCTCACAGCGAATACAAAAAGGGGTGCAGTATCGTTTTCAAGAAAAGAAAGAAGTGTTCTCAAATAATATGTCAGAATGCGGCAGCTTGGGTCCCCCCTCCCCACGTTTTAAGTATGGGGTAAGGTGGGATCTTGGAGCACAGCACACAGTCATGCTTCTTCAACACAAGTCGACAGTTCTGGTCCAGCTTATCAGGAGCCTCGATGGCCAAGTCTTGTTTCCCTAGAAAGTCTCTTGCCTTCGAGGGCCTGGCGTGTACGAATAACAAAACAGAAGGTCCTTCATCGAAATGAAAGTTTGTTTCTTGGTTTCACTTAGGGTGGTTCCCCCTCTTCCGGGCATTGATCATTCATTCCACAAATCATAACGTCTTTTTAAACAGTTCCAGTGGACATCCCTCGGTCTGGTTCACCTTTGTCAACACACTGTTTCTTGGGACTATATCCTTGCCCCATTCTCGTCAGCATCCATCGGTCAGGCTCACTCTTGCCAACTTCGGATTCACAAACGGTTACGGAATTCACTTCCCTTGCTTTCTCATGTGGCAGGATTCACTGCCCTTGCTTTCTTTATAGTTCGCTGATCAAAGGGTTTCGACTGTACAGGGATTTTGCTCGACCTACTTTATGACCACTTTGGCCTATCCTGGCGGCTCTCCTACGGCCTGGTTTCTGTAGTTTCACTCATACGGGGATCGACCAGAGTCTCTCGAATTAGCACCCACGTGGTGCTGATTCCCTCTCCAGCTGGTCTCCCCTGAACACTTTTACAGCTCTTTGAACTTAGTTTAATTTGCCACTTTGCGTCTTTCATTCACTTATTGGCTCTCCCCTCGACTCACCGGCTGTGATGAACCGCTTGGCGTTCCTCGTAACTGGAGTCAAGGCCGGTACCCTGGTAGCAGGAGTTTCCCTTTTATCAGCAGCGACAGGCTCCGTGTACCATTGACATCTGTTGCAGCACACTTGGGCTATTGTCCTCGGTCTTACAATTCCCTCTGCTGAGGTTTTGCGTGTGTGCGTCGGAAAGGGCAAGGTCAGCCTCTCGATATTCGCTGCCTTTCTCCTCCTCTTGAACTGCCGGACCTGGATAGCTATCTCATTGTGAGATCTGCCTTGCTCGTACTGTGCTCTCTTGCTCCACCTTTCATCCCTGTGGGGAAGGGAAAGGGCCGTCAGGTGTGTGTGATTCTGATCAATTGCCTGACCCTTGTATTGGGATGTCAAGTAAACGGCTCTGGTGTTAGCCCGTTCTCTAGTGTGTCGTGCAAAAGTGTTTGTGTCGGAAAAGGGGCGGGGTAGTGGTTTTGAATGTCCTGCATGGGGAAAAGGTGCTGAAAGAAGGGGGGTACCACGTCTCACCCCCAGGAACTAGACCCAATAGCAATGGCCGTGTCCTGGCCACCTGGATGCCAGATCCTAGCTAGGGAGGCACCTTCAGGTTTCTCGCAAAACCCACAGAATGCACACCTGACATGCCAGTGTAATAGATGGGCCTGGATGATGGTACACTAAAGGCACTTTGTGCTTACAGAAGGAGTCTGTTGAAATGACCAACTGCTCTCCCTGGCTATATCTTACCACTCTCAGAAAGTTCCAAGTCACTCTCTTCCACAGGTTCGCTACTCTCCAGTTCCTCCTCTTCACTGCTGTCCCCACTCTCTCCTTCAGAGCTCCAACCCTGCTGCAGGCAGAACTCCTGCAGCCGGTCCAGCGTGCTATGTGCCTTCGGAGAGCCCATCTTCGTCTGCAGTGTATGGAGCTGTTTCAGAACCCGCCGCTGAGGAACGAACAAAGAACAAGGTGAGCCTCAAAGCAAGCAGTGCATTTTGCATTCCATGCCACCGTGCTTCACATCGTCCTGCCCAAGCGATTGATAGTGCAAACGGTAGCATAACGACCCATTAACAGTGAGACAGAATGAAAGTGGGGCAGGCGGTGCCTCATTACCTTATACCATGGGTGCATGCTGGTATCTCAATCTGTTCCAGACACCAGGAACAGGCTTCCTTCTTAATAATGTGTTGGTAATATGCACATACTCTTTTCTGATACTGTCTCATTGCATCAACTTTATGGCAGTAGTGACTAACAGAGTTTGGCGGTTCTATGTCATAAAAACGAAACAATAAATAACGAAGAACATTTTAAAGAATCAGAAATAATGAAAATAATATTTTGTATGGCGGCGGGGTCCCCCCCAAGCTCATATTTGCCCGTTCTAAAAACCCTCCTCACAAGATTTAACACTTTACCCCCACCCCCACATATATTTCCTTTAAATAATTCAGTATTTGTTCGTTATAATTGTCCTTCATTATTTATTTTCCGTTATATTCACTGTGAACCTAGAAAAAACATCTTCATTCTCTTTGGCCTATATGGATCTGCGATTACATTGTAACCTGGAATAGTGCTCTTGCAGGATGAAGGATGAAACAAATAGAAAGAAACCTGGAGAACATCACTGTCAAACCTGCACCAGGAAACGGCAAAACGTTCAGAAGACACCGCATCATGGACGTCCACTCTGTTTAGCACAATCTACCAACAGGAGTGTTATTCAGCTTGCACCTATTAATGGCCATCACAGGGGCTGGAAACTAAAGCCTTCGACATGATAATATGCCAGATAACAAAGCTGGTGCTGTGCTTATTGGCAGCCTTTGCCAGCAAGAAAACCGGTAGATGGAAACTTGAATCAGTCAAAATGTCATTCAATAGGAGCACACCTATTTTCATATTGCTACATAGAGTGGTTTCAAAACACTATGTTCCGGTGCTCGGGCGGAATACAAGCCCTGACACGGAGCTCGTGCAAAACATGAACTAAGAAAAAGTGTCTAATTCTAAAGACACTCCCGTCCCCTGCACACCAGTTAAGCTGAAATAAATCAGTCAATACACTTTTTATATTTTCACATATGTATAATTAAGTTTAAATAATTTAAAAAAATGAATGCACCGATAATTTCTGGTTAACAATCAAGTATAAACATAAAATGACAGGCTTCACAAATGGCCATCATGAAAAAGGAAAAGAAGAGTTTAATGTTCTTGTGTTGAGACGAAATCTCTACCTAATCTGAGCTTTGTTTTAGCAGATTTAGAATACCCTACGCAAACTGTTTATCCTTTATATTCTCCATAGAGCATCCTCTGACCCGTTTGAGCATTAGCTACTTCGGAAAAGACAGTATACATGGAACTCTCCTTGGTGGGGATCCGTGCATATCTAGAATTGGTATTCTGTGTGAAGCGCACATATTCTCCATAGCGTGTTGAACACGTCTCTGTTGACAGGTACATGGCATGAATTGATTCTTCCATTATTTCACTTTTAGTTTTACTTTTTGGACTCACACAATGTGTGAATTGATGTACACTTTGCATGAAGGGATAGTGCATTGAAATAATAACTAATTACTGGCACAATACAGTGATTCTTTGGAAATTTGTCCAGCGATAATACCTGCATTGATTCGTTCAAATATATTGAAATTCTGGTGAATTATGAGTTGACTGAAATGTTTGTATAAATATGTAATTACAGATTGTTTTGCTCCTGAAGAAGGGGTGTTTCCCCGAAACGCATAGAGCTTGAAATTTTGTCTCAACACAAGAACATTGTTCTCTTTTCCTTTTTCATGATGGCCATTTGTGAAGCCTGTCATTTTATGTTTATACTTGATTGTTAACTAGAAATTATCGAAGCATTCATTTTTGTTTAACTATTTAAACGTTATTATACATATGTGAAAATCTAAAAAGTGTATTGACTGATTTATTTCAGCTTAACTGGTGTGCAGGGGACGGGAGTGTCTTTAGAATTAGACACTTTTTCTTAGTTCAACTTGAATCAGTCAACCAGTGTTATGAGACCAACCCCTGAACAGAGAAGCAGAGCACTGTAGAAAAACAGAAGCTGACGACCAAAGTTTGGAAATCATTCGTGAGATCAAGTGAGAAGTAGGGCAAAGAGGGCAGGTTACAATCCCCACAAAACAAGTTCCTCCCTTAGCAGCAAACTCACCTGCAGTTTAGGTTTGCCTGCAAGCTCTGCACAGCGCAGCGCATTGGTGAAGCAGCTTTCCACTTCGTCATACCCCTGCCCAGAATCCTCCTTTACCAATGCCATGCTCAACCAGGTCTTGCATTCCTGAAATAGAGAACAGAAACACAGAATCAGCACACACGCACTCGCAGATACTGGCTGGAAAAAGAAGTAGATGGGACTATAGCAATACTAGCCATATGGGGCTCGTATCCTACAAAATACAACTGCTTCAAACTGTCTGCAATGCAGATGGCTGCCTTACCTAAAAAAACAAAGTAATTGGTCTCCACCCAACTGAGGAGTCTACACTGGCAACCAGTTTGGACCAGAATCAAGTTCAAAACTCTACACATAACATTAAAAAGCTTAAAAGGGCCAAGCACTTTAATACCAGCAATGCAAAATTCATCATTACAGTCCCAGGCTGCTGACCGTTCCAGTTTACCTCTGCAAGAAAATAAGGAAAAAAGATACTTGGCAAGGAACTAAATGTTAGTGGTTACTACCCAGGCTCCCAGTGGGGGCAATTTTGAGGTTCCTCAATCTCTCTCTGAATTATATCTCCATCTCTGAAACTTCTTGTCCCGACCCCCAGCTCCCCCGAATCGCCAGTCATTGCAATCCCTCATTCCAACTAAAACCACCTTGTTCTAAACACAATTCCAGTCCCGATTGGCTGGCAGCCACCCTGCTGTATGACTGACAGCCTAGGCTGTACTTGAATGGAAGAAACCTGCATAAAAAGGCGAGAGTTTTGGAATAGGAGGCAGAGTTGACCACTGGGAAGAACACCCGACGAAACCGTGAACGAAGCTTGCTGCATCCTCCTGGACCTTTGAATTGCCCGGTGAAGCCCTTCTGCTGCGCTGAAACTCCATTTTCTGATCGACAAGAGAAGCTCCGGAAGGGGCGACTTCTTCCCTTGGGTTAGTGGGAACAACTAACCCCGAGACAAACTTCACTGGACCATCTTCCCTGATTGACTGCACTTCTTTGCTGCTGCAAGAACCGAGTGCCAGGGGTTGAAAAATCCATAGTCGAGTGCAATGTCTGCAATCCGGCCAGAAGCTCCAGGAGTCTCCCAAGAACCCTCCAGAAGCAGGACGACCAGAGCTTGAGACCCCCTCACCAGAGTGCAGAAATCAAGGACTGAAGGAAGCCCAACCGGTATCCGAAATCCGCGGTGGTGCGGTTTACCACGCGAAGAAACCGCAAATTTCCGCTGATCCGAAAAGCGCCTGTAGCTGCCGACGACCTCCAAATTGCTGCCGCAGGAGTCCTCCAGGCCTCCTCCCTCTTGTCCCCACGACTGAGGCTCAGGAATCCAGGATCTGCATCTCTGCCTGTTAGGCAAGATTTGATGTAGTAACCCTGTGGGAGACTACAACAACCTTGTCCTCTTGGTATTGGTAACCCACCTTTTGGTATATGTATGCACTACACAAGTTAGTAGAGTGACTGAGCAGCCAGACTTATCTCAAGAGGGGTAAATGTGAGCTGTAGAGCTGTTACAATGAAATCCACACATGACGTGCATTACTTACCGTAAAAGCATTTCTGATGTATCTGCTTAGATTCACATGCTGTGCATATAGTCCGACATCCAGTGGTAACCGCGGAGTATTGCATCTTGTCTTTCGAGAATCGAAAGGGGACGTCGACATGGCCATGCCTGTAACACTATCCCTACGTGACGTGTAGTGTAGTGTACCCAAGATCCCTCACGCGTCGCGGTCCCGCCAATTGTATTTTTTCTGCCGAGGGGGAGCCTTGTTCCTATTGTGAGTGAGTACAGAAAAGACAGAGACAGTGGTAAGCTCTCCCTTAGCAAGAGTGTAGCAGAGTGTGATGCATTTAACAATCCACCTAGAGATAGTGGATTTGGAGACTGCGCCTCCTTCTCTTCCTGCCGCCACAGAAACAAAAAACGTATTGATCTTTCTAAGTGGTCGAGTTCTTTCCATGTAGAACATGACAGCTCTGCATAAATCCAGTGAGTGCAGGGTTCTTTCTCCCAGGATTGAAAGATTCTGAAAGAACGTTGGTAGTTCTATTGACTTGTTCACATGGAACTTGGAAATGAATTTAGGTGCAAACCTAGGGTGAGTGCGCAGAACTACCTTATCTTTGTTAACTGCTACAAAGGGATCTAGGATCGAGAACGCTTGTAGTTCACTTACCCTCCTAATGGAGGTAATAGCTATCCAAAAAAAAAGTCTTATATGTGAGGTCTTTAAGACTTGCCTTGTGCATGGGCTCGAAAGGAGCCCCCATAAGCCTAGTCAAGACCACGTTTAGGTCCCATCCGGGAGCCGAGTTAGAAATGGGAGGGTGAATTCTCTTCACTCCCTCCATGAAAGCTTTAATAACTGGTATCTTCCACCATGACACTTTCTGTTGTGATGTAGTGTAGGCTGAAAGTGCAGCTAGGTGCACCTTTATGGAGTTAAAGACCAGGCCTGATTCAAATAAATGAGTTAGGTATAAAACAATGTGTGTGGGAGAGCAGTTAATCGGGTTAATGCTCTTTGAGTTGCTCCAGATGACAAACCGTTTCCATTTACTGGAATAGCAGTATCTGGTGTTCGGTTTTCTTGCTTCCCTGAGAATGTCCATATATCTCTGAGGGAGTTGCGGGTGTCCAAACTCTATGAACTCAGGTGCCAGGCCGCTAAATTCAATGTCTGCGGGCATGGGTGATCCGTCTCCCCTCTGTCTTGCGACAACATGTTGTACGGGCAAGGCAGTTTGACTGGAGGAGATAGGGACATCTCCATCAGATAAGCGTACCAGGGTTGTCAGGCCCACATGGGGCCCACCAGTATCATCGTGACTGGTTCCTGGTGCATTTTGCGCACAATCTTGTTGAGAAGGGGAGTCGGGGAAAAGCATAGACAAATTTCCCTGACCATGTTATCCAGAGTCCGTTCCCCTTGGTCCCCTTGGAACGGTTCTGGGGGTACTTGGAGGCGTAATCTTGGCATTGAGCGTTCTCCAGAGTTACAAACAAATCTATCTCTGGGAAGCCCCATTCTGCGAAAACGTTGGAGACGACATCTCTGTGTAATTGCCATTCATCCTCCCTGGGCAACGGAAAGTCTCTGCTGAGTACGTCTGGCAGAAGATTGAGTTCCCCTGGAACATGTTGTGATAACAGGAACATGTTGCGTTTGAGAGCCCACTTCCAAATGTTCTTTGGCAGTTGGATAGCCCTGGAGAACAAGTGCCCCCTTGTTTGTTCAGATAGTACATGGCTGTGGTGCTGTCTGTGAGGAGCAGGATAGTCTTCCCCTGCAGTTGTGTCTGGAAAGCTTTCAGTGCTTTGAACACTGCCAACAGGTTTATGTGGTTGGACGCTATGTCTGACAACCAAACTCTGTGCACTGTTTGTTGAAGCATATGAGCTCCCTACCCTGTAAGAGAAGCGTCTGTGGTTAGAGTGGCTTCCACTGCGAGGGTGGTAAAGGATTTCCCTTTCAAGAGGTTGACCCTCGACCACCACTGCAGCGAGAGAACGAGGGCCGGCGACACGACCACTAGATCGTCCCACTGTCCGCTGGCCTGACACCACTGGCTGTTGAGCCACTCTTGCATTGGGCACATGCGCAGGCGCGCTTGAGGAACCAAGTAGAACATGACGCCATCATTCCTAGAAGTCGCATAGCCTTGCGTACTTTCACCTCTCGACTGGCTACATATTGAGGGATCTGAAATAGCATGTTTTGGACCCTCATGTTGGAGGGGAAGACAAGGTTGTCCTTTGTTCTAATTAGAGCCCTTAGGAACTGTTTGACCTGACTGGGGTCTAGGCTGGATTTCTCCTCATTGATAGAGAATCCCAGACTGAATAAAAGATCTATCGTCTTTTGGGTATTTGACAGACATATTTCGTAAGAGTCCCTTGTTATGAGCAAGTCGTCAAGGTAAGGATAGACCGGGATGGATTGCCTGCGCAGATGTGCTGCTGCCACCGCTAGTGCTTTTGTAAATACCCTTGGTGCAGATGCTATGCCGAAGGGTACTACTTTGAACTGATAATGCTCGTCTTGTATCATACATCTGAGGCATTTTCTGTGTGCTGGCAACATTGAAATATGAAAGTATGCATTTTTCATATCCAGTGTTGCCATGTAATCCCCCTGTGATAGCAGTGGAATTACTTCCTGTAGTGTGACCATGCAGAACCTTTGTGGCTTTACAAATTTGTTCGCTGGGCGCAGATCTAAAACAGGGCACATGGTTAGATCATTTTTGGGTACAAGGAAGTACACTGAATAAATACCTTCTTTTACCTGTGCCAGAGGTACGATTTCTATGGCTTCTTTCTCCTGTAGTGTCTCGATTTCCTGCAGAAGAATGCAAAGATGATATGGTGTCAGTCGTTTTGCTCGTGGAGGTCTGAATGTTTGGGACAGGTTGAACTCTATCCAGTATCCGTGGGCCACGGTCTTTAGCACTTACTGGTCTGTAGTTATTCCCTCCCATGCCTGAAGAAACGATGTTAGCCGGACCCCGACCGGAGAGGCATGGGAGGGGACCCGAATCTTTGGGTCATTTCGAACCCGAGGCCGGGGAGCATCTGGGGGTAGAGTTCCGGCGTCTTCCTTTGCCACGACGCAGACCACTTTGGGTATACGGGGTGGTGTATCCGCTATTTCCCTGTGTAGAATTCCAATTGTTTCCCGAGGAATATTGTTGTTGAGGGAAGCGTTGGCCACGAAAAAGCCATTTGGACCCAGATCCTCGTCTTGTAGAGGGTCTTTGTGTAATCTGGTCCAGTGTTTTTAGGGTGTCATGCTCCTTTTTTTGCGGTCTCAAGGGCCTCATCGACCGCCTTCCCAGACAGGTTGGATTCTTCCACGGGTTTATCAGTGACGCTTGCGTCTCTGGCTTGAATCCAGAGTTCCGTAGCCACGCATGTCTCTTCATGAGTGTGCCCTGAGCCAGTGATCGACCAGCCATTTCTGCAGAATCCAAAGTATTCTTAGCTTTGGGGTCCGCAGGGCTCTCATCCCTTGGCTTCCTTGGTGTGGGTTGTTCTGAACGGGAAACAAACCTGTCTAGCCTTTCTATGCAGTTCTCAAACTTTTCTCTAGTCCAAACCGAGGACCTAGAATGGTCTAGAGGTGGAAAAGGGCCTTGAACGCATTCATCCATCGAAAAGCATCAAGATTTTTGTTCCATCGTCGAGAACAGCCCATCTTCCTCCTCAGAGAACTCCTCCTGAGGCACCAACAGAGGTGAGACATCTCTGTGCTTCTCTTTCAACTTATGGGTGGGTTTCGGTACCCCCCCTTAGGCCATCCTTGGACCTCGGCGGATCCCTGGCCCCTACCGTAGGCCTCGGCACAACCCGGGCTGCCGCTTCTGAGAATCGGCAGCAACAATCCTAGCTAAGCTGTCAGCGACGTCCTCTGCGATCAGGTGGCACGTAGCTTCAACCTGCGATTGTGAGGGGGTTCTCTTTGGCAGTGCCGGGGCCTCGTCCTCAGTGGCTCCCTGCTTCGGCGGTGCCGGGGCCTTGTCTTCTGTGACGGCCTTCTTCAGCGAAACCGGAACCCTATCGTCGCCGGACGCCTTCTTGTGATGCATCTCGTTGCAAGCTGGTATATTAGCGTTAGCGCCCTATGTATTCAATGGCCCGGTCGCTAGGCGCATATGCGGCTGCGGGGAGGGCTGACGGTCGTCGGGTGCCGCCGGAGCTTCGCGCCCTATGTATTCAATGGCCCGGTCGCTAGGCGCATATGCGGCTGCGGGGAGGGCTGACGGTCGTCAGGTGCCGCCGGAGCTTCGCGCCCTATGTATCCAATGGCCCGGTCGCTAGGCGCATATGCGGCTGCGGGGAGGGCTGACGGTCGTCGGGTGCCGCCGGAGCTTCCATTGTGTACCCGTTGGCGCTGAAGTCTTCTTCGACTTGGCCGAAGATTTACTTGAAGTTGTGTGCTTTGTACATGTTTTCTTTATCGCTGGGGTGTGCCTTCCCCATAGCAGTGCCTAAGCCATGCCTAACGGGGCCGGGGACAGACGATGCGGAACGCGAGCGTTCCGTCAAAGGGTCAACAACCTCCGATTCGGAGGTATGATCGTCACTCTCGCCGTTGTCACATTTGATGGCTGCGGCAGCGGGAGAAAATTCGGCCTTCGGCATACCATAGGGCGCCCACTGCTCGACTCTACGCTCCTTTAATGTCTTAGGACGGAGGAGCTTACAAGCCGTCCATCCTTCTTCCTTGTAATCGAGGGGCAAGCACCAGTTACACCGTCTGAGCTTATCTTTCCAAGGGAATTTGCTCTTACAATTAGTGCAAAACCTAAATGGAGTCCTCTCCATAGCTGAGGATAGGTAGAGTGAAGAAAACCAAAATGGAAAGAGGAAGGAAAGAGAAAGACATTCTCAGTTTGTATAGAAATGTCCACCACGACCCCACCATCCCTACTGTATAGGCCGGCGGAAGGCCCGGCCACGTGGTCGGCAGCACCGACTGAATCACCGTCCGTTGAGTTCTGAAGGTCTTCGGCGGAGGTCTGTAACAGCCGTCGAAAAAAAGACAGATAGGGTGATTTGGTTTTTTTTATATAAATTATTTGACCTAAGGTCGATGGGACAATAAGCCAAGTCTTTGACGAGATCTGCATCAAGGCGACCAGTAAGCTGGGCGAAATAAAAAACAATCTGAGGGACCTCGACGCGTGAGGGATCTTGGGTACACTACACGTCACCTAGGGATAGTGTTACAGGCACACCCATGTCGACGTCCCCTTTCGATTCTCGAAAGACAAGATGCAATACTCTGCGGTTACCACTGGATGTTGGACCATATGCGCAGCATGTGATTCTAAGCAGATTAACACACATCAGAAACAAGTATACAAATAACACTTGCTCTCAAGGTTTTCTAGCAAAATCATTATTTAATGGTCATAAGCCTTCTTTAAAAATGGCAATATGCAACAATATAAATACACTTCTTAACACAACCTCAGATTTAAGATAAGCAAGTAGATACTCTTTCGAGATGCTTTATACACACATCCTACACCCTGAAGTGACTTCAATTGCTAGGACAGTATTGGCACTTATATCAATTTTCATACTTGATAAACTTCCGAGGTTGTGGAAAAGGAACAGGTTAGGGAAGGAAAAAGGTTAACAGGTTCTCAAAGCATGTGAACACTTTTCAATCTCCCAATGAAGATTAGATCTGTCCCAGCAATAAAAGTTAAACTTGTGCACCACCAATGAGGGACAGTTAGAATCAAAGTCAATGGGTCAGAAGAGTCTGCAGGGAGCCAGGACAGCCAAAGTCAATTTGTACAATGTCTATGGAGCTGAGGGACTTCTTTAGATAGCACAAAAGTCTTATGTTTTTAGAAAGTTTGTAAAGAAAGCCTCAAGTGTCAAGCGCGCATCAAGTGTGACAAGTGTAAGGTGTTGAGGTAGAGAGGAGATTTGCTTCGCCGTTGGAGTTCATACTTCTGGGCTCAACTTGAGTGTTGTGGATCCTCGTAAGGACAAGAGGACGTTTTTGCTGCACTATGCGGCGAAATGCTGCAAAAAGGACTACATTGCCCAAAATTCAGAGAAACTGTATGCCCCTCCTTTTCATTTCCCAGAAAGCCTCAATCCCCGGTGCATGCAAGTCAGCGCATGCATTTTTTTTTTTTTTTTATTTAAAAGTTGTTTTTAGTTTACATTTTATAATAAAATTTTCACAACACTATCACAATTCAGGTTTTTCACACAATGTAGACAAAAATTATCACTTTCACATTTACGTATAAATACAAGGAAGAACTTTTTTTTTTCGTTTTTTTTTTTAGTCTACCTTAAAATATACGACTCATAAGTCATATAACTATTTACAAATAAAAGCATCATAAGTACCTGGATATAGTCACAATTTGTCCATGTACCTTGTTTTCGTGATAGAAATACAGCGCATCAAGTGTGACAAGTTTAAGGTGCTGAGGTGGAGAGGAGGCTCGAAACGCTGCAAAAAGGACTGCATTGTCCAAAGTAATTATCTGGTACTCTTGCGACTTACTTGGGTACTGTTAAGAGTACCTTACTTGTTGTGGGCTGGCCCTTTGAAGTGGGCAGGACTGTGGAATGGACTAAGTGGATGGGAGTGCTTATACCCCGTTGAAACTAGCAAATCATTGTAAACATACGTATGTTAGCCGGAACGTAACGTTGGAGTGCTTTCTTTTTCTTTAGATTCAGAGCGACTGTAAGCCCCTCCTTTTCATTTCCCAGAAAGCCTCATAATCCCCTGTGCATGCGCATCAGAGCGTGCATCAAGTGTGGCAAGTGTACGGTGTTAAGGTATTTGGGTGTGCAGGTGTACGTGTTTACGGCTGAGACTTATCCGTGAAATTGGTACGTGACTCAAACTGTTGCCCACGTTTTGTGTTGAAAGTAATTTAATATTGTCAGTTTCATAGTCCATTATAGTATATTTTCTTAGATTAGCTGTGATTTGTTTTGTTATATTATGGCTAGTGGTCTAAGAAGTGGGAAGGGTTTAATTACGGACACCATAGAAAATGTAAATTCCAATCCTAGGTCATTGTCTAAAAAGAACATTGAAATGGATGTTGAGGGTAAAGAGTTGTATTGCCCTGCTGATCCTGCCAACAGTATGGCTATTAAGAGGCCCGATGTCATCGACAAAAGTGAAGCTTTGAATTCACATATTCTGAGTAATGAACATAACCTGTATAGTGATCACGATGAAGTTGGAGATACGGTTGGACAAAAAACAAGTAGTGATAAGGAAACTGAGACAAGTATGCTACATAGCCCGCCTCCTGAATGCGTAAATGGTCAGAATACACAGAGGCCTATCTTTGGTAGATCTTCTATTGATATGCAAAATGGGGAGTGCGACTTAAAACATATGGAAGATTTAAATAAAAAAGTGATGAATGCAATAAATGTACTAGCTCCACTGGTATTTCGGAAAAAAGTTAATGTTAGTCCTCGACAATTGAATGCCTCATTGAATACCATGAACACTGGGTAGAAAAATGTGATTACGGGTTCAAGCTCGCCTACTTCACAAAATGAAGGGAGAGGTGCGAATATATCAAGGATTAGTGAGGGCAATCCATTGCCTACGGACACATCTGAGACACAAGAACCTTATAGTTTCCCAGTTATAATTAGGATTTTAGATCTGCTCGATAAGGGGCATGATGTCACTTATTTAGAGTTACGCGACATCAAATACAATATCATAGAAATAAAAAACAAAAAGTGTAAATTGGAAGGATTTATGGTAGCAAGAGAATCCTGTTTGAATGTCAATACTCTACCACTTGAATCAAAGGTAATAATAAAACATGAGCAAGATCCACAATATAAGAGTGACCACGATGTCAAGTTATGTGGTGAAGAGGTTAGTAACAGACAATACAAATGGTATGCCAAGAGATCTGTTGAAGGAATTATTGCTAACTAAGGTGACAGTAAATCAGTTCAGTGATGATCTTAAAATCATAAAAAAGATTCCCTCCTTATCAGACCCAATGTTGTAGAATCGGAATCACCCGATAGTCCCTCTGCGCTGACTAGCTGTTACGCTCACCTGGTTCCCACAGGGGCGTCGATCGGACCCGGACAGCTGCGGTCTTCCCCAACGTGATGCGTAGTGAAGAGATGACAGTCTGGACTGGCCCACCTAATCTTGTCTGCTGGACTCGTAGAAGTATTCTCCTGCAAGTGGAGAAAGGGATTTAGCCACCTTATGTTTTTAAATGATGAGCTCTCCATCCTGCAAGGCATGCAGGGTCGCATAGATACCAGTTACTTCACTGGTTTGAAGGTACTGAAGGATTTCCGGAGGAATACTGACTCCAGTGTCTATAAAGTTGAAAGAGTTCAATATGTCTGATGTTCACTCTTGTTCCATTCCCTCGTTAGGTTGCAGCTGGGTCCAAAAGAATATTGCTTGGAGGCAGCTTATGGCGTTCAGGTAAGAGTCTGTATTACCAAACACTGTCCGGTAAAAGTTGCATGAGTTTAACTTGCTGTTTTCTCTCCCTTTATAGGTGCGGCATAGAAAGATGCGGCGAATTAAAGGATAATACCTCCGGTGGTAAAGCAGGTAAGCCTATGGTGGCAAAGAGATTGTCTTTGTCGGTTTTCTCGGCTCACCTTGTTATTCCTTTTGTTTTCTCCCCAGGTGCTGGGTTTCGACTAAGAAAATGATGGAGGCAGTGCCGAGATGAAAGATGCGGTGGACTGGTGAGTATAACACGGCGTTGCTGCTGGCAAATCGATGCGTGCTGAAATAATGTCCTTTCCAGGCTCGGAGATGTGCTGGGTCCGGAATCAGGTAAGGAATCAAATAATGTCCGTGATCTAACCTCTTCTCCTTTCTTTTCCTTTTGTCTAGGAGCTCCGGATTCGATGCGGGCGTGGCAGAAGACTGGATGCGGACTTGCAGACACGGTGAGCGTTCCGCTGCTGGATGCAGAATAACACGAAGCATGAGCTGCTGTTCGGGCGTGGTTTAAATAGCCTGCAAAGTAGTCCCAGGTAAGAAGTTCCCCAGATCCACCCGAGTAAAAAATAGTCCCTGTAATAAAATAGTCCCTGTAATAAAATAGTCCCATCCAGGCCTCACGTTGGCTTGGACTCATTTGCAGCATGGTCTGCATAAGGTAAGTAAAGTCTATGAGCCTGGCGCCTATGGCGCCAGGACTGATTACTATGATGAGCCTGGCACCTAAGGCGCCAGGACTGAATCCAAACAGCCCCCAGCCGGGGCTGTTGGGGTTTTAATGAGTATCTGGATGCCTGCTCCCGGGGCTGATGGACTCTATCCGGATGCCCGGGGGTAGGCATCATGACACTAGCATCATTGAAATAGAATCACAAATGAATACATCAAGTGTACTAACGACAGAAACAAATATTCATGTCTAGGTGTTGCCATAAGCAACAACAACGGTCTATTAAGAGAGCTGAAAAAAAGAGGCGTTCAGCCAATGAAAAAAATTAAAAAATTAAAAAAACAAAGCACTCATTTAGGAATCGGAAATTCAGATATACCACACAATAGCTGAAATGTGGATGACGATAATATTGATCTTAAACAACTTTCTAAAGAGATCCAACTACATCTGAAACCAAGTAACAACAATATTAAATCTGATGTTGAAATATAGCACTTTCCACTTCTCCCCCCTTCCATGCACTTTCGCCCTTTTCCCTTTCGCATGCACTTGTGTGTTCTCAATGTGACTGGGCCTAGTAAAATCGTTGTTTTTGTGCTTCCCGGTTCTCCTCCCTTTGCCTGGTGGCGCTCTGAAACACGTGTATAAGCGCAATATAAATAAAATATCATATATCATATCATTCATGCACAGCCTAGCTGGTACTCACAGCATGGTGGCTGCCCTGCAAGGATAGCCAGACAGCCAATCAGCACTGGGTGCATTCAGGTAACCAAGGAGACTAAGGACAGGGTGTTTCGGGAACCTCCCTTGCTTTCTGCCCTGCCAGACACACTGGAGTCCGAGGTGGGTTTCAGCATTGAAGGCCACCAAAGGCAAAACTAACAAAAGGGTTAAACCAGGTTTGGCGCACAAAGTAAAACCCAAGAGAGACCTTACAAGCAGGAAATGGTGAAAAAAGAAGACCAGGGCCATTTTGACAAAATGGGCATCCATTGGTGCATTACTGCAGCTGAGGATTCAGCCTGCCATAGAAACGCACAATGGTAGGAAAATTAAACCACTGCCAAAAGCCATTAAATGTAGTGAGGGTAGCATAAAAATGTTTACATGAGTAAGTAGGAAAAGGGGCTAAGTAACCCCCCAGTACTTCCACAGAAGATGGGGTGCACTGGACCCACATAGGCAAAACAGTTAAGTAAAGTACATTTCACTTTACTACTCTTGGGAACAGTAGTTCACCCAAGGTATCTAAACCTTATGTGAAATCCAAAGGACTTCTCTGTGACACTGCACTGAAGGTGCTGTGTGTCACATTACAAAAGTAGATGCCTATGGAGTTTGTCAGACTCCAAAAACAAAGAAAACACATTGTCCAAATCAGATCAAAATACATGAGAGTGAGAAAAAGGTCTCACTCACTCCAGGGTAGAACTTAAAAGTCCTAAAGTTCAGCAAAAGAGCTGGGGTCTCTAAGGTTGAAGGGAATTAGCACAGAAATAAGAATTCTCCCTAACACTGCAACAGGACAGAATCCAGCTGTACCACTCTTCGTCAATCCAGAGGTACTGTTTAGACATGGGGTACTTACTTCAGTGTCTTTTTGAGCTATGCTCTTCTCAAATGAGACTTGCATTGGCTTACCTTAGAGTCGATTCCAACTCTGCTTTTCACAGGCTTAACAGCTTGTGACCCCTACAAGTGATTTCTACAAAACTCTCTAACTTTGTGCAAGACCTGTATTATCTTAGAAGTGCCTCAGGTCCATACACTGTGCTCCAATTGACTTTAGCTGTTCTGGCTCCCTGCAGATTCTTCTAGTCCATTGACTTGGATATTTCTGTCCCTCATAGGTGGGAACTCGTTTTAGACTGTTATTGCTGGGAAAGGCTTGTATAGACTTTATTGAAAGATTTAAGTATACTCGCATGCCCAGAGAACCTGTTTAACCTTTTTCCTTCCTTTAACATTTCCTTTCTGCAACCTCAGAATCTGCAAAGTATAACTACTGAGATATAAATGCCATTACTGTCCTTGTGAATGAAGTCATCTATGGGTGTAGGAAGTGTGTAAACAGCACCTCTAATCAGTTTCCACTAACATATGCTCATTCTGGAAAAGTATTATTAAAGTATATTTGATTGTTACATATATTTTCCTTTTTAAAGAACGCTTATTTAAAAATTGATGATAAATAACTATTCATAACTGAAACCTTGAGTGTTACTTGGCTACTTGCATTTGCGAATTTCATTGCTACTGCTCTACAGCTCACATTTACCCCTCTTGAGATGGGCCTGCCTGCTCAGTCACACTACCAACTTGTGTAGCACAGACCTATACCAAAGGTGGATTACCTAATACCAAGCAGATAAGTGTTGAGTAGTCTCACACAGTGTTACAACATCAATTCTTACCCAACACTGGTGGCAGGCGGTGGGATTGGCGTAGAGTGGTTACATTGAGTATTGCTGTACTTGTGCCCAACTAAACCAGCCACCAGGCTAAGCTCCACCAAAATGTTAAGCAATTGTAACATGCCAAATATGGATAACTTTAATGAGGCAGCCTTGATTGTCCTAACAGTAGAACAACTGAAAGTTATGTGTAAAACCAGGGGTCTGACTCTGAAACAAAAGAAATGTGAATTGATTACAAGGTTGTTAAATCACCAATGTTTGGGTAGTAGACATGTAACCCCTACACACCCAAGTAATGTGGAAGATAATGATGAGGATGCTAGTTTAGAGTCAAGCTCCAATCTGCAAGAGGAGTCAGAGGAAGTAGAGGAGTCAGAGGAAGTAGAGGAGTCATAGGAAGTAGAGGAGTCATAGGAAGTAGAGGAAGAGAGATCCCCTCTGCCACAGCACATTCCTGTACCTCAGTCACTTCCCATTGGGACGCCAAAGGGTCCAGACTTAAACCCAGAATATATTTCTCTTGAAAGGTTAAGATTAGGGTTGGAGTTCAAGAAACTAAATGTCCAAGCTAAAGCCAAACATCAAGAGGTGAAAATAAGAGAAAGAGAGATGCAACATCTAACGGATATGAGAAAGATGTCCCTTGATTCTGCTTCCCTTTCAGGACCTTCTAGTCCCAAAAGGCTGTGCCTGCCTAAAGAAGCAGTGAGTATGTGTGAACCTAAACTTGATGTGTTGGATTGGCTTGGTACATTTGAATACACCTATGGTCTTCAAGTAATAAGTGGGAATGATTTAATTCCATGGCTCATGTCTAGGCTCCCCCTGAATTTCTGATGGAATTGGGGACCAGTGAGAGAAAGGATTATGAATCAGTGAAACTGGCATTAATAGCCAGATTTGGGAAAACACCTTCCCAGTACCTTAAGAGGTTTAAGGACCCTCAAAAAGACTGATGGTACCCCTTTGGCTACCCGGTATCCGATTGTTTTAAAAACCTAGATGGTTGGGTAAAGGGGTACAGAGGACACACCATTGAAAGAGTGAGACATCTTTGTGCTAGAATCTATTTTTGATACCTGCTCTCCTGAGCTGAGAGCACTTGGCTGACTCGATAGAAACCGATCCCAAAAAGCTAGCACAGACTGCTGACTTGTGGGTAGCCAACAGGGACACTCACAAGGACTCTGGGGCAACTCACAAGAAGGAAGAAGGGAACCAGCAGAAAGAGGGTAAAGAGAATTCGAATTCCAACAATCCAAAAGAGGGCCATAAACATAGCAAGGGTACATTCCATGGGAAACCTGGTAGGTCTAGTGAATCCTCTAGTGCCAAACCAGAGGGAGCTCAACAAAAAAAACATCCCAGTGAACATTTGGGAAATGTTTTGTATGTGGGTCTGTAGATCATGCGAAAGGGGATGCCAGATGTAAGGGTAAAGCTTTTGAGGTCCACACTGCCTCTTTAGCCTTCATCCCCAAGGAAGAAGCACAAATGGCAAGTGCACACTCAACTACTGGCTGAAGACTCCATTGGAGTTCAAGTCAGTGTTTCTTTAGTGTCCCTGGGTCTGTGGGAACAGAATGTGAATGTTTAGAACACCATCCCAGATAACAACAAAGAATATTATAAGGACAGTGTTCTTGTAAATGGTCAGGATACCCCTGCCATTGGAGACTCTGAAGCAAACATTACAGTGGTAGATGAAAGCAAGGCAGCCAAAGGTCCACCTAAACCTGCAGGCGGCCCTATCCAAATGGTTCCCATAGAGCCAGCTATCATCCAGTGCAATAATATGACAGTTAGAATTTGTGTTAGTGTAAAAAATGAAGTGCCAGGGAGAGTCCTGTTGTATCTAGTAACCACAAGCCTCCAAGCAAAATGAAGCAGGAGCAAACAAGATTGGCCAGAGAGGCAACCTTGAGAGCCTATCAGTTTGAGGTTGAGGAGATTTCGAATACCTCCAGTCCACAGGAAGGCCACCCTTCAGTTCCCAAGAAAAAGAAAGACAAAAGGAGAAATCCAATGTCTATGGAAGAAAGAAAGGCCTCAAACCTAAACCTGTTCATAGGACAAGGACATCCCTGAGATGACTGTCCCAGTTCGCCCCAGTGACCCCTTCCCCAGCTGAGGCTGAGTGGGAAGACCAACCAAACTCTGTGGAGTCAGCCACTGGTGACACAGAGCTGGAAGAAAACGTTCCCTGCATTGGGGATATCGATCCTAGAGACCATCATGAGCTGCAGACTATTTGCAGAAGTTGGACCCTCTAGAGCAGACTTCAGCAGAGGACAAAGAGTGTCTCTCTCTAGAAGGTCTGTACCAGACAGCTTTCCAGTTGGAAGGCCAAGAGCCAGGGAAGCACAGGCATCACTGGGAGGATGGCCTCCTCTTCAGTGAACCTACTGACTCTACGCCCAGTTGACTATAGGAGATTGGTAGTGCCCAAGAAGGTGAGGCAAATGTTCCTACAGTTGACACATGAGATTCCTTTGGCTGGCCACTTGAGTTTCAAGAGGACCAAAGAGATCATCTCTGTACTTCTATTGGCCCTACATAGGGGCTGATATAGAGAAATTCTGTAGGAGCTGCCACACTGGTCAGACTTCTGGCAAGAGTGGGTCCAAGAATGTGGCACCTTTATTGCCCCGACCTGTGGTAGGAGTCCCTTCTGAGAGGGTGGGGATTGACATTGTTGGCCCACTAGATCCTCCAACTTCTTCAGGCAAGCAAATTATATTGGTTGTGGTAGACCATGCTACCAGGTATCCCAAAGCAATACCTATGTGAACTGTTACTGCTCAGGCAGTGGCTAAGGCCCTCCTTGGTATTTTTACCAGGGTAGGTTTGCCTAAGGAAGTCATCTCTGACAGGGGATCCATTTTTATGTCCCCACTACATGCAGACTATGTGGAAGAACTGTGGAGTGACTTACAAGTTCTCAACTGCCTACCATCCCCAAACCAATTGGTTGGTGGAGAGGCTTAACAGAACTATGAAGAGCATGATAGGCGCTTTAGAGGAACCCCTTAGAAGAAAGTGGGACCTTCTACTGCTATGCCTTCTCTTTGCTTATAGAGAAGTCCCTCAAGCAGGGGTTGGGTTCAGCCCCTTTGAACTTCTCTATGGTCATCCAGTCAGAGGCCCTTTGGCTCTGATCCAGGAAGGGATGGAGAGTGCCCCATCCCTACAGCCAGTACGAGTCACTGAATATGTTCTGGGCCTCAGAAAGAGGATGGCACTAATGATGACAGAAGCTTCAGAAAACCTGAAAGCAAGTCAGGCTCTGGTCAAGCATTGGCATGACCAGAAGGCCAACATGGTGGAGTTTACTCCAGACAGTTTGTCCTGGTTATGGTACCTACAAGGCAGAGGGCCTTGGAGAACAAATGGATTGGACCCTTCAAGATTGTGGGAAAACGTGGAGAGGTCAATTATTTAGTGGATTTGGGCAACCCCAAGGAGGCCCCTAGGGTCTATCACACTAACCGTCTGAAGGCCTAGGTTTCCAGACCAGAACTAGAAGCGTTGCTTCTAGCCTCTGATCAAAAAGTGGAGGAGAGTGAGCCCTTCCATGATCTCCTAAGAGGAGAACACTCAGATGAGACAGTTGGAGGAGTAAAACTCTCTTCAGATTTGACTCTGCAACAACTGGAGGAGTGCAAGGTTCTGTTTAATCAGTTTGCCTCCCCGTTTTCACTGACACCAGGCTTGACCCCCTTGGGGCCAGCATGATATTCTCACTGGTGACAGTCTCCATGTCAAACAGGGGTTACATGATTGAACCCACATAAAGGAAGAGGTCAACAAGATGCTTGATCTTGGGGTTATAGAGCCATCTACAAGTCAATGGGCTAGTTCAGTTGTACTAGTGACCAAAGCAGGAACCAAATAATTGAGATTCTGTGTGTACTATAGAGCTCTTAATGCAATCACTACGACTGATGCCCATCCTTTACCCAGGACAGATGGGCTGGTGGACAAACCTGGTTCAGCCAAGTTCCTCAGTACATTTGACCTGACCTCAGGCTATTGGCAAATAGCTCGGACGACCATGCCAAGGAGAAAACTACATTTTCCAACCCAGGAGGCCTCTGACAGTTTAAAAGTTTAAGGTTATGCTGTGTGGACTAAAAAATGCACCTGCTACATTTCAGAGAATGGTGAATGAATTAGAGGACTTCTGCATGGCATACTTCGATGACATTGCAGTGTTCAGCCCCATTTGGGAAGAGCACCATCTAGATATGTTTTGCAGGCTCTGGAGCAGGCCCGTCTGACCATAAAGGCTAGTAAATGTCAAATTGGTCAGAGTAAAGCGGTCTACCATGGACATGAGGTAGGAGGAGGTGAAATAAGACCATTGCCTAGCAAAGTACAAGCTGGACATGATTGGGCCACCCCTACTACTCAGACCCAAGTGAGAGCCTTCCTAGTTCTCACTGGGTATTACAGTAACTTCATAGAGAACTACGGGACCATAGCTTCTCCCTTGAATGTGATCTCCTCACCCAAATTCCCCAAGAAGGTCAGGTAGAATGAGGAGTGCACTAAGGCTTTTGAAGGACTGAAGAAAGTCCTTTGTCGAGCTCCAGTCTTGAGAGCTCCCGACTACAACCAACCCTTCATTGTATAAACAGATGCTTCCAACACAGGGATAGGTACAGTTTGGAGTCAACTGGACGAGAAAGGTAGGGAACACCCCATCTACTTCATCAGTAGGAAGCTGAAGGAACGTGAGACAAGATGGGCAACTACAGAACGTGAATGTTTTGCCATTGCGTGGTCTCTGAAGATGTTTAGGCTATACTTGTATGGTTCTACTTTCATTATTCAGACAGAGCACCAACTCTTGAGATGGTTAATGCAGATGAAAGGGGGAAAATCCAAAATTGTTGAGATGGTCAATCAGCCTGCAAGGATTTGATTTTACCATAGAACACAGGTCAGGGTGTAATCGAAAAAATGCTAATGGTCTCTCCAGAAAGTATGACCGACTGGATTAGGAGATTCATCCAGGAGTGGATTAAATCCTCCTGTCCCTTAGTCTGGGGGCGGGGGGAGGCGAGTGTTAGGGAGAATTCTCATTTCTGTGCTAATTCCCTTCAACCTTAGTGACCCCCAGCTCTTTTGCTGGACTTAAGGACTTTTTAATTTTAACCCTGGAGTGAGTGAGCCCTTATTCTCACTCACTCATGTGTTTTGACCTGATTTGGATGATGTTTTTCCTTTGTTTTTGGAGTCTGACAAACTCCATAGGCATCTATGTTTTGTATGGTGACATACAGCACCTTCAGTGCAGCGTCACAGAGAAATCCCTTTGATTTCTCATAATGTTAAAATACCTTTTCTTGTGTGAACTACTGTTCCCAAGAAATAGTAAAGTGAAATTGACTTTACTTATCTTTTCTCTTTGAAGGTCCAGCACACACCATCTTATGTGGCGTGCTGGGGGGTTACCTAGTCGCCCCTAATTCTACATACTCATGTAAAACATTTTATGTTACCCTCACTACTTTAAATGGCTGGTGGCAGTGGTTTAATTTTCCTACCATTTTGCTTTTCTACCACAGGCTGAATCCTCAGCTGCAGTATAGCACCCATGGGTGACAATTTTGTCAAAATGGCCTTGGGTCTTCTTTTGTCGCCATTTTCTGTATGCAAGGTCTTTCTTGGGTTTTACTCTGCACTCCAAGCCAGGTTTGAGCCTTTGTTCGTTTTGCCTTTGGCAGGCTTCAGTACTGAAACCCTCCTCTGGCTCCAGTGTTTCTGGAAGGGCAGGACATGAGGGAGATTCCCGAAACTAAACTGTCCTTTGTCTTTCGGAATGCCTGAATGCACCCAGTCCTGATAGGACAGCCAGCCATTCAGGACAGCCACCCTGCTGTTTGAGTGACAGCTAGTCTGTGCATGAATGGGAGAAAACTGCTTAAAAGGTGAGGGTTTTGGGATTAGAGGCAGAGTCGACCACTGGGAAGAACACCTGACGAGGAAACCATGAACAAAGCTTGCTGCATCCCCCTGGACCTGTGAATTGCCCGGTGAAGCACTGCTGCTGTGCTGAAACTCCTTTTTCTGATCGACAAGAGAAGCTCCGGAAAGGGCGACTTCTTCCCGTGGGTTAGTGGGACCAACTAACCCCGATACGAACCCAACTGGACCATCTTCCCCGACTGGCTGTACTTCTTTGTTGCTGCAGGAACCGAGTGCCAGGGGTCAAGAAATCCGTAGTCTGGGGCAATGTCTGCAATCCGGCCAGAAGCTCCAGGAGTCTCCCCAGGACCTTCCAGAAGCAGGACGGCCGGTGCTCATGTCCCCACAGAGAGCAGGACTCAAGGAGTGAAGCAAGCCCAGCCGGTATCCAAGATACGCGGTGGTGCTGTTTACTGTGCACTGAAATCGCAAAGTGCTGCTGATCCAAAAAGAGCCCTTAGCTGCCGCCAACCCCCAAATTGCTGCCACGGGAGTCCTCCAGACGTCCTCCCTCTTGTCCCCACAACTGAGGCTCAGGAAGCCAGGATCTGCGATCTGCATTGCTGCAACAGGACAGAAGCCAGCTGGACCACTCCTCTTCAAACCAGATGTACTGTTAAGACTTGGGGTACTTACCTCAGTGTCTTGTGCTTTGCTCTTCTCAGTTGAGGCTTGCAGTAGCTACCTTTTGTTAGAGTTGATTCCAGCTCTACCCTCCACAAGTGTAACAACTTGTGACCCTACAGTGATTTTCTACCAAACTCTCTCACTTTGTGCAAGACTTTTTATTGCCTATGAAGTGCCTCAGCTCCATAGACTGTGCTCCAATGGACTTTGGCTGTCCTGGCTCCCTGCAGACTCTTCTAGTCCATCAACTTTGATATTTTCAGTCCCTTAGAGGTGATAACTTGGTTTTAAACTATTATTGCTGGGAAAGGTTTTGTCTAGACTTCATTGGAAGATTTAAGTATAGTCACATGGCCTGAGAACCTGTTTAATCTTTTTCCTTCCTTGAACCTTTCCTTTCTGCAAATCTATAAATGCCATTACTGTCCTTGTGAATGAAGTCACCTCCGGGTGTAGGAAGTGTGTAAAAGCATCTTTAAAGAGTATCTACTAGCTTTGTATTGATTCTGGAAAATTATGTATATTTGATTGTTACATATATTGCCCTTTTTAAAGAAAGCTCATTCAAAAACGGATGTTAAATACATATTTATAACTGAAACCTTGAGTGCAAGTGTTACTTGGCTACTTGCATTTGTGAACTTCATTGCTAGAGCTCTACAGCTCACATGTACCCCTCTTGAGATAAGCCTGGCTGCTCAGTCACACTACCAACTTGTGTAGTAGAGGCTTATACCGAAAGGTGGGTTATCGAATACCAAGGGGACAAGTGTTGTGTAGTCTCCCACAGGGTTACTACACCAATTCTTGCCTAACAGCAGAGCCCCTTTTCTGTAATGCCATGTGAAAGGGCAAAATTGGGTCTTACTGAGGATCCTGGTCCAAAATATCCGCCATGTCATCCTGCTCAAAAGTAGGAATAGGCCTACTCCATCCTCAAAACTCAATAACCTTTCCCATTAGTTTTCTGTATGAAGAGTCAGCATGCTCAGTTGGGTCTGGCTTGCCAAACTCTAACTCCGTCGAGGTATCCAACCCAATGGCTGACTGTAGGTTGTCACATGAATCATTAGGGGTGCCGAACTGTAGCCCAAAAGATGGTGTATTGTCATCAGAGGGTTGGTCCTCCTCTAGTCCTTTTTAGGTAAAGGTTTTAAACCTTCACCTGTACCACTACTGGCTTCGTCAATTTCGAAGAAGTGGTCGAAAACGACTTTGAAATCGGTGCCGATTTAATCAGCGTCGACTTCGGTATCAGCGTCGACAGTTCTGACGCCGACAGAGTCGGTGAAGGCGTCGAAGTAGTCGACTTCTTGTGCTTCTTCGACAGAACCCTAGATGAGCTAGGTTCCTGACTCGTGGAAGCCCATCTCTGATTTTTTGTCAGATCGAGAACTTTCTCGATGTAAAACCGGCTTAAAGCTCAGTTTCGAAGATTTAGTCTTCGACTTCCCTTTGTGATCCTTTTGCAGAGCAACTGGGACATGGCTTTTCTGCTTGTCCTTCGAGGGGGTTAAGGCCACATTCTCAAAGATTTTAAGCATCTCACTACGAAATGACTCCCATTTTGCAGATTTTGTAGGACACCTGATTACCTCAGTCGAGGAATCACTGGAGGTTGAAGGTGACCTATGACGCCTTTTCTTGGCCTTCTTCGAAGAGGAAGAATGGCGTGATCGACTTCTCGATCGAGAGCGTTTGGATTTTTTGCGTCCGGAAGAATCCTTTGACTAAGTCTTTTTTTACCTCTTCGAAGATAACCTCCCCACCTCCAATTTACCTTTAAGCTCCCCGAGAGCCCTCTCGATCATCGCCTGACAGGAGCCATGCTGGTATGGTGCCTGGAACCCAGACACCACAGACATATGCAGTGGGGGTGGGGGTCGGTGATCGACATCTTCGACCCGCAGTCTTGGCACTTCTAGAAGCCCGACTTGGGCGTCTATGGTGCCGACGAAGAAGACATTTTTCAAACGAAAATCACTATTTTCACTGAAGAACGGAAGGGCGGCATAATTCTCTCGAAACGTTAGCTCGGAAAAACGGGACTGAAGCCAACGGCCGCTGCGTGCGCAACTTATATTGCTGATGACGTGGAAAGAAGGCACTCGTGGGACATCGACTCGACGAGACAGCACACAGCGCCGCATGTCGAAAAAAAATTCCTAAGCAGCTGAAGCTAGAGATAAATTATCATAAGATGAGGAATATGTGGGAGGACACAATCCATTCGAGTATGAGTTGGTCAGCAAACAAAACAGAAGGAAAGAAATTTGTGACATGTTCAAAATAGCGGAGTGATTTCAGCACTTCCTTCAGAGATCTGTGTATGTACCCTGTAGTCATAAGTTCAAGGGTGGGCAGGATCATCCTTTCATCATTCTAAAGTCAATAAACTGAGTAAAACATCAATTTCAGCTTTATTGTGGGTACACCAACATTAAAGCACAATAAATAAAACCAGCAACTAAATAATTCTGCATATATTATTCTAAAAACTGAGAATAGATTACAGTTAATGCATATTAAAGTTTCACAAAATCAGATGTTTGCTCTCTGATACCAATACAAAAAGGTATCAATTAGTGATGTTACACCACATTTATTGACCAATGGCATCAGCCATTTCTTCCTGAATACATTGTAAAGAGCGCAAATAAGTAAAAAAAGGCACTTCATTTGGATAAAAGGGACAGAATCTAAGAGAATTATGAGACCACCTACAGGTGAAGTCTCCCACTGGAAGAATATTCAATCTGAACTTTAAGTATAGAGACATTTTCCAGAGAGGAGGCGAGATCTCACCTAAAGAAGACTCTACTGAGAATGAGGCTTTGTGAACCAAACCGCCAGGAAAAGTGGAAAGTTTCTGAGATCTCTCAAATTACAACTCTAAATGGAAGTACTCCAATGTATCTTTTACATCTCTCGATACATCAATAGAGACTACCACAGAGTCTGGTAAAAGATCTTGCTGGGCAATTTATTCTAAAATGTTCTTCATGCGTCAGGGATTTATTAACTTTTATCCAATATGGAGGTAGATTATTCCACAGTTTGCATCTTAAAGATCACAGAGCCACAGTGCACCTTTTCAGAATACTCACTTTTATCCACTTGTGGTTGGCAGCTTACCTTGTCTAGGAAGCAAACCCTAAGTAATCATACAATTGTACCTGCCTCCTTGACTGGAAATATATTTTTATTTTTTTCAGGCGAGTAGGATGACATGCCATTACCACAGTCTTATTTACATATATTTATTGTACGTTTGCTCTCTTTAGAAAAAATAGACACAATGTCTAGTTGTTTTGTGGGCCCAGACTGTGTTTTTGAGAGCTACGTCATCATCGCCGTAAAAAAGATGACCCACTTTCCTATTGGCAATCTGTGGGGCACCTGTGCTTAAATTAAATAATCGGATTGCTAATCCATTAAGGTACATGAGGAATAATAAGGCGGCTAACACGCACCCCTGTCGGACCCCCATTAGTCATTGGAAAAGGACCAGTAGTTTCACCACGTTGGCCACAGTGTACCACTGATGTGGTATCCTCATAGTCTTCTAGTTGGATTTAAAATTTCTGAAACCACCCACAAGATGTTCCTATCTACTTTATCAAATGCTGTTTTTAAAATAAAAAAAGCAATATAAAGAGATTCCTTTTGTGCTGCTAAACTGGATTGTAGAAGTGGAGGGGTAGTAGGGAGCAATTTTTAATTTAGAACACGTCAGGTAGTGGAAGAGCTTTGCTCTTTATGTAGTGATCTATTCACCAGACACACACGGGTAGGCTGCTATGTGAATACCTGTTTGCCTCTACAAATATTGTATACAAGATACAGATATTTTTTTTAATTTCTTTTTTATTTATTGACATTAGTATTGCAAATGAAAAACAAACTTTTTTGTCAAGCCAAGTCTTTTTCCACTACAACGCCAGTTTCATTGAACGAGGAAGAGAGGAAAGAAAAGTGAAAAGAAAAAATGGCAAAGAAAAGGAAAGGAGCTGAGTGCCTCAAATCAAATAGGTATTTGGTAAAATCAAGTCCATAAAATTAATGGTTGCACAAGTTAGTTGAGCATTTGTCCCTGAAATTAGATGGCTCCACCACTCAAGCATGTTTCAATTTTTTGGGGTGAATCGTGCAAAATGTAGTGAACGTTGGTCAACAATTTTTGGGCACTCGGTTCTTAGATGTTTGATCAATTCCACATCTATCGAACAAAACCGGCAAATGTTGCTCTTAGTCGTCAAATCTTTCCTTCTCATCAAGACCTCATGAGTGTTGTAAAGGTTTAGCCGTAATCTTAAGAACTGGTTTCGATGATATCGGGATGGAAATTTAGAAAGATACCTCGGCAGTTCTCCCAGTCTATGCATCGACGTTCCCAGGTCTACTGAAGAAGTTAAAGAGATCCGTTTGTCCATATTAGTTATTCAGTTCCATTGTTGGAACTTTTTTTTCGCTTCCTGCGGAATTTGCATTACCAAGGACATTCTTATGTCGGCTTCTCGTAAAATTGACTTCAAGTTGTCTTCCCATCGATTTAATAGGAAGGTTGACGGGTCGTTACTTTTTTCATTCAAAGTCAAGTAAGGTTTTGATGCCGGCGTCAGATGCATTTTTCAAAGAGCTAATATTGACTTCCACACCACAAGGGAGTGTAAGGAGTCTAGACCCAGTTCGTGTCTGATTGCTACCATTGGCACACTCTGTGGCAATTTAAGAACTTTTCGCCAGAAAGTCCCCTCTAGTTGAGGCCAAAAACCAGCGTCGATGTTCCAGCCCGCTTCACTACCAAAGCAAACAGCTGGTGACACTTTCTGTAAGTAAAAAGTTATTACAGGCTGCAAAGTGAATTTGCCGTATTTTGCGTGTAGTTTCGCTCCTTGCTGTGCAAAGATCTTCATTCGGGACAAGACATTGTGGGTCCAACTCCACTCTCTTATTGAGATGTTTAACGACACTCCCAGGTAGCGGATGACTTCTGTTTTGGTTAGGGCTTCGTTGTACACTTTCCACTTAAACACTTCTTTCCTTGTTTGCGTCTTGGGACCGAAGGCCATGACTTTTGACTTGTTTTGCGTTTACTGCCAGCTGATTTTAAACAAAGTAGACTTGTAAAGCTGTCGGCAGTCTTTGGAGCCCAATTTCGGTGGAGTCAAGTAGGACTACATCGTCTGCATAGATTACCCAGCTTAGGTGTTTGCCATTCACTTTTGGTGGAAATTACCTTGTTTGTGACAAGGCTTCAGGCAGATCTGATATGAAAAATTTGAATAGTAAAGCTGCTAACGGGCAGCCCTGTTTCACTCCTTTAGTTGTTTTTATTTCTTCCGTTAGGTCTCCTTCAGCGTTCAGTCGGACCCGAATGGTGGTATTAGAGTATAATGCCATCAAGGGAATCAATAGCTGATGTGGACAGCCCCAGGACTTTTTCCATAGGAGTTGGCGATTAATGCTATCGAAAGCCCGTTTTAAGTCAACGAACGCAAGGAACCACCTTTTCTTGCGTCTTAAGGCATCCAATTTTGATAAATTTAGGAGCATCAGGTTTAGCTCGACTCCTACACCTTTTGTAAACCCAGTTTGCCTTTCGTCGACTAGATTTGCTCCTTCGGCCCACCTTGCAATCTTTTTTTGGAGGAAGGTAGCAAATATTTTCCCCCGTTGTGTCTAGCAACACTATGGGGCGATAGTACTCCGGATCTTCACGGTTTCCCTTTTTAAACACCGGGACTCTCACTGCGCTTGTCCACGAGGCCGGGATCGCCAACGTCAACGCTATATGGTCAAATAGGGCTTTGATGAACTGCGCCCAGTTTTCTTTGTTGGCTTTTAGCATTGAATTTGATATGCCATCTGGACCTGCGGCTCTCAAACGCTTTAGTTTTCGAATGGCATTTTCAATGTCTTCCACTGTTTCGATGACGTCCCATTAGCAGTTTTCAACCACTGTTTTGGCGGGGTCTTCAGAGTCTTGACTAGTAAAGACTGCAGTGTAGTCCTTCACCCAACTTGCAGCGTTCACACCATTTGCTAGTGCGAAAACTTGCTTTAGGTGACCGGTGTTAATGATTTGCCAAATGTTTCTGCTATCTTTTTAGATTATTAGACGTAGCATTGATTCTGCTTGTTCTTGATCCCGGATGATGTTAAATGATTTAAACCAATTTCGATAGCGTAGACGTCTCTTCACAATCAGGGAACTTATGTTTTTCTCACCAGCTTTCTTTAGCAGACGAAGATCCTTTTGTAGCATGTTCTTGGCTTCATTTATTTCAAAGCTGAATGGGAGTTTATTTTTTGTTACTTTCATTTTATGCCTGTTGGAACCTAAAGTAAATTGCGACAACAAGGACACATAGTCTGTCTGGACTTTAGACTTATTTGAACGGATAAAGTCAGCTGTCAATATGTCAATCTGCTTGCAGTTTATCCTCAATCGATTTTGAGCATTATTAATGGTAAAAGGTGTTTTATAGCTTGGCTGGATTCTGTAATGATACCACTCCCAAAATAGCACTAGGGCATCATGATCGCTTTTTGATGACACCCAAATGTAATCCATGGTTTTTCTTAGATCTCCTCTGTGCCAGGTGTCAGCTGCTGGGATGTCGCCCCTAGTGCAACCATTCAACATCACACAGGGACATAAGCTTAGTTCATATTCCCATTTGAGGCCACGATCTGCTGATTCCGTTGGGACTTTAAGCAAGTTCGGTGTATTTCGCACTTTTTCTTTGTCAAACCATGAATAGTTCAGATCGCCGCATATCAGAACAAATGGGTCGTCAAATGAATAAAGGCAGGCATCGATTTGGGCTGTAATTGATGTTAAATAGACAGACTCAGTGATCATTCCAGGATTCCAGTACGTATTTATTATAAAGAAATGTTTTTTTTCTTTTGGTTGGTTCTTCCAGGATATGTTCTGAAGTTAATGCTTGAACAAACAAGTTAGGGTTTGCGATCTTTATCACTTCCCATCCGAATGAGTTCTTTATCATCTTGAGTAATCCAGAAAAAGGGCGGCCAAATAGATTTTTCCCGGTGGCATTTAAGAATGCCGAATAGCCATCGCAGGAAGGCGTTTCAAGGAGCCACGTTACTTGCAAGAAAATTATTGGGCTCCTTATCTTCACAGAGGAACCTTCTTGAAACAAATGAACGAAACCTTGTGTGTTCCGGTGAAGCTTCTTGACCCCACGTTGTCCTAGATGTTCTTTCCATGCTTGTTTGCGTTAAGTGGAAGAGCGGACTGCTGTTTGAGTTGTTTCCACAAGTCTTCTCTTTTGGTTTTATTAGGGGCGGTGTTCTGATAATCTTTTACCGCTGAGGCTTGAGATGACGGCTGATCTTCACACAACGTTAAATCAAATCCAAAAAACAATAGATCTTCCTTGGCATCAAGTACCGGTTTAGCTAGATGCCTTGATTTCATGTGTAGAAGGACCCAATTAGTTATTCGTTCAGATTTGTATTCTACTATTGCTATATCATCAGATCTTATGTTCCGTAACACTGGGACGTAATGTAACAGCCTCATTACCTTGGCTCGATTTAAATTTACCTTATTTTTTTCCTCTAGGATGTTTTCCAATTCTAATTTCCACCAGCTCGATATTGATGACTAGGCTAGAGAATATCTTGTTTTGGTCCTTTGGTGTATTTGTTTCTGGTGTTGAGCTGAAGTTTGTTTCGGATTGAACCTCAGTGAAGCATTTCCTTTCCGGTTTTGTTGTTTTGCTTCTTAGATGGTGTTGATCGTCTGATGCGGCTGACGGCCCTTCTTCATTCGATTTTGCTCTGTTCCTGGTGGGTTTGTGCTGCCTAGTGCTGCGTTGCGTTGACTTTCGTGATTCGACTTTTGCTGACATCTCGGGACTGTTCGTGGAATGTTCCTCTCCCAGGGTCTCAAATGTCTCTGAGGCGTCGTCATCGTCGATTGAGTATGTTGAGAGGCTACACAGATCGATCGAGGCGCTTGAGGATGTTTCATCAGACGAGACTGAAACTTCGCGCAGTCGCTTTATGGACGTTTGCGGTAAGCTCCCTGCCTCCTTGGTAGTATCGCGTTTCTCTTTCAACTTTTCTGGTCTGGCTATCATGGGAGTTTGGTGGCCACTTCAAGACGTGGTGGAGTTGTCAGATTTCTTATGAATTGCTTTGCACCATTTGAACGTGGCCGTTTCAGTGGGGGTGCTTTCATAGTTGATTTTGACCCATTAGTTTTTTTCTCCTTAAGAAGGGCCAGCTTTGCACTTGCAGATTGTATTGATTTGGCCGGTCTTGAAAAAATGCCAAACAAGACATTTTGTATCGCTATGGCTCCGGTTCCATTTTGAGGTCTTTGAGATGTTATCTCCATAACTTGATCTACGTCATCATTTTGAGGTTTTTGCAATTTCACTGCATCTGGTACTTTTGGTTGTGGATCAACTGCCATGGTCTGGGGCGCCACAGCCATCGGAGCTTCTAGCACTGGTGGTTGTGTTTTTTCCGGCAAATGTTTATTTTTTTTGTTATTTTTTTTTTTCATTCTCTTTTGTATGCAGATCCTCGTTCGGTTGGACAACCGCTGGCCATGAGTCAGAATTGATCGGTTGGCCCAACGGTGAGCAACATGAATCGGCAGCTAAAAAGTCTTTTCTGGTGGCCGTTGAGTGCCGCATCCATTTTACAACTTCAAGTAGCCCTCCATTAAGGTGTCGTTCTGGCAGTGGTGTCGAGCGGCTAGGTCACTCAACCGCTCTTGCCATCTTGAAGTATGTTCGGTTTCTTGATTTAGCCGAGTCTGCAGAAAAGTGGTCACTGCTTCAAATTTTTCCATCTTTTCTTTTAGGCTTATTATGAGCGCGGTCTGGTCTTTAAAGGTCTCATGCAAGGATTCGTACATCTTTAAAAATGGAAGTAGGGCAGCTGAAGAGGCCGCTAGAACGTTGTTAGAGATCTGCATCGCTGCTGCAGAGGAGAGACTGGGTTTAGATTTAGACCCAAGGTTTTCATCCGAGCATGAACGTATGCTATTTGTTGCAAGTCACTACATGTGGATGTATTTTCCGTTGGATTAGCGGTATTGTCTCTTGGTAAATGTGCTGATTTTGAGCGTGAACCTGCAATCCTGGGGGTACTGGCTACGTCCTTTCTGTTTTGATGCAAGTATGTCTTGGGGTTGTTTGCTTGCAGGGTTGCATCCGCAGGACAGCGTATGTTTCTGCCTATGTGAGGCAACGCTCCCAGAGTAGTGCACTTTGCTGACGAGGATTGGAGAATATCGTCCAGCCGCACCACCGGACACTGCATGCCGGGCTCGATGCTAGTATGATGTTTGTCTTGAATTCGCAATCGAGCTGTGTTATCGACACCAACGAAAGAGGGACATGGCAACCCATGTGCTTCTACAGATATCTGTTACGTTTATGCTCTTCTGTTATCTTTTCAAATGGCGGAATCGCTGCACAGACAGGAGAAGTTAGGGTCGTGGAGTCAACATTCCTAATTGGCCGACGCTCGTCGTCCTCAGTGACCGTAGGACTGCAGACCGCCACTCGGGATTCTGCAGGTTCGTGCTGGCACTCGATTCCGTCGGCGCATTGTGAGGCTTCCATTAGCTCTGCATCTGTGAATTCAAATGTGGAGAAAAACTATCAACAGTTTCTGCAGTAAGAAGCGACATCTATGTATGTGTTTTCGCATTTGGTGGGGAAAAGCTCAGTGGAGATGAAGGAATCAAGGGTAAGTCTTTTAGTGACAGTAAGCGCATGTGTTGAAGTCTCAGGAAAATGGGGATTATGGGCATTCTGCACACTCGCTGCTAAACTCGTGACATCATCAATGTCAATCATTTCTCCGGCAGACACAAATTCAGCCGGGGCAGCCTCTAGTGCGTCAAAAACTTGCACCTGGTTTTGGGATTGGCCCGAGGGTGTGCCATGTTTGCTATGTTCCAAATCGTTCTGACCCATTATACCGGCTGGGGAACTCATTCCGGATGTTGAAGCTGCTACAGCTACATAGTTCATTATGTCAGCCGTAATTATGTTTGTGGGATCTGCCGTGGGATCTGCCATGGGATCTAACGAGGATTCATGGGAGTCTTTTGACAAAGTCGCACACAAAGAAGCGCTTACCTTTGACTTCTTTGGGACAGCGGATGTTGAATCAGGCTTGAGGGCTGTCCAGGGATTTTGCATTCGGCGCTGCCGGATCATTTTGTGCCTTAGTACCGGGCATCCATGGCCAGATTGCACGGTCATAACAGGAGTCGGCAAACAGGCAAGCGGCCTGTCGCGGACTGACTCTGCGCATGACTCCGCGCGCATTGCTTTGAAATAAATAGGCTCTACCCACAGCCTTAAAGCAACAGCAGAGCGCACAGGTTGAAGACGTTTCCACAGTTCCACAAGAAGGAAAGCACGTCGCTGCAGCTCCTGTGGCAACAAAAAGACAAATGGACTGACGCAGACTGACTCTGCGCACGACTATACAGATAATTTATGGAAAAAGTTAAATAAAGTTTGAATTAAAAAAAAAAGAACCCCTTTGTTAGATTATTTACTAAAGATCGAAAACAAGAAAAATACCTGCGCAATACTGCACCGCCTTTTTCTGAATCCTGCCTGAACCTCAGCTAATAGAAACACTACACAGAAGTGGTGCGGATCTTAAATGGAGGTCTGTTAGGGAGAATTCTCAGGATGTGCCAATTCCTCTCTACCTTAGAGACCCCCAGCTCTTTTGCTGGACTCTAGGACTTTTTCATTTTTACTTGGAGAGAGCGAGACCCTTTTTCCCACTCTCATGTATTTTAATGTGATTTTTACTCTGCTGCTGTGCTAAAACTCGAAATTCGTATCGACAGAGAAGCCCCTGCAAGGACGACTTCTCCCCTTGAGTTGGTGGGACCAATCAACTCCAAAGTAAGCCACCTAGCCATCCTCTCAAAGCTGGTTGCACTTCCACTGCAGTTACTGCTGGAAACAAAGAGCCAGGGAGAGGAACACCAGTTTGTGTGCGTTGCTTTTAAGCTGGCCAAGAGCTCCAGGAAGATCCTCCGGACTCCCAGGAAGCAGGACTGGCCGAGCCTGAGCCACTTCAACAGGGTGCTGGACCCCCAAATGCAAGGAAAGCCCATCTCGACAGCCAGGAACTTCGGTGGTGCTATTTGCGGTAGACGCGAGCGGCTGAAACACCGAAATGCCACTAGTTTGAAGATTGCTGGTTGCTGTCGGTAACTGTCCCATTGCAGTGCAAGAGTGCAGGAGTCCCCAGAAGTCCTCCCTCTTGTCCCCACGACTGCGGCCCAGGAACACCAGGATCTGCAGAGCTGCACAGGAACAGAAGTGATCTGCTGCATTTTCTTCTAACTAAAGGTACTGTGAAAGTCTAAGAGAACTTACCTCTTGTTGTAGAATCTTCTACTTCCCACAAGTCTAAACAGCTTGTGGTCCTACATTGATTCTTTTTCTTCAAAGACTTCTAAAACATTGTGCAAAGACTTTTCTTACTTACCTGCAAGTGCTTCAGCCACATAGGCTTTTGCCCATTAACTTTGGCTTAGCCCGTTTTCCTGAATGACTCTTCTCTCCTCTGTATTGAGGGGGGTCCAAAAGTACTTGCCTGCTTGAGAATATTTGAGATCTCTTGTTTGTTCTAATAACCTTTTTTTTGACACTCATCTCAGTACTATTGTAAATGCCAACAGTAATATATCAATGTCCACAGTGTCCTAACTATTGAAGTCACCCGAGGGTGTAGGAAGTGTCTGTGCATCATCCCGAATGGGCGTTTGCTGATTTAGAACCTAAGAGTCTGTATTTTGAAGGTATGTGTGTGTTGCTATTATATTGCTCCCTCCTACAGAAGGCTTATTCAAATGATAGGTAAATAAATAATAGTTTTTATCAAGAAACCTTGAGTATAAGTGTTTATTTGGATACCTGTCACTGTGAATCTTTGTTTAACAACCCTACAGCTCACATTGACCCCTCTCTAGATACGCCTGGCTGCTCTACCACACTACCAACCTGTGTAGTTCAGACTTATACCCAAAGGTTGGGTCCTATTGCCTGGAGGCTAAGGTTATTGTAGTGCACCCAAAGGGTACTACCCCAAATATTTACCTAACAAGATCTACATAATATTTGAGAATACTTGTGGAGCACACGTCAGAGGCCACATTACATATACTCGCCTCTAAAGGGTTGCCTCGGCGGAGCTCCAGTTCAGCTTGGTAGTGCTTCAAGGCTTGACTGTAATCCTTCAAGTCACCAAAGGTGAAGGCCAAAGAAACATGGATCACGGCAAGCTCTCGTTCTGGCTTCTTTAGGGCCTCAGCACATCTTAACTGCAAGAATGGAACAGAAGAATGTATTCAAAATCGGGAAAGAAAAAGTGAGGTACATTGTGAGAAGGCATTTTTTCGAATGACCGTTTGGTGAGGGCTGTACAACCACTGATGTTGAGGTGGGGCAGCATAACACCACAAAGAGAATCTTAACCACTCTTAAGGAAACGTGAAAGAGCAGACAGGCATTACTCTAGAGAGGTAAAGCAGGCTGACAAAAAGGCACAGTTATTCCCCAAACGTATTCAAAGAAAACAACCACACCGGTATACTGAGAAATATACACCTTTATTAAGTTACACAAACACAGATATATCTCTATTAGAGAGTATTGGTAAAATGGATTTTCAGTAATAGAACACTGTAGTGGAGCAAAGCAAGTGAAGAAGAGGTGAGGTAAGTAATACCCATATTTGAGAAGCAATATGGAAGACGAAAGGAGTTAAAAAAACACACACACAAAACCTTACTTTTATAAAGGTTCTACACTTTTAAAGTCCTCCCCTTGCTAGAAGAGATGGGACCTAGGGCCCTTAAAGACACAAGTCCCAAAAAAAACTTTGTATGAGGTTAGGAATACATTAGTCTGAACAAGTGTGGCAAAGCCAACAGGCAGTTAGTAAGGGTTTTAAAATTAAAGAGGGACATAGCCAAGATGGTGGAGAAGTAAAACGCACACTGACTCTGCTCCGTAAGAGACCCATAGAGACAAAACACTGACAGTCGAAGGGTGATCCCGGTGCCCTGCAAAACCATGTGAACATGTAGTTACCTGAAGGTGGAAAATTAAAGAGGAAGGGCAAAAGTAACCCTGACAGAGAAACAAAGCAATGAAACAAGATGGCGGGCAGGAACGAGATAAGCACGCAAGCCGGCGACAGTGCCGGAGGGGTGTAAAAGGATCAACCACCCGATTGCGAAAAAAAACTGTTGACACTGAACCACAAAGCGAGGAGTGAAGCGATTCCTTGCAGGACTCCGGGCGAAGACCTACAATGGTAAAGGAGGAGCTGCTCTGCACCTACGGTGCAAGAACCGAACAACAATGATTAGAAGCTGCCCGCTGCGAGCCGCCGAAGCCCCCAGCCTCCATTCGCCAGCGTGCACTACTGTACTGTCTTACCCGGTGGAAGGAGCTTCAAGAGAAACAGAAGTGTTAGGGAGAATTTTCAGTTTCTTTGATAATTCTTTGATAATTCCCTTTAACCTTACAGACCCCCAGCACTTTTGATGGACTCTGGACTTTTTTGATTTTAATCTCCTGAGTAGAGGAACTGTTTTCCCCTCACCCATTCTTTTGATCGGACTGGGATTTTTTTACTGTTTCAGGGAGTCTGGTAAACTCCCTATGTTTAACACAGGGATCTGCTTTTTGCTTTGTGACACCCATCACTATGTGCAGTGTCACCGAGAAGTCCCTTGGACTCCTCTTAATGTTTAAATACATTTTCTTGTGTGAACTACAGTTTCCAAGAATAGTAAGATAACTTTTATCTTACTTATCTTTTGTGGGTAAAGCACACGACACCCTATGTGGGGTGCTAAGGGGTCATGTACATTTTCATTACACTGACAGGTAACTAGCAGGTTTAATTTCACATGCAGTACAGCACCCGTGGGTGACCATTTTCCCAAAATGGCCCTAGTCTTCTTTTTTTTGCCATTTTCCGTTTGTCAGTTCCTTCTGGGCTTTTCCTCTATCCTTTAGAATAGATTTGAGTCCCTTGTGAGTTTTGCCTTTGGCGGGTTTCGGCCCTGCAGCCCACCCAGGCTCCAGTGTGTCTGGGAAGGCAGGAAGTGAGGGATGTTAGGGGGAATTCTCAGAAATGTGCCAATTCCCTCCACCTTAGAGACCCCCAGCAACTTTGCTGGATTTTGAGGACTTGATTTTTTTAGCCTGGAGAGAGTGTGGCCCTTTTTCCCACTCTATCATGTATTTTAATGTGATTTTATACACTGTGTATCTTTTGGTTGTGGAGTCTGACAAACTCCATAGGCATCATCTTTTACATTGTGTCACACAGCACCTTCAGTGCAGTGGCACAGGGAAGTCTCAGATTTCCCAAAGGTTTAATACCTTCTCTTGGATAAACTACTGTTTCCAAGAGCACCTTTGTCTAGTTTCTCATGTAACATTTTATGTTACCCTTTTCACACTGAATGGCTGGTGGCAGTGGTTTTGTTTGAACTACCATGGTGTGCCTTTACCGCGGCCTGCGTTCACAGCTACAGTAAAGCACCCACGGGAGCCAACTTTGTCAAAATGGCCCCCGGTCTTCTTTTTTCGCCATTTCTTTGTGGAAAGGTCCTTCTTGAGATTTGCTTCGCACGCCAAACCAGGTTTGGTCTCTGTGTTCATTTCGCCTTTGGCGGGATTCAAGAGTGAAGCCCGCCTCTGGCTCCAGTGTCTGGGGTAGGCAGGAAGTGAGGGAGGTGCTCGAAACACCCTGTGCCTAGTCTCCTAGGAGACCAAAATGCATTCTGTGATGATTGGCCGGCTGACTGTCCGGCAAGGACAGCCTCCCTGCTGGGTGACTGACAGCTTGGCTGGAATGAATGGGAGAGGACTGAATAAAACGCAAGTCTTTTGGCTTGGAAGGCAGAGTCGACCACTGGACGAAGGAACCGAAAGAGAGCTTGAAGGGGATGCCTGCTGCAACTCCTGGACCGTTGGTTTACCTGGTGAAGACCTGCTGCAGTGCTGAAACGCCAAGTTCGCATCGACAGTGAAGCCCCTAAAAGGACGACTTCTCCCCTTGGGTTGGTGGGACCAATCACCTCCAAAGTAAGCCACCTGGATATCCATCTCGGAGCTGGTTGAATTTCCAGAGTTGCTGCTGGAAACCGTAGAGCCAGGTAGAGGAACACCAGATTGTGTGCGTTGCTTTTAAGCTGGCCTAGAGCTTTTGAAAGATCCTCCGGACTCCCAAGAAGCAGGTCTGGCCGAGCCTGTGCCCCCTCAACAGAGTGCGGGACCCCAGAAGCAAAGAAAGTTCATCTCGACAGCTAGGAACTGCGGTGTTGCTATTTGCGGTAGACGCGAGGAGCTGAAACACTGAACAGCCACTGAAAGTGAAGTTGCCGGTTGCGAGTTTTGACCGTCCCAGTGCATTGCAGGAGTCCCCCGACGTCCTCCCTCTTGTCCCCACGGCTGAGGCCCAGGAACAGCGAGATCTGCAGAGCTGCACAGGAACAGAGGTCATCAGCTGCATCTTTTTCTTCATTTTAAGGCACTGTAAAAAGACTGAGAGAACTTACCTCTTACTGTAGAGTGCTTGCAACATCTACAACTCACAAGCCTAATCAGCTTGTGGCCCTACAGTTGATACTTCATTTCATCAAAGACTCCTAAGAACGTGTGCAAAGACTTTTCCATTTACTTACCAGAAGTGCCTCATCCTACACAAGACTTTTGCCCATTGACTTTGGCTTAGCATATTGAATTGTATGACTATTCTTGTGGGATCCAAAAGTATTTGCCTGCTTAAGAATATTTGTGGTCTCTTGTTCTAATAATCTTTGCCTTTTACCAACTTCTAAAGGTATTCTAAATGCCAACAGTAAGAAATTAATGTCCCAAGCACCCTGGTTATTGAAGTCACCTGTGGGTGTAGATGTGTGTAGGCCATCCCAAAAGGGTCTTTACTGATTTAGCAACTAAGAGTGTACAGTATTGAAGTGTATTTGTGTGTTACTATTATATTGCTCACTTCTGAAGAAGGCTTATTCTAGCTGACTGATCAATAAATTAATAATTGTTTATGCAAGAAAAGTTTATTTGACCACCTGTAACTTGTAATCTCTGTGTAACTCCACTACAGCTCACATTTACCCCTCTTCAGATATGCCTGGCTGCTCAACACGCTACCTAAACTGCGTAGTACAAGCGTATACCAAAGGTTGGGTTTCCTATACCTGTAGTCAGAACTGTGAGTAGTGGTCCCAGAGGGTACTGCATACAACCTGTGCCTAAGATGGGAGGAGCCGAAACTTCACGGTCCTTTGTCTGAGAGTATGCCTGGCTGAAACCAGTTCCAACTGGAAGGCTTGCTGTCCTGGCGCACAGCCAACCCCCAGGTGATTGACAGCTCTGATTGTGTGAATGACTGGGATCCAGCATAAAAGGCGAGGATTTTGGGACCACAGGCATAGTCGACCACTGGAACAAGGAATCCGAAGCAGAAGACGGGCAGAGATGCCAGCAGCATCGTCCAGGACCACAAAAGCACCAGTGAAGCCTTGCAGCTGTGCTGACCCCATTTTCACATCGACAGGGAAGACCCGCCAAGGAAGACTTCCTCCCTTTGGCTGGTAGGAGCAACTAGCCTCAAAACCTTCATTTTGGGCCATCTACCCCCTCCCACCCATCTCCCTCCCTGAGTTGTTGTGACTTTCCTGAGCTGCAGAATCCCAATACCTGGGAACCTGGACCATCATTGAGTGCATCGTCTTACGAAGATCGAATCCGGCTGAAACTTTGCAGGCCTCCGTGTGGACCTCCCTCAAGAGGCAGGAATTCTTCAGCAAAGGTCCCCTCACCAGAGTTCAGGACCGAGTAATCGAAGAGAATCCGACCATCGATATCCGTTTCTTCTTGGCGATAAGCAAAAGGCGCCAAAACCACAAAGAGCAGCCGAAGCAAGCTAAATCCATTGATGCCGACCCCTTCTCCAGAGGGCTGCAGCAGAAGCCCGCCAGTGTCTGCAATGCTGCACCTAGAAAGAAACCAGCTACAATGTCTTCTTCACTTTGAAGGTACTGTGGGGCTAGGGTTGTAATTATCTTGTGCGTTTTTCGGTGCTTCCTGGCTTGGGAAGTGCTGTTTTCTTATACTGAGGGTTGACCTCAACTCCTTTGTGCAGGCCTTGCATCTTGTGCACTAACAGGTAGTCTCCCCTTGAGCTCCTGTTTCTTCAAGAACCAATGCTTGGTTAACTAACTTTTCCTCAAAAGATCTTCATCAAAACTGGAACGGTCCATTTGACCTTGGCTTTACTGGTTTCCCAAAGGTCCATCGTCTTGATCCTACTGGCTTTGGCATTGCTGGTTCCTCCATAGGGTTTGACTGTGAACACTTTCATTGCTAGGAAACAGATTGCCTACATCCCTCTGGGAGAGTATACTTGTTATTAAAAGTTGCTAACGTGTGTTCTGCCCAACTCTGAAACCTTCCCTCCAAACACAATTTTGTAAAGGGGATATATATAAGTGCTAATATTGACATTAATTAACGTCACTCTGTGTGCTGGATATGTAAAACATAGAAAAAGTTACTCACCTGCATTGTTTCTTACATAACTTGATTCCATTTCACATAAAATGTTATTGTTGGTTATTGTTAGTTGCTGCATTTTAAATTTGCTTGCGTGTCTTGTGAATATATAAATAAATATATTTTAATACAACTAAGTGAGTAAGTGTTTATTTGGATCCCTGTGCTTACTTATTTCAGTGTACTGCTCTACAGCTCATATTACCCCTCCTAAAATAGGCCTGGCTGCTCAGCCACTCTAGTACAGCCCTATATTAAGAGTTGGGTCCCTAATACCAAGAGGTAAGTCTTATGAAGTCCCACATCAGACATTAGAAAGGTGTACCTAACTAGAAGCAGTCACTACAACACAGCCAGAGGCTTCAAGAGGGGAAGAAAAACATTTTGTAGCGGAGAGAAACAGTGAGCCAAAAAAAAAAAGAGAAATAGCCACTGTGACCCTCCCGCGGTCCTGACTAGATATTTGTGAGAGCCAAGGAGAACAGCCACATGTGAAACCCATGCTGGCCAGGTTACAAAAACAGGCAAAGACAGGAATGGAGGGATTGTTTGACCCAAACAAAGATTCATACAGAAAGAAGGGGGCATTGGAAAGCAGGTGGCTGAGGGGAACCAACCTAATGTTGAACCATTGATGACAGAGCCAACCACATTTAACAAAGAAATAAAGGAATCGCTAAAGTAGGAAATGGCAAGCCTACGCAGGGAGCTTGCAGTGACAGGAAACAGTAAGGAATTAGCAACAGTGGGAGATAGAGTATTCATGATTGAAAATGCAATTCCAAACTTGAAGGCACCTTTCCGGAACAGACAGAAAACATAAAAATTGGAGGATCTCCAAGATTTTGTTACAAACATGCAACTTAAAATAGAATATATGAGAAGAGAATGAGAAGAAAACCTCAGGGTGCGATACCTGAAGGAAGGAACAGAGAAGTCGAACATGGGAGAATACATGGACGCCTGTTTTGCCAAACTCTACAAAGTGATGAAAAAAATAAGACTAGACCGAGCCCACTAGGCGTGTCCAATCAGAAATAACAAGACAGATACACTGAGAGACCTAATTGTAAAATTCCATGATTATCAGACCAAAGAAGTGATACAGGCCGCAAGGAGAATACAAGGAAAGCAATTCCGGGGAGGGAAGTACAAACGCTCTACGACCTCGCACCGGCTACGTTAGCAAGCAGACAGCAAATGAGGCCAATTACACAAGAACTGAACAAAAGCTACATACGGTTCAAATGGACTTATCCCTCTGGAGTACAATTTTACTAAGAAGGCCGAATAAACACTGCCCAGAATCCCGTGGAAGGCGCCAGGCACCTGGGAATATAGCTACCAGTAGAGGGCAACCAATATGAGCAGTATCAGCCTCAAAGCTTCAACCAAAACAGACTCAAATGGCAAGGAAAAGAGTATGCAAAGAGAAACAAACAGACACATCCAAATGGACGAAGAGAGCGTTTCGTAATCGAGTGTTGGGGAAGAATTTTCATTTATTGCCAAATCTCCTTCAACTGTGAGACCACCAGCACTTTCTGCTGGACTTGTGGATTTCTTTTGTGGATTTCTTTTCCATGTCCCTTGGTAAGGGGACACTCTTTCCCCCACTCACACTTTCTTTTACTGTAACTATAGGAGTCATGTATATGTTGCTCCATACTATATTTTTGGAGTCATACTTTCCTCCTTTTTGGCATCTATATTTCCCTGTTGCAGCACAAAGCACTTTCTGTGCAGAGAGCCCCTTAGGGGTGCCTTTGTATTTTCCTTGTGAGAACTAATGTTCGAAAGCGTTGAGGGATTATTTTTATCCCTTCTACATTTTATATTGCGAGATCAGCACACCTCACCTTATGTGGAGTGCTCAGGGGTTACATAGTGTCCCCTTTCTAACTGCTCCTTTAACATTCTGTTACATTGACAAGCATACCTGAATGGCTGGTGGCAGTGGACATGTTCTATCAACTTTTGTGTAGTTTTTACCTGCAGGCTGTGTTCAAAGACCCAGTAATGCACAGAAGGGTCATCACTGACCCAAAATGTTTGCTGTATTCTTTATTCATCATTTCTTGTTTGTTTCTTCTTTCTTGGTCCTTCTTCTTGTCATGATCTCTGCTTCCAAAAGATCAGGACTTGCCCGACTCCCTTGGAAGCAGACCCATAACCCCGGTTCCGAGTGCCAGCCAGTCCCAATTGGGACCTTTTGGACCCTGTCCTGGCGCCAGTGGCACCAGGCTCATAAAGATGCCCAGTCCCAGCGCTGGAAGCGCCGGGCTCATAATGCTTGGGTGGACTTACCTGCAGCAGACCATGCTGCTTACTTACCTGCCAGTTGAACCCCGGATCCTCTTCTGTTTGGGACTACTTTTCCTGTTGGGTGGGGCAGGAGCCACTCCCTAGGTTCAGAACACTGGAACTCTTCTGGAAAGCAGGAACTCTTTTCTTACCTAGGCGTGGCTGTGGAAGGAGGCACCTAAGCACTACAGGAGGCTATTTAAACCACACCCGATGGATGAATCTTGCTTTGTGTTATTCTGCAATCTCTGCAGCAGAACGCTCATCGTGTCTTCTGCTTCTGACCCTGGGCCTAAGGAAACAAAGGCTTACCATCCTGGAATCCAGTCTTCAGCAGCACCTGTAAAGACAAAGAAAGAACAGGTTAGCACTACGGTCTTCAGTGGCAGCGCATCTCTTAGCTGGTCCATCGGCTGTCACCAACGCCTCGCGCTGCATTCCGGCATCTGAAAGACAAAAGCTTACCAGCTCTTCGCACGCTCCGGAGGCCTTCGGCGCTGCATCCCGCATCTGAAAGACAAAAGAAGGTGCGTTTAAAGACATTGGGCAACTTTATTACTCACGTGCCATTACTCCTTCCCACGCCGAATCCAGTGGGTATTCCAGCACCCTTCAGCTTCTCTAAAGCTCCGAACTTGTACCTGCAAGATAAAAGGGACAGTTAGTGTGCATCGTGAAGCAGGCTACAAGCGCTTACCTACGTGCTTCCAGGCGCTTCTATTCCTCACGCGGGTTCGATCCTCAACTCTCATCAGCCCGCATACAAAAGACTTTTAAGACATTTGAAGCGCCCAGAACTTACCGTTCGTGCAGTTAACGACAGACAGCAGTCCTCTGAGGTCAAGAGGCCTGCACCCTTATCCAGTGAAGGAACTGGTTACAGCACCCTGCCCCGAGGCAGATGGAGAGCTCGGCGTTCACTTACCTAAGGTGAGGGCGTTGACCTTTGGGGTTCTACAGGAGAAGAGAAAGGGAAGAGGAGAGAGGCACCCAATAACCCCAGTTCATTAATCCCATATTTTCTATCTGCAGACATCTTACTCTTCGAGTCAGACATACAGTGCACAGAGGTCCAGCCCAAAGAGCCAACCGTGTGTTACACATCACCTTTGAAGATACGGCATTCACCCAGTCAAGACCGGCGCCTCTGCGGGAATCAGGTGAGCGTTACACTTCTGCCGTGCTGGGTGGAGGAGGTCCTGGTTTTACTTCTGTATCCTATGTGAAGCCCGACGAGGCTCCAGAGTGTCTGTGAAGACAGGAAACGAGGGAGGAGTCCGAAACTCTGCAGTCCTTTGTCTTCTGGCATGCCTGCCTGGAACCAGTTCCAACTGGGAGGCTGGCTGTCCTGAAATGACAGCCACCCTCCAGAGTTTGACTGAAGCACGAGTGCTGATTGGCTGGATTCCTGGATAAATGGCCTTGATCCTGAATCTGAAGACAAGTCGACCGCTGGAGCTGAATCAGAGGAGGAAGAAGAAGAAGAGGAGAAGACGCCTGTAGCTACTTCGAGTGACCGAAGATGCCTGCTGAGTGACTGCTGCTTTGCTGACCCATTCTTCCATGCGACAGAAGAGCCCCGAAGAGGATGGTGGGACCAATCAGTCTTAAGAAGACCTCCATTTCGAGCCACCCCAGGTCGAGCTGTGACCTTCCTGGGCTGCAAACTGCCAATACCCTGGGACCTTGCGGCTGAGTGCTGTGCATTATCTTCCGAAGAACTAATCTCTCTGATACTTGGCGGACTCCTGCTGGACCTCCAGTGGCAAGATTCCACTCCTTGAAGTCTCCTCACCAGAGTGCTGGACCAAGATAGCAAGGCGAATCGTTCGGACGACAACCGTTCTTCATCTGGTGCCTTGAAAAGGGGGACAAAATCACTGAGCCGCAAGAAGCACAGAAGAATCCTTTGCTGGGGGCCTTTCCACTCGACTGCTGCTGGAAAATCCCATCCAAAATGTCCTTTAATCCAGTGACCGGGTCCTGTAGCTGCTGCATCAAGAGGGCGTTCACCTGCATCATCTTCTTCGCTGCCGAGGTACTATGGGACTTGAGATAATGCAATTAAGTCGCCCCTGTGTGGGTAGGGTGGTGATTCGTACGTTTGGGAGTTCGCCCATACACACTCGTCCAGGCCTAACATGGGTGCACATTCAGAGAGCCTTCTACGAAGTCCCTGAACCTGTTTACCCCCAAAAACTGTTACTCATCAGCTACAAAAAACTTTCACAGAAACGCCTGACTTGTATACAGCTTGTGTCTGCCTTTTTGACGTCCAATCTGACCCTGAAAGAGATAGGGAAGGACTCTTAAAGCCTAGGATCTGTGAAAAGATTGATAAGTAACTTACATTGTTTTGGTGTTTCTCTCATAAGCATCTGAAACAAAATATTCTGAAGTTATTACTTACCTTTGAATAGCATACTGCCCTTCTGAAAAGTAATTCCCAGGTTCCTTACTTACCTTTCAATTGTGTCTACTATTCTAAAAAGTAACTGTAAAGTAGTATACTCACTTGTTGCATGAGAAATCCTCTGGAACTCTGCCTTTCCTACAGTTGTGCCTGATCCTGTTCTGTCTACTGCTGGCCACGGCACTACCAGTGTCCCCTTCTGCCTCTTAGAACACTCATGTCTATATTAGGAAAGGACTACTTAAGTAAAAGGCCTCTGCAAAGAAAAGACTTACAAGTGTTAAAGTACTTGCTTGCTAATGTTAGTAGTATCACTGTATTATTCCCGAAACAGAATAAGTTTCATAGTTTACTACAAAGTTATTACTTACCTTTGAATTGCATACTGCCATTCTACAAGTATATACAAGGTTTACTAGAACAGTGGTTTTGCTTACCTTGAATTACATACTGCTAGTCTGAAAGTCTTTTACACTGTGGTTTACTTACCAGAAGTATTGTATTGCTTGTTATACTGTGTTATTTGCTTATGACAGTACTTACCTTTCTAAAGAATTCTCTTTCCCTGCTTGTGTGTCTATATATATAATAAATCATTATTGTTACATATAAAAGTGTATGTGTTTCTTTGGACCATATGTATGCTACAAGTTCTTAGTACCTTCCTACAGCCCTATCTGCCTCCTAAGATATGCTTGGCTGCTCTGCCATAGCTACCTCTACATTGAGTGGTGCAGGCCAAGAGTTGGAGTTCTGTATTGCCCACGGACTAGCCTTATAAAGGCTTACATAGGTGGACTTTAGAAAAACTATGCTAACATTGAGGGAAAGACTAACATAACTCAGAGAAGACACCTTTCTGAAAAGAACATAAACTAAAGGTCTCTCAGCCATGGGGTAAAAGAACACACAGCAGAAGCTCAAACGAGGGGAGACAATAAAGCATACCATCATAGCATTGGACCACGGGTCGACAAATGGACTGCCGGCGGAGCAGTAAGAGAAAAAAAAAAAACTGGAAGAGAAGGGAAAGTACAACTTAAGGGGGCAGGAGACGTCCCTTACAGGAACCAAAGTTTTAAAAGAACCAAAAAACGGGCCAACAGAATACAATCAATGCGAGTCAAAATGAACTCAAATTCTATGGAGTATGGGGAAGAGCATAAGAGAGAACGGCACTCGCGCAGAATGGCGGAAAAGAATGGTGAAGTAGGGCAAAAGATATGGTCAATGTCATAGGTCTTATTTCCCCAAATAAGAAACATCAAATGTTTAGATTTAGTTCTGGTTTGGATGAGCTTACACCTGACAATGCGCCGGAAAATGACAAGATGGACAAGTAGTTTCAATAGGAGTTGTGTGTTCTTTTATTTTCATAGCCTTTGAGGATGACACGTGTTTCGGCAAAGATTGCCTTTTTCAAATCCAAGCCTTATATTCTTTCAGATCAATTAACAGCATTATGCATAGAAGTTCAGTGGTTCATGGGGTTGAATCCCACATTGTGCAGAATAATCCTCCGTGTGTCTTGGTGACAAAAAGGCAATCTTTAATTAAAATTAAAATAAAAGGAACACACAACTCCTATTGAAACTACATGTCCATCTTGTCATTTTCCGGCGTATTGTCAGGTGTAAGCTCACCCAAACCAGAACTAATTGTAACACACGGAGTGGAGGGTCTCGATGTCTCCGTAGCAGCTGACACAAATGCGACACATGATCTAAATATCTATTCAACCCACAACCAATCACTACAATACTTTTTCAATTCAATTTCTTATCAGGGCGCAAAGGTACCATTGGAAAGGTGTCATCCAAAAAAAGTCCCTCACCAGCTACGCATCAAATGTTTAGAGCTATTGCCAGAGAACATTCCCACATAACTACACTCTAGGAGACTCATCTTCAGACACAAGGCCAATATAGACTAAGACACAGAAGATACCCGCAACAATTCATCTCTTCAGCAAGAAGCAAGACAGCCGAGTGTGAAGGGTCCGACTACTATAGCGGATCCGGCCCCTGGGCCCACAAGTGCTCTAGGGTGGCCTGCATGGTGTGCGAGAGGGACTCAGCCATGGCAGAGATCCCCTCATTTCCCCTAGCGGACCTTTTTTACCAGCATGAGTAGGGCAGTGGTGGTACGGCCTTGTGCCCGTGCGCTCCTGCGGTTGCTGGCACTCCTGCAGCAGCCGCAGCACATTGAGCTGCTGCTGGTCAAGGTTTTTTGTCATCGCCTCGTGCCAGTCCTCGATTGCACAAAGCTGCACATCCATGTCCGGGATGTTGGGCATGGGTGGAAGAGGCGGTCTGCACAATGTTGCCGAGCTGAACGACGGGGTTGGGTAGGGGGTTTGGTCATCGCCCTCCTCCTCTATGCTGTACCTGCACGATAAAGAGGTGGCTGCTGTGCCAGCCAGTGGTCTTGTAGAGGGACCAGAAGGGACGTTGGGGCCACTCATCACAGGTGTGATTTTGCCTGCAGCTTGCAGTGGTGGTGGTGTCACAGCTGGCACAGCAGGGGGTGGTGGTGCTGACAGGGACTTGGTCCCCAGGGATAAGGGATTAGGGAGTCCCCAGGATGGGAGTCTCCCCCTGTGAGGCCCTGCTTCCTAACACCGCTAGGTGAACTATTAGGTAGCAGCCTCACCTCCCTAGCCTCACAAGTAAGGGCTCCCCCTGGGGAGAAGTGACGAGATCCCATGAATCATTACCACAGTCAAAAGAAAAGCTATACACCTATAGTACTATTACAGCACACTATACACTGTACCGTCTGAATTTTAATGGATTATAAAATGATTTATTTTAGGTCTTACCTGTACTTTATAGTGTTCAATCGCCTTTCGGTAACACTGAACTTTACAGAAGAGATCCCCCAGCTGCTCGTTAAGTGACAATGCTCCCTGCTGGTCCTCCTCAGACAAGTCAGCCAAGCGTTCTTCCAGGTGGCACCCTTTAATAGCTAGGACAAAGGAAAACAGCAGTTGGCACCCAGTGATTTAGCTCATAATTCTGGCCCCTTCCATCTATGTGCTTGCTAGTCCAACAGGACGGTGGAGGTGGTAAACAGGTGGTAAGAGGAAGGTACAAAAACAGGCACTCTTGTAAGCTGAATTGTGAAGTAAGCAGAAGGACTTAAATGAGAGTTTTCAGTGTGCGGTTTACAGAGGCATTCTGCGAAGTGGGCCCTCAACTGGCAAGCTACATACAAAGCTGTTAATGTGTCTAGCCTAGGAAACGGCATGAATATGCACAGGACCAGAGCACGGATACCTTCCTCAAGTGGGCGTGGAGACGGATTTACAGTATGCATACTTTTCTGTTGATATATCGTACAGCAATGTTCAGAGGTTTTCTCAGGTCCTCTGCTGAGAGAACAACACCAACTTTGACTGGGTGTGCAGAGTTTTCACCAAGTTAGTCCAAAGTTAGTCCAAACTCTCACATACGACAGAACAGTCTGGATTTTCTCTCGAGTGGAGAGGGCTGGTTTAAGGTAGAGAGCGCAAACACACACACACACACACACACACACAGGCACCCAAATAATTATTTACCCTATATCTACTGAAAATACATTCCCATTCATCTAAAGGATGGCCATTAAAGAATAACCTACACAAAAGTAACTATTACGGCTTAGGCATGGTATCTAGTGATTTTTGCAAAGAGAAAATAAGGAATAACATTTTAATTAAACAAAAGAAATATTGAATTGTTTTTAAAATATATGTGGGGTAAGGGGTTAAATCTGATGGCGTGGGTTAGGGTAAGGTTTAAGGTTTTAAACATGGTGAAACTATATTCTCGTTGTCTTTCATTATTTTTGGTTCATTAAAATTTAATTCTCAATTTTACAATTCGTTAAAATCACGTAGATACCATAGGCATATAAAAAAATGGTGAACGTGTCCCTAAGGCACACACAATATGCATGAGACAACAATGGTAATTGCACACACAATAAACATTAAAGCAAGTGTGCAATTACAGAGCTACTTCGATATAGGCTTTAAAAGGAGAGAATGTATGAAGTGATTCAAAAATAAAAGTAATTAAAATTTAGCAGCATCCCTAAAAAATCATAAACAAGAGTTTGCCATACTATGCCAACCAAAAAACCGTGAGGTAATTGCTGAAAGTTTTTAAGAGCTTAATTAAGATTGTCCATGGGACAAAGCCAACAGTGAGCGCACTGTTATAATGAAAAAATAAGGACATAGTACCAGTCTTGCAGACGAGCTGTTGAACAAACATTTGTCTAGCAAGAACATAGATTCCCCCCCAACAGATGCGTTCCAGATTCTGTTTCAATGACTAGAGGCCAGGAGAGAGACAGGTGGAGCGTTAGAGAAATGGCTCCTGCTAAAGCGCTAAATCATGGGCAGGGGAGTATTTGAGACAAGACTTGTTTATGATTTTTTAGGGATGCTGCTAAATTTTAATTACTTTTATTTTTGAATCACTTCATACATTCTCTCCTTTTAAAGCCTATATCGAAGTAGCTCTGTAATTGCACACTTGCTTTAATGTGTATTGTGTGTGCAATTACCATTGTTGTCTCATGTATATTGTGTGTGCCTTAGGGACACGTTCACCATTTTTTTATATGCCTATGGTATCTACGTGATTTTAACGAATTGTAAAATTGAGAATTACATTTTAATGAACCAAAAATAATGAAAGACAACGAGAATATAGTTTCACCATGTTTAAAACCTTAAACCTTACCCTAACCCACGCCATCAGATTTAACCCCTTACCCCACATATATTTTAAAAACAATTCAATATTTCTTTTGTTTAATTAAAATGTTATTCCTTATTTTCTCTTTGCAAAAATCACTAGATACCATGCCTAAGCCGTAATAGTTACTTTTGTGTAGGTTATTCTTTAATGGCCATCCTTTAGATGAATGGGAATGTATTTTCAGTAGATATAGGGTAAATAATTATTTGGGTGCCTGTGTGTGTGTGTGTGTGTGTGTGTGTTTGCGCTCTCTACCTTAAACCAGCCCTCTCCACTCGAGAGAAAATCCAGACTGTTCTGTCGTATGTGAGAGTTTGGACTAACTTTGGACTAACTTGGTGAAAACTCTGCACACCCAGTCAAAGTTGGTGTTGTTCTCTCAGCAGAGGACCTGAGAAAACCTCTGAACATTGCTGTACGATAAGACAAGACAAAAAACCACAGGATCCCATTAGAAGACACCAAAAATGGTTATGAAGTCTGTTAAGATGGTTTTCTAGCATCTGGCCTGGTGGAGGGGTAGCTATGGTGCCATTGTTAGGACAGTTTTTCTGAAGTTCAACTAAGAGCTTAGCAAAACCAGTCAACTGAGGCAGTACAAGACTCCACTCTTAGTATAAGGCTGTACCACCCGAGATCAGGGTAGCGTAGACAGAGCAGCCATGCTTATTTTAGGAGGGAAGGAGGGCTGTAGAATCAGAACAAATGAAATTGTAATACAAATGGTCCAAAGAAACACTAACACTATGTATTGTAAAAATAATGGGTTTATTTAAATACAAGTAGACTAAGACAAATCTTGGGTAAATAAGTACTATCACAGATTATATAGACACATTATAGAAAAACACAACAAAAGTTCACACACCAAAGCATAGATCTTTTTTAGAAATGTTAACAATGTTTCTAGGTAAGTCAGACCTTTGTATACACGTTCAGTATAGGGCACACATATTCTTGATTACTTTGATTACTTTACAGTAATACAAAGGGTAGAAGACCCTGTCAGTTATACTGTGACACTCAGCAAGAAATCACTTAGTAAATCAACTGGACAATATACTTTGCAGAATAGTGGAACACTTATTTCGGGAACAGTATAAACTTATAACTCTGATTCAGGATAACATTCTAAGGGAGTTGGACCTTGGGGTGCACTATTCAATTACAGTTGCTTTTCAGCTCACAGACTAAGGAGCAATAGCTTGTTTCTTTGGATTGCACACAGCTATGCAAGGCAAGTAAAACCTATATACTTTTGTAAGGAGCTACCAGCAACCTAAAAAAAAGGTAAGTATGACCTTGGCATAATTACTCTGGACAGGCTAACAGCGAATCAAGGGAAGCAAGACCCATTTGCGGACACTCATAATTATCCTAACAGGAATAATAAAGTGAAACCAATAGCATTACTTTTGGGAAGAGGGGGACCCATTTCACAGGTGAGTAAGTTAACTTTCCATCTACTTTCTGTTGGAATGGTGAGAAAGTTTCTAAGGAAAGAAAGATTTTCAGAAAACTTATTTAAGAAGGCACACAGCTCATTCAAGGTCAGTAAATCCTATGTATACTTTTCAGAATGGCAGAATATATTGAAGGTAAGTAATGCACTTTTTGTAACTATTCACTCTTAGAGTTTACAAGTAAGTAACTTTCCAAGACTTGTTTGCCTTTTCAAGGAAGACCTTTTAAATTATCTAGCCCTTCCCAATATAGTTCATGAGTTATTTCAGAAGCAGAAGGGGGACCCTAGTGGTCTAGGAGCCAGCGCAGTATACAGGATGAGATGGGACTCAGTTGCAGGCAAAGCCAGACTTCCAGAGGAAGGCTAGGCAAACAAGTAAGCAGTTCACTTTGAAAGTTAGTTGGAGTCCAGGGCTTTCAGAGAAGACACCCTAAGAGGATACCAGCAGTGGGCCTGGGTGAACTCGACGAGAGACCTCCCAATCACAGCATCACCCCAAGAATACACAGGAATCACAAGAGACTGAGGGTAAGTAAATACCCATGCCAAAACAGTACCTCAGCACAGAAGAAGTGTTGCAGCCGGAGGACTTCAGGAGATGCAGCCAGAAACCCAGTCAATTGATGCCTTTGTCTAGAAGACGGACAACAGGACTTTGGAAGAACTTTTGCAGCATGGGATCACAAAAGAAGGCTCCAGGCAAGATTATCCCCATGGCTGGGTGCAGCTCTGTGGGTTTGGCGATCTTTTCAGGAGCACAGAAAAAGACAGAATATCGCTGGTTGGATTCTTGTCGTTTGCAAGGTCCAGCACTCTGATGAGGGGACTTTTTGGACACGATTCACATCTCTGGAGGTCCAGCAGGATGCCCACAAAGTGTCAACAAGATTTAGAATTCGGAAGACTGTGCACCGCACAATGGCAAGAGGTCCCAGGGTATAAGGGTATTGCAGCCATGCAAATCGCAGCACAATGTGGGATGGCTCAAAATGCAGGTCTTCTTGAGTCCAGTGGGTCTCACCAGGCTCCGGGCTGGGGTTGTCCATTTACGCATCCCTAGGTCAATTGGAAGGAAGGGTTACAGCAGGCTCTAGTTACACAGCAGGCTCTAAGGTTGCTGTAAATCGTCTCAGCCGCGTTTTCTTCATCATCCTCTTCGGTTTTGGTTCCAGTGGTGGACTTGTCAGCAGCTTCCAGGTTCGGAGTTTTGATCAGGAACTACAGCACAACTTCTGCATTCTCTCCCTGCATTTTATAGAAAGAGGCAGTCTGGGCTCTCCAATCAGGACAGCCAGACCCAACCCACCCCACCCCCCGGCTTCCTCCCCCACTGGGAGTTGTTCCCTTTCAGGCAAGGTGGAAGACGAGGCTGCCGACTGCTCCCTTGCTTCCTGCCCTTCCAGACATTCTGGAGCCTGAGGAATCCACAGGAATCCTGCTGAAGACAAAATAGCCACTGAGGTTATTCCTGCCTAGAATGGCAGGAGAGGACCTCATAAACCGCAAGCACACGAGAAATGTCAAAAAAAGAAGGAGCCCAGCATTTCCGAAAAATTAAGCCATTGTGTGCATTACCAAGGCTAAATTATTAGCCTGTGAGTAATAAAGACTAAAAGTCATAAGGTAAAACCACTGCCACCAGCCATTCATGTAAAACACGGAATTCTAACAAAATGTTACCAGGTAAGTAAGAAAAGTGGTACACAGCATCCTCCCCACCCCCATCCATCACTCCACATAAGGTGAAGTGTGCTGGCTCACTATATAAAATGTAAAGGGGGATTAAAATCCATCTTTACTACTTGGGAACTGTAGATAATCCAAGTACATGAAAGAGAAATTAACAGGGGAGCCCACAGGGGCAACCCAGACTAAGCCCAAAAGTTGTAGGAAACTATAACTCCAAACATACACTATGGAGAGACATAAACATGTCACCCATGAAAAGAGTAAAAGACTAATTGAGAAGGGAACAAGATTCCCCTTCACCTAGGGACAAGGTAACTTAGTTACCTTGTCAAAGCCAACGGTTCTTGGGTTAACACAGGTCAGGAAGATTTATCATTGATATGACAATCTTATCCAACAGCCATAGCCAGCAATAAAATGTCTATAGTACCCAGTGAGGCCTAGAAAAGCACTCACCCAGGTTGAAAAACTCCACTTGGGTTTTGGTTGTGGGAGTTGCCCAGTCATGTGCTTTACTGGTGTTGGGTACGATTTTCATCTTTATGATAAACCTTCCTGACCTGTGTCAACCCCAGAACATGTTGCTTGGACTTGGTAATTGGTTTACCTTGTCCCTTGGTGAATGGGAATCTTTTCCCCCCTCACCTAATCTTTTACTCTTTTCATGGGTGTCCTTTTTATGTCTCCCCATAGTGTGTGATTGGAGTTATAGTTTCCTGTAGCTTTGGACAGACTGTAATATAGTATGGCAGCACATGTGTTAAATGGAGTGGCTTTCTTTTAATTCTCTTGTTATTTCTTGGGTGAACTACTTACTAGTCGCAAGAAGTAAAGTGGGATTCACATCCCCTTTGCATTGATTTTATTGAGACAGCACACCACACATTATGTGGAGTGCTGGGGAATACAACTTATCTCCTTTCTTACTTAACTAGTAACATTTTTGTAACAATTGCAAGTTTACTTGAATAGCTGGTGGCAGTGGTTTTACGGTTACTTTTTAGCCTCATTACTTGCAGACTGTTAACTCAGCCTTGGTAATGCACAGAAGGGCCACCATTCTGCTGGAATGGTGGGCTCCTTTTCTCGCCATTTCTCATTTGCTTGTTGTTCCCCTGCCATTCTAGGTGGGAACGACCTCAGAGGAAGTTTTGTCTCTGGGAGAACCCTTTGTATTCCCGCCGGAGGCTCCAGAGTGTCTAAGAAGGAAGGAAGCAAGGGAGGAGTCCAAATCTCTGCAGACGTTCGTCTTTCACCTTGCATGAAAGGAACCAAGTCCCAATGGGGGGTTGGCTGTGCTGATGGGCAGCCAGACCACCCCTTCCTGTAAACTTCAGGGAGAGTTTGTAGAAGTTGTGCTGTAGTTCCCGATAATACTCTGATCCTGGAAGCTGCTGACAAGTAGACCACTGGAGCTGAATCCGGATACGAAGATTAAGAAAAGACGTCTGAAGCAATTTCCAGCGACCAGCGAACCTGCTGTGTAACCGGAGCCTGATGCAACCCTTCCTTCCAATTGACCTGGGGTCCCGAAAGCGACGACTCCTACCAGGAGGCTGGCGAGACCTGCTAGTCTCGAGGAGACCTGCATTTTGAGCCATCCCACAATGTGCTGCGACCTTGCTGGGCTGCAAACCGCCAATACCCTCGGAACTCGAGCCAGTGTGCAGTGCATGATCTTCCGAAATCCGAACCTCGCTGAAACTTTGGTGGACTCCTGCTAGGTCTCAAGAGATACAATTCAAATCCCTGAAGTCCCCTCACCAGAGTGCAGGACCGAGAGAGTGAAGAGAATCCCACCAGCTATATTCGTCATTAATTTGGCTGCTGTAAAATGGTGCCAAATCCACAGAGCCGCAAGAATCTGTGAAGAAACCTTTGCTGGAAGCCTCCTCTGACGACTGCTGCTGCAAGTTCCCATCCAGTGTCCAGTTCGTTCATCTCCAGACCAAGAATCCAGGGACCGGGTTCTATGCTGCTGCATCCTGAAGGCATCCACTCAGAAGCTCTTCTTTTTTCCTAAGGTACTGTGTGGGCATGGGTAATAACTTACCTTAAGTCTGGTGCGCATCCTGGGAGGCTGTGTGGGTTATTTATGTGGTTGGGAGTTTGCCCATACCACTTGCCCAGGCGTAATGCTGGAACACATATAGGGAGCCTTCTGTGATGTCCCTTAACAGTTTAAACTAACTCTGAAGCTAATAATTATTTGTTAAAGAAGATATCCTCCGGAACTTTGACTTTTCTGCAACTGAACCATATCCTGACCTGCCTACAGCAGGCACCTAGACCACTTGGGTCCCTCTTCCGACTCTGAGATCCCTCATTCTATAGACTATGGAAGGACTTTATACAATAAGGATTCTGTCTTGAAAGTATAACAAGTGTAAAAGTAATTACTTGCTAAAGAAGTTAGTGTGGTAACAGTATCTCTGTGAAAGAAGACGTTACAAAGTGTCAATACATTTAAGTTTACCTTTGAGTTGCATTCTACCCCCCTAAAAAGTGTAAGAGTTACTGACTTTGAATGGCGTTTCCCCCTTTCTAAAAAGTAATAAGTGTTGGTACCGTTTTATCATTGCTTAACTCAAGGAGTGTAAAACCTTACCCATAGGGTTTTACATACCTTGAATAACATTGTGTCACTCTTAAAATGTACCCTTGGGTGTTGCTTTCCCTGGTCTGCTTTATACAGATCTAAAACAGTCTGGAAGTTAATACTTGTCTTTGAGCTGTTCATAGCCCCTCTTGAAAAGTGCATGGTTCTTTACTTATCTTCAATAGCTGCTGGTCTTCTATACTTTTAACACGTAGAGCCGTCCTAAAATAGTGATAGGGTCAATTACTTACCTTGAACTGCAATAATTGCATAATTGGGTTTTGCTTTCCCCGATTTATTTAGTGCAGTCTAAAATAGTTATGACCCTCCAGAAAGTATATGGGGCGATTCACTAGCTCTGAACCGAGTTCTAAAAACAAATGTTGCAAGGAGTATACTTGTAACTGGGTTGGTTTATTATGTGATGTTATAACTGAGTGTCACTGCATGAATGACAGGGTCAACTACTCTTGAAATACTGATTGTATTCTAAAAGTATATCTAACCTGGTCTTATTACACAAGAATAGTTTATTGCTATCCTGAATGTATGTTGACGCACCTTGACATGCTTCTGCTCCTCTAAATAAGGTTATACCTTGGTTTACATACCATATGTATTGAGTTAGAATTGTGGTTATATGTTATATTACTTACCCAAGATTTATCTTGGCCTACCCATATTTAAATAAACCCTTTATATTTACGATACATAGTGTTTCTTTGGACCATATGTGTGCTACACTGTCTTTGTACCAAGCTACAGCCCTCTCTCCCTCCTAAAATAATCCTGGCTGCTCCGTCTACGCTACTGAAGGTTTTCAGGTAGTACAGCCTTATACTAAGAGTGGATTTATGTACTGCCTCAGATGTATGGTGTTTTGAAGCCCTTAATTGTCTTTAGAAAAATTGTCCTAACAGGTTAGAGGCTGAATCTTGACCCCCACCATCCTCATTCCCAAGGTAGGTCACTGAAGCTTGACTAATCTGGCAGTTGGTAGCCTTTATGGTCAGAGCGCCGGGACAGTGCCCTTGGGTGGTAGCGGTGAGCAGTTTAGATCAACATTAACATAACATGGTCAAGTGTGCCTGCTGAAGAGCCTGCAACACAATCTCAAGGTGTGATAAATGTTCTTCCCAAGTAGGGATGAAAAATGCTATATCGTCCAGATATGCCATGCAGAATTCGGAAAGACTCAAAAAGACTGAAGAAAAAAAAAATAAAAAAAACATATGGGAGAGTTGGCTGAATTTCTGCTGTACGTAAATTACGTATGGCCGAAAATTTCGACCAAGCCTCCTATTCGTTTGCATTACAGTGAAGAAGGGCAGCAGGGGGATGCGGGGATGTCCCCAACTCCTGTCTCAAAAAAGTTTTTAAAAAGCCATTAAAAAAGGAAAGAGGACCCTGCTGCGCCGGGTTCCCATACACGCAAGTGAAGGGAACCAGCATTGCAGAGGGATGCTGGAGACAGCGGCACACAAGGAAGTGTGCCGGCCACAGGTAAGTAAGCGGGTGGGAGGCTAGGGGATAGTCTGAAATGTTTGGGGGAGAGAAAACAAAGTTATTTTTGGTAAAATAACTTTCCGTCTTTTCTCCTTTGAACATTTCAGCTTCAGTTTAATCACAGTAAATTCATAATTCATCTAGCCCATTCAGTACATGGTTGACCAACCTCTGGAAAGTGGCAGGTGCATTCTTCAAGCCAAATGGCATTACCTTGAAGTGGTAAAGTCCCTCCGGTGTTGAGTGTGTGGTCTTCTCCTTGGCATTATCTGTCAGGGATATTTACCAATACCCTACAGTAAGCTCAAAGAGACTAAGGTACTTGGCAGCACCTAGCTAGTCCACCAACTTATCAGGTCTTGGAAAAGGATGAGTTTCTGTCTTAGTGACAGCATTTAGAACTCTGCAGTCCACATCAGAATCACAGAAAGGACCACTGGGCTGGACCAAGGACTACTGGAGGGCTCCATCGTTAGGGAGTTTTACTATAGTCCACCTATAGTAGGACTTCAGAAGACTCACTCTTACGAGTACAGGGCTCCAAATCTTAGGTTTGGCCTGAACTACCCAAAAGGTTTGGTAGCTATGGTCGAGCAGCCAGGCTCAGTCTAGGAGGGAGAAGGGATGTAGGCAAGTACAAAGACCTTCGAGTACACTTGTAGTCAAGGAAACACTTTCCACACTGGAGTTATATAAAAACATGGTTATTTATTACATACTGAGGCAAATGTTAAAATCAATATGCAATTCAGGCAAGAAAAATTGTTCACACAGATGAAAATATATAGTAGATATATGCTGTTGCAATACTCTAATCAACAGTAGACTTTAACAAGAATAACAGGTAAGTACTAAGGGTAGTTTCAAGTTATCAACTAACATTTATTACAAAGAGCAATACTGGCAAGAAAATAACTTTTCAAAAGTCAGACGGGGGCATTAGGAGACTAGTGGCACATGGGCGGCAGAACAAAGGAAGGCAGACACTGTCAAAGTGTTAAGTTCTTAGAAGATGCTTTTCTTAACAAGATTGATTCAAAGGCTAAGGAGGGGCTACGTAGGCCACCTGAGGATTTCAACCTCGATGACGGATGCCCTGAGGCCTGGGAGAACACGGTTGGGTCGTCCACCCCAATGTGACTCTAGAAACGTAGGAGGAGCAAAAAGCAACACTAATGCCTAGGTTAGTACCTGGGAGTGAGACAGTACCTTATTCAGTGAAGAACAACAATGTCATCGGCGGGTCCCCAAGGTAAGACAGCCGCTCTGGTTCGGGTCTCTGGATTTGGCAGCTGGAGGAAAACTTTTGGCGGGAGCAGACGGTTAGACCCGGTCACAGGGATGAACAGCAGACGATCGTCCCAGCACTTGTTTGTGGAGGCTCGACACAGGTTTCAAAGCAGTGGTGGTTGTCGCCCCGGCAGACTTCCTCCTTTCTCTCAATCCACGACTTAGCTGAGGGGACTTCTATGATCAGGATGGAGTCTCTGTAGGCCCAGACATATCCCACAGGTTTGCAGCCGGATGAGTGCTTAGCGAGACGATGCACCGGAGCAGTGCCAGAAGCGCAAGGGTATTCAGAGTTTGGAGGCCGCAGCTCGTCATCCAGTGGTAGACTCTGGCTTCTGCATCAAGGCCCTCGCCTTATATCCAGGAACCCAACCAATCAGCATGCATGCTACTTTCAAACTTTAGGTGGAGGACACCAAGTCAGAAATGAAAACAAGCAGACACGCTGGACGTTTTGGTGTCCTCCCAGCATCCTGTCCTGGTGGGATTTCGCATGGAACCCCAGCGAAGACAAAACACAGATCATGGGCTCCCCCACCCAGGTCGGCAGAAGAAGGCTAAAGAAAGCAGGCACCATTTTAGGTCAATGGTGACCTATGTGTCCCTTACTGCAGCTGTGAATACAGCGTGCGATGTAAGTTTCAGAAAAAATCCGTAGAAAACATCCACTGCCACTCAGATACACTTGTCACTGTAACTAGAAAGTTACAGCAGAAGTAAGAAAAGGGATACAATGTGTCCCCATCAGCACTCCACATAAAGTGGGGTGTGCCGAGCTCACAAAAGAAAAGTATAGTTGGGATAGAAAGTATCCCCCTATGCTGGTAATATGTGTTAACACAGGTAAATAAAAAGGAAAGCTCAAGGAGCTTCCAGCAACACTGCACAGAAAGTGCTGTGTGCTGCAATAATAAAATGTAGATGCCATAAAACAAGGAGGAAAGAATAACTTCAGTAAAAAGTACCCAAAAGAGGTAAAAAGGTTTCCCATGGTTAGAGTAAGAGAGTGAGCAAGTGATTGAGTGAGTGGGGAAAAGGTTAGACAAAAAAATACAATAGTCCAGCAAAAAGGCTGGGGGACTCAAAGTGGGGAAATTACACTGGAAAGGGACATTCTACCCAACATCTATCACCCCTAGATCCAACATCTTGTAGACCCCGGACCTGATGTGAGATCTGGAATCTATAACTCCCACGTTTGGTAGGCCCACTATCTTGTGTGTTAATATCATTATTTCACCAAGGTGTCAGGCCTGGAGTGAGTGAAATCAAGGGGAATAACGGCCTAAACAAAGTGTTCACCTCAACTTGCTGTTGAGGAGTCAGTTGAGGGGATAATTTGGCACCCTCAATGGAACCATCTGAAGGACTGCCCTGAACAGGTCAGGGAGAGGTTAAGATTTCTCTTCCTCCCTTTCTGAATCCAGAGGCAGGGCTCCCATTTCAATCCTAGGGAGGAAAGCCTTCATCCTATTTCAGATGGAACACTTTGGGTGCCTGTCCAAGTCTTTCAAGGTTCACTTAATAGTTAACCACTCCCAGTCTTTCAAGAATATGGTAAGGACTGGATCATTTATCTTTGAAAGTTCCAAGTCTTATCGGATTCATAATCAGGATTTCCTGGCCTGGGTAAAAAATGTGCAAGTGACGCTTTGTGGTCATTCCAAAGTTTAAACGGTGCTTGTCCAGCCTTCAGCTTGTCATTGGCATGTGCCATCAGTAAGGCCATCCTCTTTCTCAAGCTGAATACATAGTCCACTACGTTGGTACTGACCGGAGGAGTGGTTAACTCCCATCTCTCCTTGACTATGGCAAGGGGTCCCCTGATAGGGTGACCAAACAAGAGTTCAAAGTGGCTAAAGCCAACTCCTTCTCGAGTTACCTCCCTGCAGGCAAAAAGTAAGCATGGCATAGGGAGATCCCTATTTCTCCTCTGCGGCTCCTGAAGAGCTTCAATCATGCTTTTGAGAGTCCTACTGAACTTCTCAACTAGGCAACTGGGTTGTGCACAGTATGCAGATGAGAATTTATAGGACACACCACATTCCTTCCACATGTAATTGGACATAAAGTTGCTGCCTCTGTCAGGCACAACTTCTTTAGTGAAGCCAACCCTAGTAAAAATGGCCAGCAATGCTTTTGCAGCTGACTCTGCAGTTACAGTCTTCAATGGGATGGCTTTAGGATACCTTGTGGCAAGATCAACGACATACAAGGATAAACCTACTGCCAAAGGATGGTAGAGGGTCAAGGGGACCAATATCCATCACTACCCTCTCATATGGTATACCCACTACAGGTAGTGGTACCAATGAAGCCTGGAGTTTTGTACCACTCTTGCAAGATAGCTGACAAGTAGCGTAACTCCTGCAATGACTTTCTACATGTGCCCCATCTTCAGCCAGTAGAAGAGTATGCTCAACCTCTCCTTAGTCTTCTTAATGCCAAGACGACCTGCAAGGTGGACCTCATGTGCCAACTGCAAGAGGAAGAATCTCACATGAGGAGGGACCACCAACCTCCTCTGGTCTTCTTCGGTGGACTCTGGACTCACTATACAGTAGCCACCTTCCCAATATATCCTATGCTTCCCGGGGGCTTCACCTTCGAACTAGGAGCAGGCCTGGAGTCTTGGGCCTTCTACTGATGGGCACTCACGTTGGCCCTTAGTAAACTCATACATTGGGGGGGGGGGGGTGGGGGTGCCTTCTGCCAGCAAACTCTGCAGTTCAGGGTGTTCATGGGGATTGAGTACTTCAGGCAGCCCCTCTTCCCCGTCAGGTTCGGGAGCTTGACCAACTACCTCAACCTCAGATGTAGGCGAGTGAGGGGAAATCATCTTTTTCCCTCGTCCGAGTTGCTTTTTCGCTTTTACCTTAGGTTTACCTTTTGGCTTGGCTAAGGCAGCCTTGGTCTGAGACTTAGTGGTGGATGGTCTGCAGCGTCCCCCACAACACTCAAGTCTCTGAGGTCATTCCATAACAGACCTTTTCCTGGGACTTGCCTCTGTACACTAACAGGTATCCTGAAAAGCTGACAGGTGGGCACCACCAAAATTAGGAAAAATTTGAAAAAAGTTGGGTCCAAAAATGTATAGTAGATGAATATGTTCTCAGGAGCAGACTGTGCAAAGCCCAGATACCTGGGCTCAATGAAATCACAAAAAGAAAGAAAACGGTTGAAAATCACTCTGCTATACAGTCGCTCTCATATTGTTTCTCTTCCGAGGTTACTCAATCAGTTTTTGGACAAATTCCTTATAAAGTAATAAAACATGTTCTCCTTATTTCTGTAGTGTATATTTGAATTATTATATATTATTATAAGAAGCCGATGACATTTGTGAAAAACAAATTTAGTTTTGCAGTATTTTTCAGAAAATGAATTCTTTAAATGGGAGGAGAAGCCAATAAGGCCAATACATGTAATTTAGAGATTTATTGATTGCCAATGCACGGGTGTTCAGAAGAGCAGCTTCCGTGCCTCTGGATGCTCAATATCCAGAATGATGGTTGTGTAGGCAACCCACAGGTTCAGTTGGCTGGGTCAGTTAGGGGGAAGACCAGCTTCTCCAGGAGTTTCCCCAAAGAAGGGGGTGATAGAGATAAGGCAGTAGTTAGACAAGACCGATCTGCAGAAAGTTTTTTCATGAGGGGGCGCACAAGAGAGTGCTTGAGGGAAGAAGGGAAAGATTCAGTAGCAAAAGAGTGATTGCAGAGGTCAACAAGCGCAAGGTCAAGAGAGCCAATATTGTCATTAATGCTTCTCGAAGAACATGGGGAAACCTGTTTGGAGGAGATCTTCATAGAGCGGACAACTCTAGAGCCCTCATATTGTGTTATAGGCGAGAAGGATGAGAGAAAGGCAGACTCATGACTGGGGCAAGAATATCAAGAGTATTAGTGATGGAAAGATGGAGGTCGATGAGAGCGGAGTCAGAGGTAGAGTCTGCAGATGGGGGACAGAGGGGATAAAGATAGATGCAAAGGCAGCAGCTGACACTCGTTTCATCGGACGGATGTTCATCAACGAGGTTAGCAGGGCTAGGGGAGGTGCTGTGGAGAGTTAACAGAAAGGGGCGGTTTGGCGGTCCAATCAGGACAGTCAGCCCTCCAGAGGGAACTGGTTCCTTTCAGGCAAGGTAAAAGACAAAGAGCTGTGGAGTTTCGGACTTCTCCTTCACTTCCTGCCTTCTCAGACACTTCGTAGCATCAGTGGTGAATAGAAAGGATTTCTGTCAAAGACAAAACTTCGACCAAGGTAATTCCCGTATAGAATGGCAGAAGAAGACCTCAGAAACAACAAGCTAACAAGAAATGGTGGGGAAAAGAAGGAGCCCACCATTCTAGTAGAATGGTGGCCCTCCTGTGCATAACTGCGGCTGATTTGACAGCCTGTGAGTAATAAAGACTAAAACTCAAAGGTAAAACCACTGCCGTTCAAGTTAAATGTTACCAGGTGAGTGAGAAAGGGCATATATTGTATCCCCCCAGCACTCCACATAAGGAGGAGTGTGCTGGCTCACTAAAATAAACGTAAAGGGGATGAAAAATCTTCTTTACCCCTTGGGAACAGTAGTTCACCCAAGTACATTAAAGAGAAATTAACAGGGAAGCCCAAAGAAGCGGATGTATGTGATTTTAACTAATACAAAAATAAAGAATGCATTTTTACTAAAACATAAATAACGAAATAATTACTGAATTGTTATTTTTTTGCCCTGAAGTCTGCCCCTGGTTTCCCCTTCTTTAAAATCGCAACCCAAACCCCTCGCCGCCAGATTTAGCCCCTTAGCCCTCCCCCACATATGTTTTTAATAAAAAATGTGGTATTCTTTTGTTATTTTTTATTCGTTAAAAATCACTGGATACCCAATATAGGAAACTAGAACTCCAATCACACACTACGGAGAGACATATAAAGGTCACCCATAAAAAGCGTAAAAACTAGGTCAGAGGGGAAAAAGATTCCCCTTCACCTAGGGACAAGTTAAAATTATAACCAAGACCAAGCAAAAGGTTCTGGGGTTGACACAGGTCAGGAAGATTATTCATATTTATGAAAATCTTACCCAACACTGACCAAGAATCTGGTGACCGCGTCTGCTGCTGCATTGTGGGGCCATCGTGCTGCATCATCTTCTTCACGTTTAAGGTACTGTGGGTCTCTTGGTAGAATTTACCTAGAGTTGCTTTGCTGCTCCTGCATTGCTGGAATGCTAAAAGCCTTCTACGAAGTCCCTGAAATCTTTTCCCCAACAAAGAAGTGTACCTACTTGCTACAAGTCTTCTTCTGGAACTTGCGACATTGGGCCTCCTTAGGAGTTTACCGGTCTGGAAACAAGGGTGCCGGTAACTCAGTCTGCCATCTTTGGCTGCTGTGCCCGACATGTCTGACCCTACCAGGCGCAGCGGCCATGGTAAGCAGACCGGTCACAGAAGCACCGGCACTGTTAGCAATGGTGCTGGTGCTTTCGTGTCCCCATATAGAACTCTATGGGAATGGGGATGGGGATTTACATTTTACTAGCGCCTGACCTCCCAGGCCGCCAGATTTGTAATCTCCCGGTTCCAGGCGCCGGTAAAATATTACGGGTCCAGCGGCAACCTTCCAATAGCTTCGGCAGTGTTACCACCAGACCCGTAACAAGGTCCATTCTACAGCTTGTGCTTTACCTTGTGCTGCCAGAAGCTATCTGGTTTTAATTTGAATTAGTTTTAAAAAAGCAACTTCCAAAATGGCTGATGTTTCTTCACCTAGTCGAGCAATCCACCCCCTTTAACCATCCTCCTCAAGGATTTGCTTCCAGATACAAAGGGCCAAATGAACTCGACGGCAGGCGGAAGGCAGCCCCTGCAAGTCGAAGGCCCTGCAATCTAATGCTCCTGCCTGTGCCGGTCCGGGCCGACCAGAGCCCCTCCTTTCTCACTACCAGAAACTATGAAACAGCCTCCTGATGCACAGCCTGCTCCCCCATGAACTTGGGCCGCTGCCCCTCTAAGCTCTCTACAGATCTACCAATGAGTGGTGGGTGAACTCTGCACTGCCTCCTCCACTAACAACTCTGAAACAAAAACTGTGCCCATCTCACTCTGCCTGGTGGCACCAAGCGCGAAGTCCTTTTGGCGTGCTTCGCCTCATCTAGGTGTATCATTAATGTCTATCACACTGGCACTATCTTGGTTAGGGTCCTAAACCTAACCTCCTTCTCTTTGACCGGCACCTGCCATCCCTCATTAACTTCCTTCCCACATCTGCAACTCCCTCTTCCACACTCTCTATCCCCCCCTCCAACTGGTGTAGCATGCCTCTGTACCCATGTTAGGAATACCTTCAAAAGGCGGAGACGACCTTCTAGCCACACTTAACACTCACTCAGCCAAACACTCTGCCGAATCTGCCTCCTTCTTGAAGACATTGACGGCGACATCCTCGCTCTCACTGAGACGGGTTCAATGTCAGCTCAGTCACTGCTTTTGACTCCCTTCTCCCTGTTGGCTACAAGATCATTTCCGAGCCTCGTCCTAACCGTGCTGGCGGTGGGGTTGCCTTCTTTTTCCCTGCATGGGTCCCTTCCTCCCTCATACCCACCCAGCCTTACTCCTCCTTTGAGAGCTTGGTTTGCAAGCTGGTTATCTCTCCCTCCTCCTCTCTGACCATTGCCACTATCTACAGGCAGCATGGCTCTTCCGAATGGGCGGATTTCTGCTCCTCTCATCCACCTCTAAACTCCTTCTCTTGGGCGATTTCAACATCCTTCTGGACTCCTCTATCACAGCATCCACTCTCTTTCGTGTCCTCTACATCTCGCTCTCCCTCTCCATTTTCCCTTCTGGTCCTACCCACTCAATGACCTCATCCACTCTGATCTTTCACTCTCCTCCCCACTGATCACCCCTCACTCCTGGTCAGACCACTCTCTCCTCTCCTCTCAGCCCTCTGACCGCATCTCCTCCAGCCCAGCCAAACTCTTTCACAAACATCGGTCCGTTGAAACGAGTGTCAGTTGCAGGCTTCGCATCCACCTTCATCCCCCTCATGCCCACCCCCCCCCCTTCTGCAGACTCTACCTTCGGCTCTGCTCCCAGCAACCTCCATCTGGCCATTATTAACACTCTGGACGTTCTTGCCCCAGTCACGAGGATCCGACTGAAACCTGCCTCAAAGCGTAACACCCGGTACGGCTCTGAACCTGCAGCCCTGAAACACAAGTGCAGAGCTACGGAACGGAAGTGGCAGAGGAAGTGGTAGACCTCAGGCTCACCCTCTGACAAACTGGCCTGTCGCCTGCTCCAAAGACAATAGACATTCCATCCGCGCCAAGAAAAGTGCCCACATCCAGGGGCGAGTATCTGGTGCATCCAACAACACGGCTGAACTTTTTAAAATCTGTAGGAAACTAGCCAACCCCTTGGCCACACAAGTTACTACTAAAACTCATGACATCCTGAGCACCCTTGCTTCCTTCTCCCCGCCCTTCCTCCTGCACCCCATTGCCACCTATGGCCTCACACCCTCCTTCCGGTCTCACCTCCTTCTCAAATATCAAACCTGATGAGGTCACCAGAGCTGTCCGCTCCATGAATGTCGCCTTAAAACAGGTTTCCCCCTGCTCCTCCAGAACCATTAAGGACAATACTGGCTATCTTGCCCCTGCACTTGCTGATTTATCTGCAACCACGCTTTTGCCACTGGATCTTTCCCCTCCTGCCTCAAGCACTCCCTTGTGCTCCCCCTTCTAAAAAAAACTTCAGCAGACCCCACTTGTCCAGCCAACTACCGCCCTATAGCCATCACGCCTTCCTTGGGAGACTCCTGGAGAAGCTGGCCTTCCCCCAACTTACCTTACACACTGAATATGTTGGTTGCCTCCAAAACCATCAATCTTGATTCCGAGCATCCAGAGGCGTGGAAACTGCTCTTCTGAACACCCATGAAGAACTGCTTGCATCTCTGGATTGTAACTCTTCAGCTGTGCTCATTCTACTTGATCTCTCCTCTACTTTTGACATGGTCGACCATTCCATCCTCAGAAAACGGCTCCATCATACCCTGGGTATCTGAGCGGGCACGGGACTGGCTGACCTCCTTCCTTAGTAACCTTCTGTCCCAGGTTATTCTGGGCACTTTCTCCTCCCCTACCGCTTTCTCCACCTGTGGTGTCACCCAGCGCACCAACCTCTCTCCATGGCTCTTAACACTTAACTTGTTCCACTGGCACACATTTCCATCTTCTCTCCTAACTTCCAGTGTTGCGCAGATGACACAGAACTCTTGTTAAACTCCGCTCTGACCCTCTCCTTACTTCTACCATCATTCCGGACTGCCTATCGACCATCCAGTCCTGGTGCACATCCAATGTTCTCTCTGCCTCAATGCCAGCAAGACTGAGATCCTTCCTATTGGGACTCCTGCACCCTCTTTCTTCCCCTCACTATGGCCATCCTCTATGGGCTCTCCACCATCTCATTCATCCGAAGCCAGAAACCTTGGAGTCATCTTCAACTCCTCGCTTTCCTTCCTCCCTCACATTCAGAACCTTGCCAAGAAAGTCCCACTTTCAATTCTTCCTTCTCAAAAGAATTCTCCCATTTCTCACTTTCCCCCAGAAGCTCAATGTCTCCAGAGCTGTGGTTCTCTCTAGACTAGCCTACTGCAATAGCCTCTTCCTGAATCTACCCTCTTCCTCTCCCTCTCTACAGCCCCTCCAGCTAATCCAGAATAGGGAAGCAAGACTTATCCTTGACCTCAAGCCCAGGGACTGCATCTCTTCTGCTTAAAAAACGTTCCACTGGCTCCCAGTTGCTGCAATGATCAAATTCAAATGCCTCTCCATCATCCATAAGCCTGTCTGGGCCGGGGACCACGCTATCTACAACCTGCTCTTACTAAATACTTTTCCTCCAGACTGTTACGTTCCTCTGGTACCAACTCTCTGTGTGTAAAGCACTTCGCTAAACAGAGGGCTGGTGGCAGATCTCTTTCCTCAGCTGGCTCTCTTATGGAACAGCCTCCCCCTTCCTCTTCGTCCTGAGCCGGATCTCCTCAAATTCGATAAGCGCCTCAAGAATTTCCTTTTCACCACCTCCTTCCCTTCATTCCTCCTCTGCTAATTCCACAGTTGCGGTGACCAGGGCTCTTATGTGCCCTTCTGGGCCATGGCTTCCCACACCGAATCACCTTCAGCTTCCGGCCTTTCCCAGCACTTGCCTCGGCACTCACTGGCCTATGCCACTATAGGCCTGCACTTACCCATTTACTGGCAACTGACTTTTTATTTTTTTTTAATCCTATGTTGCCTTCCTGTTGCTCTGGGGGCACTTTGAAACACAATTTACTTGCTGTATAAGCGCCTAACAAATGCACAATAAGGGAATAGTTTCTTACCTGTAACTCCATTTCTCCAGCATTGGTATTTTTCATGGATTCACATGCTTAGAATATTCCCCATCAACAGACTGGGAACCCATAGGAAAACTTCTGACACTTTTGTGTCCTATCTATGTCGTTTTGGGGCCGCCCACGCACGCCCCACTAGGACGTAGCGGTATAAATGCCCCGCCCCCCCGGCTCCCTTCAGATTTCGATCCCTCCAAAGCCGAATGGGGTGAAACCTAGTTATACAAGTAGATTGCATTCCGGGGAGGCCGGCGGGCGCATGTGAATCCATGAAAGATATCAATGCTGGAGAAATGGAGTTACAGGTAAGAAACTATTCCCTTCTCCAGCATTGGATCTTTCATGGATTCACATGCTTAGAATAGAATACACAGCAGTGATCCTGAAAAGGGGAGGTGTGAATGCAATCCGGCACCCCCCTAAGCATACGTATACTGCCAATTTATAAGTACGCAAAGTACATGCACATATCTATATATATATATTCATATATGCGTCCATATAGACATATGTTAAAACAAGTACAGACCCTTCTTGAAAAGGGCTTACCTTATTGAAACAGATGCGCATAAGACTACTCTTCCCATTTGTATCTCGTACGCATGCTGCCGTTCGAGGCAGTAATGTCGGGTAAACGTGTGAGGCACTGACCATGCCGCCGCCTGGCAAATGTCTGCCAACGGGATTCCTGCCCACAACGCCATCAAAGACGAAGCTGGCCTTGTGGAATGAGCTCTCGGACGCCCTTGTAGCGGTTTTCCCGCTTTGGAACGACAGAAGGCAATCGTCGACGAGACCCATCGGGCCAGTCCCTGCTTTGAAATCGCTTTTCCTCTCGTCGACGGACCATATGCAAGAGTTGCTGGGTAGATCTAAGTTGCTGAGTCCGATGAAGGTAAAATTTTAGAGCTCTCTTCACGTCCAAGGTATGGAGGACTTGTTCCGCAGCCGATGAGGGGGTCGCGAAAAAGGTAGACAGGACAATAGATGAGTGTTTATGATAAGCCGTAGGAACTTTTGGAATGAAACGAGGATTAGTTGACAGAACAACTTTGTCCTTAAAAGGACCTTAGGTACGACGGGTCCACGACCAACGCTTGCAATTCTGATAGCCGCCTAGCTGATGTTATAGGTATTAGAAAGGCCAATTTCCATGACAAGAACTTCATCGACGATGTGGCCATTGGTTCAAAGGGTGCTTTCATTAACCCTGCTAGCACCACATTCAGACTCCACGTTGGTGGAAACCGTTTAACCGGCGGGAATGATCGGAACAGACCCCTCATGAAGTGTTTCACCAGCCTGTCACTAAACAAGGGAGACGACTGCCTCCTCCTCGTGAACCTAGAGATGGCCGCCAGATGTACCTTTATTGATGAAAAGGATAATCCGCTCTTCGCCAGGTGTAGCAGATACGGTAGAAGTTGCTCCGGAGTTACCTTTAGAGGTTGCACTCCCGGCTGTCCTTGACACCACGTACAGAATCCTCTCCACTTACACGCGTACGTCTTGTTGGTGGAAGGGGCCCGTGCTGCTTGCAGGATTGTCCGACAATCCGACGAAATGCACAAGGCACCAAATTCCAAAAAGTCAGGAGCCAAGCTGTGAGGTTGAGACTGTCTGGATTGTGATGCCACACTGTTCCTTCGTCCCGGGACAGGAGATTGGGAACCTTCGGGAACGATATGGGTGATCTACTGACAGGTGAAGCAGGTCGGAAAACCACAGCTGCCTCGGCCAACACGGTGCCACTAGGATGACCCGGCACCTGTACCTGCGAATCCACTGCAGAGTTCTCCTTATAAGAAGGAACAGAGGGAATGCGTAGAGGAACTGTGGCCATCTGCTGGCATACATCTCGCACTTCTGGTTCCTCTTCGTTGCGAAGAGATCCAGCGGAGGCCGTCCCCATTTCTCGAAGACCTTCGACAACTGAACGCTGTCTATCTCCCATTCGTGTATTTGGTGCATTTTTCTGCTGACTGAGTCCGCTTGCTCGTTCCTTACTCCTGGGAGAGGATGAGCTACGATGGATATATCGTGCTTCAGAGCCCAATGCCACACCTTCCGAGCCTCGGTGGAAAGGGTTCTGGACCGCGTGCCTCCTTGCTTCCTTAAGTAAAACATTGCCGTTGTGTTGTCTGTCAATATTCTTACTATGGACCCTCTGATGTGCGACAGGAAAGACTTCAAGGCCCAGCGCACTGCTCTCAGTTCCAGAACGTTGATGTGCAGGAGTGACTCCCTTCGAGACCAACGACCTTGCGTTTGTAGGGTGCCCATGTGTGCACCCTAGCCTGTCAGGGATGCATCCGTCACTATGGTTAGCCGAAACTCCGGCTCCTGTAGGGGTACCCCTCTGGATAGATTCTGAAAGCTCTGCCACCACTGAAGAGCTAGTAGGAGCTCGTTGTCGTCGACGTTCAGTTTGTCCGACCAGAGTCCTTGGGGCTGCGTCCACCGGTCCCCAGAAACTCTTGAAGCGGCCTCATGAACAGGCGGCAGTTGCCCACCAGAGGTATGCAGGACGCCATAGCGCCCAGAATCGACACATATTTTCTCACTGATAGTCTGGTATTGATTCTCAGCCGACCTGCCAATCGATTGAGTTTGGTGATTCTGTCGAGGGATGGCTTCACTAACCCTGACTGAGTCTCGAATTGCGCGCCCAGGAATACCAAGCTTCTCGACTGCGTCAACGAAGATTTCTCAATGTTTACCGCAAACCCCAGCCGTTGTAAGAGTTGCATGGTGGCCTGCAAACTTGTGTGAGTCGACATAGGGGATGACCCCCCTCACCAACCAGTCGTCGAGATACGGGTACACATGATGGCCTTGCCTTCTCAGCCAGGCCGCCACCGGGGCCAAACATTTCGTGAACGTTCTGGGAGAGGATTTTAGCCCAAAAGGAAGTACTGTGAACTGGTAGTGAGTCCGTCTTACCACAAACCTTAGGAACTTTCTGTGTCGCCAACACATTGGAATGTGGAAGTACGCGTCTTGCAGGTCCAGAGACGCCAGAAAGTCCCTTTCCTGAACTGACCGGATCACTTCCTGGAGCGTGAGCATTTTGAATTTTAGGCTCTTCAACAACTTGTTGAGATCGTGCAGGTCTAGAATGGGACGCCACTTTCTGTTTGGTTTTTTCACCACAAAGTATCGGGAATAAACCCCTTGACCCCTCTGTGACGACGGAACCAATTCTATAGCACCTTTTTGTAGCATAAGTGCTACTTCCTGCTGCAGCACGCTCAGATGGGGTTGAGCTACAAACGCCGGTGGAATGTGGGGAGGGTTGCTTTTGAATTGCAGGGAATGTCCATATCTTACTGTGTCCAACACCCACTGATTCGTTGTTATTTGCTCCCAATCGTCGATGTAGCACGATACTCTGCCTCCCAGAATGTTCCGGTGCCCGTCATTGCTGCTCCTTGGTCTGCTTATCCCTCGTCGACGATGGTTGAAATCTAAAGGGAGCCGCGGGGGCGGGGCATTTATACCGCTATGTCCTAGTGGGGCGTGCGTGGGCGGCCCCAAAACAACGTAGATAGGACACAAAAGCGTCGGAAGTTTTCCTATGGGAAACGGCTTTATAAGTGTACCGAGGGTACCCAGTCTGTCGACGGGGAATATTCTAAGCATGCAAATCCATAAAAGATCCAATGCTGGAGAAATAAAAAAAGCAATCTGACTCTGGGACACTCATAACTAGATAGGGATGAGCTTCTAAAGCCTAAGTAAGGCCTCTGAATTTAATGCAAGTCGTACCTGCTCTGTGTTGGTTTTGATTCATTCATTCTTCCTCAAACAGTGATTCTGAATGGAATTGCCAAAGTGCTTTTATTTACCTTGAATTTCTTACAACTATTGTACAAGGATGTGAGGGTGCAGAAGTCCGGCTTGAAAACAAAGATGCCATGTTTTTGGGCAGAAACGTATATTACAATGACGAAACAAACCACACAGAGCCCCACACAACAGAAAATGACGGCTACTCAACCGAAAAACACACCTACGCTCAGCGAACAGTGTAAACCGAACTAAAGCTGCCAACAGCACATCACAGCTCCCTTGCTCTTTTTTCCCCCTACACAGTCCTACTGACTTACACCCCCCTTGCCCTCTTGCCTTACAGATCCGCCAGAGCACTAAGGGGCAACGCAGGTGGTGACAGTGCACGCTATAAGAACCTTTAACATAACATATGAAAAAGGGTTGGAAAAATGCCTCTCTGCCACTAATAAAAGAAATGAAACTGTCAGAATGTTCAAATTATAAAGTCTGTCCCTATTGCGTCTCGAAATGCAGACTTCTGTACCTAACACTAATAGCATAAACTAACTGTGCAAGAATGATCTCTTCGCAAAGTAAAGATGCTCTTTGTGAGTTCAATAAAACAGAAAAGTTCCCAAACTCTGGGTAAAAATGGCAGAAATAAAGAAATGTTCAAAAAACTGCAGGATTCCAACATTAGAGTCATAATCCTTTCCCCTAGAGTATCTCTTTGTAGTCTTACATTGTAGATCTAATCTAACAGAAAATTCCCAGTCTCCTGGGTAAAAAAGTGGAAGAAATAAAAGAAATGTTCAAAACTATACATTTCCAAGATAAGGGCTATAAACCTTTCTCCTAGATTCCATGTTCAATGTGCTCGTCTCCTTTTGGGGCCTCTCACTGCATAAAACAATGTCATTAGATAATTCACCATATCATCTTCTATATGCTTTGCCAATTTTTCCTAGCAACTTGGCACACTCCTTTTGCCAAGTACAGAACTTTTTGTACTGTCCTTTCTCCTGGGTGCGAGTTCCCCCAACTCACAATATAATTGCTTGGTTCACTCTCCTGCCAAGTCTTCACCCTCTCAGGGACACGGAATCCCAGACTCGTAACATTCACTGTTGCTTGATCTATTCCTCTGACAAGCAACAGTTCAAACATAGACTGTCTCTTTTTGGGTGCAGGTCTGTTTTGTTTTCATTTTCTCATATGAGTGCGGGTCTCAGACTCTCAGTGTTCAAACTGGTTTCTGTTTTTTTAAATGATTTCGAAATGGATGCCTGTTCCAGACTTGAACTTGGTTTCCAGGATCTGAGACCCTGTTATGGCCTTCGCCCTCTCGCTCACCCATACCACCTGTGCTACTCTGGCAGCCTGCATACCTGGTTGCTTCCCTCTGGAAGGTACTATCCTTTCCAGAGTGGCTGCAGCTTCCCTGGAGGCTTTGGTCACGTTCGGGGCTTCTTCGCGGTCTGCAGCGGCTTCCTTGGCGTCTGCTTCTTTCCGACAGTGCGTCCGCTCTGCTGGGTGCTTCGCCAGGTGCTAGGGGAGCCCAGAGATACCAGATGGCAACAACGTGAGTGGTCCAGGATCCTGGGACCTTGCTCACCAGCTCCTCTTCCTTCACTTTCGGCTCCCCTCCAGCTCACTCTCGCCCTTCTCGCCGCCACCCTGTTTGCCGGCTTCCTCCTCGGAGGCTCGAACTCCGTCATCAAGTCAGCTGTTCCGTGTTTAAACTCCCACACTGGAAAAGGGAGTTCCTCTGGACCAATCACTTTGGCTGAAAAACTAGAGCGCTCATTCTGCTTCCCCGATAGTGATCCTTGGACTCCTGATCATCTTCCACTTCTCAGTCCTTAAGAAGCTAGAAGGTTCGTTTTGTTTCTTCGTTGTGATCTTTGGGCTCCTGATCATCTTCTTCTCAGTATAGTCAGATGTGAAACGTTCTGTATAATCTAAGGTTTATAGCCTGTCAAGTATATTAGATTGACTAGGTTAACAATAATAGATATGGGCTATATCCCAAGGAGGGAGGGTAGGAGTCAATATTGAAGCAGGGTTTAGGGGTATTAATGCAGTGGCAACCCTAATCCCAAAAGGGGGTACCTCCCCCATGTGATCCTCCATCGGTGCAACACCTCCAGGTGGATTATTGCACTGTGGACGCACCGCCCTAGCCCCATGGAGAAGGATTTGCCCCCCCCCAACCCCAGGGAAGAAGGGGCGTCATCCTCAGATTCATCACAGTGTATAAAGTAATTTTACCTACCAGTATTATCCTTCAGGGATTGTAGGTTAATGAATGCTTTTGCTAACTTGAAGAAACTCTTTCCGTTGCCTGAATTCCAATGTAAGGCCTACTATTGAATTGAGTTACAAATGCATCGTCTTACTGTATAGATGTATACAATGTCTCCTACCTGAATTGACAAGTGAACTTAATATTGCCTAGTATGTAAAATAAATAATTTTAAATACAACTGCAAGTGTGTAAGTGTCTTCTTGACTGCTTGTGTGCTCAACAGTCTTTGTACTCTACTACAGCCCTTCTTCCCTCCTAGACTTAGGGCCTCATCACGACTTCGGCGGTAACCCTTAAAATCGGTGCTAACGCTATTCGCGCCGATTTTAAGGGTCCGTCGGATCACGTGTCCAAATACCGCTGGCGCCATTACAGCCGGCTGTACAAGCGCCGGCCATAACAGCGCCAGGAACCAGTCGCGCTAAAACATCAGCAATCACGAGTCCGGCGTAAAATACCTCCAGCAAAAAGCTGGAGTTAACAGAACACAGGCCACAGCAATGTGGAACCACTGCAAATCAGAGGCCTACAAAGGAGCCACCCATGCACAACACACCCTCCCCAACACCGTTACACCAGCAGGAGCAGGGAGGAGATAGCAATAAGGGCCCAGGTGGAACCACTGCAAATCAGAGGCCTACAAAGGAGCCACCCATGTACAACACACCCTCCCCAACACCATTACACCAGCAGGAGCAGGGAGGAGACAGCAATAAGGCCCAGGTGGGACCACTGCAAATCAGAGGCCTACAAAAGGAGCCACCCATGCACAACACACCCTCCCCAACACCATGCTGCCATTTGGAGCCGGGAGCCTTGATGTTGACTTCTACCTGCTGCGCCTGGAGCTACAGAGGCCAGCGAACCAGGCCAGGGCCCTGGGAGTGCAGGGGGCAGTGGGGATGAGAAGGAGGAGGAGAGCAGCACCAGCAAGGCGGCTAGCCATCCCCAGGGTCAGGCCAACACCCTGGACCCTGACTGATGGTCAGTTGGTGACAGAATATCGGCTGGACAGGGCAACCATCACCCAGTTGCTGGACACAATCCAGGGTGACATTGGCAGCCGCATAGCCACCAGCATTGCAGTACCTCCCCTAGTGAAGCTCGTGTCTGTGCTTCAATTTCTTGGGACTGGCAGCTACCAACATACCGTTGCCATGATGCATGGAATGGCCCAGTCCACATCCAGTGCCATGCTGGGACAGGTGCTTGATGCACTGTTGAATCATGTGAACGAACACATTGCATTGCCAGCCACACAGGCACAGGTGCACCAGCTTAAGGGTCAATTCTATGCCATTGCCCAAGTCCCGAATGTAATAGCAGCCCTGGACTGCACACATGTGGCACTTGTACCACCCCAGGCACATGAGGCTGCCTACAGAAACCGGAAACAGTACCATTCCCTCAATGTGCAGATGACATGTGGCCCTGACCTCACCTTCAGCCACTGCTGTGCCCGCTACCCAGGATCCACCCACGACTCCATGGTCCTGCACAACAGTACCCTGCCGGCATACATGGAAAGACATTGAGGCCAAAACACATGGCTACTGGGTGAGTACAAATGTATACCATAAAGAATGTCAATCCACAACAGATGGTGCCTGTCACAGAATCCATTATTCCCAATAGGCAGCAGCATCACTGCAGCATTCACATTTAAGCACCTTGCACGATAAACCTTGGACATGTCCAACACAGCAGAACACACCCATGCAGGATGTAAGACATGTGGCAGCACAGTGACATATGGAAGCCCCACCACAATTAAGCCTCCTGTGTGAGTGGCACCATGGCTCCCAACACTGACAGTACAGAAATCCCACCCTGCCCACCCTACAGTAATGGAATTCCAAACCATAAACTGGCACACCCACAAATGCACCACACATAAGTAGGCCGAGTAATGACAATGTACATCCCACAAACACTGTCCCCCAAATGGCCAGGGAAATACATGGAAAACAGTACAGAATAGTGACGACCAGCAAATGCAACATTAGCCAAATGGGTTTGCAATGACACATGAGGCAGCCACTTCTGTCATGCAGAAGTAGATGGAAGGGCCCCCTTATCCTGCGACAAGTAAATGAGTACTGTTACATACAGAAACCTATGCGTACCAAGTGGAGAGTACCCCAATGATTCAATCGTGCCCGTAGGACAACACACTCCACAATGTTATAGGTCAAATGCTAAAATGGCAAAATGACACCGATTACAGAGCTATGTACACCCACTGGACTTACCTTGTCCCCATACCGGCTTTCTGTCCCCTGCAGGTGATTCTGGATATCCCCAGTACACGTGGCTCATGACCCCTGTGTGTCACCCACACGCGGCGGCTGAGCGGGCATACAACCTTGCCCATGCCCGTACACGGATCTGCGTGGAGAGGGCATTTGGACTGCTGAAGGCACGCATCCGGTGCCGCGACCGCACGGGAGGGGCATTGATGTATGCACCAGAAAAAGTTGGCAAAATTGTACTGACATGTGCCATGCTGCACAACATCTGCTGTCGCAGAAATTTGACACTGCCCCCTGATGCTCATGGGCAGCCACCCGAGGACGGGAGTGAGAGCGTTGAAGTGCCAGAAGGTGTTGCACATGCACAGAGGATTAGGCTGAGGGAGCGGAGGTTGGCCAGACAGGGATTGATTGATGGATTCTTTTAGAAATGGGTAATGGGTAAATTGGAGAATATGTCACTTCAACATTGAATTGCATCAGTAACAATCACTACTGTCCATGCATTGTGAATTTTCTAACGTTATTTATTTACCATCCAACAAACCCCCGTCCCCGCAGTGAACACCCAGCACACTAACCCCTCTCCCCCCCCAGTAAACTACCCCCAACTGTGCAGATAGGCACATGTGTCTCATCAGGGCACCAACAACGATGCCATGCACCACTAGGATGGTCGCGGGCGCTTTCCTTTTCCGAGCCCCTCTGGTGTGCGTGCCCTTAGGTGGCGCATAGACCGGCACCTAGGAGATGGCTCTAGGGAACCCTCCGTGGGTGTGGTCGATGTCGAAGGGACTGAAGCGGTGGCCATCAAGTGCTGTCGCATGAGGTTGTTTCCTTCCTGTGTCTGTTCAGCAAGTGCTGAGACTGCCTCCGTCAACTCCCTCACTCGTTGGCCGAAGCCTGTCAGGGCAGCGGTACATTGTTCAACAACTCGCCGTGTACGCGCATTGTCCCGCGCTATGTACTTGCACCCATGCCTTATTGATGAACTGACAGCCTCGATGTGCCAGCTCTGCACCTTGGCCATAGATTCTACCCTGGCCTGTTTGGCCTCAATGATGTCGAGTCGGCCCATCACTGCTGCTCCAGTGACGAAGGGCTCCCCTGGTGTGTCACGTGGTGGCCTGCGACTTGTGTGCTGTCAGGGGGGGAGGGAGGGCTGCATGGCGACATGGCGCCAGCCTGGACTGGCTGGCTCAGAGTGCCGGTCTTCTGGGCTCCCATATGATGGCGGGTCCACGTCCGGCTGGGGTGTGCAGACACGAAGCACATGCACATGTCGACTTCCTGCATGCTGTGTGCCTGGTCTTGGGCTTCCTGGGGTGTGATCATCCCTTCAGCCTCACTGCTTCCGGGAGAGTGTTGTCCTACGGCATGATGGCCACGTGGAGGTGTTGCTCCCACGTCGGGCTCCGATGCAGACCTCTCCCTCAGCATCAGGGCTGTGACTGGTGGCTTGGGGCGAGCTGGCGGTCGCCTCCCTGCGGCCATGTGGCTGCTGCGTTGGGGTGAAGTGGGTGTTGGCCTGGGTCGTCTCCCTTCGGTGCGGCCTCTTTGTGGGGTGCTGGTGGAGGCGCGCTGCTGTGGGCGCTGTGTTGGTGTGGCCTCCTCCCCATCATCTTCGTCCTGTTGGGATCGACGTGTGCCTGTGGGGTACATAGGGTGTGGTTTCAGTTCAATGCTACATATATTTGTGTGATGCAGGTCATGCCAACAAGTGTGATTGAAGACAGTAACAATCACGCATTCTACTTGCATTCTGTTCAGTCGCCATGTGGTGCTTGTTGTGAATGTGTATGGGGGTACACTGCATGGGAATGTCGGAGTGACAAGATTGCATGCGTGGTTGGGGTGCACTGCGCACTGGGTTTTGGGGGTGTATTCATGCACACTCCAACTCTACGTAGCTGTCCTATGGCTATGCAGTCTATCCCCTGCCCCTGTCATTCATGCACTGCACGTACAGAGGCGTCTAGGCAGCACTACCGTTCTATGGATGTAGGCCTCACTTATGGGTGTATGCAGTACCTCAGACACATGTCTTCGCATTCATTCACTCAGGGTCTGCATGTGTGGTACTTTCAGCTGCATGTATTTGGGGATGGGACTCACCTGCAGTTGGGTCGATGCCAGTGCCTGCCTCCGCTCCACCAATGCCCTCGATGGTGCCAACATCTATCAGGGCTGTCATTTTCTCCTCCCAAGGTGTGGGGGTGGGGGTGGGCCGCCGCCAGTGGCCCTGCTTGCACTCCTGTGCTGCGACAGGATGCCACGCACTCGCATGCGCAGGTCGTTCAGGCGCTTGCGGCAATCCTCCCCATCCCGGGGCACGCGCCCCACAGCACTGACCCTTTGACTGATGGTTCACCATATTTGGGCTCTGCGCTGGCCACTTGTTTTGCGCTGCTGCAGCTCCTCGTGGTGTATCTCAGCCTATGAGCGCGACATGGCAGTAGCGCACGGTGCGCCGGATTTAAAGGTTCGCGCTAACGCCATGGACCGGGGCGCGTGCACGATAACTCGTGATCTAGCGGATTATCTGCCGGGGGTCTTGGCGTTAGCGCTAATAACGTCCGGCGGATAATCCGCCGCATTCCCGCCAAAGTCGTGATGAGGCCCTAAGTCTGGCTACTGAGCTATTGCGACCAAACCTTATGGGTATTTCAGGCATATACTAAAGGTTGGTAGACCTATACACTAAAAGGAGAGTTTTCTAAAGTCCTACCATAGGTGGACTTTAGTAAAACTCCCTAACAACCATCTACCAGCACACTATCCTTAAAGTAATGTTTGGTATTATAAGGTATAGCAGCATAAATCTCAGCAACTCTAGGTTCCCAGGATGCCAGTAAAACTAAAAACTACTTCAGATCATATACCACTGGGCCAGAATGGGGCAGTCTGCTGTGCAACCATGCAACCTTGTCAGACTCACCCGCTTCTTGGACCCCAGAAGCATACGCAAAGGTTGTAAGCCAATCTACAATGTTATTCTTCTCATCATGAATACTGAGCAGATCCTTAGTAAATCTAGGATGAGGAGAGGACCCAGAACCGCTCCCAGAAACTCTGGAGGAGCCGTAAGACCCTTGTAGTATGGCTAGCGCCAACTGGTGATTCCTATCCTTCTGCTTCCCAATAGGGGCATCCCCTGGAAACCGCAAGCTGTACCCCACTGTAAAAGGATGCATCCAAAAAGAGTACTCCGCAAAGCCAGCTAGGTGAAGAAATGTGCACAGGAACATGGAGTCTTTGGGGCATCCTAATCGCCAGAAGCTTAGCATCTCTGGGGCACATTTGGAAACTCTGACACAGATGGGGCTATAGACGAGGACATCAGAAGGGAACCATAAAAACAATCCGAACATTATAGGGGAATAGCTTAGCACACTTTAAGGTGGGAGATCAACATCATTTTAAAATCTGTAACCAGGGTCTAGGGGGACAACGGCTTGGGGCGAAGAACACTCCCAGAAAGAAGGGAACCAGCACACACACACACACAAGGAGGGGCAGAGATACCATACCCTCCATTTTATGTGCAGGCCAAATTCAACACACTTTTAATCATCGCTCAAAAAATATTCCATGCTGTCATCCAAGGATTTGAAAGTGAAATGCCTACAGCATTTTGAGGGTTATACAGACCAGATATTTATACTGCAAAGCATTAGCATGACCTCCCCTTACACCATTCAATTTAGATTATTAAGCTGCCAAACATATAATAAACTATCAAAGATGAACCCACCAAATGCTCATCTGTTAACCATTGTTTGAGGACAACATTGGGCTGGTAAGGGACTGACATTTTCAGGAAAGGCTCACCGTATTTCAGATTCCTGCGCACACCCTCTCGCTCCGCTGGTTGCAACCCTAGTCTGTACGCCTTCTTCAGAGATCGCTTAGCAGCTACAAAATCCCCCAAGCTTAGCAGTACCTGAAAGAAAGCAACACACCCAGTCACACAGTTATCCTGAAAAGCAATCATGTACTGGGAAGTTCCCTTTATGCAATGAACCTCCCTCAGAATAAGGAAGACATTTCCTACCAATGAATGGATTTCAGATTGTAACAGACACTGGGGATCATCCCCCTTCAATACATCTACTTGAAACAGACATGGCCTATGTAAGGAAGCCATGGTTATAAGTACAGTTTTTCTGAAGTCCAACTAAGGGCTAAGTAAAACCATTCAACTGAGGCAGTACAAGACTCCACTCTTAGTATAGTCTGTACCACCTGAGTAAATGGTAGCGTAGACAGAGCAGCCAGGCTTATTTTAGGAGGGAGAGAGGGCTGTAGAATCAGTACAATGAAATTGTAATATACATATGGTCCAAAGTAACACTATGGGCTTCATTATAACATAGGCACTCCCATAATGAAGGGTGCCGGTACGGGACTGGCACCCTTCATTACGGGCTGCCCCATTACGAGGTCCCCTTGCGGGACCCGGTAAGGATGCCTGGTCAGACCAGACGTCCTTACGAGGTCCCGTTGCGGGACCCGGTAAGGACTCCTGGTCAGACCAGACGTCCTTTGCGGGTCCCGCAAGGGGACTAGGGAGCTAATAGTAGTGCTTTTCTTGCTTGGAGAGGAAACTCCAATTTTACATGATGTTTAAAAATGTTCCAGTTGTTTATAATCCGCTTGATTTTCTATGACCAATTAGTAACTGCATTAACAAACACTAGCTCACTGCCTTTCTATTGATTGACCTTAGACGGCCTCTATCCACGTTTTGAACTGCCTTTGTTTTGAGAACCTGAGCCAGAGTGCGTCATCCTGTCTACGGGGACCGACTTACTCTGTGTTGTCCAACGTCGGGGAGAGAGCTGACTCGGCCATCTTGATCCTTTGTTATAACACTGATTTTACTTTCCGTGCACCCATTTATTGTAATAGCGTAAGGGCAGGCCAAAGGTTTATTTAGTACAGGCCACTTTATTTTGACAGACATGACTAGGACTGTGTTATTTATTATTTGATGGTAGAGCGTGCTCCCATCTTTAGATATAGTGCCAGATAGGAGGTTTTTCCAACCCTTGTTATAAATAAAATATCATATCTCGCTCGTACACAAGTGTTTCAGAGCACGAAAAATAAACGCTCTTGAACCTTGCAACTTTTGTGTTTGTCTTCACTTGTGATAACCATTGTTAGGACCGTTTTTCTGAAGTCCAACTAAGAGCTTAGTTGCAAGATTTACACATCCGCCTGAGAGAGCACCAAATAGTGGGTTGATGCACAGGATACCTCCGCAAATGGTCAAACGTTCAGCTAAAACAGCATATAATATCCACATGGATGCCCTTCAAGAGCCTAAGGTCAATCAAGAGAAAGGCAGTGAGCTAGTTGTTAATGCAGTTACTAATTGTTCATAGAAAAATCAAGCGGATTATAAACAACTGGAACATTTTTAAACATCATGTAAAATTGGAGTTTCCTCTCCAAGCAAGAAAAGCACTACTATTAAAAACCATGTAATGTGGAATGATATCCGGCCACAGGCTAACAGGGATCAGACAGTACTCGACACATGGGGTCTCCAACCTGTGATTGGACACCACCGTGCAGCAAATATAGAATGCATAAGCACATTAAAAGGAATTTGGAAGTTGACGCTGGCTTGAATAATTTGTGGGAATTGAAGCACCACACAAACTGTGAAAGTACTGGTGTGATTTCAATTATCACCTGCCCCTGTAACAAAACATACATAGGTCAAATTATAAGAAAATGCAAAACAAGAATGAGAAAACATAAAAGTTGCATAAAAAATAAGGTGGAAAAGGCTCCTCCTGTTAAACGTTTTTGGGGGGTACGCCACGATTACGATGATTTTGAGTGGGTGATTCTACAAAGAAACAGGAAGATCACATTTCATGATAATTAAAAAGAAATTAGCTGAACAAGTGGAAACATTTATTTTTCTTACAAAAAATCTAAATGAAATGTTCTACCCGCTCCAACATATTAATGTAGAGTATTTTGGTAGAAATTGACTTTGCCCCTTTTTGAACAATAGAGGTGTTAGGGAGATTTATAATTGTTATGCTTCTTCCCCTCGCCTTGCGAGACCCCCAGAACCTTTTACTGGACTTCTGGACCCTTTTCTGAAATCCTGAATGAGTGGTGCCTTTTTCCGCTCATTCATTCTTATGGGCTCTGTCTTTTGGAACGCTATTCAGTATACTGTCTTTGTATCGAAAATGATATACCGAATCACTTATATATCTAAACATATACCTTGAAAACCGTTATATCGCATATAGTTATGGTGGGGTAAAGGGTTAATTCTTTTTGGGAAACAGTTGGGATGGGTTTTTAGGGGTCGGAAACAAGGGTTTGGGGGGGCAAAAAATAAAAAATAAAATAATAATTCAGGTTTTCAAGGCATAGGTTTCGATGTATTAGTGATTCGGTATATAATACCTCGGCATAAAAACATGTAACCCTCTATTCTTGGTTTTTTACCTGTCCTATGGAGACCATTGTTATGTTATGTTATGTTATCTGGACTTGTAGAGCGCACGGTCGCCCAAAGGCATCATGGCGCTGGTGAGGAAGCTACCGAACAAGAAAATCAGTGAAAAGCCAAAGAACTAGAATAGAGTGGTTTTCAGAGCTTTCCTGAAAGCCAGATGATTAGAGGTAGACTTGAGTAGCAATGGGAGGGTATTCCACAGCTTGGCCGCAGCAATGGAAAAAGCTCTGCCACCAAGTCTTTCCCGGTTGTACCTGGGAACCACAAGTAGATGGGTGGTCGAGGAGCGGAGATTACGTTCCGGGATATATCGGAAAAATTTGGTTTGAAGGAATTCAGCTCCTAGACCCTGAATTGCCCGGTGGACAATACACAGCGACTTGAACTTAACTCGCTGAGCCACTGGAAGCCAGTGGAGTTGGCGGAGCACTGGCGAGATATGGGCGCCATAAGGAGAACCAGTGGCTAGTCTAGCTGCCAGGTTCTGCATACGTTGAAGTCGTTGGAGAAGGCCCACCGGCTGAGAAAGGTACAGGGAGTTGCAATAGTCCAACCGTGAAAGGACTAATGCAGCCACCACGGGAGGGCGCATTATTTCCGGGATCATAGGGAGGACCCTCTTAAGTACCCTAATCTGGTGATGGGCGGATTGACAGACAGCTGAAAGCTGGTTTGACATGGATAGAGAGGCGGACAGAATAACCCCCAAATTCTTCACTTTGTCCACTGGAAAGGGCAGGGGGCCCAATGACACAGGCCAAAATGCGGGGGTCCATAGTGAGGGGCTGGGAGGGCAACCCACCAACATCACCTCCGTTTTATCGCCATTGAGCTTGAGCCAATTTTGGTCCATCCAGACACCGATTGCTTTTGTCCTCCATAACTCATATAGGCATCTGTATTTTACTATTGCAGCACACAGCTCCTTGTGGGCAGTGTTTCTGGGGACCCTTAGGGTCCTCCTTTGAGATTCATTTCTTTATCCTAGGGTAACTACAGTAAATAAGGATGACATGCATTACGCCCCGCACTTTCCTCCTTCCCCCTCCCATGCACTTACGTAATCTGAATGACACCTGGCCAACTAGGATCGTGGTTTGTCTTCCATCAGTTCCCCCTCCCTTGCCTCGTCCTGCCTTGAAACACTTGTGTATAGGCGCGTTATGAATGCTATATCAATAGCATTTCTAATGATTGTATCTGCTTAGATTCACATGCTGTGCATGTAGTCCGACATCTAGTGGAAATAGCAGAGTATTGCATCTTTCTTTTGAAGATCGAAAAGGACGTCGACATGGGCGTGACTGTAACACTATCCCTAACGTGTAGTGTACCCAAAATCCCTCACGCATCGATGTCCCTCTGGGTGCGTTTTTTCTGCCGTAAGGTAGCCTTATAGTCAGCGTGAGTGAGTACATAAGAGAGAAGATGTAAGAGGTCTATGTTCCTTCTACTCCACGAGGGGAGGAAGGTGGGTGCATGTGAATCTAAGCAGATACAATCCTCAGAAATGCTATTATGGTCAGTAATGTATTTCTTCTGATGCTTGTGAATCTGCTTAGAATCACAAGCTGTGCGTTGACTAGCGAGCAGTACCCAAAGATGGTGGTGGGATGTGTGAAGGAACAGTAGCAAAGAGATGTCTTAGCACCGCTTGTCCCACCTCAGAATCAGACCTAGAGTGTGTATCTAGGCAATAGTGCTGTGTAAAGGTGTGTACAGAACACCAGGTTGCTGCTTTGCAAATGGAATCAAGAGGAACATTTGTCCTGAATGCTATGGTAGCCCCTGTGCCCTGAGTAGAGTGTGCTCTAGGCGTGAAGGGTAGATCTATCTTGGCAAGAGTGTAGCACAGTGTGATGCATTTGACAATCCACCTTGATATTGCTGATTTAGAGACAGGGTCCCCTTCTCTACCAGCTGCCACTGAGACGAAGAACTGTTTTGTTTTTCTTAGTGGCTTTGTCTTTTCCAGATAGTAGATAACCGCTCTCCTTGCATCCAGTGTGTGGAGGTTTCTTTCCGCCACGTTAGTGGGGTTCTTGGAAAAGGTGGGTAGTTCTATGGACTGGTTTACATGGAACTTCAGATGAATTTGGGAGCAAACCGGGGGTGTGTGTGCAAAACCACTGTCTCTTTGTGAATTGTGACGAATGGGTACTAACTGAAAAGGCCTGCAGCTCACTAAGGATAATGATAATGATGTGTTATTTATATAGCACCTTAATCCAAAGCGTTTTTACAGAGCACATACAATATCACCCAACCGAAATTGGTACTCATTTATCGACCTCGGAAGGATGAAAGGTGGAGTTGGCCTTGCTGGGATTCAAACCTGTGACCTGCAGATCATGCTCAGATCACAGCAGCAAGCACTCAACCCACTGAGCTATCTTACAGACTAATTCCCCTTATAGAGGTTCTCGCCACCAAGAAGGCGGTCTTGTAAGTGAGTGCTCTAAGGGTAGCTGTGTGCATTGGTTCAAAGGGAGGCCCCATTAGTCTGGTAAGAACAACTTTCAGGTCCCACCCGGGAGCTGGGTTAGAAATAGGGGGATGAAGTCTCTTTACCCCTTCAATTAAGGCTTTAATTACAGGAATTTTCCACCATGAAACATTGCTCTCGGACACGGTGTACACCGAAAGGGAGGCTAAGCTGACTAAGAGAATTGAAAAGCAGTCCTGAATCTAACACGTGAGTTAGGTAAAGGACGATGTCTTAAGGTAAACATTCAATAGGATTGTTGCCCCTGCCATTACACCAGATGATAAAGCGCTTCCATTTGCTGGAACAGCAATGCCTGGTGTTAGGTTTCCGTGCTTCTCCGAGTATGTCCATGCATCTTTGAGGGAGCTGAAGTGCCTGAACTCTATGACCTCAGGAGCCAGGCTGCTAAATTGAGAGATTGAGGGGATGGATGTAGTGTTTCCCCCTGGTCTTGAGACAGCATGTTGTACGGGCACGGCAGCTTCCTGGGAGGGGAGACGGACATTGCCATGAGATGGGAGAAAGAAGGCTGGCGGGCCCACATAGGGGCCACCAGAATTATCCTGACTGGCTCTTGGTGCATCTTGTGCACTATTCTGTTGAGCAGGGAAATCGGGGGAAAAGCGTAGACAACTTTTCCGGACCATGATATCGAAAGACCATTCCCCTTGGAGCGGTTCTGAGGGTACCTGGAGGCGTAATCTGGGCATTGGGCGCTCTCCAGAGAGGCGAATAAGTCGATCTCTGGGAAGCCCCATTCTGCGAAGACGTTGTGTACAATGTCCTCCTGTAGCCTCCACTTGTGCGCTACGGGTGGGGGGGGTGAGTTTCTACTGAGTACGTCCGCCAGAAGATTGGGTTCCCCTGGAACATGTTGTTAAAGGAGGAACAATTTGCATTCGAGAGCCCACTTGCATATGTTCTGGGACAGTTCGGATAGCCCTAGAGCGTGAGTGCCCCCTTGTTTGTTTAGGTAATACATGGCCGTAGTACTGTCCATGAGGACTAGAACTGTCTTCCCCCGGAGGTGTGTCTGGAAGGCCTTCAGGGCCTTGAACACTGCTAGCAGTTCCAACAGGGTGATGTGCTTGGATGCCACCGCTGGGGACCATAAGCCGAGCGCCATCTGTTGAAGGCGGAGAGCTCCCCACCCCGTCAGAGATGCGTCTGTGGTAAGAGTGGTTTCTACTGCAGGGTTGGTGAAGGTTTCCACTTGACCACCACTGCAGAGACTGAACGAGGGCTGCCGAGACAACCACTAGATCGTCCCACTGGCCGCAGGCCTGACACCATTGGCTCGAGAGCCACTCTTGCATGGGGTGCACGCAGAGACGAGCACGAGGAACTAGGCGCAGGAAGCCATCATCCCCAACGGTCGCATGGCTTTGCGTATGGTCACCTGGTGACTAGCTACATAGGGAGGGATCTGGAACAGCATGATTTGAACCCTCTTGTTGGAGGGAAAGACAAGGCTGTCTTAGGTCCGAGTTCGAGCCCTCAGAAATTGTTTGACTTGATTGGGGTTTAGACTAGATTTGTTCTCGTTGATAGAGAAACCTAGGATCTACAATCGTCTGGGTATTTGCTTGCCATGTTCTGTACAAATCCACTGTTATGAGCCAGTCGTCGCAGCAAGGATGGACTGCCTGCGGAGGTGAACAGCTACTACCCCCAGTACCTTTGTGAATACCTGTGGTGCTGAGGCAATGCCAAAGGGGAGAACCTATAACTGATAGTGGGTGTCCTCCATCATGAACCCAAGGTACTTTCTGTGCGCTGGCAACATTGAAATATGAAAGTATGCATCTTTCATGTCCAATGTGGCCATGTAATCCCCTGCTGCAGCAGTGAGATTTCCTACTGCAGTGTTGTCAGCCTAAATTTTTGAGGTTTGACATACTTGTTAGCCAGGCGCAGGTCTAAAACAGGGCGCATGGCGACATCCTTTTTGGTTACAAGGAAGTACACTGAATAAATACCCTTGTTTACCTGGAGAATGGGGACGGCTTCTAGGGCGCCCTGTTCCAGCAGGACCTGAACCTCTTCCAGCAGGATGTGCAGGTGTTCCGGCAACAGGAGTCTGCTTTGCGGTGGGTGGTATCGAGGTGGGCGGAGAAGCTCGATGCAGTAGCCGTGGGCAACAGTCTTCAACACCCACTGGTCTGATGTGATCCCCTCCCAAACGTGGATGAATGATGACAAGCGAAACACGACCGGGGGAAGAGTGGGAGGGGACCCGAACCGGTGAGTCACTGAGGTGGAGGCCGGGGATCCTCTAGCAGTAGAGTTCCTGCCTCCACCCATGCCCCTACGAGGGCCTCTTTGTTGGTATTGGTGGCTACCAGAGAGCCTTGGCCAGAGGACCAGGGGGTATTCCCTGAGCCGTATTGTCCTTGGAGAGAGTGGGAACAAGATTGGCCACGAAAGGACCGGCGTGAGTTAGAGCTTCCACGTTAGTGGAAGGGTTTAGCCGTGATCTAGCTAAGCGACTTTAGCGTTTCGTGTTCTTTCTTAGCTGTCTCCAGGGCGGCCTCAACAGCCTTCCCAAAAAGGTTGGAGTCCTCCATTGGCTTGTCGATTAGAGAAGCCTGAGTTTCTGGTTTAAAGCCGGAGTCCTTTAACCAGGCGTGTCTTTTAAGTAAGGTCCCCTGTGCTAGGGTGCGTCGAGCGGTCTCAGCAGAGTCTAGGGTGTTCTTCAATATGTTATGGGTGACTTGTCAGCATTCAGCCACGACCGCCAGCAGGCGTGATCGGGTGGGCTCTGGAACATCTTGAAGACCACCCTGAACTCGGTCCAATTATACATCACTGTAACTCGCCAAAAGAGAGGTATTATTTGCGATCCTTGTGTAGTACGCCGCAGAGGCGGTGACCCATTTACCCAGGGCATAAAGCTTTTTACAGTCTTTGTCCAAAGGGGCTTCCACCGAAGACAATGGAACTCCCGCCCTCTTCCGAGTGGTAGTGACCACCAAGGAATCTGGTATAGCATGGCCCCTTATGTAGAGTGGGTCGGAAGGTGATGGGCGGAATAGTTTTTTTTCGACCCGGGGGTTGACCGCTCGTGTGAGAGACAAGGATAGCAAAGGAATTGGCCAGCCCCCTCTTTATAGAGTTCAGTAGGGGACTCCACGTCTGGAGCTGCCTCATGTGTTGCAATTTGGAAATGATCAGCTGCTCTTTTTTGAGTAGCATTAAACATCTGGTCGTCAACAGGTGACTAATCCCTCTGTGGAGAAGAAGAACTGGGATCTAGGCAGATGACGTCACGGTCAGGGGTCGCAGGTCCCAGCGCCAAAATCATGTAGGAGCAGACGAATAGTCCTCCAGACCCCCAGTTTGCCCAGCAGTCAATTGCAACAACTACTGAGTAAACCAGACCGGGAAAAGTGGATAAAATAATAAATGGTCAGGATTCCTCCGATACCCTTCAACATCAGGATCACGCACAATTCAGGAAAACCTGCAATAAATGCATCTCTGGTTAAACATCAAGTATAATGTATTCTAGAACTTTACTACAATATTCCCTCACTTACCACACAGATTACCCGACTGCCTCCTCTCCAAGCCTAGCGGCTACTTAGGGAATGAAAGACTTCCTTTTGGAATTGCTACGCTGCTCACTGCTGCTTTTTCAATTCTCTGCTGCTTTCTTTAGTCCTTGTGCTAATGGTTGCTTACTAGAGAACTAGATGCTGTCACGCTTTAGCTGCTTTCATCCAGCTCTTCTAGATGAAGGAATCTTCAATTAGTTTGATTTCCCAAACCTGTTTCCAGTTCATGAAAAATAATTTTTAAAACATAGTTCTTTTGTTTTTCTCCTCTGACTGTAACAAAGTTCAAATGTCTTTCATACTGGTTTTGCTAAGTGCTCTGCCGTGCACCTCCTAGTCAGACTCCTTTCATTTGCAGTTGCGCACTACTGCTCGTTCCCTGCACTAAAATCAATGAAATGCACTACGCTCTTTCACAGACACCAAAATAGAGTTCTATGCACCGCACAGCCAAGCTGCGCTATGACCGACTTCAATGTTGACAAGCTTTTACTTACTGCAGTAATCTCCTCCATCTTTGGTGACTGCATTATCAGCGGTTCGATCTCTGTCTCTCCTTCAGCGCCGCTTTGACAAAACATTCGTAATGGCTTCACTTCACATAAATAATCACGCCGACACACCTTGCTACGTCCTTTCCTCTATTGCAACTCGACTTGTGTCCGACGAGTTCGCTATAAAAAATACACATTGCAATGTTCGAGCCTTGTCGCGCGCCAGGCTTTTCAATACGTACACGTTTGTAACTGAAAACTAAGCAAAGTGCACACGCGGATCTCTCCGCTCACTGTTACTTTTAAATCATTCACAAATCTACTAACTTAACTAAAAGATACATTTACACAAGGAATTGTTAAACTTTTCAGTTCTACAGCATCCTCGTTAACTAACTATAATTACGGTACTCTACATTTTGCTTCTTTTTCATGTAACAGTATTAAGAAGAATTTCTTTTCAAACATTAAACTTCTTATTTGGTTCTATAACTTATCTGAGTCTGATTCTCTGGCACCTTCTGAAGTAGTCTTCAAGGCTATGGTTTTTCTCTTGCTTCTCTATACGGCTGATACCTCACTTGAGCAGATCTTGAATGAAAGGCAGTTTAGAACCGCTCCCGAGGTTCCAAACTGCATCACAAAGGTCTCTGAACCAATCACTGATGTGCAGGAAACTCCATCTTGCACTGGGACAATTGTAGCTGGCTGATTGTATCGTTAAGGAAAATTGCATCCACAGCCAATCCAACCCCTCCAACTGCTACAACCACTATAATCACCCAGAACCACCAAGGTGTACCAAGACTACAACCTCCTTTTACCTGTGGCTTTCACAAGGGGTATACGTTGGTGATAGTCAAGGGCCCTGATCCTCCGCCTGATCTTGATCCCAGTCTGTGTCTTGATCAGCCGTGCCTTGTGCAAAAGGATTAATGTCTTCATAAGTATCTTCATGTGATGGGTCCTTTGGGACATCCAAGATATCTTCATGGTGTCCCGGTGCAGAGATGGGTAATTTCTGCAGCTTGTAAGGAATGGGGCAGGAGTCCTCTTCCCTGGGTCTCTTTGGTGTAATGTACTTGTCCGAAAAGTACATAAACTGGGCCATATCATCCATGTATTTCTCAAACCTCTCCCTGGTCCATAGGGAAGAGGCAGAAAGGTCTGGGGGTGGAAAAGGTTGCCCAAGAGAGGGAGCGTTTCCCAATAAGGCCTTGGAGAGAGGCTAATGGGCTTCAGAATATTCCTCTCGACGAGAGGGGATGCCCTTGTGTTCTGTGACCACCAAAATGATAACCGCAAGGCTTTTGCAAATTTTTTGGGCTGTTGTATTGAAGGTTTTGAGGCGCCTCTCAGCGCAGTTGCGGTCGGTGACTCCACCGAGGCCTTAGGTGCTTGTGCACCCTTGGACGGTGTGTCGATGATGGTATGTCTTTTAGGGTGAACGCCCGTTCCAGAGGGATACCCAGTCGCATGCTGCAAAAGCGGTTGCGCACAGGTCGCCAAACCACAAGGTTCGGAAGGTGCCGTCTAAATTTTTGGCAGCCCCGTTGGCGTTGCGCGCTTTGACAATTCCGTCGAAAAGGCCTTAGGGGTTGTGTTTTTGTATCCATGATGCGTGGAGGCCCTTGTTGCCGCGGTGTGATCACCCCATAACAGAGACAGTGGCCTGTCGGCCGGGGACGGGCATTTGGGAGCCTGAAGGCTCTGCCGAAAAGGTCGATGGCTTCCAATTCGGAGCCATGGCTGCCAACGTTTTCTTTGTCATCCAAAGCGACGGCGCCAACGGGGGAAAGGCTTTTGGCCTGCATAGCATAGGCCGCCCACCGTTTAGGCTGCCTGTCTTTCAATGTTTTCGATCGAACAATCTTACAGGCTTTGCATGACCGCTTGTCATGGTCCCAAGGAAGACACTGATTACATCGACAATGGATGTCCTTTCCAAGGAAACGTGCTGTTACATGACAGGCAAAATTTAAAGGGCGTCCTCTTCATAGCAGAGGTTAGCGGCAGCCAGACCAAGATGAGAAAGAGGGGTAAAGGAAAAACATTCTTAGTGATGAAAAACCCAGGAACCCACTCTCGCTACTGTAAGGGCCTGGCTGGAGGGCCGAGGCCACACGGTCGACAGTAGTCGAGCAGTTGGATAGTCGACAAGCAGTTGTTGATGTCGTCGGCGGTTGGAACCCACGAGGCAGTCGTCGAGAAGATTAGTTGAGAGACTAGACGACCATAGGTCATGGGATAAAGTTAGCAATATAAAACTCTTGTGAGCTCCGCATAGACGACCATCTAGGTTGGCGGAAAAGAAAAATCTGAAGGACCTCGACGCATGAGGGATTTTGGGTACACTACACGTCAAGTTAGAGATAGTGTTACAGTCACGCCCAAGTCAACGTCCCCTTTCGATCTTAGAAAAAAGATGCAATACTCCACGATTACCACTAGATGTCGCACTATATGCGCAGCATGTGATTCTAAGCAGATTCACAAGCATCAAAAATGATGTTTCACCCACAAAACTCCAGTGACATTTGAAGAGCCACGTTGTCTTCACGAAAAAAGGTCAGCCCAAGACAGACCCTTTTGCGGACTGTGTGCAAAACTTCACAAGGACATCTCCCACTTCCAGCCTGGATGTTGCATCTCCCATCTAATGACCAACTGCAATAAAAATGTTCTTGTAAAGGTTGAAATTCAGTGCTCTCCAGACCTGCTGGCTCTGAAAGCAAAAGCTACCCTTGGCTGGAGCTTGACTAATATGTGTGAAAATGGGGGCACTCACTTCAAAGAGCAAGCTTCCAGCACAGAGACTGATAAAGGTACAGGCTGACCCAGTGAAAACAAATGGCCGGAAGCAGGAGCAAGACCATTTGTCCCACATGAAGAAAAGGACTATCATCATTTAGGCCTCAGCCATAAGGCGGATGAATTTCATCTATGTACTATTTTTATGTAATTTCCAGGCGATTTTGGGGATATAAAATTCATCTTCCTGTGACACTGGGAACTGTAAGTTAAACTAGGTTTCTGGCTGATCGGAACATGTTGAGAGTTGGTGAGCGGGTTAGGATATGCTTAATAACTTACATATTCATAACTGTTGTGCTTTTTATGGAAACGGCAGAAAGGTGGCACAATGCCGTTCTACATGATACAGATTAGGTGGTTGGCTTATCTAATTCCCCATGATTAGTGGAAACAGAAATATGTTTAGTCCGACAGTTGCTAGTAAAATTATGAAGTTGTGATACATAACTAATTTTTTGCCAAAAAGTTGAAAGGAGAACAGAGGATAATGACGAATGGGAATTGCCATATGTTGTTCCAGACCTCCAAACCAATCCTGACTTGGAGACTGGGTTTGGGAGGAGGGAGAAGGGTAACTGTCAAATCCAGGGATTATTGCAGGGTACTTCCTCAAGATTGTAAAATTGGTGGTGTCATCGCTGCTATATAAGGGGGACTGCACTAGACAGGGGACACAGAAAGGAACAGACAGAAAAGGCAGCAAGACAGGAGGACAGAGAGAAGAGACAGACCATCAGGAAGGCCACTGAAACTTACCATCTGACAGGTGTAAAGAGACACCAGAGGAGATTGCTGAGAGTGCATCTGGGTGGAGCTGTCTATCTCTAGGAAGGCCCCAAAGCGGACTGGGTCCTATGGTGGAGAGCGGGAGCCCATCTTTGAGAGTGGAGTGACCAGATCCCTGCCCTACCATTCCAGAGAGACCCTTTAGCAGACTTTCCTGAACCTTAAACAGTGGCTTGCTATGCAAGTAGAACTGAGCCCTGGGGGACCAAAAGGCGGGGGAGGCTGCTTGCCTTGAATCCTTTCCCTTTATAGTGGGCGAGGGGGGGACAAAACTGTGTAGATCCTTAGCATATTTGACCAAAATGATTAATATAATTAATTCCCCAAATGCAATACTCTGCAATTACCACTAGATGTCGCACTATATGCACAGCATTGCGATTCTAAGCAGATTCACAAGCATCAGAAAGGCATTTACGAACCTTACAGAAAGTAAAAATACCCTGCAATCCATGTTTGACGCCATGATACGCAAAGGCATTCTTCCTCATCCATTGGCACAGGATTCTCAACTAATAAGCAAGAAGTACAGGTTTGGAGTGCAGAAAGGGGATCGTCAGTTAATCCCTCAATTGACCCTCATAAGGTCTAATACAAGACATCAAATCAACAATAGTTTTTAGTTTTCACCCTCCTTCACATTGCTAAATAGTCTATGTGCATGACTCACTACCTCTGCCGTCACAGAGAAAAATTGCTGTAATGAATGGAAACACAAGAAAACTGCTACTATGGTAAGCCTGTCGGGGTCTCACCTGCCCAATGTTGGAGAAACACTCACTCTCCATGACCTTCTCTTTCATTTTCTTGGCACACTCCTTAGCAGCCTCCCAGCAGCGGATGGCCTTCGAGTGCTCACCGTTACGGAAGTGAATGGTGCCCAGGTTGTAGTTGGCACGGTATAGATCCTCGTACAGATGTGTCTGCCTGCAAAGAGTCCATGGTCAGAACAGTAACCACACAAAACCTGAACACATGATGGAAATAACTAGAACTGATGGCTAAAGTGTTGTCAGAGAGCAAGAAGATCTGAAACCTTCAGGGCACCAACAGAACTCAACCAGTTTAGCAGTTCTATAAAATCATGAATGCTCGAGCACGTGGACCAGGTGCCAGGATACATTGATTCACAAATCCAGGCCACACTGCTTGCTAGTACAAAAGAAGGTCATTGCAATGAAGGAGAATGTGTTTGAAGCATTAATGACCACATCCAATCACCGTCTCCCTGAATACAAGTAAGCTGAGAGAGCAATTACTCAGAGATGAAGACGCTTTTCCGGATGTAGTAGTTGCACTTGGCAGGGTCTTTCATGCTGTCATACAGGAAGCCCAGGTTCAGGAAGAGGCGGGCCCGCATCTCGTTGAGCTCCCGCGATGCCACTTGTCCTGTGTGGAAGGGCAGAACTAAGTTACGCTCTACAGAAGACTAGAAGTACAAAAGCACAATATGTATGTTAACATTACAGCTTGATACCAATAGCAACCATGAGCTACTTTTGGCTCCCCACACCAACTGATGCCAAACATACTCACCTATGTGAATTTAACTATCTGCGTTTGGGATTGTCTATAAATACACATCATGACAGATTTATACAACATTCAAAGCTTAAAGGGTAATAAATAATTGACAAATTGATATGTTTGCATCTTATATAGCAGTTCGATTTGCGGAACGCAATGTACTAGCTTCTAGTTCCCCAGTGGTCGCTCATGGTTACTGCTTAATGGGGGATACCCAGGAGCTGTTTTTAGCTCCTGCTTATCCAGCCTTAATTTCGAAACCCTACATGGGCAAGGCATTTGCCAGGCACTGCCATAATGACACTACCTGGCCATAATATGGCACCAGCAGACAACTGGTGTTAGTACCCAAGCATATTATGGGACTGTTTGGAAATGCTTATTTAATGCCCATAAAAGAGCCAAAACCTCTGGCCTTGCAAATACTTGTTGAAACAGGAATTCAGTTACAGGAACAGATGAAAGGACACCTATTGCTTACAGCGGAGCTGGTTTAGAGCTGCAGTTTAAACCATTACCTTTCAGAAGAATGCTCAGAAAGAACAATGGCACCCACTAGAAAGCACAGAGCTAGCTGAAAGGAGATTCGGAGGGGCAGCAGTGTTTTGGATGGCGAAGTAGCCGCAGTAGTGGATGTAAATAGCCACAGGCGCTAGCATGGCCATGGGCAGTCAATGGGTGGGTACAAAGCCCAACTCCACCCACAGGAGAAGTGTCCCTCCTCACACCCCATCTCTCGCCTATCCTCACTTCCCATGCCAATAGTTTTGGTTTACAGACAGTGCTAACAACACCACCTAATAAACAAAACTAAAAATATACTAACACCTAGGAGGCTAACATGAAAGAAAGGTGCAATTTTGGATTCTGAAAAGGGGCGGGAGAAGGCTTCTCCAAAGTCTCCAGTTCACACCATACGTTTGGGTCTAGACAATAAAAATACCAACTCACCTTCCAGACGCTCGTCTACGATGGTCAAGCTCTTTTGGAAGGCAGTCTGGGCCTGCAGCAGGGACTCGCTGGATTGATTGGCTTCGTAGATGTACAAGTAGGTACGGCCTATGGTAGCCCAGGCGCGCTGCTCCTCTATGTCATTGGAGACTGAACGGGCCAGCTCCAGGTGCCGGCGCTGATGCTGCAATGCAAGGAGAAGAGGGGAACACGGGTAAGTCTGTACTGCTTTTAGACTGCATGAGGAAGGTCAACTGATGGTGGCTGCCGAGGGTAAAAATAAAATCCCAAACACTGAAAGTAATGAAGAGCTCTTGGGGCAACACCAGTCACATATTCATAACCTGCTTTCACCTGGCAGGATTTTAAGAGTTTCAACCGTGATATGTGTAGACTTCGGAGAGAAAGAGTGTGAGCGAGCGAGTGCTTGCAGATGGTTAGTTGCATGCACTGGCTTGTTGTATCCCTAAGGGTGAGGCCCAGTGCCTGGGTTGTTTCTATGTGACGGTTTGTTATATAGTAGCGTGTGTATATTGGATGGAATTTCAGGTTGTGCGCACTGGCTTGTATCCATACGGGTAAGGGCCAATGCCTGGGTTGTTTCTATGTGACTGTTTGTTATCTAGTAGTGTGTATGTGCGTTTCATGCATAGATTGGATGGTAGTTCAGGTTGTGCACACGGGCTTGTATCCATACGAGACAGGGTCTATGCCTGGGTTGTTTCTATGTGACTGTTTGTTATCTAGTAGTGTGTATGTGTGTTTCATGCATAGATTGGATGGTAGGTCAGGTTGTGCACACGGGCTTGTATCCGTACGGGACAGGGCCAATGCCTGGGTTGTTTCTATGTGACTGTTTGTTATGTAGTAGTGTGCATTTCATGTATAGATTGGATGGTGTTTCAGGTTGTGCGCACTGGCTTGTTTCATCTGTATGGGCATGATCCAGTGTCCAGGTTCGTTATTGCAGGCTTGTGTTACTTGTGTTGGGTGTGTGTACAATTGGCTAGCCCAGTGGATGTCTATAGAGTTTGATGGTGTGTTGGAGGAAGCAGTAGAGGGTGGTTAGTACGTTACTCTCCAAATTCTTCTATGTGGCTAATCTACACAATTCTATGTAGTGATACGCAAGCTTGATTTCACAGTCCAAGTGTGACGCGCGGCTAATCTTGCAGCAGACACAGACTGGTGGGTGAAAGGATGGTGGGGTAGCCAGTCAGTACGCATCTGGGGTGGAGCTTTAAGAGTTCTTCAGGCCTCAAAGAGCAAAACTAAGCATACGCTGTGTTCACAAATGGATCCCAGCCAGAGTGGGCCCATTGTTATCCACCCTTTTTTCCCATAATGATGCCTTTCAAGTAGTCTTGTACTTTGGGACTCAGCCTTGACAGTGAACATGCACACCCCTCCCCCGACCTAGCTTCTTCCTTTGCTTGCCTCTTTCTACTCCACACAGCGTGATCCGTTTGACACGGGTCTTCCTCACCCAGGTGCACCGCCTTCATATTTGAAAGGCTAGTGCAATTTTCTGTGCTAAACTGCCCCTCCATCCCACTTCAATTTCTAAACCACTGCTCAAACATGACACAAGTGATCCCTCACCTTCAGAGCTGCCTCGTAGTTCCCCAACTCTGCCAGACACTCCCCGATTTTCCTGTTGGCAACAGCAGAACCAATCACGTCATGGACCCCTTCACAGATCTGTAGCTCCTGCCGGTGCTCCTCAATGGCTTCCCGGAACTGGCCTGGGGAGAGAAGAGTTCAGAGAAAGGTCATAGCACTGGTTAGAGATACGTTATAAAGGTTCATGGGGTGCACACTATCAAGACATCCACAACCTAAGCGGTTACCCCTTTTAGATTTGGCTTAAAATTGCCAAAGCCAACTTTGCTAAAGTTTTCCTGTGAACATGAGCTTTTGCACTAGAGTAAGGATACATTGCCATTAGACTTGCTTTTTAGTTTGGGCTACTGGGTGGCAGAGACACCTAAAAGCCAAAAATCTTGTATTAGATTACAGATGGAGAGAAATGGCATATGAGGGGGGCACAAAGCTTGACGGTGTTTGGTAATTGGCCCACCCATTGACTACCCATGGCCATGCTAATCACTATGCCATTCTCACCCAGTTCCTGCCCCTCCCCGCCCAAAACACTTCCTCATGGTAACTCTTTCAGTTCGCTTTAAGCAAGCCTGTCAACGTTTTTTCCAAAGCAGTATTCGGAGAGTTAATTACTCAATTGTAGCTGTAAACGTGCTACTTGTGCAATAAAAATGTTGAAACCAGGTTTGCCTGCAGCCGCTCAATTTATAAGCACTATGCATGTCCTTCACTGAAGTCCTGTAAAAAAACAAGCATTGGCAAAGACAACCGTTTTGGCTCGTGTATGTATTAGGCATTTGCCAGAAACTGCTATTAGATGCCCAGGGACTATTGCACCATTTTGCACCTGCTACCATCAATGGCCCATTAATACCACTATGGCAGTGCATGGTAAGGGCCTTTCCCATGCCTACACAAAAGCCCAAACTGTTGCCAATGCTAGTTTCTGGCAAAGATAAAATGGGCAAATATAAAAGGTGTGGCACAAGACACACACTTCCCATATAGTTTTAAATGCATGGTTTTCTCACTTTAATATTTGCAGTTTCTCTGGTTTCATTGATTTTGCTGTGTTTAAGTGTAAAGTGTAAGTAGCCTCCTTCGCAGGAGGGGGGGGGGAGAAGAGAAAAAGAGAAATATATATATCTCCTTGTGGGGACTTGGGTATGAAAACATGCACACGCTGTGGGGACTTGATTTCACTGTGGGGACCTGAACCCAAGTCCCCACATGGTAATGCCTTCCAAATGACTTAAAACAACTTAAAAGATATCTGTGCCAATTTTTAGAACTTAACAAAAAATGGCTTTGTAGGGACCTGTGTTTATTTTGGTGTGTTGATTTTTTACTCAGCTCTGCCCCCACAGGCTTGGTGTGGTATTGCAGTCATCAACACACGGACAGGAATTTCAACACACTTGATAAATCAGATGCCCTACATGCTTTGGCAGCAGACAGCAGATTCATGGGAACCATTTATACACAGAGTCAATCGTGTTTTAAATGGCCTGAACTGCGTTCAATGTACAATAATGAAATTAAGCTGTTTTTTGTGTATTTTGTATGTTTACAGAATTGGATTTAATTGATACGCAACATAAGTCTTCCCTCATTGCACAACACACTTCTAGATTAATTTTAAGGATTGGCTACTTTTGTAAGAAACCAATCACAATGTGACTTAATTTACTTCCTTATTTTTCTGTGATTTTGTTGAAGTCCCCATAGGGGTGGTGTGTGATGATCTTATGTTATGTTAACGATACTTCTATAGCGCTCCGTCACCAACGGAATTGGTCCCCAGGCGCTCTGGAGGATCTGTAAATGAGAAGGTGGGATGGGTTAGTAAGGTGAAGGGGGCATAGGATAGTGAGAGGAGTGGTGTACTGTTGGCAGCTTCAGCTCGGTAGACACCGGGTGCTGAGCTTTGGTGCGAGTATTGGATCGGTGTCAGTCCGCGTGTGCTGTTGGTGCAGCTTATGTGTTGTTGCAGTGTGATGAAGTGCGTGCAGCTGGTTGTGTGAGTTTTTTTAAGTATGCAGAGAGTTAGAGTTTATATTGGTTAGTGGGTTATGTGACATTTAACATGCAAGCATTCACAGTTCTGTGTAAGTATAGCACTTGCTGACCTACACAATTCAGTCTGAGTGTGGCACTCACCAACCCTCACAATACCATCTAGATACCACACAGGCCAATGTTCATAATTCTATCCAAGTGCGGGACATGCCAACATTCTCAATTCCTTTTAAGTGCTGTGCTTGGCAATCTTCATAATTCCGTATAGGTGTGGCACTCGCTAATATTCACAATCCTGTCTAGATACGGTGCAGGCTAATGTTCTCAACTCTAAGTGAAGCACATGCTAACATTCACTGTGTTGCTACCCAATCCAGGGTATTACCCAGAATATGTGTGGGAACCTTAATTAGTTGCTCAAAGGCCATACTGTCAAATGTCTCTTCCAGATTACTTTGCATTGCGTTATTTAGGGTGAATTGATATTGAATTCCACACTGTGAAGACAACACATTATGTGCACTGATGTCATCTTGCCTATAGCCTAATATGTGAATTAATTGAATGTTGGCATCAAATTTTGTCTGATTATACAAACATATTTACAGGGTTAATGTTTAATTGATACTAATTTTGTTTCATTACAAGTTCATCTCTAAGGGTCAAAGTGGCAGTACTGGAATTGCTGTCACTTTGATCAATCTGCTGATATAAGGGTTATTGAAAATGGACGCCAATTCCTCTGGTGGAATTAACCCTGAAGAAATTAGCACTGGAGGAATAAGCAATGAAAACCAGTGATAATTCTCCCGGGGCTAAATCCTCCAGTGGAATTATAGCTGGAAATAAAAATGCTAATTCCATCCTATCTTCAGGTTAAAATACTGAACAAAACACTGCCAAAAATAGTGGCAGATTTAACCAAAAATACCCAAAAGGTGAAGGAAAATGCATTCAGGTGATGCAAATGAAACAACAGATGCACCCAATTGGCCATACAAAGGTATGTGAATATGAATAGTATGTAATGATGCTGGAGTCCCCATAGAACTGATATGATGGCACTGAGTCCACCAAAAGGATGGTGTGTGGTCATGTTCAGGTCCCCACTGGGATGTTTGATGACATAGAGGTCCTCACAGGGATGGTGTGTCATGGCATATTAGGCCCCATAAGAATAGTTTGTAATTATGCTCAAGGTCTCAGTAGAGATGGAATGCAATGATATTGAATCCTCCAACTGGATGGTGTGTGCTGATGTTGAGGTCCCCACAGGGATGATATGTGATGATATTTAAGTCCTCACATGGATGGTGTGTGCTGATGGTGAGGTCCCCACAGGGTTGATATGTGATGATATTTAAGTCCTCACATGGATGGTGTGTGCTGATGGTGAGGTCCCCACATGGATGATATGTGATGATATTGAAGTTCTCACATAAATGGTGTGTGCTGATGGTGAGGTCCCCACAGGGCTGATATGTGATGATAAGTCTCCTTAATGAAGATGAATTATGATATTAAACTTTTTGTATAAGGGCACTTTGATATTAAAAGCCTTACAGATATATAATGCTTCAAGGAAGTAAAAGAGGTTTTGTGAAGATGTTGAAATAATTTAAGAAAGTATTTATAGGCCTGAGTGCGTCTTATGTTAACTTGAACTCATGTAATGGCAATGTTATATCAACCTCTGCTTAGTACATGGCCAAATCAGAAATTGAACGAAATCTCACCTGACAATGGGGGTCATTACGAGTTGGGCGGTATTCTGTCTGTAAATCCACTGGTCTTACCGTTATCACCACTTGGTCTGGCAGATTTACCGCTGGATCACATGTGGTGGCGGCGGAGTATGTTCCCATTGGAAAGTCAGCAGATTTACCTCCAGTTCTAGCTGGAGGTGAATCTTTTACATTTCTGCCAAACTTATAGTTGGGTGGTGTGGTAATGTGGCGTGAATGGTATTACTGCTGCATTTTTACTGCACTGCCCAACTCGTAATGATGCCAAATATCTTTAGTTTCTCTTCTGTGCAACTGTGAGGACTTCTGCCACATTTCACCTACTTCTTGTGCCCATTTATTTAGCATGAAATTCATGACTGTCCTTCTTTACCGGCATGTTAAAGCGGTCCCTCAACTCTCCATTTAGGAGATTCGTTGTTGCTTCAGAGACCACAGCCAAAAATTCAAAAGATACTTGGCCAAGCTACAGGATGCATTTGGTGCTTTCAGGGCAAGGATGCCCGTAGCGCCCCTAAGCATCCAGTCCCTTGCTCCCCTGTCAAGAGACAAAAGGGGGAAAATGTGTTTTGGACGCTAGCCATCATGACCTTCACCACCAAACCTTATGGGGATGCATGGGTGGAGAGCGGCAAGACCATCGCCTTACATTTGAGGCACTGCTGAACTCACCTCTGGAGTGCCTATACCTATCCCATCCTACCCTACCTTGACCTAGGCATACCTACCCTTTCTCTTCTCAGGGTTAGTGTCTATATTTCTAGTGTACATTTCGATTTTTCTTTCGTGTAAATAGGTTTTTTATGCACATTTGTGGATAGGGATTTGTTTATATTCTTGAATTAATTGTGATTTGCCACCACAGCAGATAGCCAGGCACCAGCTTCATGAATCGAGTTCCGGTAGCCAGCTGGACTGAGCATGAGGGGAATTAAGACTGACCATTAATTCATTATAGGTGATGTCCCATGGAGCACACCCCTACAACAGGTGCTCAAAATTACTATGTCCATCGAGTCCCTCACAGGCTAGGTCAAGTGCTTGGGTAATGACCTTGGCCTAGCAGGGACCAGCATCCTGGTCTGCCATGACACTAGGAACGTCGACCCTGAGACATTGCCCCTTACCATCCACATGTGTGACTCAATAGTGTCCTATCCTCTTTGGGCATTCAACATCTGGCCAGTGTTATAGGCTAGCCTACCATCCACACCACATTTGCCTAGCTCAAGCCCTGCCATGCCTTGACCAACACTGCACACATTCACCCTGCAGTGACCACTGTAGGTGCCATCATAGCTGCACCCACAAGCAATCCTAGTTCACCTGGGTGTAGCACACACCAGTCCTACACCAGAGGATAGAGGCAACATTCTGAACGCTTCCTCCATGGCGAATGCTGGCAAGCATATGTTGAATGGAGGGTATCATGACACCTGCATAACATGGACCCTATATCTGCCCGAGACCCTTCTCAGGTGAGAAGCCGACCCCGAGATGTGAAGAGGAATATTGGTTAATGGTGAACCAGACCAACCAGATAATCCACGACTGGAGCGCTCCTGACAGGGAGACAAGGCGCTGCGCTCTTGAGAGTCTCTGATGTCTTGCCACACACCCAAACCCCACATCGAACGACATTGTTCATGCTGGATGGAGTCTTTGGAGCCACTGAGTCAGATCTAGAGCTGACATTTAAGTATTATGCCAACCACCACCAACACAGTGAAAGTCTCTCAGAATATATGGCCAGAACTGAACCGATTCTGTGGCTGGCTTCCAAGCAGAAGGAGGTTGAGCCAAACTACCTGAAACTGGTCAGGCAGTAACACGTAATGTGTGTAGCAAGATCAGTGCTGCTGATGCTTCTGCAGCTACAACTGAGAATGGATCCAGAAACCACCTTCCTTTGATGAACTGGCCCGGAAAGAGAGATGAAGGACACAGTGTATAGTCTACCTAGTCAACTGGTGTCTCCTTACACAGCCCCAGGATATGACCGGAGACATCAAGTGGTGAAATGGGTGAAATTGAATCAGACCAGCTTGGTGATGCAGCTGCAGAGGGCGCCAGCCAGGACACTGCCTTTAGGGTCACCCATGCTACCAGAGCTTGGAAGAGACTCTACACTCTCCTCCCAGAAGAGGAAATGCCAGCACTTCGAGCTCAAGAGCCACGGCTGCCCCAAGTGTACCAACGGTGAACAGCACCGCTGCAGTCCGGGCAGTTCTGCCAAAGGTGTGGACAGCAGAGCAGCACTTTCGGTATGTGTACAAACCCACCAGATTACATTCGAGTTGCAGAGAAGTTCAAGGCCTTTAACATTCCAACATGCGCAATGGTGGGAAACGTCAGTGAGGACCAGAAGGAGGAGCAACTGAATCCTCACAATTATTATGCACCGACAGTGTAAAGACAGAACTGCAAGTCTGTGCCACCAGACCGGTCCAAAGCTGCAGTGGCACCACTTGTGGGAATGTCATCTGAGAACCAGCATCCATCCAAACTGGGTAGACCACCTGTGAGGTAGATCACCTGTAATCTAACTACCATCAAGTGTAACGCTCAACTGGTAGCCACGGGGACGTCACTCAGCCTGTTCTGACCTCTTACGACCTCGAACCCGTCCCTGGAGTCTACGCCACTGGAGACTGGGCCTGAAACACAGGATTGGTAGAGTTTAACTCCCTATTGTCTGTGTGCTTGAACCCCTTCTTCCCCGGGGTCCAACCCTTCCCTTTGATCCACAGCTCACCTTGTTTTCTTGTAAAGTGTGCTCTCCGTCCTGCTTTCAGCGCAGGGGAGCGTTGATTGATGCGGGCTCGTTGCTGCCTAGTTACTTCACTGGCAAGAGTCCGACAGGTAAGTATAATGAGTCTTTTGAACAGTTCTCTAACTTCGTTCCTTTCCTTCCTTAGATGATGGCCGGCGTCCCGGGATGGCGACGTGCTGCTGAGATGAGTAGCGCTGAAGGTGAATGAGAGCGTATGCAGAGCCTCTAGATGTTGCCACGCTAACCTGGAGTGTCTTTTCCCTCTTGCAGATGGATGAGAAGTTCCGGAGACAGAGTTCCCCCAGAGCGGCTGGGATTCAGGTAAGCGTGTGAAGCTCGTACAGTCTTTAAAAATAAGCGAAGATTTGCTGAATACTTACTAATGCCTTTTTTCTGTTCTTTTCCCTTTTCCTTAGGAAGCAGCGTGCCGGGATGGGAATGACACCGCCGAAGATGCCCGCAGAACAGAAAAAGCGTTGAATGATGGGCAGAAGCGCCGTAAGTTAAGGCTGTGCCCAACGGTGTTATTGCTCTTGCAGGAGCTGAGCGCAGAAGAAAGATGCAGGCCTACTGGAGACCGATCCGAACACGATGAGTGTCACGCTGCAGGTGCAGAAAACACAAAGCATGTTTCTCAGCCTGGGCGTGGCTTAAATAGTCTCTGGGTATCCCAGGTGTCTCTAGGCTGAACCACACCCAAAGGACTAGACTGCACATGCAGTTCTGGGAACCGAAATATGTGGGGGCATCCATCTTGTCCCCATCAAAGCACTACAAGTCCAATGCGGAACAAGTTACTTACCTGTAACTTTTGTTCTCCAGCATGGGTCTGGCATGGATTCACATGCTCATGAATATTCCCCGTCGTCAGGCTGGGAATCCTCGGTAAAGAAAAAACCAGTATCAGTTTCGTTTCTGATCTGTCTTTCGTAGTAATAACCAATCACTGGTCTCTGCGTCATACTGACCACAGCCAATGACTGCCCTCTACCTAAGCACCGCCTCTGGCAGCCATCTTCAGATTTGGAAGCACGTGAAGTGGCAGTATGACCAAGTGAAGAGCCGCAGAGGGGTAGGCGGGAGGGTTCGCATGTGAATCCATGCCAGACCCATGCTGGAGAACAAAAGTTACAGGTAAGTAACTTGTTCCTTCTCCAGCATGGGGTCTGGCATGGATTCACATGCTCATGAATAAAGAATACATAGCAGTACACACATGCACAACCACGGGCGGTGGCAAAGGCTCAACATTAAGCATCACATAAACTCAACATTAAGCATCTTACCTCCTCACCAGGCTCACCTCAGGCGAACAGGTTGCGCAGCACTGCTTGGCCGACCCTGGACTCCTCCCTGGAATCCCGGTCGACGCAGTAGAATTTCGTGAAGGTGTGCGTCGACCTCCACGTAGCAGCCCTGCATATGTCCAGCAGGGGCACACCAGATAGGAACGCCGTGGTAGCTGCGATCGCTCTGGTGGAATGGGCTCTCGGACGGCCAGGCAGCGGTCGGTTTGCCAACCGATGACAGTACATGATACAGCCGGAGAGCCATCTGGAAATGGAAGCCTTCGAGAGAGCCTTCCCCTGATTGACAGGTCCAAAGTTCACAAAGAGTTGTGACGTCTTCCGAAAACACTTTGTGCGGTCTACGTAGAACTTCAGCGCTCTAGCCACATCCAGCGAGTGCAAAGTCCTCTCAGCCGGCGACGAAGGCGACGGGAAGAACACAGGCAACACCAAGGGTTCGTTGAGATGGAAGTCCGACGGCACCTTGGGCATGAAGGAGGGGTGCGTCCTGAGCACTACCCTCGTGTCGTGGAAAGTCAAGTACGGGGCCTTGCAGGAAAGGGCCTGGATCTCTCCCACTCGTCGTGCGGAGGTGATGGCCACAAGAAAAGCTGTTTTCCACGATAGAAACTTCAACGGGGCCGAGTGCAGAGGCTCGAACGGAGGTCCCATGAGCTTGGTCAGCACCACGTTGAGCTCCCACGCCGGGGCCGGAGCCTTCACCGGCGGGAACGATCTGAACAGTCCCTTCATGAACTCTTTCACCAGACGATGAGACCACAAGGACGTCCGCCCCGTGGTTCTGGTGTATCGGGAGATCGCAGCAAGATGAATCTTGATGGACGCGTGTGCCAGACCAGCTTTGGCCAGCGTCAGCAGGTACGGCAGTACTTGGGGAGCCGTAATCCGTAGAGGGTTAATCTTCTGTGCGTGGCACCAGACAGAGAACCTCTTCCATTTGTGTCCGTAGCATTTAAGAGTCGAGGACGCCCTGGCCTTTGCAAGAACCTCTCTGCAATCGGCCGGTATGTCGTATCCTCCAAACTCTAGCGCTGCAGGAGCCAGGCCTGCAAGTTCAGCGACTTCGGGTCGTGGTGGAGGATGGCGCCTCCTTCCCTGGAGAGTAGATCCGCGTCCGCCGGCAGCTTGATCGGCGGGGACGCTGACAAGTCCAGAAGGTCCGGGAACCATATCTGCCTCGGCCACGCAGGTGCGACGAGGATCATCCTGCACCGTGACCTCTTGAGCTGGTTGACGAGCCGGATTAGCAGAGGCAAGGGAGGGAACGCGTAGCTGAACAGGCCCTCCCAGGGGAACGAGAAAGCATCGCCCATGCTCCTCGTCTGGGGAAACCTGCTGGCGAACCTCCGGCACTTGGTGTTCGTCGCCGTCGCGAACAGGTCGATCTGGGGTGTGCCCCACCGTCGGAAGAGGCGATCCACCAGATCCTGCCGTAGTTCCCACTCGTGGCACGAGCGCAGCTCCCTGCTGAGTGAGTCGGCGATGGTGTTTTTTATCCCTGCCAGATGAAACGGCACCAGAAAAATCCCTTGGGCGACGGCCCAATGCCACAGGTCCTGCGCCTCCTTGGACAGCGCTGGGGACCTGGTTCCGCCCTGTTTCCTGATGTAAAACATGGTGGTGGTGTTGTCGGTGAAGATCCTCACCACCTTGCCCTTGAGGGACGGAAGGAAGGACCTGAGGGCCCAAAACACTGCACGGAGCTCCAGGACGTTGATATGCAGGGACTTCTCCGTCGGGAGCCAGAGTCCCCTTGCGTGCAGATTTTCGGTGTGCGCTCCCCACCCTTCCAGGGAGGCATCCGTGGTCACAGTCTCCTGGTGGGCTGGGGTCTGGAAGTCCATGCCCGCCGTCAGATGCGCGCGGGTGCCCCACCACCGTATCGCTCGTCGGAAACTCTCGTCGAGCTTGATCCTTTCCTCGAAGCTGCCAGTCGTCTGGATCCAGCGCGCATCCAGGAATTCTTGCAACGGGCGCATCCGGAGCCTGCACATGGGAATGAGGTAGATGCAGGAAGACATCATCCCGAGGAGGGACTTGATGGACCTCACCTTGGCCGCGTCGGCCACCAACATCCGTTGCACCTTGCCCAAGATGGTCCTGGTCCTCTCCTCCGACGGGGAGGCCAGAAGGGACACTGTGTCGAGCCTCGCTCCCAGAAACAGTGCGACTTGCGCGGGCACCAGGTGGGATTTGGCGTAGTTCACAGAGAATCCCAGGTCCGTGAGGAGTTGGACGGTCCTTGCCGTGTGGACCACGGCGAGCTCCCTCGTCTTGGCGCGGATGAGCCAGTCGTCCAGGTAGGGGTAGACGTGAATCCCCTCGCGGCGCAGCTGCGCCGCCACCGGTGCGAGGCACTTGGTGAATACCCTGGGTGCCGACCGTAGTCCGAAGGGAAGGGCTTTGAACTGGTAATGACGCCCTTGGACCACGAATCTGAGGAATTTTCGGTGCCCCTTTAGGATGGGAATGTGGAAGTAGGCATCCTCCAAATCCAACGACGATAGGAAGTCTCCTTCCTCCAGCTGACCCAGGACGTGCTGGAGGGTGACCATCCGGAACTTCTGCGCCTTGATGAACTTGTTCAGACGTCGCAGGTCTAGGATGGGGCGCCATCGTCCCGTCTTCTTCTTCACGAGGAAGTATCGCGAGTAGACTCCGGAGCCCCGAAGCCTCTTTGGAACGAGTTCGATGGCGCCCTTTCTGAGCATCGCCTTTACCTCCAGGAGAAGTTGAGGGACGTGAAGTTCTTTCCTGGCCACGGGGGGGACGCGCGGGCCCCTTCTTTGAAACTCGAGCGCGTGGCCCCGGGCCAGGGCGTCCAGCACCCAACGGTCGGTGGAGATGGACTCCCACACGCTGACGAAGCCCGCCAGCCGGCCTCCCACCGGGGTGCTTCGGTGGGGGCCCGACCCCACGGCCGGTTCAATCCTGCTTGGACGCGGCCTTGCCGCCTTGACCTCCTTGGCGACGACGGCGGGGTCCGCTAGACTTGCCTCGTCCTCTGTAGGCCTCTTGCGACGACGAGCGGGCCGCTTGACGGTAGGAAGCGAAACCGCCGCCGGAACCTTTGGAGGCGCCCTTGCCTCCGCCGCTCCGAAAGGGCGTTCGTCGTTGCTGCAGGACTCCAAGGGCCCTGGCCGTCTCAGTATCCGCCTTGATGGCCTGAAGGGAATCGTCCACTGTCTTCCCAAACAGGTTGTTCCCCGTCGAAGGGCATGTCCAGGACTCTGGTCTGGACGTCCTGCCGAAAGTCTGTAGCTTTGAGCCATCCACGACGTCGAAGGCAAACGCCGTTGCCCAGCTGGCGGAACCCAGTGTCGGCGATGTCCGTCGCCACGGTGATGGCGTGGTCCGACGCCACCTCACCTTCCTGCAGGATCTCAAGGGCCTCCGCCCTCTTGTCGTCCGGCAGAAAATCCAGCAGGGGAGCTATCTTGTACCAGAGCTCCCTGTCGTAGCGGGCCACGATAGCCAAGGCGTTGGCCGCTTTAATCGTCGTCGCTGCCGACGAGATGACTCTACGTCCCATAGCATCCAATTTCTTTCCCTCGCCGTCCGGCGGGGAAGTAGATGTGGAGGCCGCACCCCCCCCCCGCTTTCTTCCTGGCTGCCGCGGAGACGACGGAGTCCGGGGTAGGCTGCGCCCGGAGGCATAGGGGGGCCGTGTCCGGGACCCGGTACTTTTTCTCGTACCGGTCTCTTCTAGCTGGCGTCGTGGAAGGGTTCTTGAGGAGGGAAAGGCCCTCATCCCAAATGTCGTCCAACAGAGGCACTGCGAGGACCGTCTTCCTCTTGGCCTCGCGCCGCTGATAAAGGAAGCCTTCCTTTTTCTTCTCCTCAGGGCAGAGTTGGAAAAGCTCGGAAGCCCTGGAGATCATGGAGTGGAAAGATCCGATCTCGTCGGGCAGAGAAGCCCTGGTGGGAGGCGACGACGGAAAATCCTCGTCGTATGCCTCGTCGTCCGTACCCGTCGCTGCCGTGTCAGTCCCCGTATCATCCCCTCGGGTGGACGGGGAGGAGGGCTGGACGGGGCGCGACGGTTGAAAAGGAGGTGGTGGATGGATCCTTCTTTTCTTGGTAGGGGGAACACCAGAAGGTCCCGGTTCTGGATCCCCCGACGGGAGAGGTTCCTCCGTCGGTAACGGTAGCCTCGTCCTTATCTCGGAGCATAAGGACTGTATGGCCAACAAAATGGCCGCCGAGTTGTCTTGCGGCGCTGGCAGAGGGGAATCCGACGGGCGAGCAGGGGCCCCGTCGGTATCCTCGACGATGTCGTCGTCGTCACCTGCGTCGGGGTCCATTCCGACGGGCTGGCCTTCTTCCACGCCTAGGCCGTGGCTTAAGACCTCGATCAGCTCCTCTTCTGAGGTTGAGGCCGAATCTACGACGACGCCCTGCCCCCCTTCTTCTTCCCCACGGAGGGTTTCACGGGGGTCCTATCGATGGGCACAAAGGAAGACTCCCTCCGCGGAGGCAGGGAGATTCTGGGCCCTGAGGTCGCCACCACTGGTGTAGCCACCACAGGCTGAGCCAGGGCCGCCGCGACCGTTTCGATAGAGGGCTTGGTCGGATGGATCAAGGCCTTCACCACCTTAGGTGCGCTCACCGCCTTATCCTTGAGGGAGGGGGCACTGCCACGCTCCTCCTCTGCCTTAGAGCTCGACCGGGGCCTCTACAGGAGCTTCGCCGGGTGCTCGGCCTTCCTCTTACCCGACCCAGAGCGTTGGCTCGTGGTTGATGGTGCCGGGGAGGGTGCGCCCTGCCTGGCGCCCATAGAGCCCGACCGTTCGGCGCTCCCGGTGCCAGCGGACTCGCGGTGCTTGGCCTTATGTTGGGCCCCCGTCGCCGGGGCGCCCTCAAAGGTCTTAGAAGACCGCTCGGATTTCTTCTTCTTCTCGCCAGACGGGCTCTTACCCTCCAGCCAGTTGGCGAGACGTTGATGGCGGTCCTTCATGGTCCGTTCCGACATGTTGCCGCAAAACGCACAGTCCTTCTCCACGTGCGTCTTGTCCTCATGAAGGCAGTAAAGGCAGAAAGAGTGTTCGTCCTCCTTGAAGACGTTCTGCAGCTGGCATCCAGGGCAGACCCTGAACAGCTTTCCGGGCGTCGAGCTTCCCTTCTCCTGGGCCATCTCCGAGACCGGGCCTGAGAAGCTTCTGGAGTCCTCCGAAGCGTAGCTCGACGAAATCTTCACCCTTGAGGGGCACAGATGAATCCGACACGGGTCCCCGTTGATCGGATGTAGGATCGGTGGAGCTTGAGGCTCTTTTGACCGAAAGAATCGAAGTTTTTTTGTGAAAAAGCGCGAAAAAAGCACTAACGCTCGAGAGCAATAGCACGAGGATCCCAACACATGAACGTGCAGTAAAAATCTGAAGATGGCTGCCAGAGGCGGTGCTTAGGTAGAGGGCAGTCATTGGCTGTGGTCAGTATGACGCAGAGACCAGTGATTGGTTATTACTACGAAAGACAGATCAGACACGAAACTGATACTGGTTTTTTCTTTACCGAGGATTCCCAGCCTGACGACGGGGAATATTCATGAGCATGTGAATCCATGCCAGACCCCATGCTGGAGAACCAATGTTATCCTATGGGAGTGAGTGAGTCTGGTGCCACAAGCGCCAAGTCTGACTCCAAGTGGGTCTTTGCAGAGATGGAGAGGCCCTTGAGGGCCATGTAGGTGATTGTGGCCTGGCTCCAGCCTGACATCTTGGAGGGCTGGGGACATGAGGGGCAGGAATCATGACATCAAGAGAAGCACTGGAACACTTTGGGGAGTACCTAAAGGGCCCCCATCACCACCAGCCACTGTGACAGTTACCATTGATGGCTAGCAGGCACAAATGGCTACTACAAAGCGGCTCACAGATGAATACCATTGTGTATGAATGGTTCTATAGAAAACTCCTAACAGATATCCCATTGGATCCCTTGACTGGACTGATCCTCCTCTGTAAGCGAGATCACCCCTACAAATACTTGGCGTACATCTGATGCAGGCTGCAATTTCCATGCAATGTAGCTGAAGTGAGCACCTCCATCGTCTCCATGGTTTTGTTGTGCAGCAACCGGAGTGAGGAACCCACTCACTGGTGGTGATTAGAACCAATTCCTCAATGTTCAATGCATTGGCTGCACTATGCTGGGAGATGGCTGAACCACGATATGTCAGCACAGTATCCATGCACCCCATGTGCCAGTAGGGATGCTTGTAGATAGATATTCAGTCCAGAGATTTACCTGATGGACCCGTTGTAGAGGTCCACAACAACTGGTTGGACCAGATCACAGTCCTGGCACATGCCACAGTAGGGTTCCTGCCAGAGTGCGACTCAGTGGGGAGCAACAGCCAAGATGTCTGGTGATGGAGTCACCAGAATTAGGGGAGATCCCAAGGGGTTTATCAGTACAAGAGACCATGGTGACAATGGATAGCATGTGCCTCAAGACCATCAAGGTATTTGTCATTAATGTGGCCAATAGGACCATATGTTTACCAGAATGCATCATCATCATGCAGTCACATCTGACCCCTCCTGTAGCCCTAGCAGGTGTTGCTACCAGCCAATCAGAGAAGGTACTGTTATGCTCACCTGGTCACCACAGGGGCTTTGCACAAAGCTGAACGGCGAACGTCTGCACACGTCTCTTCCTGTCCCACTGCTTTACTTACGCTTGGGCGCTACCCTAAAGTGATGAACAGGGAAGTTAACTTGCTGCTTAGGGTGGGCAAGACTCCCACCTCCCTCAAACCTCCAACCGCTTCCCTCTGTGCTCATTTCTCACCTTAGGTATCTTAACGTTGGGCTCTCCGTCCTGCGTCTGAATGCAGAGGCGCTTTAATGTTCTTAGGCACCTTCAATGGATCTAGTTCCTTCACTGATCCTACGGCCTGTAATGGAATACAGACCAGCTGTGACTCTGTAAGTAGGTCTTGGTACCAATTGGTTCTTGGTAACTGTTTTTGCTTAAGTGTTTCTTCTTGTTGCCAAAGTTTCACTATTGTCCTTAATATTTTGCAGGAGCAGTCTTGGAGATGCCAGATTAAGCAACGGACTCCTGAATGCAGCGTCAAGCAGTATTTATGCAGGTGAGTGCTAGCGTTTGAGCACAGCGTCGAAATGTACTTTAATAAAGTATTTTTCTATTGCGCGGCTAACCTGGTGTCTCTTTTTCCTTCCTCTGCAGGTGCAGTGATGCTCCGGAGTAGCGACTGTGTGGACCACTTCGATAGAATCCTGAGATGACTGATGCCTCCTGGTAAGTTTTCGTTCTCTCTTCTTGTCTCCTTTCTGCAGGTGCGGTGGTCCTCAGAAGCGGCTGGTGAAAGAGCCGCTCTGATGGAATTGGAAAGACTGCTTCTCTCAGGTAAGAACTTAACTAATGTTCGTCTTCTTGTTTTTCCCTTGCTCGGTACGTACTGATGGTCCGTGGTTCCTGATGAAGCGGGTGTGGCTGAAGACCAGGTAAGCAGGAGCAGAGCTGGCATGGTGAGCGTTACGCTGCAGGAGTGCAGAATAATGCGAATCATGTTCTGGTGTAGTTTATATAGCCCAGGTAAAGTAGTCCCAGGTAAAGTTCCAGGCCCAGCCACACCCTAGAAACTAGACTGCAAAGCTCAGTTCTTCAGGACTGGGCTATGTATGCCTCCATGTTCACTGGAACCTTATTCCATGTTATTCCATGTGGTCAAATAGCATGAGCCTGGTGCCAAAGGAGAGCCTCTGATTACGTTTTGTGGCCTTTAAAGTCCCATCGGAAGCCTGCAACTCGGAAAGGCTGGCTTGGCCCTGAAGACTGGGGACATGCATCATGACAGCAATTCCCAGGGTGGGTTCTCCATCTAGTCCGGGCTTGTTTGGATGATTTCGATGGAACTTTTTCACCAGGCGTGGTGCATGAATATGGTTTCTAGGTTCCCATGTTCTTTCCTGTGGTCGATAGCCTTTCCAGTCGATTAGGTAGAATAGTTTAGACTTGACAGTTTTGGAATACAGAATTTCCTTAACCTCAAATTCGGGTTCCCCGTCGATCATGATTGGCTTTGGTGGTTTTTTAACTAAAGTTCCTGTTGCACTGGATTCAGAAGTGAGACGTGAAACACTAGATGGACATGCATATGTGGTGGTAACTCCAATTTCACTGCCACAGGATTGATGATAGCCTTAATGGTATATGGTCCTAAATATCTGGGATTAAAAGTATGAGTTCCTCTCACTGGAAGCCAACCAGACTTCATCCCCAATTTGGTATTTCGGAGCTTCACTCCGATGTTGGTCTGCAAATCTTTTGTGTTTTTCTTTAGCTTGCTTCAGATGCTCTGTCGCCTTTTTGAAGGCTTGTGTGATGGTAGCGTGTAGATTCCTTACAGCAGGCATTTCCAAGAGTAGAGGAGGGTCTAGGTTTGAGGTTCGTGGATGTATTCCATAAATTGTATAGAATGGACTTCGCCCAGTGCTAGAGTGTAAGGAATTGTTATGAGCATACTCGGCTATCTATATGTAGCATGCATCTTTAGTATTGTTCCAGTGTTTGGTTAGTCCTCTCGGTCTGGCCATCGGTTTGAGGGTGATGGCTAGTGGAGAGTCTTACGTCGATTTGGGCTAACTCGCAACATTTCTTCCAAAAATGTGAGATAAACTCACTGCCGCAATCTGAAATCAGGATGGAAGGGAATCCATGTATTCGAACAATCTGTTCTAGGAATTTCTTTGCCAAGGTGAAAGCCGTGGGTAGGCCTTTTAGTGGAATGAAGTGGGCCATTTTGGAAAACAGGTCCACTACCACTAAAATGGTGTTGAACCCATTACAAGGAGGAAGATCGGTGATATAATCAAGAGAAAGCGTATGCCAGGGCGTAGGTGGAATGTCTAAAGGTTGCGCACAAATACTGCATGATAACACAAATTGCGTGATGTCTTTATGCCAAGTTGGCCACCAATAGTTCCTTTTAACTTTAGCTAAAGTTTTGGCAATCACAGGATGACCTTCCACTAGAGATTCATGGTAATTTAAGATGACTTGTTCCTGTAGTTCTTTACTGGGTAGATAAAGGTCCCCTCGAAAGTATGGCAGTTGGTTCGCAACTATATGGTGTTCACTTTGGGTAGACCAATCTTGCAAAGTCTTTGCATCTATTAGATGCAGAATTTCCTTTTGGATGTCGTCCAAGGTCAGAGATGTAGTGATTCCCAAGATTCTTCCACCTGGGATTATGGCTACTGGATCCGGGGTTGAGTAGGCATTTTCATCGACGCTGATACGGGAAAGAGCATCAGCTTTTCCGTTCCGACATCCGGGTCGATAAGTAATCACAAAATCATATTCGGCAAAGAATAGGGCCCATCAGAGCTGACGAGATGACTGGGCTTTGGCTGTCTTTAGGTACTGCAGATTGCGATGATCAGTGATCACTGTGACGGTGTGTCTTGCTTCTAGGAGGTAATGTCGCCAAGCTTTAAAAGCTTCTTTAATGGCCAAGCGTTCTTTGTCCGTCACGGCGTAATTCAGTTCAGGTGCTGAGAATGTTCACGACCAAAAGGCCACTGGATGAAGTTGACCCGTCTCAGGATTTTTTGGGGAGAGAACTGCTCCCATTGCGAGACTGGAAGCATCGGTTTCCACCACGTACTGGAGATCTGGGCAAGGATGTTTCAGGATCGGGGCTGAGGTAAATCTTGCTTTCAATTCCTGGAAGACCTTTTCTGCTTCATCCGACCATTGAAAGCGTTTATTCTTTCGCAGTAAGGATGTGATTGGATGCACGATTTGACAAAAATCCGGAATGAACCGGCAATAAAAGTTTGCAAAGCCGAGCATGCTCTAGACTCCTTTGATTGATGTTGGAGAGTGCCAATTGAGGATGGCATCCACCTTACGTGAGTCCATACGAACACCTCGGGGAGTTAGAACAAATCCAAGGAACTCGGCTTCGGTGACATGGAAGGAGCACTTTTGTAGTTTAGCGTATAACTTATGTTGCCAGAGATTTTCAAGGACAGCGCAAACATGTTTCACATGGTCTTGCTTGGAAGCGGAGTACACCAAACTGTTGTCAATGTATACTAAGATGCAAACGTCAATCAGTTCTCGCAAGACGACATTCATGAAGTACTGAAATGCTGCAGGAGCATTACAAAGCCCAAAGGGCATTACCTGGTATTCGAATAACCCATATTTGGTGCAGACGGCGGACTTCTATTCATCTCCTTTTTTAACTCGTACCAGATGATACGCCCCTCTGAGGTCCAGCTTGGTATAAATCTGAGCGTCTTTCACCTGATCCAACAGTTTACGGATAAGATGTAGGGGGTAACGATTTTTTACAGTCACTTGGTTCAATGCGCGATAGTCTATGCAAGTCCTTAAATCTTCCTCCTTCTTAGGTACGAAAAATAAGGGCGGGGACGTAGATGGTCGATAAAACCGTTTGCCAGATATTGGTCCAGATAAGTTTTAAATGGAGATTTTCGGGTGCAAGCATCTGTGTGACAGGTACAAGGTTGATTTGGCTGTAATATTGTCCAAGGGGCCGCAGGGTTTCGGCTTGATCCTTCTGGAAGACATCCTGAAAATCTTGGTATTCCTGGGGTAGTGCTTTTGTTAGACCCATGATGACCATTGCCACTTCTGAGGTAGGTTTATTCTTTTCAGTCAAGCATTCTTCTATCTTATAACATGTATGAGCACATTCATCGGAGAAGGTAAACCTCTTATCATGCCAGTCGATGTGAGGCTTATGTGTTTCCAACCACAGCATTCCTAGAATTATCTGAAATTGTGGAGCCTTGATTATGTCGAACACAATGACTTCCCAATGCCAGTCTTGGCATAAAAGTTTCATATCTGCTGTTGCGTTCGTAACAGGACCTGAGGGTATCTCAGATCCATCGACAGAGGTGGCCATTTCAGTTGTTGCCTTCTTGCAACAAGAGGAAGATCCATCCCCCTTTTTCCGAGTTTTTGATTTGAAAACCCCATCCTGGAAGAACTTAGTTTCAACACCCGTTTTACAAACAGACCTCTTCATTTATTTGTTATACATTAAATAAACATAATTGGTGATTTAATTGTAATGTCTGAAGCCAACCGCCCTTGGGTGGACTTGAACCACCATCCTATCAGTTAACACCCCATAGTACTAACCAACTGTACCACAGACACTGCTCGGATGAACTGCTTTCCAGGCAGGACTACAATATCAATCTTTGCAAAAGCACCTTTGTATTTAGTTTATTTAGTGTCCTTAAAGTCACAGGTATATCACAGTATAAACCCAGAGTAAATGCCTAGAATCACACCACCACTCCCACCCGACCACTCTGTTTTCCCAACTACTAAAGTGTAATCACAGCTGTCAGTCACTGTCGTGGGTTAGTCCTGCTTTTATGCCGTTGGCCTATCCAGTTTCTGCTTAAGAAACACTGTGCTACATGCAAACGACTGATCACCACTGCCAAGGCCAATTATGACCAAAAGGCCATTGTCAAGGCCAACAATGATAGCAAATCCCTCTTCAAAGCTATCAAGAACTTTATCAACATTCTGCCTGACCTACCTGTACAATAATCCATAGAAACGTCCAGTGCGATCAAGTCTTTCTCCTTCATCAAGGTTAGTATGACCTGCCAACACATAGACGTTAATGCCACAACTGTCAGCACACTACACATCCCATCTCCGAAAACCAAAACTACCTGGACACCTTTCAAGACACTCACTATTGAAGATCTCACTGGCACCTTAGCATCCCTCAAGGCAACATTGTACATGGACGTAATCCTCTCGTTTTCTGTACGCAAGATCCTTCTGGCTGAAGCACTCCCCCGCGACCTAACAATCATAAACAGCTCCCTTACTCAAGCAATCCTCCCCAGTCCCTTGAGAATAGACAAATCCTCCCACTTCTCAAGAAACCAACATTGGATCCTGACAACATCAGAAACTACCGCCCCGTCACCTATCTTCCCTTCATAGGTAAGATCCTTGAGAAAGCAGTAGCCACTCAAATCGTCCAACATGTCGAGATTAACAATCTCCTTCATTCCCACAAATCTGGCTTCAGAACAAGATGCAGCACAGAAACAGCTAAGCTATCATCAAGGTGATCAATGATTCCTCTAGAACATTTAATGATGGCCATCGTTGCTTCCTTGCTCTCCTTGATATCTCAGCAGCATTCAAAACAGTAATCAACAAACACTCACCAAAAATCTACATCTCCACATGGGGATATTTGAGTTCATCCTCAGCTGCTTCAAATACTACCTTGCTAATCGACACCAATTCATACAAATGAATTCCTCCAGATCACCAACCCTACCAACCACCTGGGGAGTCCCGCAAGGATTTGTCCTTTCCCACGTGATCTTCGATCTTTAGATGGAACCACTTAGAACTCTCCTCGCTTCACACAACATCCACACCCACCAATACGCAGATGGCATGCAGATCTTCCTCAAGAGTTCTTCCCTCAAAGGAATCCACAGGCTTAAGGCCAGCCTCACATTGATCCATTCACGGATGTCTAGTGCTTACCAGAAGCTAAACCCCTTCAAGACTGAATTCCTACTGCTAACAACTCCTAACACCCTGATATCCATAACTTGCTCTATGCTATGCATCTCAAGGATTCAAACCCCAGCTGGCCACCTGCGCCAAATCTCTTAGGTATGACACTGGCAAACACCTCTCCTTCAAACCCAACATACCAAGGAGGACACAAACAGCTTAGTAACAACTCACTCTCCTGTGATAAATCAAGCCTTTCATCCCAGAAAACAACTTCAGATCTACTGTCCAGGCCTTGGACCTCTCACACCTGATGGCAATGCCCTTTTGGAAGGCCCCCCAGTGTCTACCATAGAACCCCTCAGGTGTCCTGCATGCTGCAGGTTGTCTTATCGCAAATGACTCTGCACATTCGACCACAACACCCCGACACTCATCCTGCTGCATCATCTACTAGGCTGCTACCCTGAAATCCCCAATCTTCCTCAATGAGAAACTCTAAATCTCCTGAGGCCTACAATACACAAGAAGCAATGATACATGCAGACTTGAACTCCGGAGGTGCAGGAAGGAGAGAACCAGAAGACAGTTCTTCTGGGTCTACACCCCAAGACTCTGGAACCTCCTCCCATCATCATTAGAGTTGCCCCATCACTTCTAAAGTTAAGGAAGAAGATCCTTCTCTTCAGGGAATTTCTCCCCCCAACACCTAGGTCCACACATAAACCACTTCACACCCTATCAGAGACTAGGTGAACTGAAACCCCAATGTTTCCTCCATGGTTGTTGTAGATCCCTTGCTGCTAAATAGCGTATACTGTCCCTCCCCATTTAGCTGTCCTTTCCCTCATTTTTCTGCTTCCCTCACCATGTTCTTCCCCCTACAGCCACGCCCGCATCTTGGCAGCCTCTTAGAACTCGGACGTGCTTTTCAAAATCTGCAAGGAGCTGGCCAATCCTGCTTCAGTCTCTACCTCTCCTTTTCCCTCCAAGGCCCTTTGCACATCCTTAGCATCTCATTTCACCAATAAAACTCAGGACATTCTGTCCACTCTCTCTTCCTCTACCTCCTCTTTCTCTCCCTCTACCTTTCCAGGCCCCTCTCTGGCTGGTCCTCCTCCTTCCACTGGTTCACTCCCCACAGTGTTTCTAGACAAGTCTTATCTATGAAAGTCTTGTCAAAGCAGGTGCTCCCCTCAAGGACCACATTGACACCCTTGCCCCAGCCCTGGCCGATGTTGGCAATCACTCTTTTGCCACTGGAACCATCCCCTCGCCCCTTAAGCACTCCCTTGTAAACCCCCTCCTTAAGAAGCCTTCTGCCTATCCTTCCTCTCCGGCAAACTATCGGCAAATCTCTCATCCTGGGCAAACTCCTGGAAAAGCTGGCCTTCTCCCAGCTTAAACTACATACTCAATCTGTTGGCTGTCTCCATGACCACCAGTCTGGCTTCAGAGCAGCCAGAAGCATGGAAACTGCTCTCCTGAACACCCATGAAGACTTGCTCTCCAACCTTGACTCCAACCTACTTTCTGGCCTCATTCACCTTGATCTATTCTCTGCTTTTGAAATGGTTAACCACGCCATCCTGTTCAATCGTCTCTGAGACAACCTGGGTATCTTTGGTCAGGCCCTTTCCTAGTTGACCTTCTTTCTCACTGGTCGACCCTCCAAGATCCAACTTGGGTCTTTCCTCTCATCTATCTCTCTCTACTTGTGGTGTTCCCCAGGGCTTTAACCTCTCTCCCTGGCTATTTAACCACTAGCTGGCACCTCGGGCCTCGGGCCAACTGCATCTCTACTTTCTGCTCTAACTTTCAGTGTTATGCTGTCTCTGATGTCTCTAAGAAGTCACACCATCAGCTGTACCTCCTCATGGGTATTGTTCCTTTTCTCCCTTTCCCCCAGAAGCTCACTGTCTCCAGAGCCCTGGTCCTCTCTAGGCTGTACTACTGCAACAGCCTCTACTCTTCGCCCTCTACAAATTATCCAGAACAGGACAGTGAGACTTGTCCTTGGACTCACGCCCAGGGATTGTATCTCTCCAGCCCTAAAATCTCTTCACTGGCTACCTGTGGCTGCAAGGATCAAGTTCAAGACCCTCTGCATTGTCCACAAGGCTTTCTGGGGCCGGGGACCACACTATATCCAATATTGTCTTAATAAGCATCTTCCTTTTCTAGCCCTCCGTTCATCCACCTCCAACTCTCTTAGGGTCAGACGCTTCTCCAGGCAGAGAGTGGGGGTAGATCTCTGGCCTCAGCTGGGAGCTGCCTCTGGAACAGCCTCCCTGCCCCTCTCAATCTTGAGCAGGACCACCTAAGGTCCCGGAAGCAACTCAAGACCTTCCTTTTTGATTCCGGTTTCTCTCTCCCTTTCCCGTGCTAATGTCCATGTCTACTGCACATACTGGTTACCTGGCCACCCACTGAACTTAAAGGACCAGGCTCCTGCATGACTGGTTGCCCTTGCACTGCCTCTGGGCCCCGCAACCACTTAGGGGACTGCCTGAAAACGTACAGTCCCCCGACTCTCTACACTTATGAGCCGCCTGCTGACTACACTTACTAGCTACTTGCACTCTCCCCTCCCCTACAGCACTTCTCTCCTCAACCCCACGCACTTGCGCGATCTGAATGACAAGGCCTAGTAAGATCGTTGTTTTGTCGTCCTTCTGTCTTCCCTTACTTGTCTTGTCGTGCCTAGAAACACTTGTGTACAGGTGCGTTATAAATGACATATGATATGATTTATCATACCAAACCATATCATATGATAGTAAAGTGCTCCATCACATCCTGAAGAAAGGTCAGTGCAGTTGATAGAGCATAATGCATTTTCAGATCATTTTGAGGGACTTTATTTTTATGGAGAAAGCCTTCATTATCATTCCTTTGGAAATATTGCCCATGTCAATCAACAATGCTACATGGCAAGCATGCAGTAACGGGAGGGATATGCATGATTCAATAGGTATTCCCACATTTTGGAGTGCCATTAAATTCCACTGTGGAAATGTGGTATTAGCACATGGGAACAGTATATGCCATAATGCGCAGTGCAAAAAAAAAAACTAGGAATTTGGTGGATGTTATATGTTTAAATGTTTGTCTTCACATAAGTGTTTTTCATGTCCAGGTGCAGCTCTCCTTATTACTCTACCCTCCACTCACAATTCTCCACAATCACACACTGGGACTCATTACGAGTTTGGTGGTAATTTGATTCAGCATAATTACCACCAAACTCGTTTACCATTACCACCATTTGGTCTCATGGGTTTACTCCTTGAATGCAATTGGTGGCAATTTCCCATTTGTGGAGTGCTTAGGGCTCTATGAGGAATTTTGTATACATATATCAATGGCAGAAGTACTGCATGTTAAATATGCCATTTTGCAAAAGGTAAAGTGACTGTTTTACCTCCAGCTTGTTGCTGTAGGGAAAATGTCCACTTTACCTCCGAACTTGTAATGAGACCCAGTACAATGTAGTCTAGCGGGACCATAATTTTGGTCTTTATTACTTAAAATAGGAGCCGCCTTACCACGAAGGAGCCCATTAAAACAGTATTCCTGACGACACGAACTACAGTGCAACAGTGAGAGCTACTTGACCAACTCGAAAGGAGATCATAATTACGTCTTTACAGGGACTACACTCCCACAGGTATGCCTACTTACTCTCCTCAAGTCACTAGTGACACATAGACTGCTAATCTTAAGCACACTAATGGTGATTCGGGTATCTCATTACAGACAGGGCAGCCCAAGGGAATCTGCAGATACCATTTTTTCGGGGCAGATAAAAAGAACGCTTAAAGTGAGTATACTTGTAACAGTAGAATTAGTCACTCAAATCTAAGTTACTCGGATTTTGGAGTGGGACCCAGCGCATAGTGTTGCGCCTGTTCCCTCACAAACTCCAATGATGATTGTACTAAGGAATACTATCAAAAGTAGTAATATAGTGATGTCTTCTCACAGGTCCTTTTGAGAAGGAGACTACCCACAAGACCTTCACAGTGGCAGATTGTGCCTAAAAGCTCGCTCCCAGTAAAGGCTGACGTACAGAGCAGCATTTCTTTGACTTGTTCATGACTGTTAATGAATATGTAAAATATTGTTTTGCCAAAATATATTTGTGTTAAAGTTTGTGATACAATATATTCCATTCAATGTTTTAACTTTGGATATTCCTTTACCTGAAGAAGGGCTAGATTGGCCCGAAACGCGTAGTAGATAGACAGATAGGTATAGAACAACACTACCTGTTTGTTGTTCTGGAGATCTATACACATACACACATACAAAAAGAGTTGTGAAATGATGTAAACTGTTCATTTGTGAATATAAACTTTTATGTTTTGAATTTTTTTCAAGAAGAATGTATGAAATGTTTATGTAAGCATTCCCAGAGTTGTGGAATCCTATATATATGTGATTTTTTTGTTGAAATTAAAAGTGTCTGGAAAACAGACTGATACTTACCCTGAAATGATACAAAGGCTTGATTATCCATTAAGTATTGAATGACTGAAGAGTATTTTTTCTTGAACATTGCTTATTGCATACGTGACTAACGAAAATATTGAACTGGTTAGTTTTTGTGTGTGCCCCTAGTTATACCCTGTTATTTCAGGGCATCTCTTTTTGCACATTTTCTATGGCCTGGTAGCACAGACCCACTAGGGAGCACCTGGACTTTGTTAAAATCATTGGTACATTCGTTTAAATTGCTTTTTATTCTTAGTTTACAAGGAGTGCACCTCTACCTTTAGCTTTATCCCAATGCCCCACATCCAAAGATATGCACTAAAATTGTGTGCCATTAAATAAGTGCAGTGAAATCCAAATAGGCATTCCAATTTCCGTATATACCATTTGCAATGCATTGGTGCACAAAATGTATAAAATTGTCTAACCATAGTAAAAGCGTTAGTACATTGCAATCATGATGGGAATATCTGCCTTTTCCATTTGCAAAACAACCCGTTTCTGTAGGAAAAATTACTACAATACAATGACAAAGATTAAAAGTGACACCATTACTTAAGTGTTGATTAACTTTAAAAATAAAAAAGCATTATCCAATTTAAGACTATCAAAATACTGTACAGCTGGGAATTTAGCACCCAATTACAACACCCGTGGCTTAGCATTCCTTAGTGCTGTGGAGGAGGGGGGATGGTTGCTGCAGCCACTGCCGTAGAACAAACATTTGCAAACTTGCCTTCTGAAAGGTTTCAGTAAAGAAGGCATTTTTGGCGCGCACCCGCGTTTTTGATTTTATCTAATATGGGGCAGCCGAGGATAGCAGGCCTCTCATAGTATGGGTGTTTTTAAACAGTATTAGCAGACCAAGCCCTGTTATATATGTTTTCACAGATTACTGCCATTTCTATCTGCATGGCCAACGTTCTGTAATGATGTACTGCACATGAATGAAAGGCATATAATACATGATTTGCAGACATAACTCCAATTTTAAAAATAACTCTACAGATGGTTACCAAAATGCAATATAACCACAAATGCTACAATGCTAAAAATGACAAAAAATGTTTTGTGACAAAATGACATGTTTTTCTCTCACACAATTGAATATTTGCATGAAACGATATGATTTAATACTGGCTGATAGAAGGATCAAATTAACAAAGTTGCTGACATTCTACAGTGTCTGCTTGCTTATTAAACATAGTTATCATGAAACACTTGTGTATAGGTGCGTTATAAATGCCATATCATATATATCATCTTTCAAACCGTTATTTCAAACATTTTCCATTTGTGATACATCAATGTTGTGAACTTGCTGCAATATGTTGTTCACAATTAATCTTTGCAAACCTTACTGAAAGCTAAAATATATTTTGACCAGGGCTTTCAGGTTTCCCAGCTCCATGTGTGTGTAAACCATCCAGCTCTGTCTTTTTTTAAACCACTAGCAGTTGTATGACACTGAACTGAGAAACTTGAAAGCTCTCATTGGTGTGCATTTAACCCACCATCGCCCAATACAGCACTGTGAACCATTCAATCTTTCATTAAGTAAAATGCAAGACAATAAATTATATAAATGTCTAATTGTCAGCTGCACAGACAATATTGATTCTGCTATTCACCTGCTATTCTAAAGTTATAGGAAACTGAGGCAAAGTGAAATAAACAAAAATAAATGGCAGAGTTTGCACAGTATTTCCAAGTCGGAAATTGTGTATTTAATTTATGAGTTATGGTTTCATGGCCATGTCGTAGAAACTGGAGAGGAAGGAGGTGAGGAGGTGCAACCTTCGAGACACCTTCGACTCTCCCTCTCCATTGCCCTGTTGGCGCTTTGAAAACAGAATTAAATTTGCTGTATTTTCCTTCCAAAGAAGCAGGTGAGTGCAGCCTTCCTTGTTGCTCCATTTTGCCCATTGTATTGTGTAAAAGTAATTCTAGGCCCTGTGTGACTGCACCCCCTCGATCCCCGGCGTCTCTTCCTTGTTTCCCTCTCCCTCCCGCCTCCCGACCCGCCTCCGCTTCGGATTGGCAGAAAACACCCGTTGCTTCGGAGCGATCCACTTGCAGCCACCTGCTTCTTTTTCCTTCCAAAGATACAGGTAAGTGCAGCCTTCCTTGTTGCTCCATTTTGCCCATTGTATTGTGAAAAAAGTGATTCTAGGCCCATGTGCCTGCATCACCTTGATCCCTGACATCCCTTCCTGGTTTCCCTCTCCCTCCCGCCTCACGGCCCGCCCACCAGCTAATTGAGCTTCTCGTGTCTCCTGCACCTTCACGCTTCCCATTCTGCGTACTGCAGCTCCGTCAGCCATTTTGATCCAAGATGGTTTCCCATTCCCTTTGGAGTTCTAAGTAAAGCAAGCTTACAAAATGCGGTTTCTTCATATGCATTTCCTTGCCCAAAACTAAATATGTCTTTGTATGCCATTTACAATTAAATGTACATATTCTTCATCTGCAAAGAGCATGTTTTTGCCTATTGCTAGCCATCCCAATACAAACTGTGCTTGGGTACACTCTGCATTGCCAGCCATCACAATACAGACTGTGCTTGGGTACACTATGCTTGCTCCCTCGCACAACTGACTACTGTACTGTACTTGGGTGCACTGTGCATTGCCCACCCCTCACATTACTGACTACTGCACAGTGCTCGTGTATACTCTGTATTGCCCCCCTCATCTCATTATACAGACTGTGCTTGTGTACACTTTGTATTGCCCACCCCTTGCAATGCCATACCTGCCTAACCTCCGGAATTTTTCCGGAGACTCCGGAATTTTAGGCATGTCTCCGGGTCTCTGGAAAAGACCCAGCAATCTCAGGAATTTTGTCGGTCTTTCCAGGTCCCGTCATATTCTCCACCTGATTGGCTGCTGCCGGCCCGGTAGCCAATCAGGTGGAGAAGTGGGTGGGACCCAGAAACGGCGCAAAATGTTCGTGCCCATTTTGACTCAATGCGACCACGGAAATAATGCTGCTTTCAATCCATGTCATTGGATTATTTTGCTTACTATTGCACTGAAAATTATTCATTCAATGCTATAGTAAGCAAAATGAAGGCGGCGGCGCTGCCGAAATAATCCAAGGACATGGATTGAAAGCAGCATTATTTCGGCTGAGGCACTGCCTTCATTTTACTTACCAAAGCAACGAATGAATTAATGCTTTTCAGTGCTATAGTAAGCCAAATGAATGCGGAGAAAATGTTTCTAATGACAACAACCGTGGTTACCTTTTTGACAGGTGGCCGGGGCGTGTGGGTGGAGCCATGTGCAAATGGGCAGAGTCTCGTGTGGCTGTGGGCGGGGCACACATTTCAGGAATTTTGATTTTCAAAAGTAGGCAGGTATGTGCAATACGGACTACTGTACTGTGCTAGAGTACACTGTTTTTCCCTCCTTCTCATAATACAGACTGTGCTTGGGTACACTGCGCATTGCCCATCCCTTTCACTACTGACTACTGTACTGTATTTGGGCCTGTATTGCCCTTATCCTTCTCCTAATACAGACTGTGCTGGAGTACACTGTGCATTACCTACCCCTCGCAATACTGACTACTGTACTATATTTGGGTACACACTGTATTGCCCTCCTACTTCTCATAATACAAACTGTGCTTGCCTTTATTATGCTTTGGTCCCCTCACAGTACTGTCTATTGTATTGTGCTTGGGTACACTGTGCATTGCACACCCCTCACAATACTGACCGATGTACTGTTTTTGGGTACTCTCTGTATTACATACTGTGCTTGGACACACTTTAGATGACCTAGTGAGGAAACAGACAGTGAGTGGGTATGCTCCCCATGGGTAGTGAGGAAGAGGCTGGATATTGGCAGCCTCCCTATCGGCCTGTGAAGGTTCCAGGAATTCTCTGCAGCATATTACAAAGTTGTGTTCATTGACCTTTTACACAAAGCCAGTTTCCTTAGTACTTTGAATGATGCAACCAATCACAAAACGCAATGTCACACAATCTTCCACAGCAGAACCTCATCCATTCGACTACCTCTCAGCCCTATTTCGGAGCTGCACCAGCTGAAACAGAAATTATTTTCTGTTCTCTCAGTCACCCCCCGCCCCCCGCCTAACGTTCAGAAGCCACATGTCCACTCTTTTCTTGTAGTGGTTATTGGTTCAAGTTTCTTTGTGTTCATATTTTGCATGACATAACAAAAAATGACATTTATTTAACCTGATCGACATCAAAACAAACAACTGGTCTGGTAGCGAAACCAAATTAGAGCTTGTCTTGCATCAGTGTGGTATAGTGACAACTCATATGATGGGGTTCACCCATGCTTCTATAACCTCCAAACAAGGTCTTAGTGGCTTCAAATTTTGCCAACCATCTTCACGTGTTCTGAATCGCCCGAATTGGCCTCAAGAGCAGGCAGTCTGCAAGAGCACATTGTTTCTGATTTGTTATATAACTTAACTCGTTGACAGCACAGCAACCCCCTTTCTTTGCATTAAACCATGTATACTGGAACCGGGTGGGCTTATTAATAAGCCACTCTAGAAAAGTCTGACATGCGAAGACTTGGTCATTTCCATTCACCGTCATACTTCACCTGCTGCACTCTGCACTGATGTTGGTTCTGGCTTTAATTATGCTGCTTACATGTAATCTTTTCTACTGAGAAGTGGATTTCAGCTCGCCATTTTCATTCCTCACACAAGTACGATTCACATAGCATTCATAGAGTGGATTTTGGAATGGGATTTCCTGCAAATCTTTTTGCGTGTATTAAGCACTTCTGACGGGATGCATTCATACAGTTTCCCAACCACTGGACATAGCAGTAAAGAGATTGGATTTACCACTGTACAACTTGCAAGGATGATTTTGGCTGAATCTATCATTATTAATTTATATTTTGCAAGCAGAGTTTTAGTTTTGAAAAATAACGTAATGACTGCGTGTGGTACTGCATTTTCAGCCCTCTGCACTGCAAGAGCAGCTGCAGCAAATTGCATGTAATACGATATTAGCAATGCTTGTCCCCATGTTTCTGTGTTAACCTTTTTCATGACTATATAGAGCAAGCATTGGCAATGCCAACAGTTTGGGCTTCTGTGTAGACATGAGATTTAGACTTGCCAGGCACTGCCATAGTGGTATTAACTAACCATTAATAGCAGCGGGTGCAAATGGTGCAAGTACCTGTGCATCTAACAGCAGTGCCTGGCAAATGTCTAATACTTGTACACAAGCCCAAACTGTTGGCTTTTCCAATGCTTGTTTCGGGTGTAACTGCTCCAGTATTTTCTGTTTCACAAGCAGTGTCCCTTACACACAGTACACACTGAGCAGAAACATACTTTTTAGTGTACTTGTACATAATGAAGTACATTAAAAAAAAAACTTGTTCTATGGTGAGTGCAGTGCAGCCCTATTGACTACGTGGGTGTGCTCATCCCTGTCCTGTAGTTCAAGCCCATATGTGCTAACGAAGCTCAAAACACAGGACTTCACCGATTCATAGAAAAACTAAGTCTGTATTTGATATTTTTCCACCCACACAGAGTGCAAATAATCGGGAACACGGCTACAAATAAAGAATACATTTCACCTTTAAAACCAGTTCAAGTTACCTTTTCATTCATGAGGACTAGATAGAAAGGTTGACGGTCAAGCTCCCATCGATTTGCATGTTTGTGTGGGTAAAGGAGTTGAATCCCAAGGCCAAGTAAAGTGCTAGGCCCAGTCATTCAGGCAGGGCCTTTGTCATTGAGAATCACTAATTGGCTGCATTGACACCTCGCCCTCCTCCCAGATGCAATACATTGCAAGTTCCTCTGAAATCTGGGAGAGGCTGCCCAGCACACTTGGGGGAGGGGGCTGCTTTAAAGGATGTTTCCCTGCTCTTGGATTGAATCGAAAAAAAGTAGCTTGATTTAAAAATAAAAAAACTGGGTGCTGGCACCCGCCCCCTTGCCCAAGGTAACGGTCATGCCGCCACACCTGTCCAAAGCTTCATTCATGAATCTAGCCCCTGTGGAGGCTTACGCCACAAATACCATTATACCTACCCCCACTACACCTTCCCTACGAAATGAGCGCCTCTGCTCATGCACCAGGTATGCCCCTCCCCCCTCTCACCGTTACTCCGAACCAGATTTTTAGGAATTTGCATCTAGGAGCCAGATACACGCGACCCACCATCATGGTATCCCTGCATACCTCCACCCTGGGCTGTGATACCCACCACACCTCTCCCACCTAGTAGCCCGCCGACACCCTACCTTTGAAGGAGCTGCTCCTGCCCACTTGCATCTGCCTTGTATCCGCAGGCCTACGGCTCCTTGTGGCACCCACCACCTACATGCCGCCTCCCGTGGCTACAGCCCTGCTGCCCCTCGCCACGCAGCCACGGCCTGTTTCGCCTACCACTTCTGGTCAGGCATTGCCGCCTTCCGATTCCTTGGTGCACACTCCTCAGCATGTAACACTGCTCCATGAGACTGCCTACAAACATACCCAAGCACCACTGCATAAAGGTCATTATTCTGCACCGACTATAACACTACCTCTCAGGCAGGACCCGCACCTGCGGACTCCGTCCTGCATCGGCGCTCCTAGGCTGCAGACGGGATGAACTTACCCGCCCCTGCCCATTGCTCCTCCTGCTGCAATGCATGTGCCACTTGATGTGCCCCTTCTATTTACTGCATTTGCGCCAGTGCCTGCCGCCTATATACCGCAATTGCCATTTGATGCCATTACTGGTACTGCACCTGTACTAGTGCCTGCCACCCATCTACCACAATCACCATGTGATGCTACCAATGTTACTGCACCTATACTAGTGCCTACCACCCATTTACCACAATTGCCATGTGATGCTACTAGTGTTACTGCACCTATACTAGTGCCTACCACCCATTTACCACAATTGCCATGTGATGCTACTACTGTTACTGCACCTATACTAGTGCCTACCACCCATTTACCACAATTGCCATGTGATGATACTGTTGTTACTGCACCTAGACTAGTGCCTGCCACCCATGTACCGCAACTACCCTGCAATGCAACCGCGGCTGCAGTACCTGCTGTCAGCCTAGCCCATCTCCTGCCCAAGACCACCTCGTTTGACTCTAGGGGCTCCATATCCCCCCCCCCTACCGCCTCCCAGTGTCCCTCACCTGCTGCCCCACTGAGGTGTGCCCTGGTCAATTCACTCTCCCTACCAGCACACACCTTAGGTGTGCAAGACCTTATCATTAGGGACAACATTGACTTACTGATACTAAGTGAGACCTGGCTGAATGAAACCACTGGCCCCGCCCTGGCCCTCGCCATCGCGAGTGGCTAAACCATCTTTTAGGCAGGACCGCTCCTCTCATAGGGGCGGTGTCGTAGCTGTCAATGCTAAGGAGACTATCAGAAGGATTGAGGGGTAACTTGTGCAGAATTCAGACTACCTTCATCTCAAAATGAGGCTCTCCGCCAAATGTACCATCTCGCTCCATGTCGTTTACCACCCACCTGGCCCTATCACCGATTTTCGTGAAGCACTAATCCACGGGCTCTCCGACAACCTAATAAACTCATCTAAAGTCATACTCCTGGGTGATCCCAATCTAGGGCTTAATGACCCCAACGATGCCCACGCCACTGCACTGAACAAAGCCGTATCTACCCTAGGGTTTACCCAAGCCACCTCTAAGCCTAACCACATTAAAGGTTGCACGCTCAATTGGGTGTCTCACCATAACTGCTGCCTCCTGGTCACCGATATTACTCCCATTCCATGGTCTGACCATCATTGCGTTACTTTTGACCTCATTGCCTCCAAACGGCCCCCTAAGCCAATGATCCCTTCCACTGCAGCACACTCGAGGAGCTCCCCATCAGCTCACCATGGAGAATATCACCCCCTACCTCACGGTTCCTGCCCTCTTGCCCCCTTTCTCCAAGGACCCTGAGATTCTTGCTAGTAAATTCAAAATGGTCATCACCCAAGCTGTTGATAACGTTGCCCCACTCACCCTAAAGAAAGCTAAGAGAACAAAGCATTCTAATGCCTGGTTCACCCCGGAGTTTATGGAGCTACGCTCCAAAAAAAAGGGCAGCGCTCGCCACTGGGAAAAATATCCCAATGATGCTTCGAAAGTAACTTCAAAGTTATCTCCAAAGACTATAAAACTTCCATCATCAAGGCTAAAGCTGCAACCTTCAACACTATAATGCAAAATCTGGGACGAATAAAGAGTTGGAAACTCCCTCCACCACGCCACCTACTCTCATGAAGGATGAACTCTGGTGTAACAAAATTCAATCTGCCATGCTTGATAAGTTGGACACCCTGCACACCAGAATCAAAATCTTAGCCCACCAACAGGCACTTACCAACCTTTTAGCCAAAAGTCACAGTAACCCGTCCGCAGTAACCAACTCTAGACAATCCCCAGTGTTTGAATTTACGAATATGAGTGAACCAGAAGTCATTGCCCTCCTCAAATCCATTAAACCTTCCAACTGTAAAGGGGATGCCTGCCCGGCCCAGGTCATCAACGACTGTGCCCCTTACCTTGCCCCATTCATCACTGCATTCATTAATGCCTCCTCCCAGCCTGGCCATGTCCCAACTGGACTTAAGGAAGCATGGGTTTGACCGCTCCTTAAATCACCCTCCCTCAACCCATTTGTTCCAGGGAACTATAGACCCTTTACCACTGTCCCTTTTCTGCTAGAAATCCTGGACAAAGCAGCCTACCTGCAAGTCTAAAAATCCCTTCAAGATAACCACTTTCTTGGTCTTCGGCAGTCCGGGTTCCGTCCATGACATAGCACCGAAACGGCCCTGCTAGACCTTAAAAATCAAATGGACGACCTCAGATACGCAGGCAAACCTGCACTCCTTCTGCTCCATGATTTATCCGCTTGCCTTTGATATGGTGGATCACAAGACCCTCTGCCATCACCTTTCTACTGCGGCCAACTTCTCCCTGAGGGCTTGTGCCTGGATTGTTTCGAGTGGATTGTGTCCTCCAACGTATTCCTCATCTTAGATGTATTCCATCAGCTTTAGCTGCTTTGGAAAAAAAATTCGGCAGAGCGCGGCGTGCGTCGATGTCGTCGAGTCGATGGTCCCTCGAAGGCCTCCGTAGAGGGTGACGTATCGGGTGTACAAGAAGCACGCGCGGCGCCCGTTGGCCTCAGTTCCGTTTTTCCACCGTACATGTTGCTTCGGAGATTCGGCACACCTCGAGTTCTGTGACGCAGTGAATATTATTAGAGAAATATCGATATGTCATCGTCATTGACACCCACTACGACCCTACGATCGGGTTTCAAAAAATGTAAATCTTGCGGTTCGAAAATGTCTATCACGGACCCGCATCGAGAATGTCTGTGGTGTCTCGGGGAAGGCCATGACATGGAGGCCTGTACGAAGTGTCAGGCGATGACGGGGAAGGCCTTGCGACAGAGGAAGGGAAAACTACAGGTAGGTCGTAAATCCGACCGAAAAGCTTCTAGCATCGAGTCGAGGTCCCGTGAGGAGAATCTCCTCGATGCGAAAGGCATCGGTCCAGGTCCCGAAGCGATTCCCATTGCTCGTCATCTTCGACAAAGAAATCGAAGAAAAGACGCCACAGGTCCCCCTCCACCTCGTCCTTTCACCATTCAGAATTAAAATGATGGAGGTGTTCGAAAAAGCGAAGCCTCGGTCCGTGCCTTCTCCGGAAGCATCATCGCTCTGACAATCGCGCACCCTCGAGCCCGGGCGATCGAAGAAGGAAGGATCGAGAACCTTCCAGGACACCAAGTGAAAAAGACCGCTCGAGTCGAGTCGACCGCTCGAGGTCACCGACGCCGTCCAAAACCTGACACACCTCGAAGGGCAAATGTTCGAAGAGCACCTCGACACCCTCGAAGCCAACGCCGTCGACGATCACTATTCCGTCGGCGTGATCGACGCCCTTGTCGACGTCGACCCCGAAGCCCTCGGCGCCAAAGGTTCCAAAGGCTCCAGTTCAACCAACTCGACAAGAAGTGAATGCTGCAGAGCCTGTAAAACCTTCAGGGTCCACTAACACACTTCCTCCGCCTCTCCCAGAAAAGGTTTTTAAACCTCTTCCTAGGAAGGAATTTTTCAAGTCCTTGACCTCAATTTTTGAGGAACAGGAGAAATCTGATGAGGAGAATGTGCCTTTTGGACTGGAATATGGTACACCAAATGTCCCAGAATGCCTGATTTCTGAAGAAAGCAGGATGAGGGACCTGGTGGAATCCTTACATAATGCAAGTGGCGTTGATACATCTCCTGAAACAGATTTTGGCAGGCCAGAACCAGGAGAGCATCTCAGTCCCTCATACCGTCAACTAATGAAAAAAGTGGTTGATTATTTAGGATGGGCTAGACAACCAACCCAATTAATCCAGGATGATTTGACCGATATATTGGACCATGGTCCCACCAAGATCCAGCCCTACCCTTCAATGTAGCCTTGCAAAATAGGGTGGCCAAAAATTGGGAGACTTCGGATTCTATTCCTCCAGTGAATAAATCCCTTACTTCAAAATACCGCCCTGCCAGTAGCGACCCGGGCTATCTGTCTACACATCCCACTCCCGAACGTCTGGTGGTCCAGGCAGCCACAGCTTCAAATAAAATAGTGTACCCTTCTATCCGTGCGGACAGGGACGATAAGCGTGTGGATGGCTTGGCACGTAAGGTGTTTTCAGCTGGGAGTATGGTGTTAAAATCAGCCAACTCCACATGTTCCTTGGCAAAGTTTTTGTACACTCGGTGGGAGTGCATTGCAATGGAGGTAGAGCACATACCAGCAGGGGATGAAAGGGAAGGATTCCTAGCCATTGTTAGAGATGGAAAGGAAGCCATGCAGGAATCCCTTGAATCTGGATTGGACACTGTAGATAGAGTGAGCAGGTCCATGGGTACTTGCACTGTAATACGCAGATTTGCGTGGTTACGGACGTCAGGTTTTGCACCAGACGTACAGAACTGCCTTCGGAACATGCTCTTTGACGGGTCTCACCTTTTTGGCAGCAAGGCTGACGAGAGCCTTGAGAGGTTGCAGACCTCAAAAGCAGCTGCCAAATCTTTAGGAGCTGCCATTAGGCAACCTCAGCCTTTACGTGCGCAAGGACAATCTTGGAGGGTCCTATCTTTACTTCTCCTCATATGGAAAGGCGAGAGGAATGGCCGGTCAAAGGGGCCAGAAAAAGGCCACTCGCGGTGGACGAGGAAAACGTGGAAAGCCCACTCCAGCTGCAGCCTCTTTGTCATCAGTGGCTACAGCAACCGCCACAAAACCACTGAGGACTTGCATCACAAGACACCCGTGGGAGGCAGGCTGTCACAGCATCTGCAAGAATGGCGAGCCATTACTTCAGATGTTTGGGCTCTAGAAATAATAGCCGAAAGTTACTGCCTTCCTTTTTTAACGCAACCTCAAAGCAATCCACCAGGGAGACACCCTTTGAAGTTTTCAGACCCTGCCCTACAGCAGGAACTTCTAACCCTGCTGGAGAAAGGTGCTATAGAGCCAGTGCCTGTAGCGGAGAGGAACGAGGGATGGTACTCCCCATATTTTTTGATTCCCAAAAAGGACAGAGGACCGAGACCCATCTTGGACTTAAGAAACTTGAACAAGTTCCTCAGGAAGGACAAGTTCAAGATGATCACTCTTTCTCAGATCCTTCAGGCCCACCAACGTCATGATTGGTTGGTGTCATTGGACCTCCAGGATGCTTATTTTCATGTGCCAATTCACCTCAAGCACAGAAAATACCTGAGGTTCGTAGTTGGTGACTCACACTATCAATTTCGAGTCCTGCCATTCGGATTGACCTCCACCCGAGGGTCTTCACCAAGTTAATGATGGTGGTGGCAGCGCACCTCAGGAGAGGGGGGATTCACGTTTACCCCTACCTGGACGATTGGTTGATCAGGGCACGTTCTGCCGAACAAGCACTAGATCATCTGAAAGTCACCTGCAACTTCCTCCACAGACTGGGCTTCTCCCTCAATTTCAAGAAGTCACAGATGACCCCTTCCCAACAGCTCCAGTACATAGGAGCTGTATTGGACACATCCTTGGGAAAGAGCTCGCCTCCTAAGTCAAGGGCTCAAGACATTCTTCAGATGGTTTCCAAATTCCAAAATGCCCAAAATCTCCAGGCCTATGACTTCTTAAGGTTGCTCGGCCTCATGGCATCCTGCACCGTCCTAGTGCCAGAAGCACGCCTGAGGAGGAGATCCCTTCAATGGGCTCTAAAGACTCAATGGTCCCAGTTCTCAGGTAAAATGACGGATGTTCTTCAGATTCCGAACAAGGTTCGGCAGGATCTTTTGTGGTGGAATTGCACAGAGAATATCCTAAAAGGGGAACAGTTGTGGCAGCCATGGCTGGAGGTTATAGTAGTGACGGACGCCTCACTCATGGGGTGGGGAGCTCATGCCAACGATCTGACAATCAGCGGTCGCTGTTCTCCATCAGAGTCCAAACTACACATCCACCTTGTAGAGCTGAGAGCAATCAGACTAGCGCTGAAAGCTTTTCTGCCATCTGTCAAGGGAAAATATGTCCTAATAATGACGGACAATACAGTGGCCATGCACTATCTAAACAAGAGAGGAGGTGTAAGGTCACTACCTCTGTGCAGAGAGGCAATGCAGCTCCGGTATTGGGCAATTCAAGAAGGCATCTCCTTAAAGGCAGTCCAACTAGCCGGGGAGGAGAATATGACGGCAGGCGCTCTGAGCAGGCAGAGCACGGTGTCCAACGAATGGGAACTGGCTCAGGAAGTCATTCAGGAGATCTTCGCTCTTTGGGGAACCCTTCAAGTAGACCTGTTTGTGACTGGAATCAATCGGAAGTGCGAAAGGTATTGCTCAAGGGAATTTCCCCTGAGAGGAGCCCTAGGGGACACGTTCGTGGTAGAGTGGAACTTCCCACTACTATACGCGTTCCCTCCGATTCCCATCATTCCTCAGGTCATCAGGAGACTGAGCTGGTTCTGAAACCACATGATCCTAATTGCCCCGGATTGGGCCAGGGGAACGTGGTAACCGGACCTTCTAGATATGTCCATCTGTCCCCCGGTAAGTCTTCCTCAGAGAGAGGACCTTCTCTCTCAAATGGAGGGTCAGGTTCTCCATCCAGAGGTCAAGATTCTCAACCTTCACGCTTGGTATCTGAAAGGCTGAGATACAAGGTTTGGGACCTTCCAGATGACGTCATGGAGGTGTTGCTTTCGGCAAGAAGACCAGCAACAAAATCTCTATACCGTTCCCATTGGAAAAAGTTTTGCAACTGGTGCAGAGAAAAGAATGTTGATCCGTTTCTATGTTCTATTCTGGAAGTACTGTCCTTCCTCTTGTCCCTAGCACATAGAGGTCTAAATGTGGGGACCATAAAAGGTTATCTTGCAGCGCTTTCCATCTTCAAGCGCTGTCGGAAGACTGCTCCTATTTCAAAATTCCTTTAGTAGTACAATTCTTAAAAGGACTCACCAATGTGTTTCTTCCTTATCCTTTCCAAGAACCAATTTGGGATCTCAATCTGGTTCTAAAATTCTTAATGTGTGCCCCTTTTGAACCCTTGCACACTTGTCCATTAAGATAACGGACATGGAAAACTGCTTTCCTAGTTACTTTAACATCTGCAAGAAGAGTGAGCGAATTGCAGGCACTGTCTTCTGGGCCACCCTGTACTGTGTTCCACAGGGACAGAGTGGTATTGAGGGTTACACCCTCATTTTTGCCTAAAGTTGTGTTCGATTTACATCTAAATCAGAAAATTGTTCTACCCGCATTCTACCCTCCACCTCATGCTAGTAAGGAGGAGGAAAGATTGCATAGGTTGGATCCGAAAAGAGCTCTAAGCTTTTACATCTCTAGGCTCTCCAAGAGTGGATAATCAACTTTTCATCAGCTACACCGGAAGGAAATTGGGTTAATCGCTGTCAAAGAAAACCATATCACGTTGGATTGTGCTCTGCATTTCGGAATGCTACAGATTAGCAGGGAAAGACCCACCAGAGGGCTTAATGGTCCATTTTACCAGAGGCATCGCCTCTTCGACAGCCCTTCAAAGAGGTGTTCCTATAAAATCCATTTGTGAAGCAGCAAAACGGTTGTCGCTGCATACTTTTTCAAAATTCTATCATCTGGATGCTTCCCATTCTAAAGAGCTGAATTTTGGTAAAACAGTACTATATTCAGTCATTTGAGGGTATCAAAAAATCTACTCCCTCCTCCAAATAATTGTCCATACTGCTTTGGGAGTCTATCTAAGATGAGGAATATATTGGAGGACACAATCCACTCGAAGAACAAGTTACTTACCAACTGGTAACGTTCTTTCGATTGGATGTTCCTCCAACGTATTCCTCATCGCCTACCCCTCTGTAGATTTTTCCGGGTTATTGCCACTTCAACTCTCGCAAGGCTGATACCTGATTACCAGAACAATCTACACAGTAGAACAAAAGTGAGGTGGAAAAACAGAACTGAGGCCAACGGGCGCCACGTATGCTACTTGTACACCCGATGACGTAGGCCTTCGAGGGACCATCGACTCAATGACATCGACGCACAGCGCCCTCTGCCGAATTCTTTTTCCGAAGCAGCTAAAGCTGGATGGAATACATCTAAGATGACAAATACGTTGGAGGAACATCCAATTGAAAGAACATTACCAGTGGTAAGTAACTTGTTCTTCTTCAGGAAAGAGCTATGAAGGTCTTCTCCGAATCTTCATGTGCCAATCGAAGTCTCATAAAAATGTGGGGCCCCCACTGCTCGTGCATTGCCCCCACCCTGTACAACCTTTTCACGAGGCCTCTGTTCAATATTCTGGACACACTGGGCATCTCATACACAAACTATTCTAATGACACCCAGGTGCTCATCCCCCTCTCAGGTGATTATCTGTCTGACCTGAACACCCTCAACTCCATTTACTCAACGATCCAAATCTGGATGGCAGAAAACTGGTTATACCTCAACAGCGGCAAAACCGAACATCTGTTAATTGGATCGCCTGCCACCTTGGGTAAACTGGACAAGCAATACAGCTCCTTCACCGCTGATCATATCCCCATCTCTGCTCCCAATCTGTTATCTCCCTGGGCATCTACTTTGACTCTAACCAGACGATGAATAGGCAAGTCAATGCCATCGCCTCCTCCTCAGCTTACCACTCCAAATTGCTTAATGCAGTTAGACCGTTCTTATCCCAATAGAATTGCCTCACCATTGCTAGGGCAATAATTGGGTCAAGACTGGACTACCGTAAAGTCCTCTTCATAGGGACCTTCTGCAAGAACATTACTACATTACAACAAGTACAACATAACGTCCTTAGGGCTGCCACAGGCATCTCACGAAGGGACCTCATCTCTAAGGTTAGGAGGCAGATCCACTGGCTTCTTGTTAAGGAAAGGATTGTTTTTTAAAACCCTCGCCCTGATGCATAAGTGTGTCCATGACTTGGCACCCCCCCCTACCTGGTCCAAAGGATTACCAAACCTACCCCAGCTAGGCCTACAAGCACGGCATACACCAACAGGATCTCTGTACCAAAGGCCTGCAGAGTTTGTGCGGGCGGTACCAGTTTCCCAACCATAGCAGCCACTTACTGGAACTCCCTCCCCTCTCATATAAGGCTAATGGACTCTCACACAGCTTTCCGGAAAGCCATCAAAACCAGGCTATTTGTATGACACTGCACCTGTACCCTCCCCTTTGCTTCTTCTGCTCTGTATCAAACATGCTGTTGTTGTTACCCTCATAACTACCTGTATGTATCTGTGTAAATGTAACCAAGTAACATGTACCAAGTAAACTTGCGGTTCGGCTGCATTCCTGTAACCCTGAATTAAGCCTACCTACTCTCATCTGTAATAGCGCCTCGATGCCCGTGGGCTGTAGTAGTGCGCTCTACAAATCCCAAAATAAAAATAAAATAAATAAGTGCAGAGAGGGGACTGTAGGGTTACAGATACAGACCACAAGTGCTGGGGGAGCCAAGTGACATTGCAAGGTGCAACAGGACAGGCAGGGACCTGGGTCCAAGTTCAGAGGGTAGCCATGTGACCAGTGCATGGAACATATGGGTTATCAGCAGGGGAGAGGAAGAGAGAAAGCGGAGGTGAAGAGTAAGATCTTGAGTTGCTTCCGGAACCAGAGATGGTTCTGCTAAAGTTTGAGAGAGGCAGGGAGGCTGTTCCAGAGGGTGGCTCCAGCCAAAGAAAGAGATCTACCACCAACTCTCTACTTGGAAAAGCGACTGACCACCAGAGAGTTGGAGGTGGCTAAGCGGAGAGCTCGAGAATGGAGATACGTAGGAAAAGAGAGAGTAGGTGATAGTGCGGTCGCAGGTCCCAGAAAGCTTTATGGACAATGCAGAGGGTCTTGAACTTGATCCTTTCCACCACTGGGAGCCAATGAAGAGATTTCAGAGCTAGAGAGATACGATCCCTGGGCTTAAGGCCAAGGACAAGTCTTGCAGCCCTGTTCTAGATAAACTGTTGAGGACAGAGAGTAGAGGCATGAATGTTTAGAAAGATGCTGTTGCAGTAGTCCAGCCTCAAGAGGCCCAGAGCTCTGGAGACAGTGAGCTTCTGGGGGAAAGTAAGGAAAGGAAGAATACCTCCGAGGAGGTGCAGCTGATAGTTTGACTTCTTAGAGACGTCGCAGATGTGAGGAGAGAAGAAGAGGATGGAGTAGAAGATGACCCTGAGGTTCTTAGCCTCACAGGTAGGAGCAGGAAGAGGACCCACAGTGGGCCGCCAGACAGAGAGGAAAAGTGGGAGCTGGTGTTCTGATGAGGAGGATCTCCATCTTACTGGCATTAAGGCAGAGATCATTGGTGGCACGCCATTCCTGATTTGCAGACAGACAGGTAGGAATGAGAGAAGGAGTAGAGGTGGCCGAGGGGAGCGTGAAAGAGAGTTGGGTGTCATTAGCATAACACTGAAAATTGGAACAGAAAGCAGCCATGCAATGGGCAAGAGGTGCCAGGTATTGGTTGAACGGCCAGGGAGAAGGTTATACCCATGGGGAACACCACATGTGTGTAGAGAGAGAGAGAAAGACAAAGACAAAGAGAAAGAGAGAGAGAACCCCAGTTGGACCTGCGAGGGTCGGTCAGTGAGAAAAGAGGTCAGCTAGACCAGGGCTATACCCAGGTTATCACAGAGGCGCTTAAGCAAGATAGCATGGTTGACTGCGTCGAAAGCAGAAGAAAGAATGAGGGGAATGAGAACAGAAGGAAAGTTAGAATCAAGGTTCGAGAGCAGGTCTTCACAGATGTTCAGGAAAGCAGTTTCCGTCGTTCTAGCCGCTCTGAAGACAGACTGATGGTCATGGAAACAACCAACAGATTCAGTATGAAAGTTAATCTGGGAGATGGCCAGCTTTTCCAAGAGTTTGCCCAAGAAAGGAGTGATAGAGATCGGGTGATAGTTAGCCAGAGAGGAAGGATCGGCAGAGGGCTACTTTAATTGGGCACTCAGAGCTACCCATTCCATCCCACTTACTCGTATTTTCCTTCACGGGCAAGCAACCTAGGCCTAGCCTAATGTATAAGGAGCGGGCATAAGCTGGCTCCACTGTATTCAGGTATAGCTCCATGCCCTGCGTAGCTTTAAGCTCTAAGTTGTTTGAACCAGTTGCCAAGGCTAATGAGATTTCTGGTGCCCTTATTAGTTTATATCTATGAAAAGTCACCTTGACTCTCCCTTTCGCGTTATCTCCCAAAGTCTGTGGGTTTTGCCAATATGGACATAAACACAAGAGGGCAAGCCATTTTTTTTTATGTGGGCCAACCAGTGAATCCTGTGCCATCCCCCGAATGTCAATACATGCTCTAATCCTTCCGGTATTTTACTAGCTTCTGGTTTCCCCAAACTCAGTGCCAGTAATAAACCGGTCTAATACTTATTTCTTCGTCAATGGGAGAGAGACCCCACTTCATACAAACTGTACTAGTGTGGGTGCTTTGGGGAAGCAGCAAAATCACTTTCAGAAATGTGTTCTCGGTTATTGTTAGGGGGGTGGCATCAGCGTAGCCCCAGACTTCAGCGCCATATAATGCTGCTGCCTTAGCCTGCGGTAGGTATAGCTTTAGGGCCGGGCATATTGCACCCCTTCCGTGCCTAGAATGTTAGGCTTTCAGGGCCCCACTGGTTTTTTTGTAATAGAGTCTTGGCTTTGGCAACCTGACCAACCCAACGACCCCCACTTGAGAACCGAATTCCCAGATAATCATACCAACCCACTTCTTGTAGAATTGTACCCCCACCTCCAATTTCAATGGTTTGATTCCAAATGATTTTGATGTAAAGACCATAGCCTTAGTCTTGGAGGCATTTACCTCCAGCCCAAATTTACCACATTCATCTGCTAGAGTGGACAGGGCAAGGCACAGTCCCATAGGGGTGGTGAACAATAGGACTGCATTGTCAGCAAAAAACAAAATTGGGATGCGGTTCCACCACAACCTTGGCAGATCCGTGCTCACTGCCAATAGTCACTCAATAAAGAGTTAATATACAAACCGTATAATACCGGAGCAAGGACACAACCATGTTGGACCCCTGTGCGTTTGCCTCCTCTCCCACAGCAGACAGTTGCTGTATTGTCATTATACAAGAGTTTAATCGCTCGCAAAAGTTCACTGGGGATATTTTTGGCATGCATAACTGCCCACACGGTTTTCTCTAGGGATGCTGTCAAATGCTGCCTTGAAATCCACGTATACACCATATAAATTGGTGTTTGCGATTCTCAGTTGTTTTTGGACCACTAAGTAGAACCGGAAGCACTTATGTATCATGCGTTTTCCTGCCTAGAACCAGGCCTGAAGATGACTCAATTGCTTGGTATCATCCATCCATGCCACTAGGTGCCACAGCAGGACCTTACCAAATGTCTTTCCTGTGGCATCCGGTAAGGTAATGGGTCTATAATTTCCCAGGTCTGCCCGGTCACCCTTTTTGTACATGCAGACTATTACTGCTGATGTCCAGGTATAAGTCACCCAGTCACTCTGCATTACAGTGTTAAATGCCATGGTTAATACTAGGGCCCAAATTGCAAGCATGCTTTTATAGAGATCCACCGGCACCCCATTGGGTCCCGGCGTTTTACCTGCCTTCTGTACTCTTATAGCCCTCTCCACTTCTGCGAGTATGAATGTTAAGTTGACAAGTCCATTATGCACAGGTCCAGTCCCCCATCAAATATGGGGCTCATACATGCTCCCTTCCCCTTAGATGGAAATGAGTACAAACCTGCAAAGTGGGCATACCATCTGGTCGGGCTTATACTTTCAGGGTCGATTGCATCACCCTTTATATCCATATCCGTAATAAGATGCCAGAACCTAACTTGGTCCCACTCTGCACACATTCGATCAGGGTAGCCCACCTACCATGTAGGTACTGAGATTTCTTACTGGCTGTGATCTTCTTATATACCCTCCGTAACCACTGCACATGAGCTCCATCTACCTGGCCAGTGGCCCTCAGGCATGTGACCAGGGCTTGCTTTGCTTCCCTGCACACCTTGTCGAACCAGAAGTTCGATTTATTACCCTCCTGTCTTGGTCGCCTTTTCGGCATGGTCAGGGATTCTCCTAGCGACTCAATTAAAGTGAGATAACTTGCACGTTTACTTTCAAGAGAGGTACTTGCCTCACAAATGCACTTGTGCAGCACTATAATTTTACTGTACCAAACTGGAGCAAGATCAACCAGGTTCAGGCTCACCCATTTCACAGAGCTCCTGGCGTTACCATGAACCATCACGGACACTGCCTTATCCACTGTCAGGTCTGACTCAGGTGAAAGGTCTTTAATTGGAGAAGTATCAGCCTATGATCGCTCTCTAAGCAATCTTCTATCGATCTCTGAGGCGGCTGGGTGTAATCTTGCATGTCTATTAGCAATTATGCAGGGCATACTTTCTCTGGGCCGAATGGCTGCCGGAGAAGTTACCTTATTTGTATTAACACTGAAGATTGGCCTTTGTATGGTAAATGTCCCTATACTAAATCGCAATGAGAGTGACGGCAAGTCGCTCACGAGTTCCATCTGTTTAGTCACCTGGGTGATAGCACACCAATTCAATGCGTCCAGATTTGTAGGGATAGAGACAGTGTGGCATGCAACAAGAAGGGTAAAATGGGGAGACACGTTGGTGAAAAAATCTCAAACCCAAAGTGTATCAGGCCATCATACATGAAATAGAAGCAATTAGCACCCTTCCATCTGGTTCTATAACCATTTAATATAACAATTAACTATTATAAAGTTATGACACAAAGTCTTCAGGATCCATTCACCAGGCCTGTCAGACAAACCAAGCATAAGGAGTAAGCAAAGGACGGGTGGTTCGACGAGGAAAGCAGAGCTGCCAAGTGTGATTTAATATGATGTCTTAGTGAGGGTACACTGGTAAATCTGCACAATCCCAGGACTGCATACAAATCTTTGATTCAGAAGAAAAAGGCAGACTTTAACCAGGATAGATGGGACGAGTTGCACTCTGCATGTGTAAATAGCAACTCCCATCAGTTCTGGAAAATGGTTGCACTTTAAGATCGTAATGCTCCCAATGCCCTCCAGTGCATCATACCCCCTACTTCATGGCGGAAGCACTCTGGGAAGCTGTGCCAAGTTAGGGCAGACCAGCTGGAAGAACGCTTAAAATCAGAGAATATGCTCCCAACATTTGCAAATGCCCTGATCCTTACAGAGAGGCAGGTAGAAAGAGGTATACATGAACAAGCTAAGGGTAATCTATACAAAGATGAACCCTCAATATTGGCTCCCTTTTGGTGCTGTGCCTTTAATGTAGCAATGGAAAACAGGGCAACACCAAGGTCATGGAGGAATGCGGAAAAGGTTCTGATCTTCAAGAAGGGGACAGGGAACAACCTGGGAATTACCGCTCCATTTCACTTCTAAATGAGGCTGGGAAAATGTTTGCCAAAGCTATCCTGGAGCGATTACAGAACTGGGAACAATCAAGAGGGTTCATTAGCCACCTACAAGTTGGTTTTTGGAAAGGGTACAGCACAATAGATCAGAGCTTCCAATTCCATCTAATCCTGGATAAATAGTCAGCCCTTAGTCGTGTCAGGATATATGCGGTCTGAGTAGATCTAAAGGACACTTTTGACTGTGTTCCCAGGAATTCCCTGTGGCAAGTGCTGAGAAACAAAGGTATCCCCCAGAACTTCTTGATCAAAATCCAACAGCTGTGTACTGATAACACATTGTTTGTATGCAGAGGTTTGAGGGGGGAGTTGACACACCCAATTGCTTTTCAGAGAGGTGTCCGGCCAGGCTGCATGCTAGCCCCACTCCCAATCAATGAGGTTATTGACCCACCTAGATTGGGCAGCACCAGGTTCCCTGCACTGTTATTTGCGGATGACGCAGTGTGGCTGGCCACAACCCCAATGTGTTTTAAGACCACTCCGACAAAGTTCATTGACAAATGCAATGAATTGGGTCTTGAGCTCAATAAAGACAAAACAAACACACTTGTCATCAGACCCCACCTGGCACAATCCTTGAGCTTGACATCAAGGTGGATGGAACAAATCTAGAACATGCCCTATCCTACGACTACCTTGGAGTCAGGTTCATGGACAACGGTTTGTGGTTGCAGTAGGTAACTAACGCAATAGCCAATCGTAAAAAGTATTGTGGCGGCATAGGGCATTTTTACCGAATGCATCACAGCGATGCCATTAGCTCAGTCCTGCTATTACACCGGATGCAGGCCATTTCCTTATCACTATATGGGGCCGAGGTATGGGGACACATGGGTTCGAAATCTCTGGCCATTGTTGAAAGGACATTTTTTAAAAATGCTATTCATGTTACCAAGTTCTTCGCCTAGCACTGGTATATTTATGGAATGCAACCTTCAACCGGTCGAAGATCGAGCAAGGTTGAAACCCCTTTTGTATTGGATGAGGATTTGGACCTCGCCAGATTTGGCCATATATAAAGATGCCTTGGTGCATATTTTGTCTCTAGTGGGGTCCAAGACCCTCCCATAGTTCAGATAAGTGAAAACAGAATGATCTAAACTGAATATGGACCAGTACTGGAGAGCTGAAGCGACAGATCAAATGTGCGGGTGGTGCCCTCTCCCATTACAGGTTAGAAGAGGAATGCACCACTCTTAGTACCGTTTTGCATTATTTATTGTATAAACCTGATTTGGGGCTTGAGCCTTACATGGACCTGAGTAGCCCGAGAAATGTCCGGCCGCTATATATATATACAGTTCTCTCTCAATACTCTAAAAGTGGGATCTTTTACACAGAATTGTAGAGGGTCAGGAGGTTCTTTGATTCTGTCATAAAATAACTGGAAAAAAGACAGACACCGATTGTTTGATGCAGGTAATGTTATGTTATGAGTGAATATGTTTCTACCACTTTTTTTAATCAGCCAATCAATCCGTTATTATTTTGTTTTACCTCAACACTTATCAAGGGATTGGAAAGTGTAAATTATAGTTCCCAAGCAATTATAAGCATTTCTCTTCTACAAGTGGTTAATTTATTCTCTAAGCACCGAGTAATTCACTTAGAAAATGTTCACTGACTGTTTTTAGCTAATTTAAATGTTTGTGCCCTAAACATGCTTGGGTAGGGTTTAGTGTAATGCTTCAATAAGGCATAGAGAAGCAGTTTGTTTGCTTATTCAATTCTTGACAAATGCCTTGTTTTTACTAGAGTGGTGACTTACTGAGGTGATCTGTATGTATGGGCTTGGGGGTTGGCCATCTGAGGAACAAACACACCTTTTCTCTTTTTGGGGGTGAGGGAGTTAATTATATTTATGTGCGGTCTTTAACATCATTAATATCACACACTATATCTGCTGTGACGTGTTCATCATCATCATACACCATCTCTATGGGACTTAAACATAATATGTGTCACACACTATCTCTGGGAGGGACTTTATCAATGAAAGCCCTCACCATCTCTGTAAGGACATTAATATCATAATCGCATACTATCTCTGTAGGAACTTGAGCACTAGTCTTACGATAAAAATTCTCTCATAAGTATCATGCACCATCTCTCTGCGGACATTAACATCATTATAAATCACACACCATAACTGTAGGACATTAACACTAGGTTAACTACTTACTACCTCTGAGAGGGACTTTAACATCATTGTTAGCCCAAACCATCTTTGCGAGGATTATAACACCATTCTAATCAGATATTAAAATGAGTGTTAAGATAAAATGTCACTGTGGTTCTTTGACATCATTGTTATCACACAGCATCTCTCTGAGGACTTTATCATCATTATGATTACACACCATCTCTGTGGGAACTTGGATATCATTATTATCACACACCATCTATGTGTGGACCTGAACATCAGTATCACAAAACACAATCTCTACGGGGTCTTCAACATCGCCATCATTGCACACCATTTATACGGGGACATAAACATCATGATAATCACACACCCTCAATGTAGGGACTTAAACATTAGCATTATGATACAACATCTATGTGGGATCTTTAACACCATTTTCACACATCATCTATGCGAGGACTTTATCTTCATCACATACCATCTCTATGGGGACCTTAACACAATTAATATCACCTATTATCTCTCAGTGGAACCTCAATGTCACTAATAGTCCACACCCCCTCTGTGAGGACTTTAGCATCATTGTAATCACACACCATCTCTCTGGAGCCTGCAGATATTACTATTAAAACAATCTTTGTGTGGACGTTTACTTTACCATAATCACATACAATCCCTATTTGGAAATGTCACTTTTGTCGCAAAGAGGACAGTAACATCTCTATCATCACACCAATCCGAGAGAGGCGATGTGTGACCTTGTAGCAATCCTGAATTCAAATCCCTGCTGCCCACTGAACCACAGTATGTGATGCTTTATTATTCACCTCATCTTTATGTGCCCCAGTTCTCCTTTCTGACTTATTTGGGGTGTTGTAATAGGGTTTAATGCCCGACTGAAGTTCTGTTAAGTGAATATCTTACAGGAAGTGCAACCACATTACCATCCATCGGTTGTATGTCTCTAGGATGTGGAACAAGTTATGTACCTCTGTCAAGACCTGAAAGAATCTTTGCACACCATCCCTGTGGGAATGTATCATTACTACAATCACACACCATTCTTACAGTTACTTAAACCTCATCATCATCATCATCACCACCACAGAAATAGGGGGAAGTTATCATCATTGTATTGTCCCTTGTTAAGACATTAAATTGCCCTCATCACACACCATCTCTGTAAGGACTTAAATTCCACAGACATCATACCATCCAGGATGCAACTCCAATATCCGACATCGATGTAGGTATTTCAATCCACGATAATCAAATACCTCTTATGTAATGAATATAACACCCACATATTACGCACGTCTCTGTGGTGACTTAAATATCCCCAAAAAAATCCACCATCTCTGTGGAAACTCCAATTTCACAGTCATCACACACCATCTCTATGAGGACTTCAATAGCTTAATCATCACACAGCATCTCTGTGAGGACTGTACCATGTCCTTCTTCACTCACACCCTCTTTTGGGACTTAAACATTTGTGACATCACAAATATTGTCTGTGGTCACTAAAAAGCATCTTTTAAACCTTAATGTGATCTTCAGTCACATCACACAACATCCAGGTGGGAACTTTAACACCACAATGTCCACACAACATCTTTGTGGGGACTTCAATGGCATGATGAACACACACAACCCCTACAAGTACAATAAAACTCAGCTCATCACACATAAAATCTGTTAATAATCCAAAACAACATACTTTATGTGTGTACACTCAAAATCTCACAGTCATAACACACCATCACTCTGGGGACTTCCGTAGCACAATCCTCACGCACCATCTCTGTGAGGACTTTACCATATCCCTCCTCTCTCAATCCCACTGAGACCTAAACATTTCTAATATCCTACACACTATCTTTGGTTACTTACACATCTCTGTTGGTCCTAAATGCCATGCTTCACTCTCATCACACAACATCCATGTGGGGACTTTAAAACCACTATATTCACATTCCATCTCTGTGGGGACTTTAATGCCATGATTATCACACACCATCCCTGTGGGTACTTTTAGTGCCACCATCCTCACGCACCAGCACTATGAGGACTTTAAAACCACTCTCATCAACACATTCCCTGAGGAGGCATTCATCTCGCGGTCAAAATAGATCAGCAAAATACGCCATCCTAAATCAGAGAGCAGATAGTAACACCATTATATCATGCCATTCTTGTGGTAGGGTCTATTGTAAAGGTTACATTTGTGATTGTGAACCCAGGAAGCCTACATCTCAATCACAGATTCCTCTCTGTATGACATAGTGGGAATCACAAGCAAACATTTAAAACCCTGAAGCAAATGGAATGTGGCTGCTGGTCAAATTAAGTTTATTTAAGTGAACATGCAAATGGGACTTGGACCGAAATAAAAATATTAAAACGATACCTTATCGTCATGTAATCACACACCATCTCTATGGGGACCTTATCGCGTGTGTGTGTGCGTGTGCGTGTGCGTGCGTGTGCGTGTGCGTGTGTGTGCGTGTGTGTGTGTGTGACCATTGAACAGGGCTGGTTCTGAAAAGCCATTTCAGGACACATACTTATGGACATGGCTGGGAAGTGCTGGGATTAAGGAGGGCTTGGAGCTGCTACATAAACCATAGCCACACAAACTACATTACTATTGTTAGGGGAGTTTTCCTAAGTCTACCAACAGGTGAGACTCTACAAAACGATCCCTTGATATACAGGCCCAAACTCTTAGTATAGGTCTGTACTACCCAAAGGAGCAGTAGAATGGCAGAGCAACCAAGCTGATCTTATGAGGAGGATGTGAACTGTAGGTAAGTACAATGAACTCAGTCAATACATAGGCCCAAAGGAACTCTCACACACACTTGCAGGTGTAGTAAAATAGATATTTATTTTACATACACAAGGAAAAGTTATGAAAGTACCATTTAAGCTAATCAACACAATGGAAAACATCAGCAACACCTTTTCAAGTGAGTAAACCAATAGTAAGGGAATGTACGAGGCATGAACACAGTTCAATGATAAATCTAATATCCAGGTTTCTAAGCGTGGAAACCGGGATCAAACCTTTGTTGCTCTGCGTCTTGCTTCCAAACGAGCAAGTTGCCCCCGAGCTATCCTCCTGAGAAACTGTAAATTAATTTATTAAAGACACTCAGACAATGTACTGTTGTAAGGAAAAAGGGTTATTCAGCACCAGCAATAACAATATACTACTTTTCAATGATTCCAATACTTTAGCAGTCCATTCCCTAACTAGTTAAGCGTTCTTCAGAGTCAGTTGAGGAGGGGTGCAAAGTGGCGTGCAGCAGCAGAAAAGAAAGTTCCACACTTCAATTAATTTCAAGGAGGATGCTTTGGTGGAATAAAAAAAAAAAGTTATCAGGGGCCTTGGAAAGGACTCCCTATAAGTGCACAAGTATTAGGCCTGGCCAAGTGGTGTGGGTGAACACCCAAACACTGGATACTGCACTCCAATAACACAGGAGCGACAATTTGGCTTGAGGCAAGTACTACCCCGAGCCCCACAGTACCGGAGGAGTGTTGAAGAAGATACAGCTGGATTCTTTCCTATGCTGCAGAAGTGGACTTTTTACAAGCTCCAACAGTAAACAATCACTTCCTGGTCAATCCGCCTCGAGTCTCCAGTCTTGTACTCTGGTGAGGGGACTTCGAGATGAGGGATTTCATCTCTGGGGGTCCAACTGGGGGTCTCACCAAAGTTCAGGGAGGATTCGTCCACCGAAACATGATGCACTGCAATTGGGTCGGAGGTCGGAGGTCCCCTGGTATTGGGCGTTTGCAGTCCTGGAAGGTCACAGCAAGTCGGGGATGGCTCGTTCTGCAGGTCGTCTTATTGCTAGTTGGTCCCACCAGCCAAAGGGAAGTAGTGGTCCTCTTCGGAGCTCCTCTGTCAATTTGAAAACGGAGTCACAACAGCAGTGGTCTCTTTGCGTTTACTGGAAGGGGTTGCCGGCGTCTCTGGTTGTTTTCTGCTTCGGATCTTCTGTTCCAGTGGTCGACTTGCCTTCTGCCTCAGGAACCTCACCTTTTATCAGTATTTCCAATTCATCCTCTGCAAACTCTCCCTGCAATGTACAGAAAGGGGTGGGTGGCAGTGCAATCAGGACAGTCTGCCCCTCCCCACCCCCCAGTAGGACATCTCAGGGACATCAGCAGACGAAGATAACAGAGTTACGGGATCCTCCAACGCTTCCTGTCCTCGCAGACACACTGGAGCCTCAGGGGGCTACACAAATAGTTCCCGCCGAAGACAAGACTTGCATCAAGACCTCTCTCTCCCAGGATGGCAGAAGAAGGGCCAAGAAAAAACAACCATGCAAGAAATGGTGAGAAAACGAGCAATCATGTTGGAACATAGGTGACCCTCCTGTGCATAGCTGCAGCTGTGACTGCAGCCTGTGGTGGAAAGCCACCAGCCATAACTATAGGGTTGTTACTGAAACTGAAAAGTTACAGGAGCAGGGTGAAGGGAGATACTAGGTATCCCCTCAGCTCTCCATATAAGGTAGTGTGTGCTTATCTCTCAAAAAGGAAAAGCTAGGAAGGATAAAAGGTATCCCCCTATACTTAAGAACAGTAGTTATTAAGAAAAATCAAAATCAAAAAAGGAGAGCCCATATGGCTCTCAGCAACACTACAAATAGGGTGCTGTGTGCTGCAAACGTGAAACACAGATGCCTTTAAAAAAGGTATGGAAGAAAGCAAGCCTCCATAAAGTAAAACATATAGAACAGGGTTTTCATGATTTGAGCAGAAAAGAATGAATGATGGGGAAAAAGGCTCCCCTCATTCAGGAGAAAAAGAAAAAGGTCCAGAGGTTCAGCAAAAAGTGCTGGTGGTCTTACTAGGAGAGGGGATCAAACATAAAACTGATCAATCTCCCCAAGAGCTGTCAAATCTGCTTCAATTCCCGCGACCCTGCGGCCGAGCTCCCTGCGTCCACACTTGTGGGTGCAACATCAGAGAAGACATCTCTTCATGAGGCTTTGCCCAAGTTTCCTGCCCTGTCCACTAAATGCTATTTGTGACCAAGTAGCTTTTTCATTGAACCCCTTACACACCACGTTCCTTACCTGGCCCTTTTTCAATGCCTGTATCCAAGCTCCCCGGCAGCTTCTTCAGCCGATTTGCAGAGACGTGACACTTTGCGGTCTAGCACACAACATGTAAGCCCAGCACTCAGGAAGCATGCTTACATCTCACCAATTATGATCTTTGGTTTACCTTTAGATCGCCATCCTGTATCACAGTGCTTTCATCCTGAGTGATGAGGCTTAAGGGTCTCACCACTGTTCTACTTGTGTATTGTGAGAAACCAGAAGGTGTCTCACCCACTAGTCCCCAGGGATCTGTCATCCAGGTGGCCATGACATGGCAATCGCTTTTGAATCTAGTTCCTGGGGGTGGACAAGTGCAGGAGGATCACCTGGGTGAGGGGTCTTCGGGGAGTGGGATTGGGACACCGGATGGCGAGATGCGGAATCCCCTCTCTGTAACACCTTAACCCAATTCAACTAGGTAGGATACGTAGGAACTATAGTCCCCCCCACCCCTTTCCTAAACGAACACATACACACGGACAGCATGCTCTGGGAGAAAACAGACTAACACCCGAGCAGTATACATTACATGTCCCAAAACAATAGTCAGGCGAGGTCAAGCAATTACTGACCGACATGTACACCAGACTTCCATTAAGCTTCTCCACACAGATAAAAGGCGGTGCATGAAGGCACACTGTGATCGAGGCAAAGCACACAAAGAAACAGCAGTTAGGAGACGGCAACTGAATGCGGGACGAAAGACAGCGAACTACGAGGGGTTTGCATGAGGGAAATTCCGTTATGATCAAGAGACCCCGAGATTGGACAGCTTAAGGCCCGGAGACAAGTCTGAAGAATCCTGCATTGTGTGCCGGATGTACCCGCGCTCGACTCGGGGAGAAGCAGCAGCCGCCATGGTACAGTCATTGGCTCCAAGAATAAATTAGTGTAAGGAAGGCATGTATCAAACAGTAAGACAGACGCAAGTGACCACAGTTCAATGGTGTTTATTGCACTTCAATTGGGTTTAAAAAACACCCATCATATCCTAAATCTAAAGATGAAAGCAATATACAACCATCAAATAAGAATATTGCAGTCCTAGTGGTGTCTTGTCCATAATAAAAGGGCCTATGCTAATAAACCTATTGCCAATACTTACTTCTAAATATAAATGGTGTGGGAAACAATGTTACACAAAAGGAAAAGTGTTCAAGAAATGATATGTCAGAATAGTTGAGCCGTTATCTTCCCTTCCTTGCGTTTTCTGCATGAGACAAGGCGGCACACTCAAGCTTAGCACATACTCTGGCTTTTCTAGCACGAGGATGCAGTTCAAAATCTCACTATCAGGACCTTCTGTGCCAAAGTCTCATTGCCATTCAAAGTCTCTTATTTCAATGCAACAAACATTCAAATGTTCCTTTCTCAACAGTATTCTCATATGCACCAGTTCTCCGGTGCATCACTATTCACCCCGGGTCCCCCTCTGCCAGGCTCAGACCCACTTTAACACAAAACCTTCAATTGGTCTTCTCATTTTCCAAACTTTCTTTACTGTATCAAAATCAAAGACTTTTTTACTCTGTGCAGGATTTTGCTAGACCTGTTTTAGGACCACTTCGATTCACAATTCTTTGTTCTCTTCTTAATTCAACCAATATGACTGATTCTTTAGTAGCTGAGCCTCACGCTTTTGTCTCTCGGCGCCTGGATGCCCACGGGATTTGCCGCGATACAAACAAAATAACATAACAATACATCCTTTTAACTTCTACCACTTCTCAGCTGGATACTTTACAGAGACCTTCGATGGAGCACCCACACGGTGCCAGACCACTCAGTCAAAGGTATCTTATCTGGCTTTTCAAACTTCAAATACTCATCAACAGTTCAACTTTACTTGCGTCTTATATCACATGTGTTTTAAAAATCCAGAGCTCGCCATACAATGTTGCTGCTTGCAACCTTGGCTTCAACACAGACCGGTCTTGTATCGGTCTCCCCAAATCACCAGCAGTGTTGATTTCACTGACGCCGCTTTGTTCGTGGAGCCAAGGAGGGTACCACAGTGGCTTTAGCCTGGTTTCCTGATCTTATGTTTCCTAATCTCGGGGGCTCTTGAAAGCAAAGGTTTCTTGTCAGAAAGGTCAAGGGAACTTCCCACCTTGCGCTTCCCTCTCGTTTTGCCATCTTTTAAAACATTTTTTTTTAAGGTTCTTTATTGGCATTTTCATAGGAACAACAACAACAAACCAGGCCACAAACCACCCATCCCCCCTCCCCCCCCCAACATGACACGAGATATTCCACAAACCCGAAATCAGGCCGAAGTGCATAGGAGTAAACCACATAGTGCAACAATGCAGAGTTTATATACCATTCCGCGGCAGGCCTCTAGGCACATGCATAATGAGGCGGGGGGCACAAGACAGCACAACCCCTCATTCCCCCCCAGTGGACCAGCAGTTCAAAGCCATAAAACTGTCCCGTGTTGCCCACAGCAGGCGGACCTCTCAGCTCGGTGACGGCGAGGCCATAAGTGTCTGTGGTGAAGTGGTGTCCAAACGCCCATCACTCCTATGAAGGAGGTATGACGTATATGCGTCCCACATCCTAGTATTCCCCCAGGTGTTCCCCTTCATCTCACCCCATCTCAGTTCCATATCGTTACAGTACATGATATCCCGAGGCCACTGGGAAATTGTCGGAGCCACAGCACTACCCCAGCCCATAGCAACCCTCCGCTTGGCCAAGATCAGCAGGAGAGAAATCAACTTCCTAACCCCTTTCATTACCTGGGCAGTGTATCCCAACAAGTCCATCATCGGATCCGGAGGGTACCGCTGACCCACGATCTGCCCTATCACATCAAACACCCCTCCCCAGAACCAGCCAAGCGATGCAGTCCCATGCCACATGGAAAAACCCTGCGGGTTCATACCCACACCTATTACAGGCCACGGACCTGTGGGGGAAATAACGATGTAAACACTCCAGAGAGTAATAGTATTGATGTAGTAATTTGTAATGCACAAGCTTGAAATTGGTATTAATAGCCCCCTTCCTCGTGCCTTCACAGCAGTATAGCCACACGTCTTCCGAAACCTCCCTTCCCAACAGCTGTTCCCACTCTACACGCGGAGATGATACAGACAGCGATCTGCCCTCCAGCCCCGCTGCATAAAGCCGCTTGACCAACCCTCGATCCAAGCCTCCCTTGACCACACTATCTAACAGCTGCGCCACCGGGGGTTGCTCGGGAAAGGTCGGAAAGAGCTGCTTCAGCGCCACCCAGAGCCTGTAATATGTAAAGACATCTAGCGCAGACAGAATCCCATTGTTTCTCAGCTGATCAACGGTAAGGAATGTGCCGTTCAGAAACAAATCTGCAAACTTAACGAGACCCAACGGTTTAGTCATGGCAACATAGTTTGCCTCTCTCAAGTACTCCGGCAACTGACCCGCAAGTACCGCTTCCTGGTACACCCGCAGCAAATAGGGAGCGAATTTGTCCGCAAAACATTTATAAAACTCGGAGGTGAACCCATCCGGGCCGGGGACTCCCCATTGGGCAATGACTTTATAGCCTCCTGCACCTCCTCCAAAGACACCGGCCTACTCAGCCGCTCCCTCTGCCCCTCCGAGCACCAGTAAAGGCCCACCTGATCGAGAAACGCATCAATATCCGCCTGCGAAGCGCGGGACTGAGAAGCGTACAGGCGGGTATAAAACGCGTGAAACTCATTAAGGATCGAATCATCCTCAAAGTGATTCGTCCCATCCCCATCCGTGATGACCGCCACCCTGCCCCCCCCGAGGTATGCAACTGCGGGGCCCTAGCCAACAGCCTACCCGGAGCTTGACCCTCACTGTATTTCCGAGGGGCCGACCTATCCCATAAATACTGGACCTCCCACTGGGCTCGGGTACGAAACTCCTGAAGACACCTCATTATCTCCCCCTGTTGGGCCCTGGAAGGAACAGGGGCAGCCTCCTGCAACGCAGGTATCTCCTCCTCCTTCCTCTCCAAATCCCTGCAGATCTTTTTCAATATACCGGCTTCCTTAGAAATACACTCCCCCCGTATCACGCACTTAAACCCCTCCCACAGGGCACCCACAGAGGACACCGATTCCTCATTCACCTCAAAATAGTCGTCAATAGTCTCCAGTTCCCCCTGAAAAACCACATCTGTAAACTCGGTACCCTTAAACCTCCACAGTAATTTCCCCCCCATCCAACCGGACATCCATGGAAACCGGGGCATGATCAGAGAGAGTGCGAGCCAGGGTCGCTGTTTTGCCATCTTTCTTCTCTCGTTCTGCCGTCATCTTGAAACTCCGGTTTCCTCGTGTGCTTTTCCTCGCTCAGAGTGTGCTTTCGTTCTCCGCCTTTTATCTGTGTGGGGTAGCTTAATGGAAGTCAGGTGCGAGTGTCGGTCAGTAATTGCCTGACCAATATATTGGGACACGTCAGGTCTACTTCTCGAATGTTAACCTGTTTTCTCTCAGAGCGGGCTGTCCATGGGAATGTGTTCGTATAGGAAAAAGGGGTGGGGAGAAATAGAGTTCCTACGTATCCTACTTGGTAGGATGGAGTAAGGGTGTTACAGGGAAGGGGATACCGCATCTCGCCATCCAATGTCCCACTCCCACTTCCTAAAAACCCCTCACCCAGGTGATCCTCCTGCACTAGTCCACCCGCAGGGTCTGGATCCAAAGGCGATTGCCGTGCCCTGGCCACCTGAGAGAGAGATCTGCTGGGATTAGCGGGTGAGACACGTTCTGGTTTCTCACATGCCCTTCCCCTATGCGATGTAGTCGCAGCTCTTTCACAGAGAAACAGAGAAAGGAAATCAATGTTGCCCTGGTCTCTACCTTTTCGGTGTTCCACAGTGAAACAGTAGGGTTGCAGGTCTAAGAACCAATGCATGACTCAAGGGTTAGAGCCCTTTCGTTAGCTTATCCATACTAAAGGAGTTCTAGGAGATAGTATCTCAGATGGGTGCTGGCCCATTTGATGGCAAGGGCCTCCAATTCCAGCACAGTCTTTCTTTCACATGGGAAGAGCTTTCCCCACAATGAAAGCAAACCAGTATTGAACAATATTTTTCAGAGCTCGTATGCTGTTTGCATAATCATGCAGAGGCAGATAATGTGTACACTTATAATTTAATTGACACTAATTATAAAAAGTGTGTAAAATGAGGAGTATGCACGGTCTAGTTTACATCCATTCAACCTTGCAGTCAATGGGTGCATTACTATAAATGGTCAGTGGCAGCAGAGTCTTTGCTCAAGGGTGAGTGATTGTCATTACACCAATCACAGGTGTTCTAGCCTCTCAAATCTTCAAGACTACAAATAAAACATCCAAAACCAGACTCTCCAGGAAGTGAAAGCGCTGTTCAAGAACAAAACAAATGAAAGTTAAATTTGTAATTGAAATAGAAACTAAGCAAAACCTGTCCCTGTGATAAGCCAGATAGGTATTTAACTTTATGTAGCACTTCATACATGTTTCATCCAACATCTAGGCACTGTGATTATTATACCTCAAATCGATACTCACTTTACCGACCTCTGAAGGATGTTAGCCAATAAGAAAGCTCAGCCGGTTGAGCATTCGTTGCTGCTATCTGTAGGTTGCAGGTTCGAAAACCGGCAAAGCCAACTCAGCCTTTCGAGGAGTACCGACTTCGGTTTGGTGATAATTGTGATTAATAACCATTTGACCATAAGATTAGATATAGAATTTAGCATGGAGTCTTTGCCTCTCTGCACTGTTGTATCATTACATTGGCATATCATTAGCTAGTAATAGCTCCAGAAAACAAGGACTTTCATTAAACATCAAAAGATAATTTTGCTATCGAACCTCAAAACACACAATACCATTCATGTTTGCTTTACTATGTAATTGGCTAGGTTTTTGCGTTTTCAACTATTAAATATATACAGGAGAGATCAAATGGCCAGATCTTAGAAAAATCATGAAAGATGTATTCTGCCACAATGCAGAAAGCTGCTGAATGGGAATGATTTCCATATAGTTTTTTGCACACGTCGGTTGGATGTCATATACATTTTACTCTCTTGCAAAGCAGAAAAGTCATTTTTACTCGCTTGAAATCACATTTACTCTCAAAGTTTAGAAACAGGGAGTAAAATAGTCCCACCTCAAAATCTTATCTGGAGCACTGCCTGTAACACCTACAAAGTGAAATTATGCAACGCACACCCAGAGAGTAACTAAGACTGACAGAATCTTCGGCAGAATCTGGAGATTTGCCCGAGTTCCAAATGAAAGGATAGATTAGATCAATATCGTTGGGACACATTAGAAGGGTTCAGCAGCAGCATAAAGTGACTGAAGTCTGCATACCTGTCTTACACAGGAATGCAACCAAACGTCAGTGTTGCACGGCATTGGCTCAATGTTCACGATTAAGAGTCAGAGCAGACAAAATACAAACCCCAAACTGGCAGAGGCCATTCCAAATGGATATCTTGAAGGGCCACCAAACAGTGTGGGCAAAATGCAAAAGCTTCCAACATCTCCAAAAATCCCAAAAGTGGCTAAATGTGAGCTACAACCGCCAGCTTGCCAAGAGATAGACAAAGAAGAGATTAAATCTAAGAAAGAAAGGATTTGACCCTATGGAAACTGAACTCTTGCCCAGTCTTCGTGTAGGGAGGAATGTGACTGGCCAAAGAATGTCCATATTTCCCTGCACAGCTCTCGATGTATGAAGACTAGCAACCCAGGAACCAGGTTGTTGAGCTCAAGGGTGGAATGGAAGGCCGAATAACCCACCCCGTCTTTGTAAGACAGCAGTGCCAACTGCTGGTGGGCTAGTCTAGAACCCTAGGGTCTTGACAATCTTGGAATTCCGGTCCTAGTGGTATGCAGTCCTCATAGAGGCCTTTCCCTGCTCTTCCGAGAAGAACTATGGGGAAGCGGCCAGGTTTGTCACAGAAGCAAAAGCATATATGTTTGCTGAACAAGAGAGTCAGCACATCCTGGTCGAGTTCCTACAACTGTGGAGAATTAATTAATTAGCACAACCTATCTGCATGAAGTTTCAAGTGTAGTACAAAATATGTTTTCAAGAGAAATGGGATCTTGCTCGAGAACCAGGCCTACAGATCCAACACGAGGAAAGAGCTGTGTGGATTCAGTTCTGCCATTCTTTTTAGCCTTAGACATGAAAATGGCGCAGTCTAAAGATTTCACCCGCCTGACCTTTATGGAAAGTAAAAGAAAAAGCCCTACAGGTCAGAACAAGGAGTTTAATCTCCCGGATTTGACCAATGTTGTGAGTCGTCAAAATCCACAGTGCTCCCTCCAAATTCTAAAAAATGGGTCATCTACTTACTTCATAGGATTTTCACAACTGCCATAGTCCACTAAATGTAGCGGGGTACAAACCTTAGATCCGAGTCAAAGAGATCACTCGCAATGGAAGATCTAGGACCTCTTACAGTGAAAGGGTACTTGCTGACATGCCTGAAGTCATGCTGCAGGTCAAGCTTCCGAGTGTGCATAGACTCCCCTGGATTGATGCCAAAAGTTGGCAGAAGAGCATCCAACACCACTGGTGCAGAGGTTATTGGTACGTTTGGAATCAGATGTCAGAGACTTCAGAATAAGTGGTAGAAACAAGGCCTGTAAAAGGTGTTAATGATTTGCCACAGATCTTTTCTTAATGAAACACTGTGCAACATCAAACAGTTGTAGCAGCAAGCACTGTTGGTACTATAAGAAATTACACTGTTAGATCGACAGGGCGGATATTCAAGCTCTGCAGAGAGGGAGTAGAACCGAGTCAAAGGGCAGGATCTCTTTTTGCTCTGCCACGGGTTAAAGCGTACACTTGCTTAAAACCTGGACCATGTGTCAGGGTATATTCTGGAATTAGTCTGCCAAAAATGGAATCTATAAAACTAACATTTCCACCTCATCATCCCCAGTCATTCCACAAAGTTCATTCATCGCTTTAAGGGTTCACTTTAGATGTTGAGTTATGTGGTAGAATGGAATTCAGACTCAAAGAACGTTCGCCCGCCCATCCTTCCTGCAGTTCAGGAAGAATCGGTCGACTCTTCAGCACCTTAAGGAAACCTGATCACAAAGTCACAGAATGCCCCTTCCGCACTCCTCCCACAGCTCTCCCGCTTTATAACTGATGTACCGTGCTTTTATTGTACAGCGCTCCGCTACCCGACGGCTAGGTTTGCGCTGTAGGATTGTGTGTAGCCAATCGACTACTTACTACAGACTTCGCTCTAGTTAGGCAGCCTTCCAGCTCTATGCTTCCCACCTGGCTACGGTCTGTCCTTCTCGGACTAGGTCTTGCCCAGATGTGCTGGATATGCGGATGCCAGAAGGCCCCCAACTGCTCCACTCTTACCTGTCCCGAAGTTACACCAGCGAGGAAAAGTGAGATCCATGATTACTAGCTGTCTATTTATGCTATTTCTTAATCTCTGTTGTGTCGAATGTAAACCTTAGATCATTTCCATCTCTTCTTGTCTGTAGGTTCCACCAGCACCGTCCCCATCACAAAGGGTTGCAGGTCAACAAGTGACCTGAGAAGTACAGCAACATAGAGGAGGACGAACCGTCCTCAAAAAAGCTTCCATGCCATAGTGCAGGTTGAAAAATAGGATGTGTCTTTCCTAATCTATCCTGCATTCTGTAAAAGCATCTTTGGGCCAAATGCCTGCGATGAAACCATTGTTCACATATCCCTTACAATCACACTAGACCAAATCCAGGGATTGCCATTGGTTGTGCTTGGATATATATGACAGTACATTTTTGGGATAAAGGGGAGCAAGATCCAACACCACAATATAAAATATTCTCCGTTTTTTGTTTATTGCACAAATTTAAGAGTCAGGCCTCTTGTGCTCATAACAGAACAGAGGCATGCAGCTGCAACAAAGGGTATCGAGCAGGATAGCAGTCACTCACCATTCTTGGCCAAGATTTCCCCAAGCTGGTTGCACACGGTTGCCTCTTCCTGGAGGTTGCGGGCCTTCTGGGCTTTAATCTTGGCTTTCTCCAGCTCTGTGAAGGTGCCGGGGAAGAGAATGCACCCGTGGATTAATAAAGGCAACATTTCCTAATCATACTTGATCACATGCAAGCCAAGAAAACCATTACAACACATCAGTCCTCCTTGAACACCCTACATGGTCGACACTTTGCATCCACAGTCCCCATTGAAGGAAGCTTATTTACAGAGACAGTCCAGCATTAGATTTTGAGATCGGCTCAGCTGACAAGTCAGCAGGGCAGTTATTAAAGCAACATGAAAATCACTGCACTGTGGTCTGGCTAACACAAGAAGTCACGGGCTTTAAGAGTGTGAAACAGGGTTTTAACTTACTCTATAAGAAAATACAAATAATACTGAAAGGTTTGGGAGTATAAATTCTTTGGTTGTAGATAAACTTCAGCTTAGCAATCTTCCCCTCAAGCTTTCCATACAGTATACGACAAGACAGCAAGATTCAACACAAATCAGAACATGCTAGAATGTCCTGCCACCTTCACATGGCCACATAACTTGGTAGATTGATTGTCATGCTTAGCCGAGGTCATCCATGTCCATCCACTATGATCAAATGCAGCATGCCAGTATTAGCTTTTCAAGCTTTACAAAATCAAAACTGCCCATCTCAATCAAGGTGTAAAACTTAAGAATTGATGATGCCCGATCATCCACAAAATGAATCACACACACCCGGTCTATCAGCCATGGCAGCTAGCACACGGGAGATCAGCTTACAAAACATGTAAATGATGGTGGCACAAAAGTACATTTGTAGTCGGTTTTTGTAATCCTTAATGGAAATAAATCAGGCAATCTGCTTTCCTCTTGGCTCACATATTAGTAGCTGTGAGCAAGCAGGCAAGACCAAATCTTAGGAGAAGAGAAGGGTAGACACGAATGCTGGGAAACAGGTTGGTGAAAGGGACCCATAGACAATGACATACGAAATCCCCTTTCCAGCTTCTAAAAGTGGGGCATTGGTGCAGGTGTGAGGTAGTTAATTCGGGCTCAGAAAGTCACTAGCAGCCTTCTTCGGCTGTGACCCCAATTTTTAGGGCTGACCACAAAGTCCAAAGTCAAACTGGATCACTCGGTACTGTGAAGGCATCATGGAGCAAGACACTGACAACAGACGTAAAGTTCAAACAAAAGAACGGCTTCAGAATCGTTCTACAGATTATTACTGTCTGGTCTCTTGTTGGGGGTAGTGAGTATTGTGGAAAACTTGAAGGTGTCTCACTTGCTAGTCCACGGGGATCTGTCATCCAGGTTGCCAGGACACGGCCATCGCTATTGGATCCAGCTCCTGGGGGTGGACCAGTGCGGGAGGATCACCTGAATGGGGTGTCCTGGGGGAGTGGAAGTAGGACACAGACGGGTGAGACGCAGTATCTCCTTCCTTATAACACCTTTTCCCCATCCTACTCCGTAGGATACTCAGACGTTCTAAACCCCGCCCCTTTTCCGACATGAACTCCTTCTTACACCACAAAAGACAACGGACTAGCACCAGGGCCGTTTACCCCAACACAAGGGTCAGGCAATTTACAATAACCACACACACCAGAAGGCCCTTTCGCTTCCCCACAGGGATAAAAGGTGGAGCACGAGAGCACACGTTGAGCGAGGCAGACCGTGCAACGAGGCAGCTGTTTCAGGACAGCAGTACAAGAGGAGGAGAAAGGCGCCAAAAATCAAAAGCACGACAAGGAGGGAATAGCCCTTGCCCACCCAAACCCGCGAAGCCTACGAGAAAGGAATCACAAGGCTCCGAACAACAGCCAGCGTGTGGTGTAGCAAGTGTCAGTGGTGCACGGAACCCTCCTACACACCAGTCCACAAATACGAAGCGGTTCATCAAAGCCGGTGAGTTAGAGGGAGAAACAATAGTAAATGGAATTGTGATTGAGCGAAGGTTGCAAGTGGCAACATAATGTAAATCAAGGAACAAAGACTTTGGGCCTCATTCCGAGGCTAGCAGTAAGGGGGGAACGGCGCTGGTAAGGGTGCCGGTGCCGTTAACCCCTTACCGCTGTATTAGGAGGTCCTTTAGCGGGTCCCGCTAAGGGCAGCTGGTTTCACCAGGCACCCGTAGTGGGAGCCGCTAAAGGACCAGGGAGCTAATAACGGAGCTCCCTCCCCATTCCCATTGAGCCCTATGTGGGCTCAAATGGGAATGGGTACATTGAATGAGGAATTACCGGGTCCTCCAAGGTTGGAATGGCCCGGTAATTCCTCTTTCAAGGAACCCGGACCCGAACCAGAGTTTGGAGGCAGCCATGCAGCAAATAGCGTCATGGCTACCTCCAAACTTGTAATGACCCCCTTTGTGTGGTACAGAACTGTTTAGAAAACCCAGGGAGAGACCAAGGGCAGAGTTGTCTGGCGCCACGTCGGCGCTCATTCAAAAGACTCTGACCAGTCCCCTTTTTGTATAAACTACTGATACCAGAAGGCCGTAAAACAGCCACCGTAAGAGGTCAAAGTGGTCATACAAGGGACAAGTGAAAAGCCCCTGTACAGTCGAATGTCTTTGACCCATTGTGAATACTGGGCGAACTGCGTTTGTGGCAAACGTGATCCCGACAGAGGGATGCCTGCGAATAAGGGTGATCAGTAACACCCGAGAACAATGAAGTACGTGAAGCCTGACTGGGGGCTGAAAACCCAGACTTAGGTAGGAAGTGAACCTAAGAGGTATAGCAAGAGAATGAAAAGCATGAACCCGACTGAGGGATATTTTCAGGGAATTGATGGTCCTGGGCCCAACGCAGGGAGGCTATCGTAATTAAGAGGAGTCAGAGCAGAGTCAGTTGCAGTCTCTGCAGGTCGGACTTTTCATTTGCTCCTCTACTTTCCGAGTCTGTTCTCACTGTCTACTACAGGAAGAAGAATACAAATACCCAGATACACCGCGGAGCGGCCGCGGGGTCAGAGCAGAGTCAGTTGCAGTCTCTGCAGGTCGGACTTTTCATTTGCTCCTCTACTTTCCGAGTCTGTTCTCACTGTCTACTACAGGAAGAAGAATACAAATACCCAGATACACCGCGGAGCGGCCGCAGAGTCAGAGCAGAGTCAGTTGCAGTCTCTGCAGTCCCTGCCAGGACTGGCATGGACATGGCGACAACCTCTGACTTCCACCAACCAGGCACTTTAAATATTTCCAGCGAGGGCATAGAAGAGGAAGAAAACATGCGCCTTAGAAGCTCACGGAAACTCCAACTATCCTCAAGTCCTCCGTTTTCCACAAAACACCCAGTCAAACTCAGAACTCAGGCTTTATTGCCTATAAACACCACCTTGATGGGCACCTGCCCAACCATCACATCAGCCGGGTCTCAGCGTCAGAAAAAAGCGACAGTGACCACTCAGAAATCACCTAAAAAGGGCCAATCATGTGTGGCTAAAACTCACATCCCCCTCGCGGAAGTCACGAATCAACAAAAATCTAAAACCCGAGGAGTGAGTCATGAGGTTGAAGCTCTAGCCACAACGCAGCACATAACCGCCTCTCTGACCAAAGAGAACAACGCGGGAAGTGCTGAAAATGCGGGAAAGGTTCCGAATACTCAGCCCGAATACCCAGCCCAGCCCAGCCCTTGCCAAGTGTCGTAGGCATCCCAGTGCGGCCAGTCGGAGGACCGATCGCGAGGGAAAAGTCTCCACAGGTGCATAGGCTCAACCAGGAAGAGACCGTAGAGCAACAGGCAAAACCAACTAAACAACCCAAACAAACAAATTGCTGCATAACACAAGACCTCCCACTTACCGTGGAAGCTTGCACTGAGCAGGCGGCTCTTCGGGGTTTGGCGGGTTCCTCTTCCCACGACGCGGCTCAGGCGGGAAGGTCGGCGCCAGAGACGGAGGACCCGCCTCGATGCCGTGGTGGGGTGGCGGCACCCCAGCCGGCGGTGGGGATCCACGCACAGGTGCACGCGGGCGGCCTCGGGGACGGTGGTACCTCCGGGTCGATTCGCCCGAGGGGTGATTCTCCGGTCGGCTGCCCTTGCGCAGGCGCGTTCGGCGCCAGCCCGGACAGACTAGCTCCCCCGGAGGAGACTAGCGGCACTGCAGCCCAATCCGAGGACAAAACGCCGGACTCAGCTGAGGAATGGGAATTCATCCAAGACCCTAAACTCGGGCTTCTGACAAAGAAAAAGACAAGTTCCCAGAGACCCAATGGAGAGTCAAGTAACATCAAAAAACTACAAAAAAAAAAAAAAAAAAAAATAGGACAAATAAATGCCAAAATAACTGGCCAAATGAATAAAACACAACAAAGAGCGCTTGAGGATGTTACCCCCAAAACCAGGATCTGCAACTCCATAAAAGAACTTTTCGCTAGACAAGGGAAAAGAAAGCACGATGTGCTTAAGGAACTCACTGATGATGAGATACTTGATGCCCTGATCGATGTACAACCCGTAGTGAAAACAAGAAAGACTGCACCAATCCTAAAACCCAGCAGGACTCCGAAAATCACAGAAGAAAACTCAGCTGAAATATGTGCAAATGAGTCCGCGCCAAGCGAGATGAATGCTGAGAAGGGGTTGGTTGTACCCCCCCCCTTTTTTGGGGTCTCCAACTACGACCCACCCACTCCAATTGCCCTTAAACAAGGACCAGGGAGCTGAAGTCACCGTCCCGCCACGGCCCAACGAATCAAAAAAAAGTTGGTGAAAGCTTAGATTCCGCCTCCCTCAGCAATCAAATAACTTTTACGCCAGACCACCCAGAAGTCTTTATTAAATCTAAAGCCTCATTGTCCCACCATCCTAGAATATCCGCAGACGCAGATTGGCTGCTTTACGGTGCACATAGACCGGCAAGAAGATCTTCTCTTCCTCATTTCGTACGAGAGTCTCGAGAAACGAACCACCAGCAGGAACAGAGGGTTCCTCAAGACTCATCCTTTGAGGCATCAAACAGAAACCAACCTGATTATTCTGGAAGGCAGAATGAATCCTTTACAAAAAAACCAGACCTAACGACGATAATGTCGGCTATAACAATTGGTTTATCACCATTTGGTAAACTTTATGAGTCTCTCAATGAGACGATAAGAGACCACACTACGTTATTAGCTATGTTGCACACGAAGCTGATTTTCATCGAGGGCTTCATCACTGCAAAAGAGAAGAGTCCGCAAACACCTAAAAATTGTTTCAACTTAGCAACTTCAAGTCCTAAAACGAACAATACAGCAAGGGCGGCTCCCAAACTAAAGAGCGCTTGCGTTCATACACAAACTGATTCTCAACAAGGACCAGTTCAATTTGTATTTTCTGGCATTCAAGAAATCTCAGCCAACGAAGAAAACAGAAAACCACAGGCAGGTCCAAAAACCTCTGCTGTCGAACAAAGCCAAAATGATCAAACATGCATCATCATTGACCACTTAAATTCTCCTGATAACAGTATAAAAAGAGCTTCCAACTAAAAACAAAATTACCTGGCATTCGATCACCAGAAAAGTTAATCTAACTTTGGTGAAAAGTCTGCAAATAAAATAAAAAAATCTCCAAGAACTGCTGAAGATTTTTTAGCGGATCAAAGCATATTACCCTCCATCTTTCGCCAGAAACACGAGATAAAATTCCCCCAAGAGCATGCAAACCAACATCGATATGCTCTTTTGAAAAAGATAAACAATCAAAAAAACGCAGAAGAAAGAGTTCAACTAATACTACTCAAACTCTCTCGTGCTCAGACCTTCTCCAGAAAGAAGCTCCGCAAAAAAGTAAACTAGAACAATCATCCTTCAGGTATAGAACTTCTAAAGACAAACCGGAACCACAAGGGCCGGCAGAAATGAAAAAGCAAAGACATCAATTTCATCAAGACAAGATCAAAGACAACAGACCATGGGACAGAAACAGATTAGATCACAGTTCTCCCCGTAAGAGCAATAATGGAATAATTCTAAAACTGGAACAATCCGAAACAAACAGGGAATCGCTAACCTTGAATAGAAGCACTATTATGAAGATTCTGAAAAACACCAAAGACCTCAAACGTTTAACCCCGAAGGAAATCACGCTCATGGAACCATACCACATTGCTAGAAAAGCTAAAGCTTTTAATCATATAAAGGAGTTCTCTAACTCGTTTATATCCAACAGAGACTCTGAAATCCTCTCAAAATTAGGACTAATCATCACTGAATACACAAAGTCAAAGCGAGCTCCAGCAAAAAACCAACGAGAAAGGTTGCCAGAGAACCTTCGGGATAACATCAGGCAGCAAGACCATATTCGCCACCATCAATCAACGAAAAACGAAGCCTTCCCGATAAAACATCCACGACTAAACTCTGCGGAGATATTGCGGCCAGAAGAACGAAGGTGCACTAATCCATCGCAAACGGAGCCTAATCTAAGAAGTTCCAAAATAGACATGGGAAAAAAGTTTCCCACAATTCATCACGCAAAGCTTCCTCTGTCCTTAACTAAAACAAATAGCAAAACCCCTGTTGGACCAATTAAACAACTTTGGGCATGGCTGCCAAAACCTTCATTTTAAAATTCTAGCAAATAGCAGTCAGAAGTGAGGCATACAACATCTGAAACTCCAACTCAAACAAAACATGTAGCCTCACTGAAATTTGGAACATGGAACACCAGGGGATTTAAACACCTAACAACGAACGGAGATACAAACCTTGAGCAATTTGATATCGTGGCTCTCCAAGAAACTTGGCTGGCAGAAGCTCCAGCGATAGATGGATACTCACTCGAAATTGCACCAGCCAAAAAAGCTGTCATAGGCCGACCGTCCGCAGGTTTGCTAATAGCTGTAAAAAGCGGCTCTGGCCTCGAGATAACCAAAAAACGCCCATTTTCCCAAAGTCATCTATCAATTCAAGTGGAATGGTCAAGAAAAGACCCATAAGTAAAAAGTCTTTAAAGTCAACATTTGCTGTAATAACGGTATATTGGAACCCGAAAGCAATCTCAGACGAGAGATTCCTGAGGATGATCGAAGCTGAGATCGATGACATTCAAGCAAACACAGAAATCACGATGATTGCGATTTGTGGTGATCTAAACGCGTCTTGTCCCGTTCCGAAAATACCATCGACCAACCTAAAAGAGCCACATCGGGGAGACTCAAGAGGACAAAAATGGGTGAAATTTATGGACTCGAGGCACATATACAACGCAGCCCAAAAGTCAACAAACGCGCAACAAATACCGACATGGGAAAGAGCTCATCAAAATGCCACAATAGATTATATCTTTACTTCTGAACCCCAGCTAAACTTCCTAACATCTTTCAGCGTGATACGAGCAAAAGCAAGTGACCATAATATCGTGGAAACAACTTGGCCGTCTGACAACTCCTCAAAAACAACTATGGAAACAAGGGTCGAAATAAACAACCAAGGAAACCGGCTAAGGATGACAAAAGACCGGATTGTGGAACTTGCTGAATTTTACAGGCAAAAACTTGCTGGCGAAGAAAAAAACAAAAGCCAGCACACATATCAACCCCTCTTGATCCCATATCAAAGTGACTATTCAAAAACAACCAGTAAAGCCCCACAAGGCTCACACCAATACAACAAACTCCTGGTTACAAAAAGAAGAGCACTTAGAAAACTCAAACGACAAGCCCAAAAGACAAACTCACAATCGCTGAAGAGGCAATTTAAAGAGGAGACCAAGAAATATAATGGATGGTTAAAATTCCACAGAGCTGACCTCTATCAGCAAGACGCCGAACTAATGTTAAAAAAGGTTAATGGAAAAAATTCTCGTGAGTTTTGGACCCTTGTAAAGGGGGCAGGAAATCCTTCAATCGCAGCAACAACAAATGCAGTAAGCGAAGAACGCTGGATACAACATTTTACTACGCTTTTCAAGAAACCTCTGACTCACTCGATTCAAACTTGTACCTACACCTGGAGTAGTACACTGTGGGAAGACTACTCGGACAAAGAGGACATCGAAAAAGCAATACAGACTTTAACCACTTCAAGAGCGCCTGGTCCTGATGGGATATCACATTTCGATCTAAAAACAAACCAAGAACCATGGGCATCTTTTATCAGCATACTCTTCAAAGAAATCTGTCGTTCAAAATCGTTTCCTAGCTCATGGTCATCAGCAACGGTGGTAACAATTTTCAAGAAGGGAGAAAGATCCGATCCATCAAATTATCGACCGATCGCCCTATTAGATACAATAGGGAAAATCTATGGCTCATATCTGCTCACAAGTTTCCAAAAGTGGGCAAAAAATTTGTCATGTTATGACCCGTTGCAAGCAGGTTTCACAAAAAACGTTGGAACAACAATAAACATCATGCTCATAAGCATTTTAAAAAATCTGGCAAGGAAAAAAGATAAAAAGATCTATCTGGCATTTGTGGACCTGACTCAGGCCTTTGACATGATCGATCGAGACCGATTATGGGCGAAGCTAAAAAGATGGAAGTGCCCCGACAAGATTCTTGAACCTATTATTGCACTACATGCAAAAACATCTATCAGAGTAAAGTTAAATCAGACCGGTACCCTGTCAGAAGAAATTACAACTGAAAGAGGCGTAAAGCAGGGTTGCCCTCTGGCTCCGGCCCTCTTCACGGCCTTCCTCGGCGACCTAAAAGACTCCGAAGACCAGCCCAGAACTTTTCCACCAAAACTAGGCGGAACAGAAATTCCGAGGCTGCTTTATGCTGATAACATTATCCTGATAGATCAGACCTCGATCGGTCTCCAACGGCAGTTGGATACTTTGAACACTTATGTAACTAAGAACAATTTGATCAATAAAGAGATAACCAAAATCCTGGTTCTTGAAAGAACAACTAAACCAAACCAAAAACCTAACCACTGGTCGATAGACTCCATAAAAGTGGACCAGGTAAAGGACTTTAAATACTTGGGGGTTATGATTGACTCCTCCGAAAGAGAGACAAGTATGCAATCGAACCTATGGGAAAAGACACGGAAATTATCCTCCCAGGCAAAGGCCCTAGACAGAAAATGTGGCCGATTTTCTTTGTTGCCTCTAATAAAATATTACAAAGGAAAATTCGTTCCATCAATAACATATGGAGGAGAAGGTATGCCAACTATTCCGCCAAACATCTGGCCACAATTGGAAGCCTATTTCTGACGAGAACTGCTACACCTTCCGAAATCGACATCCCTACCAGCAATTCGAAGGGAACTGGGACTGCTGTCACTGAAGGCAACTGTCGATTGGAATGAGATGGCCCTTTTTAGAAAAATCATTATGCCAGACTCCGCTCCACAATATAATATGCTTAAAGATGAAACAACTACAGGGAGAAGCGAAATCCTTGCAAAATGGGTGCTCAAACAGAAAGCCTCTCTGTTAAAGATTGGATGCGATGAGAACGATCTAACCCGAAATCCAATGCGGGTGAAGAAGAAGCTCCAAGAGCTTGACTGGATTGATACATTGGAAAAAGCAGCTGCCAATAAGCTCCTTGACCATTTACCCATCCAACCCAAAAAACTAAATAAAATCTACCAAGTCTTCACATGCATTCCGGACAAACGAAGAAGAAACATCTTCCTAAGGGCCAGGCTAAACCTTTTGCATACAAACGAGATAAGAGCTTTAAGAGGGCTATCAAACACGAACAAGTGCCGTCTTTGCAAGAATACTGCTGAAATCGAAACAATAAGACATCTTTTGATGACATGCCCGAAAACCGTCTATCTCAGGAAAGCATTCTTAACCCCGCTCCTGGAATCCTTCGTCCTCCGAGAGGAGGATACTTGGTGGTGCCGCCTCCTAAGTGGGAAAAAAAACCGCTGGACGATAGCAACAACTAAAATCCTAGAAGCTGCTTTGGAAAAATGCTTGAAAAACACAAATCCAACATCTTAAGGACAGAAGCAGACACAGCGACCGGAATACAGGAAAAAAAAAAATAAAGAAGTAAAGTAACAAAGAAATAAAGAAAGAAATTATCAAATGAAAGTAATACAGTATAAAGAGCCAAGGAAATTAGAAACGGAACCACACACAACCACAAACAATAATGGACACAATTACGAATTAACAACCTTTGTAAAATGAATTTAATTTTGATAGCACACAAGGTAAAAAAAAAATAAAAAAAAAAAAAATTAAGAGGAAAGCTAAGGGAAGTAGAATCCTGCATTTTATGTAAAGCAAAGTGAACTGTATTTGTGGCAAATGTGAACCGGGCTGAGGGATTATTCCGGAATGGAGTGAAATACGATAATCCCGTTAACATTGTGTTGACAAGAGTAGAACCCGGCTGAGGGATGTCCACAGTGGAAGATTGTTTAAAAAAAAGACATTAAAACATGTCAATAAAACAAGTCAAATAGTCTAAGAAACGGTTGTAGTGAACCTGACGGATGGAGGATAACATTGGAAAAGAATCTGAGCCCAGAAGAGGGAGATCCCAAGGTGAAGAATCATCACCCAACGTACATATATAAAAAGGAACTTTGTTTTGTTATTTTGGATACATTAGGCCCTCAGAGGCAAGAGACTTTTACAGAAGGAGACTTAACCACTGAAGGTCCTGATATCGGTGAAAGGAACTGTAGCCCCGTGCTGGAGAACCCAGGAGTGTGCTGTGCTCAAGAGCCCCACCTTGTCCCGTGCTAAAAACGTGGGGAAGGGAGACCCCAGCTATAACATCCTGACTTATCATTTGTGAACACTTCTTTCTTTTCTTGTGAACACTATCCCACACTCTTTAGTAACTTAGTGGTAAGGATTGGCAATTGTTTTTATTTTAGTATAGGCTCTTTTATTTGACAAGACGCCACTAGGCCTGCCTTATTATTATTTGATAGTCGCAGCTTGCTCCCACCTTAGATTCAGGTTTAGATTAGACGTTTCTCACCCATTTATACAGTTTAATAAACACCCTGGAACTGTGATCACTTGTGTCTGCCTTTACTGTTGCCACCATGAGTTTCTTACAGTATGGGCCCTAGCAAGGCTGCCCGCCCCAGGTGGTGAAGGCCAACTTAAAAAGGACTGTGTTCTGTCTTTTCTTGAAGATCAGGAGCCTGTATATGGCTCTCAGTCGAAGATCCAACCTTTCCTTATGGCTGGAGCCTTGACACTTTGTGGAAAATTGTTAACAAAATAATTGTAGGCACTCTGCAAAATGAATTAATATTAGTTCTCTAATCATGTCATTCTGTGCACAATACCAAAACACCCCTTGCTTCGCACATATGCATTTATTCTTGGAACAAGCTCCATGAATGAAAATAACACAGATAGCAGCTGCACTAACAGTAGCCTGAGACCCTGACTCTGTGTTCGTATTTAGCTTGTGGTTTAACTCCTGTCATGAAGAAATGAAACATCCAGTGTATCAAGGTTGTTTGTTTTCAGAATACCCTCGAGGTACTGACAAAGCATTTGCTGTTGTTTGCTCTCCGCTTAAGCGCATTGGTTAAAGAACTGTGGCCATTTGCCTTTGAAACCTTCTGTGCCAGTGTCTAAATCCATTGGTTACTGTCACAGGCGGGCATTATGAAAGTTATTGCCAGCACCCCAGATGGGACCTTGTCGTGGTGAGCAAAGGACGTGAAGCGCACTGCATGAGGTGGACAAAGGTTTCCTGCAGCCACAACTTTCGCCCACCAGCCGGAACACCATGTTCTCCACGATGAGGTACCCCCGCCTGTGGAAGGGAGGCTTACACTCCTGTGGAAGCACCGGCGCAGAAGTCTTCTGAAAGGGTTGAGACCGTTTCACAGATCATGAGGATTTAGTACAGAATTATGTTGTGCGATATGATGTTTTAAATGAATTGTTTGTATCAATTGTGGGAGCACTGCGTTAAGTGGGCCATTACTGATACATTATCCGTTTCTTGTGATCACAAGGTTGTGACAGAAATGTAAAGTCCATGTACTAAAATAGGAGGTTGTGGGTCACAATGTTGTGCAAACCGTTCAGAATTAGAAAAGCATGTGCCTACTCCCGTGGAATGAATGCCGGGATGGGTGTTGATGATAAAGAAAGGCCTAGGGGTGGTGTTATTCTTGCGGAATTGGAATTAATATACTGCTAACAATCCTGATTTACAGTTCCCTGTGCATGGGTCTTTTGACCTGGAAAAAATAGGATATTTAAGGGAAACGTTAGCCGCCAAGGGTGGTAAGGCCATTAGACCCATACAATTGGAAACCTATAGACAATGGGAGTACTACTCCAGTCAGAAAAGTATGAGGGAAGCACAACTGAAGAAAAGGAAGCCCCAATCAGAACGGGACAACACTCGTGCATACGAGCATAAGCAAATGAAGGAAGAATGAGATCAAGGGGATCGGGAGGATGAGATGAGGATAAAGGGGGCATACGTGGCTAGACCCAGAACTCCCTCTGCTCCGACCTTCCGAAATAGTTACAAGTCCTGAAGAGGAGACCGATCCGCTGATAGAATATTTGTTAGTAAAAAGGCCACCTCCTCCCTCGTATCACGTTTTGGAGGATAAAACGGCCGTTGTTTCATTGAGACATCAAGAAGTAGCATAGCTGAAGATATGGCAACTGCCGAAAGGATAATACCAGAATGGATTAAGTTAGGAACAAATGCAGCAACACAAGCAAACATAGATGCTTTCCAGTCCCCTAGCGAATCGCTAAAAAAAGCAATAGTCAAGGTATTGTGTAAAACTAGGTGGGCGATCCAAAAAAGTGCAAATGAAAAGGGGCCGAGACACCCCTTCCCCAGTGAATATTTATGACATAGATAAAGCAGCAGTCAGTGGGACAGTAAAACATGAAATGTGATACCAACATATGTGACATGGATTTTATCTACCCTGGACAGTGATCCTGTGAAACCCAAAAATCTGGCATATCCCATGAGGGAACTACCGGCATTCGATATGCAAAATCCTACTCACCAGATCCACATCCCCTGGAATTGGGTGGAGTTGCTTTCCTTTACTTAAGATTATCCAGATATTCAACAAAATCCAGAACAATGGTACACCCAGACGGACGGCGTTCTTAAAACAGGCCCACTTACTTTGGGAGATATAGGTCAATTGTTTTCGTGCATTCTGCCAGCGGATGTGTGGCGACAATGCAGAATGCAGGATAGTTTAGATCCAGACATAAAATGGACTGACCTTATTGGCAAAGCTGATAAACGAGAAAAATGCGGTATGTTAACTAACCAAATACTAGCTCTCCCAGCCCTGTTACTAATCAGAATGCAGCAGATAGTGCCACGTAAACAGATGAACTGGGATAAGTTGACGGCTTGCAGGCAAGAAGAGGGCGAGTCAGTTGAGAGGTATTTTGCATCCTTCAGTGGAATGGACATGGCTACGCCAGAGGGGCAGAAAGCCTTTTGTTCACACTTTGAAGGGGGTCTGTTAATTCACATTAAGAATAATATACAAACCCAGGATTTGAAATTGAGTTTCAATGAGTAGGAGCTAAAACCAGCTCCTGGGTGTCAGGCATCACCCTGTAGGCATGAGCTACCGCAGGGGAACCAGGAGCTTCTAGAGATGCTCCTTTAACTTTTTGTCCATTTTGCATGAACCTTTGTGTTTAAATGTGTATTAGATGTGTTCTAATTCTTATTTATGAAAAATTCTCAATTATTCAAAGGTAATGTCACATTTACATGTTTGAAAGGCATCCCTTGGCCCTAGGAGCCAAAAGCAGCTCCTGGTAGCAGTCGGTTTCAAGCTAACCAGGCTCTACTATGCTAGAAGCAGGAGCTAAATAGCTCCCAGCTCCCCTCAATTTCGAACCCTGCAACCTATGAATCTACATGGCCTACTGAAACTTATGCTCAGATTTTTACTATGGCTAGGTATTATGCAAACCGCCACAATGAAGATAGGGGGGAGAAGGAAAATAAAATGAAACAATTAAAACAAGGGTGCTAATGCAATAGGTTTTTAAAGAAAGAGGCAGAGGTAATGTACGTATAGAAAGGGGAAGAGGAATTTATAGAGGAGGAATAGGTGGTAGTGCTCTACCAAGTAATGGAACAGGTGTGATAGACACTGGGTGTCATTTCTGCAAGGCAAAAGACCACTGGATAAGGGAGTGTCCACTGCGCCGGAAAGGGTGCAGACGCTTGTATGGGCGAGGAATGGTAAGATGAACCTTTGTCAGAACCAAGGCCGGGAACGGCGCAACCGAAAGAGAATAACGAGCAGCAGCAGAATTATTTTGACAATAGGCAAGGCCAGCAGTATTCGGCTAGGGATTATTATGAGGACAATTACAGTACAACAGACTACACAGCATAGGGCTGGCCTGGAGAGGGAAAAGGGCGCATATGTATTCCTGTAGATGAAAAAGGGACCATTTGTAGAAGCAATAGTGCAAGGCAAACAGGTGAAATTCCTCCTTGACACAAGTGTGCCTAATACATCGATTATCCACAAACTAGTGCCCTGTATTCCCCTCTACGCGAAGGTAAACACATCAGTGGGATGTGGGATTCTCCAATGATCCGGTCCAATATCCGACCCTGTACAATTATAGGTTCTATATCTTGCATGGCTCTGCTTGTTGTCACTGATAAATGTGCTTTAAATCTGTTGGGTATGGAGTTGCTGAAGTGTTAACATGCAAACATATATTGCTCACCTGATGGAGTGTACCTAACATGTAATGCCGAGTCTTTTTCAAAATGTTTTGTCACTACTACTAATGATGTACCATCTGAACTTAAGGGAGTTGACCCTATGATATGGGCCACGGGATCTAATGATATAGGATGTATGCAAGTTGACACAGTGAAAATTCGGGTTAATCCCGGTACAGTACTACCGCAAATTCCTCAGTATAAAATACCAAAGAAAGGGTTGGAAGGAATTAAGCCCGTAATACAGGGTCTTCTAATTAAAGGAATTCTAAAAGAAATTGTTGGGAGTCGCTGTGCAAAAACAGATGATGGGAGCCTTGTTCTCCAGCACAATGGAGACCGATTATCGATCTCCGAGCAATAAATAAAAAAAATTGTAGAACGACAGTATTCGATAGTTAATGTTAAAGATCATTTGTACCGCGGACTATCACCACCGGAATGGTCCCCTGGCGCTCTGGCGGATCTGAAAGTAAGAGTGTGGGGGTGGGTTCGAAGGGCGTAGCGGGAAGAGATAGAGCGAGAGTTGCGATGTCCTGTTGACAGCTTCAGTTTGCACCGTTCGCTGAGCTTGGGTGTGATTTACGGCTCGGTAGACTCCCATGTGCTGTTGTGCAGGACTATGTATGGTTGGTCTGTTGTTGCAGTGTGGTGAAGTGCGTGGGGACTGCTGTGCAGAGAGGAGGTTGCGTTTGTTTTGTGTTTGAAAGATGTATGTAGAACTTGAAGTTTTAAGGTTGGGTTAGTAGAGCTTTTTCTCACCTCATTGGTTCAGACTTATGTGCTCAGCGTCTCTGCCCGTGCTGTCTGAAGGGCGTTTTGTAGTGGTTCATTTGCCGGGTTCTGTGCACAGTGGAAGCTTTTCTCTGTAATTATCTAGTGGTTTGTGGGCCATGTGAGGCATGCAGTTGTGATGGCTTCCCCCAACCCCTTGGTGGTGAAGGCTAGGTTGAGGGTTTGCTCTTAGTTTATCAAGGATGCGCCTACCATTTCTTGGGCGGGGTCCCCACCCTCCGCGGACAAGGATCTCTAAGGCCTTCTGGGGTGCCAGTGCTCCCACATCTGCAGCTAGGGTTCCTGTCCTTGGGTGATGTCTAGAGTTAGGTAGTGTAGGGAGTAGCCCTTTCCTGGGATCCCTTCCTAGCTAGTTCCTTCCATGTATGCTTGTTGAGGTGTGTTCTGTTTCCGCTTGTCGTCCCTGTGATTCCGGGGTGAAGAGCCAAGTTTCAAGCAGCGCACTGAATCCCAGGTGATCCCCCGTATTGAACACATCTCCTGGGAGGGTGCCCCGAGCCTCCGTGGCTCCAGGTGAACGCCACCGCCCGATCCGAGTTGTCCCGTCGGTAGGTAAATGGTTCTTTTATTTTGAAGGAATTCCACTCCTTGTCCGTGGATTGCTCTGTGTGTTATGCACATTGTTTTGAACCAGATTTGTTGTTTGATGGACAGCCAATGTAGCATTTATAGCGCTGGGGTGATGTGGTCCCTTTGTGGTAGTTTCAGGAGGAGTCTGGCTGCTGCATTTTGGATACGTTGCTGTTTTTTAAATAGGCGTTCTGGCATTTCAAGGTAAAGGCTGTTGGCAAAGTCTATTCTGGACATGAGGGAGATGATAGGGGTGTTTTATGGGTGAAGCGGAGGAGCGGTAGGATCCTTTTTACCCTGTGCAGGAGGAAGAAGCATTTCTTGATTATTGTGGTTCTAGTGTTAGTTTGTTGTTCATCAGGACTCCAAGGTTTTTGACCGTTGTCAATGGCGTCGGTGATGTTCCCAGTTCTGTGGGCCATGGGATGTACTGGTTGTTTTCCTGGTTTTTGGGTATAACCATTATTTCAGTTTTGCTTGGGTTGAGTTTGGGTCTGTTTGTGTTCATTCATTCATAGAGTTCTTGTAGACAGTTTGCCAGTGTTGTGTTATCTTCTTGGGCGTATTCTATTTTGTAGATGATCTGAGTTTCATCTGCGTAGTTGTAGCATGTAAAGCTGTGTCGTTTTATCAGCTTGATTAACGGGGTCGTGTAGATATTGAAGAGCAGCAGGGATAGGACGATCCTTGTGGTATGCCACAGTTGGTTTTCCTTGGAGTGGATTTAAAAGGTTTAATCCAGACAGTTTCCGTTCCATCGGTTAGGAATTATTTAATCCAGAATAGGGCTAAATCAGTGATTCCTATTTCGTCTATCTAGTCTCTTGATGAGAATGTCATGGCTGACTGTCGAATTCTACGGAGAGGTCTAGTAGTATCAGAGCCGAGTTTGTGTCGCAGTCTGCATTTATCTTTAGATCATCCCAGATTGAGTGAAGTACTGTCTCAGTGCCTCTCTTTGGCGTACAGCCACCTTGTGCCTGGTCTAGCAGCTGGTGTTTTTCTATGTGCTCCTGTATTAGTTGGGAATGTTTGAGATGGGTGTGTAGTTAGAAAGGTCTTCCACGTTGCCTTTTGTGTCCTTGAGGAGTGGTTTGATGTATGCCAATTTGAATGATTGCGGTAATTTCCCTGTTGCGAGTGATAGGTTAAAGAGGTTTTTGTAACATTCCAACGGTGTGCCCTGTGTGAGGATTGATTTGTATATGTCTGGATGGCCGTGGCCCATGAGGGAGCCTGCACAAGGGGAAGAGACTCTCCGGCAAGAAGATCTCCTCTGTCGTCGGGAAGTGGTGAGACGGTTCAGCAGGGCTCCACCGGTGGTGTCGTCGTTGTAGGTTGGCTCAGCTTCTCCCTCTTCGGATTCTCAGGTCCTGTGGCGAATTCTGAAGTTCCAGTCCCAAAAGCCCTGCTTTTATGCAAGAAACCCCCATTCATTCAGCCTATTTGTCAATCAAACATGCTAAGTGGTGAGGGCCAATCACACAAGAGTGCGACTTGAGGCAAGGCAACTCAGTCCAGGGTGCCTAAACCCCCTCCCAGACCCCCTGTGGTACCCAGACAGAGTGGCACCACTTTTGGAGGCTTCTGTGGAAAAGCCCGCCAAAAAGTGGAACAAAGGGCTCGACTTGGGTTGGAGTCACAGAAGAGAACACAAACGCCATTTTAGAATTGAGTTCTGGCAAAAAATACCAACCAGTGAATTAATATTGAATAAATAACCCAGCGGTATGTTCGAGGCTATAGGAATGAAATAATTAAAGTTGGTAGCCTCGAACAATGGGAAAATCCCATAGAGATATATTCGCGGTCGAATATAAAAAGTAGTATCCACTGCCACCAGCCAAAACTCGATCAGGGGGGACGGAGACGTGCCCCCTCGAATAACTGACCCCGGGGCAATCGAATTGCCCCGACCAGTACGTCCACAATATGATGGTTTGTACTGGTTTCTGTTCATAATTTGGGACTAGTAAAGCCAATGGTGACTTTACATGCCCTGGGAGACAGTAGTCAGTCCCAGGGTATGGAGTCTATGGTGGGGTGTCACTATGACGCCCCTGTGTCACTGCACTGTAAAAACATAGTAAAAACACATGAGACCCTATGGAGTAAAAGACCCCATAGCCCATAAAACACATTAACAGTCAAAGGAACCCCTCAAATCATGTCCAGGAATGTGAGGAAAAGAGACTCACTCTTGGCAGGAGAAAAAAAACAAACTCCAGAAATCCAGCAAAGCTGCTGGGGGCTCACTAGGCTAGGACATTCAGCCTAAACAGAGCATTCTCCCTAACAGTATTGTCCATTATCTTTGTTTTGTTGACCATTTTTCTATTTTTATTTGCCTTTGTATTAACTGCATACCTGCCTTGTGCCAGATATTCACCTCATGCCTCAGACTGCAAGCAACTTCAGTATCCACCACAAGTGCTTTTATTATGCAAGAGAATGCATTAGAAGTATGATGGCCATAGATGTAACAGACCAACCTACTAATACTACGTCAGGATAATAGAACTTAGGTTCAAAGGGCTGATTGTGGAAAATTGTGAACAAAGTAATTGTAGGCACTCTGCAAAATAGGTGAACATTAGTTCTCGAATCATGTCATTCTGTGCACACGACAATCGTATGCTTGCCTTGCAGTAGAAATACGCCTTGCTTCGCACGTACACATTTATTCCTGGAACAGGCTCCATGAGTGAACTTACCCAGGTAGCAGCTGCACTAACAGTAGCCTGAGACCCTGACTCCGTGTTCATATCTAGCTTGTGATTTAACACCTGTCATGAAGAAACGTAACACCACGTGTATAAAAGTTGTTTGTTTTCAGAATAACCTAAGGATGTACGGACAAAGCCTTTGCTGTTGTTCGCTCTCCAATTAAGCGCATTGGTTAATAAACTGTGGCTATTTGCCTTTGCAACATTATGTGCCGGTGTCTAAATCTGTTGGTTGCGGTCACAGGCGGGAATTATGAAAGTTACTGCCCACAACTTCTGTCACCATTCTGTCTGAATATGGCCTGGCAGATTGCCCGGGCACAGGACAAAGGTGTAATGGGGGGCCAGTTACGGTAGGGCTAATTTCCCCCAAAGCAAGTTAATAAGAAACACAGAGTTTTGAACTTGGCTCGCTGATCCACAAGAAGCCAGTTAAATGCTTTCACACTGGGTTTAATGTGTGGAATTTATATTTGGGGGGTGAGGGGCAAGTGGGATCTGGCTCTTTATTTTTGGATTCTTTTAACATTTCTTAACAATATTACACAATTCTAGGCATGCAACTGGTCCAAGAGCCCCCAATACTTCCTCTCTCAGCTGCGGACAAAGTAACCATGGACAATGCAACTAGGACATAGACTAGAATAACACTTAATAAACATCACAACCGCTAGCCTATGTTGTCGATAAAAATATTACCTACATTTGTTTTCTCTAAATCATAATCATTTATAAAAATTCAAAACAACAAAAGGTCTAATGTGTTTCATCCCCTCCTCCTTCAGGCCTAGGTCAACGGAAAACAGCCTGGGTAGGACACTTTATTTTAGATCATTTAAAAAAAACATTTTGCAAATATGTTTAGCGGATAAAATGAAATTTAAGAAAAAAAAATCTCTTAAAGCCAATTTATTAATCTATCAATTTACATAGAACTATATAAAAAGAAAAAGCAGGGCACAGACTCCAATATTCAACCTCTTAGAATTCTGTAGTGGGTCTATATGCCCTTTTCTATGCCAATGTTAAAACATGAGCCACAGTATTCCCATGTATCCCTCCTTCTCCAATCAAACAAGAATGGCAGTAATGGGAAAGGTAGGAGTGGTAGCTGTGGAGAAATTAAAAAAGAAAAAGGAAAAGCAGGAATGCTGTGGAGATAGTTCGTTTCACTGCTGCATTAAAAACTTTAAAAAAACATTTTTTCTTTTTACTGTGGTAGTTCAGATCCAATTATTCAGCACTGAATTTCTCATCATGTTAATGTTAAAGTGAGACTCCAGTTGTCACAGCTTTTTCACTTTATGGCCTTTTCATTTATTCGCAATTAGATGTGCAATGACTAAAGCAGATGTCAGCCTGGATGTGGTTTTTCAGATAAGTGGAGAACTGCTGGAGAGTCAATCTATTTCCTGAATGGCTAAACTATGTTCCAAAACACAAACCTGTCAATGTACATTTGTTTGCAGGGGCACATTAGAATGTGTGACTGAAAAGTATTAAATGTAACGCGGGCCAGGTTTGAAATTCTGGGCACAGAGTAGAGTGATATGTTGGGAACCAATCGAGTTAGGGTTGTGTTGGCCCAACTTGTGTTTGTAGACAGAGAAAGTCACTACAGAACCAGATGTTCTCTGCTCGCTCTTGACAGATCCTTCTTCTAGAAAACATGAAGAGGTTTTTTAATTTAAATATCCTTATTAAGTTTCTGAAAAGAAGGGAAATAACGTACGTCTCAATGATACCATACTGTTTGGTCACCAAAAACAAGGAGACAAACAGTCCTGACAACAGCATACTAAAAAACATAACACTACCTAAACCGATCATCAAACTAGCAATCCCCTACTTAATCATCCAAGACACCACTGTGACGAATCCGAGGTTGTCCCTTCTCCCCTATGGGGAGACTTTTCCCATGGGGCCAGGGCGGTGCGTCCACAGTACAATAGTCCCCCTGGTGGTGGTGCACTGAGTTAGGATCACATGGGGAGGGAAGCCCCTATGGGGTTGGGGACGACTATTCTCAGGGAACACAGTATTCCTTCACCTTGATACTTCCAATCCCTTCCCAAAAAACAATTCCTCTTCCCCCCATAGGTAGGGCAAATGTGCTATGTTGCAAGGTCGGTCAATATACTTGACAAACTTAAACTACAAGATTATACTAAGTATTTTGCCTTCGAGTTGAAATCCAGTACTGTGACGAAGATGATCATGGAGAGTCCGAGGATCACTTGGAAGACACAAAGTGAGCGGTCTAGCTTTTCTCGAGATGTCATTTTCCCGAACAAATACAGCTGGTCGACGGAGTTCAAAAGGATCTCAGCTATGAGACAGAGGGCGAACAATCCTCGAAGGAGGAACTGCGGGACTCGTGCACTGGGCAGGCAGAGAGAAGCCAAAAGGTAAGAACATGTAAAGCGCGGTGAAGGAGAATCCGAACACGGTCCAAGCTGGCGGGAATGTTCGGGTTGCTGCTGGTACGTACCTCTGGGCACCACAGGTTCCAGTAAACCTCTTGCAAAGTAGGACGTGCAGCCGGGCAGAGAGAGACGCCTGCAGATCCGCTGAAGACCCTGCCATTCACCAGGGAGCTGCCAGAGCCTCAAAAAGCACCGCAGAAGCTGGGGAAATGCTGGTACTTATCAAGAGTAAGAAAACAGGTACGCAGATTTGCCAGGAGGCATTGGAGATTCAGGGGAGCTACAGAACGAATATGAACATTGGAGAAAGAGGGTCTGGGACCCTGAAGGGACATTGCGAGTCTGGGACCCGCACTCACAAGGAAATGAAAGTGTAAGAGGGCTGGGAACCACAAAACACCCCAAGAGAAGAGAATATATGTTTGGCAAGAGGGTGAACTGAACAGATATGATAAACTGCGAGACTGGAACCTGCACCCATATAACAAACCGAGAGCAACCAAGATAACAGGATTAGGTGTTTGGCAGGAGAGTGAACAAAACACCTTTGATAGAACAAGAATGATATAGTATGCGATATGACTGGTTATTTTGAACGCGCTTAACACCCAGAGGTTTCTAAGCACGGATCCGGGGATCGAGCCTGTGTTCCTCTTTGTCGTCTTGCTTCAAATGCGAGCCCCTCAGTATTCTCCCAAGCCAAGTGTAAGTAAAATAAGTAAAACAGAGGCGTCAGAGGAGAGCGCACCAAATTTATATCATCACAAATTGGAGTCTGGGACCCGCACCCATATGTAATACAAGTGCCTAATGAAAAGCAGGAAAGAGGGTCTCAGAACCACGTGAAGGAGAGACAGTCCCCAAGAGGGGACTAGCTTAATAGCATTTTATTTTATTTGGCATTTTTAAAGTGCTCACACAGCCCGCGGGCATCGAGGCGCTGTTACAGGAATGGTTTGTTTTTTAGATGCATAATCGTTTTCTTTCTCTTAGTTGCATATTTATAACGTGCTTAAACACACAGAGGTTTCTAAGGGCGGACCCAGGGATCGAACCTGTGTTGCTTCGTGTTGTCTTGCTTCCAAGGCGAGCACGTTGCCGCTGAGCGATCCTCTCAGGTGAACCAAGCAATATTGCGAGTCTGGGACTCGCACTCATGAGAGAGATTAAAAGGGTCAAGGACCACAGAACTGGGAATCTTATATTCTATAACAAACTGTAAGAAGTTGACAAGACACAGGATTGCGACACCAAACAACATATCCTTGTGGATTGTCCACTGACATTTGCCTAAAACGACAAATGGGGCTCAAGACCCCAACAGGAGGGAAACGGAGAGGAACTCTAGGGAAAAGAAGCAGAACCCTAGCCTGGTAATCCTGCAGTTTTGAACATTGTTTAGGTCTTCATTTTACACTACCAGAGAGACTGAGACCTTTTCTGTTGTGTGAAGGCACAAAGCATACTGGTTGCTTTCAGAAGAAATCATCCTTGCACAGTTACTTCCGAGCAGTGCTCCAGATAAGATTTTGAGGTGGGAGTATTTTACTCTCCATTTTAAAACTTTTAGAGTAAATGTGATTTTAAGAGGGTAAAAATGACTTTTCTCCTTTGCAAGAGAGTAAAATGTATGTGACATCCAGCCGACATGCAAAAACTGTATGGAAATCATTACTATTCTGCAGCTTTCTGCATTGTGACAGAATACACCTTTCATTATTTCTCTAAGGTCTAGCCATTTGATGTCTCCTGTATATATTTAAATGTTGAAATCACAGAAACCTAGCCAAATATATAGTAAAGCAAACATGGATTTGTATTGTGTGTTTTGAGTTTTGATAGCAGAATTGTCTTTTGATGTTTAATGAAAGTCCTAATTACCTGGAGCTATTACGACCTAATGGTATGCCGGTGTTATGATACAACAGTGCAGAGAGGCAAGGACTCCATGCTAAATATTATATCTGATCTAATGGTCAAATGGTTATTTATATAGCTCTTTTTGCAAAGCGCTGTACATAGAATATGTTTATCACAATTATCACCAAACCATTGAAAGGATGAAAGGCTGATTTGGACTTGCTGGGATTCGAACCCGCAACCTACAGATCACGCACAGATTGCAGCAAAGAGTGCTTAACCGGCTGAGCTATCTTATTGGCCAACATCCTTCAGAGGTTGGTTAACTGAGTATCGACTGAGGTATATGATATGATAGGATGGGATGGGATAGGATATTTAAAAACACAGTTAATACCCAATGGTTTCTAAACGCTGACCCGGGGATCAAACTTGTGTTGCTCTGTGTCATCTTGCTTCCAAGGCGAGCATGTTGCCACGGAGCTATCCTCCCGATACATAATATATCACAGTACCCAGATGTATGATGAAGCATTCATGAAGCGCTATATAAAGTTAAATACCTATCTGTATTATCACAGGGACAGGATTTGCTGAGTTTCTATTTCATTTACCAATGTATCTTTCAATTGATTGTTTTTGAACAGCCCTTGCACTTCCTGAAGAGTCAGGTGTTGGATGTTTTAATTGTAGTCGTGAGGATTTGAGAAGCTAGAACACCTGTGATCAGTGTAATGACAATCAATCACCCCTGAGCAAAGACTCTGGTGCTACTGACCATTTGTAGTAATGTACCCCATTGACTACAAGGTTGAATAGCTGTAAGCTAGACTGTACACAGTCATCATTTTATTTATTTGTTTACCACACAATGGCTACAATAATGCCCTACATGTACGAGCCCGAGTATACCGAGGAGGAACTACTGGAAAGGGAAGCACGCGAAAACGATGGGGATTCGGACGGAAGTTGGCAGGACGAATCAACAGATGAAAGAGCCTGGGCCTAGTCGCATGGACGCCGTCTCCACCTGGTGCACATGCAATCGGTGCGAGCTAATGCCAACCGAGGAGGAGAACTGCTGCTGCCGAGAAAACTCGGGATGCCTGGCCTACATTTCGGAAGGCGAGCCACGACTGCAATGCATCACCAAGCTGCCAGACTTCAGGGCAGCCTGCCTCACACGGGCCATGTTGAGAATAATGATGGTGCTTATGCACGAACTTCGCGCAACTGTTCGTCCTCGTAATCCGAGTAACGAGTAAGTATACTCTGCTTGTCATGCCACTCCTATTTCATGGTCTTCTACTATATCCAAAATTACATATACATATCATTGTAACGCACGAAAGTCGTTCAATAGTGTGCATTGTCTAGATAGCATTTGTCCGTGCAGAATGCCATTAGTTACAAAAATTGTCATTGACAACAAACGTTTATTAAACTTATCTTGGTCATTTAAAAACAGTTTGTTTCATTCCTTTTCACAGGTGGTACAGGCTGGTGGCCTATCGTTCCTTTACATGGTGGCTCCACGGGAGGCTTGGACACCGCGTTCAACGAGTGATACCTGCCTGTGCCGTTCGTGCCATTAGAGACAGCGGTCAGTACAGGGGATTTTCTCTCGCCGTGCTGCAACCTGACCTGTATAATCTTTAAAGTCTTGTATTTTTGTGTCATGAAAATAAGATACAAAATAAAACACCACATATTTTAACAACGGTTGTTTCGATTTCTTTAATGAATCAAGTGTGTCTCCATTCAAGGATGGACGTCAGACATCTGTGCTCCGAATGGGTGAAGGTCTGGTCGCTGTGAAGCAGGGTGGTCACTATCTATCTAAGCTAACATAACATATTCTCAATAATGCATGCACTAAATAACACTTGTTCAAAGTCTTTCAGTAGGTTATGTCTCTATAAAAGTCACACATATATCTATACTAACAATTACCATTGGATTATACAGGCCTTAGGGTCTTGACCACTATAATACACCGGTTGAAGTGTGGGTCTGTGCTCACAAGAATCTCCGGTATGTGGCATTTGTTATTGATAAGCAACAATATACTATCAAAGGCAGTTCGCGCCAGTGGATGAGCGCTGGCATGGGGGGCTGTCAGGGGCGCGAAAGGCCAAAGTGCTAAACTGCATGTACACTTCAAAAGGTATCCCATGCCAAGGCGCCATTGCTCACATGGCCTCATCAGACCCCGTGTCTCCAGCCAAGCCTCCCCTTGAAGCAGGCCGCCCCCCTAATACGACGACATACATACGTCATTCATTCACAAACACACCCCTGTTTCTAATACTTTATAAACCACTTGATATGTCTCATGAGAACATCTTTGTGCTTTGCAAGTCAACTCCTGAACGTGCTACCTGGCAACCACTGAGATCTACGCTAATCTGCTCGTCGTCGTGCTATCTGTGAACTTCTGTGACCGCTTAGAGCAAACCCATCAGTGTGCTACCTGTGGCCACCCACCTATTCTCCTGCAACATACTGCTCTGCTTGCTGAATCCAACTGTTTGTTGGTCAAGGTAAGGCCATGTATCCTAGTCATATTTCGCAGATTTTTAAATTTCCATCCATTTGCGAGTAGAATACACAATAGTGCTATGTTCATTGGTCTCATTGCTATTGACTTGAGTTTCCATTGCTATGCTATCAATAGATCTATTTATTTTCATCTGTGTCTATTGTCATCGAATTGCATCCTTCGGGGGTCCAGTCTATACTGTAAGCATGTTTCCTTCTCGTGCAAGACAGAACATCCAAGGGACGAGTCACATGTTCAGATTTTAGTTACATCATTTATACATTTCTGCAACTTATGCAAATACTAAGCTGCACAAAATGAACTGGTATAGTTCCTGCGACCAAAACAAACCTTGCATTGATCATTGTATGATTCATTTACTTTTGTATCAAATCTTTATTCTTGAAGATTGTATAATAATGTCGATATTTACTTTTCATATTTATCAACAATGCCTGCCTGTTCGATTAGCGGTTGCCCTTCGAAGACCCATGCGAAATCTGAAGGCACTACAATGCATGTATTCCCTAAAACTGTTGATCGAATAAGAGAATGGGTCAGACATTGCGGATATCCACTGGATGAGCTGGAAAGTAGAGTCCAAGAAGTCTTACAGGACAAAAGGGGTGATCGATACCACATCTGCAGCCGGCACTTTTCCTTGGACATGTACACAACATCTTGGGTAACAAAGAAGAATAAACGGCGAACGACACGGAAATTGCTCGAAAACGCTATTCCCACTCTATTCGTCCACATTCCGCCACCGGTGAGTCAAGTGTCCGGATTTAGCTTTAGGCCTTGCGGTAGTGTGCAGGTAGCCAAATGGATTAATTGATATTGTAGGTGTTCTATCCCTTGTAATAATTTCGATATTGATATGAGTGTATAGTTTTTTGAATAATGACATTTAACAATATATTATTTTTCGATTTCATAACCCACAAACGCAATGTGTATATATATATATATATATATATATATGGGAACAGGGAACTGTGCTGTATTGAGCATTTTTCAAGTATTATGTCACCTTACATGGCTATTTTTAATATTGGCATTTCATTATCAATCATTCCTTTACCTTTACAACTTCTTGACTATCCTTTGAATCTGAAGCAAGAACATTCTACATCCTTGACGTGGTCGCAGTTATCAACCACTTCTAGCGCGTATCAGGTAATCTTAATAGGTTAATCCGCTACAGACTTGTTTTATGCATGTCAAGTAATAGTTTTATTCTATCATGTAATTATTTTACCGAATGTTTGGTTAGTGCTTTCCAATTGATATACACCTTAGTTGTCGTCCACTGGTGTTTGTTTTCAGTTATAATTAGTGTTATCCATACTAATGCAAGTACTGTCTTTCAGGGAGATGCTGAAGCGTCCGCCACATCTACAACATTTCTAGATGTTCTTCACCAGCAGTAGGTATGGATACTGACAGCTCCATCGAGCGTCATCATCAGAGCTGGAATTCTTGTTGTTTGATTGTTCTACACAAGGTTTCATTCGTGGTTAGCCGTTGATATGTACCTGTGCTGTCGACCCCCAGGTGTGTGTTATGTTTTCACTATTGTAATCCTCACTAATGCAAGTACTATGTTTCAGGCAGTTGATGGAGCGTCAACCCCTGCACTTGATGCAGAGCCTGACATTCAAGTAATTTCAGGGGAAGTGGAAGCGGGACCATGCGTATACGAATCGGCGCAACAGCTTTCGGAAGTGCGCACTACATTTGCAACATCCATAGATATTCTTCAGCAGCACGAGGTATGGATACTGACAGCTCCATCATGCGTGATCATATAACGTGATTCCATTTGCTATACTTTCTTCCCTATTAACGCAAGTGCTGTGTTTCAGGGAGACGACGAAGCTTCCACTACAATCACAACATCCAATTTAGATGATGCAGATGTAAATAAATCAGAGAAATAAGTCGATGAAATGTGATCATATTTAGATTTTCCTTGATTCTTTTAGACAATGCATCATTTGTGGTTATCTCTTTATATGTACCTGTGCGTTCGACCCCAAGTGTGTGTTATGTTTCCACTATTGAAAACCATACTAATACAAGTACTGTGTTTCAGGGAGACGACGGAGCTTCCACTACAATCACAACATCCCATTTTGATGATGCAGATGTAAATAAATCGGAGAAATAAGTTGATGAAATGTGATCATATTTAGATTTTCCTTGATTCTTTTAGACAATGCATCATTTGTGGTTATCTCTTTATATGTACCTGTGCCGTCGACCCCAAGTGTGTGTTACGTTTCCAATATTGAAAACCATACTAATGCAAGTACTGTGTTTCAGGGAGATGCGGGTGCCTCCTCTCCAATACAACCATTCATGGCAGTCCATGCAGAGCCAGAGGTATGGATACTGACAGCTCCATCGAAATAGATCATCACTGGTCGAATACTTGTCGTTTGATGGTTGCACACAATGTTTAAATCGTGTTTGGCTATTGAGATGTACCTGTGTGTTCGTCCTCACGTGTGTTTTATGCTAACAATATTTTGATACATATTAATGAAAGTACTATGTTTCAGGGAGACGATGGAGCCTCATTCCGTGCTGTCTATGCGGATACAGAAAATATAGTCGTTGCAGCGCAAGAGGAAGGGAGGACATACGGAAACAAATCGGAGCTACAGAGTGCAGATGTTGAAGGTCGAGTCAAAAAAGTTGCAATGAAAAAAAAACAAAAAAAGGTTACAAACAGTTCATAATTTTAAAAAAATGTTTGTGCTCGGGACTATTTTAGGTTTTTTTCCAGTCAATTGGACTACACTTTATCTTGTGTTTAAACTGAACATCCCTTTTCCAATCTATCCTCCAGTTACTCGTGGGTGTCAGAACTATACATACACAGACAGTGAAGCGAATGAGAGATGTTGCTTGCCAGACCATGTGCACTATGGAGGAACTATTAATTGAGGTGAGGCGTGTTCAGGCTCAAGATGCTCATGTCCAATGGCCAGAACATGAATTAACTGTGTATGGAGACTACAGCAAAGTTGCATTGGACCATTGCTATAGTGCGACCACACCACCACAAGAAGATGTTATTGAATGTATTGAAGATAGCTCTGAAATAGTTGCAGATCAATTCACACAATCTACACCCGCCAAAAATTTGCCACCCAAAAACCTGTCAACATTGTTGTGTTCTCCCATCAATGTTGAAGTAATAGATGTAGAAATGACAGAGAATGAACCAGCTGCAGCATCCATAGACGCATCAGAACTTGATATCAGCGATATTACTTTCCAATGTGTTGAAATCTCCACAACGTCACAGGTCGAAACAACGTTGACGCAGGATGAAAGTCTAATGAAAGAGAGCAAATACATTGTATTCGACAGTTGTTTGATGGAAATTATAAGTATGCTGAAATGTGTGCATTCCATTAGAGGGAAAGTATGTGGGAAGCCATTGATTAATGTGACTCGTCAAATAAAGGCAATAACATCAAAATAAATGCTGCCTGTAGATCAAATCATAGGTTCTCATGGTCTGCACAACCGATGCTGGGGAAACTGCCAGCAGGCAATCTACTGTGTGCAGCTGCATCACTTTTTAGTGGCTCCAGTTTTAGAAAGTTAGAGGCTTTCTTTCAGTTTGTGGGACTCCATTTCATTTCTAAAGCGCTGTACTACATATACCAACGTGATTATCTGTTTCCGGCCATTAGTGATGCTTGGAAAATTGAACAATTGTCTCTAGCAAGTACATTCGAAGGCAAACGATTCAGGCTAGCCGGCGATGGACAGTGCGACAGCCCTGGATTTTCTGCCAAGTACTGCACCTACCACTTTCAGGACATGGATAGTAAGAAAATTGTGAGTTCGGTGGTCGTGCAGGTAACACAATGTACATCGTCAGTGGCCATGGAGAAACTAGGATTTATAAAATCAGTAGAATATCTACAATCAAGGGGAATGCACATCGACCTCATAGCCACGGACAGACACGTTTCAATTGGCAAGACAATGAGAGAGCAGTTCCCACATATTAATCATCAATTTGACGTATGGCATCTTGCTAAATCAATCAATAAGAAAATCTCGGCTACAGGAAAAAAAAAAAGGTTTTGAAAGTATTTTGCAGTGGTCCCATTCTATCACCAACCATCTTTCGTGGAGCTCAAAAACTTGTGACGGGTCAGTGGAAATACTACTTTAAAAATGGCGGTCACTGATGCACCACTGTACCAACGTTCACCGCTGGACAGCAAATCAACATTTCCACCAATGTGAACATGGCCCTTTATCCCCAGAGGAGGCACGGAAGAAGAAGTGGTTGATTCCATCTTCACCGACACACAAAGCCATTGAGAAGATTGTTTTCGACAAAACTCTATCAAGAGATTTGAGAGGACTGACAGAATTCTGTCACACAGGAGATTTGGAGGTGTTCCACAATATGTGCCTAATGTACAGGCCAAAGCGCTTGCATTTCAGCTTTCGGGGCATGAAACATCGCACTCTACTAGCGGTCTTGGCCCATAACAGCAATGTCGGATGTGAACAATCTAGGACTAGGGGTAAAGTAAGGATGCCTCGCTACAATAAGGTGTTTTCAAAACGAAGTAAGCAATGGGTGATCAAACCAGTCTATGATAAAATGCAGTTCGACTTTGTGAAAGGCCTTATTGTTGCTGTGTTAGAGAAGCACAGATATGGAATTTTGGACGTTTCTGTGCAGAGCAGTGATCCATTGCCACCGAACATTGCGACTGTGCCATGCCCACCCGAAGCACAGCTGGTTGTGAAGTACAAATCCCGGTTTAAATAATTGCAATACGATTGTCTTTTTGTAAATAAATGTTATTGTACAATGTACCTGTAACCCTAACCCCTTCCTTAACCATCATGGGTGGCGAACAAGCTGGGTGTCATCTTTGAATTCTCTCTATTCACCTCATATATGTGTATGTATATATTTTTCTCATGTCTCATCTCATGTAAATGTAAATGCTGCGCACTGTTGCGCACGGTTAACGGAGGGGAGGCTTGCGTATTGCAAATAATAAAACAAACAAACAATAAATCTCACTTTTAACTCAACTCCTGTGGTACTTTATACTTTCCGCCAAAAATTAAATGTCTCAATTTGGGCTGCAAAGCTCGCAGACAATGGGGACAAAATTGGGGCACTTAGAACGCGCCAAGCGGGCCGTAGCATTTGGGAGAGAAGCCAGTTCGCATTTGCACATTGAGGCGCACTACATAGAGGGATTCTAAACTTCAAGTTCTCACAGATGCCTATACTACGTGATGTTGCAAATAAAGAATGCGAAGGACAGCGGCTTTGATTTCCAGCTCGCGCCCAGATGAGGCCCACAAGTCGCACTGGAAGTATAAGGGTCTATTGTTTTTTGACCTTGAGACAGGGACCATGCCGAAAGAACTACATTTGAAGGGGGTGCGCAATAACGTAAGAGACGATAAGGCAGAAAATTCAGAAACTAGACCGAGTTTCTTTTTAGTTCAGTATACGAAAAATCGTTGTCAAGAGCACGGTCCGTTTTACAGACTACATTACGAAGAGACAGAATGGAAATTTCAAATATAATATAAGTAAATCTTTACACGCTTTTATACCGGAATGAAGATTTAATGAATGGATGCATGAATAAATGAATGAATGAAGAGCTAGGAAAAGCAAGGAAAACGTGTTCGTAGTGGGCACATGGGCATGCAAGTCCACTGGTCTCACCGATCTCGGTCCTTGGCCCAGCCACTTTTCCCTGCACTGCCTACCTACACTACGGGACCGTCTCTGTATCCTTCAGCCCCTTCTCCCGGCATTTACCTTGCACTTGCCACCAGCTGGCCCCATTATTTAATTTGCATTCAATTAACCATGTACAGCACTTTTACCCCCCCTCCCCCCTTCCACCCGCGCGATCAGAAAGACACCTGGCCTAGTAGGATCGTTGTCTGTCTGCCCTTGTTCCCCACCTGCCTCGTCGCGCCTTGAAACACTTGAGTATAGGAGCATTACAAATGCCATATCATATATCATATCATTCCTCACGCATGTAGACTAACTGTCGTTTATCATTGTGTGTTGGCCTCGATTTATTTCGTTACTTTTCGCATTGATTTTAGAGCCGAACATACTCCATTGAACTATCCTTGCAAGCAAATAGTTTCTGATCTGCTGTAATAAATAAAATGAGTAATATTAATGAAGATCGGCTGGCGAGACTAATTATAATTTTTTTGTTTTCATAACAGGTATTTGCGCCCCTTCTGCTACTGCCATCGGTTTGAGACACCAGCAGGCTGTTTCTTCGTGAGACACCTGCAGCTTCGTGTGAACAACTGGAGCACACTGACAATTTTATGGGACGATCGCCAAGGGCCCACATGCCCTTACGCTGTACTAGTGGCTAGAAGCAACATATCAACCTTTACGATGGACTAGTGCCTAGTTGATGGAACAGCCTTGCGGTTCACCGTGCTTCCAAAGTGCTTCTTTTAACGAAAAGCAACACCCTGTGTACCATTGCGGATACAGATAAAAGAAAATAAATGGCTTTCGGAGTTCATATGGCAATTGCTGAATATTCTCTAAACATTTAATGTCAAATAAATGTACTTTACCAAATATACCGTGTTGCTGTTTGATTTTAAAGTACAGTTCCATATTCCGAATTGTGGCGCGCTGTGTTGTGAGATGGTCTGTGTTGGTTTCCGGGTTCTGTGTGAAGTCGCGTAGAAGACGACTGGGCGCGTTTGCCTACGCAGCACAGTAACGTCACAGAGAGAGGCGAGGAATATGAATGTTTTGATAATGTCAGGCTCAGGGGCGGGGGAATTGATTTAGTGCCGCAAAAGCAGGTCAGCCAGGGCGATGCGGCAAGTGATAGGATTATCACAAAATGGCGGGTCCCTGGTGCCTGTTTTCGCGTGCATTTAATGGACGAAAACTCGGGTAAGGTCCATAGAAAAGTTTTCTAAAATCGAGCCACTTAGGCTTACATGGCCGACCCATAGGGACAATAAAAGTTTTTACTAGACCATGCCTTTAATTATACAATCCTAAAATTCTAGAAAAGAAAAAGGCACAGTGCTTCTGAAGCTGAATGGAAAGAAACCATTCCTTATATCACAGTGTGCAGTTTCTTTTTTTGAAAGGCTCCAGAGAAATACATTCTGTTTCAGAGGTGGCTTGCAATTACATCCATGTAGATAAAAATTAAAAGATGCCTTCTAGTTTCTGTCAAATAACCTGACCTTTGCACTGCCCTCTGCTCTAAACCTGTGTGTAAATGTACACAGGAAAATATTAAAGCTGTCGTATTTACAAGATTTTCATACGTAAAAAGGCCTAGTGCGCACCTTATCTGGAGGCCTGCTTCAGAGTATCAGTGGTAGGGACAGAAGCAGGTTTTTGGACACGAAAGTGACAGGCTCTTTATTTTCGGACTACTGACAATTTCACTAGTTTCCTTTGAGGTAGTAAAAACCCTCTTAGAGAGGCATTTTTCCAACCTTTTATTATTTAATAAATGTTTATATTCAGAAACATGCCACCATTGTGACCGAGCCTTACTTCTGCATCCAGTTCTCTATGCTCCAAGGACACCCTTACCCAATAGTATGAAAGATGCAATACAGCACTATGAAGACAGATCATATGTCAAGGCATCACATGAGCTCGAACACAGGCCACAGCCAGGTTCCAACACAGTCTAGGGGTGTCCACTGACAGACACCCTCTAAGGAGGTACAAAGACCACTTCAGCAGTGCCTGGTCATCACAGCTTTCAGCACTGCTCCAGAGTGTTCCACTTGACCTACAGTCTAGCGTAGGCCAAGTAACGCCTGTTCCTCCTTGCTTGACCTCACGGCACACAGGCCTCTTCTTCCCTGCACTACGAATCCTGCTACACCTCAGCTTACAACAACCACACAATGAATCGATACAGTGCCAAATCTGACAAAAATACTAAAGCAAATGCATTCAGGCCAGATCCACTACCGAAGGCACTGTGAGAAAGGCATTAAGGACTGACAAGTGAATCCCTAAACTCCCAATGACATTTAATACATTCAACGAAAACAGCAGAGCATTTAGAGGAAAGGACAACCAACTTTACAAGAAGAAATTAGTGTAATGGCACCATCAAACTAGTCTATGGCACTGAATGGTTAAGACTAATTGTGCTCTCTAATCGATGAAAAGGGAAAACTGAGCCGGTGGGTGGTTCTGCCAGCTTGAACTGGGAAATCGTCACATATATAACTACCCGGTCATGAGAAATTCAAACCTAGTCCTCAAACTCAGTGAAGCCACAATCTTTGCAAAACGAAATATGAACAGCGCTTTCCATCAGGTGAAGCTGCACAGACTCGCTAAATCTCTCACTGCATTCACAACTTCCTTCAGGATATTCCAATACATTTTTATACCAGACATTTTATTTCGTGAGGAAAGACGAGGGAAGACTTTTTTTTACCATTGCACTGAATATAGCCACATGCTACCGGCACGGTTAGCCTGCAATTTTTCGGATTTGGTGATGCCACACTGCTGACACTAGCCACATACTACTTGTTCTGCTAGCTTATGATTGTTCTAACTTAGGTGATGCCACACTGTTGAATGCATCCTCCTTGCTACCTGTATTTCTAGCCTAGACTGTGATTTTCGAATTTAGGGGATGCCATACTGTTGAATTGCATCCTTCTTGCTACCTGTATTTTTAGCCTAGACTGTGTTCTCCAAATTTAGGTGATGCCCTACTGGTGAATCTAGCCACCTGTATTCTACACTGTCAGCTTACACTGTGACGCTTCTAAATTAGACTATCCCCTCTTCTACTGAAATTATACCCACCGTTTGTACACGCCACCCTTAGCCTCTACTGAGATAGCCTAACCTAGGCGAACTTCCAGCCTCTAGCCTAAGTTGATCCTGACTACCTGTGAGCCTCTAGCCTAAGCTGAATCTGCTTATTTGTGTACACTTAGCCAAAGTTGTACCTGCCCATCCTAGCCCTACTACTTAGATCACTTTGTAGCTAGACCATGCTCACCTGGCTCACACTCATGTTCTGCTTCTGTGTCATGCAGGATAATGTACTGTGCAGCGGTAACAACTTCATAGCCTTCAATAATGGCCTAGCCAAACTTGGATGCCTGAGACATTCCCCCATCCCCTGCCCCACACCCTTCCTGCCCACCTTGCCACCCTTCCCAACTAGCTACCACCTAAATCACACTCCCAAAGACAGTGACCGCATAGTTGACACCATAGCCAACACTATCTCTGACAGAACTATGTGTCACCTTAGACCAAGTGCTCCTTGCTTGACAGGAGGCGCCAATCTTAGTATTAAGCCCAACTACACCAAACCAAGTACTAAACCCACCCCTTAACCAAGCCCCCAGGAATCACATGTACAGTCAATCCTAACCTTACAACCCGTAACAATAGACTAAGCACAAGCCTCCCCTTTACGACCAGCAAGCTTTTTGTAAAAAACCCACACTAAGACTAATAAGGACACAGCATCTAACAAGCCCAAATCACTCCCCCTAAAAGGAGCTCTACTAAATGTCAGATCCCTTGCTGCCCATCCTACAGAAATCGCTGACATCATCCTAACTAACGATCTCGACTTCCTCGCCATAACTGAAACATGGCTACATGAGGCATCAGGACCTTACTTAACTTTAGCCATTCCTGACAAATACTCCATCCTCAGAGCTGATAGACCCAATGCTTGGGGAGGAGGTGTAGCTATCATCTTTAAATCTTCCTTAGACATCAGATCAGCCACTTCCTCCTTACTGAAATCATGTGAGCTTCTCACTATCAAGTTGCAAACCTCTCCCAAAAGTACGATCTCTATTCACCTAATATACATATACCCCCAGGTCATCCTGGAGCCCTTGAGGAAGACATTACCTTGCTAATAGCTGAGAGCTCCAAGCCATCAGCACAAATTATCATCCTCGGAGATCTCAACCTTGGGTAAAATGACCCAATGACTCTCCAGCCTCCTCCTTAGCCAACGCTCTAGCTGAGCATGGCTTCTCACAACTTAGCTCTCAACCCACTCATCAGAAAGGTAGAATAGACGTCTGAGTAGCGGCGCTCAATTGCAATATTACTTGCAAGGCCCCCCAACCTCTCGCATGGACTGACCACTACCTCTTCCCATTAGATATCAAAATCAATAACTTAGATCCTAAAACGTGCCCTAAGGCACCAGCCTGTCCGACCAGAAGCAAGCGCAACATCACTGCTGAAGCCCTAATACCCCACTGGTCCTACCCACTCTCAACGCACTACCGGCCTCTGCCGACCTTAACCTACTGGTCTACACCTTCAATGATTCCATGGCCATTGCCATTGATACCATCGCCCCTCTGAAATTGCGCAAAGGAAAACCTAGAGCTCATCTTAACTCCTGGTACACAACTCAAAATACTGAGAAAAAAGAAAGCTAAGCTAGAAATACTATTTAAAAACAGAACCAACTGCTGAAAACAAATCCAATCTGACGAATATATCCTCCTTAGATAAAAAGGAGATCATTTGCACCAAATAAGAAGCCTACAACGTTAGGCTAAATCAGGCAGGATCCTGCACCAAAGAACTATGTAATATACTAAAGGAATTAGAAAATCCTAATCCTCACACAGATACTAGCACAAAAGACAAACCCTGGTGCACCAGCATCCAGAACGCCCTTGCCAACAAAATCACAGGGCTCCAAACCAAGATAGAGGATAAACGGCAACAACTTACCAGCAGTAAGGCTGTCAGCCCAAGCTTACTACCGCCCACCGACACCAGTGCAGGCTTCACATTTAAAAAGGTAACTATACCGGAAGTACAAAAAATGCTCGCCTCTCTAAAACCATCCAACTGCAAAGGGGACAGCTGCCCAGCCCAGATTATAAAATACGCAGCCAGAGATCTATCTCCTTTCATCACTAAATTAATTAACCTGTCTTTTTCTACCAATTTAGTCCGTAGCAACCTGAAACAATCATGGGTTCTCCCACTCTCAAAAAAAACAATCATTAGACCCAGCCATACCCACTAACTACAGACCCATCACCACGGTCCCATTCTTGCTAAAAATCCTTGACAGAGTTGCTTGCCTGCAAATTCAGGACTACCTGGAGACAAACCAACTGTTAGGAATACGTCAATCTGGCTTCAGACCTCAACATGGAACAGAAACTGCCCTTGTTGACCTCAAAAGTCAGAATGATGAAATCAAAGATAAAGGCAACACCGCCATGTTACTCCTTCTAGACCCTTCAGCGGCCTTCGACTTGGTCGATCACAAATTCCTATGCAACCACCTATCTTCCGCAGCTCATTTCTCCTCTTCTGCTGTCATATGGATACAATCCTTCTTGGCTAATAGAACCATGAGGGTTTTTGCACCAGTAGCAGCAGCAGACCCTATCCCCATCACCTGCGGTGTCCCTCAAGGGCCATGTGTTTACAAAACCACTCTTTGACAAACTGGACCATCTGGGTGTCACATACACCAACTATGCAGACGACACCCAGATACTCCTTACCCTCTCAGGTAATTACAATGCTGACGTCATCCGGATTAATTAAATCTTCTCCATCATTCAGGCATGGATGGCCTTACAAGGCCTCTGCCTGAATGATGAGAAGACTGAGCTTCTCCTTGTCGGCTCACCTAATAACCTAAAACTCAGCCCTAACTACAATTGCTTCATCATCGATGGTAACACTATTCCCATTGTTCAAAGTGTGAAAACCCTTGGCTTTTATCTTGATGCCAACACTAACCTTTCCAAACAAATTAACATGACCGCCTCAGCCACGGCCTACACTGGTAAACTGATCAGGGCCAGTAGACCCTTCCTGTCCTCTAATAGCTGCCTTACGTTGGCCAGGGCTCTCATACAGTCCAAACTGGACTAATGTAACAGTCTTTACCTAGGCGCAAACCAATCCATAATAAATAAACTAAAGGTGCTCCAAAATAACGCACTACGAGCAGCTTTAAACATCCCCAGGCGTGAGCACATTTCTACCACCAGAAAATCATGCAAATGGCTTTCCTTACAACTAAAGAAATCGACCTAAAAATCATCTGTCTTACATACAAAGCCTTAAACCACTTAGCCCCACCTTATCTCACCAACAAATTCACCATGAAACCTGCTACCAGAATCACTAGATCCTCCAATACCTTATGCCTAACAGTTCCCAGATTCTCCTTAAAAAGAGCTGGAGGATCCAGCTTCACGGTCCTTGCCTCCCAACTCTGGAACACCCTACCATTTAACATCAGATCTATTGAGTCCTTCCAGTCTTTTAGGAAACAGGTTATTGGATGGTTACTGGACAAAAACTAGCATGTACCATCTTCTCTCTCCTATGTCTGACGATACTGTCTATACTTTAATTGTGCTTTTTCCCTGTAAACTGTATAAATGCAAATTGTATATAATGTACTATGCAACCGTTTCCCGAAGCACCCTTTTACCTCTGGGTCTGGAGCGCTATATAAATAAAAAACAATTCCATGCCATTTCGTCTCCCATTTGCAACCTGCATTTCAACGACAGCAGTCCATCTCAAAAGAAATGATTGCCAATAATTACCAGGATGTCATGCTGCTCTAAGGAAGTGTAGTGAAAAGCAACAACTGCACACTAGGAATAGTATTCAGTAAACTACTGGCAGGTGAATTTAAACTACGCAGGGCAGGGTTGCAAGTCAAGAATTCATGAGCAAGAGCTAAAACCAGCTCCTGGATGTAAAGGCATTACCTGGTGAGTGTGAGCTACCGATGGCGTCCAGGAACTAGTACATGCCATGCTAAAAATTAACATTCACACAAGACGCAAACAAACTTTTTGTCCATTACCATTCATTTTGCTTTAGGTTTCTTCTAGATGTGTCCTAATACTTCTTAATAGACATTGCCATGGGTTAGTAGGACACTGGCTGGACTCGGGAGTCAAAATTATTTCCTGGTAGCTGTTAGTGTCAAACTAATCAGGCTTTACCCAGAGTAGCTAAACACAGGCTAAAAACATGTTAATCTTAGCAAAGTGTAGCAAAAAAAAATTCAACTAGCACCAATCTCAGTGTGCATTACGTGCTCGGTGATTGAAGCATGCAACCCTTTAAGTCACAGACATATGTCAAATATAAAGATACATGGTCATTCCCATGTTCTTGAGAGTGAGCGCTAGATCAGCCTATGATATGTCTTGTACAGCTGCCATCATTCTACATTTGGGACCTTCTTAAACATAACGAATATGTGGGTCACACTCATGAGCAAATATTAAAGAAGACATAAAACTCAATACTTGCAAGCTTCTGAACCAGCACTTGCAATGTTAACCACAGTCGAAGAGATCACAAACGGCCGCGCAGCCGTGCCCAGACCTTCAGTCAGAGAAGTGTCATAGCAAGCCATTTTACACATTCAAATCTTCTAAATACGACACCCTTTATCTTTCTATGCGTACCATATATGTGCCAGCTGAGAGCAAAGGGCAGGTGACTTGACAGAAACCAGAACACATCTTTTAATTCTCATCTGCAAGGAAGAAACTGCAGGGCATGAAGAATTTTTCTCTGAGCTGTGTGCACTGAGCAGGTCAAACAACGCACAAAGAGATGATAAATTGTTTCTTTCTGGTCAACTTCTGCTGCGTTTTGTGTCCGTTTATGCTCATTGAGAGGAGCATTATGCATGAAGATTTATTTCCTAGCATTTTAGGACCATAGCAGTAATAAGATGGAAAACGTAGTTACAATTGGGAGTTCCTGAGTGGTGTGCACTTACCATGAATTTGCATCTCTGTGTAGAAGAACGTTTTCCACAAATATAAGAACGTTTTTAAAAAGGGAGATATTTTTGCTACACAAATGTTTTGGTTACACCCTTGCTGTGGCAAATCTTACAATTTAATGTACAGTCTAATTATCAAAACTGTGTGTTAATACTCCACATCAAAACCTTATCTGGTGCACAGGTGAGTATGCAATGTCTAGTTTAAACGTCCATTAAACCTTAACCCAGAGTCAACGTGGTATAAATTGTCAGCAGCAGCATGGCCCCAATTCAACAGCAAGTGATTGGTGAAATGACAATCACTCTTTTAAGACAGCACTTAAACGTTCAAAAAGCAACTCTCCAACCAGCGCTAGCGCCGTTAGCAATCAAATTACTGCACGGTTAAATTAAGTAAAAACTCAGCACAGCATGTCCCTGTAGTGACATTCCACAGAGCTACTTAAATGTTGAAGCAGCACTTGCAGGATTACTGCAACTTCTAAGCACTGTGATTATTATTACCACAGTCGATAGTTTACTGACCTCTGAAGATGGACAGCTAACTCGGGCCAGCCAACATTTGACCATAAGATTAGATCTAGATTTTAGCATTGAGCATTTGCCGCTCTGCGCTATTGTATCACAAGACTGGCATACCATTAATAGTATTAGTTCCACTAAATGAGGACTGTTATCCACAACAGACAATTATGCTATTAAACCTCAAAACACATGTTACAAGTCACGTTTGCTTTATTGTGTAATTGCCCAGGTGTGGGTCTTAAAAATTCAAATATGTACAGAAGAGATCACGTGCAGAAATGTGTAGCGGAAAAATGGTATTGTGTGACACATTATCCTGCGATATTGACATCCCCTTCTGCAACATGCTTAAGGAAGTATGTCAGCTATACAGTGGCTGGGAAATGGTACACAAATCCTTTGTTCTACGGTCGAATTCCTTGGATTTACAGTTTACCAAATTCCTACTATGTGGAGTTTTTCTGATTACGAAAGCAGTTCGCTTTTTGAACCAGTCGCCATCAATGTTATGTTAGTTCTAGCTGTGAGGAGCTTGCACTGCAGAGACAATTAACTGTTCCCGTTCTATGTGGGTGGCTTGCACTGTGGTATGCCATTCCTATGCTGTGTGAGAGGAGCTTGGACCACTTAGCCCCTGCTGGGGAAGTTCTTTGTGATGGGAATTCAAACTGCTGTGGCCTATGCTTTTCCTGTTCTAAGCGAGTGTAGCTTTCATTTCTGAGTCTCTGAATTTAACTGTTCAGTGTGGGGGTGCTTGAGCTGCTCCATCCCATGCAGTTTCTTCTCTATGCGAGTGGAATTCCTGCTGCTGTGGCCGATGACTTACCTGTGGTAATCTTGTACTATTACGACCAAGGATGTTTCTGCCCCATGTTCTAGTGAGGTAAATGACACACCGTTTCTATAGTAGATGGGTAGTGTGCAGTCCTGAAGCCTCTGTTGCACTTGTTCTATGTAAGGTGAGCAACAATGCGGGGGCACATTCCTTATCTGTTTGTGTGGGTATATTCTACCCTTGCTTTACCTTGCACTGAACAACTCCACCTGTTCTACATGACAACTTGAATTGATGTTGCTCCGATTTGCCTTTTCGGTTTGTGGGAGGGGAGCCTGAACAGCTCTGATTCAGGTGGAACTGTTCTGTGGGATGGCGTTAAACAGCTCGTACTGCTGTTGTTGTACCTTTTCTTTGCATGCAGAGGAAGCTCAGAGTGTAAGTGCTCATCTGTTCAATTTGTGCGAGGGTGTTTGTTCGACTGTACACAGTGCTGTATCTGTTAATTGCGAGGGAACATGCATGACTGTCATGGTGTGGACTGCTGCTGCGGGATAATGATTTCCAGACAGTTTTACCTTTTTTGGACGCGTCGGCTGGATTTCACATACTTTTTACTCTCTTGAAATCACATTTACTCTCAAAGGTTAAATATTCCGACCTCAAAATCGTATTTGTGCCAGTAGCAAAGCACATGCAAAAACATGGCTGGTGTTTACTCGGTTATTGAGAAAGAAGCATGCACATAGGCAAGCACACATTTCCGAACATATATTCGTGGACGGAAATTCAATTATTCATCAACAAGTCTCTTTTCTGCATCACTAGTACACAGGGAAGCAAATCATCGACCTGCTGTTTGCTAAACGGGTAGCATTCTCATTAGGATCAACCACATACCAGGATGAACAAAGAGCTAGGCTGTCTCTCCAGGTTGCTGAACACCCCAAAGAGGAACACACAGCAGCAAAAGTCAAAGAGGCGCAAGTAGCCGTCTGAGCAAATATGAATTGAAGCTTTGTACTGCAAACTACTATACCCCAAGATGGGCAAAGGAATACACCACAAAAGGACAGCCATACGGGCTAGCATTATGTATAGGCACGTTATAAATGCCATATCATATATCATTACCCTATCCACTGCTAGCATAGAGGGCCATGGCCTCAGAAATCTCAGCGTAAAACAGACGGATTATAAGACTACACAATCCTGATTGGTGGCAGATAGGCAGACCTTCAACAATACCTGGCGCATTTAGGTCATGTCGGGACAACAAAAAAGGAGGGCAGATTAAAACATGTAAATCCAGCCCCCGTTTGTGGGGGCACACGTATGGTCAATGTGAGACATGGAAAATCAGTCTTACCGCTTACCGATATGGAATTGGTAGGACTGGTCTAAGTCCTGGTGTGTGTTCAAGGGAGGACCCCATATACTGGTTCAGTGGAAAATCCACAAGGTAATCCCGCTCTGTGAATGCTGCATCCGACATGACCTAAATTTGTCGGATATAGCACTGTCACTTTTACCATTATGTGTAATGACAATCAATTTAACTTACTTAATGGTTACTCATGATCCTCGTATATGCATTGCTTGTAATTGCCAATCACTCAACATGCAATACCTCATGTAAACGTGTTTTTTAAAAAAAATAATAAAAAATAATCACAATTGGGAACAACAAACACACAGGTGATTCACTGAATTATCAAATGTTATGAATGTCAATGCTTAGCCTTGAAAATGACTGAGGGTCGAAACACATGTCGGCTACGTGAATAAAAACACTTGTTACACTACTCAAAGAAACAAGATTGCAACTCATTAATAGAGAGATTCTACTCTCATCCATTTTATAGTACCTAGCGCACTGTGTCCTTAGCATCCTTCCTCAGTCCAGGACATTGGGTGCACTGTCCTAAGAGGCTCACACATGCAGCAGGGTACACAAGAGTACTAATCAGGTGCAGTAGGTCCAACTTTCTAGTACTCCCAACTCATTCCACATTATTTTCTTCACACAACTTGGGCGAGCATAAACGTGCCAGTAACATTTCTACTTCTCATCATTCAGTCTCAATATCTCATCTGGACTGGGACGAATAGGAGTGTGGCAGTAATGAGTCGCTCCAGTCCTCCTCCGGGGTCTTCCATTTTCCGCTGTTCACTGACATGGCCCAACTCTGCTCAACTTCAGTCACGCCAGCACTTGGCTCTTGTTCTGGGCTAGGAAGCCTCGCCTTCCCTTCGTCTTCTCTTGTCCCTTCTCTTCTCCAGCACTACGCGTCGGAAACCTCAGGTGTATTTCGCCTTCGCACAGAACACTGCGCCTGCAGGGCTCCTACAGGATACTCTTCAAAACAAGTTCGTAACATGCGGGTTCTCACACTGTTCTCCCATTATCCGCCTACTTCCTTTATTACGCTTCCTTGGGCCTTCCCCAGCATAACGTTAGTCCTTTCTCTCCTGCTTCCAGATCTGTATTCCTCCACAGGTAATTTCCCTCCTCTTAGTATCAGGTAGTTTTTCCCTTAGAGGAATAATCAGTGTATCTTGATAGCAATAACAGATTTTGATATTTTCTTCCTAACTTTCTTCACTGGATGTCGATAGAGGTATGTTGGTGATGTGTTTCCTAGGGAATAGCTCATCAGACCAGGAGTCCTTCTCCCCAAAAGGATAGTCACTCCCGGTGAGATCCTGCTTGCATCTACCCCCAGGGAGGGTGTTGCGAAGCAGGCTCACCTCCCTAGCCTCACAGGGAAAGGCTCCCGCTTGGGGGGTGGGTGGGGGCGGTATTCCAGTGATTCATCACAGACCCTATAGGAACACTGAACATGGTGAAGAATTATAAAGCAAGAAAAATACAGTATGACATGCATCACGCTGTGAGCAGTGCCGGCCCTGGGCATGGGCAGTCTTTTGCCAGTGCTCTGCGCTCAATGGGGCCCACACAGACAGGAACTGCTACATTCATCCCAGGCATAACGGACTGTATTTTAGATGGGCAGCAATCCTCGCAGGCGTGATGCTCCGGTTTCTTCCTGATGCGGCGTTACCATGCTGCAACCTTCCAACGCACAGAGAACCTGGAGACAACCCGACCTCGACACCAGCCCAGCAGACACTGCACAGAAGGAGACAGAGGCCTGCAAATACGTCCGTACTGAACTGCGTTATAGCAAAGCATTTAAAACAGGAAGTCATTCGAAATCGATGGTTCTTTTGAGTAACTACACAAGGGGGTCTTTTTTCATAAATATTCAATATTAAAAGCACAACGTTTTACATTTTCTCCCTTACATCCATTTTACACCAAAGTGTTTCTTTTTTTGTTCAATATAACTTTGACTTTCATATTCGGGGCATGCATTTGTCAAACAGCGGAAAACAACCAGGTTGCATTTTCACACATTATATTTTGTTGTGGGGCTTTAAGTCTTGAAACACACATTTTGTAGCCCCATGCAGGTATTTGTAGTCTTCATGAAGACGGTGGATAGTAATGCTCCAATCATACTCTTTTTCCTTAGTGCACTTCTGCAGGAATGTATACATTTGTCAGAGAAGCTTATTATAATATTTGAACTTTTCAAGTCATATACTATAAAATAGAGTACTTTAGAAAGTTTAACATAGAGACGAGGGGACACGAGGAGTGGCCAAGCGGGTCCTAACGATTTGCCTGGTCCAGTGTTGAAGGATGAGAAGTTGCTGGCCTGGAGAGGTTGTTTTATCCTGCTCCCAGCCCTGGGCTGACTTTGTTGACATTTGAAGGCCTGCAAATGACTTACCCTCATTGCCTCAAGACCTTCCCAGTAAATAAGCTCTTCTTTAATTGCCCTATCAGACAATCCTGGGGGAGAGGCATTTGTCCTTGCCTGCCCGCGACCCAATCCATGCCCTGGCATTTTTGGAAACTACAAGAGACATTCTTTGTGTATGTAGATGACCTTATGTTTAAAACACATTGCTTTGAAATTCATTTCTTTTGACAGTCAAAATGATCCTCATCTCTAGCTTCTGAATTAAAAGCATATTGGTAGCTTGGGTGATATGGCCAAATATATGCAAAAAATAAAAGCAATAGTGAAAACAAGATTTCTACCAATTGGACAGATGTGTTCAAGAACCAGAGTTGCAGACTGGTCTCAAATCCCCACAGTTAACCAGTGTGTGCTCTCGGGGTAATTATAGCATCTCTCTGTGCCTTATCTGCCAAAATTAGATGCCTCTAGAAATGATTCAGCTCACAGGTTTGGTACTCCAAAAAAGCATCACCCGTGAATGTGTCCCATACAGAATAATAACAGTGACCATTCATATATTGTAAATCACAGTTCGTTGCTTCGCGTATTCCTAGCAACTTTAACTTCCCATGATCTGCTTGAGTTCCAAGACTCATTCTGTGCAGTTATTTCTGCGATGTCACTAAATATGCAAACAAAGAGACCATGCAAATCATTTGCTGCCCGGGTCCCCGCATAGCCTTAGTCCGGCCCTGGCAGTCTGACCTCCCAGCCTGTAGAACCGGATTACTTTGTGCAGCTGAAATTGGCCACCAAGAAAAAAAGAGACTGTCCACAGGTTTCAGCCGTCAAATCCACGTTGAAGGAAATTACATCACAATCAAAGACATGAAAACTTGGAACCAATATCAATCAGAAACCCCATGCAATGACAGAGAATAATATCTGGAAGAAGAGAATGCCTGGGAAAGTTTCGGGAGAGAGTGCTACAGTGGCAAGGGGGTCGAGGGGGTGAGTCTGTCCAGACAGATGCAAACTCACTTATGACAGTAACCAGAAGAGGAACTGGGCCGGAACGAGACAGCTTGACTTGCGAGAGCGCCGACTCGTGGACGTTTGATGCCCACATCCCTCGAGCTGGCTGCCAGTCTCCAAGATCTGCTGCAAAGTGAGCTTCTGAGCCCATGTTGCAAGTGAGCAGAGAATGAATCACTTGCGAGCGCTATACAAACAAACAAGCATCACACATACAACCACGTATTATCCAAATAGGTATATATGTCTCATAGTTCACAGGCATAGAATAGAGAGTAGATTGACAAATTAAAATAACGAACCAAGTGTCCATTACTTCATGGCCTGAATGGTTTGGGTTGATTTGGTCGTGGGAGATTTTTTATTGTCAGGTGCATTTTGCAGCATGTATATACGCGGTTGGGGGCGGCAGCCGCACCCTCCCCTTAAACTCCCCACCTGAATGTTTTCCCAAACCTACCCACCACATATGCGGCAAAATGCGTTGCGAAAAACGCGATGAAATCTCCTTCGACAAAATGTCGTGCGCAGTAATCTACCATTCATCTATATGGAACTTGAATGTTAGCATGTGCCACACTTAGAATTGAGAACATTAGCCTGTGCCATATCTGGATAATTATTGTGAAGGTTAGCGAGTGCCACACTTAGACGGAACTATGTAGATCAGCAAGTACTACACTTCGACAGAACTGTGAATGTTAGCATGTTAAATCTCATATAACCCATTAACGAATATAAGCTCAAACTCTCTACATGCTTATCTCACTCAAAGACTCACACAACCATCCCTCGCACAGCAAGCTGCACACACTTCACCACACGCAACAACACATAAGCCGCACCAACAGCACATGCGGACTGACACCGATCCAATACCCGCACCAAAGCTCAGCACCCGGTGTCTACCGAGTTGAAGCTGCCAACAGTACACCACTCCTCTCACTATCCCACTCCCTCCTCACCTTAGTAACCCATCCCACCTTCTCGTTCACAGATCCGCCCGAGCGGGACTAATTCCGTTGGTGATGGTGCGCTAAATAAGTACCTTTAACATAACATAACTCCTGGTACCCTTCACTTTCACAGGGCATGTTGCACATATAAAAAGGTGCGGTCATTCTGATCTTCCCCAAATGCTCTTTGCTTTTATGCAAATCACCAGGACTTGGTACCTGTACCCAGTGGTCGAAGTGAGCGGGAGCGATCAGAGCGGTGCTCCTGACTTTTTTTAAATACGTTTTATAGCTCCTATACTTTTATTTTAAAAAGAAATCGTTCCGGAATGGTTTCGTTTTAAAATAAAAGTGTAGGAAGAAGTTGCAGCTTGCACTTTCAGTGCACTGCACTCAACGGTCCATTAGACAGCAGGTGCAAGTGTTTGAGGGTTTTGATTGTGTGTTGCGATGAGGTTGTGGGGAGTGGTTGCAGGCCAGCAGGGAACATAGTTCCACTACTTCTTTTCACTTTTCATGCACTTCGACCACTGCCTGTACCCAGCTAGAGCTTCGGGATGTGACTCCGACCCTCAGCCCTGCATTGATCACCACTCCTAAACCTCGCTACTCCCCCATTTTTCCATACAATGCTTAGCCGATATTATTTGTGAAACCAGAAACTAAACACCAAGGGCCTGCTTTACAAAAGGGTTTTACAATGGCACAATCCAATTGGAAAACGCTTTGTAAACTAAGCCCCACAACTCGTATTTGCACTTCGGGATAAGAGATACGTTAGGAGTAAAAGAAAGCGCAAAAAAATCCCTTTTCGTTTTTCCTTCTCGGTAGCTTCGTGTTTTTCAAACGTATTTCATTTTTAATTTCCTCAATTGACCCTCTTAGTACATGGTTTGCAATGTTGTCCCCTCATATCTCCCGCTAAATGTTTACACTGGGATCCACACATCCTTCGACTCCCTCGATCGCGCATGCGCAGCGGACTGTGTGCAACTTCGGCCGCCAAATATCCTCCCTGCTGCGCATGCGCATTGGCTGATTGGAGTTACACTGGCCAACAGTAAATTATGTGACGCTCGGTATTGGTCGATGTTGGTACTTACGGCGGATATCCTTGGCCAGTCCGCTCATCCTGGCCTCGGACACGGTGCCACCTCAGATCGAGAGAGTATTTCCAAGTTCTCTTGTAACACTTCCACAAACAGCAGCTGTGCCGCGGTCAGTTTGTACAAACCCCGCCCATTCTGACTCCTCGTTGGTCGGCAAACGCCATTTGGGTTTCTTCAAGCTCTCCTATTGGGTACAACTTCAGTTTCTCAACATATCTTTTGCCAGTCGGAGTGTAGCACAGATTGGATTGGGCAGGAGCAGACGAAGTTTTTATTGGTAAAGCCCTAGGCACACTCTCCAATTACGGCAGCTTGTTATCAATGCAGTTATGATTGGTGAAAGGCGCAAATAGACATGTTTGAAATCTGATTGGCCAAAATCTTAGACGAATGAGAAGGCAGCAAACGCTTAGCAGCAGTTGCTATGAATACATTGTTAGGAAAACAAATGAATACGCGGGAAGCAGAATAAAGACTACCGGGCATTGACAAATTGACAATACAAGCAAGGAAGTAAACATGTTTGTGTGGGGGGGATGGGGAGTTGAAAGTGCGCAAACCAGTGTTGTTTGGGGAAGACATACAATGAAAGGTGCAGGGTGCTGAGAAAATGGAACAAATATCGACTAATCGTTGGTGAAGATGTGTTCTCTGATGCCACGTTTTGTCATCCAACATTGGATAATGGAGATTGTGCTGAGGGGGCTTGTTTCGTCTTTGACTTGCAAAATAGTCAAGTTGAATTTGGACGAGAGAGTTGGCCGGCGTGGTCATCAAAAGTCATAACAGCATCCTTTGCCAGACATTGGCATTGTACGCCCATGTGCACTATACTGGCAGTGGTGCTTTCCCAATGACTACACTGCTCTGCTTTGAGACTGTTTCGCTTCCAGAGACTGTTACTGTACTCATAATCGTTTTGATACTATAACCATGGACGGTTTTACCTTCTTAGTCTGTTATTGCACTCACACATTGGCTATAATCATGCACTGCCTTATTGCTTTGCACTCAAAGACCATTCTGCTTGCAAAGAGTGCTACTGCATCCATATTCGATTCTTTAAATCAGATTAATGTCACCTCTTTAGACATGTGCAGCACCAATTGCGATTAGACTCGCAGGCAGTATTTTATTCAACAGACTACTGCCACGCCCGTATACAGTTGGCAGACACATATTGACTTTGCTATTGCATGTATAGACTGGTACATATATCAGTACTGGCCAACAGCTTATTCACAGTGTTTTATATCGACACTCCTTTACCTGGCTCTTCTCTTCTATCACCAATAGCACACCCAGTTTCCCTACAGTCTCCAAGTTTGATAGTCACAACGGACCTAGACAGTTGACAGGACAGTATTACAAGCAGTGTATTTTTTATGGGTCTGCTGAATGTAATCAGTCTGTGCCCTCTACCCACTGTTGATCTATTTGTGATGCTTTACGTTTTTGTATTCACTTTATACCTGACTCATCCAAGTTAATTGGAGGTCAGTGGCTGCATGGCTCCATAGAGACCGATATTCACCTATCGGCCTATTAGGTAAGTTGGGTAAAAAGGGGGTTACATAGAAAAAAAGCCTTCTTACCCAGCATTACAAACAGCTAATAACGTCATGGCAAAGTGCTGCAAGGGCAGAGTCTGAACAGTAGGGCAACTCAAGAATTCAACCCCCCACACTAAGTATTCAAACACCAACCAACCAAGCTCTGATAGCTAGGAGCCTTCAGGAAGACCACCCCACATGTACATTTTAGTTTACTAGTCACTAGTAACAACTCAATATGCTCCCTGTCTCGCTGCTCTCATTCAAATTGTAACCATGAAGGGGGGCGTGGCTTAGCGGCCGATGTAGTGAGACGCGCTGCCGAGGAGCTCCGGAGCGATCCTGACAAAATCCGATAAAAACTAGCATAAATTGGTTCCAGAAGACCGCCAAAGTCTCCCCGCAGAGACAGGAACACCTGCTGCACACCCGGCGAAGCCCCCGGAGGAAACCAGGCGGTGGAAAAGGAGATAGACCGCCGGAGGGGAATCGCCCAGCGAAATCAAAATGGCGGACACGCGAGTTGTGGGAGGACCCCGGCCGCGTAATACAGAATGAACCAGTGAATCCACAGGAGAGGGACACATCACGCGCATAACAAAAAGTGCGGGGTAGACCCGAGCCTGAGTCAACCCCGCGACTGAGATCGGCGCGGCCGGTGGAAGTGGGACGGTGAGGCAACATACGCAGCAGGCACGGGAAGGCCCGAACCCGAAGCGACACCCGCGAGGGCCTAACGAATACACCCGCCGGAAGAGTGCAATAAACCCAATATAAGGAGAGACCCATAAAACACCAGGAGCAGGGCGGCGGAAAAGCAGGGGCTACGGCACGTGGAGCGCAGCCAAGACCGCTACCGGTGACGCAGGCAGAGGGCGGCTCCCCCGCGATGCCGAACAAGAAAGCGGAGGGGAAAACCAAGCAAGTAAGCATAGAGACTTTTACGACGGCGTCCGGACATAAACTGTCGCCATCGGCGGACAAAGCAGCAGCCGCGGATGACACGTCACGCCCAGTGGAACCCGCCAACGAAGGCACGATAGTGGAAGCAATCGCCTCCATGAAAGAATCGCTCGAAAACATAGTGGACACAGCAATCGGGGCCCTGAAAGCATCTCTAGAAAATAAACTGGATACAGTAATGGTAGATATGGGCCTTCTCCGCCAGGATGCACGGAACCTAACAGAGAGAGTGACGTTGACGGAACAGCAGGTGCAGCAAAATATGGCGGGGGTTGCGGTAAAGCAGACACTGATGTCGGAGGTACTACAGAGAATTAAGGTTCTAGAAAGGAGAGCAGAAGACGCAGAGGGGAGAGCGCGGAGGAACAACATCCGCATAATTGGAATTCCGGAAGGTGAGGAGGGCAAAGACCCCACTGAATATGTCGAGAACATGATCCTCCAGGAGGTCGGAGTAGGTGCACTATCCCAGGGCTTTGTGGTAGAAAGGGCACACAGAGCCCTGACTGGAAGACCCCAACCGAGTGCCCCCCCCGAGAGCGATGATTGCTAGGATCATGAACTACAAAGACAGGGAGAAAATACTAGCGTTCTCAAGGAGGGGGGGGATCATCAGGAACTCTTCCAAGATCACAATGTATCCGGACTATACGGCCATGGTACAGAGGCAAGGAGCACAGTTCGGCCCAACAAAAGAACGCCTCAGGACCGCAGGGGTGAGAGACATGCTCCTGTTCCCCGCTAAACTTAAGGTGATACACCAAGGCAAAACATGTTTTTTCGACTCCACTGAAGAAGCCCACAGCTGGATGGACTCACAAGTCTTCCCCCAGTTGAGGCAGAGAAACGCTAATAATCCTGGAAATAGACCCCGATGAGAAGTAACAAAGGCAACCTGGAACAAGAAAATAAGCATTACGTAAGTTAAATGGAGCTAGCAGTAAGCATGGAGGAGCAATCGGCCCCACTTTAGCTGAATTCGCTGAGAGAAGCGGCGCCCCCGAGAAGAATGAACTATCAGTTTGGATGTCAGTTTTAAGGCATCACGCTGCGGCGAGTCTGCGCCCATTACAGGAGCATGGCGAGAGAAGCGGCGGATCCCGAGCAGGGGGAGGGTGGCTGGGCGTTAGTTTTTCAGTTTTTGTTGAAGTTATGGACGTTGAATGGAGTGAATGGGCAGTACAAGGCACAAACTACGGAAGGACTATTGTAGAGAACACTGAAATAATACAGACAATGAGCGACCGGAGCAACATGGGACAGGACCCATGTGGCAGCAGCAGCCGCTGCATCGAGAGGCATAGATCCGCGACCAGGACACCGAGGGAGATGGGCACGAGAGGAATAAAGCGCAAGGTGCAAGGACATGGCAGTGGGACACGGAAGCCAAGCAAACAAAGGGGATCATGGAACTGGATGAACTGACGATAGCCACCTGGAATGTGAGAGGACTCAATGCGTATGTCAAGAGACTTAGGGTTTATGCCTGGCTAAACCGGATGAAAATCAAGATAGCGATGTTGCAGGAGACACACCTCACAAGAGACAGGCAGGCCAAGGTAGACAAGAAATGGGGAGGACAGATTTACAGCGCCACATATTCAAGTTACGCACGAGGTGTACTAATATGGATTTCCCCGGGGATCCCATTCCAGCTACTCAAGCAGGAGACCGACTCAGAGGGACGGCTGGTATTGGTGCACGGCATGCTAGAAAACAAGGAGGTATGCCTGGTCAACACCTACGCACCAAATACTGATACAACAGACTTCTTCAGGAAGCTAGCGCCCAAGTTAGCGCAATATGGGGAGGTGACGTTCATCTGGGCCGGCGACTTCAACTGCACCTTGAATCCCCTCCTCGACAGATCTGATAATAAATACAAGAAGCCGGCGTCTCCAGCCAAAGAACTGTGTGGGATCCTGGACCAGCTACAGCTAGAAGACGTACGGAGGCAAGTACACGGGGAAGGGAGGGGTTATACACACTACAGCGCACCACATGGAACATTTACACGTATAGACTACATATTCGCGGGCAGGGAATCACTACAAGATATCACGGGAATCACCATTAAAGAATGCACACTCTCTGATCATGCCCCAGTAGTGGCGACATGGGCACACACCAATAGGAAAGCCCCTATCCCAGCGTGGCGACTTCGAGCAGAGGCCCTGAGGGAGGGTGAGTTTGAGGAACATCTCCGCGAGGTGATCAATGATTATTTTGAGCAAAACGAGGGCAGTGTTGAGAGTGGTGCCGTATTATGGGACGCATTCAAGGTGGTAATAAGGGGAGCGGCAATAGGCAAAACAGGAGGATTGACGGGGGCGACCATGAGGGAATTGAATGAACTCGAGAGGGTGATTGAATTGAGAGAACAACGAGCGGGACTAGAGGGGGAGGAACCTGGAGAGCTGATAGAGCTGCAGACTAAATGTATGTTACTCTGGGAAAAACTAGGGAGGCTAAACTATGGGAGGTACCTACAGCGGTTACACGCGGAAGGGGATAAACCTAGCAGGCTCCTGGCCTGGCTTACCAGACAAGAGAATAAAAAAGATCCCATAACGGTGTTAGAAGATCACACCGGGGCAGAGATCAGGGACCAAGGGCACATTAACGCAATGTTTGCGTGTTTTTATGAGCAATTGTACGCCCCGAATCCGGAAATAGACCCGGAGGACATAACAGATGCACTGATAGAAATAGGGTTGCTGCGGCTGGAGGAGGAACAGGCCCAGCTGCTGGATGCACCCCTCACGGTGGAAGAAATAGAGATGGTGATCGCAGAGCTTCCCACCGGAAAAACCCCGGGCCCGGATGGGCTTTCGGGGGAATTCTACAAGACGTACAAGAGCGCCATTGCCCCAAAATTGCTTGAGAGATTCCAAGACGCATACGAGACCATGCGTCTCCCGACAAGCCTGTCGGAATCGATAATTGTCCCGATTCTCAAACCAGGGAAGCCCCCCAGGAAATGCCCCTCCTATAGGGCAATATCCCTTATTAATCAGGATGCCAAAATATTAACGGCAGTCCTAGCCAACTGCTTAAAACAGGTAATATCCACGCTGATCCACCCAGACCAAACGGGCTATGTTCTGGGAAGGAACACGTCCTGGAACCTCCGCAGACTTCACCATGTGATAGATGAGACAAATCGACTGCCAGACGAGAGTGTAATAGTGTCTTTGGACGCTGTCAAAGCTTTCGATTCTGTGCGTTGGGAATGGCTGATGGGTGTACTCGCCCACTTTGGTATCGGGGAGGGGTACCTCCGGTGGATCAGGTTACTATACAGGGAACCCAGAGCAAGGGTGAAAACGGGGCGATTCATTTCCGAGGAGTGGAAGATACACAGGGGAACCAAGCAGGGGTACCCGCTATCACCAATGTTATATATCCTGGCTCTAGAGCCATTTGCGGTATTCCTTAGAGCAGAATATAGAGATACCGGACCGGACATAGATGGGGTGCTCCACCAAATCTCGCTATACGCGGACGATATGCTCCTATTCGTACGCGAGCCAACCACTAACCTACCCTGCCTCCTAGAGGTGATCGGGGCGTACACTAGGCTTTCGGGCATAGCGATTAATAAAGAGAAGTCCCTCCTCTCCCCCTGGCAGGACTGAAACACGTCCCCTCCCATTGTTTGCCGGACCTGGGTCTGACGTGGGCGCCCGCACCTTTAAATATATGGGTATACGGATACATCATAATACTGTTGATACCCACGCATCCAACACGCTTGTCGCTCTAGATAGAACGCAGCGGTCAATGACCTTCGGGGGGACACTACCACTGGGAATGATGGGAAGAGCAGCCCTCCTGAAAATGGTGGTGCTGCCCCGCCTACTATACTTCCTCACGAACATCCCATACAACATACCCAGGGCCTTTTTCCCCAAACTAAATACAATAACGCATTCATTCCTATGGGGGGAGGGAGAAATAGGATCGCAATAAGGACCCTGCAGAAGGACTATGAGGAAGGGGGTATCAGACTACCGGACTTTGAGAAGTACTATTTAGCGGGGCAGCTGCAATTTGCAGTAAAATGGCTGGGAGAAGACGAAACAATAGACACTCGCATTTTCCAACCTGCATTGAAACAGTATTACCTAAGGGAAATACTATGGCTCGATAGACCCCGGCTCAGAACCCTGCCGAACATGCTTAACATCGCAGTGGACTTATGGAAAAGAGTGTGGAAACTCCAAGGGGTAAAGGATCCGCAGTCAACGCAAATCCCACTAGCGGGTCTCCTGGGGGGGAACACAAATAAATTAGCAACATACCAAGCACACTGGGAAGCTAAAGGGGTAGCACAAATTGGAGACCTGAGGAGGGAGGGAAGGTGGGCGGACTTCCACGAAATGGTAGATGAATACGAAGTACATATGGGTCAATTCATCCTATATACCGGCAGGCTGAGAAACATCACCGGAAGATGGCCAGATTGGGAAGACCAGGACGAGGAAACAGCATTGGATGTATGGTATGACATTGCAGAGGGAACGCACACGACCTCTAGGTTGTACGAACATCTATTGAAGGCCAAGGACCCACAGGAACAACACACGAGGCAGCGTTGGGAGGAGGAGTTGGGGAGGCCCCTCAGCGATCAAGAATGGACTGGGGCCTTAAGATAACCAAAAGAGGTATCCAGAAATGCAAGGTTTAGGCAGGCGCAACTATACGTAACGCATAGAGCGTATCTCACACCCAAGAAGATGAATAAAGTCCATAAGGGGGCTCAGAGCGGGTGCCCCCGCTGCTCGTTGGATGAAGCGGACATGGTACATATGTTCTGGTCCTGCCCAGTGATACAGGAGTTCTGGGACGGGATCAGACTCAAGATAGCGGGAAGTGGACTTCGAATCCAGGCGGAACATCCCGAAAAGTACCTACTAGGCCTCTTCTCGAGAGGGGGTAAGCATGATTCACATTTGGCAAAGATGAAAGATTTGATAAGTATACTGGCCAAGAGACGGATAGCAATGACATGGAAGTCAAAGGAGGGCCCGTGTGTGGAGGCATGGTGGTCAGACCTTCAGAAGTGGGCGCAGGCAGAGACAGTGGTGTGGGCAAGAGCAGTGATAAGAGGGGAAGGAGAAACTGCGGACAAGTTGTCTGCATGGAACACATTAATACAAGACCTCTTTGGCCACCCGGAGGAAGGAAGCTCTGAAGATCCCTTGGAAATAGAGGATCCGTAGGTGAAATAGTAAGGCCAGCACGAAGCCCAAGAATAGAACATTGTGCGTACCAGACCTGGTGCTCGACTCCACGGGAGGTCCAGACCGAACTGATATAGTCGCTGGGGAAACTATGAAACCTCAATGGAAAGACAAGATCCGCATGAAGTGCCAATAAGCCATCTATGTTAAAGTTCTTTGTATGTTATGTGTTTGTTGTTGTTCAAAAAAACAATAAAAAAATGAAAAAAAAAATTGTAATCATAAAAAAACACAGCAACTCCACCTTCAAGATATCTGTATTTCTTCTCTGGTGACGCTGCTGTCAAAAACAGCTGAGGTGGCCCCGGCAAACACACACCTGTAAAAACATGGCAGGGGAAGACCGCATAGTGGCGTTTGCCTCAAAGACAGTCTCCCAAGTAGAATTGCATTGCTCCGTTGTCAACAAAGAAATGTTAGCATGTATGAAATGAAAACAAGCAGTGCTCGCTGCACCTTCCTTGGTATGTTGTTTGTCAGGTTGAGTGGCATCTGAATTACACAACTGTGGGCCCGGAGCAATGCCTGTGGATATGAAGGATTCAAAACCTTCCATCCACCACCCTTCAGTTTTGTTTGAAGCCACCCCGTGTGGGACGTGTATGCCCAGATATGGGTCTTAAGCCTGCTCGCCTTGGAAGCCCAGCTACACCTCACTGACGATGAGACTGAAACATCTCTGGGGTTTCTTGTGGTTTCTTGAAGAAGAAATGTGACCTAGCAATTCGGGTCGGACTGCCCCTTTTGGGCTGGGACTAAACCCAATGTCCATATGGTCTTTTCCCTTCTATAATGGTTTGACAGTCTGAAAATGATGGTCTGGAGTGTTGCCCAGAGCAATGCCTCTGTTACGATTGATTCAAAACCATCCAGCCCTCCCTCTCCAGTTTAGCTTGAGTGCCATCTCAAACTAACTCTAACTTGTGTAGGTGCTGTGCTTAGTGGGTGATACTGGGACTGTTTCACTTCAGGGCAAAGCCCCCCGGACATTAAACAACTTTTGTCAGGCTTCCGTAGGCAATCAGGGTGAGGACAATAATCCCTGGTTGTTTCTCCCACACGTTTACCACACTGTCTCTGAAAGGCCTCAACCCCCTCTCCCACAGTACACACAGCCACAGACCGAAAAAGAGCCGCATACCCACCTGCCCCACTCACCAGGTGTTGATGCCGCTCCAGAACTTTGCTTTCAGAATGATGCTGAAACCCTGCAGGAGGTTCTCCCCTGGGAGGTCAAGTCCTCAAAATGCTCCATAAACCTGTGTGCACCATCCCTTGGCCTTAAGGGGGTGCCGGGAAATGTGAAATGAACCATTTAGACCTTAGGAAGTTGCAGGGAAGAATTGCACCCCACAAAACTACAATCCTGTATGTGTGCCAAGGAGTGGACGGCTCATGGTCTCAGGTTTTTTCCTTTTCAGGGACTGAAAATACGTGCAAAATGTTCCTTCTGCCACCTTCTTCCTGGGGTTGTAACAGGTTGCAAGGGTGCCTAGAGAACTGGGACCAGAAAACACAGGGGAAAAGCACAAGGCACAAAAACCCCTCAACGCAGGAAAAAGAGGGGGTGAGAGTACGGGGAGGAGGGTGAACACCCTGGTGCTGGAATAGTGATCAGAGCAGCAAAAGAAACGAGGAACTGAAGCTACTGAACAGGAGATAAAAAGGAGAAGGAAAAGAACAGGGAAAAATCTTAAGACAATTCTGACAAGAAACAAAGGAGTCCAGGCTAGTGGGTGCTTTGTGGTGCAATTGGAGCCTCTCCTTGCTGCGTTATGAAGGATCGGCCCATAAATGCTTGTCTGCACCGGAAGCGATTATCCAACCCTCCCGGTATCAAAACGTGTGCTGTGCTCTGGCTGCCATTTGGAATGGGTGCCAAAGAAGTCCTATGGTCTCGGCCGGGGTCTGTCACTGATCCACCACCAGGAGGGAGCACAAGACAGGGCCTGGAGAGCATCACAGTGGCCTCCGAATGCCAACATGGTAGGAGATCTCAGGTATCATTGGCTTCAATGTGCCAAGAGGGACCACCTGACATCAGGTGTCAGATTATTGCTGATGCTATAGCAGGAGGCTATTCAGCTCGTACCTCAGAGCAGGGTGCATCGTACCTCGGCGTAGGGCTCTCTAGTTCTCAAAAGAATCATGCTCACTCTCACCTTGCCTTTTTACTCTAGCTCCTTCTTTTTTTTTTTTTTTAAAAACTCTGTTTATTTGGTTTACCAAGAAAACAACATAAAAAGAATACAAACACTCAATGGCATTTATCCGAGAGACACATCAGCATTATCGGTAAAGAGAGGCGATGCAGGCCTAACATGTAACATTGCTTTCGCGGAACAGGTAGGAAACTGCAGTTCTGGTTACATCTCATAGCTGCCCTTTATAGGAACGGGGGAGGGGTAGTGATGGGGAGAGCAGGGGGGGGAGAAGGGAGTAAGGCGTAGGTGTGTCTCAGGAAGCATCTAGCCATTTCCCCCATATCTTTTTGAATTTTCGGGGGCAGCCTCGCGCATTATAGATGCAGCGTTCCAGGGATGCGCACCTACTCAGTTCATTAGTTCAGCGGTTCAGACATACCGCGTCCGCTGAACCCCAACCTGCAGCAATAAGTCTTTTCCCCGCACCCAGTGCCACTGCCGTGAATGCTTTTTCATGCTTATAGCTCCTTCTTCTTGACTCCTCCTCACCAACCTTCTGTCCCTTCAATGTGTCCCTCTGCCTTCCTCCTGCTCCACCCTTTGATGTTACCTCTCCTTCTCCTCCCACTATACTACGAACCCTGCTACGAACTGTGGAATGCCCTCCCTACTCAACTTAGAAACAACACCTCCTCCTGGTAATTTAGAAAAAATCTAAAAAACCTTCTCCTCAGCACCGATCACCCTCAATAGTCACCTAATCTCTTAGATCAACCACCAAATGCATTATCTTGTAAAATATGATTTAATGAGGTAATGTAATGTGTAAATGTGTAAATATGTAAGAAACTTTTAACTTGTATTGCAAAAAGTCTTGTAAAACTGTAACCATATTCTTAAGTAAATGATAGCCCCTAGTTGCCTCTGGGATGTGCGCGCTTTACAAATAAATAAATAAACCCTCCTACTACTACTCCTCCTCCACTTCTCCTCCTGCTACCGCTACTACTATTATTTCTCCCCTACTCCTCCTCTTCCACCATTACCACTACTCTCCCTTCACAACTACTAACCTTCCCACTACTACCACGAGTCTTCTTTGCCCAGTACTACTACACAAGCGATCCTCACACTTAATAACATGGAAATCACATCTAGTCCCTACACTTAACTTCTATCCACCTGTCACCCAAACACGCACACACCCTCTGCAGCACCCTTGCACTCACTAAGCCAATACCTCACCTCTCTTCAATAAACGCCTCCACACTCCACCGCTCCTTCCTTTTCCCCCATCCTACTGGTCTCCTGGTCCTCCACCTCCACTGCTGACTTCAGCCAGATAACCCACACTTCCTGTTTCCGGTCCCCTGCTTAAACATCCCTCCCCATGGCCAGATTTGCCAGTTTACCCTTGTTAATCTGGATCTAGCTTCATCTCCTGGGAGGTGCATGGGCAAGGGGAAGTCTTTACAAGAGCACTAAGCCCTGCTCTAAAGGTGTTACATTCGAAAAAGGCATTACATTGGGGGCTAAACCCCACCAACCTTCTCCATGAGGAGCCACTGCGGTTCGACCATGGTGGATTTGCCAACTCGGTGTCCTAGTCTGTGCCAGGGTTTCCATGGCGGTTTTTCTCCCGGGTTAGTACAGTCTCTGGAGGGGTTCTGGCCTCTCTCTCTCTCTCATGTACCCAGTGGTATAGGATTGAACACAAGTCTCCAGTGCAGCGCCCTCCTGGGTGCTGAAACAAGCCTCTAATTGGCGCATGCTTGCGTGTGTTCTGCAATGCCACTCTGTCTTTCCCGGGCTCTCCCCGCTGCTGCAGCAGGGCCAAGCAGGGCCCTGAATTCACGGACTGGTGGAGGGCTGCTTCCACTCACAGGTGTCGCTGGCTCTGTCACAGACATAGGACAATGGTTGGGGTTCTGCGCTCTGTTGCGTGTTTGCTTCACAGGCTCTACAAAAGATAGAAAGCAACTGGTAAGCATTGAGGCCTCCCCTGCACCTCTTGACAAGGCCAGCAAACTGGCCTCGTCACACATACCTGCTATACAATATTCACGCCAGTCTCTTTCCTTTTCTTGTAGAGCCAGCACACAAGAGAGGTGTCAAAGCCAGCAGCATCAAAGAGAGACACAGGGCCTCATTACAAGTGCGCCGGTCCGGAAACAACGGTGCCGGTAAGAATACCGGCGCCATTGTTTCTGGACCGGCTCACTATGGGTTTGCCTGCCGGAGCCGCTCTGCCCAACAGGGCTGACTCTGCCGGGCACAGCGGCCATGGCAGGCAAGCCGCCATGGAAGCACCGGCACCGTTAACAACGTTGCTGGTGCTTCCGTGGTCCCCATTCCCATAGATTTCAATAGGACTCTATGGGAATGGGGACTTACAAATTACCGACGCCTGACTTCCCAGACCGCCAGGGTTGTAATACCACAGTGTTACCGGGAAGTCAGGCGCTGGTAATTTGTTTCGGGACGGGCGGCAGACCACAGGTATCACCAGCAGGGTTACCGCCGGATCCGTAATGAGGCCCACACTGTTTGCGACCTATCATCAGAGGCCCAAACCTGAATAGAGGAATCTAACCCTCTGGCATACAGTGATGTTGTCACCCCACTGCCGCAAGATGAAAACCAGTGGCAAAAGCGAGAGCTGACATAACAGCAATACCGCTGCTGCGGGAGAAGTCACACAATGCTCTCCAGCACCAGCAGCAATGCACCAGTGCCGGCGGTGCCTTCCCTAGACCACCAGAGACCTGACAAGGGGGTCTTCACTCTCAAAGAGATTATACTTACCATGGGGGCGCCCAGACCTAAACCCCAAACACGAACTTGGACATTAAATGCAACAGGCCCCCATCATGGGGCCACTACAGCCCAGCGCAGGAAAAATGGGTGGTGCTTGTGTCAGCAGTTTTGCTGATCTTGTCAGAACGCGGGTGGGAAAGACCGTGTTAGATTGGAAAGGGGGTAACATAAAGGAAAGGCTGGAAACAGGAAGTCACCCCCAATGATATCTTACTTGCCATGTCCCCTAGGGAGTGTCTTGCGTAGCTGGCTGACCTCCCTGGTCCTAAACGGATTGGCTCCCCCTTGAGGAGAAAGTATGAACTCCTTGGATTCGTCACGCCATGCCCAGGTGACTCTTCCTACTGGTAGACACTATGGCCATTCGAAGGTCACTTAAAACCTAGATGTTCCCCAGGCACAATAAACTAGCCTGGGCATGCAAGCGACAAAGATTGGACCCCTAGGTGTCCATACAAAGCACCTTTTGTATTATTGACACAGACTCCAAGACCCGATCCCCACATCGAACACATGCGCTTGATACCAGACGCGTCTTCTCGTCCTCCTTAAGTGATGCATGACATTGCGCCCACAGAGTAAGAACACATGAGAATGTATTCCCTATTTCATAGGTGCAACCATTAAAACAGGGAGGTGTAGGCTGTAGGAAACTGAAAGAAGGGGGTGTGCAGTGAACCAGCATGTGTCAGAGGCTACACTGTGAAGGAATGGGGTATTAATCAAGAGAGGGAGTGGGGAAGGAGCCTAGTGGGCAAAATGTGGTAGGGGCTGGGACCATGCACAAAAGAAAAGAAATGGCGTGTAGAGTCCCAGCATTCCCTTATAGCATGGATTGAGGAAACTGCAAGCCAGGGTTCAGCCACCAGCACTCTACTTCTAGCATCCATGAGCATTCCCAGCTGTCGTTTTCACATGAACCCAAGATCAACACCACCCCTTGAGCACAGGCCGAGCCTGGACCTAAGACAGCAATAACACCCATGAACCATCCACAAGAAGCTTGACCCATCAACATCACCACAAGAAGAGCCAAATTGACAATATTTAACTTTTTATTTAGAAATCTTTTTAAGCTGTGAAGGTCTAAAATCAGTCAACGACCTCCTCCTTTCTTGGACTTTAGGGTCTACCTGGAGTACGAAGCCTAAGCGAATTTCTGAACCTCTACTAATTTAATAGCACCTTTTTGTAGTGACCTTTTTACTTTCTTGACCAGGAGGGCATCAAGATAGGTGAAACTTTAGATTTGACCCAGAATCCATCAGGTTTCCACATGTTTTATTGGGATCAAACACCAGGGCTGGAAAAGGCCTTTGTGAACTATTGTGAGGAAACTAAAGCACAAGAGGGATGTGGCTAAGTGAAAGAGTACAGGAGGAACCCAAAAACAAGTGGAAGGAGGGGAGTGCACGTATCCTCGTCTGGCTAGGATCTCAGGTCCCAGGTCCTAGTTTCCTATGCTAACAGGATCCAGGTTCATCCTGGAAGTTTTTTCCCTAAGCCATTCTTAGTCACAGGAGTTTTAGGGGGCCCTCAATACACTTTTGTAGAGTTTCCATTTGTGGGGTGGGGTGGTCTTGCTGGGCTCGATATCCTGTCAGCTCCTGATGGGGCGCTGCCTTTCCACCTATTAGGCTTGTAGACACGGACAGGCTTCCCCCCACTCTGTTCTATGTACAATTGCAGGCTGCAGACATTCTTTAACACCCCCCTATCCCACCCAGCCATGGATGAGTCAGTACAATGATCCAGTTTCTAGAAGCTCAACAGACAGTCAGTACTGGAAGACTTTGTTTCCCTTAGTCCTTGTCAATGTAGCAACCTTTCTGCAACATGTTGCAAGTGCACAATGTACCTTCCAGTACAGTGCACTTGAGTATTTCTGTCATTTCTAAAGGCCCTAGATACTCTTGAAGGATTTTTCAGGAGAAGTGCAGATGTGCCTTGAACCGGGCTGGTGGCCGCTTATCTTTTCATGTAATTTTAACTCTTTCATGACAGGTAAACCGCATTTACCACGTTTGGCACAAATAAGTCGCCTGGCTCCAAAATGGCCATGCCACGAGGTTCTTTGTCCTGTCCTTTGGCCATCTTGCTCCTTCACCTTCCCCAGGTCGAGCCGACCCGGGTCAGTCCTTATTTGGGCATGCATTCTCCTGTGAAACGCCAAGCTTTCGCAGGCTTCTGCATGCCTTGTGCGTGTGCTTCCAGGATGTGGTTTGGACTGTCTGGTTCCAATATACATCCTGGGTGCCAGAGAGCCTGGTGTGCTGTGAATGCCTGGAACCACTGTGGTACATGATTGGTCCACGTATGGTGTGCCTGTATGTGAGCAGATCTCCCATTGGGTCCTCTTCGTTTTGGCGCGAAGGAGATTCTGGATGAGAGAAGGCTCCAAAACACCCATACAATGTCGATCTCCTGAGTTTTCACTGAACAAAGGATAGGATCCAAGTATCCTGAAACTAAGAAGCCAGGTCGAGGAACCGCTAGTGACCCACTGGAAGGTTTGGCACCCTGAGCCCGCTGTCATCCCGCTGGACCCCTCTGCATCTGATCGAACTAGAAGGTCTGCGAAGGCGCTTCGACCCATTGGAATAGTGGGACTAACTATGCCCGGCACCTTCATCAAACCCTGCAAGTAATCCTTCTCAGAAGTGTCCCTGGGCCAACCAGTGGGCTGACCAGCTTGTGCAAAACCTTTGCCCTGATACTGCCGCCGTTTTGAGGAGGCCCTTGAAACGTGGTACATCGCAAGCTCTGTGTTCATGGCACTCTCAAACCGAATTTCATATACTTGGCGTTCCCAGGTCTGGAGTAAAGCGAGAGCACCTGAACCAGAGTACACACGGTTACCGTGTCACCCAGCCGTAGTGACAAACTTTACAAGTCCATTGCAGCTATGACCCTCTGTACCCTGAAGCCTGCTACAGTGAAACTGGCCTGATCCATCCACCATCTTGGCTGAGCGAGGTGAGTGCAGCGCAACCTAATTTGAGGTAAAAGAATAATTTGCCGCCCCCCAGGGCTTTGTGTTGGCAGTGCACTTGTGGATATTGTGTTTATTTATTTGGTTTCCCTGCCCTCCCGTGTCTCCTGCTTTCTTTCCTGGCCTCCCACCTTCCCGCCTTACTCCCAACCCACCCACCCCCCTGATTGGCTCACTGAGCCCGGTGTTTGTGGGGTAGTGTGACGCTGCCCACCCGCGCTCGCCGTTCCCATCTTGGCTGAGCGAGGTGAGTGCAGCGCAACCTAATTTGAGGTAAAAGAATAATTTGCAACCCTCCTGGGCTTTGTGTTGGCAGTGTACTTATGGATATTGTGTTTATTTGGTTTCCCTGCCCTCCCGTGTCTCCTGCTTTCTTTCCCGGCCTCCGGCTTCCCGCATCTGTCCCTCCTTCCCACCCTCCTTCCAAATTGATTGTCTCACTGAGCCCGGTGTTTGTGCGGTAGTATGACGCTGCCCACCCGCGCTCACCATTCCCATCTTGGCTGAGCGAGGTGAGTGCAGCGCAACCTAATTTGAGGTAAAAGAATAATTTGCCACCCCCCAGGGCTTTGTGTTGGCAGTGCACTTGTGGATATTGTGTTTATTTATTTGGTTTCCCTGACCTCCCGTGTCTCCTGCTTTCTTTCCTGGCCTCCCTCCTCCTGCATCTGTCCCACCTTCCCGCCTTACTCCCAACGATTGGCTCACTGAGCCCGGTGTTTGTGGGGTAGTGTGACGCTGCCCACCCGCGCTCGCCGTTCCCATCTTGGCTGAGCGAGGTGAGTGCAGCGCAACCTAATTTGAGGTAAAAGAATAATTTGCAACCCTCCTGGGCTTTGTGTTGGCAGTGTACTTATGGATATTGTGTTTATTTGGTTTCCCTGCCCTCATGTGTCTCCTTCTTTCTTTCCCGGCCTCCATCCTCCCGCATCTGTCCCTCCTTCCGGCCCTCCGCCCACCCCCACTGATTGGCCTCTGCTCCCTTATCTCTGACCTTCCCTGGGCAGCCTATGCCCGGCAGCCCCACGGATAAGGGCCAATAGGCACAGGGTGGCTCCTACTTGGCGGCTCCCTTTCAGTGTCTGCAGGTGTCCGCAGGGGATGCCAGCTTACAGACACCTTCCTTCTGATTGCCCTGCTTACCCCCTTTCAACCTACAGGCAGTTCTCCCCCTGTTGTCTGAAATTTGACTGTGTCAGTACAATAAAATATTTGCATTGTGTAAACTATTCAGGATTCTAAAACTTAGGTTTGTCTTCCCTACTGTCTTAGAATGTGCACTTTGTGAGCTCATTATCCTGAGTGTCGTCGTCTTGTCCTATTACTCTACTTGCTTGCCTCTCGCTGTCTTGTCTGCCTACTCTAGTGTCTCCCCCTCCCTTGTACCCCCTCCTCTCCCACCTACTCTCTGTCTCTCCTATCTTTTCTAACTGTTTCTCTATTGACTATCCTGCTCTCCTCACTAAATCTGGTAGGAAGAAGTTTAAAAAGGACATCCTGGTCTCCAACCCAGGCCTCCCTATCGCTGACACCTATACCAGTGCCTCTTCCAAGGAAACTCTCACCAACATCCTCTTTGTCGTTCCTTCACCAGACCTATGGACCCTTCATATGGTCTCTGTACTCTCTCCTTTCTCCTCTTCTCCCATTAATGGTGGCACCCGTTTGGACGCCCTCCTGGCCTCCTTCCATTCCTCTAAGATCAACATTAATGTTTACTCTAATGGTACCGTCTTGGTCCAAGGCCCTCAGGCCAACCTCCACCTCTTTGATAGACGCTCCCCGCACCTCATCAACTTCCTTTCTTCTCCCGCTGTCCCCTCTCCCCTTTCCTTGACCACTTCGCCTCCCTCTTCTGCCTCCTCCTCGGCTACCTTGCCCTCTCCTTCCCTCTCTGCCCCCTCGCAGGCTCCCTCTACACCTCTGAAGGGCGTACCTCTGACCTGTACCCCTCCCCAGAAGACCTTCAAGGATGGAAATCTTCTCCATATTGCCACTCTTAACTCTCGCTCTGCTGTCAAACACTCCTCTGATATCTACGGCCTTCTGGAAGAACTTAACCTTGATGTCCTCAGACTCACAGAGACATGGTTCATGGCCAGCTCTGTCACAAGCTTTGACACACTCCTACCTGACGGCTACAAGATCCTTTCCGCGCCCAGGTCCAACCGCTCTGGTGGGGGTGTAGCCCTGATCTTCCATGAGTGCATTCCTACCTCTGTCACTCCTACGCAGGTCTACTACTCTTTTGAATGCCTCTTCTGCAGGCTCTCTCTCTCCCCTAGTCATTCCCTTACTGTGGCTACTATCTATCGACCACCTGGTCAGATCTCCTCCTTCCTCTCTGAGTGGGCAGAACTTTCCTCCTCACACCTGGCCTGAACCACTCAACTCCTCCTTTTTGGAGAGTTCAAAATCCACCTGGATGCCTCCTGTCCTCCCTCTGGACTCTTTCGTGACCTCTGTGACTCTCTCTCACTATTCTCCCCTCTGGCACAACTCACTCTACAGGGCACACTCTGGATGTTCTGATCTCCTCAGACCTTCCCCTCTCTGTCCTGTCCCTCTCTCCACTCCTCTCTCCTGGAGTGATCACTGTCTCCTTTCCTCCCATCTCACCATCCCTACGCCTCAGGCCAAGCCACTACCATCACTACCACCCACCTTCTCGGTCATCTGACCTATGAAGCGCGTATCAGTTGAGGCTTTCGCTGCCAACTTCTCACCCCCCCTACTCCCCTTTGACTGACTCTCACCCTGACACAGCCCTCTCCACACTCCCCTCTGCTATATCTGATACTCTTGATATCCTGGCCCCTGTCATGAGGATCCGCCTGAAGCCCAAAGCCAAGTCCAACTCCTGGTACGGTTCAGACCTCGTCACCCTAAAACTCAAGTGCAGGGTGGCTGAGAGGAAATGCCGTGCTTCAGCACAAACTGGCCTGCCGCCTGCTCCAAAGGCAATACCGGCTCTCTGTCCTAACCAAGAGGAGAGCCCATATCCAAGCCCGCGTCTCTGCAGCATCTAACAACTCGGCTGAACTCTTTAAAATCTGAAAGGAAGTGGCCAATCCTGCCGCAGTCTCTGCCTCTCCTGTCCCTTCCCAGGCCCTCTGCACGGCACTGGCTTCTCACTTCATCTCTAAAACTCAGAATATCCTGTCCTCACTCTCCTCCTATCCCCTCCCTCCCTCCATCTACTCCCTGCTCTTCCGCTGGCCCCCCTGCAGCCACCTCTCCTCCCTCCTTCTCTGCCTTTCCCCTGTTCACCTCAGACGAGGTTTCTAGACAAGTCCGATATATGAAAGTCTCGTCGAAATAGGTTCACCCCTGCTCCTCCAAAACTATCAAGGACCACATCGAATCCCTGGTTCCCGCACTGGCTGATTTCTGTAATCACTCCTTCACCACTGGAGTCTTCCCATCCCCCCTAAAGCACACCCTTGTGCACCCTCTTCTTAAGAAACCCTCTGCCGACCCCTCCTGCCCAGCTAACTATCGCCCAATTTCCATCACCCCCTTCCTGGGCAAGCTCCTGGAGAAACTGGCCATCTCCCAGCTTAATCACCACACTGAATCTGTTGGATGTCTTCATGACCATCAGTCGGGCTTCAGAGCGGCCAGAAGCACAGAAACTGCTCTCCTGAACATCCGTGAAGACCTGCTCTCCAACCTCGACTCTAACACCACTTGCGTCCTCATCCAGCTTGATCTCTCCTCTGCCTTTGACACGGTCAACCATGCCATCCTGCTCAACCGTCTCTGTGATAACCTGGGTATCACTGGTCAGGCTCTGGCGTGGCACACCTCTTTCCTCTCCTTCCTCTCCACTATCTTCTTCTCTACCTGTGGTGTCCCCCAGGGGTCTAACCTATCTCCCTGGCTGTTCAACCAATACCTGGCACTCCTTGCCCACTGCATCGCAGCTCTCTGTCCCAACTTTCAGCGCTATGCGGATGACACCCAGCTTAATTTCAGGCTACCCTCAGCCTCCTCCTCTCCTTCCCTCATCTCCGACTGTCTGTCTGCTATCCAGGAGTGGTGTGCCGCCAATGACCTCTGCTTTAATACCAGTAAGACCGAGATTCTCCTCATTGGCACACCCGCTCCCTCCTTTCCTGCAGCTCTCTGGCCGGCTTCTCTTGGTACCCTTTCTGCTCCCATTGTCAAGGCTAAAAACTTTGGGGTCATCTTCGACTCCTCACTCTCCTTCTCTCGTCACATCGCTGACGTCTCTAAGAAGTCGCACTGCCAGCTGCACCTCCTCAGAGGTATTCTTCCTTTCCTCTCCTTCCCCCAGACGCTCACTGTCTCTAGAGCTCTGGTTCTCTCCAGGTTGGACTACTGCAACAGCCTCTTTCTAAATTTGCTTGCCTTTACTCGCCGCCCTCTGCAACTCATCCAGAACAGGACTGCGAGACTTGTCCTTGGCCTCAAGCTCAGGGATCATATCTCTCCAGTACTGAAATCTCTGCATTGGCTCCCAGTGGCTGCGAGGATTAAGTTCAAAACCCTCTGCATCGTCCACAAGGCCTTCTGGGGCCTGGGGCCTCAATACCTCCAACTCTCTCTTCCTAAATATTTTTCTTCTCAAGCTCTTCACTCATCCGCCTCCAACTCCCTCAGGGTCAGTCGCTTCTCCAAGCAACGAGTTAGCGGTAGATCTCTTTCTTTGGCTGGGGCCTCCCTCTGGAACAGCCTCCCTGAAACTTGAGGAGAATCATCTCAGGTTCCGGAAGCACCTCAAAACCTTTCTCTTTGCTTCTGCTTTTTCTCCTCCTCTCCCCTGCTGACTTTCTGACCGAAACTGAAATTGTACTGGTTACCTGCCCACCTTCTGATCTCGGGCCCATGTCCCCTCCCCCGCCAGTCGCACACAGGCACTGCCTTCCCGGCAACCCCTGCACTTGGGGACTGTTTCTGTATCCCTACAGTCCCTCTATCAGCACTTTACACCTTTTATTTGCACTTACCCCTGCACTTGCCACCTGCTGGCTGTACTTTTACTTACTGTTATTTATTCTATTATGTACTGCAATGTTCCCCCCCCCACACTTTCCCACTTCCCCCTACTATGCACTTGCGCGATCTGAATGTCACCTGGCCTAGTAGGATCGTTGTCTGTCTTCCCTCTGTCCCCCCTCCCATGCTTTGTCGCGCCTTGAAACACTTATGATACGATATGGCATTTATAACGCGCCTATACACATCACCAGGAGCGGAGAAATCACCACTGTCCCATTTGGGAATCAACACTGTAACTTTGTCGCTGAAAGCTGCAGAGCCACAAGATTGCCGCATTTGAACCTGCAACCGAATTGGACTTGCCTGCCGAAGTTTGGTCCAGAGTGTGCTGGTGAGTAATTGCAACCCTTACCGGTGGCCCGTAGCGCACCCATCCATTTTTACGCACAAGTTGCCCCTGAGGGCCCCTCTCCTTTCCACAGTTAGCCTGATCTATCAAACTATTCCCAACTCTTGGAACCTGTTCTGCCCTCTCAGGGAGACCTTCCACGAATAGTTGGAACCTATTCTGCATTACCTCACCCACCTTCCTGAGCTGCTACAGACCCGACAAAAGACACAGTTTTCGCCCATCTGCACTACCGCATGCGCCAGCATTGCAAGTACATTTGAGCAATAGGCTCCCCTCTTCTTAGGAACTGGACTGCCTTTCAGTTAGGATTGTGTTTGCTGCAGAATTGCCTAAAGACTATATGCACTACCTGCTTCCTTACCTTTTCTAGGTTGTGGACCCATTTCGTGCATTAACCCTTTAGGTTACTTGGTCTTGTATATATGTATTTTTAGTAGGATTGTGTTGGTTTAAAAGTGTTACTGTTAATAACTATTGTGTTGAAACCCAAAGGACTTGAATAAACGTATTTGCATTTTTAATATATATACACCTGACTGGGAGTGATTTGTAGTGCCCTTTACTCTGTGTGCTCAATGAGGTCTTTCAGTCACCCTCACCCCTCCTGAGACCTAGTCTTGACCGTCACCAATGCTACCTTGCTTGGTCTGGGTTGGCCAGAAGGTTACCCTGTTCCAAGCAACTAGGCTGGCCCTCTGAACCTCTGCCCACCAGGTCAGAGTTCAGAAATCCATCAAACTTTACTCTTCCACTAACCGCTACCCTCCCTGATGTGCCTGACCTTGCTTATTCCCCTGAATTTTTCATGTGTTTGTCGTCTTTTCTGTCCTGTCCTAGCGCTGTCATGCCTGCAGGCCTCGTCTACGTGTGCTTCAAATAAAGAAAATAAATGAGCTGAAGAGGAGAACCTGAACGTAGTCCAGAAAGGAAAGACTACCCGGGCTGCTGCCGAGTAAAAGCTCTGGGCATCCCAGGCACCAGCAAAGTGTTAGAGAGGGAGGACACACCATTGGGGAGAAGCAGACATGCTCAGAGCTGCAGCAGACTGCAACGGAGCCCCGAATGCTACCAGAGCCTCGAGAGCCATAGCAGCTGCTTGGGAAACACTGGTACCTGCAAAGAAGAATCAAAAAGGTATGCAGGTCTCGAGAGGTGCTGGAGGTCCAGGGAAGCAAGGGGGGTTGAGGGGGTCGAAGGCAGAAACTGGAATAAGAGGGTTTGGGAACCTGGGAATGAAGTGCGAGTCTGGGACTCGTACCCATATGAGAAACTGAGCCATTTAAAACACTGCGAGCCTGGGAGCTGCACCCATATGAGAAACCGTATAAAAGCCATTCAGAATATTGCAAGTCTGCGGCACGCACCCAAAGATAGACAGTCCTTGTGAGGACAAGTGCTTGGCAGAAGAGTAAACCAAGCCATTTTGAACATTGCGGGTCTGGGACTCGGACCCAAAAAGGGAGAGTCCATGAGAGGACAAAGCTTTGGCAGGAGATTGAAACAAACCTGTCTGATTCCTGTGAGTATGGGACCTACACCCAAAATGAGAGAAGAAGAATTATTGAAAAGGAATCCTACGCTTGGCAGAAGGAGTGTGCCAGGTTGCTGGGATAAAACAATAGAAATCTAAGGAGCACAGGCCCGGCTCCAGGAATTTTCTTCAGTGTGGGCCATGTTTGTGACCAGGGAGGAGCCCACATTCCATTGGGTGTGGGTCTAGGAATACCCGAATCAAAGTGCTGGCGTTGATCCAGATTTCCCAGATACGTGATCCAGCACATTTCTTTCCCAGATCTGTAAAAATACATTTGCACCCCTCTATAAAAAAAACATTACATAGCAAAAGAGAAGCAAGGAAAATAGTGTTGCAACATCAATCTACCGATCTTCCCTTCCCATCTGCTCTCCCCTTTCTGTTATATTTGATCCTGCTTCACCTTTCACCATCTAGACACTTTCCTTCAGCTGCACTAACGACTGTTCCTGTTTACCTCCCCTGCCATCTATTCACAATAGCACCCAGCACACCTTTCCTGGCCTGGCTTGGGAGAATTGAAGGTGATGCCTCCTCCTCTTCATCTGAAAGGGCTGAAAGGTGAGGCCCCCAGTCTTTGTACCATCTCAGATGGTCTCTGCCCAACAATACCTTCCTGGGCACTGTGGCTACTCCCAGCAGGCCCCCGGAGGAGATGCTTGTGCTCCCTCCATCTTGTTGTGAATGATAGACCCCTGCCCCCGCAGAATACTGAAGCAACGAATAGGAGATTTTGTTTCCTACAAAATAACATTTTTTTCAAACTTCTTTTTATTTCAAGAACAGAACATACCATGCCCAATCAATACAGGTAGTCTTGTTGATCTTAATAATATTTAGAGAACAACAACATATCCTCCAATAACATACACATGTATACAATCCTCCCTTCACCAACCCATTCCACAACCCCCCCTCCTTTAAAACTGAACCCCTACAGTAGTCCCATTCTGAATGTCTCCCATCAATGGTTCATGTCCAAAATCACATTTTAAACACAAAAGGCTTGATTCATGGAAGTGTTTTATAATTGTGAAATCCCATAGGAAAACGTTCTGTGAATCATACCCAAAATGTTATTTGTTGTTGCATTTTTGCAGCACATTCTTATTGAGTTGAGAGTGCTAAGGCTGTAAGGGCTGCAGGGCAGACTGGGATGGTTGAGGGGTTTGCGGCCGCCTGGTATTGATACTGGTGGGGCAGGCTGTACATCATTGTCTGGTACATACTGGTTAAAATATCCAATTGTCCATGATGATGACTCTTTGCTTGATGTGTCTACTTTGATTTGGTATTGAATTACACATCACACACTTTGGTTAAGTGGCAAATCCATAATTTCAGCCTAACCTGAAATTTAGATACTTGACCACACATCTTCCGAGCTCAAGTTGGTACAAGACTGTGTTGAAGTTTGGCTTTGAAAGCCTAAAATAATACACAATTTTACACAGGTTACTTTAAAAAAAAAATGCACAAGTCACATGATAAACCAACCTGGCAATGTATTCATCATTGTAGAAACCTGTTGATGAAAAGATTAAGGGGGCATTATTTTTTATCCTAAAATGCATAGAGCAGAACTCTCCTGTTTGCACGTTTTGCAAAAGGGGTCATTCATTAATTTTAATTGTTTCCACGAAGTACTGGAAAAGTAAAGAGTAAATCACAGGTGAAAATTGCCTTTGCTCTTTACTTTACCACTACTTGTCTGCAAAAGTCTAAATCACTTCCACAATTAACGATTGTGGGAGCCATCCACAATGGATTCCTTTTGACTCTGCCTGCTTCTACCAGGTGTAACAGTCAGGCAGATCCCATGGCAATCCATTGGTTTTCCGCCAACGTAAAAATACATGCTGGTGGAATACCAATCAGATTTGGCAGTGGGACCTTGTTAAGTCTGATCTGCTCTCCAACTTCGCCTATCAAATCATACAAAATCCTGCAGCTCATAAAAAGTGGAGCTAAATGCATTTAGCGCCCCTTCTTCCACTCCGCTTGACATGGCAAATAATACCCTAAGACTGTAGCTTTATTTTTCCCATTGTGAAAGGAAGCCTACAAGCTCCAGCATAGCAATTAATGAGAACTTGTCATACAGACACAAAGTGAAATGAAATGCATGACAAGGTTATTATTTCACACAGCTTGTTCAGCATCCCCTTAATTACTAATCATCCAACAATCACACTTAAACTGCTTCTTAAAACCCTATAGAATTTGTTTCTAAAGTGCCACAGCAATGGTCACTGACAGTTTACCTTTTTCACATCTATAATTCATTTATTTATTTTATTTATTTCTAAAGCGCTAGGACAGTGGGCTGCAGGCATAACAGCACTGACATGACATACAATAAAAAAACATAAAGCTCAGAGAGGCCTAAGGAGACACCTGAGAGAAACTAGTGGAGGCCAAAGATCCAATTACTCGAAAAGAAAGGTTTTCAGGGCATGTTTTAACCTCGGAAGACTGGCACTCAGCCTCAAATCAGGCGGTAGAGTATTCCACAAGTGAGGAATTGCGGCTGGGAAACATCAATTTTGCACCTGTACCAGTTTGGCCTTTTGGGTGAAAAGCAACCCTGTGTTATTGGATCTTAGGTTACGCCTGTTAGATAGCCACTTCAACTGTGCTGCCATATAAGAAGGGTTTATTCCGTACATGCAAGCATGTGCAATGCAAAGGGTACGAAACTTGATTCTTTTTGTAATGGGGAGCCAATGTAATGCTCTGCGTGCTGGGGCGATATGATCTGTTTTACGCAAACCCATAACGACCCTCACTGCATTGTTCTGGACAACTTGAAAGGAGATTGAGTGCCCCTTTGTCTACCCCAAGTAGACTGCTGGCGCAGTAGCCCAGGCGACTTCCAATGATCACCCTGGCTAGGGTGGCACAGCTGGAGGCCCCAAGAAATGGTCTGATTTGTGCCAAAAGGTTAATGTAGTATGTTGAGTTAGACACTAGGCAACTGATATGGGACCTCATTGAGGACTCTTGGTCAATATTGACTCCCAAAGTTTTTACGTTTTTCAACGTGGGGAGCATACAGTCTGCGATTTGAAAGAATGAATAGGACTGATCAAGCTGCCGCAACATGGGGCCGGTGCCCAGGATAATCATCTCCGTTTTTGAGTTATTCAGGGCCAGGCCATCATACAGCATCCAGAGCTGGATTTGGTTGTATGTGGCATTAATGACCTCAGTGCCTTTGGAGCCGTCACCTGATAAAGGGAAAAGACACGGAGTATCATCAGCATAGTTGGCAGAGCACTTCCTGTTGTAAATAATCTCCCTCTGAGACACGTTAAAAAGATACAACCAAAGATGGTAGGGCCTGTTCAGCCCTGCTGTTTGTATTTGAGGGGAGAGAGGCAAAGCAGCAGGCCACCTTGGGCATTTGTCCCTTGTCCAAATGTTAAATCCACCTCTGATTGCACTCTTTAGAAAATATTTAAGTACTGCTTTTTAGTTATAAAAGATGTACACCGTTTATACTTTGCCCGCAGCATTATAGAAAACACTCTTCTTTTTTTTGTTATTTTACGGGTGTTCATGTTTCATTTCTGGCACTGCCTAAACACCCAGCACCCAGGATTTACATCATACTTTCCAAACAAATCCCACAACACGCATGACATATTCTGTTTGCATGCAAACTCTGTAAAGCTACTCAAACAGAACGAGGTTATCAAGTCAGTACTTATCGGTTTGAATCATGAAACGTTCTGGCAGAGTAGACTAAGCTCCCAAACAAAGATACATTCTATCTAGGTTGGAGCCCCACTGGTAAGTATGCATGAGAAGATCTGAAACTGGTCAATACTTGCCAACTTAGCCATATCATTTTCAGGAAGGGCCTTGTTGGACCAGCTCAGTGTGGTGCAGCTTGATTCCCTAGGCATAGCAAACAAGACACCCTACATCAAGGCATAGACACATTCACTTAGGGAGACAAACAGAAACCAACATGAATTTGCAAAGTCAACAGCTTGGGCTTTTGACTAGTCATGGATAGGCTTTTGCCCATAAGGGTGCTATATAAGGGTACCATATAAGGGTACCACCTGGCCATAAAATGGGAACTGCTGGAAAATGGTGCCAGTAACTGGGCATATGATGGCATTGCCTGGCAAATGTCTGCTAATATCTATACGCAAGCCAAAACCGATGGCTTTGTGATTGCTTGTTTAAGACAGGACTTCAATGCAAGTCATAGAGGCATTGACAAATATATTGTTTATAAAATCAACTGGCTGAAGACACACATTAATAGAATGCTATTACACTAGGAGCTCATTTACGGAGGCAATTAAGTACTCAAAAGAATGCTTAGATATAACACTGGCAGGTCCTAGACAGGAACACGTTTCGTGTTACTTTGTCATAGAGTGTGCTCAAAGAGTTCTAGAAAGGTTAGGTTTTGGTGGTGAGGCATTGACCTAGCCATGGGTAGTTGTTAGGTGGGTAAATGACCAGACACACTCATAGGATGTGTGTTTATCCTCCCATTTTATTGCCATCCTCTCAGTGCTCCACTGTATGCGTTCTGGTTGTACCTAATAGGTAAAAAGATTCTGAATCAATTAGAACCATGCTCATTGCTCTGGCCAGCCATCCATACCACATATCAGCCTTGACCCTGTCACTAATGCCAGAAGCCCTTCCCAAACTGCTAGACCACAGGGCCTAAAAATCCATGTGGTTACTTGTGTTTCAGTGCAGATGAAACACGGCCTAGCAATTGAGATTGAACTGCATCTTTTGGTGGCAACACCAAAAGTCATTTGCTAATGGCTTGTCCCCTTCTCTAATGGCACCGACAAACTACAGAATTAAGGCATGGAATGTTGTGCACAGCAACGGTAGTGGTAATGTTTAATTCAAAGCCTTGCATCTATCACTTTTTGATTTTACTACCAGAATTACATTTTTGTTACCACCAACCTTGTCTTTTCACTTTTAATCAAGTAGTTAATGCAGCAGAATATCTACTTTGAAAGTAATTTGTAAGGGCTCCCAGTCAGTTGACGCACCTTCTGCAGAAATCTGTGTTCAAGCAACTTTACCTGTCATTTATTTTGTTGATATAGTTAACCATTTTATTAAGCATGATGTGAAAAACCACTATATTCCTACAAACAATAAACATACTTTAAATTACAGAAACCAAAATTGTGATTTTAGGTTTGGGAAAATATTTCTGGTCAGCCTGCTTTAATACATGTGCTACCTCACTTAGAGATGCAAATGGCCCTTCATCTCCCTGGTCATTTGTACTTTCATGGCTGTGGGGCATAAATCATTGTCTAGGGTAAGAAAACAAATCCCTGCAGTTCAGTCTCTCAGAATGAGGTCTCTGAGGTTGCTGATGAATGTTTAGAGTGACAGCCACACCCCAATCCCTTGGTTACCAGTGGTGTATATCACCACTGACATGGCCTCCTTTCTCGGGAGGTGTGGGGGGAGGGACTTGGCTCTGGGGTGCCTGGCCTCCCTGGCCCCCTGCTGCAGCCGGGTCTGAAAGAGCATATTCTTGTGAACTACCCATTGAATTTTACTTAAGAAGATACAGACCTGAAAGGCCCAGAAGGAGAGAAATTCATATATGAAGGAATCCTCCTCTGGGGCACCCTTGGTTCCTTTGGGGTTTGTTCCAATACTCAGCAAAGAAAACACATCTATAGGCACACCATACCAAATCTTCTTTCACCTCGTGTCACATGCCTTGCGAAGCACCCTGTCTCTTTCACTCCAAGTTTGCGCAAGGAGGCCAAGCTCACTGCCTGACATATCTAGCAATGATTAAATCCCTCGGATTCCCCCGTGCAAAGCAGTAGCTGCCTAGATCCTCACTGAATGTGCTTTTAACCACCTCTTCAGGCATTTCCTTTTGCCATAAGTAATACATTTAGAAGTAGAGCACAATCCACCTAGAGATGGTTTGATTGAAGACAGCAAACCCTCCAAACAGGTCACCCAACCAAAAATCCTCAGTTCCAGTCAGATAGTAGCCAAGAGTCATCTTAAAGTCCAATCCACAAAACCTCTTTTCAGTTTTAGAAGGGTGGGGAAGAGGAAAGAAAGCCAGGGGATGGATATCCTGTTTTAAATGGAATTCAAAGACCATGTTGAGCAGAAAGAAAAACCAAACATTCAAGATCACCTTTTCTTCAGGGAGAGAAAACACAGGAAAGTTGGCAACACAAAAAGCACCTGCAGTCCATAGACCCTTCTTTTATAGCAATGCATAATCTACAAAGAATGCACCCTTAAAGACTAGCAGATGTATTGGGCAAGAATGGAAGAATAAGGTCTCACATTTGGAGAGCACAGATCATACATTTGGAAGGGGCGGGTGGGGGACAGAAACACAGGAAATGTGACATAATTTATTTGGGTAGGGGGCTTGGCCTAAACAGGAAAGGTTCTCTGCCCTGCATGCAATTCCTTGGTAGATTGGCTTTTCAAAAACTGCATAACATCTGGGATCAAAATATAAGATATTCAAACCTGCCTTTGCAAGAAAAAGCAAACGAATCTAACAATACAGCCTCTGCCGAGACCAACACCAAACCCAAAACATCGGCAAATGTAATTGGAATTTATGGATTTGTCATTGTGAGATCATGTCCTTTGAGGTGCCCAGCAAGTAGGTTCAGCAGCCTGGCATTAGAATGAAGGTCTTTTCTGCAAGCATTTGCAAACGCTATTCCCTCCAAGGGGTGGGGGGACTGAAGAGGGGCGGTGACAGCATCAAGTATATAAAGATCAGTAACCAAAGTCTCTTGCCTTAGTCAGGAGTGATCAGAATCTGCGTTGCACTGCATTGTTGCAACTGCTTCAGGACCACATTGATCGGAAAGGCCTAGATAAGGTTGAACTTCTATGGATCCACCAGCACATCTCCCAGCGAGTCCCCCATGAGAACCACTCCTGCCCCCCTTGAAGAGAATGCTGCACATTTCTTGTTGATGCTGAACACAAATTTATGTGGGGAAGCCTTCAGATGGCGGTCTGCCCAACCACTGTCTAGTACAGTTCCTCCACTCATAACATTCTGTTTTCTAGCTAGATGGGCAGATGCAAAATGTACTCTGTGCTCAATCACCAGAAACCCAGAAACATGGCCTCTATCCACAAGTGTATCAAATCCACTCCATCCATCTCTTAAAGGTAATACATGGCAGTGGAACAGCCATTTAGGACCAAGACCAACGTGTGCGACTACTGGCAAGAAAACTGTACTGACAATCCTGATCACTCCATTCTAAGCAGTTAATACAGAACACCTTGCCTAACCTTCCCAGTCACCACTCAATGACAAATCTTGAAGGCGTGACCATGGGAGGGTAGAAAATGTCTCCCCACATCTGGATGTAAAGGACCACCAATTCCGATTCTCGCAGACCTAGGGATACACCAAGAGGTTCTTCAGGTCCCTCCAATGGCAACGATTGTCTCCTCAAGGTAAACCAAAGAGATCTCATCCTCCCTTTGACCTCCGTGATTAAACAGTCACATGTTTCCTGAATTCCTAAAGGCTAAAAGCCTGAGACAAAGGCCAGTTGCAATTTGGCTATGTCCCGCAAAAAACTTGACCATCCCGCAGGCTGACAACCCTCTAATGCAGACGAAATGCCATGCCCACCAACCACATACAAAGCGCTTCACTACCTGATGACCTGGTATCTGGTCATTGCATCAAATCCATAGCATCGACAGACCAATTCATCTAAAACATAGCATCGAAAAAAAAATGCATCAAATGCATTTTTTTGGAAGGTAAAGGGTTTATTTTTATTTTAGTGGGTTTTAAAGGGTAAAAAAGGGGGGTTTATGTTTATTATTTATATTGCGCCTCAAGGTACCCGAAGGCTAAAGGGCGCAGACAGAACAAAGACTAAAAAGTACAAACAAGTTATACGTAAAACAGGAAACAAGCAGGGTATTTGAAACAACAATAAACAAATACACACAACTGCATAGCAGACCAGGGAGTAGTGGAGAACTAAAAAGTCAGTTGTACATAAGGACCGGAAAGAAGAAATCTCCCTAAATGGTGGTGGGGGGGGGGGGGCAGATAATCAGATTACAACTGGAGGATCCCCTAGGAAGGTATCTGCACAATCTTAGGAACACAGGTAAGGTACTAGACCCACATCCCACTAGGACGCAATCATTATTGCCTTGCGGACTCCAGTCTTTCAGATCCAGCCTATGGAGAATTCTAAGATCCCGTAGTCTGAACACACCCGGCCCAGTTCTCTGTTTTAGCCAGGCTAAGACATTGAACCGCAGGGCTTCTTTGGGCTCCTGACCATTAACCTTGCTGATATTAGTAATAATAACATTTCTCTGGTCCATAACAATGTCTTGAGAACTCATGTCTTCTATTTTGGGCATATGACACCATATGACCCCAGCCCCCCATTAAAAAAAGTACATTAAAAAAATGCATTCGATGCACTTTTATTAGATGGATTGGTCTGTCGGTGCTATAGATGTTGATGGAATGACTAGGAACCGATGACCTTAGTCATGACTTCCTAAGATTTAATGAAAAGCTTACTGTGTTGCTAATCTTTGGAGTGTGCTTAAGCCTACTCCTCGGACTGCTCTGTGGAGCCACTCATTGATGTACAGAAAGTCAGGGATTTTGTCTTCAGAGGTGGGATGCCAACACAGCCTTCACTTTAGAGAAATCCTAAGGAGTTGCAGCAGGCGTCTCTTCCAAGTTCTTTGGATTCATTTGTCCAGTGGTCAATTCTGCCTTCCAAGACAAAAAACCTTGCCTTTTATGCAGGTTTCTCCCATTCATTCCAGCCTAGCTGTCATTCACTCAGCAGGGTGGCTGTCCTTCCGGCCAATCACCTAAGAGTGCATTTCTGTCTCCTAGGAGACTAAGCACAGGGAGTTTCGGGCACCTCCCTCGCTTCCTGCCTCCGACAGACACCCTTCACCGCCTTCACTCGTGGATCCCGCCAAAAACAAAATGAACAAAGGGACCAAACCTGGTTTGGCACGCAGAGTAAATCTTAAGAAGGAGCTTTTCACAAAGGAACAGCGAAAAAAGAAGACCAGGCCCTTTTGACAAAAATAGCACCCTTGGGTGCTTTGCTGCAGCTAGGATCGCAGCCCACGGTAAGAGCAACCACGGTAGTTAAAAGTAAACCACTGTCACCAGCCATTCATCGAGGAAAGGGTAACATAAAATTGTTACATGAGAAGCTAGACAACAGGGGATACTAAGTAACCCCTTCAGCACCCTATTGTAAGATAGTGTGTGCTGTGTCTAGAAAGTTACAAATGTAAGTAAAGTCAATTTAACTTCACTGCTCTTGGAAACAGTAGTTTATCCAAGAGAAGCTATTCAAACCTTTGGGAAATCTGAAAGACTTCCCTGTGTCACTGCACTGAAGGTGCTGTGTGACACAATGCAAAGATGATGCCTATGGAGTTTGTCAGACTCCACAACCAAAAAGAAACCCAGGGTTCAAATCACATTTAAAATACATGAGAGAGCGGGGAAAAGGGCTTTACTCTCTCCAGGTTAAAAATTAAAAGTCCTAAAATCCAGCGAAGTTGCTGGGGGTCTCTAAGGCAGAGAGGAATTAGCACATTTCTGAGAATTCTCCCGAACAGAAATGTCCTGGAGGTCCAGAGATGCCAGACAATCCAGTAGCGCCAGAGCTTTAAGGATCTGAGCCAAATCCTGAACTTGTGCTTTTGGAGAAGGATGTTTAAACTTTGAGCCTCAATTGGAAAATGGGCACAAGGCTGCCCTACTTTTGTGGGGGGACCAAAGAGTACCCAGAGTAACATCCTTCACCTCCACCCTTGAAGGCAGAATACTTCCTCAAAGAGACTTTGGGACACCTCAGCTAAAAGGCTGGGATCCTGAAGGGGCATTGGGCGGAAGGGCTCGGGAGGAGGATGAAACTTCCGCAGCAATGATAGTCAATACACATAAACAGTGGCCGACAGAACCCAAAGGCTCAAAAATACCATCTCTCATTATTTAAGAAACAGATGGATCCTGCCCATCCCAAGATGAAGACTGAGAAGAAAATTATGGGTATTTAAGGCGAATTGGCAACAGGGAAGGCATAAGTGACCAAAGCAGCTTGCTTCCACAGCCCTGCACCGTTCCCTCTAGAGATAGTGCCTTTATTGAGTTTGTGCTTGAGGTTGCTAAACCAGAGGTATATGGAACTCTAGAAGGAGTAAGGCTTAAATCAGCCCTAAAAGAGGCCAAAGGATAGGAGGCAGTAGAATGGCGTGACAACCCTTAAGACTTTGTAGGTGCTTGCAAACCTTTGCAACAAGCCATCTTCCTGCTGATATAAAGGCTAGTGCCATCAGAAACGCAGATCCAAAAACGTGCTTTGTGCATCTTGGGCAAACCCAGATGTCCACATGCAAGAGTGGACCCTTAACAAAACCACTGCGGCTATCGACCTTGCAACACAATCCGCGGGCTCCAGCGCGGTGTTTAATGATTCGCAGTTTCCTTTCCACCTGTAATCACCTGTTGAAGCAGACCATGGCAATCAGGAGGCAGACGTTTCTCAACCACCCTAGAAACATCACAAATGTTATTTGTAGCTCTTGCTAGCGAGCAAGGGGCATTCACTACTCTCACGGCAGGTTCCCTGAAGAGAAGACGTTTTACCCAAGAGTCTCATTTTAGATGCACGGTCATTGGAGGTGACAATCATTGTTAAAGCTATGGGTGTGCCTGCACAGTAGAGGCTCATGCAAGCAAATACTTCGGTGTAGGGTGTTTGGCGGCGAAGATCAGATCCCTATAGCCAATATTTTCTTAAAATAGACTTGGAGACTCGTGGCCTCAAGGATGGCATCTGCAAGACAAACTCAATTTAGAATTAAGAATTTCACATTCTTAATGTCTCAAGGCCTTGTAATCATTGTATTTTCCCTTGCTCCCTTCCTCCCTTGCCGTGAAGCGCTTTGAAACACATTGTATATAGGCGCTATACAAATAAACATTCAATCAATCAATGGGCTTTGTGTGGGGGGGTTCACTAAAAGGGAAGATGTTGTTGTTAGAGGCATCCTGTTCTAGCATGTCTGAGGGCATGAAACCTTTTCATCAACATTGGTCCTCAGACGTTTAGCAACTACAATTAAGAAAAGAGTCAGTCTCCTCCCAAAGAGAACACAATCAGGAGCTGGGTCCCTGCCACTGGCACAATGTAGGCGCCGGGTCAGGCCCCTCAGCACAGGGTTCGGTCTAGATTTCTCCCAGTCAAAAGGCCCCAAATTCTCAGCAGAGTATAGGTCAAAAGGCACAGTTACTCCTCATCTGGCGAATGAGCTATGCCTGTCAGCGGTAACTCAACGAGGCAGCCCCACTTCAGGCAAGGCGACCAGTGATAAGGGGTCTGCAAGGGCATTGGCCAGGGCTCTAAATTAACTGGCATCCAAACCAAGGCTGGTAGAAAGAGCACCGCCGCCTGAACCAAAGTCAAAGGAACTGGTGCCGCCGCTCAGGACAGAGCCAAGAGGTGTAACGTTCTGAGAAGGAGCAGTGGGCACAGAAGGAAACGCTAGATAGGTCAGGAATGCAGTGGCATGGTCGAACACATCTGGCATAGCGGAGTGGGAATGCTTGCCACCCACCAGGACTGGAAGGCAAGAAAGGTGGTCAGGTCAGCTCTTGCCCCTGCAGGCAAAGATTCCACTTGTAGATCTCAAGAAGTAGAAATGGACACGTGGCATCAACGGGAGGAGCATAGAGAACGAACAATGGGGAGATGATGGACTCCCTGGAAGACCTCGAACTCTGCTGTTTTTCATCTTTATTTTTTTTTAATTTTAATTTTGCATTTTTAAAACGCTCACACAGACCTGGGGCATCGAGGCGCTGTTACAGGAAAATGTTTAGTTGCGTATTTATAACACGCTTAATGCCCAGAGGTTTCTAAGCGCGGACCCGGGGTCCGGGATCAAACCCGTTTTGCTTCATGTAGTCTTGTTTCCAAGGCGAGCACGTTGCCCCTGAGCTATCCTCCCGGGACGAGGTCCGTGGGTGGATCTGTGTGCAACTCAGTAAAAGGGCATCCAGTCTTGCTCATAGCGATAACAACTTTTGACACCCATTCCCTCACCAACCTGTGGAGTTTGGATTGGCAGGAACCACAATCCTCTGTAATGCTCTCCTGCCCAAGACACCACATGTAGCGATGATGTAGGCCAGATACTGATACTTGGCTACTGCAGTAACAACATGGCTTAAAACTCAATTTAGGAGATATGCCGCAAGTAAACGTCTTTTAAAAGGGGGTGTCCTAAAAAATAAATGCCTGCGACTTGCACAAAAAAGGGGCTGTGATAAACGAGAACATATGACTCAGTATGTATGTAGACACACCAAGTGCCATAACTTCCAGTACAAGATGTGTCAGGTGTATCAAAAGATGAGGCATTAAACATTATTCTTCCAACCATTTTTGAGTGAAATATTACATAGATCCGTGCTGACTAATCAGGTGGTTAATTGTCTGCTTGAAATGTCTGCATTAACAAAGTGTTTATATGCAGTTAGTACCCGACGAGGGTCAATGAGCTAGTAAAACATTTCCTTCTTTTTGCGTTGATTTTAATGACCACCATGGAAAGGGAGAAGGGACTACTTGTAGTCCCTTCTCTTCCCATCCCCGGCGGCCATTTTGGTTGCTTTTTTTGTTCATGAGTCAATAAATGGCTGCAGTGCCGTTTCTCAAATTGAGAAAAATTGCAATTGGTACCCGGTACGACGTGCCGGGGTACTAATGGCAGTATGACCCAAGGAGGGGGGCCATTACGGGCCGGGTAATGCGACTGGGGCTCAGTTAAAGCCTTTGTTTCATTCAGGCTTCTAACTATGGCCCCAGGGGCCTTACCCGACCGGTAATGGCCGCCCTCCTTGGGTCATATTGCCTAAGGATTCAATAATGCCCTTCTCCCCTGGGCAACACTCTCTGCAACACTTCTGTGATCTATTGATAAAAGAATGATTCATTGTATTCCTGCAGTCCATAGCACTACTTATTTGCAGAGCAGAAGACTTTGCTACTGCAAGGAGTGCTTGCCCTGGACTGTAACCAGAGCATCTCAACTGGAGGAGCTTTTGTGTGTGTCCTGTTGTATTCGGGATCCCCACCAGCATGCCTACTCAGGGGCGCCTCCAAGGGGTGGCCAAGGGGGGCCACGGCCACCCTTATAGAAAGGCTGGCCCCCCATTGGCCACCCCCCACGAAAAAGCAACAAAAACATTTTTTTTCCGCACTGAACTGTGCAAGGACATTAACATGCCCAGTTGAGTGCGAAAAAAAAAGCCTGTGATGGTCTGGGGCAAGAGAATGAATTATGACATGAAAAAATGTATGCCAAGGACATATAGTCCGCAGAGGGTGAGTCATTGCAACGTGTGTCCCACTGTATTCAATGCGTGTGTGTGGCCCTTGTGTTGGGCAGTGCTGAGTGGCTCCAGTTTGCTGCCGCCTATTTATGTAGCAGCGTGCAGCCACCATGTCCCGAGCAGCAGACCACACAATAGATGTTTTGACCTGCTCCCAGTGGCAGAGCAGTTACCCTGCTCCGATCTATGTCTGTGGGGGAACACACAGTCAGCGCCCCCACCCTCACTTCTCCTTCCTCGGCTACAAAAGAGCCCATCCTGTGAGGGGCTCAATCAACTCCTTCTGTTTTGCCTTTTCGCTCTGGTGAGAAATGACGCCCTTTATTTCCCTTCCTTGCTTTAAACCGAAGCATAAATTGAATTACCTCAAGGCTGCCGAGCTCAAATTACAGGCGGTCCTGCAAGCGGCTAAGCAGGGGAGAGACAGCACTCCTGTGTACGGATGTAGGGGAGGTGGGACACGTCCTCTGATTGGCCACCTCCAGGTGCAGGGGGCTTGCCTGGACAGGTCCCCAAATGTGAGCCCAGGACAGAGGAGTGAGCCAGAAGTGTGCGTTCCCCTATCCTGAGAGTGGAAGGTTTTTTGCACGCACCTAAGAAAGACAGCAAGGCGGACAGCAGCAGCAGGGGCCATGCAGGAACCAATACAGGTAGCCCACAGCCAGCCTCACCTCCACACTACGGATCTCATCGCTTTAAGGGGAACCCATAAGCCACGCTGATGGCAAGCCAGCAGAGGTGTATTCCCATGACCTTGCTACCCAGGGCCAGGCCAGTTATACAGCTGCATTTCACTGCAGATATTCCAGAGCCATTAAAATGAAAGCAAGCCATCTTAAATGTAATGCCACCATTCACTGGCAATGCATTTAGTCAAAGCTCCAGTGGAAAGGCAATCGCATCTCCTCAAGCCCAAAGTGAAACAGGAACTTAACATTGGAGAGCTGTGGAAGGGATCCACTGTATTATGGAAATTATAATGTATTATGTATTTATACTGGACCCCTTACTGCCACAGTAGTCTTACCTAGCCGAGGCTCCTCCCGCGCTGGTGTATTGTGCCCACGCGGCAGAGAAGCAGGTCATCACAAGTGCGGGTCAGGGAGGTAAAGAGAAACCCATGCGGTGTGTCCAAGGCTGTCAGTGGTACTGCATGCAAAGGAGACCTGGGCTGCAACGCTGAGAGATGATTCCACCAGGCAGGAAAGAAGCAAGAACTTCAGAGCTGAGAGGTAAGCAGAGTATGTCTGGAGATACAGTCTGAAGAGTAAGAGTATTCCTAAGAAAGGTTAACTTTTAATTGCCTGGGTTTTTTTATGCACACAAGCAGGTGGTGACTTTACCTAGGTTGTGTTCTCAGTGAAACAGAAAATAATGAAGGAAATATGTGTTGCTCAAACTTACAAGTAACATTCTGAAAACTAAATTGGGGATGGCAGAAGAGCTGCCATTTTAGAAACTGAAAATAAGCCTTTTGGTAGACCCTCATCTTACCATCAACCTGACTTCCCTATGATTCTTTTGTGGAGACCAATGCGTAAAATGTACCACTGGGTGTATTCCCATCGTAAATGTAGTCCAAAAGCAAGATACATCTAGTATTCTATTTCTACATAGGCCAAAACCCTGCTGAGTGCACCATATTCGATAGGCATGTTGGCAATTAAAAACTTGTGAGTGAGGATTTAGAGGATTCTCTGGCTATGATATGATATGATATTTTAACTGTATCACGCTCATACACAAGTGTTTCAGAGCACAACAAGGCAATGGAGGGGAACAAGGGAAGACAAAACAACGATCTTCCTAAGCCCAGTGACATTGAGTATGTGCAAGTGCATGGTGGAGCGTAGGGGGAAAGTGAAAGCGAGATGGGAAAAGTGGAAAGTGCTGAGCAAGGCGTACAACAATACAAAATGTAGTGCATCCAGCAAGGTGGCAAGTACAGGTGGTAGGCAGGTTCTCAGTAAATGTTTTGTTCCTTACAATCAATGTGCTCCTTTAAATTAAAACTGTATATTTGAGTTTTCAAGTCAAAGTTGAACAACTGTTCTGTTTGAAGAACAAAAACTTGCCCAACATGCATATACACATCACATATTCCTTACGTAGCACAAGCAGGATTGTGGAACTCAAAATGTTAACCGTACTGGTATTTGTGCATGCGCATCGGGTACATTAATTAGTTAACAGTTAAATAATAAATGGAACTAGATCAATATGCAATTTTTTAACTCTCAAATATACATAGTTTTCAACTGGACTGTATACTGCATCGGCATAATAGATTTCCTGAAATTCAGGTATGTGTTTGTTTTGGTGTGCCACCCCAAGATTTCCTTTGGCCTCATCAGGCCACCCCTATAAAACATTTCTGGGGCCGCCACTGTGCCTACTAAGAAGCTGAAAGATCTTCTTGGTTCAGTCTTTTCTTCTTCCAACCAAGACCACTGCAGGCGGTAGGTCCCCCAAACCTCAACCACTTGGGACTAGTGGTGGGTGATGAATTGAACTAAGCATAGACTCCAGGGGTGCGGTTGTGAGGGAGCAGACATTGGCCTGCTGAGGAGTTGTATAGAACAATTGGAACGCCTGGAAAACTAATTGGTGGTTACAAAGTCCACTATGGCAAAGCTGCCTGGCAGAGTGACAAAATCAAAACAGTTGTGTCACTTACAGAGGAGACATTGCAACTAGACAATGGAATAACATGAATTCATGATCTGAGGGTCCTACATGTTTACAACAACCTCTGTCTGGTCGAAAATGTGGTCCACCATTTTTCATCCACCATGGTCGATCTTTTATTTGTTCTGTTAATGTGGGGGCTCCTGCCCCCATTAGCACCCCCTCTCCCACACCCAAAACCCCTCTCACCTTTCCACACCCCACTGCTTAGCAGCGCTAGAACCTAACATATAAATAGAATTGTACAACCAAACAAATGTCAGTGTAACCATGGCACACCTAATCTGAGACACACTGGACAAGTTGTGCATCCGAAAACATAATTATGCATTCCAGATTTAGGCTTCAACCAATACAAAAACTATGAAGTACTACCGATAATGATGGTTGCCCTTTAATTGTTAACGGACATTCATAGATCTGCAAAACGTTCCGCTGCAGGGAGACCAGTCTCACTGTCCTGCTGCAACGCAAGGATAACCGGCAGCTATTCTGTAACAAAGACATCGCGAAAAGAGCAACGAGAAAGGAATTTATGTTGAATAGACCCTAGACTCTGAAATGTACAAAAGAAATGCAAAATGAGGCGTTAAAAAAGAGGGGTTAGCAGAACCTCCCTTGATCAATCTATTTCTGCATGTTTTTGAGGATTTTGAATTAGGATGTGGTGCCAAGTGAAAAAATAATTTTTCAACTTTTCCACATGTAATCGCCATCGCCATCAAAATATACAGACTATTCTCACAGGTGAACTTAATAAAACTCCAACTGCCAGAGATGATTGAAGAGGTTTTCATTAAAATTCTTGAAACGTGCTCTATTTGCCACCCCTCGCTTGCTCCTCTAGTAAAGGCAAGACCCACGCTAACCACGGCATCCATAGTCCTCGGGTTAGTATCTACTGCTGGTTTATCCCTACTATCAAGGCTCTGTCTTGCTTTTTGTTAGGGTCTAAAAGCATTCACCTTCTCCATCTGACCTTACACTGGGACTTCCTATGTTTGACTTGCACTATCCCAGGGTTAGGGTTTACTGGGTTGTGCATTTCAAACACTGAAGCCCCAAACCATTGTATTCCTTTCAAGGCCTGATGTTCCGCTCCCTACGTATCTCAATGGCTCTAGTCTCCTGCTGCTACTTCTGTCCCTCCAACTCCACACACCTGGTCTCTCTTCTCAAGTCTTCCGTTGCTATCCTTCCAATCTCTCTCACTCTCTCGATCACCTACCGCCACCCTCCGATGATACTCCTTTCTGCTCTCCACTACTACTCTAGCATCTTCAATAATTCTCTACCCCACCTTCTAATCCGCCACGCTCTTTTCACTCTTTCATCCACCGTCCACTCACCCTCTACTCTTTCAACAAAATTCACTCACCTTACACACACACATTTGTAACACCGTACCACTTGCTCCCACCAACCAATACCTCACATTTTCTGAAAATTGCATGCACACTCACTCCTGTCCACCCTCCTTATTCCTCTTGGTCTGACCCCTCCTTTGACCTCACCTGAACAACTACAACGTCCTGCCCCCAGTTTTATCCATCCCCTCCTTCCGTCATTGGTCCTCTTTCCCGGGCCCAACTGCACCCTTGCACCCCATCTTCCCCACTCGAGAGTTGTTACACATTTCAATATGCATAAAAGGGGGGCAAAGCCCCGCCCCTTTTTGCCTCACGGGTCTGCCAACCCAGAGTATTAGCAACTCACATCAGAAAATGTCCCCATGCCAGGGAGTAACATTGCAGCTGAGTGCAAAGGCCTTTTGTATTTCTGGCTTTCAAGCCAGGGATCTTCTGCGCAGCATGGTTAAAACAGTCCAGATTGACAGGTTCTGCCAAAGCTACTTGCTCGCGTAACACACGGATCATCTGCGGCAAGCTGCAATCCTTGCAGCCACGTAATGTCTGTATCGCTTTGCATAGCAGTTTTCTCTCCCTGCGTAGATCTTGTGCCTGGAGTGGTTTAGGAGGAGGCTCTGGTGGGCTGTCATGTTGCGGACAACCCGCCTAGACCTTGGTTGGATGTTGTGGTCATCAATAGTAAAAAGAAGGACATGTCCCCGAATTTTTATGAAGAGGTACTGGGTGATTCACAACGGCACTGGCCAGGTACATGCAGGCCCTTGGAAGATCTCAACTGCCCCCTTACCCTTCTGGGGTAGGACTGGCTCAGGCTTCCATCCTAGTAGGCCTCCAACCTCCAGCTGAGGCATGCGTCCCCATGTGCTTCTATCTGATATTTCCGCATTTTGAAGGCCAAACACACAACAAAAGACCAATTTATTTTGGCTGATTTTATGTGGCCTTCAAAATGCCGAAATATCACACTGTGAACCTCACCAAGGAAGGCAGGAACATGCCCCCCACCCTCTCCTGCGCTGGTTGTATTTCTATGTAACCAGGTTTAACCCCCTCCCAAACTCCATTTCATCCCCTGCTGCCACACACAAACACACACATGACTTCCCTCACCCGGCTGTTCCCATCAGCCCCTGCAGCAGGGTGTATATATCCCTACAGGGGCATGGCAGTGTGATTTCGAAAGACTGGTTTGAGTTATTTTCTGTGGAAATAACGACATTTTCACCTAATAACCCCTATACTCGCTTGACAAGGTCAGATTATGGACCCTGTAACACACCACCACCCTCTCCCCATGTTCCCCAAGCCACTAACTGTCTCGCCACTCCATTGGGAAGTTTTATGTTTTGTGTATCTATCTTCTGGAGGCATTGAAGAACAGAAAATCTGTATCTAACAGGAACGTCCCCTGGGAGTCCGAGCATCACTAACATAGATAGTTATTGCTTGTAGAAAAACCTGGTCATCAATGCTGGCTTGTGCCTATAGATCCATGTCCCATTGACTGGATAGCGATTTTCCTGCTCCCTGAATAGACATGGGCTTTGGCTGGGAGACCCTGGGCCGTTACAGGGAGGTCAAACTTCTGGTCAGTTTCAGCGGTAGTGTACACTGTCCATTTGTCCTGGTTGCACCCCATCCTCCTCCTTGGGAAATGCTTCTGAAGGTATTCAGATCTGGTAGGTATTCCGCTTAGCTTGTTTAGTAATCAAACTCTTGGACCATGGCTGCTACCCAGCTGAGACGCCCAATCTCAAATGGTTCTTCATTGGGTTTCTTTGTTCAGAATCTAACCCTGTGTCCCGGCTTCCTGTAAGCTTAACACCAACATTTCTGGACAAGACAGAGGTCCAGATCTAGGCCAGTCTGCTGTGGTAGAGGTTCTTGATTTGGAGTCAACGGTTTAGTTTGTGGGAACTGGCCACCTTTGAGAGTGCCCTTCTTCTTGTCCTTGGGTTTGGTGTCATTGGGTTTCTTAGTTCCTCCAATGGGTTCTTGGGAATACATGGCTCTCTGGTGTGTAGTTATGATTTGGATTGCCCAATCAAATGGTGGTTTGTGCAGCTGCCAAACAACCTCTTGTAGGTAGAGAGGCAGCGAGTCGATGAACTGCTCCAGTACCAGCATTTCCTTCACCTCTTCAAATGTTTTGTTAGCCAACCATTTACTTAAGAGGTCTTTCACTCAATAAGACATCTGGCACCGTGTTTCAGCATGTCTCAAGCAAAGATGGCTCAACCATAGGCAATAGTATTCCCGATCTTGACTCAGTCGCTCCACTACACCTCGTTTTTTAATTCTTCATACAGGTTGAGGGTTTGAAAGACTTGTTGGGTTCCCCCCCTTCAGTAATGGGGTGGTGCTCCTGGTCCATTGATCCTTATGCCAACCTTCAGTTTCCTCCAACCTTTGCCCAGTTTCTGTAAGATGGCTGACGTGGGTTGTTCTCTTCATTCTGCAATATCTTCTAGTAGGGTGGTGATGCTGGCTACGGATGGCCAGTTGGCCTGCCATCAAGGCTGTTAATAGGTCTTCTATGGGTATTGCTGCTACTTTTGCTGTCTCAGGGCCAAGTTCTTCGCAGATGGGGTAAAGCCAGCGTCCCACTTCTTCCTCTTAAAGGCCTGCAGGAATTCTCCATAAGTGGAACACCAGGCTACGTTGGCGACACAATAGTCCACTGCCTATGTCTTTGGCTAGCTACTATCTACTCTCCCCCCTGTACATCCCTCACCTTCTACTCAGCTACTCTCCTTTCATTCGCTCATCCACCTTCTACTCCTTCAACAACACTATCACTCAACCACCAACAAAACCATACCACGATCACTCACCAACCAATACATCATCTTCTCTTTAAAATGCCTCCGCGCGGAGTGGGCTGCAGAGTTGCAGTCTGTGGCAGTCGACCTTCCTTACCAGAGTCTCTCTACGCTTGTTGCTGTTTTTGTGGGCGGACCCATAAAACCTCTCCCTAGCCGCGGAGCGGCCGCGGAGTGGGCTGCAGAGTTGCAGTCTGTGGCAGTCGACCTTCCTTACCAGAGTCTCTCTACGCTTGTTGCTGTTTTTGTGGGCGGACTCAGAAAACCTCTCCCTAGACGCGGAGCGGCCGCGGAGTTGGCTGCAGAGTTGCAGTCTGTGGCAGTCTGTGAGCAGGAGTGACCGGCCTGCATGGAGGCCGATAGGGGTGAAACACCCTCGTCATCACCACTGAGAGACGAAGAAGAGGACATGCGACGGCTGAGGAGTTCAAACCAAAGACCTCTGTCTACTAGATCTGACCTCCATCGCCCACTCTCAAGAAAAAGACATCCTACCAACTTGGGGCCCCAAACCGCTAGCTCTCTTGTATACTTTCAACATGAACCCGCTTTGAAAAAACCAACCAGGGTCAAAGCGCAACCCCAGCGTCACCCCCAAGAAAGGATGCCGCCAGTGTGGAAATACTTCAAACCAGACTCATTGCGGCAATCGAGTCCCGGGAGGTCCAAGAGCGGGCGCCTGAGTTGGTGAAGCCCCATGCAGTCAGATTCCCAGTGCAGCCGACCGAAGGGTGGGCGGCGAGGGAACCGCAGGCGGCTTCGCCACTCTCTGCGCTCGTTGTAGCCCAGGAGGGCTCTCAAAAACCGCTTACCGGAGTTCGGGCCTTGGAGGTTCCTCGGTTACCTGGAGCCCAGGGTTTGACCGGCGTAGTGTGTGACGGCTCGGAGGGCTGTGGCAGGGATAGCCCCGGCCGAGGAGGGGAGCCGCAAGAGCTTGATCCCCCACCTGCCGCCTCGCCAGCACTCGTCCCGGAAGCTACGGAGGTGCCGGCAGCGTCATCGGAGAAGAAGGTGGGGCGCGCTAATATTCATGCGCCCGAAAAGGAGGGCCCACTTCCTCAAGGGGGAGGAGGCAAAGACCAACAAACTGAGGAAGACACGCCTACTGCAGAGTTTCAACCCGCAAAGCCTCCAACTATGCTGAACTTAGAGGGCGCAACCCCCTCTATTGACTCATTGCTTCCACACACTCTCCCAAATAAAAGTTTGAAAAATAAAGAGCTCCCAAAGAAAAAAAGAAACCAAAGCAAACAAAGAAAGAAGAAGGGTCCGGCAGGTCGAGTACCGCAGTATAAAAAACCTTTGGACCAGCTCGTAACGAACGCAGCGATTTGCAGTTCTTTAAAAGCATACTTCGTCAGCCAAGGGAAACGAAAATATGATGTCCTCCTAGAACTGACGGACGCTGAAATATTAGACGCAACGGACGACCTCGCTGGGGGCCCTAAAGCATGCAAGTTTCCTTATGCACCGAAAGATCCTTTACCACTTTCAGCTGAAAACGACAACATCTGTGAAGTTTTTCCTCTCCGGGAAAGCCCAAGAGCCGACTTGCTTGCAACATCGGGCAGTTCAAAATCTGCTCCGCTCAACCTTCCTCCAGCGAGTCCACCCGCCTCGCTTGTGGAAGTTCCCCAGAAGAATAGCCCAAAGGGTCCACTAAGCTCTCAACCCGCCCCTCAAAGTATCGAGACCCGGGACTTCGATTCTCTAGCTAAAAACCAACACCAACAGGAACCAACTTCAGCAGTTCCGGACACAGGTCTCCACTCTCCTAAGGCTAAATTACAGCCTCCTTCTTCACCCTGCAGCCATAATATTCCACTTCGAAGGAAAAGTGCTGGTGGGACCCAATTGGAGGGCGCCCTCAATGAAACACTGTCGAAAAAACGAGACCTGACCACACTGATGTCAGCTTTGACGATCGCACTCGCTCCTTTTGGTAAATTATATGAAGCCATAAATGACACATTAAAGGATCAAACCACCCTGATCGCAATGACTCACACGAAAATGACATACCTTGAAGGGTATATAACCACAAAGGAAAAAGTTGACAGTGTTATATATGATAAAATCATTGGTGTCCCTTCACAAAAAAAAACTGAAAAGTCGACTCAACCAGCTCACTCAATCCTAATTAAAGATACAAGAGATTCTGCATCACAGACCGACCCAATGGCAGAAAAAGGAAGAGAATCGGGGTCGAAAACCCAACAAACTGGAAAACAGGTTCCAAGCAAAATCTCCTTTGACTTTGGGAAAGAGTTCAGAACAAACCAAAAGGGAAAAGAAAACATCGAACCTCTCAGAAAATTTCTATTTGAAGGAGTCAAAAAGGGCCCGGCTAAACCTTGCCTAAAAGAGCCAATTGTAGCTCCCAAACAATCACATCAGCAACCTGGGGTGAGTCCAGGCAAAGTGCAAACAACAGTTAAACCTCCTCAGCTTACTAATTCAAACGGAAATCAAAACAAAAAACCCACCCCACAAGAAGTGGTGATAGCTCCTGTTCTGAAACCCTCAGCCGGCAAACCACTGGAAAAAGGTTTGACCCCGCGACAGAAAACCAACGACTTGTCAGTGAATGAATTAAAACCCTGTGCCACCCCTCAGTCCCCGTTACAGGTCTGCCATTACGTTAGAAGTCCCTCTCAGTCTCCGCTGTCACATTCGCCAATTACTGTTGAAGACTTCCTGAGAGACGAAGCTCTAATGAATATTACTCTCCACTCGTCTCCAGAGAGTGGCTGTCAAAACCACATTGAAAACCACCATCACGAAAGACTGCAACCAACCAATGACTGTATAAAAAATTCACCACCAAAAAAACATAAGCCCGACACTGACAACAAAAGGGCCCGGCTAGACGTTGACGAGAGATATCCTCGTGGCCCATATTCCTTGAGGGAGAAACCAACGTCGCACAAAAGAAACCATGTTGACCCGGAACCCTATACTGATACCATCAAAACCCGGAGAGTCGAACCTAATTTGCATAAAGGATTTAATGACCGTATCGAACTGATGGAAAAAAAGAAACATTCTGGGGACCTTAAACTTAAGGCTTGCAGCTACGACAATTTTAAAGCTTGAACAGATTACAGCAAACTTTGAGAAGACAACTCTAAACAGGGGGACAGTACTGAAAATCCTAAAACACACAAGAGACCTAAAAGATCTGACAACAGAGGACCTGGTACTTGTTGAACCATACCACAAGGATCAAAAAGCAAAGGCGTACTTGTACGTAAGCGCAGAAGCAAAAGGTAGCTGGTCTAAAAAAGGAGAAGCTGACCTCCTGAAAAAGGGCTACTTCATCACAGAGGTGAAACGCTCCCTAAACGCGGAGACACAGCTAGAAAAGAAAACTGCATACCCGTTTGGGAACATCCATTACAGGTCAAGAACGGTGTCGAACAAGCTGACCACGTCGCCGCTCCCTAGGCGGGACTCGCCCCAATTATTAGAGTCTATTGGAAAGAGAAAAAAGCATCCCCCTTCAAATGGGGAACTTGCCGAAAGAAACTCGCAAAGACCAAGAGGAAGCCGGGAAGGGAGACCCCGGGCTAGAGGTAGGGGACAGTCCTATATCGAATCCAAGACGACCAAAAATCTTCCGATAGAAACCGGAAGTCCACGAGACCTATGGACCACGAGGCTGTCAATGAAAACTCGTCAACATTTGCACCGATCAGACAGCTTTTGGCGTGGCTTCCGAAAACTTCCTCGAAACACCAAAAGCAATAGCAACAAATTCCATCCGCTAAGCGGGGGACAGATTCAAAAGATGGACCAAGTCAAAAAACACCAACAAAGGACCCAGATTGCCAAGACCACTCACTTAAAATGATCTCTTGGAATACAAGAGGTTTCGCCCATCTCACAAAACCTGGACGAGTTAACCTAGGGGACTTTGACATTATTACCCTTCAAGAAACATGGCTACTTGATTCCCCAACAATAGATGGCTTCTCAGTCGCAACTTCTCCAGCAAAAAAAGGCCGCTTGGGCCACCCATCAGCCGGCCTTCTAGTAGCAGTCCGATCGGGCTCGGGGCTTTCGATCCAGAAGAAGATTGCCGCAACTCAATCTCACTTAGTAGTCCAACTAAAGTGGGACCGACTAGCTGAAAACAGTCGATCGTTGATTTCCTCTCTGATTACGATAATCACTACTTACTGGAATCCTCAAGTCATTTCAGATAAAATTTTCTTAGCGACCATTGAAAAAGAGATTGATGGGATCATGACCACCCAGGAAAATCCACTTATAATTCTAAGTGGCGACCTTAATGCTAAATGTCCTACGGGTCAACCAAGAGGTCTTGAGCTGCGCCAAGTAACCCAGACTGAGTCACGTGGAAAACAATGGCAATCGCTCATGGTTTCTAGAAACATCTTTAACATCGCCCACTCTCTCCCCCAGGCTGTTCCCATCCCAACTCGGGAAAGAGGTTCGCAAGAAGGAACGATTGACTACATATTTGTATCAGAGGAGATGTTAAATCGAATTACATCATTTGAGGTTGTAAGGACGGAAGTAAGCGATCATAACATTCTGAAAATCTCTTGGCCGACAACAGAAAAAGAACCCAAATGATGGAAAAAACCGAATCTACCAACCAAGGAAACCGTCTCAGACTTACATCAGAGAGAATCAAGGAACTGACCAAAAACTACTCGATTCATTGCTCCCAGGGTAACAGGGAGAAATTAAACCCCACTGACTACCAACCTCTTTTGGTTCCGTACCTGATACCAAGGAAACTTAATCATAAAGCAACTCAAAAACCTTTACACATCTACGACACTGAGTTGGTCCTGAAACGGCGTACTTTGCGAAAGCTGAAAAAGCAGGCGGCTATTTCTAAGTCACCGGGTCTAAGAGACCTCTTCCTAAAGGAACGCAAGTCATACAAATCCTGGCTCAGACAACAAAGAATCCTCTTGTACCAGCGTGATTCTGAACAAATGCTCCGAAAGTTGGCCTCTAAGAACTCTGGTGCTTTCTGGCAGCTAATAAAGAACACTGAAGAGGGAGTAAGTGAAAAAGGATCAAACAATGTCTCAGAAGAAGCATGGAAATCACACTTTTCCACGATTTTCCAACTTCCAAGGAATCAAGCACCGGTTGCAGTGCAGGACTCAACATTTTCCACCTGGGAAGACTTCTCAAACGAGGAAGACTTAGTCTCGGCCATCAAGCACCTTAAATCTTCTAGGGCACCGGACCCCGACGGAATCACAAACATAGATTTAAAGAACCACCCGGTGGAGTGGGCTAACTTCATCGGACAAGTATTCAAGAATTGCAGCACCACAAGATCCATTCCGAATTCATGGCGCACAGCAGTGATTGCACCTATCTATAAAAAAGGAGACAAAATCGAGCCTGGTAATTATCGTCCCATTGCCCTTTTGGACACCATCGGAAAAATCTACGGGTCATTTCTCCTAAAAAGTTTCCAATCCTGGGCCAAATCAGCTCCGTGCCGAGACCCTTTTCAAACAGGGTTCATGAAGAACTCAGGGACTAACGCCAACATTATGCTGTTAAGTGTCATAAAGGCTGTATTTTCATCCAAGCCCGGGAGAGTACACCTGGCATTTATCGATCTGAGTCAAGCTTTTGACCAAATAGACAGATCTTTGTTGTGGTCTAAGTTAGAAAAATGGAACTGTCCAAACAAAATCCTTGATCCAATCAAGGCTTTTCATGACAAGACTTCGATCAGGATCAAATTGGACCAAGCGGGAAACTTGTCTGAAGAAATCCAGATGCTTAGAGGGGTAAAGCAGGGCTGCCCATTGGCTCCGGCCCTGTTCATCTCCTTCCTTGGAGACCTAAAAGACAATTCCAGCGAGTTAAGATCATTCCCTCCGAAAGTTGGCAAGACTCTTGTAACTAGGTTGTTATACGCTGACGACATCTTCCTCGTCGACCAGACCCCAATTGGTCTTCAGAGCTTGACAACCTAGCAAAATACATCTCAAGTAACAACCTCGAGATAAACAAAGAAAACCAAAATCCTGACCCTCGGAAAGCTGCAGGAAAAGAACGCAAAAAACTTCAGATGGCGAATTGAAGACTCAACAATTGAAGTGGTGAAATCCTTTAAATATCTGGGGACGATGATGGACAATTCAAAATCGGAAATCGCGATGCAAAACTACCTATGGGACAAAATCCACAAACTGACCACTCAGGCTAAAATAATTGACCGGAAATATGGACGATTCTCGCTCTTACCAGCCATAAAATTTTACAAGAGCAAAGTAGTCCCGAGTTTGACTTACGGCTGTGAGGCAATGCCTGCTATCCCCTCTGCTATCTGACCAAAATTGGAAGCCTATTTCTGGCGGAAAGTTCTTCTGCTCCCAAATTCGACTCCAATCTCGATTATCAGAAGAGAACTGGGAACTCTTTCCTTGAAAGCGGTCATCGAGGCAGGCGAAATAGCCCTTTTCAGGAAAATAATAATGCAAGACTCTCCACCTGTTTACAAAATAATCAATGAGGAAATGATGGAAGGTAAGAGCAAACTTCTCTCCTCTTGGGCGAACAAACAGCGGACTCACCTGGCCATCAGTGGATGTTCTGAAGACGACTTGATGCAAAATCCCATGAAAATTAAACGGAAAATGGCGCTGCTGGATTGGATAGAGACTCTCACATTGGCAGGCAATAACAAACTGCTCGCCCACCTGAATTTTCACCCCAAAAAACTACACTCAACCTCGGAAGTCCTGAAAAGATTCCCGGACAAGGGTCTAAGATCTATCTTCCTGAGAACTCGCTTAAATTTGCTTCCAACAAATGAAATCAGGGCCATTAGAGGGCAATCACAAACCAATTTTTGCCGCCTCTGTGAGACCGACTCAGAGCCGGAATCGATAAAACATCTTCTGATGCATTGCCCCAAAACTGAAAAATGGAGAAGAGCATACCTGAGTCCCCTGATCAACTCAAACCTCTTGAATGAAGAAGACATTTGGTGGAATCGACTTCTGAGCGGTTCCAGAACGACATGGTCTATTGCAACCGCAAAAATCTTAAAAGCAGCTTTAGAGGCATGTTCCCTTAGATCTAAAGAATTCGATTAACTAGGTTATTGATAAACAAGGTTTGAACCTGACCTGAACGTCAACACCGAACTGTAAAAGGGAACTCTCTATAAACTTTTAATTTTTCTTCCTCCAACTTTTTCTTTCTCCAATTTTTTCTTTCTTTTCTTCTTTTTGCAAAATCATTGATTTGATAAAAGCGAAATTAAAAAAAATAAATAAATAATAATAAAAAAAATGCCTCCACACTCTGGCCCACTAGTTTTCTTCATGGTATGCCTCCTACTCCTCCTCTGAACTCACCCAAACAACCTCCCACTTCCCACCACCAGCTTTATCCTCCTTCTCCTATTGGTCCTCTTTCCCTGACGATCACCCCTCATCCCCCACCCGGGAGGCGTTTCAGATGTCAATATGCATCATTTTGTTTATTTATTTAATATGTTTGCAGCCAACAGGGGCTTTACACATGAAAATCACACAAATAAATTCCAATTTCATCACATGATATCACAAATTACAAGTATTACAGTCAAAATCAAATTCTATAAAAACAGAATGCCTTCAGACAATTATTTTAAGAAATATAAAATTAGTGCATAAAATTCCATCAAGTGAAAAATAAGATTCAAATTGTTTCCAAGTAAAAGAGATTCCCATATATCATACATATTTTCAGTATTGCTAGTATTGTCATATGCTTTCAAGTATTTGCATCTTAAAAAATTAACACTTTCACAGTGACAGATTAGATGTATAGTAGTTTCTATTGAGGAAGAGCCACATAATCTACATAGTCTTCAATGTCTGGCACCGCCGCATTTTGCTCCCACTACCTCCAGACACACATATTACATTTAAAAAGGAGAGAACACCTAATGGTGTTACTATATGGATATGCAGCTTGATATATAGGTTTTCTAAATACATTCGACCAGAATTCAAGAAATATCCCACTATTGACTTTGGTTGCAAGGTCGATCCTGTCACATTCTTTCCAATATTCATGAATCAACATTTTCAACAGATGTTTAATCTTACATGAGAAAGCACAAGCCAGAGCTCAGCGTTTTTCTTTGCCCATCTAGTGTACCCTGTACGGATTGAATATATAACAGGTTCCATGCCTTAACATCGCTGCAAAAATATCGCAGGGGAAACCCCTGCATTATCTTTAAAGGAACGGGGGACACCCCCGCAAGCCCCACTCCCAAAACCCCCAAACATCATCCCCCCCAGAATATTACTCAACAATAGTAGTGTCATTGAATAAAAGTGCTCAATTTAGCATATAACATTGCCCTTTTATATTCTAAAATATCACTAAAACACATTAAATTAAACCCCAATAAAATATATTCACAGGGCAACAATTTGGGCATTCTGAATAAAATCCTTAAAATATTTGCCTCAAACTTGTTCAATTCATTTTTAAAGTTTTTTCCCAAAATTTCCGCCACATACAATAGGAAGGGAACCACTTTTGCAGAGTACAAGAGAACAATAGTACTAGCAGAAACCCCCACGACGACCAATAAAATGGCTCAATGCCATAGTAGTGTTCATACATTTTGTTTTAACTTCATTCCAGTGTGGTTTGCAGTTCAGTTCATGATCTATTACCACTCCTAAATACTTGTACCATTCAACAACTTCAATATGTTGGTTGTTAATAAACCACTTGTGATTAGTTATACAGGTGCGTTTAGATTTGCCTAGTAATGTCATAACTTTGATTTTGCCAATGTTAATTTTGAGACCACTCGTAGCTGCAAACCTTTCTAGTGCATTCAATTTGGTCTGTAATCCTCTAGGAGAGTAGTCTAACAATAAAAGATCATTAGCATAACCCAGCCAACCTACCTTCAAAGTTGCCTATTTTAATATCATCAAAGGAAGTTTCAATAAGCTCAGCTAAATAAATCGGCTAGATACAGGTTAAATAACATGGCTGCTAAAATGCGGCCTTGTTTGACTCCTCTCATCGTGGTTATTGCCTCAGATAATTTGCCTTCCCCATCGAGCCGCACTCTCACGGATGTTTCAGTATATCGAAGTTGAATCATGGATATCAGCCCAGCTGGGATTCCTCATTTTTTAAATTGAATCCACAATTTTTCTCTTACTATGGTATTGAATGCTGCACTAAAGTCTATAAATGCTGCAGAAATAGGCAATTTGCGTCTATACCATGAGTACTCACTTGCAGCAACCAAGTTAACAATATTATGGGTAGTCAATGATTTCGCCCCAAATCCATATTGATTAGCTGGGAGAATACGGTGCGCTGCAACACATTGATTCAGTTTTTGAATGAGGATTTTTGCAAAAATGTTGGCAGGGATGTCTAACATTGCCAACATACATGTAGAATTACACTTTCACGCCATGTTTTTGGTATTTGGCCATGCTTCCCTATCCACTTAAAAAGGATATTCAGCGCTTGTGCCCATTTCACAGGGGACAACCGTACGAGTGCATTGCAGGTACCATCAGGCCCTACAGCGCTTGAGCTATGTAGCTTCCGTATCAATTTAGTAAGGCTATCCAAGCTGTAACTGCCCTTCCAAACTGTCACATTAAGGGGGGGGGGGTCGGATATTTCTTCTATTCCCTGCACACCCAATGTCTTCTTTACATGGCAAATCCATTCTTGTTCAGCCACACTATTAATGGGTAATTCTTTTTTCTTAGAGCCATTAATTACAGCCCATATACCTTGGTTATTAATATTTTTAGCAAAAGATGCAACAGTGCGCCAGGTCGCATTAGCTTTAGACACTTGGTGTTGACGCAGCCATTGTTGGTACTGTTTTTTGGCTAATATCATTTTGTTAGTAGCATCTAAACAGTTCTTTATTTCTCCTATCGTTAGCCTTAGTTGTTTTTTAGCCCCGTGAATGGCACTATCGAAAGGATTCTTATTGTGACATAGGTTCCATCTCTCACTATTGCTTTGGTATTTTCGTTTTTTGATAGTAACAGCTTTAATAGGTTCCACCATCTGTTCAAATCTTTGAATGATTTTTATCTTCGCCATTGTCTAATTGCAGAGCCATAGTTGCTATAAAATTAGTTAACTCATATTCTGCTACAGTTTTACCCTTTTCTAATTTAGAAGGTTTCCAAGTAATTTGGTTGCCGGTATTGTTTATACCTATATTCCTATTCAATTGATAATGGTCCCTTGTTTTTGTAGATGATAGCAGTAGGTAAAGAGGGAGGTGATCACTTTCCTCCCAGCATCCTACTGCCATGTCTATCATCAAAGAGTTAGCAGTTTCATTGACCACTATATAGTCAATAGTTGACAAACTGAGACCAATTACTCGTGTGGCACTACGATGATAGTCACTAACAGAGTTCCCATTCATCATGATCAATCGATGTTTAAGGAATAAGTTAGTCCAGGGCACGCCATAGGTATTGGAGGACCCATGTTCTATGGGGCCAGAGCCCAAGTGTTCTCCAGCCTGTTCACTTGAATAAACTATCTTAGCATTCAGGTCTCCTAATATAATGATAGTATTTTGGGATCATTATCTTCCAAAATCCTACTAACTGTGGCGATGTTTACCTTATTGTATGTTCCATTAGGTGGATTATATATGTTAACTATTAGCAGAAATTGAGTTATTGATAAATTACAGCCGGCAAGCACAGCCAGTACCATGGTACTAGACCAGATGGTGTTAGTTCCTGTCCAGGGGTGCCTAATGGAGCTCAACAGGCCTCCCTTAGGTCGACCCATGGATCCCTTAGTTGCTAGACTCTGAATTGTACATCAGCCGTCAATGTCACAAGGTTCATAGAGCCATGTTTCTTGGAATGTAACAATACAAAAGGGATGCATATAAGCAAGCAATCCATCATCACTTAAGTAATGCGAGTTCCTCCTCGTGTTCCACGATAGCACCACATCGGTGTCATCGAGGTTGATTTTCAAAGCGAGTTTTAAAAGCCATCGGCAACCATTGCCAATAACCTTCAGGTGGAACAACATGTACATCACATTCTGATATTCCATTTCTTTTAATATTAACTATGGCAGTGGATTGTACTAGTGTAGCTTGGTTGCCATTTGAGCTTTTGTCGAACAGTTCATTCTGTTATTTCTGTCGTATATAGGGCCCAGGAAACATGGCAGATTTTTAATTTTACACATAAATGTTTCTTTACAGCTGTAACCTAAGGTCTCAAAATGCCTACTATGTATTAGAATGTGCTCAGGAATCAATACTTCCGAGCACCAAACATTGGTGGTTGGTATCGCAGAATTCACTAGTTGATCCACAATTTTAAAATTACTCGATGACACCATACGTAAAGGAACTATAGAATGGCACAGTTCTTGGATACATCGTCTATTCAACAATACCAATGCTTTAGTTGCATCTACCACCTGAAATTGAATTGCACGTGTATAGTTCAAAAGAATCTTTCTTGTTAGTATCATCAGCACTCGTATTCTATAAGTCATGGCTGTCTTCAAATCTAACAAGATTTTGTCACAGGTTTCATATTATCCGAATTCAGCACATCAGGCATTGAGACTTCAACAACATTATTAGAACATACATAATTTCTTTTATCTTCAAATATATTTTGAATATCTATCAATACCGCATCGGCTATCCCTCTGTCTTTATTTACCTTCTTTTTTCTTTTTGACATGATTTTATGTGTTCCTTGCCAACCGTCAGTAGATTGCAATGGTGTCTACTTTTTCGAATTCACTAGAAAGGCTCTAATGTCATTCAAACGTACAACTTTAGGAGGACCTTTAAAGGTAGGTCTCTCAACGTTGAGGTGGATAGCCACAGTGTGTTCCCCAACACAGTTGGGTTCTTTAGATGATGGTATAGGTTTCATAGCTTGTGCCTTAACAATATTATCTGTAGAGTGTGTTGAAATTGTTTCACTTTCAATTTTGGAAGAGGAATTTTCCTTAATAATACATCCATTGTTAGCGCCTCGAGCAATTCTGCTATGATACATTACAGCTTGAGATATTTTGTTTCTTTATATTAGAGTTTTTTTTTAATATTGGGCTTATTATGAATCTTGTTTTTATTATCAGACTTGTGATTGTCTGTAGAGTTACCAATTCGACTTTCATCAATTGATTATCATTTAGAACACCATGTGGTACAGCAGAGTCTGATTTGGACATATTTCCAATACTTGATGGCAGAACGTTTTGTATTGCTAACTGTTCAGTGATTGTACTATTGTCTTTGACGATAGTCCTGCCCCTATTGATACACTTGTGTAGTAGCACGGAGTGCACATCTAGTTTGCGTTCTATATTATCACACTTGTCAACTAGAGTAGTTCGCAGGTATGCCAACACTTCAAACATATCACCAGAATGCATACTCACAGATCGCAGATCAATAGGGGAGTCAGACATACTAGCAAGGGACAGATTCTTCTCCCAATCATTCTCTATAGGCTTACTAGGGGATATTTCAAGGTCAGTTGCTATAACAAATTTGGATTATCTCACACGTGGAAGGATCTACTTAATATCTACTAGTAGAACTAGTTGGTGAAGCAATATCTACAGGGGGAGTGGTTACTATTTGCTTAGGATGGCTCTCTAAACAAGGGAGTAGCGGAGACTCATTATTAGGACAAAACACATTGTCATATATTTTTTCGGCACTATCTACATCACATGTAGTGGATTTTCACTCTTCAAAAACTAAATCTTGGAGGTATTAAATTGGATGGCTCATCTTCGGACATCGACCCTTCTCTGATATTTACAGCCATTGTACTCAGAGAGAGCTCCTCTACAGTAGAAGATATAGTCATAGGGCAGCATAGAGCGCTTGAATTCATAGGGAATGTAATAGCCTGAACTGTTTGAAGCAAGGGGGTCTCCTTTTCAGTGCCTTCACTCACTTCAGGGTGTTCACCGCTTAAACTAGTGGTGGTTCCTCCATGCGTAAGAGCTTAAACAGATGTCTCTGCAGAACCTCGGGAAAATAACTTGGAACCATTAGAGATTGGAGCACAATTGATTTCAACTAAACTGTGTTCTTCATAGATAGCGCTAAGTGAACTAGTCACAGGGCTCATCGGTCGTTCAATTTTAGTAAAAAACATCTTAGCCAGTTTCGCGTTAGATAACAATCCCGGTTGGGAAATCGTTTTTTGTGCACAAGCCCTACTTTCGCAGGCAGAGCGTTCAGCAGGAATCAAGCCGGGGTGTTTCTTCACTGATTGAGGGCTGGGTGGTGCCACTCGTAAACGTTTCTTGTGCTCGGCAGAGCTCAGTTCCATTGAATCACTGCAGCGTGGATTACGTCAGGATTGAGCTCGCTGAGAATTCCAATGGGCGATCTCTTAATCACCCCCACGCTTTCTAACTCAGAAGGCGAAAAATATTACAGCTTCACACAAACATGCCCACTGATCGCGCAGAGTACCTATTTCATATTCGAATTGAGGATAGAAGTGGAGAAATGCAAACAACTAGTATTCTGAAATGCAGATCAAGGTTAATGTATGAGAAACTCACTTGGTGTGCGACTAAGAGACTGCTTTCCAATGAGGAGTTTCTCCACCACGTGTCTCAGTGATAATACTATGGAGATTAGGGAGTTTATTCCCGCTTACTGCTGCTATCCAGAAATGCAAAGCAGCAAACAGCCAGTTAGACAGACACTTCCGCAATGCGCTCACGCATGTCTATGTAGAGTGGGCTGGTACATGGGAGAAGTCACCACCCCTATTAACTAAAACAGAGTATATACAATATATTACTGTCAAAGTAGCGAAGCTGCAGTATTCTATAGTTATAATCTTCCTAGTGTTCATTGCCCAACATAAGGCAATAAATCCGAAGTCCAGAGTGGAATGTGAAAATTCACGGGACAGCGTCTCCAATATGCATTAAAAAAACAGCTAATCCCCACCAACTTTTGCCTCACAGGTCCGCCATGTCAGAGTAACGGCACACTGCATTGGGAAATGTCCCCGTTTGTATAAGGGAGCCATCCTGCAGTCCAAGGTAAATCATTGAGCATTTCTGGGTTTCAAGCTGGCGTACTGCTTTGCAGCATGGTCAACACGTTGACAAGTTCTGCCCCAGCTGCTTGTTTGCAGAACACAGGGATATCATCTGGCAGCACACTGCATTAACTTTGCCACTCTGTTTAGCGATTGTCTCTCCCCAAGTACATCTTGTGCATGAAGGTGTTTAGCTGCAGGCTCTGGTGGGCAGTCATTTCGCACACTGTAGGACAAATTAAGAGACATGTCGATTGCCTCAAATTTAAAGTGAACGTGCACCGGAATAAATCATTACTTCATTTATCATTCATGTTTTTCATCAGCCACCACACAAATAGTGCACCTACGGGATGTAGGTAGTTACCTGCTCACCTGAGATAGCAGCCTACAAATGGGGCAGAGTTTCCCACAAACAAGGAACATTCCCTTGAACTAGCCATGTGACTGTGTTTTAACCAACTTTACATTGACAACTGGAAATGCTGAAATCTAAAATTGAAACTGGAGTTCATGAAAGACAAGTGCTATTGCTGGACGGAAACAATGTACATGATACAAATCTACAAAGAAGAAGTGTCAAAGTGCAGAGCAGTATTACATTTCATCAATAGCAGCATTCCCTATAAATCACGGAACTGTATATATAAACGCGCAAGAAGGCCCAAGCGTGTTAGAAATGTTCCAATGTAAACAGTGCATTTAGTTTTCCAACAGCAATCGAAACCTTAGTTTCCTTTTAAAAATATATATACATACTCAAAATATAAAATTATTACATTTATAAATGCATGTAGATGGCAATTGTGATTACACAAATTGTACGTGCAGAATTTTAAAATAGGAAATACAATACGGTTTAAATGTTTTTTTTAAAAAAAACATATGTTTTCTAACATGGCTTTGGCAAATTCTTGTTTTGTTAGTCCTCCAGTGAAATTACTGACAAGCCCATTTCTTCAATTTTAACACTGCATACATGATCAAATGGGGGGGAGATTAAGTGTCCCAAGACAGGACATTTTCCTCAACTATTTGGAGTGAATAGGCTTAGTTTTTCGTTCATCCCATGAACTCATTAATTTCACATAACAAAGAGGCATCTGTGAAATGTCACTGGGGAATGATATCTCCCACCCACATTCAAGAGTATATTCTTAATAAATAAATTATTACATTGCAGAAAGATGGCAACCACAATATGCTTAACTGATACAAAAAAATCTTAACTGTTTACAAGGCAACCTGGCTTGTGAAAGCGAGGCCCAGAATCAAACAGCTCAATGCACTCAGAGTCTCACCACCTGGCATCAGTTAAGGCACAAAAATCAACCAGATGCTCAGTGAAGCAAAATACGTAATGGGGCCTCTGATAGCTGTTTACAGTACTCTAGCACAATTGTTTGACAACTGTTTTACATATCACAGTGCTGCCATACAGTTTCTTTGTTTAAACATCCCTTCTTCCCCACCACCCCTTAACAAACAAACAATGTAGTTCCTCGCACATCCCTTCTTTGAGCCGGGTGTCTCTTTTCCTTGGCAACAAGGTCGTAGACTGGTCTCCAAGCGCTCAGGCTCTGGCCTGGTTTGCTCCCCCCAAGGGGCGCGCTCCCTTGTCGATGAATAAGTCTGGCATTGTTTGACCATAGCGCTCAAATTAATAAATGGGACACAGCCAGTAGTCTGTGTCCCATTTATTAATCTACCCCATCCCTTCACCCTCACTCCATCCATCTCCCCTTCACCTCACCTCACCCTGTTGTGGTGGTCGAGCATCCCATCCTTCCTAGTGTACGTCTCATCCCCATTTATGTATGGCCAAGTCCCATTCCACCATGAATGCGCTCATTTCGTCATTTACCATTGCTGTCAACTTGTCCGTAGAATACATATCTATTAGTTTCTTCAACCAATCAATCTTGTTTGGGACTGCTACACTCTTCCATTTCTGGGTCACCGCCACCCTGCCCACCCTGAGCATAGTTTCCCACATTCTGGGGTACCTATAAGTAACCGAGTCTCTCGGTGGAGCCACAATAGCATTTGGAAGGGGTTGAGGGGGAGAATCTTGCCCGTGATTTCAGACTTCCACCCCAGTAGGTCCCTCCAGTATGTTTGGATCTGTGGGCAATGCCACGACATATTGTCTCTTGAGCCTACCCGGCCACATCCCCTCGGCCACAATGGGGATGACCCAGCAAACATTCACTTAAAGTTATGCTCCATATCTGCAGTGAAGAGGTTCCCATGGAATGATATTCTATACATCTTCCCCCACATCTCCTCTGTGAGATCCTCACCAGCTAGCTAATTCCATTACTGTTTAAATCCCTGCCTGTTTCTCTTATCGCTTATATTCATGACCTCATAGAGTTTGGACACCATCCCTCTCCTTGTTTGTGCAGAGTTTAACGTTTTCTCAAAAGGGGTGAGCGGCCATCTCAATAATCTCCCCTCTCCCCCATTTACGGTCGGTCAAAATTTCCTTCAGTCTAAGATATTCAAATATGGTAATCTTATCGCCTCCCGAAACGTCTGTCACTGCCCCATAGTCTAAAAATTCTCCCTCTCGTTACAGCTGTCCCACCCTTTCCAAGCCTCTCTCAGACCATATTTGGGAATTACAAAAGCCCCCCCGTCTCCCAGTCCTATATCCGGGCCCCAGACTGAAGACATTAGGGAGGGCCATGTGGACAGGTTCTCTGTGTGTCTTTCCCCCTCCAGAGGGATCATAGTACCCCCGCGGTAGGGTAATTTTGTAATATGCTTGGTATCCTTTTATGGGGGCCCAAAGTAGATCCCTCACTTTAACCAGATGCACCTCGAGATCCTCAAGGCGCGTCCAATATGTCCCCTGATAGTCTTGCATATGCTCCAGGATCACTCTAAGCTGAGCTGCTTTGTGATAGAGTTCGGAAAGCCCGGAAAGCCAAAGCCCCTCTCTTCTCTGGGCAGGGTAAGAGTGGACTGCATAGTCCTTGGAGCTTGCCATACAAATTTCTGTATGCTAGAGTGGAGCTCCTTAAAGATCGATTCCGTTACCCTTTGGCGGGAGAGCCATGAACAGGTATAGCAGCCTCGGGAGGATGTTTATTTTTACTACTCTCATGCTGCCCCATCAGTTCAGGCCAGCTTTTATGGCCACCATAAGAGGGTCAAAGTTAACTGCTGCCAGTGACGCTATGTCTCTGGTTAGTTGTACCCCCAAGTATGTAATTGTGAGTTTTTCAACTCTGACCCCTAACATCGGATTCTTTGGGTTGAGGTCAGCTGCCCGGAGCGGCATCAATACCGATTTGAGCATGTTAATTCATAGACCTGAGAAGGCCCTGAAGGTGTTGACTAGTGAAAACAAGGCCGGGAGCGAGGCTGGAGTGTCCACCAGGTATCCCATTATATGATCCGCAAATAGGGATAGTTTAAATTCAACTGCCCCTCTCCAAATCCCCTTCATTCTCTGGTGGTTTCTTATTGCTCTCGCCAGGGGCTCTATGGTGAGAGCGTTCAACAGGGGGGATAATGGGCACCCCTGTCTCGTGCCTCTAGTTAGTCAGAAAGGGGCGGTCAGTTCCCCGTTAGCAGATGGTGCCCTGTACAGGGCCCCCACCCATTTGCTCAAAGTTTCCCCAAATCCCATTTTCTGTAAAATGATGGCCATGTACCTCCATTCCACCCTATCGAAGGCCTTCTCCAAGTCGAGTGAGAGTAGGCAGGCATCAAGGTCGGTCTCTTGCACACAGTGCATTAGATTGTCTTCCGGATATTATCCAAGCCTTGACGCCCTTTAATAAATCTGACCTGGTCGCCATGAACCAGCGATGGCATGGCCCCCTCCAGCCTCTTACATCTTTACATCCGTGTTTAGTAAGGATATCGGGTGGTAGGATGAACACTGTGCCTGGTCCTGATCCCTCTTTTGGGAGGACCACTATAATGGCCCCCATCATTGTCTCCGGAAGGATTTCTCCCCTCAGGACTGCATTAAAAACTCTTGCCAGATGCAGGGCTAAGGTGCACCGGTACAGCTTGAAGAATTTCACCGAAAACCCATCCTCCCCTGGTGTAGTGCCTCCCTTCATTGTTTTGATTGCATGGACAACTTCATCCTCTGTCACTGGCGCTTCCAGTTCCGAGGCAATGTCTTGGTCCAATCCTGGTATGGGGAGTTGCACCAGAAAGTCCTCTATAAGGGCTTCGTCTCTGTTAAATTCTGATTTGTACAACTGTTCATAATGTAGCCTAAAGGTCACCCCTATGCTCGGGGTGTCATAACTCATAGTCCCCTCTTCAGTCCTTATGGCACCAACCATTTTACTTTTCTGGGTTTCTCTTAGTTTCCATGCCAATATCTTGTCTGCCCTGTCCCCCTTTTTATAGTGTTTTTGTTTAAGGAACAGTACGTCAGTGCATCAGTATCATAATCCCTTCTCACGAAAGGAACTGGGTCAATGGGCCACACATCCTCCTTCTAGCCATGGTTACTGCGGAGAGATCCTGGAAGATCGCGATTGTCGCATTATTATATGTGATGGAAGAGGCTTTCCTGGCCTCCTCCAGGAACTTCACTTTTTTGGCATAGTAATGGAAACAAACGAGGACAGAGCGGGGTCGCCCTGCCCCCCCCCCGCCCTGTGGGCCCCGTCAATGGTGGGTTCGTTCCTTGCCGGACAAAAGGCGGATCATGTCCTTGACTGCTCGGCATATGTCTCTCTCAGTCTCCTCCTCTGCCTCCGGGAGGCCAAAGGATCTAAGGTTGTTTCTAATTTACCCATTTCCGAAATCGTCCATTTGTAGGGCTTTTTCTTCATCTCTCTTGTCTAACGCGGACAGTCTGGCATCGATCTGTGTCTCTAGTATGTCTACCTATGATTGGTTGGCTTCCAGACCCTGCAGCCTGTCCTCCGCCTTGTCCACTCTGTGATCCATCTTTTCCAGCCTGTGACCGATGTCCGCCCGCATATCTCCGATTTCCTGCAGTAGGGCTGCTATGTCCACTTTGTGGACATTGTGTCGTCCGCTTGGTCTGCCATTTTGTGGGCGACCATGTTGCCCAGGCCCTCTGTGGTTTCCAGGTATCGGAGATTCTTGTAGTACTCCCTCCAGTTCATTTGAGAGTGCTGGGGGGCTTGCGGGGTCCTTTTGTTTGTGGGTGGGCTGGTACTGTTCTTGCCCTTCGGGGCCAAGTAGTGCTTTAAAAGAACAGTTGCTGTGTTCAGGCCTCTCACCACAGTCTCGCCCGAAGGCCAGGTATGCTGAATGGGTGGTACGCGGGCCCAGTACCTGCAATTCTATGTTGATTGTACAGTCTTTGGGATATCCAGCCCTCCTCCCCACGAAACCTGGTAAAGGGCCACAGGTGCTGACGTTGCTGCCCGTGTGCCCTGCACCCCCTGATATTCTACTAGTTGGCCAGCTCTACGTGGGGTGTTTACCGCTTCAGGACAGCACAACCCAACCAATTCCGAGTGGGATTGAATTAGCCGGGTCCCTGTGTGGGGCCGTTCCATGTCTGTTGACCCCTATTGGATGAGGGGGCAACTTTGGCTCCCCTGTAATCTATGGAGAGTCCGCTATCCTAGGGGGACGTGTTTCCAGACTGTGGTCCCCCCTGCTTCTGCTGCGGGGGTTAGGTGAGTTCTGCACCCCGAGGGCTGCTACACCCTGGGGGATCTTCTTTGTGCCACCCCAGCCCGGCTCACCTTGTGTAATGCTCTCTGGTGTGGCTGTGGGGTCACGTCGTCTCTCCACTTCTGCCGGGTTTCTCGCTTGTGTCCTGGTCAACAGGTGAGGCTGCGTCTCTTGCTAGCTGGGTGTCTGCCTCTCCGCCCTTCACTCGCGGGCTTGGAAGCCGGACCCTCGTGGAGACTGTCCCAGCCCTCACCATCCCACCAGGTCACTGGAGCACAGTGAATCCGAGGCAGCGGCTGCCACTGGGGTTGTGCTGCCTTACTGTAGTAGAGGAGGGGAGGGGGCGGATTCATTGGATGCTGCTGGCAGGGGACAGGGCACTCCAACTAATGCATCCCTCAACTCTGCTGGAGCCTGCAGTGCATGGAGTCTGGCCCCAGCGGGTCGCTCCTGTTTTTGTTTATGATGCTTGTCACTTGTCAGAGTCCTCTGAGAGCCCCCATGGCCCAGACTCACAGTTCGGCAGGTTTCCTCCATGGATTCCCAGGCCCTGCACTCACTGCCTGGCACAGTCCGAGATTAACTTCTGGGTGGTGCTGGTGATTAAGTCTTGGTCACTGGTGTCACTAGGCCACCCTCTAACTCTGAGATTACTGAGGCTGGCATGCTCAGATTTCTTCCAGACGTGCCAGCGATGTTCAAAAGCTCAGTGGGGACACCAATTCCATCACGTAGAGGCTAATAGGGGAGTGGGGGGCTGAGGCCCCTTGCTCTTCCAGGGCGACAGAGTGATGCAGAGGGACTTCTACATCCCTTCGCCCCCTGGTGGCCGATCTCTTTGACAACTCTAAGAAATTAAACCCAAGGCTGGAACCATGCTGCAGACATATAGAGAACCTTTGGAATCAACATTATTCTAACACACACATTTAAAAACAGTTTTGATATAAACCCACAAACCCTAAAGCCCCCGCAGGCCAAGGCCGCGGTGTTGAGCGACTCAGGTTCACAGGAGACGTTGTCTGACTTTCCACGTAACACGTTACATCCACGCTACTGAGCCTATATAATCCCGCGGCAAAGCCCATGCAGGACAAGGCCGCAGTATTGAGCGACGCAGGGCAGACTGTGTGCATAGTATCACCCTCCTGTCTGCGGCCGCCAGGTAAGAAATGGGGAGTTTGCTTGCTGCTCTGCACTTCCCTGCCCTCTTCCCGCACCCTTCACCGCTGCTTATACGTGCGCCTCTGCCATCTCCACCTCGCTTCTTGTGTGTTCTTGCCCCCTCACTTGCTCAGCCCCTCGCACTCCTCCCTTGTACTGACCATTGACTCAGCGCGTGTGCCGTAGCCCGTTTGGTCCCTCGCAATCCCCGATTGCGTGGTTCCTCACCCTTCCACCTGGTTCGTTCACCTGCGACGCACCCCAGATTGCGTGGTTCCTCACTTCCGCCCGATTGCGTATCCTAGCTACTCCCTGATCGCGTGTCCTCACGTCCCCGACCGCTTGCTCCACACTTGCCTCGTGCCCTAGCCCACGCGGTCCCGGACTGCGTGGTTCCTCGCAACTCCCTAATCGCGTGTCCTCGCAACTTCCTCGTGATTCCCTGACCACATTGCCTCGCGCTTGCTGGCGTGGTCCCTTGCAATCCTTGACTGCGTGGTTCCTCACAACTCCCTAATCGCGTGTTCTCGCTACCTCTTCACGATTTCCCTTACCACGTGTTCCACGCACCAGCCCTTCCCCCTGTTCCCACGCACACTGTTTCTGCCTTACTATCCTGATCACTCTTCATTGCTGTTGTTTTCTTCCTCACTGACTGCCCTGTTTTGCTTATACTGCCTGTATTTCTCCTTATATTCCTCCCTCATCTAGGTCCTCTTTCACCGATTTCTCCTGTTGTGGTTTTTGTGGTTTTGTATTCGCCTCACTGACTGCCCGGTCCCATATTGTACTGGTGTGTGTTCCGTTGCACTCTTCCTTCCTCCAGGTTCTCATTTGCCAACTACTTTTCCTTGCTGGTTTTGGTATCGTCTTCTTAGCAAATTTTTCATTTAATAAACGCCTCATCAATTTCCTTTCTTCTCCCGTTTCCCCCCCATCTTCCCTACATGGCTTCCTTGCCCCCCCCCTCTGTCTCCTCCTCCTTCCCCTTCTACACCTCCGCAGGGCATACCTCTGATTTGTACCCCTCCCTGGAAGTCTTTCAAGGATGGCAACCTTCTCCATATTGCCACTCTCAACTCTCGTGCAGCTGTAAAATACTCCTCCGACATCTGCCACCTCCTGGAAGAACTTGACCTTGATGTCCTCGGTTTCACCGAGACATGGTTCACAGCCAGCTCTGTCACAAGCTTTGACACTCTCCTTCCTGATGGGTACAAGATCCTCTCCGCGCCCAGATCCAACCGTTCTGGCGCGGGTGTCGCACTGATCTTCCCAGAAGTTAATTCCTGCCTCTTTCATTCCTATGCAGGCCTACTCCTCCTTCGAATGCCTTGTCTGCAGGCTCTCTCTCTCCTAGCCATTCCCTTACTGTCGTTACTAACTATCGGACACCTGGTCAGATCTTCTTCCTCTGAGTGGGCGGACCGCTCGTACTCCCTCCTGGCCTCGACCACTCAAATCCTCCTCAGAGATTAACATCCTCCTGGATGCTTCCTGTCCTTCCTCTGGACTCTTTCGCAACCTCTGCAACTCTCTCTCACTCTCTATCCTCCCCTCTGGCCCGACTCACTCTGCAGGGCACACTCGGGATGTTCTGATCTCTTCAGACATTCCCCTTTCTATCCCTCTCACCACTCCTCTCTCCTGGATTGATCACTTTCTCCTTTCCTCCCTTCTCACCCTCTAGCTCTCAGGCAAAGCCAACTCCAGCACAGCCACCTACCTTTTCGGTTATCCGACATATGAAGCGTGTGTCAGCTGAGGCTTTTGCCGCCACTTTCTCACCCTCCCATCCCACTTTGGCTGACTCACATCATGACACAGCCCTTTCCATGCTCCACTCTGCTATATCTGATATTCTTGATGTTCTTGCCCCTGTCATGAGGATCCGCTTGAAGCCCAAAGCCAAGTACAACTCCTGGTACGACTCAGACCTCGTCACCCTTTAACGCAAGTGCAGGGTGGCTGAGAGGACATGGCATGCTGCCGGTGCATCCTATGACAAAATGGCCTGCGTCTGCTCCAAAGGCAATACCGGCTCTCTGTGCACACCAAGAAGAGAGCCCACATCCAAGTCTGCGTCTCTGCTGCATCCAACAACTAGGCCGAACTGTTTAAAATCTGCAAGGAGCTGGCCAATACTGCTGCAGTCTCTACCTCTAATGTCCCATCCGAGGCCCTCTGCACGGACCTGGCTTCTCATTTCATCTCTAAAACTCAGGACATCCTGTCCTCTCTCTCTTCCTCTCCCACTCCTCGCTCTACTCTCTGCTCTTCCTTTGGCCACCCTGTGGCCACCTCTCCTCCCTCCTTCTCTGCCTTTCCCCTGTTCTGCCCTGATGAGGTTTATAGACAAGTCTGATCTATGAAAGTCTCTTCAAAACAGGTTCTCCCCTGTTCCTCCAAAACCATGAAGGGCCACATTGACACCCTTGATCCTGCTCTGGCTGACTTCCGCAACCACTCCTTCTCCACTGGAGTCTTCCCTTCTGCCCTGAAGCACTCTCTTTTGCATCCCCTTCTTAAGGAACCCTCAGCCAACCCCTCCTGCCCAGCTACCCATCACCCAATCTCCATCACTCCTTTCCTGGGCAAACTCCTGGAAAAGCCGGCCATCTCCCAGCTTAATCTTCACACTCAATCTGTTGGTTGTCTCCATGCCCATCAGTCTGGCTTCAGAGCATCCAGAAGCACGGAAACTGCTCTCCTGAACATCAGTGAAGACCTGCTCTCCAACCTCAATTCTAATACTCTGTGATCTCATCTTACTTGATCTCTCTTCTGCCTTTGACAGGGTCAACCATGCCATCCTGCTCAACCATCTCTGTGATAACCTGGGTATCACTGATCAGGCCCTGGCATGGCTAACCTCTTTCCTCTCCGATCAACCCTCCCAGGTCCAACTAGGGTCCTTCCTATCCTCCATCTCTCTACCTGTGGTGTTTCGCAGGAGTCTAACCTCTCTCCCTGGCTGTTCAACCAATACCTGGCACTTCTTGCCCACCGCATTGTCGCTCTCAGCACCAACTTTCAGCGCTATGCAGATGACACTCAGCTTGTTTTCAGGCTCCCTTCTGCCACCTCTTCTCCTCTCATTTCTGTCTGTCTGCTATCCAGTAGTAGTGTGCCGCCAACAATCTCTGCCTTATGCCAGTAAGACAGAGTCTCCTCATCGACACACCTGCTCCCGCCTTTCCCGTCACTCTCTGGCCGACCGGCCTCCCTTGGCCCTCTTCCTGCTCCCACCTGTCCGTCATCTTTGACACCATACTCTCCTTCTCTCCGCACATCTGACGTCTCTAAGAAGTCACACTACCAACTGCACCGCCACAGAGGTATTCTTCCTTTCCTCTCCTTCACACAGAAGCTCACTGTCTCCAGAGCTCTGGTTCTCTCTAGGCTGGACTACTGCAACAGTCTCTTTCTAAATCTGCCTGCTTCTGCTCTCCGCCATATACAACACATCCAGAACAGGACTGCGAGACTTGTCCTTGGCCTCAAGCCCAGGGATCATATCTATCCAGCATTGAAGTCTCTACACTGGCTCCCAGTGGCTGCAAGGATTAAGTTCAAAACCCTCTGCATTGTCCACAAGGCCTTCTGGGGCCTGTGGCCTCAATGCCTTCAAATCACTCTCCATAAATATCTTCCTTCTCAAGCTCTTCGCTCCTCCATCTACCGCAGGGTCAGTCACTTCTACAAGCAACATGTTGGTGGTAGATCTCCTTCAGATGGAGCCTCCCTCTGGAACAGCCTCCCTGAAACTTGAGGAGAACCATCTCCGGTTCCAGAAGCACCTCAAAACCTTCCTCTTTGCTTCTGCTTTCTCTCTTCCTCTCCCTTGCTGAACTCCTGGCTGAAACTGCACTGGTCACCTGCTAACCTCTGATCTCTGGCCCAGGTCCCCTCCCCGCCCGTTGCGCTCCTGCACTGCCCCCCGGCAAGCCTTGGACTTGGGGTCTGTTTTCTGTATCCCTACAGCCCCCCTACCAGCAATTGGACACTCAATGTCTGCACTTACCCTTTGCACTTGACACCATTTAGCCACACTTTTTAAAATTGTTTGACTGTTTGATCCCATGTACTGCACTGCCCCTCTCGTTTCCTTTCGCACTTTTCCTCTCCCACCCTCCCTGCACTTGTGCGATCTCAATGTCACCTGGCCGAGTAAGATCGTTGTCTCTGTCTTCCCTTTGTTCCCACTCCCTTGCCTCATCGTGCCTTGAAACACTTGTGTATAGGCACATTATAAATACCATATCATAACCATAGGACTTAACATCTCAACAAAAGTATGTTATGACTAGATCCTCATCCTCTATCAAACACATCCAAAATCAACATTTGTAAGAAGTTTAAAAAAACAGACATTAAAAAAGATTTCATATTTGATCATACGTTTTCATGTTGGGTATTCTTGTTTTCGTCAGAACCATGGGAATCCAGAAATCTGTATTTCATTAATATGGCGTGTTGTCACAATCAGCGTTGGAACAAACATGATTTCTCAAGCATTCACAGTAGGCAAACCCCTATTCTCCCCCCGCCCCCATCTTTTTCACATGTATTGAAAATCTCATTAACCTATGAAGAATTGGGGGTGTATTCTGTGGGAATGTCGTACTACAAAATAAGCCAATCAAAAGGTTTAACCAATCAAAAAGTGTGTGATAATGACAATGTGGGAAAGTTACCATTATCAAAATAGAAACGCATAGGGAGTAGGAAGAAATCTGGAATGAAAGGCTGCATAGAAGCAGGACACCCATTCCAATGAATGAGAGTTGAATCTGGTATTATCACAAGGATTGAGGCTTATCCATAAGAGAGCCTGCAGCAGATTAACTGTAGCTAGACCTGCTTTCCTGGAAAAGTGATAAAGGGACCCGGAGAGGTCAGCTAACTTGGAATTCTCTGGAATTCAAGGGCCCTGTAAGGTAGGCCCAAAACCATGAATCATAACAAATAATCGAATGAGCCAATAAAGTGCACGAGTTGCAAGTAAAACAAAGTGTATTACACGCACACCCACAGGGAGGAACAATCCAAAAAGCATTCAACGTTACATCATAAAATTGTCCCTTCTGGCTTTGTGCCATAAATAATTATTCTAAAGGGAAAACAAAAACTCCTAAACGTAATTAGCCCCCTAGAATCATTGCCCCATTAGTGGGAGCTCATTCCATTAGAATATCTTAACATTTTATTGTGAAATGCAACAATACTTTCTCACTATATTTAAAGCCAAGGGAAATATGTCTTCTGGTAGAAAACAGCATTTTGTGGTGAAACTCATTTAAATCCATTTACATATATGTCATTTTCCTTGCAGTTTTCTCCAATACCAACACCCATTTTGAAATTGGAGAAAATAAAAGGTTTAATCTGCTATTTATCAAGTAGCCGATACGTGGCAAGGTCATCATTGTAGCACATTGTATTGCTGAGATCTTATTTTGTATTACTGAAGATTAAGAAATATATTTGTTGATAATATGGAGTAACTGTGTATACTGATTTTAGTGAAAAACAGACTGGATTTTCTTTTGTAGACAAGCTGCCTTATTGTTTATGTGCCTATATCATCTTGTGGCGCCTTCCTCTGCATGAAGGGGACCATCTTTATTTTAATTTTATTTAAATACATTTGAATGTTAACTAAAACCCTAATCATATTCTGTGGTCAGAATTTTTATGAAGCGGCGTGGGGTGATTCACAGTGGTGATGCCAAGGTACATTTAGGCGTTTGGGAGTGGACAATAACAGGGGCCCTCAACTGCCATTCCCCCCCCTCTGGGGGAGGACCATCTCTCTTCCACACACTCCAGGCCGGTAGGGATCCCTATCCATTCTTGACTAGGTCAGAATTCTGACCATGCCACACTATGCAGTTGCTTTGCTCCCAGCTGTCCATTGTGAGAGATAATTTACTAATACCAGTTGAGTGAATCCCATATAGTGGGATACTATATGTAAATCTCCAACAATCTGTGGAGTTAATGACCTGCATATCATTTATATTAGTCTGACACACAAGCTTGTAATCATTGGATGTAGATAAAAGGGGTATCACTGGTCTGGTTAATAGTAATGACTACTGTGTTCCGTCTTCTAACCATCTATCCCTCAGGTTTTCTTTTTTCCCTGCTTCATGTTCCTTCCCCAGTCTCTGACTGGTTTCCCCAATAGCCATTTTACTAGTTGGGAGGTCTGTTAAGGGTGGGGCAAGGGAGAAGTCAGATTGGGAGCCTGTTTCAAACATTATACTTGTTCCAGCCAAAGGCTTTACACTTGGCTGGTCTTTCAAGAATAATTTGACTGTGGGACACTAGTGTTAGTTGAGTTGAACAAATGGGACTAGCACTCCAGATGGCAGACATTTTTAAACCAAACACACAACTGCAAAGGTGGTGCCTCAGTGATAGGGAGCATTCTTGTGACCAGATTCTTGCAGTGCCGTCATCCCTCCCTCTCATTCTACAGTCCTCGTCACTCTTTTTCACTCCTGTCAATCGTCTCTCATATCTGCTTTCACTCTCCCTATCTCTTCAGTCTCAATTTGCTCTATTACAGCCTCCTTTTTTCCAGAGCCTTCTTACAATATTTCTGCCACAAACAGAACTGTATATAGCCATGGATATTATGCAGGTTATATATGCAACAATGAAAACAACATTTGTTTTGTAAACACTCGTCTGTTTGTGTCAGGAAAAATATTTTTAAAAAATCCTACTGTTTTTCCAGCAAAAAAAGAATGTACACTAAAACCAAGAAGTCCTAAACAGAACTGACAGAGATTGTAGGATTGAACACCTTGAACATAATGCAAGAAAAGGCCACATTGATCCTGGTGTTCCCGACCCAATTGGAGGATGGTGACAAAGCATTTAGAGAGGATTTCTTTTTTCAAAGAGAAACTTTATTGGGATCAGTACGCCGCATATCAGAAGTGCAGAGTGAATTTGACCAGCAAGGAAGACGATGGAATCTGGCCATTGAAAGAATGTAGGGACAGTGGGTCATAATCATGAACAAGGAGATCAAGGGCAAATTTATTATGCTCTTCACAGTATCAATAGAGCATCATGTCAGATGCCATGATTTGTTAGAGGTCAGGAGGGAATGGATTACGTCTGGAATCATGGAGCAAGTACCACTTCCAGCCAAACTCAAAATGGACAACACAGAGAAGTCAAACGTTTTTGTGGGTGTCTGTGTTGCCAAATAATTCCTGGATTGCCTGGGGTAGGGAGGAATCGAATGCTGACATGGCTAAATCTCGGCAGGTTTCCCTGGATACAGACCGGGGGGGAGGGAGGGCAGGGGTTGGATGAGGTAGGAAGAGTATGTGCCCAATACTCCTGGAGATAGGGATGGGACGCGATTGATATGCCACGTTTTTATAGGTATTCTTTCTAAAGTTCATTTTCACCCTTGCTATTTGTTGCCTTCTCCTTGAAAGGGAGGCATGGTACCAACAGACACAAGTGACCACAGTTCACAGGAGTTTATTGAACTTCAAAAAGGGTTTGAAAAATGCCTATCCAATCCTAAATCTAAAGATCAGAGCAAGCTACGACCATCAAATAACGCAGTCCTAGGGGTGGCTTGTCAAAATGAAAGTGCCTATATTAATAAATAAATTGCCAATCCTTACCTCTAAATACAAATAGTGTGGGAAACAATGTTATATAACAGAAAGAAGTGTTCAAGAAATGATATGTCAGGATGTTCAGGCCGTTGGCCTCCCTTCCCGACGTTTTCAGCAAGGAGCAAGGTGGCACATTCGAGTTTAGCAGTCTCTGGCACAAGGGTGCAGTTCAAACATTTAGCATCAAGACCTTCTATGCCAATGTCTCTTTGCCTTTCAAAGTTTCTTCTTGCAGAGGGCCTGATGCAACAAACAAACAACAAGTTCCTTTCCTCTCGGCATCTCACACATACTCAATTTCTCAGGTGATTCACTATTCACCCTGGATTCCCCTCAGCCGGGTTCAGATCTGTTTTAACACAATGTTCAATTGGTCTCCCTCCACCGGGCCCGGACCGATTTAATTCACACAAACTTGCTTTCATCCAAAAGCTTTCAATTGATCTCCCGCATTCAGCCTTGGACCAACTTTCTCTATTTCGTCATCAACTTATTCAATTGATCTCCCTCATTCAGGCTTGCGCCAACTTATTTTGTCATCAACTTGTTTGGCAAATCAACATTGAAGATTTCCGATTGCACAGGATTTTGCATGACCCATCGCAGGACTACTTCGATGTCCAGTTCTTTGCCTCTCTTTCACCTTTCTCAATTCTCAGTTGGATATCTTACAGAGACCTTTGAATGAGCACGCAAGCGGTGCCGGACCACTATGTCAATGATATTGTATCTTGATTTCAAAGTTTAATCACTCATTTGTTCAATTTTCACTTGGGTTGCTTATCACATGCATGTCATACACTGCTCGCTTCAGCGTTCACCATACAATGTTGCTGCTTGCACCTTTGGCTTCAACACAGACTGGTCTTGTACCAGTCTGCCCAACTCACTGGCTGTGTTGATTTCACTGGCACTGCTTTGTTGTAGGAACCAAGGACAGTACCACAGCAGCGATTCTCCCTGCCTTGATTATCAACGCGGGAGGGCTCCGGGTACCTCTGACAAAGAATGCAGGATTCCTCAGCCTGGTTTCCTGGTCTTACGCTTACCGGGTCTGGGTACCAGGTCCTCCTGCCCCAAAATAGGGCTATTTGGATCATGTGTTTGCCGAACTTTCTCAACCGCCTGATCATATGAGGAATGACAGGAGGAAAGGCATACAGAAGTGGGCATTACCAGTCCACCACAAATGCGTCTCCTAGAGCTCCTCTTGGGGGAAATTCCCTGAAGCAGGGTTAAACATTTCCTGCAGAAGGTGCGGATCTGGAATCCTCAGAGTGGCTCCCCGGTGGATTGTGCTGAGGTCTCTGGATAAAAGGAAGGTAGTAACCCTGGGCTATGGTTTCCAAGGCCCAAGCATCCAAAATAATGTCTCGCCGTTCTACTAGATGCGGAGACAGGCTGCCCCCCTCACTGGTGAACTGTGACTCAAGGCTTCAGAGAGGTTTTTAGGTGGCTGATGCAGTGGCAGAAGGTAAAGCTGCCCCTGCTTGAGCTGGCTTTGCACCTCTCCCTCGTCCACCACGAGGGAATCCTCTTTGGCCCCTTTCACCAGCCATTCCTCTTGCCCTTTCAACTGAGTAGTAGCAAAAGGAACTACCCCTCCAAGGTTGTCCACTAGGTCAAAAAGGTTGAGGTTGCCTATAGCGACACCTAAAGATTTGGCTGGCGCCTTCGAGGTCTGCAACCTCAGGACTCTCGTCAGCCTTGTTGCCAAAAAGGTGAGACCCTGTCAAAGGGCATGCTGAGAAGTATGGATTGTGTAATAACTTGGAAGCTGATGGACACCCGAGCCAGCAGGTAAGTTATTAAGTAGATTTATTGTAGTTCAAAGCCAGGAACAAAACATTGGCATGTCCTTTCCAAGTCAGCATAACTCCAACTGCCAAGCATAGAACCTCACACACTAACACTCCACTCACACTGACATCACTACATTACATTCCATTCAGCAGTGATGTCATCCACTCAGCTAGGAAGCACATTACAACACTTCTCCCTCCTTTACTTTGTTGGAAACAGGGAATGATCACACCAAAACCATCACCAGACAAAAAACCCCTACATGTACGTGTGGCCAGCACGTAATGCACCAACTAGTAACACCACTGGCGACAAGAAACTGCCCCCAGAGAACACCAAAACCCCGGACACTCCAAGGAAGATCAGGGAAACAGTAAAGTGCTCCACCAAAGGAATAAGAACCCAATAAAACCTACATGGCACCCCTAGGGTACTAACACCGTGCCAACACGTTGGGCAATTTGACACATATGTGTCTACCAAACCCTTATACCAAGTCCTACGCCCAAGTCCTACGCCACTTCCACTCCTCCCTTTATAACAAAACAGAGAGGAACCCAACGCAGTCTACAAAGGGCTCACTCCTTCCATAAACAGAACTGGACAACCTTCGAGAAACAAAAATAAAAAACTACGCACCTCCACCTGTTCCAAGCTGCCCCTTGGAACCTAGGTCCTGCCACGACCCAGCGTCCACAGCAGATAACTACCTAACACTCTTCAACCCTCAGTGCACAAACATCCTCCCGTCCTAGTCTGCCCCCTAGGACACCAGGGCTGCCACCCCCGGGCACACACCACACAGCTCACAGAGCAACAACAAGCACAACAACGAAACAGTTCACCACAGCACCCCTAAGGGTACCACAACACCACAAAACCCTGAACCATAGAGAACCAACCCGCAAGAATGCGGAACACAGCCAGGACCAACCACCTGAACCAGACACGCACCAAACACACACTAACCACCACGGACCCCTGGTCCAGCTTACCGCCACCCGCAGCACACCACTCCATACCTTGGACCCCAGGCCCAGCCTACTGCCACCAGCAGCACACCTACTACAAACCTTGGACCCCAGGTCCAGCCTACTGCCAGCCGCAGCACACCTACTACATACCATGGACCCCAGGTCCAGCCTCCTGCGAACGCAAAACTCAGCACACTTCACTTAATGGACCCCTGGTCCAGCCAAACTGCACCAACGCAGCAAACTCGCCACTCACCATGGACCCCAGGTCCAGCCTCATCACCACTGAGGACACCAGTCCCTACCTATTGCATCACAGCAGAATGCCACAATAACCAACCACTCCCACTCCTGCACACCGCAATGTTCACCTCACGCACCATATGCAAACCCCCAAAAACAGGATGGGTGGCATACACGCAAAACATTGCACACATGTTCAAATACAAAAATGCTGTGTAAAATGCATCATTTCAGTTAATTATTGGTAAAAGATGACTGTAAGTGCATCAAAAATACTCACAGCACACGATAAACAATACTGTTCTCAAAGAAGCAATTCAACCTGCAAGTGCCCCCACCCACGAGTCCGTACCCCAATAATGGAAATCCAACCTGGAAGAAAACATGTTAAGTATTGAACAGTTCCACCTGCAAAGAATCATTAAATGAGAGAAAACAATATGCAATTTAATGCAAAATAATGCAGGAACACACTCAACAACATCTCATTAGCACACAAGATTGCAATTTCTCAATACAACAAAAAGCAATCACCCATACACAACTCTCAGCGCGCGCACTCACTCACTCACTCATTCACTCACACGGGCCCATGCCACATACTACCTATCAACACACACTACCTCAGACACAAAGCTCCTCACTGATTCTCTGGACGCCACTGGTCTTCCATGTCCCTCCCAACAGCAACCGTGGGACCCCCACTCTTCCAGGGTCCCAAAAACGCCGCAAAACACTGGAACATTCTTGACACGAATTCTACTCTGGGCGGAACATAATCCTCGACAGCCTTAGTCCTGGGGAACTTGGACCGAACACAGATGTCCGCCCGCGCCTTCTCCTTATCCATATCACAAGACTGTTCAGCTGTTCTTGACTGCGGTCCGCGGCCGCGTTCCTGTAAGCTACCTGTCCGCTTGTGTGTCTCTGCCAGTGCCCGAACATCAAGTGCTTCGTAACAAAAAAAACGTTCCTTGCGTTCCAGCTGCACACGCTGGGACGCACACCCTCGCGAGAGCAACGTGACCAACTCTGCATGTTCAGCCCCTCCTCTTGAAACGCTTCCGCGTTCCAGCTTGCCACGCCGGAACGCAGGCTCGATAAGAGGCAACGTCATCATTCGGCCTGAGTCGCGGCCACAGCCACACGTCTCCTGCGCCTTGACTCCCTCTAGCCCCGAAGAGTCCATGGCGCCGGGGCACTCCCCTTCCGACGCCCTCCTCCATGGCCGAGCAAACACACCTTTAGCTCCCGGCCGCATGGCTGGTGGGGCCGTCCTCCCAGGGTCTCCGAAGACTGCGGATGTGGCAGAATTGGCGGGGGTACTCCGACCCCCCATCCTCCAGGGCACCAGTCAGACACTCCTGCTGAAACTCGCGGAGCGCAAAAACGGAACTTGAACCGCTGGACAACGGAGCTCACCACTTGACGCACGCAGCCTCTTCTTTCAGCGTGGCACACCGGACAGCGTGCCGCTAGACACCCCTCAGCACCACCCGGTCACTGGGGCAAAGAGGTCCTTGAGACTGGGTCCACAAACCCAGCAATGCACACCGATATGTGTGCCGACCTGCACCCGCACACCGACAAGTGTGCCTAACAGCTGCCCACAACACCTCCCAGCACCACCCGGTCACTGGGCAAGGCAGCTTCTGGAGCAACCTGGTAAAAAACAGCACCCCGACATGAGTGCCGACCAGGCTCCAACTTCAGCACCACCCGGCCTGCTGAAGAAACTTAGACAGCCCACTTAAAACACCTTGGGCTCCAACTTGCTGACAACTTGGCCAATGGACATGGATTCACTGGAGGGCAATGTTTTCCCGTTTCTGAACTGTCCCCTCCTCGACAGGATCCCATCCTCGTCGCCAGTGTAATAACTTGGAAGCTGATGGACACCCGAGCCAGCAGGTAAGTTATTAAGTAGATTTATTGTAGTTCAAAGCCAGGAACAAAACATTGGCATGTCCTTTCCAAGTCAGCATAACTCCAACTGCCAAGCATAGAACCCTCACACACTAACACTCCACTCACACTGACATCACTACATTCCATTCAGCAGTGATGTCATCCACTCAGCTAGGAAGCACATTGTAACAGATTGCACATCTGGTGCAAAACCCGACTTCCTCAACCACACACATCCCAAACTCCAGCTATCCTCGGGAATGGGACATATCCTGGAATTTCTAAGTCTGAGAACCCTTATCCAGGATGCCCGTCAGATCATTTTAGTTAGTAGAAATATCTCTTGTTTAGAAGTTATGCACCTGAAAAGAGCATAATGAAATTCCATTTGAGTATTGATGAACATTAACTTTTAGACAACACATTAGTCAAACAGCAGAGAGATTAGTTTACTGTAGATGTTTTTTTATTTATGATCCATTTTATAGTGTTGTGAGAAAAAAATTGAAACGGTCATCATAGATTTGGGGGTGATCAAACATTCAGCACAAGTATTTGTTAGGATCACCAAAAAATGAATTGCACATATAATATAGGTGGCTATAATTTTAGAAGTAAACACTTACTTCAGGATGACCCTGCAGGTCCATTTCCCCCCCCCCCCCCATGTGCCACGCACTCTCCTCTTTGTTTCAGATGGTGTCCTCTCGTTTTCATAACAATGACACTAAGATGATGTAATAATGCACATGCATGAGATTGTTCTGTGTGGCGGCCAGCTTAGTCAAGGATAACAGTAATCTTTTTGTGCACAAAGTGAATTATATAGATCTGTGTGTCACATTTCAAATTGTATGAAAGACAATACAACAATCTATGATAATGTAATTGTGTCTTTGGTATACTTTCACTCACATGGCAATAAAAACAGTGATGAAAATAGAGTCTACATGTGATCATTGTTTATCATGGCCATTTCGGATAACGATTAAATTGCCTGCTTTGCACACAAAAGTATTACATCTATGCAAATGTGTATACTTAATGTTACAACTATATCTATGACAACTAACATCTTTCCTTTCAGAAGTGTTACACTCTCATAATATTACGCTTAAGGCTGTCCTTACAATCTGATAGTTGCTATGGCCATGTTAGAAGGTTAATTTTAACTATCATAAACACAGCATAACCGCATGCGATTGCTATGGGTAACAATTATCTTAGTTAATGTCGAGTTCTTCTCCATTACCAAGCAACTAATCTATTTTATTAATATTGGATTGTCTGTATTCAGAGGGTGATTGTAATAGTTCAAATTCAACGTTTTCGATGGGTTTATACAATGGTATTTAGACATCACCAACATCAGTCTTTGAGCCAACACCATAGCATTAAAAGCAAACCGTTTCTTTGTCTGCAGTTTCCTAATCTTAGGCAAAGTTTAAAACGCCACAATTTGTGTCCTTGTGCACCCGTTATAGAGAATCAAACCAAAAGATAAGTAATTCTTTTTAATTCAGTCAAAAGTGCTAATCTTTTCCAAGGTAGAGGACTCGACTTCAACTGTGATGGGTTTCACATTTTGTCTTTTCAATGGTTACCATTAATATGTTGGTATTGTGGTTTCAGATATCGGGGACACTCCACATATGCTAATGGTCGATGCTGTTATTTTAATCTTTCAGGAAACAAAAGGATGCAATTTTCAACTCATCTATTAGGTAGCACAGCAGGTGAACCCACCATTTAATATCAAATTTACACTCCAAAATCTGTTCATACAATTCATCAGTTTCAGCCCTTCCGCTTCCCTGGGTGACAGTAGGACATCACCTCAAGATATGGTCCTGAATGTGACAAAAGCCACTAGAAACAATACCTAGCACTGTGGGGACACTGGAGTTCAATAAAATGATTAAAAAGAAAAGGCTTATGGCTGTGTTATTGCACCCACAGTGAAATATCACGAGTACAAAAAGTCTTTCTGAAAAGCTTACCTGAGTGAACAGTCATAGGTTTAAAACTATGTTGACACATGTAACCACTGACAAAAGAGCAGCGCACAACTATGTATTCACGTGAATGGAGTAGTAATTGAAAGATGAGTGAGTGTGAACAGCTGTAAACTCCTCAAACTCAAACATTAAATCATGTAAATGGTATGCCTACTTTGATAGGTTTTCAATGACAAGTAAATGATCAAGGTAAGGAAGTAGATATCCAATCCAGAGCTGAATCCCTGATGCCGAGGGTGTGTGGTCTCTTGGTGAGGATGCAGTGGATGATGGTGTCAAATGCTGCAGAGAGGTGAAGTAGGATTAGGGCGGCGCAACCTTCCGAGTGTCTAAAGGTTGTCCCAGATGGAGGCTAGTCAGGATTCAGTTCCTCATGAAGTCTGAAGCCAAATTGGGCAGAGTCGAGGATCTTCTTTGATTCTGAGAAAATGGTCCTGAATGTGAAGAAAGCCAGTATCAACCATACCTAGCACTCTAGGGACACTGTAGTTCAATACATTGATTAGAAAGACAAGACCCCTGGTTGTGGTATTTCACACACAGTGAAATATCAAAAGTACAATAAGTCTTCCTGAAAAGCTTACTTCCGTGAATAGTCATAGGTTTAAAACTATGTTGACACATGTAACCATTGACAAAAATGACCAATGTACATCACCGTAAAACAGTGTATTCCCTGAATACATTCACATAAATGGTGCAGAGTAAACAGTGAATGTAATTGAGAGAGGAGTGAATGTGGAAACAGCTGTAAACTAGCAACTCCTCAAGCTCATACATTAATGTAAGTGGGATACCTACTTTGTTAGGTTTTATGAAACAATGACAAATAAATGGCTAGTATAAAGGAAGAACGGTTGTGACAGTGGAAAATGGATTTACCAGTTACTGCAACCATTATACAGAGGACAACCTAAAAAGAAGTTCAATTTCAGATATTGGAGTGTCTAAGGAACTGCACGTTCTAAACAGATCTGCAAGAAGAGCATGAACAGCAGACTAGGGAAAATCTTTGCACTTGTCTTTAACAAGAATGAGGCAAACAGCAAGAGGATTGGCAAGGTTTTATCTGCTTTCTTTCTTCTCTACATTTACATACAGAAGGTACTGAAAACAAAATGTCAATCACAAAAGTAAAACAGGAGCAAACATTCCAGACTGATTTAAAGAAAACAAGCAGTTCAACATGTATAAACCTCCTACAGTAACAACAAAATTAAAAATTCAGTTCCATTGGATTTGTTAAAGAATGGGTGCTGCATCCCACAGATTCAGATTAATAGTAATGCATTTCTTTAATTCTACATTCTTCAGTTAAATAAATGAGCCACAGTCCAAATACTGCCAGGAGGTGCTGTTGTCTGCCATTCAGCTACCGAGGTAGGAAGCGCAAGGCTATGCTTATGTGTCCAGTTAAGTTTCTTCCAAAATACAACCACACAATATTTGCATGACATTTAGAGATAACAAGGGAAACAGAAAAGAAAACCTGTAGCTAGGTTATGGTGAAGTATAAAACAAAATAACCATTGAAACCTCATGCCATCTTTAACTGCTGCCTTTCCACATATAAGTGTTTTTTTTATTTCACTGATCCAGTAGACATGGTACGACGTCCATTCAACGACGTGCATTCTTTCGACAGGTTTTGTGCCGATTATTTTTTCTCATACAAAATGGGGGGCTGTTGGGAAAGGTGTATAAGGGATAAGGGGTCGGGGCTCAGGAATAGTGTTAGAGTAATGGGGGGCAGGAGGGGAACCCCGCATCCCAAAAAGAAAATGTGCAATGGTTTTTTTTTAAAACAAAAAAAACATTTGGAAAAAAAAACATTGATAAATGAACCTAGAACAGTAGACATGTAGTCTAACCTAGGTCTACCCGAAAGATACACATCTTCTGAAAGTTTCACTGCAGTAGATTGCTTGGAACTGGCTTCCACACTGTACCTGCGCCATTGAATTGTGTGAAAGCTGCTTTCTAAAAAAAAATGTACCTGCAAATTACCTTTACTATCTGTGATGGCCCACAATCACAGTCAAACGGTGTAAGCGTTCAATGCCATAAACTACCTTCCAATCTAAGCACTGATTTTTCTGAAGTATTTATAGTAAGAGCAATTGGTTGCTGTAAAGCAGATAAAAAATTACTCAAACCAGAATATCACAAGTTGGAAAAGCTAAATAAATGGTGTTGGTAGCATCACCAAGAATAAATTAGCATTGCAGGTGTAAGATATATAAGGCCAATTATGCTTTATTTTAGGAAGCAATGTAGTCTCACATCCCCTTTAATCTTTTATGCTGCGGTTACTGCAACAGAGAAGCGGCTTAAAAGCCATCCACAACCACTGCAAAGCATACAGACAGGAGCAATTTACCTCCTGCCCTTTCACACTTCTACACCAAAACAAAAAACCAAACCAAAATAAAAACTACTTTTAATATTGTAGAATGGACAACATTAACAGTATTAAGAAAATGATCACCATTTGCATCAGGATAAAATGTGGGTTTCTGTAGTAGGGGCACACCAGTACTATACATAACCTGTGTGCACATTTTCTACTGTGCCATTTAGGGACCTTCTATTGAATTGCCGGAAGGGATTCTGGTAGATGGGAAAGGCACTCAACTTCCAAATATCCAAAATAGAGCAACTCTTTGCTTCGACAATCAGAAGAGGGCAGGTTAATTTAACTTTAGACATAGGATTCATGTATATTTTTCTTTCTACTCCCTCTATTTGTTCTTTATTTCATTACATTTGTGGACTTAATGCAAACAATCACATCCAATATGGGAAACCTTGCAATAAATCCAAATAAACTATTGCAAATGACGAGGAGTAACCCGACCACTTAAGATTACTCTCATCCCATTACCTAAGTCTTGTTCACTGTTCAAAATCCATATAAAAGCACACCCCATTCTAAACCAGTATTCAGATAAGGGACAATACTATTTCAGGAACTACTATAATCTATGTGAAATAAAATCCAAAGAGGTTTGGTGCCATTTTAAACAAAAGGGATGTTCCGACATCTCATTTTCACAATTCAGAACACTGAGAAAAGAACCAACTGTAAAAAAGAAAAGAGGTCAAGGTGGGTGTGAACTCCAGGACAATCATTATAGCCACTAAATCAGCAGTATTTGCTCCACTTTAATTGCACCACAAAAACAAGTTACTAGCTTGTGCTAAAATAGGAACATTCTACAAAAATCGGGGAAGTCAAAACCAGGACAGTAAATTCTCCCTTCCTTCACATATTTTTCTAAAACCAAAACGCAATTTGAAGACCAGGTCATACTACATGGACCAGGGACTGGAGTTTGGGACTGCAAACGTTTAGTGGTTTGAGAAAATAGGAGATGCACAGCACACATTACTCCCCAACATTCCTGATATCAGTTATTGCCACTAGTTTGATTATGTAGAGGAACCTAAATGCTAAAGGCTGATCTATATATGCCGCAAAGTGGGACCTCTCTTGTCCAGGTGAAGAACAGATGAATTCCTTCAATAATAATTATGACATTTTTTTAAAAAAAGAAATCACATTGCATCTACACCGAATTCATTTTTTTAAAAATGGCAGGTAAAATAAAATGCCTTTACTGGGTACATCTTTAAGAGGGAATGCCTTTAGGCTGGTTTCATAAGGTATGCACACAACATAAATTGCTATCCCTTCCACAATTACCCTCTCAATCAATAAAGCCTGGGAAATCGTGTACAACTTTTCTAGTTGTAAATAAGAAGGACTTCATTTTGGACACTACATATTGCTCAGTAAGAAGGACAATCAAATGGCTCGAGCAAGTGCATGGAAAGCAGCCACTGAATGCCAGTCAACTATTCCAAATTGGCTTGGTTTGTCAAAGTGAAGACAATACTTTTTGGGTAAGAGTGACTTAGGAGTTCGAGGGAGAGCCTTCCTCGATTTCAGACTAAGAAAAAAGTAAGAGTACTTCTTTAAAAAATAAAACAAAATCAATGTGAACAGCAGATTCTATGAAACATTTCCAAGACACAATACTGGTATTCCTGCCTGCATAACTATGCCCCCTCTTTCAAAATTCCTGCACAACATTTTATTCTACTGGACAAAGATGATAATTTCCCCAACACCAAATTAAGCACGTAATTGTATCCAACAGTAGTATCTACATGGACACCAAACACCATCAACAGTAAATACATGACCCTATAACAACTCCACTATGAAAACCCCAAAATAGACTATACTTTAAATGATTAATATTCTTTGGTTTGCCTTCCCTTAACCTAGCCAATATGAAAGGCACTGTCACACTCAATGGAACAGGTACATGTGCGATCGCCATCGCATCACCTGCAATGTTTCTAAAATGGTCACTGCCTTCAGTGTGAATTCAGTATTCAAGGAATGTGTCCAACTGATTGACGTTCAACAACTGTGAGAGCATGTCCAAACTGTATTTCATGCTCCAGCTCTCTTCATCTTGCACAAGCCAATTTGATGATTATGGGAACCCCAAGAGAAATAGACAGATTTACAGGTGACAAGACAAATCACAGAAGCTGCCAACTTCATACTACCGCACATGCAGTATAATTATTATAGAAGCATATTCAAATAATGCACAAAGGCAATTAATGATGACAAAGATTTCTATCATAGATACGATTAAGGACATTTCTTGCATTGTACCCTTGATGCCCAACTCCATTTAAGGAAACAGAAAGCAGAGAATTATACCAACTAATGTGAGAACCCCACATTTATGTGATATTGGGGCATTAATATAGAACAGTATTGCTACAAAACATTGGTTCTAAAAACCAAAACGTACAAAATAAAAATTCATGCTTATTTAGATTTTCTTTTCCTATTAATATTCTCCTACCAAATTTTTAAAGAATGTTGATTTAAAAAAAAAAAAACAAGAGAACAAGAACGAAATAGGGAGGAACACAAATGGCATGGACCTGGAAAGTTTATAAATATGCAAATTGGAAAAGGCAATGTTGATCAAATACAAGAATTGAAATCACCCCACATTTTTCAAATACGCAAATCATCATTAAATCAGACGAGTGTAGCAGTTTACTGGACAATGCCACATTTCAATAGAGAAATGGGCTCAATACTTGCAAGCTTGAAAAGTAACCAAATGTTTCAGTCAACTAGAGCCCAATAATCCTAGTGTGGTCAGGCATTAGCCATCATCTTTTTCTCCCACTCAAGCGTAAGGCCTTTCGGCATGGTATGTATCTTCAAAACATACAGGTTGGCCTACCCAACCTGCCAATGGAGGCAGACTTACTACGCAAACCAATCAAAGCTGAAGTTACCAAACAACTGGCATCAAGGAAATACTATCTAGGTACTCAAGCTATCATTAATGAAAGCACACCAAAAAGCAGGCGAAACAACAAAAATTAACGTATTAACTGTGATGTAACATTCGGGATAATATGATTAAAACAAAAATGGTCAAACTTGTAGCAGTTTAATGCTACAATTTATGTTGACTCTTACGCCCTTTGATATCATCCACAAATGGGCAGAGAACAAAGTTATTACTGCACTTATTTTTTTTCTAGATTTTGAACACATTCCCCAGCACAAGATTGATGGCATCAAAGAAAATGGTTAGGACTGAAACAACGACCATAAAATAACTCCAGAAATAAAACAAATCAACTTACATAAAATCCTACAGAATGCAATCAAAAAGTTTTTCCCCCCACTGCTAAAAGTGTGTTCAATCCTTCCGACATTACATCACTTGCTTGAAACTGATTGCACAAATTAAAGTGATAATACAAAGTAGGGCCATGAGTGAACACCTGTTAATGTAAAGGGACCGGTGTCTGATGTGTAGGACCCAAATCTCAATAAACGTATGGGTGGGGTTTGGGGGCGCTATGGTGAACATTGATAACTGGGGGGTAGTACTGAGAAAGATCAGCACATAAGGGAGCTTCAAGAGTCACACCAGTGACAGTATTCAAAGAAATCCTTAACAGAGGGAAAACCTCGAGTTAAGAAAACGAGGAAGTTGTTCCTGAACATGAGAACTTGGTAAAGAGTCACTCCAAACATTTTACCAAACCTACATAAAGGTAACTTGCATTCCTCTGCTATTCTTTGGTGTTAGTTCCCCCTACACCAACTCCCCCAACCCCTATTTTCTATCCAACCCATTCAAAAGCTTTGACTTTTGCCTTTCACTTGCAATGCACATACAGCACACATTTTGAACAGCACTTCTACAGTCTCCGTTTTTAAGTGAAGTATTATTTAGAGTAGATTTCTTTTGAAAACTAACTCCTGCATTTGGAAGGACCAGGGCAAGGTTTTTAAGGGAATATATGCTGTCAAATTGATCTTTGGGTTGATGGAGTAACTATGTTCAGCAGCAAACCTCAATCTAAAAGGTCCTTCGCAGAAATGAAGTTTCAGCTCAGATTTATTTTCCTGGTCTATGGAACAACGAGCAATCTGTTCAGAGGACAGAACACACACACACTACCTTTAATCTGCTATTAGGACACAGCAGAATTGTGGGGTGGACAGGCAGGTTTCAGAATAGAAACGGTTGAATATGAATGAAAGTTCCACGACAATCAAACTCATGCTGTTCAAACTTTGTAGGGACAAGGGAAACACACAGAACATCTGGCAGTGTCCTTGGGGGCCTTGTAGCAAGACAACCAATTAAATGAACACATCATTAGTTTGAATTCAGCAGATAGAAAAAGAGAGAAGAATAATGTTAAGACCACGTGGCTGTAGCAGCTCCACGTGGCTTCAAAAGAAAATGTAACAGTTTACAGTACCCCATTTTGCCATTTCCGCTTCTTGTTTTGTTTTCAAAGGCAACAATGGGTCACAAGCATGGAAAACAGCTCTTTTAGATTAAAATTAAATGTGCATTTGCTTTCCTTCACAAGCGGTCTCCCCACTTTCTCCCATTTGGAGGATTCCGTGCACCCCAAATAATGCTGCAAACTGGCTAATAGCTGAAGGGGCAGCATCTAGTCCCACCTTCCATTTCGCTACACGTTAATCGCAGGATGACAGAACTGCATGGATTGATTCAGACTGCACTTGTGGGAGAAACAGTTACTCCCTAGCAAACTACAAGCCTGTACTTCTTCATGAAAGCGGAAGGGCATGTGAATGGGGAGATTGAGCAAGACCACCTAGTACATACCAGCAGAACTGTGTAAAAACGCAGAGAATGTCAGACTGCTTCTGCTGCTGCGCGCACACACACACATGCAAATCGTATGGTAAAGGTTAATGCTGCCTCCCCACATTCAGCGCAGGAGGCCTGACGAGGTAACTATGGTTCAGTGGTGCTTTATGAATAGAATGTCTGGGCACTCAAACATTACCTACTTTTGGATCTGGAATATAAAGAGCCTCAAGTTGATATTCTTGGCTGCCAGTAGTTTGTTACATTCTACGGAGTCTGTGATAGGCAGCGGCACATAGTCTGTTTCATTGTTTTCGTTAGTAAACACAAAGTGATAGATGACAGGGTGAATTTTCACATCGTCATAGGGCCCCTTGAGCAACAGGAAAGAGCACTCCATCTGTGAATTAATCTTGCTCTTTAGGATGAGTTGGAAAGATAGGGTGCGCTTGCAGGACAGGTTGGGGTTGCGCTCCGAGTCATTGACTCTGGCCTTCAGCACCCAGGTTTGGTTCAGCACAGTGAAACGGGGTGTTTCGTAGTACAGCCGTGTGATGAAGTCATCTGTTCGGTATGGACGAAACTGAACTTCTACAAGACAACACAGGAGGGCAGAAAGACAGAAAAGGAAACAAAAAACAGAAGAGAACAGTTAAACACAGATTTTATATTCTATGGCTCTCAATACAAGATCACTTTACCTGTGGTAATTGAAGAAGCACACGATCTTGGGAACCTTCAAAGGAACTGGAAGAGATTTGACATGCAGGTCGGACACAAGTCCGAAGCATGATTTTAGTTTAACAATCTTAAAGGTGGTTTACTAAAACACGGATGCACCTGTACACCAGTAAAATATAATAATTGAACTATATTAAGTGATGGTGTTTTTTGTAACTGTAGTGCCTTCAATATTCACAAAGTAAACCTAAAAATAATATATTTTAAACAAGTAAAGGCTAAAAACATTTTTATTTTCTTAAACAGAAATCTGACTCACCAGGGAAGAAAAAAAAATACATTAGAAAAAGAAAAAAACTAACAGGACACATTCGGATTTCATTGGCTTCAAAAATAAAATGACATGGTTAGTTTCTCTCTAAATACAGTATTTCAAGAATCGCAGAGCAACAGACAGTAAAGGCTTTTGACCAATCAGCAACTCGGATTGCGACGATGTATTATCATTGCAAGGGTGTGAATAGGCCTGTATTTGAGCTCATGTCCAATGAGTCAACCATATAGTAGATGGAACCTGCCCTGGCACAATTCTACAGGGAAAACAAAAATCCTAAAACATCAGAATCAACAAATGTCTCAAATACTTCAACAATGACACAATCATCTTTTTTTTTTTTTTTTATAAAGGAATTCAGGTTTTTGCTATTACTGGGAAAACAATTAGCCTTACAATCCACCACTAGCTCCCGCTCAACCCTACTGTTCCTGAGCTCTTGAAGCATTCCCTCTACCCATTACATGAATTGTAAAGAGCTGTTAAACTCCACCTGCTAACCAGTTTGTAAACCTTGCTATGTTGCAAGGTAATTGCCCACCAAATATATAACCCTCTTGGGAGGGAAACACCCCTGTTGAGTGAATTACTTTTCCTAGTATCACACTTGCTCTTAATTATGCAAATCTGCTCTCCTGCCTCTACAAGAAGGGACAACGAAGATCGCCAACAACAAGTTCCAGTATGGAGGGTATGTGGCCGTCAGGCACTAAAATAGAGATTCATAACATGTATACATACACCCTAGGAGATTAGTAGTTGTGAGGGAATAAATGGGTGCCACAGCGAAGGGGGATGGGGGAACGGAAATACCTTTGTGCACACATGCAAAAGAATGGACATTCTGGAACAAGCATCAGACACACACAATACAGGTCAAAGAACAATGATTTATTCAAATGATTTAGTACACTGCTATAAAATTAGCATTTAAAACAGATTATCAGAACCTTGGTTAAGATAACATACAGTAGCATTGAAAAAGAACATAACTTCATACTTAAAAGAGCCTTTTAATTTCCAGCAAAGACGACATTGGACAAAGACACCTTTATTCCAACAAAGAACATAAAATTGAAAAAGGGCCAGATGTGTTCTGGTTTGGGGTCAGCTTTCACAGGCCAACGTGTATATAGCTACTATGCTAACCAACTGGCGCTGCACAGTTCATCTTAAGTCTTTGGGGAAGTGGCATACACAACCCTTTACCATAATGTGGGGTTATTACTGTAAAGGCCCACACAGTTCTTCCACCAACTCCTCCACCTGCATGAACCACAGGTATGTTCCAATTAGTATGTGCAAATATGGTAGTACATGTCGTGAGGTATGCTTCAGGCAGCATGTGGCGCACATACAACCAAAACCTACAAAAGGAGAGGTAGCGTTAACGTTTAATTTACAAGCGGGTTTACAAGAATTTGGGAACAGCAGTAGATAAATACCTTAGCAACCGAACGGGGCCCAACTTATCGCTGTCACTACCAGTACCATGGGGCACTGGCAGACTCAGTCCTATACAATGCAAGCAAAATGATGCAGCCGTTTTCTAGTTCAAAGCAAACCCTGCACAACATACTAAGGCCTTATGAACTGGAGCACACCCAAGACTATGTAGACGGGGCGGAGGGGCCTTAGGCTATAATCAAGAACCACTGCAGTGAAATGGGCTCTCACGGAGTAGGCACCTTCTCGTTCCTACATCTGCACAACATTTCACAGAAGTAATATGCTACAACATCTACACAAGAACACTAAATCCCTCAAAATCAGCAATGAGTGCAATGAACTGGCTTTCATTTGGTGGCAGCAAATATGCAAATAGTTACAGTAGCATACTTGCTTGGTATGCAGGATACATAGAATCTGAAGGCAGCAATGGGTCCCTCAGGCACAGCAAAACCTATGCAATGGAGACTAGGCTTACACTTCATCAAGTGTCAAAGTAGGAGCTAATGTGCCTACAAACAGTACCCGAGTAATAAATAAGGGACTGGTAAAATTAGTTGAAATACGTTTCTGGGCAACAAATCCACTCACTCAGCAAGTTATTACCTGTGCAAGAGAGGAGAAGCTCGCTCACATAGAATTTCTCAGTAAAGGATTACCTGTACGCCATAGCACAGGTGTCACCTGGTTGCAATCAGTGCAACATACTAAGTAGCCCATCAGATGCAAACACCTGTTGAATAAGGCTGGCATGGGCAACGCCTCTAAACCAGAATCAAACATGCCAATCACATTCCTTCCATTTTTCCAGCTTTCACAAATCTGGATCCAGGTTTTATGATTTTTCATCTTGAACCTACTGTGGTTCATCAATTTTCATTAAGGAATCAGATTTGCCCACTGTAAAGGCCGGAAGCAGTAAAATAAGAAACATGACCAAATGATGTGACTTAAACTATCCAGTTATTGATCAACATGCCATCAATTTGGTAATTCCTGTTGCTCTGCAAAATATTCTCATCTTCTCCTTGCTATTGTCCATGTACACTATTCTTCCTTCTCACTTACAACGCTGTATGCTTACCTGTATATGTGGACAGCAAGATAGCTGGAATAATAAACACTGCGTTGTAGTTATGGGCCCTTTGCAATGCTCAATGGTGTCGATTTATGAAGGAACTGCAGGTCCACTGAAAGGGATACATCTCAAGTCCATACAGGTGAACATTCTTTGGCATTATTTTATGGGCAGGTTGAACACTGATACTCACCGAGTGAAACATCTTCCCCAGCTCCTTGAAGGCCTCTCTTCAGCACACTCCTGTCCCTTGAAGGGGGCACGTGAATGTCACACCAAGACACCCCTTGGAGACGAGAACTCCAACGCTATTGGCAGTAAACCTCATAATTACTAATTCCATGAAACACAGGTGGATGACTTCCTTTAACGTTTCCAAATCACTTGCATTGCTATTCATTCCCCTTTCTAAAGTACTTTTGTTTTAGAAACAGAAGGCTCCCTGGAAGCGTTCATGTCCATCTCCTGCAGCTGAAACTTCACCAAGGGTGTAGATTTCTTAACATGTCTCCAAATTAGTAGGTGTCCCTCACAGCACTTCTCAATTTGATCAAAATAGGTTTGGGTACATGATAATGTGAATTCTTTAGTACCTGCATTCCCTAAAGCCACTTGACCTACACCATAGGCACTCTGTTTTGGGGTCAGTAAATGGAATTGTCTTCAGCACATTTGTGATGAAAAAACAAATAAAAAGGCTTAATCTTTGGACTTATGATTCAGCAATAAGTCTTACAATCAAATATGAGGTTAACAAAGTAGGAATTGGAAGCCCCCAGTGGCATTTCGATTTTATGGGTCTTCTCCAGGTAAAGCCAGAAATACCCTTCAATTGAGGTCAAACGTTACCACTAATCACACCAGTAATCCTCTACTCACTCAAGAGTGCATGCTTCAGAACACTAGGTTTTGTATGGCACCTTACAGGCAATTGCTAGAAGGCCTTCAATTTTTTATACTTTGTCCAGCCAAATGTTATCTGGCCTTTCACTGGCTAAGCCTCCCACTTCATTTTCCTCCAACCCTGCATGGCAAACAAGCACTTTGGTAAAAATGCCACAATGTACATCAGGTCAGCTATGCTGTCACGATCTGCAAATTAGCCTTGGTGTTGGGTTCAAATAGAAAACCTTTCAATCAAACTGAAGAAAATTGTTTCAGTAGGAAGAACAGAAAGGGGCAAAGAAAAGATAAAGGCAACTGTAGCAATTTGAAGTTCTTAAACTGGAGAAATGGCTCATTCGCATCGACTGTACTCCTGCATCAATGGCCGGCCATAGTATTCATCGGCTGAAACACTTCTACTTGCAAAGACTACCAAGAGCAGCAGATCTACAGGATTTAACACCATACAGAGGAGGGATACAGCCCACAGAGATTGGTCTAGCACTGAAATACATTCAGAATTCAACAGCAGATACAAGGTTTTAAAACAGCTTACACTAAAAAGAAATGAAGTGAGCAGAGGCAAATGAATTACGGTATGGAAAATACATACAAATGTTTAGGAGAAGAATTACTTCATCGACGAATAATACGAATGGAATTAACGCAAGACAGTAGAGGGAATAGTAAAAATGAGGCAATTAAAGCAGCAAGGAAAGCAGAAGGTCGAAGAATACAGCAGACAACAAGCAGTATATCACGGAATAGTAGTGAAGTGTGTTGGGGCTAACATACTGAAAAGGTAGTGTGGTGCGGCAGTGGAGAGCATTATTAATGAAAGGTCCTAGTATATAACGCTGGTAAATGCAGCTAAGTCGTTATGAGGAGCATGATAAACCACGTATAAAGGGGTAGTAACGAACGATGAGCAATGTCCAAGAGAATCCTACAGTCAAAGGAATAATTTGAATGATGAAGAGCAGGTTGAAAAAAGAAAACGAGCAGTCCAAACATGCTACCGTAAGGCAGCAAAGGACGAAAGCAAAGGGGTATGGTCCTCCAATAGGGTCACCGACATAGCTCAGACTCACAGCAATTGTTTACAGCACTCTCCTAGGTGATAGTTATGTAGTCTTTTTTTTTTGTACGGGCTCTTCCAAGATCCTATTACCAAACCACTTTTTGATGTGCCTAACTCCGTCAGTTCTTTTAAACTATTGGCTTGTTTGTCTTTGGCATGTCCGGGTCTCTGATTCCTGTAATAAAAGGTTTCCAAAAGAAATAAAAACATGGTCTGCTACTCCAGTGCGGTGCGTGTTCACACAACAAGCTGCTCCCCTTGGAAACATTGGATGTCCACTGGATCTCACACAACGGGTGCACTTGCGCTTCCTTTCACTCATCAATTGTTGAAACAATAGAAACAATGCAGTAAAAAGGAGAACGTGGAGGACTATGCTGCAAACGAAACATTACATTATTTTAACATCACATTCAATTTTCTGTTACCAAAGTGTCCTGCTTGGAGGCCCCTTTAGGACATTACCTGCTTTAAATATAGGTTATCACCACAAGTAAAAACAAACAGCATCTCAGAGAGAAAGTGCTCAGAAAAGCACCCTTTCCCACGCCAGTCTGCAATCTCCAACGTCCCTCCACACCTCTCCGTCAGCAGCCTTTTAATAGCCTTTCCATAACAAAATACCAAACTGACAACATACACAAACAGCAAGACGAAAAATGTCACCTAGCCCTACTTCACCCTCCCACACCCCAAGAGTACAAGGGCGGGATCTTCCATGGACATGGAATGCCAATGAGAATCGTCGATGCTGGGTCCGGTACTGCTGATGAATTCCCTGAAAAGCTCACTACAAAACAATTAATTCAGTAAATAAAAAGAAGAACCACTGGATATGATGCACATGACCAGAGAATGGGAAAAACCATCCTCCTCTTATGATATAAACAAAAAGAAAATCACCCTACAAGCATGTGTGGTAGGCTGCACGCGTTCAAGCCTGCTGTTACCCCACATCTGCTTGCAGGGCGCCGTCATAATTACCTGTGTAGCCAATCTTCTCAAAGCTTAGAAGGCCGAAGATGCTGTTATACAGCTGCATCTCCTTCTTGTGGCTTTGGTCCATTTCGTCCAGGATCTCCATCAACTCGTTACCAGTCTTGGTAGGGTGGCTGCACTCTGACTCATGCACTGTGAGCTCGTGGAAAGGTCCTTGCCAAGGGCATCCAATCCGCTTGTATTTACACTGTGTCACTCTGTTATTAAGCAGGAGAAAGACAGGCGGTCATTCTTCCACAAGTGTGTTAGTTTACTAAACATATCTACATTGCATCACTAAGTGAGCACAGCGTGAGAGTGAGACCAAATCATTCTGTAATGATTTCCAAAAACAAGATTGCAAAGGACAGAACCTGAGTAAAGTTGCATTCTTGCACAGTATTAGTAAAATATATGCTCATTTTTTTAAGGACATTTGTATGGCACTCATGCTGCCTCATGACTGTTTTGGAACACTGTACCGATGGGATGGAACAAGTGCGGTCTCATGAGCTATAGCTGAAAGCAGCTCTACTTCAGGACAAAGATTTCTCTAGTTCTAGTTATTGCAGGCAGTGGGTTTCCAACGTTCGTTGCCATTGAGAAATGTCAAGGGTTTGGTGCCAAACACGTGCCAGGATCGTCCTCGAAACAGATCCACTTCCATGGATTTAGCAACAAATTGTTGTTAAATGCAGACCGACGATAATGCCGATCTGAAAGAATCACAAGAGCTTACAGGGTGACGAGGGCGGGTTGTGGCAATTTACGCTCCAGAAACGGTGATGTGAAGTTTGTACATTGCTTGATGGGGAGCCTAGGCAGCGCTATTAAGGCAGGCAGGCAGGCTGTGGTCACTGCTACATATGCTGAAGGTTACTCGAACGGTAGGATTTTGTGATTTCTACAGATTACTCGGTGATTTAGAGGGCTGGCCAGGGAAAATGATCAGTGTCTGTTCAGCACCTTCTGACCTATGAATGGATTATTTACCACAACAGTCTCCCATGTAACTGGTTTACATTTCCTAGCTCCTAGGAGATGCTGGCAAGTTAGATAAGAACATTGGCTCCCTTGTATCTTATTCACGTCTATGTAGTCCTGCGGTCTGCCTCTTAACTGCCAGTCTGGGTAGAGGACTGTAGGCGAGTTTGGGTGAGGAGACAAAAAGGCTATTCCTAACCTCGTCCAACACTGCGTGACTTCGATGAAGAAGAAGAACGCTCATCAAGAAAGGGATGGAAGACATGCTCAGGAAACAGTGGCAAGAAGTTTGTTGCAGCATAGGAATATTTCCGCCTTAAGAATTCCAAAACTAAAATGTAGTCAAAGCAGTTGAGGCATTTTTTTAGAGAGATGAATTCAAAATCATATGTTCGATATTTAAACTGATCTTAACCATCTCAATTTACCAACCTTTAAACTTCAAGCTCCCCTAACTGCCCCCATTTTTATACATCAGGTACATAATCTTTCAATTATTTGAACTCACAAAATCATTTCATTTGTTGGAACTTTACTACTGCTGTGGCATTTTAGGGCTTGTACTAATCGATAAGGTTTTTAGTTTTCCAATAACCCTGTATGGTTTTAAAACATTTTTTTTATTGATTTTCAAACATACAACCAAACCTTGCAGCATAGATCTTGACGTTTCAAAATTAGCATATTCTTCCATGTATACTGCTTACCCTTGTCCCCCCCCCCATATGAGCCTACTTGACTGCGCCTTTCGCATCTCCATCTTCCCCAGGGGTTTCTCTTCCAATGTATCCAGCTGATCCTGGTCCCTCGACCAGTCCTGGGTGGACCCGTTCAATGTGACCACTAAATGTCTCCAGGCTATCGAGGTTTCTGCCTCTTCCTCCCCTCCTCTGTGACTCATTTCTTCCCATACTGCTGTCTCAGCCATGGTCCATTTCTGGAGGTCTCCTCACCAGGCTTCGATGCTAGGTCTCTTACATGCTTTCCACACCATAGCTATTCGACGCTTTGCAAGTATATATGCTAGGTCCTTTAATTTGCTTACATGTTTTAATTTACGCAGCCTGGGGAATCCCCCTACCAAGCATGACCACACTGATTCAACATCTATCTTAATCCCTTTCTCCTCAAGCCAGTGGGATACTTCTTGCCAGAACTTCCCAATTTCGGGGCATGTCAAAACATAGTACCCCTCTATGGTTTATTCAAATGGGTGTATTGATCCTAACTTCTGGGGTAATCTTAACTCTTATTTTATTTTTATTTTATTTTTTTCATTTGTTACGCGCCCAGTCCTTGGGGTATCACGGCCTACTTATGTGGAGAAGCTACATACAATATGAATGGGATTCAAGTGGCAGAGAACATTTGACTGTTACTAGCATACAAAGGAGAGAAAGGTTTGTCTTTCATAGAGTGGGGTTCCACACGACGAAAAGGTAGAACTCCTAGGAATTTTAAATGAGGCAATCACCTAATTTTGCAAGAGCTCCTTAAGTCTGCTATTTGCGCAGTGTTTTAATAGAGAGATGATTTTCAAGTGTCAAATAAAAAAAAGGTAAAAAGTAAACAAATGTCAAAAATGATGTCATATCAAGAAACATGGCAAAGAGCAAAAGACACATTCATTCTTATGGCTAAACATGGCAACTATTATGCTGCTATACTGTGCTGTGAGTGTTATGAAAAAGTGCTACAAGTTTAAAGAAATGAATGACAGGGGCATATCAACTCTGTGCCACTGTGCGAGAGAATACTGGAGTCTTCTTTGCAGCTACTGGCCACATCTCAGATGCTTGGGAAGGACCTCTGCATTCCACCCTACCCCACTAAACCCAGAATGTGTACAAAAGGGAGTGTTTTAGGGGGTGGGATACGAATCTGCGTAGAGCAGAATGTAATGCTATTTCAGGGCTTTTCAACCTTTGCCTCTACAGGTGTTTTAGAGTAACTCACTTGCTAGCCTTTCAATACTAAAGGATCATGGGAGTTGTAGTCCGAAACATGTGGCAAGCCCCAGGTTGCAGATCCTTGTGCTAGTTATTCAGGTTCTCAACTCAATAGGGCCAGCACACTCAACTGCTGCAGGGCCATTGAAAGGGATCAATAAACCCAAGACCCATATACTTTCGAACTTAACTTTTAGGCTATCCCTGAGATAGGGTAGACCTAGGTGACACTAGGCATGTCAAAAATACCCGTGTGATGCAGACCAGTCAACCCAGGTGCCTTGAGAACTGGAGTAGTAACTCCAACAGTCCATACGTAGATTGTTGTAGTACATGCAACTCATTTTTCCCCTTTTCCATGGGGCATATAAGAAAGATAACTTGAATCATTCTCAGACTCCTGAGAAAGGAACGGCCATCTTTGGGCTGGTGGCATATTAGAAGGACTACCCAACACCACCCTCCCGTCATCCATATTTAGTCTTTATACAAATAATTTCAAAGAACAAAATAAATATAGATATGGTATCACATCTAAAACACCACACTCATTTTTTTTTGTTTAATGTAACATCAGTTTGTACAAAAGAAAGACAACTTTAAATTACAGGTTACAAATCTCCTAGTATCTAGAACAACCTCAATCACAGAACCAAAAGGATCCTCGTCCCTTAGACCAGGCCCTCCAAATTGGATAAGTTCAAGGCATCCAAAAAGTTTATGATTGCACAAATTAACTGAGTGTTGATGCCACCAATCAAATAACACCACCAAGCATCCATGTTTCCAGTTAAGGGAGCAAAGTGGGCTAAATGCTGGTTGCGCTGAACAGCAATTGCCTCGCAGGCAGTGATTAAGTGCCGTAATGATTCTGTCGCTTGGTTGCAGAACCGACATCGAGCGTCCTGTTCAGATATCTCACGCCTCAGTACAAGGATCTCCTTGGTTTTATAGAGATTGAGGCGTAATCGTAGGAACATGTTCCTGTGATAGCTTGATGGGAATCTATCTAGGTACTTTGGCAAAATGTCCAATCTATTCAAGGTGCATCCAAGGTCTAAGGAAGAAGCCATTTTGTTTCTAGCCTCATTTACTATCCAATTTTGTTGGCGCTATTTCTTTTTTGCCACTTGCGGTCGCAAGATTATGGTCTCGAGAGAAACATCGGCATTGTGTAATATGCAGACCAGCTTAGCTTTCCACTTGTTTACCAAACCAGCAGTCGGATGCTCTGAAACTGTATGCAAAATTTCATATGGTGTTGAAGTGTGTGCCAGCATCATTTTTCTCATGGTGGAGATGGATTTCCACAGGACAGTACCGTAGAGTGAATCAATGCATAACTCGTAACGTATCGCTGTCATTGCAAAATTCTTTGGCAGCCTTAGAACTTTTCGCCAGAAATTTCCCTCCAGTTTGTTCCACAAAACCTGACGGATATTCCAGCCAGATTCACTCCCAAATGTTATTGCAGGCGTCACTTTTTGCAGGTAGAAGGATATAATTGGCTTAAAAGAGAATTTGCCATATGCTGCGTGCAGTTTGGCACCTTGCAATGCAAACATTTGCATACGGGCCACCAAGTCTTGTGTCCAGTCCCACTCACGAATAGAGTTATTAAATTGCACTCCTAGATATCTGATGCTATTCGATATCTCTAGTCGTTTATCCATTATTTGCCAGCAAAATTTACGAGAACGTGCTTGAGAACCACGTCCAATCACTATTATCTTTGACTTTTTGGAGTTGATTTGTAAGTCGTTTTGCAGGCAATAGTTTTGAAACGCATTCAGCAGTCTCTGAAGCCCAACTGGAGTAGAGTCCATGAGCACGATGTCGTCAGCGTAGATGACCCAGCTTATTTGTTGCCCATTTACTAATGGCGGAAAAATCCTTTGATCTTTAAATGCCAGAGATAAGTCTGAAATAAAGAGTTTGAAAAGTAGGGCAGCAAGCGGGCAACCCTGCTTCACACCCCTTTTTGTGGCTATTTCATCTGACAAATCACCCTGCTGATTTAACCTTACTCTAAAGGACGTATTTGAGTGGAGGGCAATCAAAGGCTCCAGCAAGTCACTTGGGCAATTCCAGTCATTTAGTTTTTTCCATAGGAGGTTATGATTTATGCTGTCAAATGCCTGGCTCAGGTCTATAAATGCAAGGTACAGCATTTTCTTTCGCTTCAGGGCATCGAGTTTTAAACAGTTTAGGAGGACCAGATTTAATTCAACTCCAACTCCTTTGGTAAATCCTGTTTGCCTGGGATCGCTCACGGCAATCTCAGTTGCCCAATTAGACAGCCGCTTTTGCAGAAAGGCACCAAAGACCTTACCGATTGTGTCCAAAAGGGCAATCGGGCGATAGTTGTTAGGATCGTCCCGATTGCCCCTTTTGAATATTGGAACCACCGCTGCTCTTAACCATGAAACCGGCAGGATTTTTTCATGCGAAATTCGTTCAAACAGAGATCTCATCATATTGGCCCATAGAGTATTATGGGATTTTAGCATCACATTTGAGATACCATCGGGGCCTGCAGCCCTAGAAGCCTTTAACTTCGTGATTGCCAATTCGATGTCTTCTGTAGAATCTTCTACATTCCATCTTGCAGTGGTTATTAATGTCGAGGGTACCACAATGCAATTGAAGTCATCAAAGACAGCAGAAAAGTGAGCGACCCAACTGGCCCCGTTCACACCATTCGCCATTGAATAGGTGTGATTCAACCTACCAGTGTTGATTATCTCCCAAATGTGTCTGCTGTCCTTCAAAATAATAAGTTTTAACATCTGTTCAGCTTGAGACTGTATTCGCAAAAAATTAAAGGATTTAATCCAGTTACGATATTTCTGGCATCTAGATTTTATTTTGGTGGGAGCACTTCCAGGATCGACTTTTTTCAGGAGCTTTATATCATCCCGTAGCTTTTTCTTTTCCTGACTTATGGTTGCATTGAAAGGATGTTTTACTTCAGTTGCAAACCCTTTATGGATTGTATTCCTCCTTTTAAAGTAGTGTATTAACAAGGGATAATTAATCCTTGAAGTTATTTAGGGCGCTTTCTCAAGGTTGTTTGTCAACATTAGCAACTGAGGGCAACTGAGGTGCACTCATGCGCAATCTGTTCGCTCCGTTATTTATTGTTACGCTCTCAAGATACTTGAATGAGGCTGATTTTGTTGCTTTTTCCCAGCTGAACAACATTGCATCATGGTCACTCTTGTCAGTCTGTTTTATTTCAAATGAAGAGACTGTTGCTAACAAATTTTTGGACACCCAAATGTAATCAAGGGTCTTTTTGCTCACGCCATGTTTCCAAGTAAAGCCAGGAGGAATATCACCACGGGTTGCTCCGTTCAGCATTGAGCACTCTCTCAATGCCATTTCTTTTATCCATCTGACACCTCGATCCTGCAATTTACCATTAATCATTATACCAACTTCATCGCATTTAGTTGTTGGCATATTTAACCAGGCATAGTTGAAATCACCACATATTATAATTTCCGGATCCTCATCTGCTAGAAGACACTTATCAACCTCAGACAGTACGGCTCCAATGAACTTTGATTGCGAGATCATTGCAGTATTCCAGTAGATGTTGACAATCAATAACACTTGATTCCTGAATGGAGAAGATCGTTTAATCTGAATCTTTGTTACTTGTACGAACATGTTCAGATTTACAGAGGATATGATCGTCCAATCATTATTATTCTTGATCATTGTAACCAGACCGCGAAGGGACGACCGAAAAGGTTTTTTCCAGCAGGATTCAGAAGGACTGTGTACCCATCACAACCAGGGCACTCGCGCAGCCATGTTTCCTGTAGACATATAATTGACAAGTCCAATGGGAATTGCCACTTTCCATCAAACAGATTTTTAAAGCCGCGAGTGTTCCAGGATAGCAGCTGGTTATTTTCTTCTCTGCTGTCCGCTCTTTGCTAATAGTCCTGTTGTTTTGCAGTTTTTGTACAGGGTGTGTGTTTAATGCTCATGTGGTCCCACAGAACTTTCCTTCTTTTTTCTTTTCGGTTTGTTCCACTGGTGATAAGTGTGGACTAACATCATCACAAGCATCAACACTTATTACTTCGAAGCCGAAGAACAACAGGTCATCCGCGGCATCTAGTATAGCCGTCTTGAGGGCACGAGAGTGTAGATGTAAATTTACCCAGTCCGAAAAATCCTCAGACATGTATTCAACAACTGCTATGTCTTCCGATTTTATTGCACCAGCGTTGAGATACACTGTAGCAGATTCAGAATGTTCTTTCGATTTAAGTTTACCTCTTTCTGTTCTGGCAGGGCATTTTTTATTTGGATTTTCCATATGCCTTTACGTGTATTGTCAGATCGATTTTTGCTGGACATGTTTACTTTGTTATCAAGTTTTTCAATTTGTGCACTTGTTAGTTTTGGATTTAATTTACCCCACAGGGGAAATGGGAGAGCTTCCGCCCTTCCTTTAAACGCGTTTACCCCTAAGCTCTCTTTGGTGGCAATCGATATGGAAGGAGCCTTACGACTTTCGTGGTTACTTGCACGCTAGGGCTGGTTGAATTCATGTTTGACCAGTCGGCCGCTTCATGAGTTCTTTACCAGGTCTTTCGGCAATTGACTTTGGTACTGCTACAGTGCCAACACTATCGTCAATGTCATCGTCGTCTATAGAGTATGTTGAGTACTCACATAACTTCAATGATGCATCAAAACTTGAATCATTCTCGCTGCTAGAAGCTTTTCTAGCTCTTTTGGCATTGGGCTGGGATGGTAACTTTTTCACCAGAGCCGATTTAGGTTTTAATTGTCCGTCCAATCCTTTCTCGGGCCGCTTAAATGGGGAAAGGGACGGCAGAGTTGATACGTTTCGAATGAATTTTTTATTACAAGATGTACGGGCACGTTTGGCTACTTGTTTCTGAGTTATGAGATTTGGAGCACCTTTTGTGCCACAAGACTTTTGTTGCTGGGTTTGTTTTTCACTCTCTTTCGCCAGCCCTGTAGGTGTTTTGAAAATCCCAAAGGAAAGTTTTTCCGTTAAGATTATTTGTTCTTGTACCTCTACAACTTTATCTGCTTGGATAACCACACCAAGCGTGGCAGACGGGGCAGCGCCATCTCCAACAATCGCTGGAGGTGCTTGCTGCAGAGTGTGAGTGTTGACCCCAACAGGCAGCAAACAGTCATTCTTAGAGCTTGCCACTGCATGCTTAGCCTGCACAAGAGGGGCTCCTTTTTTAACATTTGAGCATCCCACCGAGGTACTGCATGCAGGGCCACCCAGGGTCATCAGGTGCTTCTGGAATACCTGTCAGGCCTCCGAGGGTTGATCCTTAGACAATTTAATTTGACAGTGCGGAGCATGAACATACTCACAAACTGGACTTGTAAATGTGGATGTGTTGTGACGCATCCACTTTGTACACTCAATTACAGCGTCCATTAGTGCAGAACTGTCACTATTTGACTGGCAGGCTAAGTCACTTAGTCTGGATTGCCATTTTGAGGAGTTTTCAGCTTCAATATCCAATCTAGCATCAATTGCCTTCGAGAAACTTTCTAGACTTCTCATTTTTGCATTTATGTCTGCCAGCAAGGTCATTTGATCGGTTACTGCATCATGAATAGATTCATACAACTTCATGAATGGAAGTAATGCAATTGATGTTGCGGCCAATACATTGTTGTGTATTTGGATTCCTGCCGCGGTAGACAGAGCTTTTAGATGGTTGATCAGTTTTTGTCGCCTCCTGGGCCGTTTTTGCCATCCTGGAAGATGCGTTTTTCTTTCTAAGCAAGTTGTCAACAGGTGGAATACACGTTACAGCTCTTTTTTCTACTTCGTCTGTACCAGGCAGCTCAAAATTCTCACATGACGATTGATGGACGGAATCATTGGAACTAGACAGCAACGAAGTTTCGGGTCTTTCAGTAAAGATGTTTTTTTCGCTCGCAGAACGTCGTTTTTTCAGATTTTGAGACTTATTTTTCTTTGTGGAGTGATTTTTCAGAAAACTGGTGTTCAGACGTTCATAGGTGGCCAAAAAGTCTGCTTTCAAACGAGCAGTCAGTCGAGCTTCACGAACAGGAAGATCAGTAGAGTTTTGCTCTATTACTGGCACTGATACTGGAAGCGAATCTGGAAGCGCCCCCTCGCCAGGTTCCATGTTCCAATTTGGTTCCTTTCGTTTGTGGAGCCAGGAGCGTCTCGAATAATCGCGCCTCCAACTGGCGCTAAAAGAAGCATGGAGGCGTCAGCCTTTCCAGGTTTTTCAGCAGAGTAAATGTTACACAGCGGGAATTCGAACCGCCCCATTTCCTGCGTTAGGACAATTGGTAGGATGGTTCCCATCAAATCAGAGTCCGTTAATTCAAATAGCGATGTCTGCACGACTTCACACGCATCAACATACACTGAAGGAGAAAAATCCTGAGCCAATTCCACAGTGCTGATGTCGGGGCTTGCCCTTTGATTACATGTATTGCTAGAACAGTCTCTCAACATTCTGGGTGGGCCCAACGATGTTTGGGCTAGAGCGGCTAGTGACGCACTGAGCCTTTGCCCAAACAAGTAACCACCTCCAAGCCATTTTCAATGGCAAACTCAATTAGATCCTTATGTGCTTTTGACTCCACCGGGGGGAGTAGGGCTTACCTCCTTTGGGAAACTTAACAACGCTTTTCTTCTAGAGAGCAATGATTTCTGGCGAGTCTGTGGGCCCTCCTTCGTCATCGTATTGATCACGGTTTCCAGCTCTGCCGGCACTTCACGGAGAGCGTCAGAGAACAAGGGAACAGTAGCCAAGTGGATGACAGCTACGTGCGGGGAACTGCGGCAGGCCGAACTCCGCCGTATCATATGATGAAAGTCTTACTTATTTGTCGGAGGCAGTGAGTTCAGGCAGACTTCAGTCTCCGCTTTAGATGGAAAGATATTGTCTGTCCTCGCGGCAGTTGCACCTCCCCCAGCGCCAAACAGCCGCACAACAGCCGGTGGGCTTTACTCCCTAGGGCTTAACGCCGCAAGGGCGGTAGCGTCTGGCCTTTGAAAGATCCTGAGGTCACGTGATCAAGTCACGTGCTGGTGATGCCCCGCCTCCTCCAGGAAGCGCGTTTGTGTCGCTTTGTGGCAAGAGCCTACAGCAGCTCGCAGTGTCGAGTTGGTGAGTAGTTAAGGGCAGTCTCCACACAATGACTCCTCTGAGAACAGAGTTTGCACTGTTCAGTTGCACAATGCGGGCGGCAGCGTCTGGCCTTTGAAGGATCCTGAGGTCACGTGATCAAGTCACGTGCTGGTGATGCCGCGCCTCCTCCAGGAAGCGCGTTCGTGTCGCGTTGCGGCAAGAGCCTACAGCAGCTCGCAGTGCCGAGTTGGTGAGTAGTTAAGGGCAGCTTCCACACAATGACTCCTCTGAGAATAGAGTTTGCACTGTTCAGTCGCACCACACCAATTAAAAGATATTTGATGCACTCCGTAATCAATTCTGCAAGGAAAACATTTACTGCCAATTCTTGTTCTCCATCACAGGTAATTTATAAACACTGAAAAACGACATTGAAGTGTGAGGTCTCTATAGAGAAAACAACATTTTTAAATTGACTTTTCTTTAAAAACACGTTTGCCATTTTTCAACTTAAGTTTAAAAACTAGGTTACCTCCAAGAAGCACGTTGGTGCAGTTATAAAACAAATAATTTGCCTTATTTCTAACACTGAAAAAAAGAGAAAATCCCACGAGACAGAAGTCATAAAACTGAAAAATTACACAGGCACTCTAATGAATCCATACAACAATGCACTGAATATGGCTTTATAGACCAAGGGAGGCATCATTAACGTGGGATAATAGCCCACCACGTTATGGCCTGAGAAAATGCAGAGAACCAGGAGTTGGGGGAGGAGTGCAGAGCAAGGGTCATTATTCCAAGCGACAATGACACTTCCCCAAGGTCTAGCAGGCTATTAGCGCACAGTGGTACTAGCATATAAGGTTTTGATGGTGTAGTTTAAAATGCTAGTTTAATAATGAGAAAGTAAATCAACATTCTGCGCAACTCAAAGTGGTTTAAATTTTGTAGTATTTTAATAAGAAGGTTGTCATAAGTTAAGCATTTCAATTGCAAGCGCGGTTAAACTGTAGAGGGTTAACATGAGCATGCATTGTGGGTGCTTGAAAGTAAACGGTTTCTCAGTTTTCCCATTTCTGAGCTCTCTTTGGCATGTTAAATAGGAGGTCGCATTACAAAAACGAGTCCCCCTAGAGAGCAAGGATCTTGTTGAAAGACAGCTTACCTGGCCAATTGCATCATTGTTTCCGTGCCTGCTGTTGAAGTTAGAATGCAACTAAAATAATGGAGTTTATAGCGAAGCAGATGGGACATAAAGGGAGCCGGTTTATAAATAAGGAGAACCTGGCCCAGGTCGGCAATTTGATCTCCTTGTGCATTCCGGTTTTCAGTAAAACCATCAAGTACTGGGTGTGGGACTATTTTATAAGTAGGGCAAAGTCCCTTTCATCAAAATGGGTAAATGTAAATAATAAATTCAGGAAACGCTCTGCAAGTCCCACTGTACAGTAATATGAGGTGAAAATAAATAAATAAATAAATAAATAAATCGCACCCAAGCTATTGCATGCAATCGAAACTCACGATTTCGGAAGGGATGATATGGCAACGAACGTTAAGTCTACCAAATTGTGTTCCTATTGCCCTTATTAGATGTGAGAAGGGCCTAAAATCACTAGAGGCCATGGTTTACTGGAAGCCCTTATGTTTCACACAGTTCTGTAAACCTGTTCCTCACTCTCTCTATGGGGATATGGTAGTTTTGATAGACCGCGCCCAGAATGATATCGTAGGGGGTCTTGTAGATCGGTGTAAACCCCTGCTGGTTAAACTAGGGTTGAAAGAGGAGGATCTCCACTTGCGCCCTGGTTTTGTAGGGCATGCTGTGTGCCAGGCCGATTGGATACATGCCTTGGAAAAGATGCATCAATAAGCCTCCTTAGCCCATCTAAAACCAGAGCATACAAAATCAGGCACACAATGTTAGAAATGCTTTAATGTTTTTAGATTCAATGTTCTACAGACCACGAAATCATGGCTCATAGAGGAAACATTCCTAAAGGAGGAGTCTTTTTGTAGGCACTGCCGTAATCTGACAGAACCTGAAACCTGGGACCATCTGTTTTTCTACTGCCTGGCACTTCTGTTCTTCAGAATGTTGTATTTGGGTCAGTTTGTGTACTGGCCAAGGTCTATTGGTAATGCAAAGGTCACACTGGCTGTGTCGGGCTTTTTCAATGCTCCCAAAGATATTTAAAATGATTGAGGTCTTAATTGAATTAATTTTTAGATAACTTTTATTTGGTATTCTAATGTTTTTAAATGTGCCTGTGTCTGGTTTTATACTGTTGAAATGGATTGTAGGATATGTCATTAGGTTGCGGGGGCTATGTGTTTTATTAATTCTTGTTTTATAGTTTTTTTTTTACTATATACTAAGGGCCCGATTCATGGAATTATCTGCGCGGAAAATGGGGTACTTGCGTGCGGAATTGCATGCAAATCCGCCTTTGTCGTTTTATGGACTCGAATGTGCAGTACTTTTCCTGGATTTGGGTTGTGTTCGTGCTGGCTCAGCATACCTGCGCGAGCCGTCGCGGGACTTGCGTGAGATTCCAAGCAGAGCATGGGCATGGCTTGCGCAGAGGGCTGGGAACGAGGCGGAACACCAAAAATGGGGAAGAACTTGTGAAAAAGTAGGCGTTCCAAGGGACGGCCTGCAGGCAGTCCCTCGCACACCCAAAATTGAGCAACACTAAGCGTATTAATGGATTCGATTGCGCAATATCTCGGCTAGGTAATGACCATGCAAGTCCTTCATACGATCAACCACCCGAAGTACACTTGCACGTAGGCTATGCAGCACGCTTGTGGTAATGCATGTCAGATTTCGGGGTGCGTTTACTCAATCAGGGTTCCGAAGTAACAGTGCGTGCAAGCAGTGGAGCGGGGTGCACACGCAGCTTTCCAGAGTGAATGCCAAGTTTATGATTTTTTGTACGCATGTTGTCGGGGTGCTGGATACCATTACGGGGGACTCCGTGCAGGATCCTAGAGTAGCAGGCCTGCTTATGTGGGACCCTGCGCACTGTTTGAAGGGTCTGTGTATTCACCAGGGGGAGCACTCCAAAGGTAGCTGTTCCGGCGAATTATGCTTTGCGTTTGGGCGTGACTTACTTTTACGGTTACTTTGCGTCGTAAATTCCATGAATACGTGGGCACACATTTTTTTTTGCGCGCGCAGGTCTATGATGTGTCCTTCTCGGCATGCGGCCTTTGCAGATTTCTGCACACATCCGTGAATCGGCCCTTTAAGTGTATTATGATATGAGGTTGAATTTTTTTAATTTGACCATAAACAAAGAAAAGTCGGGATGCAATCAATACCAGTAGTTCTTGGCTGCCCTCCAACTGTCAGGTTGGCGGAGAGGAGGTCAGTAACGATCTCCATGTGTACTAATGGGAATTAGTAGACGGTACATTTTTCCAACTCTGGTTGAGCTCTGAGTAATCTGTTATAATTTGCAGCAGCAGCAAATTCGCTACTGTTTTTTTTGCATTCACTCCATGCTCATCACCATGTAGCTTTTAAAATCCTAATTTTGTGAGATTTTTAGGGCACCCCTCCATCCTCTCCCTCACGCCCAAAACCTTGTTCCTGACCAGTTTCTTGGATATCAGGTCTACATTATTAGACATTAATGGTGCAAGGAAGAGAACGAAGAGGACCAGGCTGTGTGTTTTGCTTCTGGAAATCCCTCAAAGCAAGCACCTCTCGGCAGAGCCTTGCCTGCGATTTGCTTTCTGTCAAGAGGTCACTTGCCCCCATAACCATTTTCATTAAGTTGATAATTCTGACATTGGTACACTGCCTGCCGACTGGGAAATTAAGTGTGTATGAATGGAAATGGTGATGCCTTGATGAAACTCTGAATCGCCAGTGTAGAAACCAAAAGAAAGTGGGACCAAAGAGAAGGACAGATTCCAAAAGCTATTCTTTACCGTAGTGGATCCTCATCCAGGCAAAAACATGCAGACCATTTGATTTCACATTCCGGTGTCAGGTTTCAGTTACTGGAAAGAGATACATTCATACATAACGTTACATAAAACGCCCTGTGCAAAAGAAACTAACATCTAATAACACTATTCTCAGGCTCAGACATCAAAAACGAAGACCTTTGCCAGAGGAAAAGCGACCGGGCACACCAGTCAGGACAATGCTGAGGGTTTAGGTAGTTCACACAGGGACTAACAAAGGATCCAGACTCCAAAAATACTGTTTAAATGCAGGGTTTGCTACGGAGTAGCTACCCACCTTGGTACGGAGTTAGGTGGGTTACTACATGAGCAGTGCTTTACCTGGACTGGAGGTTACAGTTTGATGCATGTGAATGACAGACTATTGGTAAAATGACATTAATAGTATTGCACACTCTACAAGTAATAAACAGAATTGTAGTTAAGAACCCCAAGAGTGTTTTCTCGGAATCTACACATCACGTTACATTTGCAATATTACTGCTCAAAATCCTTCGCCGTGGAAGCATTCCACAGACACAGAGTGGTTGTGCACCCAGTTGTGCTAGTTGAAGCAAAACCACCAGGGTTCATCTTCCCGTTTGCAAATTGTTGGCTCAATTTACTTCCTGCGGGCATTGTATTAGATTTCTTTCATAAAGCATGCTATAGCCATTATCATTGCGTCTTGGCACCCAAGTAACCAGACACAAATAAAAAGTCAACTGTCAAACACTGCTTGAAGCCGAGCGGCATGGTACTGGGTGAATAGTGGCGCTTTAGAGACCCCGCCCCTCTGGAAATGGACTCATGAGCTTGGCATCATCATCTTATTTGCTTATGTTAACTAACGGTGCCAATATAGACAGGGGCCCACAGACCCCTCGCTGGAAAGTAGGAGGGTCTGTTTTAAAAGCTGCAGGGTCAAGTAGTCGTTCTTGAGGAATGTTAGGGCTGTGTGGCACTACAGGCACCAACAGCCTGTGGAGACGGATCCATCAGCCTTTGCCGAATGGCAACTTTGCTGATTTGCTGTTTTTACCTCTTTCCTGAAACCTCAGAAAGCGGATGGAGACCCTGTGCAACCCCATTCCCACCCCCCTTAGCCCCATTATATACACCCTACCCATACATTACACCTGTGGTCAAAATATTATTACATTATTTTGTTTTTTTAATATAAAAAGTAACACATTTTAGAAAACACATTATGGAAAGTTGCCGTTCAGCAAAAGTGAGGTATACCAGTGCGACAGAATGAGGCAGGAACTTGCAATTTGAATTTTGGCATTTTAAGATCTAAGAAAAAAAATAACATCTGCTGTGTACTGAAATTAGGGTGGACAAAAGAGCGCCATCTTTAACGCGAGAGAAAATTGACTGGTCTTAAGACAACTGCAGTTGGAATGGGATTGTTTTCAAGTGAACAGGGCTGACGATTTTCCATTTCGCCAACAATCGGACTTGCACAGAGAAACGAGCAGTAAAATGGCTGGTTCCGGAAACTGGTTAGCAGTGCAGGGCTGTGTTGCAAGAATCAGATGACCAAGGAACAGTTAGAGGCCAAGAGAAAGGCTGGACTTTTGTCAAAGACACAGGTGGCAGATGGCCGATTCCCATGTTGGTTTTCAGGAAGAGTAAGTAGAAAAGCTCTATTTTAAGACTTGTAGGGGTGAAAAGGGCTGGCTTAAAAAATATATATAGGTTGGGGGGGGAGGGGCTCAAAACGACTCTTTAGGTGAATGGTAAATAGTGGCCACCAAGAAGAAACCGCTTAGAAAAGGCACGTCATTTACCTGTCCTGGCACTCCTCTTTTTTATGCCTCTCCAGCAGGGAGCGGGGAAATTGCTTCATGCAGAAGCCGCAGTCAGATGGCAGCTCGCTTACTGCCTTCTCCACCGCCAGATTTCTGCAGCATAGGCTCTTAGTAATCTCACAGCGGCAGTTGGGGCACGTGGCCTGCTCCTCCTTCAGACGGGCATCCGCTAGCAGGTGGATGAAACACCCAGCGCACATCAGGTGACCGTTCGTACACTATGAAAAAAGGGACATGGACTGTGAACCTCATGGGTATGCACAAATAAAAACACATGCAAGTTTGAAATGGGAATAGTTTTCCTACAAATACTCCACAAAGAGCTGCCTTCATGAACATTCCTTAAAGGAGTGGAAATACAAAACATTGTGCCTCTTTTAAACATGTATGACATGAACAGAAACACAAAATACAAACTGGTTACATAAAAAAAAAAATCAAAATAGCGATACCCCAAAAATACAGCGGAAATCTACGTTTCAGTCAAAGCAGCCATCCCTTTTTACTAGCGGGAATGCGTTTTCCCACTTGACAAAATAAAGATTTTCTTGGACCCACTGCCCAGCAGTCTCTTTGCTTTCATGAAAAATAGCTCTGTAAAAATGTAACTTGTAACGTCGCCCTCATTTTCTTATGAATCCTTTGTGCGTTTTGTGGCGACATGGGTCGCAGTGATTAAATGAGGTTTTACGCACATGCGCTGCAGAGTGCAGGTGGCGCCCAGACGTAGCACACGTGTGGTTGTTACTCTGTGGGGGCCGGGGTACCATCCTGCAAGACCGCGTGAGACCTCACAACAATGGCGACGAGAAGGTTGCTTTCCCGGAGCCATGTTCAATCAGCTCTGCTAACGGAGGGGTTTGGAATGCTTGCTTCATTCAAAGCTGTGCAGGCACACGAGGGGAAGGTGAGACTGGCCCTGTAATGCTGTGTGGAAGGAGGCTGCGACTTCCCAGCTAAGGAAGTGCACATGCGAGACCAGCACCATTTTTGGTGCACCCGAGGGTACATTTTAGTCTTACAAAAAGGGGGGGGAAATATTCTATTTTCTTTTCTCTTGTCTCCTAGTGTAGAGGAGTTTTGAGAGTTTTTCTTCATCCTTAATTTTATTGACACTGTTCCTGGGCACGTGTTTGACAGTCACGCTGTGTTGCGGCCCTTGTTCAAAAGGGGGTGCCTGTGCGCACAGCGTGACAGTACAGTGCGCAGTGCTGCGCCAACATGGCAGATGACCTTGCTGCAGCTGCCCCGGCGGTGGCACAGGTGCATCGCCAACAAGGGGCACTGGCTCGCATTCCAGAATTTGACGTTTCGAGAGAGCCGGCAGCTCTAGGCCCCAGATGAAACTTGTGGCTCAAGCCCCTGGAGATTTACTTCTCAGCTGTTAGGGAGTTTGACAACCAGGCGAAGAGGTGAACACTTCTGTACACGGATGGGCCAGCTGTGCTGAAGCTGTTTAGACCTCGAGGCCGGCAGACGGCTCCTATAACACCACGAAAAACTCTGAGGAACCATTTCATCCCGTCGGTGAACATGGAATACGAGAGGTTTGGGATGTGTGCGGCCAAGCAGAGGGATGACGAGTCGCTAGACTCATTCCATGGCAGGCAGAGACAACAAGAACCACGTGCGCATCGACTAGTGAGGAAGCAATGGTACGCAACCAGCCGATTCAAGGCTGTGCCTCACGGAAACCGCGGAGACACCTGAGGGAGCCAGGACTCACCCCGATGAGGATCCTCAAAATGGGACGATCCCCTGAGCTGGCGGACATAAGAGCTTCTAAAACAGACGAGGCCATGAAGATGGGGGAAGCTGGAGGATGTGTGTGCCATAGGACGACAGCAAGGCGCCAGGGGTGGTCGGCGAGGCATTGGCCCCAGGAGGGACAGGGGGTCAGAAACACAGGCTCACAGCACGCTGTGCGGGTACGACCTCCTGCATGCGAATGAGTGCCCGATAAAGGGGTGCGTGTGTGGGAGATGTGGGTCAATGGACCACTTTGCATGCATGTGTGAAGCCACCGTCGTTAAACCACGAGGCCCCGCCAAAATGAGCATTGTTGCTCAGAGACAATTCACAAGGCTTGCCCAAGTCGATCAGGATGAAGGTCAGCAGGGGCATGACCCAGACCTGGAGGATGAGGACGACGATGTATTGTTCATCTCCAGCCTCAGTGACTTGAGAAATAAGAGGAAGAGAGAGTCAAGATGAGCAGTATCGGTGGATGGGTGCAAGATCCCAGTTTTGATACAATGGCGCCTCTGAGCGTAATGGCTTTGGAATACTATGAGGGACAACCAGGTCCACCGCCCCAGCACAAGCGAGAATAAGGATCTTCACTTTTGGAGGCAAACAACCACTCCCTGTAAAAGGGGCCTTTGTATCGAGAGCGGGGCATGGGCCGAACACCATCAAAGTGAGATTCTTTGTAACTGATGTCAGCAAGGACCCGCTGTTAAATTGTGCCGCAGCTGAGACCCAGAAGATTGTCTTGTCAGCTTTGCATCTGGAGTGTACGACATGCATTACTTACCGTAAAAGCATTTCTGATGATTGTATCTGCCTAGATTCACATGCTGTGCATATGGTCCGACATCCAGTGGTAACCGCGGAGTATTGCATCTGGTCTTTCGGGGACCGAAAGGGGACGTCGGCATAGGCGTGTCTGAAACACTATCCCTATCGTGACGTGTGTAGTACCCAAAATCCCTCACACGCCGAGGTCCCTCTAATTGTATTTTTGCTGCCATGAGGGAGCCCAAGGCTATAGAGAGTGAGTACATGAAGAGAGAAAGTAGTAAGAAGTCTATGTTCCTTCCACCCCGAGCGGGTAGGCAGGGAGGGCGCATGTGAATCTAAGCAGATACAATCATCAGAAATACTTTTACGGTAAGTAATGCATGTCTTCTGATGCTTGTTAATCTGCTTAGAATCACATGCTGTGCATAGACTAGCGAGCAGTACCCGGAGTTGGAGGTGGGTTGTGAGAAGGAACAGTAGAAAAAAAAGATGTCTTAGTACCGCTTGTCCCACCTGAGAATCAGACCTAGAATGAGTGTCTAGGCAAATTTTTTTTTTTTTTTTTTTTAAAAGGTGTGTACAGAACTTCAGTTTGCCGCTTTGCAAATGGACTCTAGGGGAACATTTGCAATGAATGCTATGGATGCCCCAGTGCATCGAGTAGAATGTGCTCTAGGCTTGAAGGGCAGTTCTCTCTTTGCAAGACTGTAACATAGTGTGATACATTTGACAATCCACCTTGATATTGCTGATTTAGAGACTGGGTCCCCTTCTCTACCAACTGCCACTGAAACAAAGAATTGTTTAGTTTTCCTCAGTGGTTTAGTTCTATCCATGTAGAACATGACTGCCCTGCGCACATCTAGTGTGTGAAGGATTCTTTCGGCCATGTTAGTAGGTCTCTGGAAGAACGTGGGTAGTTAGATTGACTGGTTCACATGGAACTTCGAAATAGATTTCCGCGCAAATCTGGGATGTGTGAGCAGAACTACCTTATCTTTGTGGACTGTAACAAAGGGGGTCCAAAACCGAGAGGGCCTGTAGTTCGCCAACTCTTCCGATAGAAGTGATAGCTACTAGAAAGGCTGTCTTGTAAGTCAGGTCTTTCAGACTAGCTTTATGCATAGGCACAAAAGGGGGTCCCACGAGCCTAGTTAAAACCACATTTAGATCCCACCCAGGGGCTGGGTGAGTGATGGGGGGGATACATTCTTTTAACCCCTTCCATAAAGGCTTTAATCACAGGCATTTTCCACCACAACACCTTCTGCTGTGACGTGGTGTAGGCTGACAACACGGCTAGGTGAACCTTTAAGGAATTGAAGACTAGCCCAGAGTCCAACAGATGGGTTAGATATAACACAATGTGTGAAGGCGAGCAATCGATGGGATTGACGCCTTTGGAACTGCACCAAATGACAAAACGTTTCCATTTGCTGGCATAGCAATAACGTGTGTTAGGCTTTCTTGCCTCCCTCAGTATGTCCATGCATCTCTGAGGGAGATGCAGATGTCCAAACTCTATGACCTCAGGAGCCAGGCTGCTAAATTCAGAGTTTGTGGGCATGGGTGCAGAGTCCCCCCCCTGTCCTGAGACAACATGTTGTACGGGCAGGGCAGCTTGACTGGTGGGAAGAGGAACATTTCCATCAGGTGCGCAAACCAAGGTTGGCGGGCCCACATGGGAGCCACCAGAATCATGGCGACTGGTTCCTGGTGCATCTTGTGTACATCTTGTTCAGAAGGGGAGTCGGGGGGGGGGGGAAGGGGGGAGTGTAGACAAATTTCCCCGACCAAGTTATCCAGAGACAGTTCCCCTTGGATCGGTTCTGGGGGTACCCGGAGGGGTAATCCTGGCATTGGGCGTTCTGAGTAGCGAACAGGTCGAGCTCCAGTAGGTTTATATTGGGGGGGGCCCACCCCGTGAGACATGCGTCTGTCGTGAGAGTGGCTTCCACTGCAGGGGTGGTGAAGGATTTCCCCTTCAAGAGGTTCTCCTTCGACCACCACTGCAGAGAGAGGGAGAACGAGGGCTGGCGAGACAACTAACATCTTCCCATTGTCCGCTGGCCTGACACCACTGGCTGTTGAGCCACTCTTGCATGGGACGCATGCGCAGCCGCGCGTGGGGAACCAAGTATATGCATGACGCCATCATCCCTAGCAAACGCATAGCTTTGCGTACCGTCACCTCTCGACTGGCTACATACTGAGGAACCTGAGAGAGCATGTTCTGAACCCTCCGCTGGAAGGGAAGACTAGACAGTCTTCCGTACGAATTAGAGTCCCCAGGAACTGTTTTACTTGGCTAGAGACTAAGCTGGATTTCTTTTCGTTGATAGAAAATCCCAGGCTGAACAGTAGGTCTACTGTATTTTGGGTGTTCGAAAAACAAACGTCGAACAAGTCCCCCGTGATGAGCCAATCGTCGAGGTATGGGTAAACTGGAACTGAAAGTCTGCGCAGGTGTGCCGCTGCCACTGCCAGGACCTTGGTAAACACCCTTGGCGCCGAGGCTATGCCGAAGGGTAGTACCTTGAACTGGTAGTGTTTGTCATGAATCACAAACCTTAGGAATTTTCTGTGCGCTGGCAGCATTGTAATATGAAAGTATGCATCTTTCATATCTAATGTTGTCATGAAGTCCCCCTGTTTTAGCAATGGGATCACCTCCTGCAGTGTTACCATGCAAAACTTCTGGGGCTTTATGAACTTGTTTGCTGGGCGCAGGTCTAGAACAGGACGCATGGAGAGATCCTTTTTGGGTACAAGGAAGTACACGGAATAGATACCCTCGTTTACCTGAAGAATCGGGACGGTTTCTATGGCGTCCTTTCCCAGCAGCGCTTCCACCTCTTGGATCAGGATCTGCAGATGTTCCGGTTAAAGGCGATTTTTCGTCGGTCTGAACTGTGGAGGTCGGGCGAATTCCACGCAGTAACCGTGGGCGACCGTCTTTAAGACCCACTGGTCTTAAGTTATCCCCTCCCATGCCTTGAGGATAGATGTCAATCGCCCCCTGACCGGGGAGACATGGCAGGGGACCTGGACTTGGTGGTCATTTCTGACCCGACCGAAGTTGACGCTCCTCTGGAATTGGAGCCTCTGCCTCCATTCTTTCCGCGCTTCTGACCCCTCTGGGGTAGTAAGTGGGGCTTGCAGCAGGTTGACTTGAGTTGAAGTTGCCCGTGCCGAAATTGTTTTGAGCGGCGCAGGCTTGTCCTCGAAAGGACCGCCGAGAATTACTGCCCCTCTGTGAAGAGGGTTTCTGGGAAATTTGGTGCAGCGACTTAATAGTCTTGTGCTCCTTCTTGGCTGTCTCCAACGTATCGTCTACCGCCTTTCCGAAGAGGTTGGCCTCTTCGATGGGTTTGTTGATAATGGATGCTTGGGTCTCAGGCCTGAAGCCCGACGTGCGCAGCCACGTGTGCCTCTTTAGGAGAGTACCCTGTGCGAGAGACCTGCCTGCTGTCTCTGCGGTGTCCAGGGTATTCTTTACCACATTCTGATTGGCAAGTTTGCCCTCCGAGACAATGGTGAGAAGCTTGGCTCTGGTTGGTTCCGGAACCTCTTGAAGGCCTTCCTGGAGTAGGTTCCATTGGGCGTCAACGTAGCTTGCTAGTAACGTCGTGTTATTGGCAATCCGGGCGGTATAGGCCGCCGCCGACGTAACCCGTTTGCCTAAGGCATACAACCTTTTGGACTCCTTGTCCGGGGGTGACTCTCCCGTGGCAAGGGGAACCCCTGCTCTCTTGCGAGTGTTGGTCACCACCAGCGAATCTTGGATTGTGTGTCCTTTGATATAAAGCAGGTCGGTGGGGCAGGGTCGGAAAAGTTTTTCGACCCTTGGGTTCGCAGCCCTAGTCTGAGCGGGTGTAAGGAAGGGGCCAGAGCTCAAGAGAGGGATAGACTTGCTTGCCGGAGGCTTTTCATTAATAATGTCCTCTGTGAAATCTTGTTCGGGCAAGGTTTCAAGCGTGGCAATTTTAAAGAATTCTGCTGCTTTTTTCAACATGTTGTTGAAAGCCTTTTGATCATCCACCGGGGAAGCTTGTCGAATCGGGGTGGATGGGGGACAGTCGAGACAAACAATATCAGAGTTGTGATCGTCCTGCTGGGTGTCCTCCCAGTTGTCCGTTGCTCCTTGATCTTCCCCATAGTTGTCCAGAAAAGAGGACTCCTCTTCTTCTGTATAGATGTCTCTATACGTGTCCATCTGGACATCTTCTTGATAGTCAACTTGGTGTTGGACATCTTGTGTTTGAGGGTTAGGGTCTACCCGAGCTTTTTTCGGCGGAGGTTGATCAGAAGCCCTGAAAAATAGCTCCAGCCGATCCATACACCCCTCGAATTGCTCCGTGGTCCACGTGGATGACCCAAATGAACCTAGCTGAGTATGAACCGTGTTCTCCGGCCTAAGGCGTTGAGGATCTCCTCAGGGTGCTTGAGAGGGGCACCAGGCTTTCTCTGTAAAAGTCTTCGGGATCGTCTTCCAAATCCGTGGAAAACATTTTGGCGGATTGGCCCATACCTGTGGGCGGAACCGGTACTAGGCCCACCGCCGTAGCAATCCTATTGATGCTCTTACGGATAGTCACTGAATCTTCAGGAGACAAGGCCTCCGATGATGTGTCGGCAGTGGAAATGTCTTCCGCGGCTCTAGAAGGGTCAACGGATGGCTTCTCGGGTAGAGGCCTACTCGTAGTTTTCGGGCCTGTAAGGGCCTTGGAAACCTTGGAATCCGTCAAAGTTTCTTGTTCTGAAACTTCGGTGCGTGTAGTTTGGGGAGTAGCGCCCTTGTTATGTTTGTTATGCCCAGTCGTCATGTGCTGCTGCGGGGAAGGCTTCGGACCTGACCGATCCGTGGGCACCGCCGAAATTTCCGGCGGGCCTGTTGGCGCTTTAGTCTTCTTCGACGATGTCGTTGAGGACGGCGTTTAGGTTGTGTGCTTGGTGCAGTGCGATTGTACGCCCCTGTCGCCGGGTGTGTTCCCTGTAGCAAGACCGGAGTCGAGCCTGGACGGGTCGGGGACGGGCGTGCCAGCCCTAGTGGTGTCCACCTCAAGGTCTATAACGTCCGCATTGGACGTTTGGTCATCCGACGCGCTCCCGTCACTTTCGGCTGGTGTCGCGGCAGGGGAAGGAGGCACCACGCGTGACATGCCGTACGCGCCTCACCGCTTTAACCGGCGGTCCCTAAGGGTCTTAGGTTTAAGGAGTTTACACGCCGAACACCGCCTTTCGTCGTGCGCTAGGGGGAGGCAAGCGTTACGCGAGGTGTGCTAGCCTTTCCACGGATATCTAACCCTGCACACAGGGCAGAATCTAAATGGAGTCCTTTCCATAGCAGAAGGGAAGGGTGACCAGACCAAAAGGGAAAGCAGTGGAAAAGAGGAAAGACATAACAGTATGGCAAACCCCGAGCCCACTCTCCCTACTGTGTAGGTCGGCTGGAAGGCCCGACCACGTGGAAGTCCGAACGTCGAATCTTAGGCGTCGGAACCCACAGCCATAGACGATTCCCCCATAGTCTTCGTCGATGATGTTCTTGATGGGCGAAGTGACTTAACGGGGATAAACCGACAATTCGGTAAGATAAACAATGTCCCATGAAGAGCTCCGCTATAGGGCGACCAGTGATCTGGGTGGAAAAAAACAATCTGAGGGACCTCGGCGCATGAGGGATTTTGGTACTACACACGTCACGATAGGGATAGTATTTCAGACACGCCTATGCCGACGTCCCCTTTCGGTCCGCAAACAACCGGATTCAGTCCGGATTTGCGTGGACATGCGCCTTCCCAACAAGGCCTTCAAGCAAAAACTTCACATCACGCCCACCCTGGATGACATTGCAGAGTTACAAGGGGACGAGTTCTTCTCCAAGTTGGACTTGAGAGGCAGCTATCATCAGGTGGTCCTGCACCCCGAGTCGCAATACATGACATTTACTACTCACAGAGGCTTGTATAGATACAAGAGGCTTAACTTTGGTGCATCTTTGGCTGCAGAAGTATTCCAAAACATTGTGAGGGGTTGTTGGCCGACTTGGCCAGAGTGATTATCAGTGATGACATTCTGGTGTTCGCGGAAACCGAAACAGACTGGAAAAAACATTGGAGAGGATCCGTTCACTGGGACGGACACCCCACAAGGAAACATTTTGAGTTTTTCAAGGAGAAGATAGAGTTGTTTGGCTTCGTATTCCAGCAAGGGGGAGTGTCACCGGACCCCAGGAAGGTTAAGGACATCAAGGAAGCCATACCACCAGAATCAGTCACTGAGGTGAGAATCTTCCTCGGTATGTGACCTACTGTATGCGCTTCATCCGGAATCTAGCAATGCTACCAGAACCACTGCGAAACAGTGTGCACTCGAGGAAATCAAGGCGGCCTGATGACAGAGCACCATAGCATTCTTCAACCCAGCCATGGCATTAGAGATCGTAACCGATGCGAGCGCGCCTGGACTGGGAGCAGTACTGACCCAGCAGAACTCAAAAGGAGAGGTCTTGCCAGTAGCGTTGCAAGCAGGGTGCATGATACTGAGCAACGATACTCCCAAATAGAGAGGGAGGACTTGGCGGTGCTCTGGGGGTGCACGAATGTCCGGCTCTACATACTGGGAAAGCCAGTGATGGTGGTAATCCGCCATTACCCATCTTGGCTGGATCATCAAAGCACCCTGCACGCATCGAGCAGTGGATGCTAGCTCTCCTAGCGTATGATGTCTCTTTGGTATATCAACTGGGGGCAAACAACGCTGCGGACCATCTGCCCAGGCACCCTGGGAAGTCTGAAAGTGGGGGCGCGGACATGGATATCGAGGAGTATGTCAAAATGGTGGTGCAGTCCCATACCAAACTATGTCAGTGCAGGAGATGGCAGACCACTCAGCAGACTACACATGTTTCTGCTTGCTCCAGGAGGCTCTCAGCAGAGGAGACTGGAAGTGGGTGACAATGGGGTTGGACAGAAGGTTCCAATCTAGCTAGAACAGCTATGGAAGGTGAGACAATATTTCTCCTTCACCGAGTCCGGGCTGCTGTTGACGGGCCAGAACATGGTGGTACCGTCAGTGCTGGTGGACAAGGTCGTAACTCTAGCACATCACAGGCATCAGGGGTCAGCTAAAACCAAGTCCCGACTAAGGTTGAAGGTGTGGGTCCCCAATCTGGAACTGCTTGTTGCCGAGTTTGTGAGGACTAGCGTGTGGTGCCAAGCTGCCGATCCCGTGCACAGGGAACCCCAGATCGAGTCAATGCCGAGAGGGACCAAGCCATGGGAAGTTGTGCACATGGATTTTGGCTCGGTAGGGAGAGAGAGACACGTCCTTGTGGCGATTGACGAATGGAGCAGATACCCGGAAGTGAAGTTTGAGTCAACATCTTTTGAGATCATTGTACCAGCAGTGGAGAACGTTTTTGCCTCTCATGGGTTCCCGGAGATGTGCACAGACAACGGACCACCCTTCCAAGGGGAGAATTATGTAACCTTCCTGAGAGAGTGTGGAGTCAAACACCAGAGGATCTCTCTGATGACCGCCAGAATGACAGGGAGAACATCCAGAGGAAATTGTGACCGCCCGACATATCGCTGGGGGATTAAGTGATAGTCAGGAGCCAGCACCTGGAAGTAAAGCTCTTGCTGCCCTATGACCCACAGACACTGGATGTGGTATGAGTTGAGGGGTCCATGGTGACTGCATCTGATGGGAACAAGACAGTGACCCGCAATTCCAGCTTCAAGAGGCTCGGCAGCCATCACTCTGCCGATCAAGGCCCAGTGCAGAGGGAGACCCAACTGCGTCCTGAATGCGCAAGGGGCCCTGCAGGAGTGACAGACCCGAGCCCAGGTGGGGAGGACCTGCAGGTAGATGTCCGCAGAGGGAACCCCCTATTCCGTCGTCACGCCTGAAGAACTATGTGCTTGATGAATGTTTTCTTAACATTGAACTGTAATAAGACACAGACTTACAAATGTGATGTTTTGAACTCATGTCAAGTACTTGCCGTAATAGGTTTTGTTGTGCGGTGATATTCTCATGGTTATGAAAAAGGAGAGATGTGGTGACAAGGGTCACGTGATGCCCGCGGAGTGACGCAACTCTGTTGCAGTGAATAAATAGGGTTTTCCCACGCATGCGCAGCAGAGTATAGGCGGGGCCCGGACGGAACACACGTGTGGTTGTTGTTACTCTGTGGGGTACGGGGGCTACCATCCTGCAAGACCGAAGTGCTCACAATGTCACCATTTGCACTTTATTTTTAAACAGAGGCCGACATACGAAAAAGGGTCTACTACTGGTTTCTTTGTCTATTAACTGTTAAAGTGTGTTTCAAGCAAAACCCCCAGCCCAAAAGAATAATGAAGTAAACAGTCCTGCTACCCCATCCCCCCAAATGCAGTGCACTCCATTCCATACGGTATCATTCACCTCCCCCGTTCTCAACCCCCAATTTACTTTTTGGTAACATTAGTGGCAGAAGGCATTTTAACACATACACATAACAAGAACGAAATAAAACTGCAGGGCCACAGATGCAGGAAACTCATCTATTACACCTCTGTACAAGCGGTTCGATGTGATAATGTCACCTGGAAAAAGTCGCCAGGTAGGTGACTTTCTTGGCTCTCCCTAAAATATTCTCGGAGGGGTATCATTTTATATGATAAACTCTCATCGTAGAACAATTGGGGAAAGCGTGATTTTAAAGGAGGGTGCATTTTTTTTTAGAAATGTCGCCCTCCCCTGGCGGCCATTTCCCAGGCGACTACCACTGGCCACCTACCAGACTCTGTGGGGCAAAATACATGCAAACAACCTAATTCACAGAAAAGCACATTGCAATGAGCATCATCAGTCTTTGATACCTGGAGGCGCCATGGAAGTGACTTGCCATAAGTAAGCCAAGTGGCAAATAACTGGTGCAAAATCCCTAAATTGCACTGTTATCATATATGGAGAAACTCCATAGTCATTAGGCATATTTCTATAGCATTATATATTAACATAAGCTATGAAGTGAATCAATTACGGAGCTGCAGATAAATAGTAGCATGTCTGTCATATAGCACCTTTAGCCCATTAGTATGACCTCAACGGGCTTGTTGTGGGTACAAGTTCAGGGCGTGGGAAAATTTGGCCAAGATAGAGCACAGAGTGTGCTGGCCGAGATCCAGTAAGCTACCCAAGATGGTCAGCCATGTGGATGGGTGCTGAGAGGTGGTCAGGAGAGTGTGCGAGCACAAGAGACTCATTATGTGTCCAGCTACAGCAAATATTTTGTTGCAGATCGTAGCTGCATTCCGATGGAAAAGATGCGCTTTGTGTTTTAGTCTGATGCATGTAGGCACATGCATGTTGGTGGGTGGCCATGCCTGGGACTGATGCCCACCAAAATGGTGCGCGACTATATACCTTGCGGCTCAGTTGAAGCTTTTGTCTTCGATGTAGCTGTGATCAGATCATCCAGTCTGCTTCGAAATTGTACTTTACCTTGCTCTGTAGAATATACTGTGAAGGCACTGACTGTCAAGGCCTTTGTGTCAGGAGGCGAGTGTGAGGAGCGAAAGTTGCTGGAGGGAATAACCAGGTTTTGCGGGCCTTTCTGAAGGAGAGGTGGTCCTTATCACGGTCCGATGTTCAGTGGATGGGAGTTCCAGAAGGAGGGAGTTTGGATGGAGGAGGATCCTCATTCTGGTTCAGTTGAAAGGAGGATAACAAGGGGGAGTGCAGTCCCCGATCTAAGGTTTGATGGGATGGAAGCATGTAAGCTTGTGTTGGAAGAATCCTGGTCCTGTCTTGTGGAAGGCGTGGTGTGTGATACACATGGTCTTGAAAGTCCCCCCCGTTAGCAGATGGGGAACGAGTGGAGCACGCCAAGGGCAGGAGTGATGTGTTCTGTGGGCGAGAGGGCAAGGAGGAGCCTAGCTGCAAAGTTTTGGATTTGCTGGAGTTATCTGAGCTGATAGGCAGGAGTGCCAAGACAGAGTGAGTTGGCATAGTCTAAGCAGGAGAGGATTATTGCAAGGACTGCAGAGATTGAGGGTATGAGAGAGAAGGGAAGATTCATCCGTGGATGCAGAGGTGGAAATGACATGTTCTGGACACAGTGTCCGGACATGGCATTGATGTGGTAAGAAAGCGTTACATATAAATCCAAGGTGTATCGCAGGTTCTTTACTGAGTCGGATGCTAGGGGCTGGGGGCCTAGGGAGGCTGGACAGGGTGTGCGGGAGGAAGTGGGGTAATTGGGGGGGGGGGGGGAGTGATGTCTTACTGCATATTAGTATTTCGGTTTTACCAGGATTGAGGAGGTGGTGGTTAGCAGTCAGTCAGTCATTCTGTGGTCGATTTCAGAAGGGGGAGGCAGGGCAACTTGGGAATCCTGAAAATGATCCGAGTGTCACCGGAGTAGTTGTAGCTTGTCAGGTTATGAAGGTGGGGAGGGGGCTTAGCTAGAGATTGAAGAGAAGGGGGGACAGAGAGGTGGGCCCCCTTTGGGGACAGGGCGAGGGAGGAGCATGATTTGTGAGAGGTTGGAGAGGAATGAAGAGGTCCATTTTAGGGCAGAATTGCTGATGCCTAGATAGTGCAGTCCCTCCCAGAGGATGGAGTGGTCGATAGTATCAAAAGGGAGCAAAAAGGCAAAGACAGAGCGATTAAATGATTTGCCCAGGATCACACACTTTGGTTCAATGGTGAAACTGGGATGTGGACAATTTAACCAACGGAATACATCTTCCCAAGTTTAGTTGATATACTTATTTAAACACATGAAACACACTGTTTTGTCCGGCCCGCCAAGAACAAAGACTTTCCTTATGGAGGGTGGCCTGCAAGCAGCATCGGCCGCCCTCCATTAGGAAAGGTCTTGGTAACTCTTCCGGGCCGGACAAAAGACTGACCCTCATTGGCTTAGTGCACACGCACCACGTAGCTCCTACAAGTCACGTAGTGCACGTATGCTGTACCAATGGAGTTCCAGCCCTAGGACTGGCGTGGTCAATAAGGCTTGATGCTGGAAGGCATTTCAGCCTTGGCACACCAGCCGTAGTAGCAGATCTCCCCAACGTTACAGCACATCCGCAGTAAGTACTTATTTGGGGGGGTGGGAGGAATATCTAGGGTGTGTGTGGTGTGTGTGGTGTGGTGTGGTGTGGTGTGGGTGTGTGTGTGTGTGTGTGTGTGTGTGTGTGTGTGTTGATGTTGCGAAGCAGTGGTGGGGGAAAGGAGGTGTCGGGACTGCGTCGGGTCTGCCTGCATGTATGTTTGTTTGTGTATGTTGAGATGCGGGGGTGGGGGAGCGTAGGGACTGTCTGTAGGTTTGTTTTTGTGTGTATGGGCAGTGTATGGTGAGATGGGGTGGGGGTTCGGGTCTGTATGGATATGTATGCATGGTGTATGCTTGTTAGTCTCTGGGGTGGGGGGGATCCAGGGCTGTATGGGTATGTATGCTTGTGGGCGGGGGGGGGGGTGAGATTTGAAGTGTACCTCTGAGGATCATCAGCAAACAGGTTTTGAACAATTGTAAATTGATGGACGTAGGTCAGAGGGGCCATATTAGCTGCACAGAATGTGCGAGGATTATGATTCAGTGGGCACTGCAAATGTGATTTCTGGTGGTAGGGGCGATGATCAGAATTGTGTGCACAGAATGCTCCCGGCCCATGGTTGTGAGCAGTGCATCAGAGGTCTGGGACATTTGTGCATAGGAGGGACAGAGCTGGACTAAAGCCGCACGTTCAAGGCAGACAGAGAATTGTGCTGTGGCTCCAGATGCGTTTTGTACCAAGTCGCATCTCAAGAATTTTCAGATTTACACCAGTCCTCATAAGGACAGTGAGGGGAATCCCATGCATGAATTTGAGTGCACTGAACTATGGCAGAGCTTCACTCATGACACAAACTAGCTTACCAATGATCACCTTTATAACCTCACAAGTTCATAGGTGGTTGGTTTGCAAAACTCAGATACCCAAAACTGACATAACCGTGTACGAATGCTGTCGAAATATAAGTTTAATGCCTATTATCATATAGCACAAGGCCGAAGGCAGGCTCCAATCTCAGGAGGGCTGTGAGGTGACAACTGTAGCAACTCAAACAACAATAGTACAACAGTGCCAAATTACACTAAGGCTAGCCATGACTATATAGTGCATCAGGCATGAATATAGAAATATGCCTAATTACTATGCCAATGAAAGCAGGCCAACCCTAAAGAAGTGTGTACCGTAACAATGAGGGTTTGCAGCCTTGTTGAGAAGTGTTCATACTGCCTCATTAAATGTATTGCAGCTCTTCCAAGGAGTGCTTGCACTGCGAAGAGGCAGTGAGATGGCTGTTATGTTACGCTATGTTAAAGGTTCTTGTTAGGCACAATCCTGTGCAGTTCCCTTGGCGAACACTGCAAAAAAATTAAGACTACAGGAGTAAGCAGTAAACCCAATTGGTAGCAGTCTGTCCCACCCAGACCTACCTGGTAGCTGTGGCTGAGCAGTCAGACTTCTCTCAAGAAGAGCAAGGCAATATATAGAGTATACACAATAGGGCCAAAAACACAGTGGAACAAGCAAACACTGACCAGAGCTTTGTATCAAAAGTATATAATTATTTATTTAAAAGACACTTTAGGTAACTAGCACTAGCACTCTAAATCAAAAGCAAGTTAAAAACACAGTTAGATAAAGTATAAACACCTCCCTTGATAACTTTTAGACAAGTCAGAGTTAAAACATCACTATTTGTTAAAACAGATGTGAGCGTGTAACCTAGATGGCACTCCAATAGTTAAGTTAAAGGGAGAGAAAAAGGCAGAGCATAAAAATAAAAAATTCCCCACACTTTTCTAAGTCCAAAGCAAGTCAGTGAAGGCCGTATACACTGTAGAGCCAAAGTTCATAGGCCAGGCCCACTTTAATGGAGCAAAGCGAAATGTGCCCAGGATCACACCGTTTAAAATGCACTAAAAGTCTTTGCAGAGTGTTCAAAAGAGGTTGGGGTGATTCGAGAAGTAAAGTTAGAAGGTCTGGAGCCAACCCAGTTGGAAAGCCAAGGATTTAAGGGTCACCTTTAGCAACCCGAAGAAAGGGAGGCCAGGTGGAACACAGTACCTTAAAGAGAGAGGAAGCTCCAGCGGCAGCCGTTCTTGGCAGTGGATGCAAGTCGTGGTTTCGACCAGGGGAAGAGAAGATCTCGTCGAGGAGGAAACTTGTAGTCGTTGCACTGCCCAGGGAAGAGACCAGCAGCGGAGTTTGTCGGTAAAAGGTGCGTTCCTTTTATTCGCGGTCAAAGTGGTGAAGCTTGGCTGTCCGGCCGCCGGGGTGCTTGGCACGGGCGATTCGACCAAGAGACGTCTTTGGAAGGCGAAGTGGTGAACTGGTTGATCCCACCAGCTCAGAGGGAGAAGACTCTTCCAGCAGAAGATCTCTTGTCATCGGGAAAGTGGCGAGGTCGTTACATCCTGTGGAACCAAGTCGTTGCAGCAGGGCTCCACCGGTGGCGTCGTCGTTGCAGATGGCACAGCTTCTCCCCTCTTCGGATTTCTTAGATCCTGTGGCGACTTCTGAAGTTCCAGTCCCAAAAGCCCTGCTTTTATGCAGAAAAACCCCCACTCAACAGCCTAGCTGTCACTCAAACATGCTAAGTGGTGAGCCGGGCGGCTCACCACTGGGCCAATCAGAATGGAGTGCAACTCGAGTTGCTAAGGCAACGCAGTCCAGGGTGCCAATTCCCCTCCCCACACATCCTGTGGAACCAAGTCAGAGTGGCATCATTTGGAGGGCTTCTGTGGACAAGCCCACCAAAAAGTGGAACAAAGGGCTCGACCTTGGTTGGAGTTACAGAGACGGACACAAACGCCATTTTAGAAAAGAGTTCTGGCAAAAAGATCCAACCGTGGATTTAATATTAAATAAATAAACCAGCGGTATCTTTAACATTACACAAAAAAGTGGTGCGTTTAAAATCAATGGGAAAATCCCATAGGAAATATTCCAGTGGAATATTTTGCATGGTAACCACTGCCACCAGCCAGAAACTCGACAAGGGGGGACTGGACAGTGCCCCCTTGAAAACAGACCCAGGGGCAATATAATTAACCCCTTCCAGTACTTCCACAGTATGATGGTTTTGTACAGGTTTTGTTCACAAATTTGGACTAGTAAAGTCAATGGTGACTTAACATGCCCTGGGAGACAGTAGTCAGTGCCAAGGTATGGAGTCTATGTTTGGGGGTCACTATGACACCCCTGTGTTACTGGACTGAGGGTGCTGTGTAACACATACACAAAATATAGATGATACCCTATGGAGTAAAGGACCCCATAGCCCATAAGCACACAAAAAGTCAAAGACATACCTCAAATCATGCCTAAGAGTGGGAGGAAAAGTGTCTCACTCTTAGCAGGGGAAAGAACAAACCCCAAAAATCCAGCAAAGCTGCTGGGGGACTCGCTAGGTTTGGGAAATTAGCCTCATCAGAGAATTCTCCCTAACAGTTCTTGTACCGCACACTGTTGCCAACTGTGTGGTCTCTTGGCCCTCTGCTGGATCTGTAATGCAAGCAGCGTGGCAGGGTTTGTTATTAGGACTGAGCGGGAGAAGAGCAAGAGAACTGAATTGCTGTCGGCCGCATCAGTTCACAGAAACCGGGCACTTAGAGTAGGTGCATTTTCAGTTGGTAGCCGTCATGTGGTGTTGGGTGATGTATTGTAATGTTGCAATCTTATTTCCCAATTCCAGAAAGACAAGGCAGCAGACAGGACTGATCAAGAAAGTGCCCGAATCCACCTGCATGCAGACAGCCTAGAAACTGGGAACAAACGTAAACTTCAGACTCCCGACAAGGTAAAAACTGTTTATGACACTACAGGGGGTTGGGTTCTCTGCGTGGCTCTTTGAACAACATAAAGCTAAAGCAGGCAAACTTAAGAGATGTACCGCCTTCGCCTTTTGTTGAAACCTGACCCAACGAAGGCTATACTCCCAAGAGTATGGCCGACCCGAACAGCAAAGTATAGCAGTCCAAAATAACAGAATGTCCAATAAAGGGTCAATACAATATACATACTTTAATTAAAACAGACCAAATGCAATAACTAACTAGAAAGAACTACAAATACCCACCCCTATAGAAACAACACTGTCCAAGAAAGTGTGAAGCATTAACACAGAAGGGTGCAGTAGTGCTGCTCCAACACTGTCCCCGCCACTGCCCTGCTATGTCGAGCACTAACTTTCCAGGGCATGTACACCTTATGGCAGTTTTAGTTTTGCAAAAATGACTTTTCTAGAAAGATGAGGCTTCTGACAGTACATTTGTGTCAGTTTCTACATTTTGCGCTTTGGCTGAATGTTTGGTTCGAAGGTGGGATTTGTACGGCGCAGCTCTGCCACGGTTTCAAATGGCTACTGTAGTAGGGCCAGCAAATCCCTGCATTCACCACCTTAATCTCAAACGTAGCAGTTTGATATGCTATGCAGACAGCTATTCCTGAAGGAAGTATCCATCAATAAGTGCATGAAAAGGTATGTTGGCAAGGCTATTTTCTGCATCTGATCTTGTTCTTTTGTCGCTTCTAGGCTTGTCTAAAAAGTATATAATTTTTATGTACTCTAGATGGACCATCGTAGTGGGAGCATAACACTGGAGTTTGTATCTTCCCAAAGTACCATTGAACCTGCCCTTTACCGTTGGTACTACATCTCAGTACACAGGCCCCAGGGTGCAATGCATCACTGTTTGTGCTCCAAAGATGTCCCTGCCAATGTGCAGTGCAGTTAAAAAAAGAAAGATTGACCAGGAGCACTGTCAATTTAAGGATGAGTGGACTGAAGTTTTTTTTCTTTTTTCTTCCATCGAGTCCAAACCAATTGTGTACTCCTGTCTCATTTGTCTCGAGCGCCTAGCAGTCCCCAAGGAATATAATATCCACCACCATTGTGAAACGAAACAGTCACAATACAAGGATTTGCAGGGGGAAGCGAGAATTTAAAAAGCTGGGGGAGCTAAAAACACAGCCGACTACGCAACAGGGTGTTTTTGCCCAGAAAACAATCATAATGTGCCACCTTTGTGAGTTATAGGGTTACACATCTTATTGCAAGGTCAGCACGTCCTTTCACAGATGGGGATTTTATAAGACTGCCTGATGGAGATTTGCGAGGCAGTGTGTAAAGAAAAAAAAGATGCTTTTACAAATGTTCCCCTTTCACGGATGAATATCCAGCGGCATATTGTAGACATAGCTGACAACTGTTACAGCCAACTGAAAATGCAATGTAAGGATGACAAGTTCTTTTCAGCTGCGCTTGATGAGAGCACAGATTCAAGTGACACAGCCCAACTGGGGGGGGGGGGGGTGGGAGGAATCAATAACAAATGCAAAGTATTTCAGGAACTGGTTTCTCTGGTATCTTTGCATGGCAGGACTACTGGTGCTGACATTTTTAGTGCCTTTCAAAAAAAGTCAGATTTAAATTTGCCATGGGATACTCTGGTAGGCATGACAACTGATGGGGCGCCAGCCATGGTTGGGGAGCAAAATGGTTTTATTGGCTGCTTGAAAAGACACTTGGGCGAGAAAGCTATCCATTAAAAAAATTATCACTGCATCATACACAGTCATGGACCTCCTTGTGACTTTATCCGTGCACGCTCTTTAAATCAGATCGTTTCAGGCATTTTTAGAAGTGGAAGCAGCAAGAGGGGCAAAAATGGGAAGGGGCCCTCTTTTTTGTTGAAGGGGGGCCGGACTCTTGAGGGTGGATGTAGACAAAGGAGAGTAAAAAGCTACCCCTATTTCAGGGACGCATTAAAGCTAGGTGTGGAGTGCAGCAAAAAGCTAGGTTTAGCAAATACTAGCCAAAGGAAGGTCACGATATAAGGATGATGAATCCAAATAAGGGCTTTAATTAATATTGGACACACATCTAAAAAAAATGTAGGCCTATAACACAACATTCGGCCTTAAAAACATTAGTAGGAAGATTATTTTTGCAATTTCATAGTTAAGGCTTCTGACAGCCCAACTGGAGAAAGGGATGCTGGTACGCTACCCCGCATGTGCAGAGGTTTTCCCCCATGACAAGTATGTAGGATGGTACCGGTATGTGAAGGAACTGGAAAATGTTTGAGAATTGTTTCATACAATTCAAATCTCAGCGAGGCTCATTTGCAGACCCTTTCTCTGCTGATGTTGACAGTGTGCAACCTGAACTTCAACTGGAAGTGATTGAACTTCAGTGATGTAGCGCCCTCAAAAATAAGTAAGAGATCTGCCTTTATTAGCCTTTTATTAGTATCTGGACAAATCTGTCACGGGAAGCATTAAAGATGGTATCTATGTTTGGCAGTACTTACATTTGTGAGCACATTTTTTTCGCAAATCAAACTACATAAATCCAGCCTAAGGACAAGGCTCACTGACCAACATCGCCATGCTATTCCGAGAGTAGGTACTACATCACTGGAGCCCAAGATCCGGAAACGGACAGCTGAGATACACTGCAATGTTTCTCACGGATCAAGTATGTCTGGTTCACAGTTTCATCCTGTATGATTTGCATATTTATTTTAGTGCCAATATGTCCTTTGCAAAGAAAGGACTGATAAAAGTGGAATGTGAAATGTGTACCAAAAATAGTTTTAAATACAAATAAAGACCGGTACACCTCCAAAAAAGGTATTCTTTTTCCATCTGTCTAATGAAAATTGGGGTTGGAAGGCCTCCCGACCGACCCCGCCCTTTCCACATTTAATTTTCGGCCCACTATAGGCAGCATGTAAGGTACATTTGGCCCTCTGCCAAAAATCAGTTGTGCACCCCTGCTTTATACCAATTCCTTGGAAACAAACCACATTACATAATCAACTAGCCTTTCATAATAAAACTAACTTTACACTACATAAATTGTCATAGAAATATGTTGAGCAATAAGATTAGGGCTTTAGTTTTAGTCTTCCCACCCTGCATGCAAAGTCACAATAGCATCATGTCGAGTAGCGTGAGTCTAACAAATCCCCCTTGGCTTTTAAAGCAAGTCCTTATTTCATAAAGCATGCAGCATAATTCACCCTTCTCACTTCCGATCACCCCATTCACATTTCTAAAAAGGGACAAAGGTCCCTGCTATAGTCCCCCCCCCCCCCTTATTCCCATCAAGGTTAATGGATCCCATTGTAATGCTCAGTTACCTTTCCCATTCTACACAAAACCCCCACCTCCCCCTGTTGTTAATGAGGGTGCCGAACAGGAGAGGTGTGCAGCTGCCAAATGCCCCAGTCTGGCTCTTAAAAGAGCAACAAGGGGGGGGGCTCGAGGGGGCCAAGCTGCCCACGCTCTGTATGCCACTGGAGAGAAAGTAGTGGACGAGGAGGAGTTGGTTACTTAGGGTGTGAAATTGTAAATTGAGAGTCAGATGCAAGGGGCAAAAACTAATAGCAAGCTACTAGCCAGCCTTAGAAAAGTCACTCGCCACGTCAATTCTATACATACACAAGGCATCCAATTTTGTACTCGCCAAGAGTTAAATATCACCGGTCAATGGCTAGCGGCAAGTGCACATTTTGCACCCTGGTCATAAGCACCATCAGAAGTGGAGAATGCCAGCGGAAAGATCCCAGACGAGAGCGAACTGCGGACCAGCACGGCACGCTGGGTAACGTGAGTAGTGAGGCGGCTGTTGGCAACCCAAACCGTTTGTATTTGTATTTATTTGGTTTTTATATAGTACTTTACACCAAAGCGCTGCACATATGAACGGTACAATAAAATGAAATTAAAATTTCAAACACAGCCTAGATCTGCGGTTACAATAACCTGCATTAACCAGTCCAGAAAAGATTAAGATCACAGAGAGACCCGAAAGGATAAATAAACAGCGATGGAAGAAAGAGTGGGAGAGCATTACAGTATAAAGGTGCCAAAAGAGAAAGAATGGAAAAGAGATTGAGCAGAGGGAGGGCATGGAATCATAAGACGAAAATAAGAAGAATGAAGTGAATGAGAAGAAGAAAATTAGATAAGGAGGTACAAGGCCATAGAGGGATTTAAAAACTAGATATAGAAAATTTCATTTTAAACGATGATGAAAAGAGAGCCTTCCCCTGCAGGAAAGATCAGAAAAGTCCCTTGAGGAACTCTTGACGAGTCTGTGGGACCACAGCAAGGTTCTACCCGGGGATCTGGTGTAGCGTGATATGACCACCAGGTGTACCTTGATGGATGTGTGAGCCAGTCCAGCTTTTGCCACGGACAACAAGTAAGGAATAATCTGTGGAGCCGTGACACCACGCAGCAAAACGATTCCACTTGTGGCCGAAGCACCGAGTCAACGGCGCCCTGGCTTTGGCGAGGACTTTCCTGCAGTCTGCTGGCAACTCAACCTCTAGAATCGAAGGCTGCAGGAGCCATGCCCTCAGGCTCAGCGAACCTGGGTCGTGATGAAGGATTGCGCCTCCCTCTCTGGTGACCAGCAACTTGACTGGAGGCGATGCTGACAGGCTGAGTAGGTCTGGATACCAAATCTGCCTCGGCCACGCCAGGGCGACAATTATATCTTTTATCAACACTGTCTGGATGTGTTGATGACGCATAGCAGGAGAGGAAATGGGGGGGGTAGCGTTCAGAAACAAAGCTTCCCACGGGAAGGAGATCGCGCCCCCCCTCCCTCAAATCCCCTCCCCAAGCTCTTCGGTTGGTGGAATCTGCTAGCAAACTGCTGGCATTTGGATTTCGCCACTGTGGCAAAGAGATCACTTTAGGGTAAGCCGATCAACAGGCGGTCCCCACCTGATTCTGACGAAGTTCCCACTCGTGGCAGGAGCACAGTTCCCCGCTGAGGGAGTCTGCGATGGTGTTCTTAACACCTGCCAGGTGGAGAGGGACGAGGAACATCCCCTGTCCGATGGCCCAGTACCACAAGTCCTGAGCTTCCTTGGAGAGCGCTGGGGATAGAGTGCCCCCTTGCTTCATGATCTAGAATAACCAGGTTACTCACCGTAGTGACCACCTTACTCCTAGTCCATAGTCCCCTTTCCTCCATACTTATGGGACATCTCTGTCCTGTGGGACGAGACCGGAGCACTTTGTGAAAAGCATCCAAAAATATTTTTCAAAAATGTGTCCATCCTCCTTCTTGCGCAGGGCCTGGCACACGGCCGTAACCCCGCCCACCTTGGCTCCGCCCCGTGCATCGCCCATCAGTCCTTTTCTATCGCCAGGTCAGAGACCTATTAGCAATAACAGAGGAACCTTATTAGAGGGGACGGCGGGTGGCCGTATGGAGGAAAGGGGACTATGGACTAGGAGTAAGGTGGTCACTACGGTGAGTAACCTGGTTATACTTTTACGTCGCATCCCCTTTCCTTCCTACTTATGGGAGATTCCCAAGCACTCCTAACAGGAACTATGGGTGGATGGAAATACCCCTTATTGAAAAAGGTTCTTCAGCACAGCCTGACCAAACTGAGCATCAGCTCTTGAGCTCATGTCAAGACAATAATGCTTACAAAAAGCATATGGGAAGCCCAAGTAGCTGCCCTAGCGATGCACTCCCAGGAGACATATTTCTGAAAAGCAACCGCGGCTGCCTTGCCCCGCACCAGGTATGCATGAATACCCTTAAGAGCTTTCAGCCCTTGGACGGTGAAAGACTCCGTAATGCAGGCGGCGATCCACCGAGAAATAGTTGCCTTAGACGCTGGCTTACCCCGAGGGTTACCAAAAGTCACAAACAGGTAAGAACTCCTAAGCTCAGAAGTTCTGTCCAGATAGAACCTAAGAGCCCTTCTGACATCGCAGCAATGCAGAACCTTTTCTGCCTCTGAGGTAGGGTTCGGAAAAAAGACCGGCAGGGAGATCGACTGATTCAGATGGAATTCAGTTACCACCTTCGGCAGGAAAGCAGGATTCGTCCGTAGGACTACCTTATCCTTGCGAAAGAGCAAATAGGGATGCTCCACAGACAAGGCCTCGAGCTCACTCACCCGCCTTGCTGACGTAACGGTGACCAAAAAGGACACTTTCCAGGACAGGTACTTGAGGTCCACTCTCATGGAAGCCGGAATCATTATCAGCTTGGAATCCGGGTCCACAGCCTGACGCCAAGAACTCAGAAGAGCCATCCGAGTACGCCTCATCTTGAGACGAGCAAGAGGAAGCGCCAACACGCACGAGGCCATGAGGCCCAGAAGCCTCTGGAACCACCAGACCGACATGCTCTCTGACTAAGCAAACATCTGGCACTTGGCTAACAGATCCGCCATTCTGTCCCCGGTCAGGTACACTCTGCAGTCGATCATGTTCGGCCAGTTCACCGATAGCCCAAGATGGAACAGGAGCTGAAGGAGAGAATGAAGATTGCCCGCTGCTTTCGTAAGAGCCAAATCGTACAAATACGGATACACATGGATACCCTGCAGACGAAGATCGGCCGCAAATACTGACATTTTCGTGAAGACACGCGGCCAGAGCTGAGGCCGAAAGGAAGCACTCGAAACTGGAAGTGCTCCTCTCCCAAAGAGAAACAGAGGCATCTCCCATGTGGATTCCAAATCAGAATATGCATGTACACATCCTGAAGATCCACCACGCTGAGCCAATTGCCCATTTGCAAGGAGGACCGTATCTGGCCAGGCGTGATAATCTTGAATTTCTCTTGGGGTAGGAAAAGATTGAACTGGGAAAGGTCTAGGATGGTGCGCAGGCCAGACTGGTTCGGTTTGGGCACCGTAAACAGCCGGGAGTAGAAGCCCTCCCCTCGCTCCCCAAGGGGAGCGGGTTCTACAGCTCTGAGGTCCAGAAGTTTCTGAACCTCAGCTATGAGGGAGGGCGAGCCCGACAGCTGAAAAGGAGGGTTGAAAGGTGGGGTAGGGGGTAGGGCTAAGCGGAAATCCACCCGAGCGACTGACAAGACCCATCTGTCTTCGGTGGTGGTCTGCCACGCCTCCCAATGAGACGCGATGCATCCTCCCACCGGGGTCTCGTGCGAGCGCGGAGAACCCTCATTTTGTAGGTTTCTCGGTGGTGTTACCACCTGAACCTGAGGAGGAGGAGGCTGAGGAGCGGGAGAAAAACCAAATCAGTTGTTGCCTCTACAGTTATTCCCCGAAGGGGTATCCACTCTGCGAGATTTCCGGTCTAGAAACCCCCTAAAGCCAGAGAAAGGTCAGCTTTGCGACAACGGTCTCTGGGTTTTGAAAGGGGCTTTAAGAAGGACCAACAAGGACTTAGCTGTCTGAGTGCTATCCTTCGTCTTGGTCAGCTCTACATCTGTTGTAGAATGAAAGAGCTTCTTACCATCAAACCTGTTAGGCAGAAACCTGTACAGTTCCCTCTGGGACCACTGCAGAAGATTTAAGTCTAAAGGTGTTGGCAGTAAAACCACTTGGTAGCAGTCTGTACCACACAGATTCACTGTGGTAGCTGTGGCTGAGCAGTCAGACTTCCCTCAAGAAGAGTTAGGCAGTATACAGAGGATACAAAATAGGTACAGAGGCACCGTAGCACAAGCAAACACTGACCAGAGCTAGGTGTAAAAGTATAGACTTATTTATTAAAGGTACACTCATAAATTACACTAGCACAATAGAAAAGATAAGAAAGTCAAAACACAGTTACTATTACTCATATGTACATCCCTAATCATTTGTTGGACAATTCTAAGTTAACCCCACTTATTTCCAAACAGAGGTGAGCGCTTAACGTTAGATGACACTCCAACAAGTATTACCAAAAGGGAGGGAAAAGGCAGAAATAAAGAGAGCAGTAAGGTAAAACACTTTTCACATAAGGTTAGCAAAGACAGTCAATGGTGGAACAAGGAGAATTAGTTCGGGGCCCGCTTTAGAGGGAGCCAGGCGAAAATTATGCCCAAGATCACACAATGTCATCAGTCTTTGCAGGTGAGAGAAAAAGGTTTTACTACGGTTCTGGAAAGTTTAGTTAGGGTGTCCCAGACCTACCCAGGTTCGAGAGCCGAGGGCTAAATCTACCCCGTACAATCGGTGGCAAGGGAGGCCGGGCGGAACCCAGTACCTTTAAAAGTGGAAAGGATCCTCCAGCGGTGGTAGTTGTTCCTAGTAGTGGGTGTAAGTCGCGGCGTCGTCCAGGGGAAGAGGTGATCCCGGCGTGGAGGAAAGCTGCAGATCGTTGCACTACCAGGGAAGAGACCAGCCGTGGAGTTTTCCGGTCACAAAGGATTTGTATCCCTCTTTCGCGGTTGAGGTAAAAAGTGGTATCCCGGTTGCCAGGGTGCTTGGCACAGGCAAGGCGGCCACGAGATGCTTCGGGACGGCGAAAAGAAGGCAGCAACTGGTTGTCCCCACCAGTTAAGGGAAGAAGACTCTCCGGCGGGAGATCTCCTCTGTCGTCGGGGAAAAGTGGTGAGACGGTTCTGCAGGGCTTCACCGGTGGTGTCGTCTCGGCAGGTCGGCTCGGCTTCTCCCTCTTCGGCTTCTTAGGTCCTGTGGCGACTTCTGAAGAACCAGTCCCAAAAACCCTGCTTTTATGCAGCAAACCCCCATTCATACAGCCTAGCTGTCACTCAAACATGCTAAGTGGTGAGCGGGGTGGCTCACCACTTGGGCCAATCACACTAGAGTGCGACATGAGTTGGCAAGGCAACTCAGTCCAGGGTGCCTAAACCCCCTCCCACACCCCCTGTGGTACCCAGACAGAATGGCACCACGCCAAAAGTGGAACAAAGGCTTGACTCGGGTTCAGGGTTACTGAAGTGAACCTAGACGTCATTTTGGCGGCGAGTTCTGGCAAAAAATCCCAACCGGTGAATTTATATTAAATAAATAACCCGGCGGTATCTTTAACATTGCACCAAAAAGTGGTGCATTAAAAACAATGGGAAATCCCATTGGGAAATATTCTGGTGGAATATTTCCGTGGTATCCACTGCCACCAGCTAGAACTCGGCGAGGGGGGACGGGACAGTACCCCCTCGACAACAGACCCAGGGGCAATCTAATTGCCCCTACCAGTACTTCCACAGTAAGATGGTTTGTACTGGTTAAGTTCCTAAGTTAAGACTAGTAAAGTCAATGGTAACTTTACAGACCCCAGACCCAGGGAGACAGTAGTCAGTCCCAGGGTGTGGAGTCTATGTTTGGGGGTCTCTAGGACACCCCTGTGCTACTGCACTGAGGGTGTTGTGTAACACATATTCAAAAACCAATGATGGCCTATGGGGAAAATTACCCCCTAGCCCATAAGCACATAGCAAATCACAGAAACACTCTCAAGTCATGTCCAAGAGTGAGGGTAAAAGAGTCTCACTCTTGGCAGGAGAAAAAAATAAACCCCAAAAATCCAGCAAAGCTGCTGGGGGACTCACTAGGTTAGGAAATTCAGCCTAAACAGAGAATTCTTCCGAACAAAACCGAAGGTCTAACACTTTGTCCTGCACTTCTTTCGAGAATTTAGTAGCATGCAGCCAAGCCTGCCGTGAGGTATCAACCCCTAGCATAAGGCCCCGAGCCGAGGTGTCTACGTGATGAGCCGCAGCCTCCAGGAGATCCTGGGCCAAGACCCTAGCGTCGGATAATCCCGCTTTGAAGTCTTCCAGCTTCTCGACCGGAATTAACTCCTCAAACTCTGACAGACCTTTCCACATCTGCATATTAGCCTCCGCTAACACCAGTTTGGCATTGGCCTGCCTGAACTGCAAGGCCGAGTTGGCGAAAATCTTTCTCCCAAGGGAGTCAAGGAGCTTATCCTCCTTTCCCAGAACCCGAGTAGCCGTCGTGGAAGAGGATGCTGCAGGCCTGGACTGCAAAGTGGCCGCAGCCACCACTGTGGAGGAGGGGGGCGGACAAGACAACGGGGCCACCTCTTCGGAAGAATGTAGCCTGTATCGTGCGTCAATTTTCTTCTTATTGACGAAAAGTCCAGAGTGTGGCTTTTCCCAGACCCTGCGGACCTCGGCCAGAACGTCCTTCTGCAAGAACAGGCCGGTACGCTCCAAAGGAGACAGGGTGAACGCCCCAGAAAGCACGCCCTCCTGCGGAGTGGTTGTCTCGGGCACCAGAACATCCAAGAAGCACATCATGTCCAGTACCCGGTCATGAAAAGCTCTGATAGAGCGGGGCAGGTCCTTGTTGTCGCCTTGCGCATCATCCGACAGGTCAGGATCATGCTGAACCTTGTCAGCCGCTGCCATGTCCACGGGGGACAACGGGGGCAAAGGCGGAAGAGTCGGGGAAGGCACCGTAGGCAAGGGAGGCACGGGCGGAACCACCAGAGGAACGGGTGGGGCCGGGGGCAGACATATCTCCCTAAAAAGCCCTTTGAAACATTCCCTCATGGGGTCGGTACGCATGAGCGTCTGAAATTTGCCAAAAAAGGCATCCTTCCGGGGACTGTTTTGGAACCAGAGGCGGCCTCTCATGAGGACGACAATTCCAGGGACGTAACGGGGAAGGGTGCCACACCGGTCCCTCCACCGATATATCCACATAAATCAAAGGTGCCGACCCCGCAGGCAACGAAACATTGTGCGGAAGGGGCATCCGAGCGTTCCAATCAAACTGCCCGATAAGGATGCGAACAAGGAACCCTATGGATCAGGGGTCTTAACTTTAGCCTTAACATAAGGAAGCTCGGCAAAGCCGGTACTATGTGGCCTGGAATGTTTCTGCAACATACCAATCGCCAAATTAGCCTTCCCAGGAAGGACCTTGGCACTGCCGGTAAAAGAAGGAATTTCCTTCTTTGCCCCCTCAACAGATCTGGCGTTGCCACAAGAGTGGGAACGGTGAGAAACAACCTTCACCGATCAGGCCTTGCCAGGCCTCTCAGAAATGTTGGTAACTTGGCCTCTGTGCGAGGGACCTCAGACCCAGGTCCGGTAACAGCCTTACTGGCGCAGGCCTCGAACATCCGTTCGGTAACACCAAGCCCCGCCGAGGCCTCGGGGCGTACGGAGACCCTCAGAGAAAACTCCAGTATAATTATTAGGCCCAACGGGCACCTCAGATTGAACCCCGGTGACCGAGCGATCAACGCCCCTCCCGACCAGGGAGGAACCCGGAAAGGTGTCTCCCGGCCGGGGTGCTCTGAAAAGTAAAGAACTTACTGGGCGTCTTCTTTTCGTCGAGGAACGCTTGAAAATGCTAAGGCGGAGTTTGTCGGAACACCTCCTCCCACCGCTCCAACCGACGCTGAAGAGCCCGGACCGAAAGGGAATCACAGTAAAAACAGGAGTCCCAACGGTGATCCGGACGCAAACACTCTAAACAAAGAGGATGGGGATCCGACCTCTCAAAGCGTCGGTGACACGATGAACAATCTGTAAAGTCTAGTTTGAACGACAGACAGACAAGTACACAAATCGCTAGCGAGAGCCAGAGAGGGAAAAAAGGAAGAAAATCTTCCGCGGATGCAAGTGCGTCCAGTCCCGAACGAGCGGAGAAAAGGACTGATGGGCGATGCGCGGGGCGGAGCCAATGTGGGCAGGGTTACAGCCGCGTGCCGGTCCCCGCGCAAGAAAGAGGAAGGATACATTTTTTAAAAAAATATTTTTGGATGCTTTTTACAAAGTGCTCCGGTCCCGTCCCACAGGGTGGAGAGATGTCCCATAAGTATTGAGGAAAGGGGACGGGACGTAGGAGTACATGGTGGTGTTGTCTGTGAATATCCTCACCACCTTGCCCTTCAGAGATGGCAGGAAAGACTGAGGGCTCAGAACACTGCCCGTAGTTTCTCCAGGATATTGATGTGCAGATCCTTCTTTTCCGGAAGCCACAGACCTCTTGCATGAAGACGTCCAGTGAGCTTCCCCCCTCCCCAACTGTCCAGCGAGGCATCCGTGGTGACTGTCTCCTGGTATGGCAGGCTCTGAAATCCCATCCCCTGGGCAATGTGGGAGCGCACCCCCAACCACTATCGCCCACCAGAACTCCTTGTTGTGGGATCTTGTCCGCAAAACTCTGACACTTGTATCCAAGAATTCCAATACGGGTCGCATCTGCAACCTGCAGAGACGGACGAGATAGATTCAGGACGACATTATGCTCAGCAACAAATTGATGGCCCACTGTAGCTGTCTTCGCCAACTACAGTCCTTGCACCTTCCCTTGAATGGCTGCTAGCCTCTCCTCCGAGAGCGACGCCAGGCAAGTCACTGTGTTGAGTCTTGCGCATTCTTCAATGAGGGTGTGAGGGTGTGTGTGTGAGGGGGTGTGTGTGAGGGGGTGTGTGTGAGGGGGTGTATATATATATATATATGCCAATCGTCCAGATATGGGTGTACGTGCATGCCCTGCAGACATAGATTGCCTGCCACCGGGGTCAGGCATTTGCTAAATACTCTTGGGGACTATTTCATTCCGAATGTTAGGGCCTGGAACTGGTAGTGCCGGCCTTGCACCATGAACCATAGGAACTTTCAATGTTTCATGGGGATGGGGACATGGAAGTACGCGTCATCTATGTCCAACAACAACAAGACATCCACTTCCTCCAGTTGGCCGAGCTAGTGCTGCAAATGTGAACATCCTGAATTGTTGGGATTTCAGGTACTTGTTTAGACAGCGCAGGTCCAGGAAGGGTCTCCAACCCCCAGTCTTGTATCTTACCAAAAAGTATCTGGAGTCATTTGGGAACAAGCTCTATTGCCACCTTCCGTTAACATTGCTTGCACTGCTTACAGGAGCTGTAAGGATGTGGAGTTCCTGACGGGGAACCAGTGGAATACGTGGGCACCTGCGTTTGAACTCCAAGGTGTGTCCCTGGACAAGAACGTCTAGCAGCCATCTGTCTGTGATGATTTTCCTGCATTCGCTGACAGTCAGCTGGCCTCCAACCAGGGTGCACGAGTGGGGGCCCGACGTCTTGGCCGGTTCATCCTTGCTTGGGTGCTGGCGCAATGCCAGCGACGCCAACCTCAGCTACCATACGCCTGGAAACGACCTCTGTAGGCTTCCTGCATGGAGGATCAGGGAGGTTGTCAGTATCAGGTTGCGAATCCCTTGGATGATCTGCTCAATGTATCCCTAGAGGCGGAAAAAGGCAAGCAATGCTGTTGAAGAATGCCAAGGGAACGTGCCATCTCCCTATCTGTCTTTAGGGCTTGAAGGGATTCGTCGACCACCTCCCCGAACAGATTTTCTCAGTCAAAGGGCATGTCCAGCACCTTCATATGCACGTCTTGACGAACGATTGTGGCCTTCAGCCATACCTGCCGAAAGGCAGACCCAAGTTTCCCCATCAAACGGAAACCGGTGTCGGCGATGTCCATTACCACCGTAATGGCATGGTCAGACGCCACCTCCCCTTCCTGAAAGAGGGCGAGAGCTTCCATCTTCTTGTTGTCGGGGGAGAGGGGAGGGGTTTCCAGGATCGGGCACAGCTTGTACCAAAGCTCCAGGAGCACTGGCCACCTTGATCATGGCGTCCAACTTCTTCCCCTGTCCGGGGGAACGGATGATTTAAGTTGAGTCATTGTTTGCCGGGACAATGTCCTCATCTTTGTTTGTTCCCGTGGCTGTGTCCGTACCAGTGTCTGTGTGCATATTCAGGCCCTCTGGTGGAGTCAGGGCCCGACGTGGTGGAGGAGGCTGCTGTGGAGGCATCTGATGCCTTCTCTTATGCAGAGGCTGCTCAGGGGCCTGTGGCACCACAGGTGTCTGTGCTTACCACCAGGAATCAAAGACATAACATGTCCAACAACGAGCGGGGGCCTTGAAAACAATTACAGATAACAAAGACATTGTTAACAAAGACATTGCTACCAAGTCTGCAGATAAAGGGGTTGGCATCGTGATCCAGAATGTGAACCAGTACTGGGACATAGTGAGATCTCTGCTGGAGGATGAAACAAACAATAAGAAACTAAAATAAAGACGCCACCCGCTTGATAAGAGCAGATACAAGACGCAACCACATTTGCCCTAGAACACCACTGGATCACCAAAAAGGAGGAAGCATTCCTCAATACATCGGATGGTAGAATACCTGCTTTCTATGCTCTGCCAAATGTCCACACGGATACCCAAAATCCCCCTGGCAGACCCATTGTATCCAGCTGCCGTTCCATCTTGGAGCCCATACGCAAATTTATGGATTACTTTTTGAAACCTCTCAGTCAACAGACCCCTACATAACTCAGAGGCACCATGGCCGCAATCCAACTTTTTGAAGATCTCCCACACAATTAATCTACCAGCTTGCTTACCACCATGGATATAAAATCTCTGTATACGAATATTCCGCAAACTGAGGCTATCGAATGCATACGAGCACACTTAAACCACATGACGCAAAGGAGGATACCTACTAATTTCATCATTGAACTGTTGGAAAGGGCTCTCTCAAAAAAACATTTTCCTTTGATGACTGCTTTTATTTACAAACCTTCAACACGCAATGGGGGCAGTCTTCGCTCCCAGTCTTGCGATTATTTTTATGGCTGAATTTGAAAGAACATTTGTACTGTCCGAGACCAACCAGTTTTTGAACATCATCACGAATTGGAGATACATAAATGATGTGATTTTCATCTGGAGAGGAGATCAGATCATTTTAGAAAGCTTCCACACCTGGATCAACTCCTGCCATGAATCAATAATATTCTCCTTGGAAGATAATCCGACAACGATCAACTTTCTTGACCTTAGAATGCAAGCAAAAGTTGACCAACTTATATGTTCATTGTTCAAGGAGGATACGGACAGAAACACTTTACTAAATGACAAGAGCTGCCATCCGCGTAATTTAAGGGATAGTCTCCCTTATGGACACTTTTTGCGAGTAAGACGCAAATTGTACTGAGAAAACGGAATTTCACCAACATGCAATAGAGCTACAAGGAAGATTACTCAATCGAGGATACCCCAAAGAAACTAATCAAAAACTACAAAAGGGCACTCAACACTCCCCGGGAAGCTCTACTTCAACCAAGAACTAGAAGCGACGATCAAGATATCGTGACCTGTGTGACAACTTTTTGTCCGGCCACCACGCAAATCAAATCATCAAAAAATGTTGCCCATTAGTTCAACTCAAAATTGTGGGTGAACCCTATCCCTGCATGGCACTAAAATGCTCTAAAAATCTCAAAGAACATTTGACACATGCCAGACTCACTAAGAATTCATCTAGGAACACTGTATGGAACCTGAGAGAGCGCTTACAGGGCACTCACTACCCATGTGGAACCTGCCCAGTCTGTAGATTTACCAGGAAAAAAAAAGAACAAAAATCAAGCCCTTTCACATATCCGGCAGAGAATGGACACTTCAACACTTCTCAAATTGTAAGAGCACCAACATGATCTATATCATCGAATGCCCCTGTGCTCTCCATTAAGTTGGGCAGACCTGTACACAAACGGATAAGAATCACACTGCTCCACTTGTCTACCACTACATAGAACACCAGCATAACCAAGACGATAGGAGATGGTGGGTGGCACACAGAGTACATGAAGATACCTGTATTGGAAACGCACTCAATTACACAGAGGCCTGGTGGGTCTTTAGACTCAACACCATTGACCATGGGCTGAATGAAGCAAGTGTTGCCACTCCCTTCAGATAAATCACATCTACTCGCCTTATCCACAACACGCCTCCTCCCCATGATGACTAACCCTCCAGGTTCTCATGTATGAAGGGGCCGGCGTTCCCCTCCTCTGCATGACACTACACCATGTGTCACGCAGTCTGAGAAACCTCTTCAAGTTACAAGTTCCACACAAATTCCTACAAGCAGGCCATCCTGGGATGCACGCAGGCAGTGTCCTTACATACATCATTTCTTTATATCTCTTTACACCATACCATGGGACGCACACTTTACATTCTCACTGCATCGATACGCTGACAGTGCTTCGGTGCGTCCCGATTGCCATGGCTCCCTTCCGGCACGCTTCTGCCTCCATAAGCATGCATAGCCTGGGTAAATGAGTGGCATACATTACGCGCATGCGCAATCATGAATAACGGGAGTGAGATGCCATAACTATGGAGGGGGGGGAACAACTGACTCGCGGCTGACGGCGTCCGAGCCAGACCGCTCAAGCAGTTCATCTTCAAGGTAGGACTACATGCTGGGCAGCGCGTAGTACGTCGACACCCTTCCAGTCATTCTGACCCTTACAATTTACACATGAACCCTTCCGTGCATACAGATTTTAGCATCTGGCCACGCTCCGATTTGTCTCCTTCCCCTCTTTCCCTACTCGGTCACGATGGTGTGCACATCCAGCAATCGGAGAACGCCACACCCAGCATACCGTGACACAGCACAGCTACTGACTTATGTGCTAGGCCCTCTTCCATTCAAGTAAGCTACCATTTGATTTATTTTCCATGCTGACTGGTGCTACTACTACTGGTGCTTGCATAATTCGCCATGCCGCATCCATTCCATGGTCGGTTAGGCACGCAATCTATAGTTAGAATATTTTGTTCCGACTCCTATGTTCTCCCCACAGCTGCCCATACAATCTCACAATTGAGCCCCTCGAGATTCACACAGGGAGCCAGTTTAAAACTTGAAATTATTTCCTACACCCAGGGAATATTGAACCCCATTGATGACAGAGTCTTCTAGTGGGTCACAATACCACACAAGGGACCCTCTATCAGGTTAGTGGTGCCAACTTTGGCATAGTAATGGTTTGATTATGCCTTTTTAACATTTTGTTCTTTGATTGAATCCCCCGACCCGCAGCCCTGTGGATTCGCTTTCAGCCAGGCAACCCTTCAACAACAGACCTCTGTTTTCACTTTCTTGTAGAGACACATACCTAGGCCCAGAGAAAGCAGCCTCTACTGCATGCCGAAACGTCCTTGGACCAGTAGCCCATTTGCCCCTTTTGTAGTCCAGATCACGCCATCAGGAAGTTACTTTTTGACGTCGACCTTGGATTGGTCTTTATTCATTGCGACGATGGACTGGTCACATTTGTATCCAGGACACAATCATGAACTGGCTGAGTGCCAATGACTGATTTTTGTACAGTTAGAAAGACATGCACTTGTTCGGACTGCATTGGTCACAGTTCCATGGGTTGTTTACATGATGCATGTAATATATGTACCAACTGACTGGATTGAGGTTTTTTGTTCACAACAGGAATCCCACTGTACTTTATGTATATCAACTGTTTCACAATGCACTCACTAATGTAAATGTGTTTTTTGTTATCTTTTAACAACATTCGTTTATGATCAATTCTTCAGGAGATAATAAAAATAAATAGCTAAAAAACACAAATAAATAGCAGCTACTAATTGAACCGCTTATTGAGGACAGCACATGTGTAATGGTCTGTGTGTGTGTTAGTGGAGTGCAACTAGTACTTTTGTCACTCCCCTGTTCTTTGTTGACCTGGCCGTCACAAGGCTTGGACGAGGCTCACTCATTGTTCAGGCTAACTAAGCCGTAGTCATTCTTTGTTGCAAATAATTCATACTGGAATTAAGAGTTTGACCCAATTGTACAAATGGGAAGACCAACCCCCATTGTTTTCCAACCTTAAGCTGCCCATTTGGGTCTTCCCATTATTCATGGACCTCCCCTTGGGTTAACCATTACTACCGTAATGGCATGGTCCTACGCCACCTCCCCTTCCTGAAAAAGGGCGAAAGCTTCCATCTTCTTGTCGTTGGGAGGAGGTGGATTCCAGGATCAGGCCCAGCTTGTACCAAAACTCCCTGTCGTACCGGGTCAAGATAGCCAGAGCATTGGCCGCCTCGATCATGGATGCTGCAGGGTAAATGACTCTTCCCCAGGGCAATCAGCTTCTTCCCCTCGCTATCCGGGGGAACGGATGATTAAGTCGGGTTAGCCAAACATTTCCTTGCGGCAGCAGACGCCACTGAGTCGGGCGATGGTTGTGACCTCAAGCATTTGGGCGTGGAATCCGTCACCCATTTCTTCTCCAACCTGTCTCGCTTGGTTAGAGCCGTGCATGGGTTATTCATGAGGGCTAGGCCGCCCTCCCGCCCCCAAATGTCATCCAGAAAGGGCACCGCCATAATAGTCTTCCTCTTGGACTCTCTCCGCCAATACAATAAGTCCTCTTTCCTGGTTCCCTCGGGTACCAGATAGAACAGCTCGAAAGCCCTGGGGATTGAGTGGAATGATTCCACCTCATCTGAGGAAGAGACAATGAGGGGCGTCCAGTCTGCCGGGACAAAGTCCTCATCTTCGTCGGTTACCGTAGCTGTGTCCGTACCAGTGTCCGTGTGCGTACCCGGGTCTGCTGGTGGAGTCAGGGCCCGACGTGGTGGAGGAGGCTGCTGTGGAGGCATCTGAGGACGCCTTTTCTTATGCAGAGTCTGCTCAGGGCCTGCGGCACCACAGGGGTCTGTGCTGGGGGCAACCTCTGCTGGATCTCTGTCACCAGGGTGTGGAGAGTCGAGAGGATGTCCATGGATAGGTCCCTTGGCTGCAAAGGAAACAATGGATCGCTAGGCCCTGCGCCACTGTCGTCCTGTTGGACCGTATGGACGGACTCTGGCATCTCATCCAGGCATGATGATCAAATCGGTTGAACGTTAACCTTGGAGGGCTGTCTTGGGGCCACCTCACCCCCCTTTTTTTCCTCCCCGAGGGTTTTGTACCAGGTGCCTTTCCTCCCCCGCCCCCCAGGGGTGCTTGCAGCCTTCGCTGCCGCCATGGCGACCGTGTCAAACCTTGGGGGAAGGGATACCCTTTGGGCTGTAGGAGCAACCCTCATTGGATCAGCACTTACCAGCACTGTGGTCATCACAGCAGGTGTTGACGAAGTGGTCAACAAGGACTTTGGCTGCCCCGGTTGAGCCTGCTTGGGCTGCACAGCCTTCTCTTCAGCTTGCGCTTTTCGGATTTCTGAAGTAACTTGGCCGTGGTTGATGACTTCCTCTGAGTAGGAGCTCGATGGCAGGCTGGCTACGGAGGAGGAGGATGGCGATGGTGATTGTGGCCTATCCAACATGGGAACCGCACCAGCTGGGAACACGGTGGAATCAGAGTTGCGGTTCTTGGCCTCATCTTGGACCCCCACAGATGGGGCGACCTCAAAGAACTTTGATCTCTTCCCAGGAGGTAGACAGCTGTTTGGACCGGCCAGACCTGGGCGCGGCATGACCCTACTCTGAGCAAGGGGCAGAGGCCTTGCACAAATTGAGCCATTCTACCAGCCTGCTATGGCAGTCTTAAAAAGGTCTTCTTGGAGAAGCCCAGGCCTCGCATCCCACCTCGTTGTGGTCCGGGTGCAGGCAGTAAAGACATTGTAGATGTTTGTCCTCCTTGGAGACATTCCATAGCCCGCATTTGGTGCAGGGCCTGAAGAGTGTCCTTCCATCCTTTTTCTCCTCAGTCATGGTCGGGGGGGTGCGAAGTACGCCCAAGACAGCATTCCAGAAACTTCAACGGATCTTCGCCCTTGAGGGGCGTAAAACTTCACCGACCATGGGTCCCTGTTGCCAGGCAATATGGAACGCACAGGCTCTGGTGGAAACAAAAATCAAGCTTTTCCACGAAAAAACAATGTACACATGTACAAATAGCTTGGAGAGCAACTTGAGAACTCCCAACACTGAAGCGTGCAGTAAAAATCTGAGGATTTGGATGGGGCGTATGACCCAGAGGAAAATTATTTGCTTAGAAGACATTTTCTTTTACCAAGGATTTCCAGCCTGACGACTGGGAATATTCGTGAACATGTGAATCCATGCCAGACCCCATTCTGGAGAAAATGTTTTATACTTTTATGGCGGAGGTCAAAACAATGTTTTTGGTCCGATTGACCATCATGTAGCATATGAGCACTAGGCACTTCAGGATCCAGTTAGGGTGGCCCTGATCTTATGGCCATTCAGTTATACTGTATATAATGTGGTCATTGCTAAATTGTTTGTGCATGCGACTGTTTAATGGGCAAATGTCCAAAATAAACATGATGATTTATTTTCAAGTATTTGGGTTTAATGCATATATCATTGCTAGGACTCAGTATTTTTTGGTCTGTAGATGGGAGTCATTTCCTTGCAGGAATGCTGCTGCTCTGTGATCAATGCAAAGCGTTACAAAATCGATCCTTTTCTTTACCGATAGTCAGCGTAAAGTCCTTAGTGCTGGCGTTTGTGTTCCCTCTTGTGGAGTCTTACGGAAAACTACTGTTCCAACCAAAAGAAGGGTGCTGATGTATCAACACCCTATTCAGATGATTACCTCCCCGCTCCGACGCGGGAGCGAGGCGGTTTTCATTAGAATAGGACGCTCATGCATTAGCATGAGCGTCCTATTCCAGTGATTAATTCCCGCCAGTCACTTGAGCGAGAGTTAGAAAAAGAAATGTGGCGCACCTGCCTCCCCAACCCCCCCTGTTGGCCAGGGATGCAAGGGGAGGGGTGGGGGCGGGCGCCAATACTTTTTTTTAACCAGCCCAGGGCTTTGCTGCCGGTAAGGGCGGCCCTGCTAGCAGTAATGCCAGCTCGCCACCTACACACAGCACGTTCCTTAGAAAAGAAAAGTATGCGTTGCCATTGACCGATTGGGAATGCAAATGATGTTGCCCGCAGTAACCCGTACGCAAGGAACAGCGTTGCTGAAGATCAGCCACCAGAGGCATCATAACTTCCTCAAATCGGGTTCATCTGGTGTCAACTAAGCCGCACTGAACCTCCTGGAAGCAGAAACGAACAGATTTGACACTGGTTCAAGGGGCATGCATCTGAGCTCTAAGGTTTGCCGAAGCTCAGGGCAAAGTGTTGAATGTGCACTTTGTTGGCACAGAATTACTTCGCAGACGAAGAGCCCGGCCAATAGCACGACACACAGAAACCTTCAAGGGAATCGATTATCAAGAGCTACATAGGCCCATCAAGGGTTTCAGGCTGGAACATAGACCAAGAGGGCTGCCCAAACAGATCTGCCTGCCATCGACAAAGGGTGACGGAGCAAGAGCACCCAGGGCTTCTATTCGGGTATTTCTCCCACTGAAAGGGGGACAAACCGACTTGTTCCAAATTCGGAATCACAACAGTCCAGTTGCAGGGCAAGAACAAAAACATTACCAAATCCATTCAGCTGATCGATACGGTTGTCTTCGCCTGCCTTCCGCCCAGTGCCTTCTTTCTCAACTGTATCGAAGACTTGGGCGATACCATTTCCCCAGGTCATCTCACAGACACGCAGAAAATAGAACACGCTGCTGCCCTGAAGGAACCCTCCCGTATCACACAATAGGGGCGTCTGATCACCCCGCCTAGGAATGACTGTGCTGCTCTCTGATGCAATCATTTTGCAGGTTATCGTTAATGTCATGGGTCTGGAACCTGTGGCTCTCAAGTTTTGGATTAGGACTCCCATCACCCCTCACCATGGACTACGTTGCATGGGGCTGAGGGAGTTGTAGTCCAAAACTTCGGAGCTTCAAAAGGTTGCAGACTACTGTGTAAATGTAACTGCACAGGAAATGATGCTGGTACAGTGCAGCAAAAAAAAAAAAAAAAAAAAACGCCCCAAAAAGTATTTCAGTGCTGACAGGCAACTGTCCGCGATCCGAACATTGCACGCCATGCCAACTTTGCACCGGGCTTTTGGGTCTGTCAATAGTGGTCATGTTAACATTGCTGCCATCATCTAGTAGTTTTCTGAAGCACAGCCATCGTTTAATTACGGCGTGCAGCCTCAACCTAGGGGCTTGCAGCTGCGGCCCCGCAATCAAAGTAAGAGCCCATGTGCACACACAGAACCGCCTATTCAGCAAAGGGTGCAATAAGCAGGGTTAAGCAAATAATCGAGCGCGTCTTTCATGCCATCGACTGAAACACGTGGGCATCAACGCGCCGGTAATCTGGCACTGGTGCAACTATGGTGCTCCTCCGGTCCGCAACGGGGGGCAGGGGGGTGGATGGGGCTTCATGCTCCGGCTGATGACGGGCATGAAGGAAAGAACAGCTGCACTGGGGCTTTCTACGTCACTTACATTCTACACTTTGTTGTGCAAGTCGTGGGTAGTTCACAACAGACGCCTTCAAGTCTGACGAACGGGGATCAACTAACGAGAAGGATCCCAAGTGTTACCTATATCCTGTATGTGTCAGTGATATGGGTTAGGGTGGCGGCAGCTGTTTTCAGAAAATGCATTACAGCAGAGGCACGCACGCTCTTATTTTTAGATTTCCCTGAACAGCGCGCCTACCTTTGACATGGACAGCTGTTGGCATGAGTGAGTGGGCAGGGTGGTTAGAGGGCTAGGCATTGCATGCAACAAATAGTATTGTCGCACTGGATATAGAGCCACGGCGAAAAGCAATGGGACTACACCAAGGATTTCAAATCAGGCCACAGTATCTGCAGCAAACCATGTTTAATTGCAAAAGACACAAATCGGTAGCTAGCGGGGCTTTGCGACTGCTTGGCAATGAGTGGTAGGTCCGAGGAACTCTATACTAATTCAGATTCTCTGCCCCCCTCGCTCTCCTTCTCCCCCTGCCCCCCCCCCGCTTGGTGTACCCAAAAGTCTCACAGGTCCCTGGAACCCTCGGCAGTCCTCTCGCACTTGCCTCATCATTACTGCACTTGGTCAATTGACCCATGAGAGTGGCATCGCTCACTCACCCCAGCTCTGACTGGACTCCCTTTGTCCCCCCCCCTCTAAACTCCCACCCCCTACCCTCTCCTGCACCTGTCTGCGCACTTGCACGATCTGAATGTACCATGCCTTGAAGATCATCTACCCGCGTTTCCCCTCCTTGTATGGGCGCGCCTCAATGCACTTGGAAAAACTGCAGATTCGTTGTCAGACCCATTTCCTGTTAATTGTACTTATGCACTTACTCTGCCTAGTGTAGCTTTGTATCATTCAGAAATTCAAGGGCTCTGAATGACTGGTTTGTTCCCTCCTTCCTTGAGCGCTTTACAAATAAACAATTCCTAAATAGCGCAGCATGGTGTGACACTGGAATTTTACCAGCAAACATAATTCAATCCCCAGTAGGGGAGAAGCTACAAAATAAATGAACAGGTCTCCTTCACTGCCGTCCTGGAACAGTGCTCCAGGTCACAAAGTAAGGAAACGTTGTCAGATTTTAACAAAAAGGGAACGTCGTACCCTTTTAGTGCCTGCCCACTTTGACCTCTTCCGTCATGGTTATGTGGACTCCCCTTTCCGCTCTTTATTCGTTCTCTAAACACTCAGCAGCTCATTCAAATTCGCACGACTCCCAGTAAAACCTTTAGCATAGAGCCTGGTGAAGACTGTAAAGCATACACGTGTTTCTACCAACGTGAATATCATGCGAAAAGGACTAACACACAAACTGAACATAGTCAAAACAGAATCCGAACTTGTGATCAAAGAGAGGTTAGGGTCTTTAAGATCTGGACACCAGTTCCAGTTGCCTCCTTGGTGCAGGAGGTACAAACACATTGCGTTCTAGGGAATCCCATGCCTGAACATGGTGAGGTTGATAGATCCCTGGCCTGCTGGGTCTTATTCCCTGCCAGGGCGGTGCAGGCTCGCTGTTCCTACCTCTTTCTAGGTAGCCTGGAATGGGAACAAAGCCTAGATACAGAGATTGTCTAACACATACCCAGTGGGCATGCACGGGGTGGCGAGATAAACTGGTCCTAAAGCCTCAGACACTGTCAGAAGCATGGCCCAACAAGCCTGGGGTTGTACATACTCTTCAAAATCAAAGTACAGATTTAAGTGACTTATGGGCAGTTCAAAAGTTTCTTCCCCCAGACTCTCTATTCAGAGAGGTGGATGTTAGGAGGCTAGGCAGATTCCATACACCCACTGGCAGACAACACGTACAAACGGATGAACTTCCAGAAACTACACTTCATAGTCACAACCTCTTGTTTCACCTATACATCTCTAAAGTCATTTTTCCATTTTAAGCAGCGACATAGATTTTTTTTAATTTAAAGAACACTTTGTTCCCTGTACAAAAGTGGTTGAGCAGATGTAGAATCTGCAAAATAAAAATAAAAAAATAAAAAAGGGGAAGAATAAATGGCCATGATTACCCAGAGGCATTGCTTGTGTTTGAATGGCCCTTACAAAGATCGCAAAGTGAGCAGCAGAAGCCGCCTTTCACAAGCAGGGAACCCTCAGCAGCCAATCACAGAGTTTTCGAGAGCAACTTAGAGAAAAACCTTTAGGCATATCTCAAGTGGAGTTCGCATATTAGAAGCGGTCTTCTTCCGAACCTCCGTTTGGATTCAGGATGCCTGACGAGTGTAAGACAGGTAGGTACGGCCTCAGCAAAAGAACCTTGCATGAGCAGTCACTAAACCTTAAGAAGCGAGCAAGCCGGTCAAATAAGCGAAGCAAGGTCACAACCTCAGGCAGTGTTGCCGTCCAGGGAAGACTACCTCTCAGAGTCCCCAGGAGCCCCCATTAATTGGGAGGCAGATTCCTGCTGAACCCAAGCCAATTCCTGCCTCTGGAGCAAGACTACACTACTGTGTGGCTTTCCCGAAATAACTCTACACTGGGGATGGTGTTGGTTTCCTATGAACCGACAGTTAAGCAAGGCGCTTTAACGTGATCTCCGAGTGTCTGATTTGCTAACTTTTTTGTTATTGGAAAATAATACATTTGGATATAACCTATGAAGTAAAGGAAAAATGGGGGAAGCATGTTGACAACATGATGGAAAGCACCATTCTTATGGAAAATGATTAAGTAGCTCTTATTAATTGTGTTATTGCTTCTATTTTGGCATGCATTGAGGTGGGAAACATTATGAACAAGAAGGCTGGCTCTCAGTTGCTGTCTGATGTACCATTGAGGTCTATCTCCAGTATTACCATCAGTAATTACATGGGTCTCTTTTCATAATAGTGCTGAATGCCAAATTAAAGACCACCGTAAAGGAAAGCAATTGTTCTTTTCCAAATTACTTACCCCTGTAGTGTTCTTTCTGATGGATGTCTCTCAGATTCCTCATCTTGGATATATTCGTATCCTGCGTGGCAGTCTAGGAAATAAATTGACAGCAGGGGCGCCGTGCAGCATCAAGGTCCCTCAACGGTTACCATTCCCACGTCTGGCAGGGACATTGATGATAGTATAATTAGTACACACCACGCCCAGTTACCTCCATTCCTAGTTTTTCCTCTCCCGGTGCTCAGCCATCCTGAGAGTAATGCAAAGTCGTATGGGCATTGAAAGAGATGAAATGAGAATGTTCTCATAGTAAGAGGGGTGGGCGGTGGGGAATCCATGAGGGGAACACTCATCAGAAAGGAGAACACATTACTTATCCCTGGTAATGTTCCAACGGATTATGTTCTCCCATGGATTCCTCATCTTCCAACGCCATTTTTAAGATGGGATTATGTTCTCCCATGGATTCCTCATCTTCCAACGCCATTTTTAAGATGGATCTGGGATAAGCAAATATTTAGTGAGCACATAATATGCAGAACTGCTCTTACAAAATCAAGCGTCCTGACCCGAACAGCGTATCTAAGCAATAGTGCTTTGAAAATGCATGGATGGAAGACCACGCTGTGGCATTGCAAATGTCCTGCACTGGTACACCTTGCGACTCCCCTTTTGGAATGGGCTCTGACCAGGGGCTTACTTCCCAGTAATGAAGTAGCAATCCGAAATGCAAAGGATAATATTCTGAAAAGGGGTTTCTTTGGTCGCAGCTTTGCCAAGTTTATGGTCAGCATAACCAATAAATAGCTGATCAGCCGGTCTAATGTTTGACATCCTCGAAATATAAAAGCAAAGATCTCTTTTTGGGTCAAGTATGTATAACCGCTCTTCATCCTTCAAAGGGTTAGGAGGGTGAAGAAAGCTGGTAGTGTGAGATTTCTTTTTTAGAAGGATGAAATTCACACACCTTAGGAAGGAGGGAGGGAGGGAGGGAGAGAGCGGGGCGGGAGTGGAGGGGGGAGGGGGCAGACGTACCCTCTGAACCTTCTTCTTGGAGAATACTGTAAACAGTGGTTTGCAGGATAGGGCTTGTAGCTCACTATCCCTGTGGGCAGACGCGATAGCCACTAAAAAGATGGTTTTCCACAATATTAGCCTGAGAGAGCAGGAACTAAGTGGCTCAAACAGCGCGCCCATTAAAAATATAATAACCAGATTCAAATCCCAAGACAGAACCAGAAAAGGGACCAACAGTAAAGTATTCATTAGTCCTTTCAGTAATTGTATTGCAATAGGCATCTTAAAGTAAGAGTGTTGTTCTGGCGTGCATTTGAATATCGATAAGGATCCCTTAACGGTAGCCACCTGCTAACCTTGATTGCTATGTGCAGTAAAAAAGAAAGAACCAAAAGGTTTACTGCAAGAGAACAGCTCTATATCTTTAGCTCTTCACCAGCTGCAAAACTTGTTCCAACAGCAGCGTTATAGGGCTTTAGTTGCTGGTCTTCTAGCAGACAGCAGCACCTCCCTAACCCCCTCCGGTTCCAAATCATTAGATTATAGCCTTTCAAAAACCAGGCATGTAGGTTCAGCATTCGATTCCCAGGGTGAAGACGACAGCCTCCCTCCCACGAGAGTAAATCCACTCTCCGGGGAAGATGGAATGGTAGTGCTGATTGGTACCAGGACCTTCTGCACATGTCAATCAGTATCATGGACTTTCTGTACCTCAACGTTCCGAGGACTTGACCAGGGTTGGTTTGAATGCATACAGAACTCCCGAGGAAATTCCCCGGAGCAGAAAAGGTTGCACTTCCTGTTGGTACTGGACGTGAACAGATCCACCAAGGAGTTTCCCCAGAGGGCACAGATCTCTAGAAGGATCTCCCAAGCCAACTCCCACACATGGGAGATGGGAAAGAGAACAGACAGAGCACCAACTAAATGAACAGACAGAGATCCTGTTTTGTAGAGCCCAAAAACAGAGCTATATCGCCTCCATGCACAGTGGCAGTGACCCTACACCACCTTGGTAATGCATGGCTGATGTGTTGTCTGACATTATCAGGATGTTCTTTCCCTGGAAAGCAGGCAAAATGGCTTCAGCACCAGTCTGATCACCCTCAGCTGGTTTATGTGTACTTTTTATTCCGATGGCGGCCAAAGTCCACTCTTATCATAGGTTGCTCATGTGTGCTCCCCCATGCCTTAAAGAAGGCATCCATGACTACAGAGGTTTCCAGCCAAGGTTGCCAAAAAAAATTCCCCAATCATCACAGTCCCTTTGCAGGCACCTGTGCTACCTTGCTCGGAACCTGGAGAAATTATGTAATTCTGCCTGAGAACTGATCATAGGGGTTCTGAGGGCACACTGGTGGCACCCCATCCATAGATGGGCCTCTGGCACCAGGAACATGAAGGCTGCCATGAGGACCAGCAACATCTGAAAATTAAATGTCAGCAGATCTTGGGCTTTCTGAAACGTCATGACCATCAGCAACATACATTGAGCCCTCAACTCGGGAGGAGAAGCTTTTCCTGGGGAAAAGTCCAAGGCTGCTACAATAAATTGAAGTGTCTGAAAAGGGGTCATCCGAGAACTCATGAGAAGCAAAGTTTGTGTAGGGAGTGTCAGATCTTGCTTAAATGTTTCAGTGCATGTGCCGGAGAAAGAGACTGGATCAGCTAGTATTCCAGGTAGGGAAAGATGCGATTCCCTCCCTCCCCTCCTTGGACTTGCTGCCACCACCACCACCACCATCAATTTGGTGAAAACCCTTAGGCAAAGGCAATCCCAAAAGGAAGCACTCGAAATTGAGAGCGAGTACTGGCAATGGCGAATTTGAGGTTCTGTGCTTGGGGGTGTATAGGCACATGAAAGTAAGCATCCTGAAGATTGAGTGACACCATCCAGTCCTGAAGCTGAAGGACCTGGAAGATCTGCGATAGAGAGGCCATCTTGAATTTGTCCTTCCTGAGGAACTTGTTCAAGTGCTTCAGGTCCAAGCTGGGTCACATTCCTTCGTCTTTCTTGGGTACCAGGAAGTAGGTGTAATACCAGCCTTGGTTCAGCTCAGCTGCAGGTACCTTTTTCCACTGCAGCTTGTTCCAAAAGGGAAAGATTCTCCTGCCAGAGGATCGGGTCCAGCGCCTGAAGAGAGTGTTCGCTCGGGGAACAATCTGGAGGCCTCTTCAGAAATGGGGGCAGTACACCCCTTGGGTAACTGTTTTCAATGCCCATGCATCTGAAGTAATGGCCCACCATTCTTGCAGATGCTGGGTCAATCTGCCTCCCACAGGGGTTTTGTGACCCAAGTGCTCAGAGAGGTTTTGGGGCTGTGGCTGCAGCCGAAGGCAAGGAGGAGGCTGCTGCCTGGGCAGGTTTTCCTCCAAGACCTCTTGGAAATCTTCTTTGCCCTTGGCTGTAAACAGCTGGACCTCTAAATCTTTGGTTAAAGGCAGAGTAGTAGCAAAAGGATTGCCCTCTCCAACCTTGAAATGGCAGATGTTGCTGTAGTTGGCAGATAGCTGCTCCTAAGGATTTTGCTGCAGTCTGTGGTGCTTGCAATTGTTCCAGGCTGTCATCCGCCTTGGGACCAAACTAATTGGAACCATCAAAAGTATATCTAGGAATCTTGCCTGGACATCAGTAGCAAAACCAGTTTTGCACAGCCGAGCAAAGTGTCTAATAACTGTGCTAGATCCCACGCATCAACCTACACAATCTGATGCATCTAGACCCGATTGATGGGATTGTCATGAAGCCGCTTTCCTGTCATTGATGAGGTTATAAAATCCATCGCTGATCTCCCGTTCTGGAATATGGTCGGCTGTTTGTGATACCACATTTCACAGTGTATGGGAGTATTTGGCCAAAGCACAGGACGCATTAATAGCTTTCAAAGCCATACTCCCAGCAGAAAAAAATATATATATATATTTTTTGCTAGGGCATCATATCACTCATCATCCCTGTCTGAAGGAATGGTAGGGTCAGCAAAAATCTTGGAGGTGGAGCTAGCAGTGTGTACCACTAAGCTTTCTGGTGAAGGAGGAGGCTGGGGGGGGGGGGGTTTAAGGATACACTGAAGCTGGCTTATATTTTTTAACCAACTGCTTATCCACTGCAGGAGTGGTACCTGTTTTTTTCCATAGTTCTAAAAGTGGATCTCTTAATGCTGTAGGAAAAGGCAGCACCGTTTACTTAGGATGACCTTTATCAAAACAGGTCTATGGTCATCTTCGGTGATGTCCTTGGCAGGCCGAAGTATTCGACAACTTTATTTATGATCATCATGTAGACAGTGAAAGTGGACATCAGGAGTGTCAAATTCCACTTCAGGGGAAGTTTGAGCCCACAGGCATTTAAGTCAAGAGACTAGGTCTCCCATATGAGACCACTCCACAAAACGTTCAGGGACATACAGAGCCCCAAAACACACAAACCCGAAGGGAACCATATCGTCCTCTTAATCTTTCTCCTCAAAGATGGAACCAGAAGATCATTTTAAATGCACTCTTCGACTGGAGGCTTGCATCTCAACACCGACTGCAAGATAGACGTCGACGGTCCCTTCAATGTAAACAGAACCTTCATAGAGGATATTGATGCAGTCTTTTGCTTCAATGAGGTCCTGGAGGTCGACTAGGTCGTCACTATTCAAGTAGCCAGGTCAGAGGTCTTCTCACTCGGGCTCGGGCATGCGGGTCAAAGCCAGAATAGCTTCCCTGCCGGTCTTCAAGGAAGCAGAGGAATATGTGGCCTTTTTTGGTACATCAAGGAGTCAGTCCGTCGCCTTTGAAAATGCATCCAATATTTTTATTCTATAACCAAAGCGGTCTTCTTGGTGAAACGTATCAGACGCCTATAGGGAATTAAAAAAATTGGACTATTAAGATCAATGTCGTCGTTTCTGACTCTTCTTTGAAGAAGAGGAATTCACTCCTAGTTCTTCGGGAGTGTTTTTTCGACCGCATCTTAGGATTCTTTTGGAAGGTGTGGAGGACAGAGATTTTGATACTGATCGACAAAGGGTCGAGCTTCATCTTTGTTTCAAGGCCTTACTAGTCATCGACTGGCCGGAGCCACATGCAGTAATGTTATTGGCCTCGCCAAGGCGCCAGAGACAAATTCTGTCTAGATCAGTGATCAACATCTTTGAGTCACAGTCTGCACATCTCTTGAAGCAGGTTTTAGGCGTAGACTGTGACAAAAATCACCCATACAATTCACGCACATACAAAGAAAAGGATTTTGAAGAGGCGAGTCAAACCGTTCCGAGAGCATGCGGAAAAACGCAACCGAGATATCAGCTGAGGTACAGCTGCAGATGCCACACAGCACCCCCCCCGCTGTCCATTCCCCCACACACCCACTAAGACTGCAAAGCAAGGTACGAATAGAACTAAAATGAGGAATCCTTGGGAGGAAAGAATCCAATAGAAATGACAGATTTGCAAAATAAACGAATTAGGACCATCAAACCAGCAACATCACTATGAACTCATCAGTCCAACAACGCTATTTCCTTGCAGCTAGTATCCTCCATTATGAAAAGCAATACTCCTTTGTACAATAGAACAGCTAGCATAGATGCAGTGAGCCCCTCTCCAGAATTATTTAGGCACTCACAACCGGTTTGTGCAGAGTCAAAAGTCTCCACACAATGAACGCCTAAAATAGACCATATTCACAATATGATAGGATTGGTTATTTATAACGTGCTTAACGCCCAGACGTTTCTGAGTGCGGACTGGGGGATCGAATCTGTGTTGCTGTGTCTTGCTTCCAAGGCGAGCACATTGCCACTGAGCTATCCTCCCGAGACCTTATACTATGTTACTTTTAAAAAGGTGCCAGTCCAAATGCTGGATTCCCACACTCCGAGGTAGGCGTAGTGGGGCAATTGTTGAGTAGACAGCATGTGCCCCTCTGCCTTCCTCAGAAGAAACCGAGTTATAAAATCAGAAAAGACACATGTGAAACTGCACTTTAAATTCCCCTGGAAATGCAGCTGGCACAAAGAATAATTAGTTTTGGTACACAAGTAGGGGACAGATGAGGCATTAGCTTGCACAATTAGTGTGTTTTAACTAGAATAGACTAATGACAGGGAAGTGTGTACCCAGGATAGGGGCTCGCTACACAAGTAGGGCAGCATGGCTATAGATAGGATGCAATTGCATCCTATCCATAGGTAGATATATCATGTGGCAAGCATGCAAATGGACTCTGCAGATAGCAAAATTAATGCAGAGCAAATATGTCCTACAGAGTAAAATAAAGAGAAATGCAACTGCCATTTTCTGCTCCGGCATAGCAGAAATTGGGCTCTGCAGCTTTAAGGAAAGAAAAAAAAAACAGTTAAGCACACTTGAACAAATCCATTTAGTTCAGGGAAAATTCTGTGGCAAACTAGATGGTAGCGAGAGCTTGGATTTTAATCTTGCTCCCCCCTTCCCTAGTCTATATTTCAATAAAACTGGGTTACCTTGCATTTGGCATACCACAATCACTGTTGACAAATACCAGTTAGAGGCCTATTTGGATATTTGACCTCTGGTTTTCATAGGTCTGCGCTTTAAACAAGAAAATAAAAACCATACATTTTAAAGAACCCATTTTGGACCCCTCTGGACTACCTATTGTCCTATAAATCGATTGAGACTAATACATGATATACGTCAATGTTTTTAAAATACAGAAAGTAACCCCATTGAAGAGGATCCCGACTTAGAAGAACTGCCTCAATCACAAATATTGGAGAGTGCAGGAGTTGAGTAACTCTGATGGAACACTCTGTACTTTAGAAGTAGTCTAGGTTGCTTCTCGATCCAAGTCATCCAAAGAATTACATTCCGCTGGTATTGTTATACCCATACTTTTATGTCAGTAAAGAATGTGCCATTGCTTGCTGTATTGGGCATAGAGGCTATCTTCATAGACAAAGCTACTAAATCGGCATCAAGTCCTTCAGTTATTAAATCATAAACCAGTTACGTTTGGTTGCTTCCTTGGATATTGAGTTTTCGAATAAAACCAATACAGCATTGTTTTGCACTTGAAGGGGTCGTTTTATTGGCCCAATTGACCGGGCATGTATCTTAGAGCATACAATCGATCGTCTCAATTAAAAATATACAATGCAATTTACCAGAGTTTTTCTCACTGTAACACATGCAAAAGCGATGGCTCGGGTACCGCCATTTTGTGTTAATTTTATCCACTGATCCATCGCCCCAAGTTCAAGTGCCCTTGCTGCACTAATTCCGATCACCTATCGCTCAAGCTAACATCACTCAGTATGAGCCCCACCTATTTTATGACGTTCGTGGGCAGCATAGCCAAACGTACCCTATCATCACCAACGTCATAACGTAATCTAACGCAGAACCAGGAACATTAATACGCATGTCCACAACAGACGCAAAACCTCTTTTCACAAAAATTATTTTAAAAGTTTATTTTGAAGAAAACAGCAATAGTCGGGAGCGTAACAAGTACTTTAAATTTTGACAGAATGCTGAAGAGAGGTAATTAAGTCCATGAAAACATGGGTAACCTTTCCCAATAGAGGTTATAGCTAACGAGCATCGCATGGTTCTATGGTGATCTTAGAATGCGGATTATGTTCATCGATCAATTAATCCCAGTCTTTGCATTCTTCACAGGTTATTTTCCATCGCCGATTTCTGATAGACACACATGGCGTTCTATTACAGAGAAGAAATTAGTGGTTTCAATTTCAAATACAACACTTTCACATCTGAACGTTTTCAGAGCTTATATGCTGCCAGGTTGCTCCTGATCACTGCAACCGCAAAAGGACAGCTTGGTGTCTGGAGATCATCCCAAATAATGGTCATCACAGACGCATTGCGTTGTTGATTATTGTCCAATTGAGGTTGAAGAAGCCGTCAACTGGTAAACTATACCCATGCCAGGCGCACATCTGTATGATACAACTATATGAAAACGAGAATGCAAAAATAGATTTGTGCCCAATTTATAAAATTGTATATACACAGTACATATTTATGTTAACTAAGTTACAATTAACACGTACAATGTATTATTTGCTTCAAATTGAAGATTAAGTTGCCACAATGTAAATCATGTAGCATACAACACACTTGCCATCCTCACTTGCATAAATATTATTTAAAACTTTGCTTACATTGTGTCTTGTGTTTCCATTCTCCCTATGTGACGGATGACCAACAGCCTCGAAAGACAGATGCCAGTAATAGAAATGTAACATTCCTATGTAAGCTTTCAATATAGTGAATCTCATCACTTCTTTTTGGATATTGGACACATTTTGGCCTTCAAATTGGTAGTGCAGTGGATTCAAGGACACAATGCAACCCTTCATCCAGTGTTCACAGCGTGTCAGAGGGAGTTTCGTTTTGGGAACACATTCCACAAAATTGCACAATATTAATGGCAAGCTGGGCAGTGAAAAACTGTCAACACACCTGGTCCCACAACATTTGCGTATTCTTTCAAAGATGACCCTAGACGAGGTGCAGACAGGCTCAGATTTCCCTATACTTCAATAGGGTGATGCCTGGAAAAAAAGGCTCAATTAATAGTGTGGGGCTGTTTTTGGGCCAAAGCGGGCTACTTCTTTTCTGAAGTAAACAGAATTTGAATACAAAAGCAATGGGTGAATATATAGAGACGGCATGGACAGACCGGGGAGCAAGGGGGATTTAGGGGTGGGGGGGTGGAAGGGCAGGGGAGTTTGGGAGTGCAATTTCACACCATGCTTACACACTTAAATTCCAGAATGTCTCGAATTAGTTCAGTTTTGAAAAGTTTACTGGCTTCGGTCTATATCTATTTCAACAATCAGATTTCTGTATTGATGCATGCGTGACTGGTTGTCCTCCACATGTGGGCCTCCACAGTAACATGTAAACGCGCAATGTCCACAGGCGCATGTTCATAGTGCAAGACACATTTTCTTTGATCGTTATTTCAGTGTTGGCGAACAGACACTGTGGCACAAACCTTTGGTCTATTGCTATCTGCAACCAAGTGTTTCATACTTTCCATTAAGGTTCAACTTCATTTCTTTTGTATAGGCGCTTCACAAATAACCAATAAATAGTGTTAGGTGCCAAAAGAAAAAAAACGGTCCTACTAGGTCTTGGGTCATTCGGATCATTCAAGAGGAGTAACAAGAAGTGCAGGGGGGGGGGCATTGGGGAGGTGTAGGTCGGCCAGAAGGGAAAATGCTAGGGTGCGAGGGAGGTGCAGGGCAAGAGGAGGTACAAAAGTGCATAAGGGGAGGAAGAGGGTAAGAAGAGGGTCAAAAGGAGCTTGGCAAGTGCTATGGGGAAGCCAGGGGGACAAGTGCCAGGGGAAGCAGGAAGTGAGGACCACATGTGAAGCAGGAGGACGGGGGTGGACCAAGTCCGGTACGGATGCACACCCCACCAGGCTTGGCAGGGGAAATGGGCCCAGAAGGGCAAGTGTAGGCTGTGGAGGGCAGGAAGACAGGGTGCTGGGGTACACTGTGCGAGGGAGGGGCTTAGTGCACTGTGGCGTTCAGAAGGGAGCAGGGAGCCAGTCAATGCAACATAGGGGGGGGTATTAGCAGGGGGTGGTGGGAATGAAGAGAAGACATCCTGCGCTGCCATTAGATCTCTCAGCAGCATTTGATATCATTGACCACAATCTTCTACAAAATAGACTATTAACTGTTTCCAATTGCTCTGGGAATGCAGCAAAGTGGATTGCGTCTTTTCTGGGCCCCAGAATCTCTAGAGTGGCGGTCGAGAGAGCTCAAGCCAAACCCATCTCTAGCACATGTAATGTTCTGAAGGGTTCTTGCTTGCACCCCTCCCCCAACCTTTTTAATATTTATATCAGACCTTTTCTCGATCTTCTTGAGGATCTGGGTGTTCAATTTGCATATTATGCAGACACCCAGATCTCTTCAAGCTCTCTGGTAATTATCAGGAGGATGTGGCGGCTGTGAATCGTATCTATGCCGAAATTCAAGCCTGGATGGCACGCAAATACCAGCTCTCAATGACGCTAAAACAGAGTTGGTGATTTTGGCCTCCGCTCCCCGATTAAAGAACCTTGCCCAACAGTATGAATCTTTTGGAGGTGGCTGGTAATGTTATTCCGCGTGAGCAAATCTGTGAAAACCCTGGGAGTGATGCTGGATGACAACCTCTCAACAATTAAAAAAAAAGAAAAAGAAAAAAGAAAAAAAAAAAGAAAACACAGGTCTCAGAGATACGCTCATCCTATGGATATAAACTACTACATCAGATTAGACCATATCACACATTTACAAATAGATCTCTTCTGGCATCCTCATTAATAAACTCAAGACTGGATTATTTTAATAGTTTATTGATTGGGACATCTCAAGGGAACATGAAACGGCTACAAACAGTTCGAAAACTGCCCTAACGGCTCCATTCTGGCTTGGCCAGACGGGACCCTGTCACCAACTTTACAAAGAAGCTTCACTGGCTTCCTCTGAGGCAGCATCAGACATAAAACACTCTCTCGCCTATAAATGCCAGAGTGCCACACCAATCTCATTAATAGATTGGTGAGGAAATCATCATCCTGTACAGTGTTACGCTCCTCCGACACTCTAGCTCATCCAGCCAAGAATGCGTTTAAAAAAACGTTGGCGACTGCAGTTTTGAATATATCACTCCACGTGAATGGAATGCCTTGCCCTTGAATATTAAAACATCTCCATCAGTTTGCATCTTTAGGAAACATGTGAAGACATTACTCTATCTACCCGAATAGAATTCTTTTTTGTTTAGTCAACATTTGTGTCTATTTTGCACATATGGTTTTTTTACTTAACTCACTGATGTGCTTGCTCTCATCCTTCTCTTGGAGCACTCCGGGGCCTATGGGCATTCAGCACCTTATTAGAAATGTAATAAATAAAAAAATTGGGTCTTGAGAATCTTCCGGAACTTAAGGAGATCAGGCAGAGGCCTGAGAGGAGCAGTGAGGCCATCATTACAAAGGGATGCTCCAGCCAAGGAAAGATCTACCACACACTCTGCTTAGAATGAGTCTGAACTGCAGAGAAGTGCTGCTGGGTGGCCAAAGGTCTCCAAGAGGGAGTTATTTAGGGAAAGAGTCAGATGAAGTGGGGTCCCTGGCCCCAGGAAGCCTTGTGGATAATGCAGAGGGTCTTGTGAACTCTATCCTTGCAGCCATCAGGAGTCGATGGAGATATTTTTGGGATTGAGAGAAGCAGTCCCTGGGCTTGAGGCCAAGGATAAGTCTTGCAGTACTATTCTGAATTAGTTCAAGGGGGCGAAGGGAGGATTTAGGCAGATTGAGGAAGAGACTGTTGCACTAGTCGAGCCTGGAGAGGACCGGAAGTCTGGAGATAAAGAATTTCTGTAGGTCAGGTGCTCCAATTTTCTTCTTAGATTCTTCCACTATTGTGAGCTCATTACAAACAGGGCTCGAAATTAGTATTGGATAAACTGTAATTACAACCAGTGCCTGGGCATCCAACAGTAACCGTTCACCCAGAGCCACAACTATGGAACAAGGAGTTATTTCATTGTGTTACATTAGTTGGCCTCGGGGAGCCAATAGTAGCTGCTGGTGACTGTTGGTTTTAAGCTCACCAGTCTCTCCTAAATTTGAGTCACATAATTGAAATAATAAGACTGAAATGTATTGTTCCAATATAAATCAAATTACATTGATGGTAATACATAAATCAAAGAAAAAGTGAAATGCTAAGGCCTTTCTAGTGACATTATTTCAAACAGTAATGAATTAAAAAAACATTATTTAACAAATACATCTCAAGTGACATAATATTCAGTTTATTGTACAATGAAAACCGTTTCCAAACACAGCGTAAAAGCTTGAAACCGGCTTTGTTAAACATTGTGAAGAGAGCCGCACATCATTTGAATGTTGAAGTCAACTTTCAACAAGTTCATGTTTGTTCGGGGAAACCTCTTTCGCAATGTTCTGTGGCATAGACTGGGCCCTGGAAACAAAATCTTGAGCTATTCCATGCGTTTACAAGAACAGCACATTCAATGTCAGATCTTTCACAAACTCAAAATCCATCCGCTTGAAGATTGGCTTTGCCACCCACGGTTTGCCTCTTTTTGTAAACTCATTGTTGTAACAAGGCATCCAGACAAATTCCCTGCAGTTTTTGCTTGTTCCCCTCCAACGTTTCGTCGTGTGCTAGTACAGCCAGTCTTGTTCTGGTCTCCATACCATCTATGCCACAATGACACCTTTCAGGCCTGTACTTTAGGCACATATTATGGAACCTCAAAATCTCCAGTATGGCAGAACACAGAGTCCCAATCATGCCTTTTGAAAGCGTTTTGGCGTGCACCATTTTCTCTGTTCTGTTTAAGGAGGGGATCCTGTAACCAACTACCCTTTCTTACGCTCCTGTCCTTTCTCAATATGCACATCGTGGAAAGGTTAGTTTTCTTTCCAAGATGTTAGAACATTCCATTTTTCATGTGAAATATCTACAGATCTATCACAGGTTTTTGAGCTCCACCAAGAAGTGATAGACTGACCAATTTAAAATGGTTTTGGTAGCCTCCCTCCACCCCAGCAGCTGTAATTTTTCCCCAAAATTGATTGGGACATCATATTGATGCTTCATGTCTGGGAACTGCTCTTGCATGGGCTTTGCTATTGAAACGTGCCCGTCAGTGGCCATCGGGTCTATTTGTATTCCTCTGAATGAATGAATTCAATGAAACCAGATTTCTCCATGGCAACAGTCGATGTACCTTCAAATACTTGCACGACGACTAACTCACTATTTTTTGTTTCCATGAGACAAACCTGGACTGTCACACCGTCCATCACGAGCAAGCCTGAGCCTTTTATCAGCGAGAGCATTGCCATCGGTTCGAGTGTCCATGCCCGGCTAATTGCAGCAAACAAGAAATCCTTCTGATATTTGTAGTACTGGGTGTTTAACTTGAATCCCACAAACTTAGAAAAACTTGAAATTGTACTGTATGTTGATCTGCTAAACAAAGGATGAAACATTTCCAGCAGGCACTTTTCCAAGTTATAGGTTGAGCAGACCATGAAAATGAGTTATGGTGGTGTACACAGCTACACTTTATCTTCAGGTTGGCGCCTTGGACTACAATAGTAAACTTCACCAATGGCTCCCCAAAAAATCACCTATGCAATTTATGATCACATTTAATAATGTTCATAATCTCGATCAGGCAGCAGTCGAATAAAATGTAATTGGGTTCCTTTAATAGCCAATCGTCCATAAGTATAGTCCTCAACACTAGGAATAGTGAAGTCCAAATCACAAGCACAATCGCCAATCAGCAGCGAGACTCTTATTTCTGTCTGTGATATTTCCAATTTGTCCACATGTATTGGGGAAACAGGGAATATTGTTTCTTAGATAGTATTTTTTTTTTTTTTAGAGGGTGTGGATTGTGTGAGCACTTCTCAACATCTTCTGTGTGGTCCGTTTCTTCTGGGTGACACGTGCTGTAACAATTATCCAGGGTTACTTTCCTTGGGTCACTGCTGACATTCAATTCAAATTCCGGCCACTGGACATCTGCATCACAACATTGAATCTTCAGAGCACCATGCCGAGCCTCAAAATGTAGTTCCTCCCGAGTGACAACGGTTTTGCAAGCAGCATCAATAGTTTGTGTAGTTGTCCCGAGTCTTCATGCTCCTCTTCTTCCGATGCCTCTAATCAAAGAGAAAGAAGCATGCTTAATTTATAGGACACATACAGAATATATGAATTACAATATGAAAACACACACACACACACAACGTCGCTATGGAAAACCATACTACATCACAGTTAAAATGGATAACTGATATTTTACAATATCTTATGTATACCTCTTGTCCATGCAGCTTCAATTTCGACCACTTCTGTAGTACAATCCTTGTACATAAATTCAAAAAAACAATTTGATGTTAAAATTGTTGCTCTCACAAAGTACATCTTGAGAATGTTGATTTAATGATTGTTGTCCTTACAATATCAGTTAAACTATGTCAAAGGATATGGTTAATCGTCTGATCAACATTTTTAAATTAGTATTGACAAAGTCGAACACTGTACATTTATAATTTTAAAAAGATATTTGAAAACTGTACCCGATAACCTTCAGAGAAGTCGCAGGGAGTTGGTGCAAGATCATCCTGCAAAACATATCAATTACATTGTGTCTCCTTTAATGCATGGTAATGTTTTGTTTCACCAATCCCATTTTTTGCTATGAGGAAAAGGGGCCTGAAATGCAGTCCTGGGAGGTTGTTTCGGGGAAAATCAGGCAAGAAACTACAGTTTCCATGAGCCTCCGGGGTGCCGTTGGTCCAGAGAGAGAGGCAGTTGTGTGGTTTCATTTGCTATTTAAGGCATACCTCGGGCCGTGCTGCCTGTTGGTGATGGTTGGTGTGGCAGGCAAAGGCTGGAGGGAACAGGTGCGGAGACACCACGAACGTAGGGAGGCCTATGCACAAGACCCAGGCCAGGCAGTGAACTTGACCAGACCCGGGCCCGGCGGTGAAACACTGCATTCCAAGCAGCGTTCCGTTCGCATCTGAAGCAGAGCAGGGGCATAGCACGAGGCATCTGAAGCAGAGCAGGGCCATAGCACGAGTCCGTACAGCGCAGGAGTGCCTCTGCCAGGGGAGGTACCGGCGAGCCCCCCCCCCCAGGCCTCAGTTAAGTGGTTGGGAACTTTGAATATGCGATATTGTTGTTTCTTGAAATCATTGCTGAACTTATGTACCACCATGTGAATTTGCGTGCCTTCCCCAAACGCACGCAGAGTTAGTACCTAGCATTGTGAACCATACGAGGCATATCAATGTTTCACAGAACGGAACGTTCAGAATACTGAGCAGCATTCAATGCACGTCATGAAGTAACACTAGGTTTTCAAGCCAACCTCTAATTCTAGATCATGTTCTGACCGCAGTAAGAGGGGTTGAGTCACGCTCTTGAGGCATTGCCAGTTAAAGGAATGGTTCGGTCAAAAAATGTTTATTGGCCCTATGGGTCGGCCATGTGTTTTTAAGCCTAAGTCGCTCAATTTTAGAAACATTTCCTATGGACCTTACCCGAGTTGTCGTCCATTAAACACACACGAAAACAGGCAGTCGGTAGCCGCCATTTTGTGATAATCCTATCACTTGCCGCATCGCCCTGGCTGACCTGCTTTTGCGGCACTAAATCATATCCCCCGCCCCCGAGCCTGTCATCAGCAGACGCGTACCGCCCATTTCACAACGCCAAAGCACGTCTCGTGTCAACATTCGCTGCGCTTCAGCTAATGACGTGTCGCCATGGAAATGGCAGGACGCCTCTTTCCTCAATAAGTATAAACGGACGTATCACAACAAACAGCAGTAGATTTTTGATTCCATTCCACTCTCTGTGTTACTTTGAGTATTCTGTGACTCGTTTCTGTGCTCTGGTCAGCTACCTTCGTTGCTTGTAGCCCGTGTGAACAGATACCAGTACCACCGCTATAAATTATTTTAGTTTGTTTAACACACAATGGCTACAATAATGCCCTACATGTACAAGCCCGAGTATACCGAGGAGGAACTACTGGAAAGGGAAATACGCGAAAACGATGGGTCTTCGGACGGCAGTTGGGAGGACGATTCAACAGCTGAAAAGCCTGGACCTAGTCGCATGGACGGTGTTTCCACCTGGTACACATGCAATCGGTGCGAGCTAATGCGAACCGAGGACGAGAACTGCTGCTGCTGTGAAAACTCGGGATGCGTGACCTACATTTCGAAGGCGAGCCACGACCGCAATGCATCACCGAGCTGCCAGACTTCAGGGCAGCCTGCCGCACACGGTCTGTGTTGAGGATAATGATGGTGCTTATGCACCAACTTCGTGCAACTGTTCGCCCTCGTAATCTGACTAACGAGTATGTATACTCAGCTTGTCATGCCACTCCTATTTCATGGTCTTCTACTATATCCAAAATTACATATACATATTGTAACGCATGAAAGTCGTTCAATAGTGTGCAGTGTCTAGATAGCATTTTTCCAAGCAGAATGCTATTAGTTACAAGAATTGTCATTGACAACAAACGTTTATTAAACTTATCTTGGTAATTTAAAAACAGTTTGTTTCATTCCTTTTCACAGGTGGTACAGGCTGGTGGCCTATCGTTCCTTTACATGGTGGTTTCACAGGAGACTTGGACACCGCGTTCAAAGAGTAATACCCGCCTGTGCTGTTCGTGCCATAAGAGAAACTTTCCCAAGTGACAGCGGTCAGTACAGGGGATTTTCTCTCGCTGTGCTGCAACCTGACCTGTACAATGTGTAAAGTCTTGTATTTTTGTGTCATCAAAATAAGATACAAAATAAAACACCACATATTCTAACAACGGTTGTTTCGATTTTTTAAATGAATCAAGTGTGTCTCCATTCAAGGATGGACGTCAGACATCTGTGCTCCGAATGGGTGAAGGTCAGGTCACTGTGAAGCAGGGTGGTCACTAACTAAGCTAACATAATATATTCTCAATAATGCATGCACTAAATAACACTTGTTCAAAGTCTTTCAGTAGGTTATGTCTCTATAAAAGTCACACATATATCTATACTAACAATTACCATTGGATTACACAGGCCTTAGGGTCTTGACCACTATAATACACTGTTTGAAGTGTGGGTCTGTGCTCACAAGAATCTACGGTATGTGGCATTTGTTATTGATAGACACCGATATACTGCAGTAGGGGTCTAATGTTAGTTGGGGATCTGTTAGGTGGGCATCATGGCGTGCTCAGTGGTCTGGCACATGAAGAGAATACCTTGCAGAGACACAGGGTCAGAATGGCAGTAAATTTCCACTGGCGAGGGTGCGAGGGCAAGGACACGTTTGTGGAGATGAACGAGCTATGTGCGTAGTTCAGGCTGGTTCACATGCAGGACAGTGATCTTAGAGGAAGAGTGATGTGTTACATTTATTAGCTGTTGCAAATACCTCTGGAGTTTTCCAGTCAGAGTGGGAACGAGGGTGGGGGCCATGTGCTCTGCACAGTGAGGCCTGGTCACCAAGATGGAGTGGAAAGGGGGAACAAAAATGGATGTCCCGTGTCCTGCTCAGTGGTCCCATCTATGCGAATGTCAACCAAAGTTAACATCACATAAGGGCAAGGGGCGAACCCACTACTGGAGGCACTTGGTCCGAGTTTCTACTGAGAAGTAAAGGATGAGAGGGGCCTGATGGCCCCTCGCTCCCACACACTTGCCTGCACGCCCACCGGCCCATCCATCCCACCCCCCGCTATCAAAGGCGGTTCGCACCCAGGGATGAGTACTGGCATGGGGGGCTGACATGGGCACAAACATGTACACTTCAAAAGGTATCCCACGCCCAGGGACCATCGCTCACATGGCCTCCTCAGACCCAGTGTCTCCAGGCTGGCTTCCCCTGAGGCAGGCCACCCCCCTGCAATCCACATAAGTGTGTCTCCATTCAGCAGTCTTCCTGTGCCTTATCTGCACGCCCCAGGCCCATCTATCCCACCCCCCTCTATCAAAGGCGGTTCGCACCCGGGGATGAGCGCTGGCATGGGGGGCTGTCACAGGCACAAACATGTACACTTCAAAAGGTATCCCACGCCAAGGGGCCATCGCTCACATGGCCTCCTCAGACCCTGTGTCTCCAGGCAGGCCGCCCCCCTGCAAACCACATAATACCACGACATACACACGTCATTCATTCATTCATTCATTCATTCATTCATTCATTCATTCATTCATTCATTCACAAACACACCCCTGTTTCTAATACTTTATAAACCACTTGATAATGAGAACATCTTTGTGCTTTGCAAGTCAACTCCTGAACCTTCTACCTGAGAAGCACTGAGATCTATGCTAATCTGCTCGTCGTCATGCTATGTGTGGCCGCTTCGAGCAAACTCGTCCGTCTGCTACCTGTGGCCATCTACCTGTTCTCCTGCAACATACTGCTTGGCCTGCTGAATCCAACTGTTTGTTGGTCAAGGTAAGGCTATGTATCCTAGTCATATTTCGGTCATTTTTACATTTCTATCTATTTGCGATTACAGTACCCACTAGTGCTATGTCATTGGTCTCATTGCTATTGACTGGAGTTTCAATTGTTATGCTATCAATAGATCTATTTATTTTCATCTGTGTCAATTGTCATCGAATTGCATCCTTCGGGGTCCAGTCTATAATGTAAGCATGTTTCCTTCTCGTGCAAGACAGAACATCCAAGGGACGAGTCACATGTTCAGAGTTTAGTCACATCATTTAAAAAATGTCTGTAACTTAAGCAAATACCAAGCCGCACATGATGAACTGGTATATTTCCGGCAACCAAAACAAACCTTGCATTGAACAGGGTATGGTTCATTTACCATATGACATTTTTATTCATCAAGGTTTTATATCTAGATATTTACTTTTCAGAATTTTCAACAATGCCTGCCTGTTCGATTAGCGGTTGCCCTTTGAAGACCCATGCTAAATCTGAAGGCACTACAATGCATGTATTCCCTAAAACTGTTGATCGAATAAGAGAATGGGTCAGACCTTGCGGATATCTACCTGAAGAGCTTGAGAGTAGAGTCCAGCAAGTCTTTGAGGACATGATGGGTGATCGATACCGCATCTGCAGCCGGCACTTTTCCTCGACCATGTACGCCACATCTTGGGTAACAAAGAAGAATAAACGGCGAACGACACGAAAATTGCTCGCAAACACTATTCCAACTCTATTCGTCCACATTCCGCCACTGGTGAGTCAAGTGTCCAGATTTAGCTTTAGGCCTTGTGGTATTGTGTAGGTAGCCGAATGGATTAATTGATATTTTAGGTGTTGTGTCCCTTGTAATACTTTCGATATTGATAGGAGTGTATAGCTCCTAAGGAAATCTATTTATGGGCACAGGGAACTGTGCTATATTGCGCATTTTCAATAGCATTATTCTCAAGTATTCTGTCGGTTTACATGGCAATTTTTTAATATTTGCATTTCATTATCAAACAATTTACCTTTACAACTGCTTGACTATCCACTGAATCTGAAGCAAGAACATTCTACATCTGTGACCTGCCCACAGTTATCAACCCCTTCTAGCGCGTATCAGGTAATCATACTTGGCTTTTCCGCTACAGACTTGTTTTATGCATGTCAATTAATAGTTTTTATGTATCGTGTGCTTATTTTACCAATTGTTTGGTTAGTGCTTTCCAATTGATATACACCTTCGTCCCCTGGTGTTTGTTTTCAGTTATAATTAGTGTTATCCATACTAATACAAGTACTGTCTTTCAGGGAGATGCTGAAGCGTCCACCACATTGACAACAGCCCTAGATGTTCTTCAGCAGCACAAGGTATGGATACTGACAGCTCCATCGACCGTGATCATCAGGACTGGAACACTTGTCGTTTGATTGTTCTACACCATGTTTCATTTGTGGTTAGCCATTGATATGTACCTGAACGGTCGACCACAAGTGTGTGTTACGTTTTCAATATTGTAATCCTTACTAATGCAAATACTATGTTTCAGGCAGTTGTTGAAGCGTCAACCCACGCACTTGATGCGGAGCCTGACATTCAAGTAATTCCAGGGGAAGTGGAAGCGGGACCATGCGGATACGAATCGGCGCAACAGCTTTCGGAAGTGCGCACCACATTTACAACATCCATAGATATTCTTCAGCAGCACCAGGTATGGATACTGACAGCTCCATCGAGCGTGATCATATAACGTGATTCCATTTGCTATACTTCTTCCCTATTAACGGAAGTACTGTGTTTTAGGGAGACGATGGAGCTTCCACTACAATCACAAGATCCCATTTAGATGATGCAGATATAAAGAAATCGGAGAAATAAGTCGATTAAATCTGATCATATTTAAATATTCCTTGATTCTTTTAGACAATGCAATGTGGTTATCTCTTTATATGTACCTGTGCCGTCGACCCCAAGTGTGTGTTATGTTTACAATATTGAAGACCATACTAACGCAAGTACTGTGTTTCAGGAAGTTGCTGATGCCTCCTCTCCAATACAATCATTCATGGCAGTCCATGCAGAGCCAGAGGTATGGATACTGACAGTTCCATGGAACTAGGTCATCAGAGCTCGAATACTTGTCGTTTGATTGTTCTAAACTATGTTTAATTTGTGTTGAGCTATTGAGATGAACCTGTGTGTTCGTCCTCACGTGTGTTTTATGTTATCAATATTGCAATCCATATTAATGAAAGTACTATGTTTCAGTGAGTCGATGGAGCCTCATTCTGTGCTGTCTATGCAGATACAGAAAATATAGTCGTTGCAGCGCAAGAGGAAGGGAAGAGATGCGGAAACAAATCGGAGCTACAGCGTGCAGATGTTGAAGGTCGAGTCAAGAAAGTTGCAAAGAAAAGAAACAAAAATAAGGTTAGTTACAAACAATTCATAACTTTAGACTTTCTTTGTGCTGGGGACTATTTTATGTTTTTTCCAGTCAATTGTACTATACTTTATCTTGTGTTTAAACTGAACATCCCTTTTCCAATCTGTCCTCTAGTTACCCGTGGGTGTACGAACTATACATACACAGACAGTGAAGCGAATGAGATATGTTGCTTGCCAGACCATTTATACTATGGAGGAACTAGTCATTCAGACGCCGCGTGTTGAGACTAGAGATGCTCATATCCAATGGCCAGAACATGAAATGAATGTGTCCGGAGAATCCAGTAAAGTTGTAATGGACCATTGCTACAGTGCGACTGCAACACAAGAAGATGATACTGAATGTATTGAGGATAGCTCGGAAGTAGTCGCAGATCAGTTCACACAATCTACACCAGTCAAAAAATTGCCACCAAAAAAGCTGTCGACATTGTTGTGTTCTCCCATCAATGTTGAAGTAATAGATGTTGAAATGACAGAATGAACCAGCAGCCAGCAGCAGCATTCACCGACGCATCAGAACCTGATATCGGCTATATTTCTTTCAATGTTGCTGATATGTCCTCAACGATGCAGTCCGAAACAAGTGCGATTCCGGATGAAAGTCTAATGAAAGAGGGCAAATACATAGTATTCGACAGTTGTTTGATGGATATTATAAGTATGCTGAAATGTGGGCATTCCGTCAGAGGGAAAGTATGTGGGAAGCCATTGATTCATGTGACTCATCAAAAACAAGGCAGTAACGTCAAAATACATGCCGCCTGTAGATTAAATCATACGTTATCATGGTCTGCACAACCGATGCTGGGGAAACTGCCAGCAGGCAATCTACTGTGCGCAGCTGCATCACTTTTTAGTGGCTCCAGGTTTAGAAAGCTAGAGTCTTTCTTTCAGTTTGTGGGACTTCATTTCTAAAACACAGTACTACAAATACCAACATGATTATCTGTTTCCGGCCATTAGTGATGCTTGGAAAATTGAACATTTGTCTCTAGCAAGTACATTCGAAGGGAAACGATTCAGGCTAGCCGGCGATGGACAGTGCGACAGCCCTGGATTTTCTGCCAAGTACTGCACCTACCACTTTCAGGACATGAATAGTAAGAAATTGTGAGTTTGGTGGTCGTGCAGGTAACGCAATGTACATCAAAGTGGCCATGGAGAAACTAGGATTTATAAAATCAGTGGAATATCTACAATCGAGGGGAATGCACATCGACCTCATAGCCACGGACAGACACGTTTCAATTGCCAAGACAATGAGCGAGCAGTTCCCACATATTAAACATCAATTTGATGTATGGCATCTTGCTAAATCAATAAGAAAATCTCGGCTGCAAGGAAAAAAAAAAAGGGTTGGAAAGTATTTCACAGTGGTCCCAGTCTATCAGCAACCATCTTTGGTGGAGCTCCAAAACTTGTGAAGGGTCAGTGGAAATACTACTTGAAAAATGGCGGTCACTGATGCACCACTGTACCAACGTTCACCGCTGGTCAGAAAACCTACATTTCCACCAATGTGAACATGGCCCTTTGTTCCCTGAGGAGGCAAGGAAGAAGTGGTTGATTCCATCTTCACCGACACAGAAAGCCATTGAGAAGATTGTTTTCGATAAACTCTATCAAGAGATTTGAGGTGACTGACAGAATTCTGTCACACAGGAGGTTTGGAGGTGTTCCACAATATGTGCCTAAAGTATGCCTAAAGTACAGGCCAAAGCGCTTGCATTTCAGCATACAGCGCATGAAACATAGGACTCTCTGCCGTGAACAATCTAGGACTATGGGTAATGTAAGGATGCCTCGCTACACGAAGGTGTTTTCTAAAAGAAGTAAGCAATGGGTGATCAAACCAGTCTATGAGGAAATTGAGTTCGACTTTGTAAAAAGCCTTATTGTTGCTGTACTCGAGAAGCACAGATATGGAATTTTGAATGTTTCTGTGCAGAGCACTGATGCATTGCCACCAAACATTGCCACTGTGCCATGTCAACCCAAAGCAGAGCTGGTTGTGAAGTACAAATCCTGGTTTAAATAATTATAATATATGAGTGTCTTTTTGTAAATAAATGTTATTGTACAGTGTACATACAAAGTATGCTAACCCTAACCCCTTCCTTCATCATCCTGGGTGGCGAACAACCTGGGTGTCATCTTTGACTTCTCTCTCTATTCGCCTCATATCGCTGACCTCGTCAATATGTGTATGTATATATTTTTGTTGCTGTAACTAAGTTTCGAAATCTCATGTAAATGCTGCGCACTGTTAACCGAGGGGAGGCTTGCGTATTGCAAATAATAAAACAAACAATAAATCTCACTTTCAACTCAACTCCTCGGGTACATTATATTTTCCCTGACCTTCCCCCCCAAAAAGTCAATGTCTCCATAGTTATGGATCTCTAGGGCTGCAAAGCTCGCGGACAAAATTGGGGGCCTCAAAACGCGCCAAGCGAGCCGTTGCAGATGGGAGAGAAGCCAGTTTGCATTTGCATATTGAGGCCTAGCACATACATGGATTCGAAAATTCAAGTTCTCAAAGATGGCTTTACACGGGATGTTTCAAAGTAAGAATGTATGCTCATTTAGAATGAAGGTCAGCAGCTTTGATTTTCAGCTGGTGGCCTGAAGAGGCCCACAACTCGCACTGGCAGTATAAGGTTCTATTGTTTTTTGACCTTGAGAGACAGGGACCATGCCGAAAGGACTTCATTTGAAGGAGGGGTGCAATAACGTAAAAGACGATAAGGCAGAAAATTCCGAAACTAGACCGAGTTTAATGTTAGTTCAGTATACCAAAAATCGTTGTCAAGAGCACAGTGGGATTTACGGACTGCATTACGCAGAGACTCAATGGAAATTGCAAATATAATGTAAGTAACTCTTTAGATGCTTTTATACCGGAATGAAGAATTAATGAATGGATGAATGAATGAATGAAGAGCAAGTAAAACGTTTGTGGGATCGTCTTTGTACCGGGCACATGGGCATGCAGGTCCACATTCCACACGCATGTAGACAAACAAGTCGTTCTCATCGTGTGTTAACCTCGATTTATTTCATTAGTTTTCACATTGATTTTAGAGCCGAACATACTCCATTGCACTATCCTTAAAAGCAAATAGTTTCAGATCGGCCGTAATAAATAAAATGAATAATATTAATAAAGATCGGCTTGCGAGACTAATTATAATTTTTATGTTTTCAAAACTGGTATATCTTACCCTACTGCTACAGACCCCGGCAGATGGTTTTTTCAACCGCCAGCTGCAGCTTATCGTAAACAACTGCACCACTTTGACCATCTTATGGGACGATCACCAAGGGCCCATATGCCCTTACGTGGTACTAGCGGCTAGAAGCAACATATCAACCTTTACGCTGGCCTAGTGCCTAGTTGATGGTACAGCCTTGCGGTTCACCGTGCGACCAAAGTGCTTCTTTTAACGAAAACCAACACCCTGTGTACCATAAAGGAACAGCGCGTGACACAATAAAACAACAGGATTTGCAGATAGAGAGGAAAGGAAGAAAGAAAAAAAAAAAACAAATTAAAAAAAACTCACATTTCGATTTTATATGCCAATTGCTGAATATTCTATAAACATTTAATGTTAAATATATGTACTTTACCAAATGTACCGTGTTGCTGTTTGATTTGAAAGTACAGTTTCATATTCCGAATTGTAGCACGCTGTGTTGCGAGTTGATCTGTGTTGGTTTCCGGGTTCTGTGTCAAGTCGCGTAGAAGACGACTGGGCGCGTTTGCCTACGCAACACAGTAACGTCACGGAGAGAGGCGGGAATATGAATGTTTTGATAATGTCAGGCTCAGGGGCGGGGGATATGATTTAGTGCCGCAAAAGCGGTCAGCCAGGGCGATGTGGCAAGTGATAGGATTATCACAAAATGGCGGCGCCCTACTGCCTATTTTCGCGTGCGTTTAATGGATGAAAACTCGGGTAAGGTCCATAGGAAATTTTTCTAAAATCGAGCGACTTCGGCTTAAAAACACATGGCCGACCCGTAGAGCCAATAACATTTTTTGACCGAACCATTCCTTTAAGAAGAGTATTGTGGTCAATATTATGTTCACATGTCTATGTGTCAGTCATCCATGGCTTCAGGTCATTCATGCTTCATGTGCTTGTGTTTGTCTTTTATTCAGTGAAGGTGTATGAATGTAAGACATAGGAGTCTGTATCCTAACCAAGAAGAGAAGGGTACCGATCATCTAAGAATCAAGGGTTGAGACAAGTGTTTGCTACATGGTCAGGTATTTCATCCCCCGGGGTTCCCCAGTCCTATCCTATTGCAAGTACTCTAAACCTCTTTCCGGTTACCCTTACCACCCTCTACTTCTCCCTAACCCACTTCCTCCCCTTTGGCTGCCTCAAGGTGCTTGTTGCTATCGAAATCAGGAGCCTGTGCCAACCAAGGTGGGAGGGGTCAACTGCATTTGGCTTCCGTGGCTAGGAAGGAGTTGTGTGATACTCCAGGGGTGTGACCTTCGCTAAGCAGCTAAACGTTTATAAAAACAAAAACATACACCATTTATATAGTGAAAGGGTCTATGTTATTCAGAGACAAAGCACATTATTCTGAAGATTTACTTTCATTTTTGCATGCATTTCTGCGATAAATACATCAAGGTGGTTGATCTAGTGATAAAAACTTGGGCAAGTTGCATTTGAAATTTAAGAACGATTGATGCATGCTCTAAAATACAAGCCGGATCGATTGGCTCTATACATTTTCTGACCGAACAACCACTTTAAATTCGAAGTCTATTTAAGGATGTTGGCAAAACAGAACCAAGATTGTGGGGGGGGGGGGGGGGGGGGTCAGTGTTTTTTTCAAGTTCTAGCTCCCAAGAGAGTTTGGTCATTTCATCAGCTATGGTTTCAAATGTCAACATAGATGTGTGCAATGAGCTGGTGGTACACAGTTCTCATGTAACACAGGGCAAAGAAAGGTAATTCTTCAACATACTATGGTAAAGGCGATGACTGGTACATATAACTAGTTCTGGCTGCCGGTGGACCCTCAGGGTCATTGTGCTTCCTAATACAGATCCCAATAACAAGTCATTGATTATTCAGCTATGGAATTCACACAGCCATAGTAGGGGTCTACAACTGCATTATTTAAATGAATTGGACATTCTTCTTCAAGAGGGAACACCCCTTATGTCTGGTCACTGATGGTTTAACAATTGACAAAAGGGCTCAGGCTGCGGGTTATGCAGGATAGAAAAAATCTAATTATATGTATTTGTTTTTTTAAACAAGCTACTACCCAGCCACGAAAGGTCACACGCCACTTCAGTTCCATACACAAACTGCCCACAATTCTTTACTTGACAAGAAATTTGGATGGTGTTATGTGAAATTAATTCTTGAGGAGCTTAAATTATCCGTCATGAGACTCAGGTGGGATAATTTTTTTATTATTGGTCATCTATCTTTACAATAAACCTGCCCATTGTGGTGTACATTTAAGAATAAAATGTCCATTGTCCATTTTGCTAGGCAAATGGGTTTTAGAACATTTACAAATGTTTTGATTGCTGGGTATTTGAACCGTATGGTTTTGTTTTCAATATACCTTTTAGATAATACCACTATCCAGTGAATACCCCTAACCAGTGAATGGAGGATTTAAGGCTAGTAAGGATTGAGGAGAGCGAGATTAGAGGGGGTGAATTTCTATCCAATGTTATGCATTGTTAATGGAAAATTGGGTGGGAAATTAAACTGCTTGCATAGCGGGCAGGGAGGTACTAGCAAATCTATTTGTAAACCCCCACATTCCAGCGTGAGAGTTTCATTTTAATGAATGGAGGGTGGACTTATGTGCATAATGTCAGTCCTGTTTTTATGTTTGCAGGTATTGGTCTTCCTGGATCCTGGGGGACTTGGTACGGCCCGCCCGTAGAGGGAATGGGAGCGTGGATGAGGTGACTGAATCCTGTCACCATCTCTCTGCCCTGGATTGTTATAGACGCGGCAAGCGGCGGCGTAGGGAGAGGAGGGGAGGGGGGAAAGAGTCAAGTCTATGGAACAGATGGTGACAGGAATGAGTCTGGCGTTCCCATCTCTGTGGCAGCAGGTAGGAGAGGAAATGTTTGTGAAGCTGGCCCCTTGTGTGGCACGGAGATAGAAGGTAGAACTGTCTGGCAGATTTATTTAGCTTGGGCAGCATATGTCAATTTCCTGTCACAGCTTGACGTCAGAGAACGTCGGAAAGCGTACAGAGATATTGATTATCAGAGTATTATATACTTCAGTTCAGCTGCAGGTTCATGAGAGCCGAGCTGGGTAGGGTAAGAGTTAGAGAATGTCACACGGGTAGGGGCGTCGCACATGGCTCACTACATGTACTGCGGTATGGGGGAGGTAATATCAGTCTGTCAGCTCTTGTCAAGGCACTACGCTGGACTTTGCTCCTTTAGATCCCCCCCAATCCTAAACCAGGGATCAAGTTCAGCAGGATTGTTTTGGGGGGTTAGGGAGGGGGGGGGGGGGTACTAGGTAAAGGGAAATACTTGCCCGGGCCACTGAGTGGCTTGTGTGAGGGATATACGTTTTCATATTCTTTCTCCCCCTATGCAAACTCCCACTACCCCTCCCCCCTCCTACTGGATAGAGACGAGAGAACTTCTAGCTCTTCCCCCCACGCTGGAAGAGGTCATACAGGCAATCAAAGACCTACCTACCGTCAAAGCGCCCAGACCCGATGGGCTTCCAGCAGATTTATACAAATGCTTTAGCACGGAAATAGCCCCTAAATTGCTGGAAGTTTGGGAAGAGGCACGGAGATCGGGCAAACTCCCGGTTTCTATGAGAGAGGCCATCGGTTCTGCTCAAACTGCAGAAGCCCCTCACAAGCCATCTTCTTATCGTCCCCTTTCCTTAATAAATTCCGATACTAAAATAGTTGCAAAGGCAATCGCCAACCATATGTGAATAAATTGATACACCCGGATCAATCAGGCTTTATCCCCTCATGTTACACAGCCCTCAATCTACGCAGAGTCTTTGCCACAACTTCACAATTAAACCGGAATACTAAAGCAGTGGCAATCTCACTTGATGCTGAGAAAGCATTTTATACGGTCTCCTAGAATTACATGTACGCCATACTACGCACAATGGGGTTTGGACCGGGATTACACAGATTCATTAAAGTGCTATACAATGACCCGGAGGCCATCAGAAACTAACAGAACTGCTTCATCTGAATTCTCATTACACAGAGGAACAAGACAGGGGTGTCTACCATCGCCCCTCACCTTCGCCCTCAACATAGAGGGCATTGCCGCAGATCTGAGACAAACACTGGAGGCGCGGTATTTGCATTAGGCCCTGCTCCCCTAATTAATTTCCCTATATGCGGACAACACTACGTTATACCTGAGAGACCCCGAGAACCAGCCAACCCTGGTAATACAGGAAATTAATAAAAATTTGCCAAATTCTCAGACAACAAAATTAACCGAACAAAAACAGAATATCCCCCTAACAGCAGGCACAATCAGATCGGCAGCCACAACACAATTCTGGTGGTCCCCAAACACAGCTCGCTACCTCAGCATTATCATGTCCACTGAAAAACACCCTTTATGCTGCAAATTACGAACCCTATGTAATGACACTCGAAGATAAACTGAGCGTCTGGAACAAGCTCCCGATATCCATGTATGGCCGTGTAGCCCTGTTAAAAATGGTTGTGGTGCGCAAACTGATATACTTATTCAGCAATATTCCGATATGGCCAGGCCATCAGTTTTCGATAAAATACAGAAGCTTGCCTCCAACTTCGTATGGGGTGGGGGCTCAGTGAGGCTCAGCTGGTCCAAACTATGCAAACCGTACGACACAGGAGGTCTGGCCGACCCAAATTTCCTACTATATTACCACACAGCACAGGCACACTTCATGAAATACTGGTCCGCCTGCACAGAACCATATGCCCATATTCAAGCTGAAAATGTGCAGCCTCCTCCAGGTCCTTACAGTCCATGATCGCAAGGGCAGGGAAGAGACGTGGGTGTAGTAGACCGTCGCTTGCACAGTTTGTGCCTGGGCGGCTCTTTACTGCAGAGTGAGCTGCTCTGAGCCATATTGGCCGCACACCTCACTATGGCATTACCCGGATATGACACCCACATTTGACACAGCACTTCAGAAAAGATGGCACCCACACAAAGAAATGTGCCTGGGGGGGTGGGGGGGATCTCTTCCCCGAGGGAATGTTCGTCCACTTGAAGGAGGTCCAGGAGAAGGTTGGGGGCAGTCTTGTTACAACCCTGCTAGATCGGCTAAGAGCAACATGCAAAAGCAAATGGGCAACGTTCTCAGCGGCCCCAATACCACATCCATTCTTATCCATCACCATGTCAGAAGCAGGGTTGCAGGGCAGCATCTCCTCATTATACAAGGCGGTACAAGCGCATACCTCATCCACGAGCAATATGAGGAGCAAATGGGAAAGGGACCCGAGTGTCACCATAGACAAATCTAAATCGGCGAAATATTACCAATTCACCAAATCCATCTGATTCTGCACCAATTTCAGACTGATAAAATTCAAGTTGCTGAACCACTTACACATCACACCAAACAAAGATCACCAAATTCATCAATCCAAGCAGGCACTCTGTCCCATATGCAACTCCTCGGTCACTGACTCGATCCATATGTACTGGAAATGCCCCCCCTCCTCACAGACAATTTTGGGAAGATGTGTCCACTACACGCAGCGATATATTGGACATACAGATACCAGCCCCTTCATTGAAGTACCTGCTTGGAGACATCGGAAAAATTTCAATTCAAACGCGTACACTTTTCTGTAGCAAGTGCGGTAGCCAACGATCTAAACTGATCTGTTGGAAAGCGAAGAAGGCCCCTCATCCAAGCTTGGCTCAGGGACCCGATTTCGATATAAGACTGCGAGGAAAGTTATATCAAGGGAGTCGCACCTGTATGTAGACCAAAAGACATTTGGGCCCCGCTACCTCAAAGCCACCCATGATGCAGTAGGGAACTGTACACCTCCATCCAGTCCCACTTAAGTCATAAACGGAGCCTATAACCATCATCATTGCCATGAAATGTTATATCATGCATAACAACCTCTAGTATTCTTATTGTGATGTATTCTAACCGTCAATTGAAAAATAAAGTAAAAAAAAAAAAATATATGTGCGTTTGATATCCCGCTGAAGTTAAGTGATTGGTCCGAACGATTGGATTTCAACTAGGGCCTGGTTTGTAAATATGAAATTTTATAGGCACTTCTCCGTCGTTGACAAATCTCTAGGCTGTTACCTTATCTTAGGAGATTGCCAAATCCAAAGTGGAGGGTGGATTTCCTGAGGATTCGCATTAATTTATATGTCACGCACGATTTGCAGAGAATTAGGAACAAAGGCACTTTTGGCGGATAGTCGTGCAACTAACTCGGGCGAGCCACAAAATGTGAATCATCTACTTATATCATGCTTAGGTACCAGACAAAGGTTCGACCACTTTTCCCGTTTTGCCCACAATACCGATTGGTTTCATTCTGAAGAATTTTGGAATCGAATGTTAGCGGGGAGAGAAACTTCTCTTTAGAAGTTCTTAGGTTTTTAGCTCAAATTGGAAATATTTAATGCACTGAATTTCTGCCTGTAAATGTTTCGTACAATCATTTTCTTAATCCATCTAATGAATTCTGCTGATGTAAATGTTATGTATAAGTTGTATTCATGATTTGATTTCTTTTAGTTTTTTTGTATTGTGAAACCACAAATAAAATAAAAAAAATAAAAAAAAACAAGAATCACATATTAAAGAAATACATAACAAGCCTAGAAAGTCTTGGCGCCTCCTAAAAACAGGAGAAAATAGCATTTAAGCAGCATTATAAAAATGGGTTAGAGAGCCAAAATATGCGGAAAACTCCACTGAAGATTTCAGTTATATTTTGGAGAATGGTAAACAGCGACTACTCTAGAACTGGTAATACTGTATTAAACTAAAATTCCTCCAGGCTGTGGTGGGATCATTTTACTAAATTGCACTACGCAAGTTAAAGGGGTTCTAACAAGTATTAATTGGTTACATTTGAATACCCGGGATAAAACAATAGAAGACATGTTGTCTTCGGTAGCTTTCTAAGCCCTCTGTGATCTCTTTCCATCTTCTTTAACTGGTCAGACCAAAATCCTGTTCGTTACCTGGCACAAGACCAGCCCATGTGCCTGGACCGATGATCTCACTATATATGTGTGTGTTTGTGTGGCCATCCTCCTTCAATAGTGTTGGTGGCATAGCTGCACTCCATCTCTTCAGGTTGTGTCCCGGTTTTAGGGGCGTTCCTGCCATAGGAAATGGTTATTTTAAAAGTGGTATATTATATAGCAATAACAGCCAATCCAGCCTGTAACAGCCCGGGGTTCAAACCTCCACAATGGGCCCCGGTGCAGTTACCACCCAATTCGGTTAGGAGCACTCTTTAAAACCCAGGGTGCCAACAGCAATGTAATGTGTTTTAATTAACAGGGCGTCCTGTGGCATCCTGGTCATTCAAACAAAATACTTAATAAAGATGGCCACCGTGGAGCTGGAAGGCAGGGCTTTATACAGAGCCCCTCTTCCATTTCCATGGCAGCCAGCAGGCAATGAACCAAGGATAGCGCCCCTGAATTGTTCTGGCTGAGTTGAAACTGGGGACACTGCAGTGCATGACCAAACAATCCTCTATCAGAAGCAGCCAGTCCTCTGCAGTGTCAGGTGGGTAAAATAACCCAATACAGTGCTTCCTCTTGTTAACTGGATATCATGCAAAAAGTCAAATACTTTTATGATCAAATATAAAATCATTACAACATATATAAAAGACGTCAAAACAATACAAAATAAAATACCAAAAATACAAAATGTAACAATCTTAGTGCAAAACATGTAAATTAAAGTGCTAAATTTTCTAAATATTTGAATGCACCAATAAGTATGCCTGGCTGTGAACATTTTATTTTATAATATTGGTCCAGTGAATTCTAAGGAATTCATAGAATGCTAATTGAGGGCCTTCCAACGACACCCTACAGCTTTCAATCCCACGGTGTAGATAGGAGGTGGGAGGTCGTCAGGGGCTACTGAGACATATTGGCTCGTACATGGTACCTATGGACATGACAAATAACCAAGAATTTAACTCTTGGCAACACCACTTTGCTGTTTTAATTACTATGTTGAAACACAAAAACTATATATATATGCCACAAATGTGCTACGTTGCACAGTAGCGGGTAAACCTTTCCTGATTAATAGAAATCCGCTCTAGAAAAAAAGGGAAACCCTTGAATTCCATCCGCTGGCCTTGAATTTCCTCAGGGACGTTACCTAAAATGAAATTGGTAGAGCTGAGTGAGCTCCGCCATATGCAACAAAAAAAGATGAGTGAAACCGATTAGCAATAGGGAATACATTTAAGTCATGAAAAATGGACAAGAGGCTCCGAAGGGACCCCAGGAGCCATATAAGTGTGTTGCAACTGTAAATCGAAAAATGACATGAGTCAGGATAGAACATAAACATGTGTAACTGCTGAAATAAATGTGCCAAAATGTCGAGGCTGCATCCTGGCTGCAAAGTTGCAAAATGCCACTTACTTTAAAGGTGTGTATTGAGCAGCAGTGAATGCTATGTGGTTCCTCAGTGTTGTGGCTGAACTGCAGGGTCATTTTCTTAATGCAATATTGGATCAATTGGTGTGACGTGGTAACGTGGTGGTAATAATATGAAAGATTGTTTTTTATGAGGGAGAAATCTATGTTCGATTGATTTTAAGAATGTATACTGGAATTACTGTCGTGAACATCTGGTATTTTTTTTATATTTTGATACATATTACTTCTGCGTATGTGTGTAAAGGTTTACTTGAAACCAAAACACAATCCAAATTAAAAAAAAACTAAAAAAGATAAATTAAAAAAATAAAAATAAAAAAATGCATGAGAACAGCTGACGTGACCCAAGAACAGTGGATGTATATTAGCTGCAAAGCACAGAGGATGCAAAAAACTAGTGTGCACCATTCTGACTGATAAAGAACGGTGCACCATAGGCATAGATGTATTTACAACAAGGCAGATTAGGTCCAAGCAGCAGCATTCTTTTGTAGCATATTTTCCTTTTACTGGTTTTAATTTTTTTTTTGATAAAACCATTTTGTTTCTCCAAGTTTGGCTGATCCACAACACAAGTAATTTTGAGTCGTTAACAGCCATTCCACTCTGAAAGTTAACTTTTGCGATGGCCAAACCTGTATAAATGCTTGATATTTACAAAAGCTTTGTTGTTAGGGCGGCTCTAGGTATTTAGCGATTCATTCTTATATGACAGATAGATGAATCCCGCGTCAGGAAAGGGCGCAAGTTGATGTCTGTTGGCTGTACATACGGAACGTTCCCTGCTCTCCTCCTCTTCTGGTTTCCAGCCTTATCTCGTGAAACGAGCGTTTTTCCACCCAGGCGTGCTTTGAGAAATTACACGCCGGCGCTTGCTACAGCTGACAAATCGCCTCGCCGGCTCGAAGGCTGTGGACACGCCACCTAGAAGGGCACACAAGCTCCCCGACACCCTTGTGGCGTGAAGCCTGCGTCAGTAAAGGGCGCGAGTTGATGACTGTTGGCTGTGCTGTGCGCTGTAAACCGGTGACCTGCATATCCATAATGAAGACACTAACGCCCGCCAGTCTACACGCACTGGAGTTGCTGGATGCCGGTCCACAAACAAGGGGAAAGTCTTTACAACAAAGACCCCTCTTGAATCCTTGGACACTGGCGAAAACATCAGGACACAAAGCGAAGGTAAGCCAGCAAACAGAGGGTGAGAATGACAGCCATGCAAACAATGACATCTAATATTTTGCATCTAACAACAGACATCACTTAACTGCCTAACCACGAAATTGAACACACAGATACCCTCTCTTTATAGCCTAGCGATTAAAGCATCTGGGTTATGTGAAGAAATGGCGAGACGTCCAGGTAGAGTTAACTAGAAACAAGTATGTAAATTACTTACGTCACCATCGCAGATTGGAAAAACAATGACAGATCACACTCTCCGCTCAATGTCGATACAGTAGAAATAAATTTGGCACTGTTTCAATCCCCTTTTGAAGTAACTGACCTTGAACTTTTGGATGCAACTAGCCAAACCAGCAAGCTGACCGAAAACAATCTCACCATCGACAATGCGCCATTTGTCATCAAGACTCCGTGCATTGAAGCTAAGAGTAGCAAAACGAGCTTAGAACCTACAATCTCCCAAGTGGAAATTCTCACCAAAAATAAAGCAGAGTCTGGCACCTATAATATAAATGACACAAAGAACGTAGAGGGTCAGTTAAATCATATCAGAGCCCAACTTAGAAATGAGCCTATAATACTCAGTTCTCCTTCTGGACTTGTCAAGAAGAGAGAAATTATAAGCAAAATTAAGCCCCAGAGCCAGACTGTCCAAGTGGCTCGAGACAGCCGCCTCACTGAAAAATTAAAGGCTGACTATCTTGCTGTTGAAGCCAAACTAACAGCAAGTTTTCAAACCGAGAAATATAAAAATAAAAAAAAAATAAAAATGCACGATTTGACAAAACTGTCCAGATGTCAAGCCACTACCAGCACCCCAATAATAAAAGTATCTGATATGAAAAACTTCAAACCAATATTAACTGACCACTGGGATTCTATGTAAAATGTATCTACCGCGGCTACTTAAACGCAGCATGAAAATAACGAGGATGTAGTAAAATCTACTCAAAACAGATGCAAAATGCAAGAAAATGAAAGCAACATTAATCGTGAGTCAGGAGTTAAACCCAATCTGTCAACGGCAGCGGCAATCCAAATTCACAATAATATTTTGGCGGCTACAGCTAGAGCGCTATGCCCGTTTATCAAACTTTATCAGTCTCTTCATGAGACCATAAACAACCAAACGACTATGATGACAAATGTGCTCTCGAAAATAACAGCAATTAAGGGGTTTACAAAACGTATGCAGTCTAAGATTGCCCATGAAGCAGAACAATCGACGCAGTGGCAGTCAATACTAAAAGAGCAGATGTTAAAAGACCAATACTCCAAGACGATCTAATGGCAGCGCTACTTGAATCTATGAAATGGATGCAGCAAAATGAAATCAGAAAGGACTCAAAGGATTCATGCCATAGCTTCAGCCGAGTAAGCAGAGAACAATCCTCATTGCCAAAAGGAGATGTCGACTCAGACGCAAACTCTAAATTAGCACACAGACCGCCGGTAGGTCTATACCCTACTGTCACCATTGCAATGAAAACCATAAATAACATCGCACAGTGTGCGGTCAATGGTGGCCCAAAAACCGAAGCAATGAATATGATAGGCACAACGGAATTAGCTGACAATCAAAATACTTTAAAATTACCAAGTGACTTGCCACAAGAAAGACTTCCAAAAATGCAAACAGAAGAAGGCGAAGGCGGTACTAACGAGGGCTGATCGACTCTGGTAAAACACAAAAACAACGACCATATTGTCGTAACGGAAAATGACAAAACAAACTCTTTTGGAATTTTTTCAGGGTCGGCAAAAGCAGGAAACTGGAACGTGAAAGGAACAACAAGTAGGACTATAAATTTTTAAAAAAGCCACTGCCTATTGACCATAAAACCAACTCAAGGAAACCACAGCGTCAGGCAACTAAAACTATCATTCGAACTCTCACTACTCCAAGCAAATTAGCGCTGTTTGAACGCGCGAAGCCCCAAGTAAAACCCCAAGACTCTTGGTGGCTTATCGCTAACAAAAAATACAAATCCAAATAAACGCCGGAGACAAGAGTCTGAAGACCAAGCAAGCTCTCCTTCTGCCTTGTCAACCGACTTATTCAGATCAGATTGCCGAACCATCAAGCCTGCCTGAGATAAAAATCTATTTGACTCAAAATGAAACAAGAAAAAAGGTGGTCATAGAAGAAAAACCTCAAACAAAAGACAATTCGTCAAGTTTGACCCCGTCGCCGGACCTTAAGAGTTAGGCAAGTTTCACAAGAGAACAAAGGCAACCCAACTCATATTGTAAATTAAATCCCAAATTTACACTATCACAACAACAGAAAGATTTTACTCAAAGTTCAAAGCCGCCACAGAGGCGAGAGTGCGCCAAAAATCGTGCACAAATAAAATTACGACTACAAAACATTCACTCAAATGATGCTGACGCAAACTTAAATCGCAGTAATATCATGAAATTATTCAAATACATACCAGCGCTGCGCACAGTAACCTCCGAGGACATAATGATTGTAGAATACGTAACTGAAAGAACCTCCGATCAAGTGCGGCTGCATATCAACTCACTGGCTGTAAGGAGAACGCTCTTTGATGCAAAAGATGATCTCCTATTATATGGATTTGATCTTTCCCCTCGAACCTCAGGGAACAACTAATGTCGATTATGCACCTAAAAGAAAGTCTGTCCCAGCGACATGAATAGAACAAAGAAGTGAACAATTGAGATCCCATTTATCTAAGACAAGGCAAGATAAATCGAATATGCCACCACAACATCAAGAAACAAGGCGAAGATATGCCATCGCCCGGAATTAGCTACGAATCGAACGCCAAGATCAGGCTCAGAACTTAATTTCTTGGAACACAAGAGGATTCGTACATTTGCTAAATACCTTCCCGGTAAACTTAGATGAAAACTTTGCCATGTGTTTACAAGAAACGTGGCTGCGAGATCCTCCTACAAGAGATGGTTATACGATCTTACTAAATCCAGCCGGGAAAAATCGAAATGGAAGACGCTTTTCAGACTTATTGATGACGAGACAACATTCAAGACATTGGCAGGTAAAAGAAGTACTAAATCCAAACAAGGAGCGCTAATTGAACAGCAAAGCGTTTCAACCCTCGAAAAATCTTGGATACTGCTCATAAATATTTATTGGAACTCCGCAATGATCAGCCCTACTAAATTTGTCAAATCTGTAACAATGATAGACATCTACCTAACAACCAGAAAAAACCTCCAAATTATGATATGTGGAGATTTAAACAACACTTTGAGTATGAGATTGATAACACCATGACCAAACAAAGGCCCATAACATTTGAAAAATTGTCAGCGGAGGCTAAAATATGGCATGGGGCAATGAATAGCCGAAACTGCATAATGTTGAACAGACAGGTTCAAGGTGATATACCAGCCAATACAACCTGGCACCAAAAGCAAACTAAGAAAACGTTAGATTACATTTAGATCTCATAATTTACTAAAAAAGGTCACAAAACTAAAAGTGACATCAGCGCTCAACAGTGATCATTCGCCACTGAAGTTGACCTGGCAGGAGACCAAGCAGAGAATATCGACAAAATATGCTAACTCGGTCTGTTCAAATGCAACTGGAACTCGCCTTCGAATTAACGGGAAGCAGATTTGCCAGTTGACCGATATATTCAGACAAATCACAGCTTCAAAAGATCCTAATTATGTGCCATTGTTAAGTACATTTCTAGTGAAGACGAATACAAAGGGGATAGTTGGTCATCAACACCAACATAAATTTAGCAGCCAGCTTGCGACTGAAAAAAAAAACTTTCTGCGAGATATTAGGAAAATTCAGAAATCAAACAACCTCAAGCGCGATGAACAGTTACGACATCGCCGACAACGTTATCAAAATTGGGTTAAATCATTCACCACTCAAGGTGAAAAATCTGGGCTATTTTGAACACAGGTAATACGAAAAGCAACCAATTATTGATCAATGAAATAGCTCCCTATTTATGGGAATCATACTTCTTTAATTTATTTAACGATGGTGATAATTAGAAGGAAATAAACCAAAAGGACACCAGTTGAACGATGGAATGTAGTAGAATCTAGTGCCGACATCTTGAATGCAATTAAGCAGTTGAATAACTCGAGAGCTGCGGGCCCTGATAATGTCTCAAACGTGATGCTTAAAAAAGAAGCAGAACGGTGGGCACAGTTCATTGCTATACTATTTGAAAAAATAGCAACCAAACATGAAATACCTTCATCTTGGCGAACAGCCATGGTAGTGCCAATTCACAAAAAGGGCTCGAGGGCTGACCCAGTAAGCTACCGTCCTATAGCTTTGTTAGACACAATCGGAAAACTATTCGCTTCATTGCTACAAAAAAAAAAAAAAAAAACTGTCAACATGGGTCACACATGCAGAGATTGGCGATTGTCGTCAAACAGGCTTTACAAAAGGTGTAGGCACTGAAGCAAACGTGTTACTATTAAATCTTTTAAAAACTAGCCTCGCTAAAAGGACGGAAACCTCCATTCTTAGCGTTTGTGGATATGAGGCAAGCCTTCGACAAAATAAATCGAAATCTTTGGCAAAAACAAATAAAGTGGAAATGTCCTTCACACATACTGGATCCGATTAGAGCCCTACATGAAGATAGATCGGTTTGTATCCGAACTAACCAGAATGGTGATTTGACACACAATTCCTATGTCAAAAGGAGTCACACAAGGATGCCCGTTGGCCGGACTGCTATTTAAGCTATTCATCACCGATTTACCTGCCGAGCTAAAAGAAGGTGTTTTCCGTCGAGAATAAACGGCCAAGCGCTAAACTGCATTATATATGCAGACGACATAGTATTGGCTGATCAAACAGCAATAGGCCTACAGCGGGTGTTGAACAAACTAAATATATATCTAACAAAGAATATGCTTGAGATTAATACAGCAAAAACTAAAATAACAAAGATGACGCACATGAAGAGGCAGAAAATCAAGAACTTTAAATGGCATGTTGCAAATGAGGAAATTGAATCAACGACGTCAATACGTTACCTCGGAGTCATCTACAGAACCTCAATTCGAGAATGGCCATGGTACCAAGACCTGAGAAATAGAATGTTATACGCTTTACAAGGGCTGAAATTACACAACGAATATGGAAAAATGTTCCTTTCGCCAATTATTAACATTCCATTTAAACAAATTAATACCTGCAATATCATTTGGGGCTGAATGTGCATGGAATCTCGATTTCAAAGTATGGGAAATATTAGAAGGGTTGTTTTGGCGCAAAGCATTAAGATTACCTCGATATGTTCCAATGACGCTTCTGCGCCATGAACTGGCGATCAATTCTTTATATAATTCTACAGTCTGGAAAGCATGCGCATTGCTGTGCAAAATAGGAACATCCTGGCGAACCATATAAAATATTTAAATCGAAAGTACTTGATTCAACCTCATATTATAAAGGATTGGGCCCACAAAGTAGATCAAATTATGGTGGCCGCAGACATTGAGAGAGATTCTCTTCAGTGTCATCCGCAATTGGTTAAAAAACGTCTCCAATGGTGGGGGTGGATCTTGAATAGTGAATAAAGAGGACTCTTCAAAAGTGCCCTTCTGTCAGGACTTACATTGAACAGAGTAAATGTATAACCGAAATACCTATTAAAATGTCCATCCCGCCATCATCAAGACCAATTTTTGCGGTTGCGTCTGAATGCGCTACAAACAAATGAGATGGATAAGAAAAGACCCTGAACTAAAGAACAACTTATGTAGACACTGCAAAAAAGACACGGAATCGCTTTACCATCTGATTATAAATTGTGATGCAATTTCAACCCAAAGGGCCTTTCACTTGGGATTTTGCTTTCCAATAAACAGAAACAACGAGGAATGGTGGTCGCGTGTGACATCAGGCCATAACATGAAAATAACTTGTGCGATTATAGATTTTTTAGATGAATTTTAAAAGAATTATAGAAGACTACAATGTAAGAATTTGACAATTAACTTGACTTTGAAAACTCTGTTATCTGTAGATGACGGTGATTTTAGGGAGATCCTGTGATAAAAGTTTGTATAAACTAAAGATCACAATAATAATAATTGAAAAAAAAAAGAAAAATCATATAAAGCTCTTTGGTTAGTCTTATCTTCCCACAATGCTCTTTAATATACAAAACAGCCAAAACCACCTTGGTTTTATTGGTGGCACCTGACATTGTTGGAGTTTGCATAACACAGTTTGTGTGCATTAATTAGAACAATCGCTCATATTCAAATGCAACATGCATTTCTTAAACAGTTGCAAAAATGTGGGTTTTCCCCTTCAGAAAGGTAAAGGTTAAAAATGATGCATTCTTTTACAATATTAAACGCATGCCTATGCTCCAGGCAGAGCCCCTAAACCACACCCACAAAAGGTAATATTGTGCTGGACCCCCCCCCCCCATCCGTTGCTCAATTAGAGTGTTGGGTATTTTGTGCGTTTGCACAAACAGTAATGATGTAAACAGCATGTATGCCCTTAATTCGTTATAAGCGGTGCCTTCATTGTGCAGCTAAGAGGAATGCCATTGCTTCCCACACATGAATGTTCAAGGTCGCCCTGATCCATTACACCGTGAGAATGCACAGCGAAAGATTCTAAAGACCTTCTCCAACTCTGAGGTTTTATGCTCAGAGTTTACAAATTACACTTGCGATTTTTCCATATTTTAATGGTGTTCCAGCCCAAGGGATTGGAGGTACATCGGCTGCATCAGGTAACTTGCCTTATTTCCAGTGTGTCTCCTGATATCAAAGCTGCAACCATGAGAAGGGGTATAGTTTGTTTTATTTAACATTTTTATAAAAAAATTTGCCTATACCACTTGCATATATTTCATATGTAAACTTTACCATTTAACAAGACCGGATGTAGACATTTAATTATGTTGCATTAATATTACAGACCAGTCTAGGTGCTCACTGAAACCAAAATTGCTCATTCTAATCTTCTCTCACTTGTGTCCAGTTGGCAGACAGTTATGGTATCACTTCCTCTAAAAGATAGTTTCTGACAACCGAAAGTAGACAATTAGCCGTAACAATTACCTATAGTGCACACAACTGTAGAACATACTGCTTACTCCAAATCTTGAGCAGCAGCGATCTGCAAACACTCTTTCAACTAACATTATGCGGAAGATGACAGGCAGGAATTAATAGAGGAAGCAATACGTTTCTAATCCCTGCATCCCTAAACACGTCCTTAAAATGTTATGGGGACAAAATGGGGGGGGGGGTGTAGTTAGGACAAAGGACAACGCAGACAGAGTTTGTTGAAGAGGTGGAATCCGGCAAAGGTGCAGAGTCTGGAAGAGGTTGAGTAAAGTTAGGGGAGTGGGGGGCAGGGGAGAGGGCCATGTAGTTTAGGGCATAGGGCAGCAGAAAGACTAAATACACCACTGGAAATGCGGGGAGTGGGGGTCAATACGTAGTCATATGTGAATGTAGGCACCATCTTAAACACATGTACATGGTGAATGCCATCGCTCAGAGATAAGAGTTGATGTGAAAGCACTCCTGCCAACTGCCCTACTAATAATTCATTAAGCAACAACAGGTAAGGTATTGGAAAAAAGGAACACATTGTAACAAAGGTCGCACAGAATAAAGAAACTCAATGTTGAAAACACAATCAATATATAACGCATGTGAATAACCCATCCTCGAACTGGGTTAGCATCACTATATTGAGACAAGATTTTGAATACGTGAGCACAAATTAAACGAAAAATCACTTGAAAAAACCCACAAACTCGTAGTAGTTGTATGCACAACCAATATATAATCTCACCAAGGTGAGTAGACATCACTATCGTTCAAACGAGCTTGTAACAAGCGAACCTCATCCTCTGTAAGGACGAGAAACGAGCAGATCAGTTCCAACAATACCAACTGAAGAGCATGCATGTCAAAAGATTGAAAAGAGAAATTCTCTCAAATTATTAATTCTTTTGTTCAACTTATAATATTGATCACAGGAACTAGTGTTATACACATGTAGAAAGGTACATCAAGATTGTATACCATAGAAGACTCAGCCAAAGGATAGAAAACAGTACAATAATGTACAGTTCTCCAAATATATTATAAACTCAGACCAGTGGCAGCTATATACACTATTGACTTCTGAATACCAGAACTTCCTTGAGTCCCGTTACATGCGATTGCCTTCTGTAAATAAGTTTCTGCTCAAATTCAAACAAACGCTTTTCTAAATGTTTGCCTTTCATGTCGGACACCAGAAAGGTCCACTCAAATTCGGTTTCCTTGCGATTGGCCGCTATAAAATATTTAACCAAGGGGCATAAATGGGTTTCTTTTTTATGTTACTCTTGTGCTCCGTCATGCGTAGTTTTACTTTTCTCATTGTCATTCCAAAGTACATTAAATTTCACGGGTATTTCATGACATATATAACCTTACTTGTGTTGCAATTAGTAAAGGGCCTCGTAGGCCTATGTCACACTGCCGACTAGATATGGTCTGAGCACATGCCGCAATGACTGCATCGCTGGTGGCCCCAAATTTCTGTTAGAGTCGGAGCTACTTGAGTAGAATGCGGCAAGGCAGAATGGACACATTGATGAAAAAGTTCTTGCTCTGCTCAAATGCAAACATCTGTCTCTTCAGCTTGGAGGGGCCTTTCTTTAAAATGTGCCAGCGTTTTAAAATGACTTTTGGCTTTATATGACAGATTGTTTTAAGTAGTCATACATACAAGCCTGTCTTCTTCCGCCTTGGTCTCGTTTGTCTGGTCAAGTATGGCTTCACGGTTGTTGTTGCTAGCCAGTTCCATGCTTCAGCGACTAAGGATATCCGCGTTGAGCAATCAGCCAATATAGATGCATATTTCAAACAAATGGTTTTATCCGTACTATTTCTGTGGATCCTCAAAATGTGACCATAGGTAAGGGTTTCCCCAAGTGATCTTGGATGCAAACTACCGTACTGCCCATGGGTTTGTTATACGGTGCCACTTTTAGCCGTCCATTGTCTGAACAAGAAGTCTTAAAAAAATATAATTAAAAAAAATAAAACAGACTGAGGTGGCACTCCATTCGCTAGTGAACCCGAGTAATGGATTCTGTAGATGGAGCCAAGAGATTAATTCTGTCAGTCTTTCATCCCATTCCATTTAATGACTACAGAGTAAGCTACCAACGAACATATAGCAGTACCTCCGATTTGGGCACATAAATTGCCAAATGTGAAGAAATTCCTAGTTAGGGACATTTCTACACACCAAGAAATAAAGCTCTGGTTTCTGGGCAGAGGTCTGTGTGGTATTTCTCCAGACAACGAACAAATAAAGCTATGGCCTCATTCTGGGGAACTGAGGTTTAAAGTGACTCAATGTCACATGTGATGAGCAATGGATGCTCCTTGTCATATTCCAAGCCTTTTACCAGATTAAAGACATGTGTACTGTCCTTGATGCAAGACATCATTTCTGCAATATGTTGGCTTAAGAAATAGTCAGCAAATCTTGGAGGTTCGAAGACTGTTCCTATGCCAGATACTATGGGTCTCCCTGGTGGGGTACTTGTGTGTGTTGGGTACTGTATAGAAGACTGCAGTACGTGCGGGAGTCCGAATCAGGAACTCTGCTTTGTTTTGGGATAGCCGTCCTTCATTAATTTCAAACTCTACCTTCTCTTTCATTTCATCCACGATTGGTATAGTGGGATCTTCTGTTATAGGGCAGTCATTCGGTGAATCACTCAATTGTCTGAGACAGTGTATGTACTTGTCCTGATCCTGTACCACTGCCCCTCCACCTTTGTCCACTCGTTTTATGATCAGATCATGATTTTGCTGCAACTTCGGGACAGCGTTTCATTCCACTATAGATAGTGGAAAATATGGGATGGCGGGCGGGGGTGGGGGGGGTTGCGGGGTGTGGAGGTTCGTTTCTCCTTCCTCTCTCTCCAAATCAGTAAGAACACATTCAAATACCAACGACTCAGAAGTTCTAGCTACAGGGGAAACTTCACAGCTGGAAGGTATTCTGAGATTAGCAAGTTTCTCAGTTTCCTCAGTCAGTAGAAGCAAAAACATCTTTTAAATGGATTTTCCTCATAACCCCATTGCATTTAGATCAGAACTTAATGGATTGTACATATTGGTCATAATAAACCCTAGTCCTTCTTCCAGAACCCATAAATCTCAGACAATTCATATCTAGAGAGATTCATGACCAATATTCATGATGCATTGTGTTTTTTGCCGACCTCTTCCAAAAAGATAAGTCTTCGATTTTTAATATGTACATTGGCCTTGACCTTTGCCAAAGTTTCTACCTCCTTTTCTCGGTCCCCTCATGTTTTGTCTATTAAGAGGTTGTTCTTCATGAGAGGTACTGGGATTTTGATCACTCTTCTTTATTTGAATCTGTGTCGGTACTGTAAGTAGTATTGCAGCCATCAGCGGCAGCGATGATGCCACCGCCGAATGGATCAGTTGCTGGGGTTTGCGAAGGGACCTGAGACCCCAGGGGGAAGTCCGGAGAGAGAGAGAGGGGGGGGTTGGAGGGGAAATAGTAGCAGTCAGGTTGCTCAGATCAGGGTTTCAATCTGCAATCCGAGCAACCAGATTGGTTGGCTCAACCACCCTAGGTTCTAATATTTAATATTTAGAATATACATTTTCTTTTCATCCATTCATGGATGGCGGAGAAGCGCAGATGGATGTTGTCACTGTCAGTCTCACCATTGTAAACTTTGAAGATCTTGTGCACATCAGCAATCATGGAAAAAGGGAAGAATCCAAGTACTCCCCAGGTGACTTATGTCGTAGAGAATAGGGATTTGCCTAGTTTAGCCTGCAAACAGCAATATATAAAAGGAAGGACCCTACACATTTCGGAACCGTTTTCTGCAAAACAAGAAAATAATATAATGAGGATTTTGAGTCACTGTTGTAGGCAGAAAACAGGTTGATTAGTATCAGGGTTCCTCTTTGGAAATGGGCCAGCAATTTTTGGGCCGATTCCTTGATGTCAAGTAGTGTTGATTCAATGCTGCAAGGCTCAAATGTCTATCAGAGAGATTGTCACCTGCACTACACAGTTCTGCAATCACGCTCCACTTATTTCTATAGGGCCTTGGCTAAGAATGGTAGGTTTGAGACTCTGTAGGATTTTACATTCACCATTTTTAAAAAGGGGGATTTTGTTTTGAAGTTTGTGGTGTAGTGACTAACCAAGTCTGAGGGGTGTGTTGCACAGCCAGGACGCATATATTTTAAATATTATGTTTGTTACTTTCTGGAATCCTAGCCTCCGTTATCACAGGTTTAATATTAAACAGTTGATGCTTCTGTGCTCATTCGTTGGTTAAAAAAGCATTTGGTTGCCGAGTTGGGCACAAATAGGTGGGCATTAGTAATGTTTAGTTGAGAAAAAATGGTCATTTAGATATTGTTGACTAGATTTCTGTAAAATGTTCTCATTGTCAGGATCTCAAAGTTCTTTGGATATGAGAAAATTGGTTGACAAACACCTAAATGTGCGCTCTTGGTACGGACGGTCTGGAAAGTGGTTTGAGCACCCACTTCATGACACCCCCCCCACCTCCAAGATGTAATCCAGGCTTACTGAGTCCCTCACCCCCCCCCCACCCCTTTGGCGAAGAAACGGTAAAGATCGGTCACCGGGAACAGAGATCTGAGCCATCGCACAGACGGCGGTAAAGTGAGAAGTAACTTTCACCGCCCACGGCACTCCGTGCTTTCAATACGCGAGACCGGGAAAACTAGATGAGGCCCAACAGTAGGACAATGCACTGCTCCATGTGAGACGCCCTACGCCAGCCCGGTGATATGCAGGTGGGTGGTCCTCTGCCCAGGCATATAGTTGCCACCCGAACATCCCAAGCTGATAAACCCCCCCGCCCTCTCTACCTCCCCAACCCCACAGGTTAATCGGTGTCATACAGATACCCCCATAAAGCCTCGACAGGAGGAGGGCACCCCCTGGGTGCCCAGGCAGCCTGTGGGACAAATGAGACTATGCATAGAAATGGAATGCGCATGCAAAAGCAATCCAAAAAGACAGGTGGAAATCGGAAAGGACGATTTGTTGAAGTGATAATAGCTGGATCCTAATCTCGGTTTCCCCATTTAACTGAAATGGTTTAATTTGCACGTCACCTTTTCTCCGATTTCAGTTTTTGTTGCATTTTAAAATCAAATGCAATAAATGCACATTAACAAGCAATTTTATAGTTGCTCGATACAAATAGCCTTCTTTTCTTATCTGTTATGATCTGGAAACGGGGTGGACTCATGCAGAGCAAGCCGAGCCATTAGGACACTAAGCTGCCTGTAAATTTACATGTCAGACTTTACTCTAGACGGCGACAAGCTTATTTGAATACACCAATGCAATAGTTGGCCAGCACGAAATGTTTTCCAAAAGGTGTGAAATTTACCAAGAACCTGGTTGGGGAATATTTTGCACACTTGGCTTTGTGAAAACAGGAGTTTTGCGAGTGAACATTTGCTGAATGTCTTAACGCGTTTATTACCTCCCTGGACGATTGATTGGGGTACACATTTAGGGTGGTTTTGTAAGATGTCCCAGCAGAGAGACTCAGGATACATTTTCCCACCACTTGAATTAGTGCAGAAACCTTTCATTTTGTAACTTTTTTTTTTAAAATTGTCCCTCGCTGGGGATTTAAACCCGAGCCCTGCCGGTGACAAGCCTGTGTCACATTACACTGCGCTATTTCATGTGTGCTCAATTCCTTTTGTTTCAGTCAATAGACTGCCAGACACAGCTTTGTGTGAAGCATTCTATTGAGCAAATGAAATTGAGCACATAGAAATAGTACAGTGCAACGCGACACTGGCAGGGCTTTAGTCCAAACCCCCAGCACAGGTTCCCCAGCCCCAAACCCCCAACACACACAAAAAAAAAAAAAAAAGAAAAGAAAAACGTACCCGACAACTTTTTTTTTTTTTAACTGTGCCGTGCTGGGGATTCCAACCCGAGCACTGCCGCTGACGAACAGTGTTGTATTGCACGTGCTGTGCTGGATTTCTTTTGTTTAATTAAACATACTGCTTGACACATAGCATATTTGTTAATGTTAAAGGACATTTGTACAGCGCACTATCACCACTGGAGTGGTTCCCTGGCGCTCTGAAAGAGGAAGGGAGTTGGGAGGAGAAGGATTAGTGGGACGAAGCTGGAAAAGTGCAAGAGAGCAGTGATGTGCTGTTGGCTGCCTCAGCCCGATGGGTCCGTTGGCTGGGCCTGGGGTGTATTCGGCCGGTAGCCGTCATGCATTGTTGTGCAAGTTTTTTGTGGGTGTGTTTATTTGGAAGCTTGAGGGTGTATGCAGAGGGGGGATTTTTAGTGCAATTGGTTATTTGGCATCTTTATCCTGAATTGAGGCGGTTGGCTTACCTAATCTCTCCAGGTGGGGTTCGGCCGGACCCTTGCGCCTCTGTTCTGATCTGTGTGTGTACGTCCGTTCGTCCAGGTCCCTTTCACATCTGTTCCCCTCCTCCCTAAGCCTCCCTTGCCGTGCTACCGGTCTTCCCTTCCCACTCATACGGCTAGTGCACCTGTCAGTGTCCACAACACTGACAGAGTGGTGATTTCCAATATCCCGATAATTCCACCACAGTGTGGAACCTGGTGGCAGCTAAGGGGCGTGTGTGGGTCTTGGGTGGGAATAAGTGTGGGTTGTTGACTCAGTGCCCCTGGGCGTCTCCTGTGTTCCACTTTAGTCGGCGTCCATTTTCCCAGTGCCGTGGGAGTTTCTTCACATAGGGAGTTCATAGTCTGTACTGGGAGTTGTCTGTGTCCACTCCGGTTTGGTCATCCCTTTTCCTTTCGGTTTTCAGTTTGAGTCTGTGGTGTTGAAGAGCCAGGTTTTTAGTAATTTCCTAAATTTTAGGTGATTTTTGGAGTTTTATTTCTTTTGGGATGTTGTTCCAGGTTTTTGCGGCTAAGTGGTAGAAGGAGGTGCCACCAAGTTTCTTCTTGGAGGTACGGTTTTGGTTCCAGGCGGATTTCGTTGCTCGACCTGAGGAGTCTTGTCCACCGATAGCCCTATGTTTTATGCACATTGTTTTTAAGGTGATGCCGTGTTTTACTGGGAGCCAGTGAAGTGTTTTTAGGGCAGAAGTGATGTGTTCTCTTCTTGATAGTTCGAGGAGTAGTCTTGCTGCTGCATTTTGAATCCATTGTAGTTTTTTCAGGAGGTATTCCGAGATAGAGGCATCTATAGTTTGCATAGTCGATTTTTGACATGAGGGTGATGTCATGATGCCTACCCCCGGAGCACCAGGCCAGGCCCAGCACCCCTGAGAGCAGGCATCACGCCCCCGGGTAAAAGCCCAGCGGCCCTTTATAGGGGCTCTGTGGACTCTGTCCTGGCGCCGTTGGCGCCAGGCTCATGTTGGACATCAGTCCTGGCGCCATAGGCACCAGGCTCATAAGGGGAAGTGTTTGGTGCACTTACCTGAAGCAGACCATGCTGCATGAAGAACCAAGCCAAATGAGGCTTAGGAGGGACTATTTTTCTGAAGGAACTATTTTGTTACTTGGGTGGGGCTGTGGAAGAATACTCACCTGGAACTTCTTCCAAAGCTATTTAAGCCACGCCCGGACAGCCACACGTGCTTCGCGTTGTTCTGCATCCCAGCAGCTGAACGCTCACCGTGTCTGCTCCTGCACCTGAACTCCAGCCACGCCCACCTCGAACCTGGAACACCTGTAAGGGAATAAGAGAAGAGAAAGGTGAAAGCCAAGAACTTATTCAACCTTCTTACCTGCATCCGGAATCTTCACTCCAGCATTCCTGAAGGAAGACCTCCATTTAAAAGCACTGCGTTGCTCGCTGCAGCGCCGCTCTTCACTCACCTGTTCCCGAGACGCCGCCCGGCTCCATCGCGGCTCTCAGCACCGGTCGCCACATCTCTGCACCTAGGGGAGAGAAGAAGAGATAAAAGGTGAGCAAGGGAACACAAGAGGAAAGCCGAATTTTCAGCCATATTACTTACCGGCTTTTCTTGGTGAACCATTCCACATCTCGGGTCGGCGCCGCATCTTTGGCAGGCATCGCACCACGGCCCCTATGGGGAAAGGACAAAAGACATTACTGGGGAACTATAAAGACATTTAGAGGGGTCGCCCTCATCACTAACTCACCTGATTTTACCACCGGCAATTTAACCCCTCAACGCATCGCCTTTGTTCTGCACCTGAAATAAAGGACAGAAAAAACAACATAAAAGGAGGCTCACACTTGAACTTTTGCATCTTCATACTTACGGCGTATCGCTCAGAAAAGTCAAGTGGATGTGCCAGCGCCATTCTTAAAACCAGTGAAGTAACTGGACGAGCGCGCGCCCCTGCACCTGAAGCAGGATGGAGAGTTCATCCTTCCAAACCATAAGGTGAGCTTAAACCAGGGGTTTTGGCGGAAGTCAGAGAAGAACGAAGGGGGAAAGGGGGGAGCAAGCACACTATTCAGCAGACAGTTAATCCCCTTTCTCATCTGCAGAAGGATATTCCTACGGGCCAGACAAGCAAGATTTGGGGGTCCTGTTCAATCGGTGGTCCGAATTCTGCGCATCACGCTTGAAGAGGCCTCAGCAACCCAGACCAGCGCCTCCGTGGAAGCCAGGTGAGCGTTACAGGTGACGCTATTGAGTGTTGTGTGTGAAGGAGAGGAAAGGTAGGATTCGTCTTGCTGTGTGGAGGAGGAAGAAACATTTCTTGACTGTTGCATTTACTTGCGTTTCTAGGGTTAGGGTGTTGTCCATCAAGACTCCCAGATTTTTTACTACCTTAGTTGAAGACTTCTTTTAGACACTCGATTAGGGTTGAAGGATCAGGTTGGGTGTCTTTGATTTTGTAGATTTGGTATCGTCTGCATAGTTATAGCATGTAATGTTGTACTTTTTGAAGATCCTGATAACTGGGGTCTGGTAGATGTTGAAGTACAGTAGTTGATAGTGAGGATCCTTGTGGCACTCCACAGTCGTTCACTCTTGGAGTGGATTTGAAGGGTTTAATCCATACGGTTTCTGTTCTGTCTGCTAGGAATGATTTGGTCCAGCGTAGTGATGTGTCTGTTATGCCTATGTCTTCTAGTCTTTTGGTAAGGGTGTCATGACTGTGTCGAAGGCTGCGGAAAGGTCGAGTAGAAGGAGAGCTGAGGTTGTGTTCGAGTCTGCATTGGTTTTTTTAGGTCGTCCCAGATGGATAGTAGTGCCGTTTCCGTTCTTCTTGCGGGTCTGAAACCAACTTGAGCTTGGTCTAGCAGGTGGTGTTTTTCTACATATTCTTGGGTTCGTTTATATACGTAGGTTTCCAGGAGTTTTGCTGGGTAGGGAATGTTTGAAATCGGCCTGTAGTCGGAGGTCTTCTGTGTCGCCACTTTTGTTTTTCAGAAGTGGTTTGATGTATGCTGTTTTGAAGGTCTTTGGTACAGTTCCTGTTGCTAGTGAAAGGTTCAGATCGTTTCTGTAGTATTCTGCTGGCGTTCCTTGTGCGAGGATTGATTTGTAGATGTCCAGGGGACAGGGATCCATGGGTGATCCAGCTTTATTGCTGCGTTTTACCAGCATTGCGAATGCCTCTGGTGATATTTCAGGAACGTTTGAGTTTGTGCTTAGGTTCTGCGATAGGTTCACTTGGTAGTAGGTTGTGGTTGGTTGGTATGTTTTGTATGGTATGTCGGATGTCATTGATTTTTTTCTTGAAGTGGTCTGCCAGGTCATTGCATAGTTTCTGAGGAGTTTGAGGTGTTGTCGCAGCCTGGTGGGCTTCTCATTTCTTTCTGAGTGTTGGTGGCATTGGTGATTCTGTCATCATAATGCCTTCTCTTTGCCTTTTGAATTTCCTTCTTGTATGCGCGGATTTGCCTCTGGAATTTGTCTGGGCTGTATTCTTTCCTCCATTCAGTTCCATTTTTTTGTTTTCTTTTTTCATGGTGCTTAGTAGTGGGGTGAGCCATTTGCCCATTACTCTCTTTTTTGATGGGGTGAAAGGTTTTTCTGGGGCGATCTTGTCAATTGCGTCTGCAATCCATTTGTGTACTAGCTCTGCTTTCCCGTCTAGGTCAGCTAGCTCTAGTTCTGTAGTTGAAGGTTTGGTTGACTCCAGTTGTTCGAATAGGTTGCTTACTTTGATGAGTTTCTAGTTTCTTTTTGAGGTGGTTGTGAGTTTAGGGGGTTAGATGCAGACTTGAGTAGGAAGAGCGATTACGAAAGGGATGAGGAGGTGGTCGCTCCACAGTATTTCTATCGGCGGTGCCGTGGAGACGAAGTTTTTATTTATTTATTTATGTATTTATTTGGTGAAAATTGCGTCGAGTGTGTGTCCTGCCAAGTCCTTTGACTAGTTGTCGTAGTTTCATAGTAGAGTTTCATGGTAGTGAGTTGTTCAATCAGTGAGTTTCGGGAGTTGGCGAGACTATCTTCGAACCAGATGTTGCAGTCCCCCAGGATGATTAGGTGTTCGTGGTTGATGGCTATCTTGGCGATGGCTTCTATGAAGTTGTAAACGAAGGTTGCATCATATGTCGGTGGTCTGTATATCAGGATGAATGTGATGTTGGTTTTTGGGCTTGCCGTTAGGTGTATTACCATGGTTTCGCAGTTGAGGATGTCGAGAGGTTTGTCTGTTTTTATTTTCAGGTGTTCTTTGAATGCTGTTGCGATGCCTCCTCTGTTTTTCCTGTTTATTTGAAGGTATTTGAAGTTGGTTGGAAGGCAGCCTTGGAGTGCGATTTTGTAGTTGTCGTCCAGCAACGTTTCTGTGATGGATGTCAATGCCGTTGTCGTCAAGTAGGTCGAAGATCTCGGTTTAGTGTTTTGATATGGATCTTGCGTTTATAAGATTGCAGTGGAGTTTGGAGGCGTTTGGCTTGGACTTTCTTGTAGAGGTAGTCTTCTGATCGGTGTTTTGGTTTTCTTCCTGGTCGATCTCTTGCTGAGGTGTAGGTTTTGGGGTGTCGGCTTCTTCAAAGAGTTCTAGGTTCTGCCTTGGGTTTTTGTTTTCATCGGGTTCATCTTCCATGAGCTGGGGGTGTCGATTGGAGGTTCTTCTTGCTTTGGTGATATAAGGTGTTAGCGGATCGGTTGTGTTTGTCGTTTATCCTTCTTCTGGGCATTTGTATTGGGTATTTTGATGTTGCTGCTTCTAGCGTTGGGTTGGTTTGCTCTGGTGACCAGTTGTCAGTGAGGTAAGGAGTTAAGTAGAGGGATTTGTCTCTTCTCTCAGTATTGGTTTGATTCTTGTTCCTGACTGTGGGGTTGCATTGTGTAGGGAGTGTTTGTTGCTTCTTCTCTCTTTTTTTTTAATCTTTCCCTCGGAGTGGGTAGTTTGCGCTGCATTATAAGAGGTTGTTTAGTCTTTGTTTACTGGTGCCCAGTTGGTTCTGCTTCGGTCTTGAGGTATAGCAATGGGTGTGGAAGCTGTCCACTAACAGTTAGGGCCCTGTCTGTGGGTGATATTTCCAGCTAGTGTTGCAGACTCATTTGGTTACTGTCTTGAGGGGTAGGGAAGGTGGATTAGGGGTTCTAAATTAGGTGTTCTCTGTGGCTCTCTTTAGTGTCCGCCTCCCTATCCGTGGTTCGCTGCAGTGAGGGCTTAAAGAGGATATCTACTAGTTGAAGGGTGGTTTGAAGGGGCGCAGCTATGGCATACACCTTAGGAGGCGTGAGCCTCTAATCGGGGTGTCACTCCCCAGTATTTACTGGTGGGTTCTGTCTCACTTTAGGGACAAGAAACAACCGAAATCAAACACCTAAGGAATAGCACAGTGCAATGGACACTGGCTAGTCACTGGCAGTGTGTGGACTGAAATCTCACGCACAGAAAGAAACGGGTGTGGGGGGGGGGGGGGAGTAGTGTAACCCCTCCTTCCCTTCCCCCCGGCTCAATTGAGGTTTAGGAAGACTGCCGGGGCTCAGCCCGGCCCACTTAAAGCCATGGAATGAGATTATAGCGACGCAGTATATATCATTAGCAGCAAAAGCACCACCAAATGTTAGTTACAGCTTTGGAGTGTATAGTTATATTGTTGCCTTCTTTTCACACGGGTGGGGGTCTGAGGTGGAGGAAGGGCAAGTCGACGAAAGGCAACAGCCAAGGGTACCACACGTGGTAACCACCTCACCTTTCCTCTTCCCCTTCTCCTACACTATGACCACATTCATTCAGGAGTAAATTGGCAGCAGCTTCGGGATCTGATCTTTTTGCCTAGTGATTCTTTCTTCTGGGCATCTGAACCAATCACTGCCCCCTGTGTGTTCGAATCTGCAGAGCCATCAGAGGGCTTGTCTGCCTGGGTTTTCTGCGCTATGGACTCATTCATGGTTTGAGTGACCATATTCATTTCTCTGGTCTACGGATGTTAACTGAATAGTCAGATACAGCATCTTAACCACAGTAAACACGGAAAGGCAAAACAACTTAAGACAGTAGCTTTTTTTTCGCAATGTGTGCATTACAGAACATTAAAATATATATATATGTTTTACTGACCTTCATGCAGATTTTATTTATTAATTAAATGGACTCAGTTTTTTTTTTAATTCTGTGAAATAAGAGTGAATCTTTTCTACGAACTTTTCTCTACTAAAGTAAATGCATTAAAGAGTTCAACAGGTAAGGAAAGCTGGTCTTCAAAGCACAATGAAGAGAAACGTCAATATTCGATTGTTTAGGAGTGACAAGTGCAATGGCAATGAACAGAGATAGCAAAACAGAAAAGGAGCAATATCCATCATCCTTGCTGGACTCAAGGCTGCATGCCAACCCGTCCCGAGCTCATGTGAAGATAACATGCCCCTGCAAACTATGAGCAAATATTTCACTGCTGGGCTGCAGGAAGAAGGGGTGGGCATTTGTTACCAGGGCATCAAATACCACATACAGACCAGATTCGATTCCCACCTCTACATGAGCAGCGTCCTTATTTTGGGCCAATCAACCTGCTCGAGAGAGAGCCCAGCTGCCTTGGTCTGTCTTTTTTGCTGGCTAGGATTTCAGTCTTTAACTGCCACTGGCTATGGGTTAGGACTCTATAGCATTCTATAGAGTTCTAACCCACAGACAGTGGCAGTATTCTAAAGAACCCAGATCACTTACTCGTGCCACACCTCCCCATATTTGGGTAGAGGTACACTGGAAAACCTTTCTGCACGCTGCTGTCAAAACCTGGGTCGACTTGGCATCAACCTCGTCCCACCATTCAACATCTGGTTACTAGTTCCTGGGAGCTCTTCTACTTAGCCAGCCCAAATTCAGTTATTTATTGAATCGCTGCAGTCGGTTTAAATCAGTTTACAAATAGAAAAAGCACACACAAAAATGTATACATCTACACAAATACAAGAATAATTTGAATTTAAAGAAACAATTAATAGGCAGACTGATACAAAATGGATTGTTTGAGCACGTACATTGTTAATCACAGACTTTACCTCCCGATCCAAGCATCGAGCAAGGGGAAAAAAACGTGCAACATTAACCGGATTGTGGCACAATATTAATTTACTAGAGTTTGGGGAAAGAAAAGAAGTCGGGTTACAGCACGAAGCAAGGCCAGCCTTCGGTAACAAGAAATGAGAAGCCTGTAAAGGAAGCCATTTCTCACGTGCTTCGCATAAGCCCAACATAAAATGGGAGGGAAGAATCAACGCCATGGAAGAAAACAGATACAATCAAACCACAACAGAAGAGACGTGCCAGTCACGTAATGGTAGCAGACCTTAATCAGGAAAGAAGTCTCTCTCATGATAAAAGGCAGATGAATCACAGATTGCAATGCATTTCTCCAACTACGCAAGGGAGCCGAAATACCCCCATGCCCCACTGCCAGTATGGGACCATCACTCGTTGCCTCCCATTTTAAAACAGTTAGCTCCAAAACCTGCTAGGGTCGGAAGCATCCCGAGGCCCGGAAAGTCATTCGCTCTACATAGTCCCATTATGTAGGGATCCCGCAAAGTTAGTAATGAATATATATTCATTACTAACTTTGCGGGATCCCTACATAATGGGACTATGTAGAGCGAATATATATATCTCATCTATCCTAGAAAAAGAAGAGCTGTGTTGTCCTGACTGGACTCAGGTCACAAAACATAAAATTGTGTACTTCACAATATCCAAAGTGAACAGCATTGGAGGAGATGATATAACCGAGAGCTCAGCTCAAGACATAGAAGCTTCGTACCATGGTTTGGCAACAACCATCAGTGGAGGAGGGTGTGGATAAAGAAAAGGGAGTTATTTATATAGGCGTTACCTAAGCAACATGACAGTCTGCATCACTTAAAGAGTTGCAACCAAAATACCCTGTGCTTGGCCAAGACACTATTTCCAGAGACCAGTGCACTACCAGAAGCCACGATATTGCAAGACTGGGAACAAAAACAAAAAGCAGGAACAGGCATTTACCTGCAACAGACTAGGTCTCTAGAACAGGTTACGACACAGAAGATTGGCACCATCAATCCTATACTTCAAAAAGAACCTGAAGACCCTACTCTTCAAATAACACCACACCAATCACTGATTGCTCCAATTAACCCAAATTCTCCAGCTCTGGAGCATCTCGTCTCCCATACTCTCCCCTACCCATCAAAGTCCCACTGCTACCACCGCCCTTTACTTGTATCCCCCTGTTGCTTCCCAGCCAGGTTTTCACTTTACAAATGCCAAACATACATACTGCTTTGCAGCGGCCTCGTGTTAACCAGGAGGGTTTGTCTAATCAAACAAGTGCTGGGGGTAAAATTGCCTTCTGTGAGAAGGCTTGGCAGTGGAACACTCCTTTGGTAGGTTGTTAGGATCCAGTCACAAAATTGCCATGCTCCTGAACGGCAGCAGGGGAATACAGTGGTACAATTAGGGGAAGGATGCTTGCTTGAGATGAGTTGTTGTATACAGCCCAAATGGTTTATGTAGGATTGGTTTTGCTTCTGGATTGCAACATACAAACACATTAAGGTGTTGATAGAACATGTGTGGCCTCCAAATTAAGAGGAAGGCTAAGAAAGTACATTAAGTGGCAATAAGCAAGAGGCACACCACAGAGAGTATTACATTACAAGAGAACATGGGCAGCTTGCAGAAAGAATTAACTTGAAGATTATGTATTCTCACAAACACCCCGTCTGTATAATTATCATGAATATGCTACTGTTGGCTCTATCCGAAATTGGGACAGTCAGGGACTATACATAATCATTTAGGCAGAATGAAATGAAGTACGATACTACTTATATAGTTTGCTTGATGTCTAAGGGAGACACGCCCAGCAGGGAAGACGGTATCCCTATAACTCCTGTGTCAATGTTGTGTCACATGCAGAGATTACTTCTTTAATTTAGAATCCGTTGCCCTGAATACGACAGTGCTCGGAGTAACCTTTGTTCTAGCATATTACAGTACTGAACTGCTTACGGTTAAGTAGCCATTGGGTCTAAGGCACAGATGCATGCAGCAGTTTCGGCAAAAGGTTGTTGCTGGAACTCGCACATAGTGGGCGAGGCAATTCAGCCAAATAAAAGAACTCATGGCCAGGGCATTGAACATTTGTAGCACAACAGACAGTGGTCCTGTGCTGCTTTCAGTAAAGTCGTGCCCGTTGGAGGTGGAAGGAGAACGTGTAGAAACAAAGGACAACTCAAAGAGAGACATGGTATTCGGGTGCTAAAGGCAGAGATTGTTGGGATGAAAAAGACGAGGTGAGTGAGATTCATTAATGGAGCTGTGGTGAGCAAGGCAAACGGGCAGATCAGTGCCTGCATGATGAGAAGTATAGGCCAACCCAAGATCAGCGATTCCAGCCTCTATTGTATCATGATGTGCAATCAATCCATCATAACTTAAGGTTACTCAGCCACCAAATGTAATGATCAAGCATCCGGATTTTTGAAAATTCTTCCAAACCGGACTGTCCCAATTCTCTTTCAGGGTTTGGATAAGGTGCTTAGGGAGTTTGACTGCAAAAACGTATGAATAGCCCATATGCAGTTGCAGTTAGCCATCAGTCTTGAAACCAGAGGCAGGGATTGCTAGACTTGTAAAGGTGTAGAAATAAAATAGGCAATCTTTTTGTTTCTACTATTGGAGGAGATAATCCCAGTGCCCCCCTTGCTTGGCATATACACATGACATTTCTTGTCGATAATTAGGGAGTGCGGAGAAGGCTCAATTATTTGGAGGCAGGGTATTATATTACAGTTGCTGTAACTCTGGGCCTTCTTCCATTTTTGTGTAAGGAGCCAGAATATTAGAAATAAAAAGACTACAAATTGTAACCATTGTATGGAGACAAAGATAGCTCTCAATGGCCGTTTCAGGTTTTCACAAGGTCTTTTAGCTTCTTCCATTAAAGAGAAAGGGTAAGGATTAAAAAAAATACAATAAAAAAAAAGGGATGCTATAAAAAGGTTATCATAAAGGGTTTCTTTTTACATGGTTGGATGAAGAAAAGGCCTGGCAAAGATTGGAAAAATAAGGGAAATCTAGTTACAAATAGGTGGCGTTGGATTTATGGGAAAAGTCACAAAACGACAATTAAATTTTAAAAAAAAGAAGTAAAACGAGAAAAAAATATGCTGATGACAAAAAAAAATACAATGGTATGCTACAGTACAGCCAAGCACAATCTCCATCTCCAGAAAAACAGAAAATGAGTCTTATTCAGCCACTGAAACACCTTGGAAACTTGCTGACCAATTAGAGCTCTAGAATCCGAGTGGTTCAGTGGGTCCGATTGATATATGCATGCGAGTTCCGAATCTTGAGAGTCTGTTGAATATAGGACTCCTTTCAACTAGAGAGTTAAATTAGCAGAAAGTACGTCCAACATTATAAAGATGCAATTAATTGCTTACTAGACTGGGTAGAGTACATAACTGAATTAAATAAAGCTGGATGTATTCCTTATCCAGATCAATATAAAAAAAAAAAGATACTGTTGAAGTTTATCTAACGACCAAGCTCGAGGCCATGAACAGAGCTAATAAATCCACAACAGTGCAGATTATGCAGTGTAGATGAACTATGCAGAACAGTTCCAGGTAAAGGCATTTCACTGAAAATGGAGAATCCAGACTACGAACGCTTGCTTTCTATTCCAAGAGACACATTTACCTCGGCCACACGTCACCCAGGGAATCCAAGAAGGAAGGAATGCATGTCTAGGGTTGCCTTTCATACTCTTTACTCAAAAGTGATTGTCTTGCATTGCAGTAGGTCAGGGGCTACGTGAGGGGAGTCATATGGCATAGAACGAAAACAATCAATGGCCTCCAGAGTGGACACATAAGCAATGAACAGCAATTTCCAATGCAACCAACAAATAGTCTTATGGAATCTATGTCATTAATGCGAACTCGAAAATGGCGACTCTTATTTCAACCCCTTTTACACAACATACATATATGGGGGGGGAGCGGTCGAAAGAAAAAAAACAAGTCAGCATTTTCAGGGAGCACAGTAATAGTATTATTCGGTTTCCTGTCAACAAGGCTCAAACGGACACAAATAGTCATTGTGTATAAGACTCAGTCTTAATTGCTCCAAGTAAAATACCACCAATGCCTTAGGTCTCAAGGAGTAGGGGTGGGCTCCCCTCACCAAACACACGACTATTCCGATAAGGCGTTTCTCATTTCTGAGGATGAGCGCGTTCAGAGCCTACCTCTATTTCGTTTCAGAACATAAGACCTGTGAAAATGAGCATGCCGAGAATCTTAAACCTAAGCTCTTAAATTTGTGATGCTAGCAATTGCTAAGAAAGAGGAGCTGCCAGGAAGAGGATCGATACCCCCACCTTCTGGCTCTACATTAAGATGGTAATTTAATAGGACTTCAAAAACTAATGATAACTTGATGGATTTGAAATAAAAATGGATGGAACTCCAAACAAGCCCAGTGATTGAGTTGAATGGAATACCAGCGCCTATTTGATGAAAACCATTTAATGCATTTATTTGATGCCTATACAGCAAGTAAATGGTGTTTCAAAGCGCCCAAAGGGCCACAGGGAGGCAACATGGGATTTACACCAATGAAGGATAAAGATGGACCTACTAGGCCTGTGAGCATTCAGAACGTGCAAGGGGAGAGAGGGAGAGAGACCATGCCCTTGAGTGAGCAGCAGATGCAAGTGTCCAGTGGAGGAAGTGCTAGGGAGAGGTTAGCAGCCAATAAATAGTTAAGTGCCGGCCTACAGTGGCATAGGCCAGTGCTGGGAGCGGCCAGAGGCTGACGGTGATTGGGGGTGGAGGGCTAGGGCCCAGAAAGACACAAAAGAGCCCCATCACATATCCACAGCAACTGTGGGATTAGCAGAGGCGGGAGGAAAGGAAGGAGGTGGTGAAAAGCAAAGTCTTGAGGAGCTTTCGGAATTTAAAGGAGATCCGGCTCAAGTCAAAGAGCGGGTCTGGGGGGAGCCGTTCCATAAGAGGGAGCCAGCTAAGGAACGAGAGCGACCACCAGACCTCTGTTTAGCAAAGCGATTGACACAGAGTTGGTACAGGTCTAGAGGGAGTGTATTTAGTAAGAGCAAGTTGTAGATAGCGTGCTCCCGGCCCCAGACAGCATTATGGGTGATGCAGAGGGATTTGAATTTGATCCTTGCAGCAACCAGGAGCCAGTGGAGAGTTTTTAGGGCTTGAGAGATGCAGTCTCTAGGATTGAAGCCAAGGATAGGTCTTGCTGCCCTATTCTGGATTAGCTGGAGGGGGTTGTACAGGGGAAGAGGGTAGATTCAGGAAAAGGCTATTGCAATAGTCTAGCTTAGAGGGAACAAGTGTTCTGGAGACATTGAGCTTCTGGGAGAGAGTGAGAAAGGGAGAATTCCTTTGAGAAGAAGAGTTGAAAGTGGGACTTCTTGGCATGTTCCTGAATGTGAGAAAGGAAGGAAAGAGTCGAAGATTATTCCAAGGTTTCTGGCTTCGGATGAAGGAGATGGGGGGAGCCCATAGAGGATGGCCAGAGTGAGGGGAAGAAAAGGGAGCAGGAGTCCCAATAGGAAGGATCCCAGTTTTGCTAGCATTGAGACGGAGATCATTGGAAGTGCACCAGGACTGGATGGCAGATAGGCAGTCTGGAATGATGGGAGTAAGGAGAGGGTCAGAGGGAAGTTTGAAGAAGAGTTGTGTGTCGTCTGCGTATCAGGTTAGAGGAGAAGGTCTAAATGAGGTGTACCAGTGGAGCAAGGTAAGTGTTAAAGAGCCAGGAAGAGAGGTTTGAGCCCTGGGGGACAGCGGAGGAAGAGAAAGTGCCCAGAATAACCTGGGACGAACGGTCACTGAGGAAGGAGGTCAGCCAGTCCAGTGCCTGCTACAAGGGTATCATGGAGCCATGTTATGAGGATGAAGTGGTTGACCGTGTCAAAAGCAGGGGCGAGATCAAGTAGAATGAGGACAGCTGGAGAGTTAGAATCCAGAGATGCAAGTAGTTCTTCACAGGTGTTCAGAAGAGCAGTTTCCATGCCTCTGGATGCTCGGAATCCAAATTGATGATCTTGGAGGCAACCAACAAGTTCAGTGTGTGAGGTAAGTTTGGGGTGGGGTGTGAGGGGGAGACCAGCTTCTCCAGGTGTTTCCCCGGAGGAAGGGGGTAATAGATACAGGGTGGTAGTTGGCTGGAGAACTGGGGTCTGCTGAAGGTTCTCTCAGGAGAGGGCGCACAAGGGAGTGCCTGAGGGAGGAGCGGAAGGATCCAGTGGCAAAAGAGTGGTTGCAAAAATCGGCAAGGGCTGGGCAAGAGAGCCAATATGGTCCTTAATGGTTCTGAAGGAGACCTTCAAGAAGCAGACCACTCTGGTGACCTCATCAGGTGTGATGGGGAGAAGGGTGAGAGAAAGGAAGAAAGCTACAACAGACGGGGACGCAAGGGTGCCCAGGATCTCCCAAGTTTTTGTAGTAAAGTGTATGGCCAATGCGTTGCAGAGGGCTTGGGATGAGATTGCGTAAGAGTTGGCTAGTTCCCTGCAGATTTTAAAAAGAGTTCAACTGTGTTGTTGTATGCACCAGAGGTATGCGCCTGGATGTAGGCCCTCTTTTGGCACGGATGGAAAGTCTATACTGTCTTTGGAGCATGCGACAGGTCAGTTTGTCAGAGGGCGAGTCAGAGGTCTGCCACTTCCGTTCCACAGCTCTACACGCGTTTCGAGTTGTGTTATGCTTAGAGGCAGGTTTCAGGCGGCTCCTCCTGACGGGGCAAGAAAGTCCAGAGTGTTAGTAATGACCAGATGGAGGGTGCTGAGAGCAGAGTCAGGAGTAAAGTCTGCGGTGGATGCGAAAGCAGCAGTTGACACTCGTTTTATCGGACGGGTGTTTATGAACGAGGTTGGTAAGGCAGGCAGAGGGCCGGGAGGACCCAGGTGATGGGCGAGGAGTGAGTGGTCTGACCAGGAGAGAGAGGCGATCAGTGGGGAGGAGAGTGAAAGATCAGCATGGATGAGGGCATCAAGAGTGTGTCCAGCCGAGTGGGTTGGACCAGAAGGGAGAATGGAGAGGGAGAGCGAGGTGCAAATGTCACGGAAGAGCGCGGATGCCGTGATAGAGAGGGCCAGATGGATGTTGAAATCACCCAAGAAAAAGGAGTTTAGAGGTGGTTGAGAGGAGAGAGAAGCAGAAATCAGCCCATTCCGAGAGGAACAGGTTGGTAGAGCCAGGTGGCCTGTAGATAGTTGCAATGATCATAGGAGGAGGGAGAGATGACCAACTTGCATACCAGGCTCTCAAAGAAAGACTAAGGCTGGGTGGGTATGAGGGAGGAAGGGACCCACTCAGGGGAAAATCAAGGCAACCCATCACCAGCACCGTTAGGGCGAGACTTGGAGATGATCTTGTAGCCATCAGGGAGGAGTCAAAAGAAGTGACTGAGCTAGCATTGAACCACGTCTGATGGCTTAGTGACCTTTAAGTGTAGCTAGGTGAAGGAGGTCTCCACCTTTCAAAGTTTTCCAAGGAAGGGGACAGGGGCGTGGTACACCAGTCGGATGGTGGGGGGGCGGCAGAGAGTGAAAGAGGGAGTAGCAGATGTGGGAAGGAAGTTAATTAGGGACAGCAGGCACTGGTCAAAGAGAATGAGGTTGGGTTGAGGACGCTGAACTAATATATAGTGCCAGTGTGATGGACATTAAAGACACCTGGATGATGCGAAGCCCGTCAAGAGGACTTCCCACTTGGTGCCACCATTAATGGGAGAGAGTAGAGATGAGATGAGTCCATAGACCCTGGGGGGACATAAGAGGATATTGGTGAAGACCTGTCTGGAAGTTGCACTGATATAGATGTCTGCGATGGGTAGGTCAGGATGTCTTTTTTGTGATTTTTCCTTCCAGACTTCCTGAGACAGGGAGGGTAGGTGATAGTCAGCAGTTAGAGAAGATAGGGAAGATGGCGAGTGCCATAGGGGTGACAGAGGAAAGTTGAAGGAGAGAGGAATGGCTGCACAGGACAATCCAAGACAGACTCACTAGGCGGCCTAGTAGTTACAAAAGGACAGAAAATGCAAAGCAAAATGGGATGCAACGATGTTAAAAAATGTTTTTTTAAAAACACACAGATTCGAATTTTAAAAAAAAGGACATAAATGCAGTAAGAATAAGCAGATTGGGTGATGCGAGGCGGGCAGAGTGAGATTGGCATAGTTTTGATGCGGCTTCATAGTTTGAAGAGGGGTGGGGGCAGAGGTGGGAGTCCTCCAAGCCCTCCTCGGCCTGGACAGGCACAGACAGGAGCCTGGAGTGGGCCTTTGGAAGGGGGCTGGTGTTCGCCTGCCAGAGACCCTGATTGGCTGGGCCTATCACAAGGCCCTCTTGCAATCAGCCCACCAAAGCACTCGGTACTCAAGTGGAGGCGGTCATCTTGGAGCAGTCGTGGCACGGGCAACGCATATATATATATATATAGAATGTGCTGAAAAAGCAGATGATGGCACTCGATTTACTACAGCCCCATATTAACAAGATGTTTCTGTAATATTAACAAATGCTGCCCAGAAACCACTGTGTGCACAGCCCACACAATGGTCAGCCCAAGAGGGCTTACCCACAGATGGCCTTGGTAGTGATCACAGAAAAAGATTTTTCGTGGTGAGGGGGAAGCTGCAGAGCGAGCTGCTTCCCCCCCTGATGCTGCCTCCGATGTCCTGATTTCGGGAGGGAGTACACATGTGCAGCAATGTGTACTCTAGTATTTCGACTTATTTGAACAATGATACTTAATGCATATGTAATGCCTTCTATTTCTGGTGCGACAACAGACCGAAGTTTTTTCGAACAGCAGTACGCATGGGAAGCTTTCATGTTGCCAGCTTCAGCAGAAGGATATTGCCTGCAATGAGCTGCTTTAGCTCAACCCAGACTGGTGGTACATGGGAAGCAGCAGACCGATTTAAGGCAGCAAGCCCAAAACTGCATTCTCTGGGTTTCCTTTAGAAGAAATAAAACACTTGCTTTAAACAGCTGCCAAAGAGGATGCGTTTGGCCAGGCAATGTTGAAGCTTCTACTTGCAGATAAAGGCAGGTTTTCTACAGCTGTTCCAGTTTAATGGTCTTCAAGCATAAAGCGTTGCCTTGTGCATAGCTAGAGCGCTGAATGGATTAAAGGATTTGCAGGGGTGTCGCGTCAAAGACATACTGCCTTCCAAAACGCGTTTCTTTCCGTCATCGGCAAGCCAAACTAGGTTGAGACTGTGCTGCAAACCCGCAGCTTCACAAAACTGGAAAATCGCGCGAGGTGGGAGATGGCTGCAACATTATCAGAGGAGGCAAACGGGGGGCCATCTCACCCAACAGACTGGCAGCATACCGTCTCCGGCCAAGGTAGAAGAATGAACTAGCTGCCTTATAAAGGACAGCCGCAGTTGGGAGAGGTAGTGGAAGCTGAATCTAAAGCCACGAGTTACAGGGAGCAAGATGGCGTGATAGGGTGGGGTACCATGAAGTCCGTGTGCTTGTTTTGCCATGCACCCTGCGACTGGAATCTGCATCAGGGCCTTCTACCCTGTAGTGGGCCCACAATGGGGGCAGAGTCCGGCTTCAGAATTGCTACACTCGAGTCCAGGGTTCTGTATGCATTGGAGCATGTCCTCAGACTAGCCCGCATCTTCCATGAGGACAGCAACAGCAGGTGAAAATCCAGTGCACTCAGTGCACATGCAGTGCTCCTCCGTCGTAATGCAGCACACAACCGCCGTCTAGTCTTGAAAGAGTGTGGGGCCAGGAGCTTCAGGTGAGAAACACCGGGATGGCTCTTGACCTACACCAGTACCTCTTGAGTAAGTTACTGTGGTGAAATAGCTCGAGAATAACCCCCAGACAGGGAAAGGCATAGACTATTCAAAACCAGCCATCTATCGGGTACTCCTAGTGCAGCTCCTTGCTCCTTTAAAGTAAGCCCTACCCATTAATGTTGGTGTTGCTATATTTACCACCAAGCCCGTGGAAAAAGGCTCTGCCGTATTTACCCGCAAAGAGCTTGCATGTCATTGAATCCCTCTTAACTACAATACAGTGACAGGGCAAGCAGAAAGAAATACCGGGCAGGCCGCGAATCGGAAGAGACAGAATCCAGGTAAACGTCAGGCCAGCCTGGATGCTACCTGAGAGCATTAGAGCATGGATCCTAGATCTTTTTTGCCTCCGCGTGAGAAGCAGCTCCTCACCCCTTGTCAGTTCTACAGGAAATCTTACATCCAGCCAACAAAAATAGAGACGCCCTCGTTACGAACAGAAATTGCACAGACGTGAGAAATCGTTTTTTTCAGGCTTTAACGGAACGGCACTGGTTCTGTAGTACACAAGACAACCGGGTGGCTATGACTGGAGTATATGCAAACACCATGTGGAGCAGGACAAATATTGTTACGCATGTGAGAAAGCAGCCAGTCTCATGACTTCCACGAGCCTGCCAGACTTCATGCTATGAATGTGAACCGACCATGCGAAGGGAGGAGATTATGGTAAAAACAGGTAAGCAGCGCAAATTAGTGGAAAACATTGAATGACTTTCCGAGGCTAAGCTTACAAGATCAGAGCCAAGAATCATAATCAGTATTTAATAGCACGGGGTTGATCACGTGGAACTCGAACATTCTCCCTCGCATTACTGTACCACACTAAACGTGAGATGTGCCAGACACTGGTTGGGGGGAAATCTACCAAGAAGGCAACAGACAACTGTCGCAGGAGAAGAGCTGCCTGTAGACACAAAATGCATACGAGTTTAACCCAAAAAATTGAGAAAGAATAAAATATTTTGTGGTACAAGACCAATATGCAAAGACATCCCTGATATGTTTCCCTATCTTGGCAATAGACCACACAAACGGGCAAAACAACTGAAATACAGTTATGACAATCTGGAAGGTGGGAAGACACTACACACGGTCGGTTCTGGCCGGCAGCTTGAAGACTCAATACCCCAGAACCTGCCAGTGCACGTTGCCAATTGCACATTCCCTTCATCCAGACTAAAATTAGCAGTTGACCTTCAACTAAAAACCGAGCTTGAGAGCCCGTTCAACAGTTAAAATCACCACGAAAATTAGTTGAGTCATGTGCGCTGTAACGAAGACTTGGTTCTACGATCAACATATTATGTAAATATGCTTTTATACTGTGCCAAATCACGACCACAACAGCATCAGTGTGCCTAGGCTTGTTCGTGGCAGGGCATACCGTGCCCTTGCCAGGGTCTCTGGAAGAAAGAAAATTAGCTATAGACATAGGATGTGTCAAAAGAAAAGTATTATTCAGTAGATGCTACAAGGTAATTTTTCACCATGTTAAATGCAATAAAATGCCATTGTGTGTAACACTTTACGATATAGAGGGACAGTTGCTACTACCCACTATTGTTCGGGGACCTAATCAGGATGGTGAAATCTTCATTTAAATTTGGCGCTTGCTCTTTAAAAAAGGCAGGAGGAATAATTATGATCTACGAACCTTTGTGCTTGGAAAAAAGACACTAGTACAACAATAATTCTGTATGTTAGATACAAGTCCAACATTTTATAAAATGAAATGTTAACTTGTTTAAATAAAAATAAAAACATTACAACAAAAAAAAAAAAGTTAAACGAGGAGAAAAGCAGTAGAGAAAGTTAATGGATATGTATACCACGCACTATCACTGCTGTAGTGGTCCCCTAGCGCGCTTGATAAATAAGTCCCCATTGCCTGGCAGATCAAAGCTTGCCAAGGGGTGACTGGTGGATGTTTCACAGAGAGATAGGTTTAGTTATGTATACGCTTGTAAGAGGTTGGGCAGGTGCACAGGACCGAACCCTTGGTTAAGGGTAGTGTGAGATTCAGAGATCAATACAGCAGAATCAATGGACAAGGAACGTCTTTGTGTCGAGAGGAGAGAGCGTGGGACTAGTTTGCGTCACAAATGCAAATAAATTAACAGAATGAGGAAGCAGGCCAAACAACGGGTGGCTCTCGTTCAGAGCCACTTTTATGAGGCCCACTGACGGGCAGGGATAAAACGTTGGCAGAGTTAAGAGGCCTTCAAATATGGTAGAAACACAAGGGAGGGTGAGTGAGTGGAATAAGG